>NW_028301608.1:55000000-56250000 GCF_987345545.1 Pholcus phalangioides | reverse complement strand
GCGTTTTCGACGGGACGAAGGGGAGTCGTTATATCGAGCGCCGGCTGTATTTCGAATACGCCCCAGTTTGTGAAATCAGCTACAACTTTAGCTAATAGGCGAAATCATAGTTCTTTTTTAAACAGTGGAAATAGTCAACACCATCTATTGTGCCTGACGTCACTGAAGAAGGTCATCTCACCTACAGCCGTTGGATATAGCAGGCCGACGAACGCGCCATATTTACCTTTTTTAAAATATATCTTATGGCTATAGGCGAGACGGCATCTGTCAGTTGAAATTGTAACCTATTTTTCAATCCGGTGTATTTAAAGTACCAGGTCTGCTCACATCTAACGCACCACTTGATACATCTTTTTATCGATTGCTATCAGTCTAGTTACTAGTTCAATGTCAATCTACAGGATGTCCCGCAAATTAGTAAATAATTTAAAAAATTATTGAAATTGAAGGAATTGGTATACTTGAATTCGGTTTTTGAGGAAAAGTTATTCACACGAGATGATTTTTTTTGGTACCGAAAAAAAAATATAGTTCAAATTCTCGTCGATAGAGGCAGCTGCACGAAAACAAATCACTGGAAATATGCATACCAAAGTAGTACGAAATGCAGGATGTACGAACAGCTTCTGAAAGTCCAACATTACATTTCTGAATTTTCCCGTTACTGGCGCTTACATAAGGTTTTCATTGCGATGCAGATATTGGTGGATTAAGAACAATTGGTGAAGTTGTTTCACCTCAGCCAAGAATCGCCGACTGAAGCTTTGAGATTTAATCAAAAAATTATTCAGCCAAGAACTAAAGGGAAAAAATCTAAGACTACACATAGCACACTTTTCTGAATAAAAGGGGACTCATCTCGTACTCTAAATACTTGAAGATATGCAATTAAATTAATACCCATAAGTTTGTTCGCCAATCATGTTATTTCCTGTACTCGGGTATTATAAGTATTAATGAAGGAATATAATGGTGTGCAGTTAAAGAAGCTTTGTTCTCTTAAAACAACCGATACAATCACTCCTGCAGAAATGGATGCAAACAGCCGAGAAATAAATATATATTTTATAGTAAAACTCAGCATTGGAATTATGAAAGAACTTCCGCAGCTCCCGTATTCTTAGGAGCAGCTCGAATTTATTGCATGCTTAAGATCGGGGCTTGTTGCATTTCGCAGTCAATGATTCATTTGGATAGAAATTGGGAAACTTGGTGTAAAAGATCCTACGAAATATTTATTCGTTGCAAGCAAAAATTCAGTGATCCGGGATGTGTTCTTGGATTATTCATTCGTTCATTTTTCTCATGGCTCTCTCTCTCTCTCTATCTCTTGCCCACTTTCTGTGCCTTCACAACACATGCGATATATTAGAAATTAATGTTTTCTTTCCTCCCCCCTCCCTCCCTCCTTTAAAAAAATGCTTTGCTGTACAAGAGCTTTGTAGAGATCGGAATGTGACTGCGATGAAATCGACCAGAATAAAAGTAGTACTATTTTTAACTTGATCGAGCGAGGAATCCCGTTCGCGAAATTCGTGTGTTATGCAAATTATTAAAATTTGCGAGATCGGAGACTGGAATATCTTGTACGAGAAACTTAAGGAGTTCGTGAGAATTTGAGAATTTTCATAAATTGGCTTGTTATCCTGAATTCGACGTTATGTACATAGATGTATGCAGAAACTATTCATATATTTTTTTAAAGCGTGTTTGACGTTACTTGTGATCATTCTTCGAGGAAATTTGTCAAATATATGCTTTGGAAATAAGCGTAACATTTGCGCAATATATATTTTTTTTGTCAAATGTTTTAAGAAAACGGATTGTGAATTTTATACATATTACTGATTATATCAGTAAGAAATTTATTAGCGTTATATTTGATAAAAAAATTTAAAATTTTTCATTTTTGCAAAAAATGAATAAATGAACCGATTTTATACATCACTTTCATGTTGCTGTCTTTTCGTAAACTTTATAGCTCAATAGTGTTTCTCAAAGAGAGTAGGAGAAGATGTAATAATCTAAGGTGGCGGTAGAAGCTGTGCGTATAATATAGGTTCCTATGGGTTGGCTTAAGTTGGGATGTGTGGCGATCAAAACAAAATTTCTCAAGAAGGGGGCATTTTTCTACCATGGCCTGAGATGAAACAGGTAGACTATTACTTAACCATACACGCACCTTCAAACATTCCTCTGGGGAATTTCTACTGAATTGTTACGCGCCGGAATGTGTGTACTGAGTGTATATGTAGGACAAATGTGTTGATGTTGTCGGGGTTGAAAAACTTAATGCTAATTAAATGAGAAAAGGTTTAAATGGAAAATCAGATCCACAACTTACTGCACTTTAGTGGTCCGTTGAACTGTTTCAGACATTCGATTAGGCCTCGGGCCTGAAAAAGTTGAGAGAGGCCGCACTATTTAATTGAGTTTCAGTTCAAATATTTCTTGGCATAAATGTCGCAGTCGAACTCAGGGTTCCGATAAGGCAAAAAAAGTGAAGGATTACTAGGGATACCAGACTATTTCGCATGTAAGGAATTCGATAAAACACATGGAGTGGGTGGAGGGTACGTGCATTATATGTTTATGAATCATCGTGGGCACGCTTCACAAAACATTCTTGGGTGATCAAGTGCCTGAATCCTTAGGGTTCCGCTCCGCCCCCATCCCAGCTGAAGCAGGCAAGAGATTTTACGTTTGAATCTAATAATACTGAGGTGCCACAAAGCCTCTTAGATACTACATCTAATAGGCTTTGGGTGTTGCCGTCGCAATTCTGTTGCTTTTGTTTTCAAGTTGTTGCAATAGGCAAACAATTTCATCCTTTCTCATATAATTGTGTAATGATGTCAAAATAAATTCGCTGTATTCATGTAAAGACATAAATTATTTGAGTGCATTCTACCTCCTTTTATAAATTAGCACACCTTCTTTTGAAACAACCTGTATGTTTGCTTGCGCCTGAAATGCAACGAAGCCTGGGTGATTCTATTTGAAGAGAAAAATAAATAATAATTTTATATATCCCAAAAAATGCCTTCATAGCGTATTTAAAATCTGGATAAAACACGAAATTTCCAACTGCGGTCAAATTGACCGCTCGGTAGTTTTCCTGTGTAAAATTGTGTTTTTAAAAAAGTAAGCGACACTGTGGCTTGAAGTGAAAAAAAAAATGTGCTGCATACAGCTTGAAATGAAACAGAATAATTGGATTATGCAGGGTGCATGAGAATTCCCGCGTGAACGCATTTTAAAAATTAATAACAAATTGGAAAATTGATATAAAAAGATGTGCTTTGCACTAAACCCGACATAACACATAAAATGCAGCACAGACTGTGAATAATTAATGTTTATGACAAATTTGCGTTGCATAAAAAACTACCATATTTCAACATGAGCACCCTTTCACCTGTTCAGATGTAGTACGAGCTGAAAAGGGCTCTAATATTGAAATGTGATAGTTTTATGTAACGCAAATTGTCATAAAAATTATGTTTTGTTTCACCTTATGTGTTATGTCAAGTTTTTCGTTTTATAGTGCCACCTGTGAGTCAGATTTGAACTTTTTTTGATTTATTTAAAAAAAAACTCTAGGCCATGTTAATTATTTTAGTACACACCGCGCACCTTTTTATGTCAATTGCTGTATTTGCTATTAATTTTTAAAATGATTTCAGGACTTCTAGTCCACCATGTATAATTCAGCAATACATTCTTCCCGAAGAGAATTTTTAAATTCTTTTGAAAATTGGTCTATCGTCATGAGCTAGACTGCACTGAGCACAAAGTTTGGTGTGCTGAGATCATTTATCGAGTGCCGTGGCCAACTATTGTAACGAAAACATGACAAAACAATGTACGCGTTATGTTCTATACCCTGACTTTTATGTTCCACCGGAATGTGACAATATGATCTTCCATGTCTTTGAAGATATAAATCCACGAAATTCATATCTTTATGTATAAGGAGAAGAAAATGACTCGCTCCAAAGAGAGCTAAAACCCCCTGTCATTTTTTTCTATTTCAAATATATTTCAGCATCGTTCTTTTCTCTTTAGATTTCCAAAAAAGGAAGAAAAAATAAGCCTCAGTCAGACAGAACCACATTTTTCAGCTTTCACCTTATATTTCACATTATTTTTTTTTGCAGGAAAGTTTGAACTCAAAGAAGGTAAGATTACCGAGAAATTTTGGTCTATACTTATGCGTCTACCATACACCAACTCTTTATTTTACCCATGTGGACGGATGGTGGTATATGGGATTCAAATGCTGAGAAGACTAAGAAAGAGTTTATTTTATTTGGATTTTTTCCCCCTTTTGACACAAGAAAGGTGTAGACGATGGATAAGAAAAGATGGAGTGAGGTCGAGTTTTTAAGCTTTTTGCTTTTTTCCTTCAAAGCCTATAATATATTTCTATCCTAAAAAAAGAAAGGGAAGAGTATCTACACACCTTGCCAAGAATGATGCATTGATTGCTGTTGGAATATTTTTGGATAATCAAGCATTGGATTTGATCCATTTAGTCGAATTTTTGTTAATAAAGGCTAAAATATACTAGATGCTCAATTTTTTTCCCGAATTTTCCGAGTATCCGGAATTTTTAGTGAGGATTATATGACGCTGCGTATTAGCTAAAGCAAGATTGCACAACCTCCAGCACGCGAGCCAAATGTGGCCAGTTGGGGAGTCGGGGGTTTCATCCGGCCCGCGAAAGTTGTTTCGTTAGTAAAGCATCAATATACGCATGGCAGGATAAATACTTAAGCCGACCATATATTTCTTTCATTAAACATACGGAATATTGTTGTCGAAAGCAAGTAAAATTGTTAGTTACAGCGAAAAAAAAAAATTCAAAAGTTTCCATTTAAAGCCGAAAAAATTGTCAAAGAAAATAAATTTCTCAATTACAGCCGAAAATTTTTTTAAATGTAAGAAGAGTTTTCTATTAAAACCGAATAAATAGTCGATGACAAATAAAGTTGCCAATTACAGGAAAAAATTGTCAAAGGCTAATAAAGTTGTCAATTACAGCCGAAAAATTCGCGAAGACAAGTGAAGGTGCTAAATATCGCTAAAATTGCTGAAAACTCGTCAATGGCAGAAAATGATGGGTACTGTAAATATAATTGATGAGGAAAGTTGTAAAATATTGAAAAATTCTTCTCTTATTTACATTGTTTTATTGAAACATAAAAATAAACGGAAATTGTGCAAGTATTAATTAAGATTAAACATATTTCTTCATATCGATTAGAAACAAACCGACTTTAATTTTTTTGGGGTACAGAAATTTCTTTTATCAAATTTTTAAAGCAGAGTACCAAAGTTTGTCCTCTTTGTTTAGCCACTTCCAATATTTTCTTGCCTTCTGTATAAAATTAACTTCCGATTCAAAAAGATCAGAACACACGAAAACAAATTGTTCTAAAATTACCAAAATATCGGGAGCTCCGTCAATAATGTTACCATGTCAAATGTAATATGTTTACATTTTATTACGTAAAAAATTTCCTAATTACCACACAGAAATAATTCAAACAATAAATTAATGACTACAAAATTCTAATTATATTATATGTAGTTTGCTTAATTTTTTTTTACTTGATGTACGATTTTGATTAATCAAAATCTTAGAAGAAGAAACAAACTTAAAGAAGTTTCGCAAAGTTACGATCATCCCTAAGTAAAGACGAAGCAAGGCGCCAACAACCAAAAGCACCATTCAGAATATATTCAAGCACCTCAAAGCATTCTACAAATTTTTGCGAACAATTCTAGATCAAGAATATTACTATAGCGTGAAAAAACTCAAGCCCGCCATCTATTTTCATATATTGAAATAATGCTCATCCCAAAGTCACCCCAGTTTATGGTATTAAAAATGATAATTATTTTAAGATGTATAGGATGGTGTACAGATGCAAGTAAAGAAATCGACATTATTTTCTTAGAAAATCTTGACTAAATCCCTTTATTCCTAGAATTTCATTATTGCATTATTGGTGCATAAAATTTGCATGAATGAATAATACGCCATTACAGCTTTTAACGTGATATTTCCCTCGAAGTAGCGAAATTAGCTGAAATATGTGCAGATTATATACACATTAAATTACGGTAAGCGAGAGTTTGGTGACAAGACTTGATTGAGATACGTGTATGCATACGTATAATTTCAATAGCTTCATTTTTAACTTTTCAACTTATATATTTTATATGTTGAAAAGTTAGAAATGAAGGTATTGAAACTATCACAAATACCATACGTAGATTTAGTAACATTTCAAATTAATGAAATCATAATAAAGATAAGTCTGTATAGGTTTAAAAATAAAATAGACCTCTCAATAAATCAATTTCAAATGATAGATTCCGTTAATATTATCGACTTCAGATATTTAGTCCAATAGAACTTCCAGATAATGGAAAATGTAAACAAAAAAATCTTTATTGACATACTGCATTAATTTTTTAACTGTTTTTCTTCTTCATTAATCAGGTTAAAAATTTTCGTGAGACGCGAAGCAGGACAAACATTTTCAAAAAGACTCTTATTTGAGTTTCTAGTCAGTAGATTGAAAATAATAATAGTTCTTTTTTAATAATATGGGAAAAATTGATTTTTTTTTCCTTTCCCTAAAATTTATATAGGGAAGAGTTTTCCAAAACTTTGTAGAAAGTGCGTAAACCTTGGCGAGGAAAGATGGTGTTTTTTGGCGGTGGCGTAGCTTAATAGAATCCGAGAAAGTTCTCCGAACTAAACTAGAATTCTCTTGTCATCAAACAAGTGCGGCAGTGAATGATCGATATGAACCCGGTTCAGTTCGTAATTTCAAACTTTCGGCAGATGCTCAAAGCATGATGGGCTGTTAATATTAAGGGAAAATTTGTTTTTCATCCCCTACTACATCGTACATGTAGATTTTAAATTACTCCCGGGAACAGAAAATAGAGGAGTCAGTCAATCCGTAATATTTTTCTCTTTTAATTCTCTTCTGAAGACTTTGAGTGGATGAAATAATCTCTCATGACAGAATAGGTGATTGACATAAAGTAGAAAAAATTGCTTTCAAACTCTTCCGCAAGCTTGTCGGGAACGGAGCGCGGAAGTCCGACGGCGACAGTGGCGTACTATCGCCAGAGGCCAAGCGGTCGGAGGCAGCTGGCCATTCCGCCGGTTGCTCCGGCATGGATTACGGCCATAGTCAACATTTCCACTCTCACTACCTTTTCTCAAGGAATACGTCGAGAACTGGTGGCTTGGAGGAACTCTGTAGAAACACAAAGTTCTCTAAAAAAGAAATTCAGCTGATGTACCGAAGTTTCAAACAGGTAAGCTCGAATTTAACGCGACCTCAATTTCGAATTTGCGTTGCTCAGTGTCATCGGGAAGCTGAGGATACTTATTCAATCACGTAATCACAATAAAACAATCAGAGCTTATATTTTATAAATGGGCCATTCTCACGAAAAATTTTGTCTCCAGCATTTTACATTGAAAATATAACTTTTTTTTCATCACTCTCTATTTATATTCCAGTTTCTGAAAAGTCGCCACTGTTTTTAATTTTTTCAACAATAGACTTTTAAAATTTCCTCAAACAAATTTTCATTTGTTGAGGAAATGTCCTCCACGCTGTCCCCAGCCCATTTTTCAAATTTCAAAATGATAACCTTCTATCCTAAAACAAAAATATATTCCTTTTTTCAATAATATATATATTTTTAGGATCAATGTACTTTCATACTTCATCTTTTCATAATTTTAAATATTTTTATCAATAGTTTATAGGGAAATGTAAATTTTCCCCAGCTTTTTTCCATTCGTGGCATTTGGAAAACATTGTTTTAAAATCTTGCAGTACCAGTTGCCACCTATCAAATTTCACATTGAGAAGGTTAAGAAGAATGTAGCCAACACTTGAACTTCCTTTTAAATCAATTAGAATTGAAAATTAATTTATAAATGAAGTCTATGCAGGAAAAAAAGAGGCGAGTGTCTAATTGGATCAAATATACTTTTTCTTTCTACTTTATTTGTGTGAAAAATATATAATTGAAAATTATTTTCACTCTTCCACATGTTTCAGTTCAGAGGCATCTATTATTTCTGAAAAGCACATGTTTTCAACATGCAAAGTTTTTGATCAGTGTTGCAAAACAATGTAAAAATGTTATTCTCTCGATATTGGGTAACCAGAGGGATTGTGAAACCATAAGTTAAGGCGGAAAAAAAGTAAAAAAAAATCTAAATTTCTTGGTTGCAACATCAAAAGATGCAGTAATGTTTCATCTTTAAGATTTTGCTTTGAGAATGCAACCCTTGCTCTAGCAAAATACAGACAAGTTACAAATCTCTTATTCTCATAAAATTGACGAAAAAAGCAGCGAGAAGAACAAATAAATTGCAATTGACAAAAGAACCGTTCAGAGTATGTGTGTTTGTTCAAGTTGAAAATTATCTACCAAAATAGATGGAACATGTTGCGATTGTCAAGCATAAATAACAAATTAAGTGCTGAAACAGACAAAATTTCTTCGTCAGATTTGCCTATCTCTTAACATGGTTAAATTTAAATTAACCTTTTTTACATGAATTTTTAACAAACTTTGTTGCTGACTATATTTCATTTATTAGCTGGTAAAGAAATGTCACTAAGAATCTTTTTTTCGTCCGATTTTGTGAGAATGACCCATATGTTACAGTAAATGTGATAAATCAGTTATCATGCATAATCACCAATCGTCTCGGTAAGTTTGATAAATTTATAATTTTTACCGGTGATTATGCATAATACCTAAGCGTCGTTGGTAAATTTGATACATACTAAAAAATAGTCTTTCACCGGTGATGATGCATAATTTCTCCTCTTCCTTACCAGATCATGGCCCACTGCTCTGTCTCAAGAGAGAGATATAAGCGGGTGGTTGAAGACCTGGGCCATGCTGGAAAAATTCATAATACACGAGTGTCATTGGCAAAATTGAAAAAAGTGAAAAAATCACTTTCACCGTTGTTTATACATAATACTCAAGCGTATACCCGGTAAATTTGATAAATACTTGAAATTCGTTGTTTTTACCGATGATTATGTAAAATACCTCTTATACGCACAAGATCTTTTAAAAATTCATTAAATCGAAGAATTTGTTAAATAAGAGTTGGCCTATGTAATATCGAGATACTATCGTAGAATTTGTTGAATGTCAGGGTGCGAAAATTAGTTGAATAGGACTTCGTTAAATCCAGGTCCGATTTCAGAATTTGTCAAATAAAACTTTGAATTATTTCGGGAATGTATTTAATTAGTTTTCTTGTTCACATGTTCATCTAAATAATAAATCTTATCACGGCAATGAGACAAATTTTTATATTTATCAACACGAAATGGTGATTCTGAATAATAACCGGAAAATGTGATGAAATTTATTAGATTTATCATATTTACCAACGACACTTGGGTGTTACGCATAATCGCCGGTAAAATGATACTTTCTAGCATTTGTCAAATTCACCAAGGACACTTGGGTACTATGCATAATCACCGGAAGAAGTGATAAATTGAAAAAATAATTATCAAACTTATTAAAATGGTCGTCGATTATTGGTAACTTTATTTATTACATTTACAGTGAGATATACACTTCAACTCTTTGTGCTGCAATGTTGTTCAGAGAGTAAAGTCTTAATTAACCTAACAAAAAAAGTTCATCTTTCTTTCTAATGATTCTACAAACGTAGAGAGTTTGAAAATTTCTGACATTATGCGATTGAAAAGTGACCGAAACCTTATTTAAATATTCCATTCTACAAAGAAAAACATTTCATTCGCTATTCAGAGGAATGCCAGATCATGACACTACTTCAACTTATACATTGCGATCAAGCAATGACGAATAAACTGCATTTTAAGAATTATATTCACTTATTGATAGGAGAAAGCAAAAATATCAAGGATTTGTATAAGCAACCTCGTTTTCCGTTTTAGTTTCCAATTTTGAATAATCCTCTCATTTTTTTAATGTGTGTGCGTTTGATATATTTTTGAATAACTCAGATTGATTGAAGTTTCTCCAACTCCAAAAAAAAAAATGTACACTGTAACACACACACACACAAATGAAAATTTGCGGAGATTTCGGTGACTGAAATATTCGATTTGTGTTACTTTGGAAGTGGCAAAAGTGAAGAATTCATACCACCGATATCCCGAAGAATCTTCATTCAATTGTTACTGGATAAATTTCTTTCTATTCGATAGAGAGATATGCAAATTTTACCTCAAATGTTTTTTTTTTAAATTCAAAGCCATATCCTTAGTGGCCCGTATGAAAATTTTAATTCTTGCATGTATTTCTAAACTAGAACAGATAATCTTTACAAATACCGAATTTCTTCTTTTTCTTTTACAAATGCATAATTAATTCGAATAACATTTGTAAAAATATATAAAAAATATTCTGAATTTTAATAACCATTTTGAGTTTCTGATTGGAAACAATTCTGATTTTGAAAGTCGAATTTAACTTCAAAAAAATTTTTAGGTACATCTTCAATTCTAATAATTGATTTTAGTTTGATTTGAATTTTTTTCGGCATGTGTTTTAAAATTAAAAACCTCGGAAAAAATTTAAAAAAAAATTTTTTTTTGAATTTATTGTCAGTTGAAAAAAGAATTGAAACGAATAATTTAGTTTTCTATTGAAATTTTGGGGAAATAATTAATCTTTGATGTTTGCGGAGAACTATACAATTTTACAGCGATTGGAATTAGATAGAATGCCATTATTCAAAATCTTAGAATATAATGATTTGTCTTATGATTTTCTATTTGATATTATTTGTAATAAAGTTTGTTCAATGAATAGAAATGATTTATCATTCCAAAAATAAATCTTACGAATCTTACACTGAAAGAAACAAATGTCAAAACAATACTATTGTATTAAATGTGCAGGTATTTCATTATAATCAATAAGGAACTTATATATAAGTCAAAAATAATTGAGGGACTATATTATGAGAATTCTTACTAATAAGAATCAGAACTTTTGAATGCTAAGAATGAACACGGTTATGCTGTTCAACAAATCTTAAAAATATTTAAAATGAATTTACTGATAATTTGAATTTCAGTTTAATATTAATATATTTGATGCATTTGTAATTAAAAATTTACGATTATGCAATTATTACTAAAATTGTGGTTATTCAAGTGTTATTGATAATTTTATTATTGCAGATAATATTTATTAAAATATTAGTTATTAAAATTATTACGATTATATAACTGGTATGAAAATTTTTATTACTATATGTATTTATTATTAAATTATTTGCTATTGTGTATGTTACGGTAAATGTGATAAATCCGGTTATTGCACATAACTAGTTATTATGCATAATCGCCGAGCATTTTGGTTAGTTTGATAAATTTCTCTAAATTTATCATTTTCCCCGACGATTATGCATAGTGTCCAAGTGTAGTTGGTAAATTTGATAAATTATTCTAAAATATTCACTTTTACCAGCGATTATGCATTATATCCAAGTGCCACGTCGGTGATGAAAACCATGATAAATCATATTTATATGATACATATACTATACATGATAATGCATAGGCCTACATGTATTTTACCATTATACCGGGCCCGACTATATTCATCACACATTGAGACTCAATCACTAGACTTATTTGGAATTTTTTCATGTTTAACTAATTTACCAATGTCACGTAGTTATTATGCATACTCTCTGGCAAAAGTGATAATTTTTTCAGCATTTATCACATTTACCAACGACGCGATGCTTGGGTACTATGCATATTTGCCGGTAGAAGTGATAAATTTATCAAACTTACCAAGGCGATTGGTAGTAACCGGTTGTTATGTATGATGACCGATTCACCGTAATATGTGACATAACAGTGAAAATTTTCGTAACGATTCACTTATATTGCGATATAACCCTTAAATGTGTGCGTAGCTTTGCATGCATGCAAAGAGTCCTTTAAACGTTCATTACTCTGCAGCCAGTTTGAAGATAAAAATCCGGGATTGCCTTTGCACATAAGCTGAGGTCCTTTTCTTTCCATTTTATATTTTGAATTTGCCAGTAGATGTCTCAAATAGCGACAAAAATTCTTTGTTTGTTGCGGAGCATGTGTGTCTCTGATTTCAGTAATTTGTTAAAATGTTAAATTATGTTTCACTGCAGATATTACATTACTTTTTGACTTTACCCTGAAGTTTACAGCTCGAATATTTTTCTTACTCCAGATTGAATCACACAAAGAAGATAGTAATATATTTCGAAAGTAATATTACTCTATGCATTTATTTTATGTGCCATTTTTGAGGCTTTGCACGCTTTCAGTAAGACCCTGTATAAGCAGTATAATTCGAAATACTGTGAAACCTCGTTACAACGATACTCGATACAACCATAAATCCCTCTACAAAAATATATTTCATGTCTTGTTTGGAAATGTCTGTACTCTAATGTAAAACTGCTGCCTCTCGATATAACGATAATCACCTTTACAACGATATTTTCCTTGGTCCGCCGGGTATCGTTGTATTGAAGTTTCAGTGTAGATTTTTTTTAATGATTTTTTCGGCTTTCAATGCGTGCCATTAATAATGAAAAAGAAAATTATTTGCTCGAAAACAAAAAATTGGGCATTCGAGGGTTGATTTTCTGGTAGCAATGTACTTTGGCAATTTTATTTCATTTTATATTTAACGATTATGTGATTTCGGAGAAATCACTTCGTTATTCTTTTATAACGAAATTTCGTTATTAAAAGAATTCGAGGTATTTGCATTTCTCCTACGTAAACGTATTTAGGGGATTAGAAAAGAAAGTGTTCGTTAAAACGAGATTTTCGTTATAACGGTATTCGTTAAAACGGGATTTGACTGTATATCCTTGAATGAAATCTTTTTACTGGCCTAATTAAGATTTGAATTGATTTTCTAAATTATTGTTTCTGTCATTTCCTCTTCTGGTCTTTTAGTTTAGTGATATCAACCATAAAATTCATGAAAAAGTTTTTTCTTGTATGGTCTTCTGGACTTGGTCATGTTCATAGAAATAACATTAAAACCAAAACAAAAAAAATTAAATTTTATTCTTCCATAAAAATAGGTGATTTTAAAAAATTAAATTTATGGCGTAAGTGCAAAAATGAATGAAAGTTTTGTTTTGGAAATTAAGTCAAAAATCTCATGCATTCAGGGGAAAAAATCAAGTGAGATTTCATGTAAGAAAAATATCTTTTTTCAAATTAATAAAACCGATGCGAACATTGACCGTTAAAAGGTTAAAGATATTTATATTTAAAATATGTCATCAATTTCAAGTTGATATGTGGGAAAAAATCGAAAAAATCCATCGAAAATAGGTTCAAAATTCATTAAAAATTTATGCTTTTATTTATTCAAAACTTACAAATAACAAATTTTCCGCCAAAAAAATTCATCTGTTTATGTCTGTCATTTTTGTTAGCGTATAATATTTCGACTGGTATAAAATTTACAAAATATGCCGTCATATTTTGAGATATATTTTGATCGATTATGACAAGATATGATAGGCCACTTCAATTTCGCATCAAGCAAGTTTTCCTTTATTTTTTTATTATAAAATCCCTTTCTATGCGTTTATTTCGAAAATACCAGGTGCCGTCACCGTCATTTCATAAAACTTGATGGCAGGTACTGTAATGATTACAATTTAAATGAAAGCAACGTATGCACGTAAAGCCCTTTTTTTTGTTCGTACGAGTTTATCCGATGCGTAACTGATGGGAAATAGAAAATTCATGATAAAGTTTATAGAAATGTCTTGAAGAAATAATTAAAAAAAATTAAGAAACTCAAATATATATACCGTACATATTTGACAAATATCTGTGATTATTTTGTTGTATTTCATTTTCTGCATGTGCGTGTGTGTTTGAAAGAATTTTTCTTACAAATTTTTAAAATTGAAGTACAAAAGAAAATCATCCAATTGGAATATTTACCTTTTTACTAATCAAAGAGAGGACATTTTTTTAGAAGAATCGAAAACTTTTCAAAAAATTTCGTAAATGTTTAGTTTTCGGTCTTGATTAAATTTTTAGTAAACCAATAGACAAAAAAAAAACATTTAATTTCACTGATTTCGCAAATTTTTATTAAAATATTAATTTTTTTTATTATATTGTTTTATTCTCTTATATTAAAAACTTTCTTGAATTCTTCGGTAAATGTTTACATTATGTCTGGACAATCACTGAATAGTTGTTATTAATTTAATTATTATTCAAAATCTGCTATAGAAGAAAAAATTTCGTTAAATTAAGTTTTATTGAAATATGAATTTTTTTTTAAAAATTATTCACATAATTTATAATTACACATTCGACAAAATTTTTTCCAATTTATTCCCCAGATAGAAAAGATGTTTTTTCCCAGTAGTGTGCACAGTTTCGTGTCCCTCCCCCAAGACGACTAAAAGTTTAATATATGTTTAGGTATTTTCGTAAAAAAATCAAAATATCGAAAAAATACCTTCATATATGCTATTTTAATAAATTTCCTTTAATTTAAATGTTTTTTGAAGGTTCCCGACTCAAAATATCCCTGTATGAATTTTTTTGGGCTCCCTTAAAATCTTTTGTGCTGCCTCTAAAAGGTGATCTGCGTGCGCCCCTGGTCTTGAATGATTTTTAACAGTAACATGTGGTTAACAATCTCCTTCGAACACTTTTAGTCAAATGTGAATGTTCAGCTATACACAGTATGGTGGTGATAAAAATACTGTAATAGAAATAGATCTTACTACTTTATGAAGAAGTAAACTTGAAAATTTTGCAATGTATATCGAGGTCGTAAGTTCGAAAAATCAAGAATGAAAATAATAGATCTTTGCTGAATTGAATAAAAGTGTTTGCGAAAGATGTCTATTAATTTTTTAGCTTTCAAAACGAAGTTAAATAATATCAAAATATGATAATTAAGCTGAATTCCACAGACATTTTTTTAAAATGTAAATTAAATATCTAGAATCTTCATTGATAAAGATTTCAATTAAAAAAAATTACAAAATATTTTTGAATAAAAATTATTCAAATTTTATATATTCTATAAATCATGATAAAAATGCATTATTCACTCATGATTTTTTATAGGATAGTCCTAAAAATGCGTAACTTTTCACAAGTCTTTTTTGCTCTTCTATCTTAATTTTCCTGCAGGTAAACACAACCCTCATGTTGGTTTTTCAAAAATGTACTTCTCCTAACCAATATATTTTGGTGCAATTGTTATCATGACATAATACTTAAAAACCATTATTCACGTTTCCCAATATCAACTAGAACCATCTTGAAGTAAATCACGATCTTATATATTAAAGGATATGAACTAGAAGAATTATTTCGTCAGTATCAATAGCGTTTAAAAAAGATTTTCAAGCTTCCTAGAAAGATTAAGTGATTCGAATCTTTTGACAGTAGGTGCTGAAAAGTGTCATTAGTCATTTGGAATACTATAAGAAAGGTTCTTTTGTTTGATATCTTTTTGTATAGTAAGTGTTTTTCATTCTAGGTGAGAAAATTCTTTTCATGCGGAATTTTTAACAATAAATATACAGGGAGAATCGTAATATATATAAAAGGAAGAAAAGATAAATTTATATTTTTTTCTTCCTCGATAACGAGTGTATCCTGCCATTGATACCAACATCGTCTATATCCGTGAACAAACAGACGAGAAAAAATGACAGCAGCATTGAAGAAATGATTTATATTGCTAGTGGTTTCCTTCGTAGAAAATGAAAAAGAATCATCATATGCACTCATTCAAGAAGCATGTGTTTATCGAGGCCTAAGAAAAGACCCCAAACACAACAGGATGCTTTACAAACTTGAAAGAAGATTCCAGAAATAGAATAAGTCTGGTTGGTGGTATATCTCCAACCGTTTGCTTTTCCGGAAAAAAAAACCCGCTTCATTTTTATGAATACGGACTCGAAAACATACAAACACGTACAAAATAAAAACAAGGGGGGGGGGGATACATAAAAAACTGGTCTGAAAAAGAAGCCTACCACAAGATTTATAGGTATTTGAGCTGACAGCTTGCCCAACAACTAGAAACAGAGCGAACCCGTAAAATAAACGGGGCACCTTCTGTAAAGAAAAAAGCAAGTACCATGCTCGCAGACAGGAAACTGCTCTCCAGGCCTTAAATTCGCCTCGCCGACTTTCTACAGACGTTTTGTAACACACTCTCCGGTTTTTATTTTTTATCTGAACAGCTCACCCAATCCGAATTTGGAATGCGAAATGAGCTAAGACGTATTTCCTAAGAGCAAAATCTGTACGTCCCGGTAGTAGTAGTTGTAGTTGTATGCAGTGCGAGAATAACAAGAAACGGTTTTGCATTTTTATTTTTTCAAACATTCTCAAAAACATTCGAATGGCAAAAGAAAAGAAAAAGTAGGATTTTTCTTGTGTCTATGCAAAAAGAATAGGCTATTCGACTGTACTTTTGCGGGAAAGACGTTTCTTATTCTTTACGGTTTTTTCATTGTACTTTGAATTTCGATTGGAATGAAAAGAAATGCGTGTATATGTGCGCATGTGTGTTCGATTAAAGACAGACTTTTTTGGAAATGGTGAACTTCGATTTAAAAAAAAAGAAAGAAAAGGAAAAGAAATCTTGAAATCGAAATGGAGGTCGACGTTTTCTTTTTTTATTCTTCTTAGAAATGGTGTCTCGGAAATTATTTTCTATTTTCGCTCAAGGCATAAATCCTTTCCCTGTGGAGTGTAGTAAACATTTATTAGAGTGTGAATTCCCACGATTTGAGACCAAGAAGTTATGTCTATGACATACCATATACTTTTCGTTGCGAGTCCAGGTAATAACGTGGATTAATGGAAAAAAATAAATGTTAAAAGAAGTATGTGTATACAGTCCCAGAAACAGTCAGTATGAAAGAATATTTTGTCCGCACAAAGACATGAAGACGTATGCTAGTTTGAGCTAAACACCCTCAGAAATACAGTATACAGTAAAACCTGTCTACAACGATACTATAGGGACCCGAAGAAAAATATTGTCACATACAGTTTATTGTTGTAGACAGTTTGAGTATTTGAGCATACAATGTTCATGTGCGTATAAATGTGTGTATATTGTGTGCGTATAAATGTGTGTATATTGTGTGCGTATAAATGTGTGTATATTTTGTGCGTATAAATGTGTGTATATTGTATGCATGTAATATAACGTATTTGTAGAGCTTACTAATTTTATTGCGCTTATTGATTCATCTTACAAATACCCGCTTATATAAAATTGTATTTTATTAACTTCAAAGTATTTAAACTTTTTTTTTAAGAACTTCAAAGAGACAATTTTATAATTAAACCTTATACTAAAAACATACATGAAAGTATGCATAAATGGGGGATGTAAAAGCGCAACTTTATTTCATAGTAAAATTATAGAGAAAAAAATTTATTTTGTTTGTTTACTTGTTGATGCGAATGACACTCGCATACCAATATGTTTGAACCCATCAGACGATCTCGGATGCATCTCGGAGCATGCGCTTGTGTATGCATTTCTTATCACTCGTGTGCAGCGATCTTTCATTATTTCGCATTCTGGATCATAAAGGTGTCGTTTTCCAATATAAAAAAATCGAGATATGATGCGCTACCAGCTTTCTAAAGCGGTGAAATTATCGTTATAGACAGGTGCTAAAAAAATTGATTATCGCTGTAGGCAGGTTCAAAATGCATTGAGTAAATAGGAATTCCGCCGAGACCAAAGAAAATATCGTTATAACACAGGTTTCACTGTACACAGAAATGCCTCACGGGGACTCAAACGGCGGTCTGTGGTATGCCGGACGAGCGCTTTACCTCTAAGCTATGAAAGCAGATGGAATATTCACTCATTGCAGCGTATATATTGGCTGTGTGAAGTTCACACAGCCAGTTTTCTGTATTTATTGTAGTAACAAAGGAGAGAACGTCTTTCTCTACATATACTTCGCCACCTTGATGTCATTTGCAAGCTGTTAGCGCAATGTTGCTGCCGTCCATCGCACAGAGCCGTTCAATATACTCTCCAAGGAGGGGATATTCGATCTTCTTCCATAGCTTAGGTGAGAGTGGGGTTCGACTGCCCTTGAGAGCAGAGATGAATTTTTATCTTTAATAAACATCAATATCTCTTCACACAGCCTGTTTTCTGTATATATTTTATTAACAAAGGAGAGGACATCTTTTTCTACATGCCCACAGAAATGTCTAAATACTTTGAATGCATAAGTGTAAAAAAATACAGGGTGTCCGAGCTGAAGGTATCCAAAAATAACAGCGTATATCGAGAGAACCACACATGATTAATCACTCAATCTCTTTCCAAGTATTTAGTAGCATTTGAGGTGTAGCTAATTACTGCTGTAGATGCTGTTTCAAATCATGTGGGAGGCTCCACATTTCACTCAGTTCATACGTGGTGTTTAATACACGTTGCTGTTTTAAATTCAGTTAGCCTAAGCACTCACCTAACTTTATGTTGTGACGCTCGCATGCCACTACTATTAAACCACATATGCATCTATCTCGTAAACATTCGTCTGAGAAGCTTCAAACGAATTGTTGCTCGTCGGAATGTGCTGTGAATCGTCAAGTTTGTTCCTGAAGAATGTTTGTCGTGTGTTTGTGAAGTGCTGTCATCTGTCTCCCGAATTTAGAAGCAAATAACTCGGTAGTTTATTTTATCTGTATTATGCTCTATGAATGATTTTTAAAAATTGCATGCCTGATTGTAGGTGTGTGTGCTCTGTGAAAAGACTTTTTTAAATCGGAGATGGGCTCGCGCGCATTTTCATCTTAAAGTCGGACGAAAAGCGTCTCGGGAGTCGAAAAGGGTGCTCTAATCAGGTGAGGAGCCCGATGCAAAAATAATAACGAAGCCAAAGGCGTATTGAGAATTTCGGCCTCTTCAGCTCCGATATTATATGCCTATATGTTTATGGGAAGAGTAATCGGCATCCGAAGAGATTCATACTTTATAACAGGTACACAGAAATGCTGAAAAATATCAGTAAAAAAGTACGGATACAATAAAATATAAATTAAAACAAATTAATGGAAGTTTTAAATGAATGAACATTCAGTGATGAAGAAAATTCTAAATTGATATTAATTCTAAAGAGTTAATTCCAAAACTAATGAAAATTAGGAACTAACGAAAGAAATTATCTGAGAATTAATTAAAATTTAGAATTAATGAATTAGAAATAAGATAAATATAATTGAATATTAATTTTTTTCCGCCCCTAAAACTGGAACACCCTCAAGTTTTGTAGTTACCTCCCTTTCTTCCTTCCTGTAATTCTGCTGCTGCCTAAAGTTGAGTGGTTTAAAGTAAAAAGTTACGGAATTTTACCTACAACTGTATAGATATTCAAGCATTACACTCTACTGACGTTTCCAAATTCAGATAGTGGCACTAACTTTAATCACAATACTAGATACGCACGCAGACGGTTAGGCATATTAGGTGTCAGTTAGGGATAGACATACTTTCGGCACAACTCACTTATCTCTGGAAGGGGTAATACGGTAGTAAATTGTCCAATAACGGTAGACCGGAATTTTGCTCGGTTTAAAAACACCGGTGGTATCAGTGTATCATATTTTGCAAAACATGCTAAAAGTCCCAGCACAAAACTAATTTAATGTGCAGTAACAATTGCACAAACAATCAACGAGAATGCAGAAACTAAACAACCGCTTTCAGGCCCGTCATTTACGGGGGAGGGCTGGGGGGGGGGGGGCGTTGCTCCATTGGCTTTTGAAAATACACTAAAAATGGTATGTATATTAATATATATAAACTGAAAAGCCAAAAAAACTGGTACAGGCATGCGTATGCAAATAAAGAGATATGGAACCAATCAGAGTACGGCGCTGCGGTCGGCAACGCCTATATAACACAAAAAGTGTCTGGCATAGTTGTTAGATCGGTTACTGCTGCTACAATGGCAGGTTATCGAGATTTAAGTGAGTTTGAACGTGGTGTTACAGTCGGCGCACGAGAGACGGGACATAGTATCTCCGAGGTAGTGATGAAATTTGGATTTTCACGTACGACCATTTCACGAGTGTACCGTGAATATCGGGAATCCGGTAAAAAATTAAATCTACGACATCGCTGCGGCCGGAAAAATATCATGCAAGAACGGGACCAACGACGACTGACGAGAATCATTAAACGTGACAGACGTGCAACCCTCCCGCAAATTGCTGCAGATTTCAATGCTGGGCCATCAACAAGTGTCAGCGTGCGAACCATTCAACGAAACATCATCGATATGGGCTTTCGGAGCCGAAGGCCCACTCGTGTACCCTTGATGACTGCACGACACAAAGCTTTACGCCTCGCCTGGGCCCGACAACACCAACATTGGGCTGTTGAATACTGGAAACACGTTGCCTGGTCTGACGAGTCTCGGTTCCAATTGCTTCGAGCTGATGGACGTGTACGGGTATGGAGACAACCTCATGACTCCATGGATCCTACATGTCAACAGGGGACTGTTCAAGCTGGTGGAGGCTCTGTGATGGTATAGGGCGTGTGCAGTTGGCGTGATATGGGACCCCTGATACATCTAGATACGACTCTGACAGGTGACAGGTACGTAAGCATCCTGTCTGATCACCTGCGCCCATTATTATACATAGATTGAGTACATGTGTTTTGCCCCCCCCCCCCCTGGCGGAAAAAGTTTGCCCCCTGCCCTGGAAAAAGTTGAATTGACGGCCCTGCCCGCTTTATATGACAAGATTTCTTCAAATATTTCTCCATCTGGTAATTTCCCCCCAAGTTTCAAAAAGATCTTTGCCAAGTATTTTCTTCAAATATTTCTTAAAAGAAACGAAAAAAATAGCAGTTGTTTTCTTAAACATCTGAAACTGCGTCTCATAAAATTCAGCGCGATTCTAGAACGTACCAAAGTGCAGCTATAATATATAGATGCTATATACCAGTTGATATGACAGTTAAATGTAAGATAGGAGTTTTATTCGAATTCGGTAAATCAAGTTTAATTTTAAAAAAAGTAAATTGATGAATTTTGTGTTTATTTCTTACTTCATCAAGATAAGAAACAATTACTGAAAAAGAAGAGATTAAATAATGGGGAAATTTTAAAGTCATATTCCTATGTTTTTTAAGGTCATATAAATGCTTGCATATTTTTAAGATTTTTAAGTCATAAAAATCTGAGACATAGCCATTACGTTTGGAAATCTTTAGCTCGTAAGCCCGCATACCACAAAACAGAATTTTTTCGGGTTTTTTTGAAAGTGCAGTAATTGTTAGCGCATTAAGAAATTGAAATTTTTTTTTTAGATTTCTTGCTATGCAGGTAGTAGAAGAGTAAAAACAATAACTTTTTGTACGATGTGAAAAATTTATTGATTGAGTTTGGTCAGAAAAACATAATGATTTGATGAATTAAAATTCATTACAAGAAAATAATTAATTCATTACACACCCTATTTTTCAAATAGATTTTTAATTATATGTAAATGGATTTGTGAAAAATTACGTCATTCTTATTCTAAGTTTTGATTGGATATTCCTTCATTTTTAAACGGGCACTGACTCTCGAAAAAAAACATTGATAAAGTAATTATCGTCAAATTTTCCCGCAAAAAATTACACCTTTTATAATACCTAAAAAAACGGTTTCATCGATTTTAGATTTAGCTTTTATTTTAAATAATAACGTTTTACCTATTCTCAATGGACTTTGAACTCTACAATATTATTGATAAAGAAGAATTCATAGATACTTGACGAATTCGTCGGATTATAATAATTAGTTACTATAACTAATAATCATTAATTACACTGAAGTTCATACAGACCGGGTCTTTGATCTGATATGCTCGGTTTTGTTCAGATATGATGGACATTTAATTAGATAAATTATTATAGAATATATAATTAAAACTTTTTTTTCAAAAAACAATTTTTCTAAATTAAAAACTTGTGTCATTACTTTCCACTCAATATTCTGGCTTAAAACGAGTGCAAACATACTGGAAACATTATATCAGGTGAATGTGTTTTTCTAAAGAGTGTTTTTTTAGTTTCAAATCAGCTAGAGTGTGCTCACAAAGGAAAAAAAAGTCTTAAAATCTGATAAGAAATCCAAAAAATTAGGGTTAAATCAATTCCGTTCATCCAAAACGAATACATAAAAAGAAAGTTAATTGGATGTGAAGACCATCTCGAAGTTTTACTTTAAAATCAATCAATATTGAACTTTTGGTCTCTAATTGAACTTTATTCAAGATGGTTGGAAAGTTTACGAACGTATTTGGCTTCTGAAGTAAAAAAAAAAGTGAAACTTTTGGAAAAGAAAGAATCAAATAATGTTTACTTAAAAGGATCAGGAGCAGATATCGAACGAGAAAGCTGGATGTGGAGATGGTTACGCAAACAGGAATACAAAGGATCGTTAAAGCGTAATCAATCATTCTCGCGCTGAACGCGCGTACCATTTACCATCTAATACTACTTTCGCGTTTACTCGTGCCTCAATATTGATGTGCAAACTCATGTTTAACCGGATCTTGCTCTAATCATATAAACACTAATCGATGCGAGAGTCAAATTTCTAATTTTTTTCCTTTTTTTCACCAAGCCATTAAAAAGTTTTTCATATATATATATATAAATAAAAATTCTAATATTGGTCCAACATCGGAATGTTTATTGATTTTTACGATTTCCTTCGCAAGATAAATTTTCTTCAACAAAAAAAATGAAAACTTCTAAAGAAAACTCGAATTTGAAAGAAATTTGAAAAGTGTTAAAAAACTATTTCAATCTTTCTGATTTTCTTTGTATTGACATTTAGTGTGATGGAAATTTCAAACATTTCTCGGAAAAAATTGTTACTTTTAATTTGAAAAAAAATCATGAGTTTACAAAGATGTGTAATACAAATACAAATACAACGCCACAACAGGCAAAATGCCCAACGAGGTGGCTGATAACAAGCGATAATATTAGAAGAGAATATAAATGTATATGTACGTATTGATAGATTTCTTTCCATTGAGAGCCATTAAAGTTTAAGGAAGCATTCGAAAGTTTGGAGATGAACGGTTTTTATTGCAATCAAATTTTACAGCGAATATGCAACTTGTAGATTGTTTGACAAATCCAATCGATTGCAACTGGCATAGTCGTTTAATCCATCATTTCCCAAAGTAAGGGATGGAACGATCAAAGGGAGTGGTAGAAGCTACGAGTATAAATATGCGTGCGATCCTATCAGCTGCCTTCAGTTTGAGGATGATGGCATCTTTTTCTGAAGGAAAGGGTGGCACAGGGAAAAGGTTTGCTGACCGTGGCTGTAATCTCTAAACTCCTCTCATTCTTTATTGATGATTTGAATTAATATACATGTTACGGCAAAAGGTACCGGCAAATAACCGGTTATTATGCATACTTACCAAATGTTTTGGTAAGTTTGATAAATTTCACTAAATTAATCAATAAATTTAATAAAGTGATTAATTTAGTGAAATTTATCAAACTTACCCAAGCGTAGTACCCAAGCGTCGTTGGTAAAATTTTATAAATTTTCCTAAATTGATCCTAAATTGATCACTTTTATCGGCGATTATGCATAGTACCCACAAGCGTCGTTGGTGAACGCGATAAATCGTACTATATGATATACTATATAAGATAATTCATACATATATTGTATCGTTATATCGGGGTACGATCGCAAATTATTTTATCATTATATCGGGGTACGATCGCAAATTATTTTATCATTATATCGGGGATCCGACTATATTCATCACACATACTAAATTCATTTAGAATTTTTTTCATGTTTATCAAATTCACCAATTATACTAGGGTATTATGCACAATCACAGAAAGACGATAAATTTCAAGTATTTATTAAATTTACCAACGACACTTGTTTATTAGCAATAACCTCCGGTAAAAGTGATATTTTTTTAGTATCAATCAATATTTACCAACGACGCTTGGGTATTACACATATTTGCCGGAAAAGGTGAATGTTTTTATAGTATTTTTCAAATTTACTAACGCCGTTCATGTATTATGCATACTCGCCGGTAAACGTGATAAATTTATCAAACTTGCTGAGACGATTGATAAGTATGCATAATATACGATTTATCACGTTTACCGTAACATATATATAGGCCTATGGTCTAAGTCTCTAAGTTGTCACGATAGTATATAGATGACGTATAAATGCATTATAGTTCTCAGCTTTTTCATCACCTTTTGCTAGGTGACAGATAAACGAAAAAATAGGTTTTTCAGTTTATAATAAAATTTCATCAATTCGTGTGAAGATGTCATCTGTTTTCGCCAAAAGAAAACACAAATGCTAACATGCTTCCTGTTTCTGAACAACAAAAGTGGGACTTCGCATATATTGAGGTAAATGTTCGGATGTTTGTCAAAAATCTGAACGTAGTGTTTTAACTGATCTCAATCAGAAGACAAACTGTTTTTGTTTATCGATATATGTATTTAATGTTTTATTATTATTTCTAAACCTCATTTACTTCAAAAAAAATCTTCGTAATCTCCATGTTGTTCTGAATTTACCACGCAATCAATCGGAAGATAAAATAAATGGATATAAATAATATATTATGAAGCGCTCGATAAATAAAATCCTATAAAATTCTATTACGTTAGAATTTTGATGAAGGAAATTTGCATACCACAGATCCATTAGAAAAGTTTTAGCAAGATTAGTTCAAAAAATATACGAGTATTATGATATGTGCTATTAAGAAAGTTCAATCCAAAACATATAAATACAAAAAACAAATACTTACTTTTATGAAAATGCATTATTACACTATAAGATTTTCCTAAATATTTATGTAAGATATTCATGAATATTTTCCATACATTATGCGGTACAAAACTGATGTGTATCGATCACTCATACTCATTATAGTTATAATAGTTTTAGACCTTTTACACTAATGAACAAACTGTTTTATCTAATATAATTTGTCAATCGTACTAGGAATAATGGGGGATAAATCAAGATAATTAGTTTTATTTGCTACATGATAAGGATTATCATGAATATATATTTCACACCATTACAAATCGAAGGCCAGAACGCTCAAACTCTTTATCTCGAAAATATTTTACATGGAAACGTTTTTCTTCATGGATCGAAGTCATAATAATTTTCAGGGGGAATAAAATTATATCTTTTCGAGTAATTTTCGAGAATTTTTTTTTTCTGTCTTTAATCTTCTCTCCCATGTTATGGGGAAACAAATAATATGAGGGAAATAATAATAATAATAATAAAATAGAAGAGACAAGTTTTCGATTAAGTTGAAAAACTTTCCGGAAAGGGGCACCACCTCCAAGATGCGCAATAAATCAGAGGCACACCGTCGTTTACCGGCGATGGAGGTTGGAAGGTAGAGAGAGACTTTATATTGTGTCTCCTGGGAATGATTGGCTGCACAGATGGCAAGAAAATTAATTTGGGAACGAACAAATTGGGTCGCAAGCCTTTAACCTCAGGGAATTCCTCTCTCTCTCTCTCTTCCCCCACACCCTTCACCGTTTTCCCACCTCATTCCACATTCACCTGAAAATTTTGCTTTGAAGATTATTTTCCTTCAGGGGGAGTGAGCTGGACTTCCCCCCCCCCCTTCTCGACTTTATAAGAATTTTTATTGCAACCTTTTGATGGAGATACGATCGGAATCCAGGCATTATAGTTAGCGGAGAATATCGGTAATCAGAGAAACGTTGCTTTAATTACAAGAAGTACTTCTTGCTTCGCTGCAAGAAGACTAAAATGTGGCATGTATTGTATGTATGCACATTGAGAGTAGCGGGATAGATTGCGAGAGATTGATTGGAATTCGTCGGACTGTTCTCTTCGACATGCGGCAGTTAGTTTCGATGAGCTTTTAATGAGTTTTCTTTCCTGTGTGTGTGCGTGTCACTGTCTGGTTAGTTGAAGAAAATCGCATTTAAAAGATTGCTTTTGAAATAAATTTAGTGATATTTTGGGTGGGGGGGGGGATTTTATTCCTTTTGTTCTATTCTTATTCTATTGCAATCGATATGAAATATTTTTTGAGTTCTTTTTCTTCATAAGTGCCTTAATATAAATTATGTTTCTCTGAAAAGAGAGTTATCCTTGTTTTTGGTAATTTTGAACACATGAATGGTATTTCATGTATGAAATGAAATTTTGAACACATTTGTCTCGTGGTAATTGTCCGTCTCAAAAGTTTAGACAATAAAGATTTTTAGCTTCACCATGGACGCCATTTGAAATTTTGACTTCATTTTTTTTTTGCTTGAGGTCAGAATGCAAAATTCTACTTTAAACTTCAGTCACTGTCGAGGAAAATAAGTATAAATAGCTGTCTCAAACTTCCGATTACATGAAAATTTCGAATATTGCGTCCATATGACGTATCAGAGACGTAATAGTACAAAAATGGAAAGCTATCGGATTGGTTTTCCATTAGAAAAAAATTCCAAAGTCGTTGAATATTTTGTACGATGAAAGTACTTCATTTGAAAGCAAAAAGAAAGACTAAAAGGCACTGCTATTGCTGAGCAGGTTGAAATGAAGTGTCTGACGTGTATTGCCCCAAAGTGTGTCCCGAAAACGAAAAACCTGGCTGTGATACAAATTTACGTGGAAAAAAAACCGTTGGAGGATTAACTTCAACGTAAAAAATGATTATGAAAGATCTCGAAGTGAAAATTTCAACAGACATACATTTATTTCATAGGCAGATCAGAAGCTTGCGTTTGATTCATAAAATAGGGTTAAGAAATCGCCTACCTTTGACCTTTGAAGACCGGATACACCCCGCTTCCCATCTCAGAGAGATATCGAAGCGTTCCCGAAGGATGGGTGTATCCGGAAAGTTTTATTAAAAACAACGTACATGACCACCTCAGACGAAGGCAGCAAAATAAAATAATTTACATAAAAATTGATCGCCAACTTCTGAAGTCATATAACAAATAAATAAAATCTAAACAATCAACGCCAATGGGCAATCAAAATTATAAACGGGATTATAAGATGCTTGTGTATAGCCGTCCATCCCATAAGAATCCAGTAATCGTCAATTGATCGAATGATTGCCGATAATCTTGGTATATAAAATTTCGAATCACTGTGAATTAGCCGCAGATCATCATCGTCTAAGCCGCCAGTCGTTTCCCGAATCGTCACCGGGTGAACTGAGATCAGCACAATTCACTATATAGCCGAGTAAATAACACTTAATTCGTCCTTGCCATCGATGACTAGATTCGTCTCCTTGCAGGTGAACTTGCTTCTGTTTTCCATTTATCGGTTACTTTTGTTGACGCCGACGTGGTCGAAGATCATATTTCCTCTTAAGATCAATCGCTGGGGCTCTTGCCGGTTTGAACTCGTCATCGCTCCCACCGCTCAGACGCGCACTTCCAGTCTTCTTAGTATGTATGCGATGTAAGTTGCTATCGAGGAACAATATAATCCACCGCACCCGAGCAAGGCCCATAGGGCTCTTCAAAACTCTTTTTTTGAAACACAGTCGACCGTTTTCGGGAATAGCACCAAAATGAAATTTTTTTGTATATGGGCAAGATGTCAGGTAATGCCATAAAGATCCAATCTCACCACACGCACACATGGCGTTGTCCGACTTCTTGAAACGTTCTAGATACGTCGGTAATGGGCCGTGCTCAGTTATCATGATCACTTTCTCTCTAGACCAAATGGAACTATTCCAACGGACGTGTTTCTGTATCTTATAGGCATCTTTATGTGCATTCTTGTCCCATAGCTGTTGCCACTTTTGTAACAGGTCACTTTTTAGCACGTGTTTGATGTGACTGCGTGGTAGCAAGAGTTGTTCTTCCGTTGGGAGATTAAGAGCATCTTTGGCCAATCTGTCCGCAATTTCATTCCCCGCTATTCCTGCATGGCCTTTGACCCATTTGATACTGATAGACGGATGGTCGTATAAATGCTTGCGTATTCGCCGAGTATTTTCATGTGGAGTGCGCTGATCACGAATCGCATTAATACTAGACGCGCTGTCAGTATATATCGTCGTCTGCTGATTTTGCTTAATCGCCCATTCTACTGCAGCTAGTATGGCCAGAACCTCCGCCTGAAAGATACTGTTCCCTTGACGCAACCGTCGACTCCAAGCCTCTTCAACAGATCCTTCTGCATTCATAACTACGTATGCACAGGCAGTGGATGTCTCTGTTTTTGAGCCGTCCGTGAATATACTAATAGCTTCATCCGATGAGCATTGTTCCGTACCAGGCAGCGGAACTTGATTCTGGAACAAGTCCACACTGGGATGATGAAGCCAACTCCTATTGTTCCCTTCGTAGGCATCAGGTGTTATAAGAATTCCGTCCATCCAGACCTCCTTACCCAAATGCAGGATTGTAGATCGACGAGCGTCATATTCAACATATAGGCTGAGCGGAGGGTTTCCCGTAGCAGTATACAGAACATCATTGGCCGTAGTTCTGTATGCACCAGTTACATACAATAAGAACGGGCGTTGGGCAACATCTAGTAATTTACGGAGTCTCTGTGTCGGGTTTTTATACCAGATGGTGCTTGCGTATGAAATCTGCCGTTGTACAACCGACCTGTACAAAATGTTCCTAAATTTTTGGCGTATACCCCACTTTGGACCTGCTATGCGTCTCAATTTTTGCATGGTGTCTTGAGCCTTATCAATTTGTTTCGCCACATGCGTCGTGAATTTGAACTGATGGTCAATATGCACTCCAAGATATTTCATGCATTTAGATATTTGCAGTCGAACACCATTGATTCTTATGCAGGGACGTTTTTTCTTGGGGTGTGGCCATAGTAATTTAGTTTTAGTCACCTCCATGCTGAGACGATTATCGTCTAGCCATTTTGACAGTTCGTCAAACGCGGCATCCGCAGTGCTGCCAATGTCGTTGGGAGTTCTCGCCGAGATCACAAACACCAGATCATCGGCGAAAGCTTGGACATAGACATCCGGTCCCCAATTCTTTTTCAGCAGTGAGTCAAGCACGATAGACCATAGTAGCGGACCGCTGCATGAGCCTTGAGGACAGCCCATGGCCTGATGCTTTTCCGCGTCTCCTCCATCAGTTGGCATCACAACCGTTCGATCTTTTAGCATGTTCTCCACTATACAAATGAGATTGTAAGGAATTGGTAATTTTCGTACAGTATTGATTATTATCTCATGGCGGACCGAATCAAAAGCACCGCGAATGTCTATGGATACTATGGCCGTTACTTGACCTCGTCGATGTCTAGTCGTGATCTCTTCCATCAGTGATGCTATTGCTTTTTCTGCCGAGCCACCTGTACGAAATCCGAACTGTCTTGGGCTAAGCCAGTCTGCCTTCTCTAGATAGTAGGTGATCCGTTGCACCACCAATTTTTCTAGGACTTTACCCATTGTAGAGAGTAAACAGATGGGGCGATACGACTGCAGCACCCCTGGATCCCTATCTTTCTTCAGGAAAAGCAAGACCTTACCACGTTTGAAACACTTTGGGAACACCGACAACTTGACTAAACTATTGAAGATATCTGAGATAACATGACCATGGGCTGCGACTAGGGTTTTCAAAAGAGGAATATTTATGTTATCAATACCCGGAGCTCGTTTATTGTTCAGTCTTCTGACTATTTGATTGATCTCCGTATGAGTGAATGGTGGGTCCGTCATAATCATAGATGGCGTGTATGGAGTCAAATTTATAGTATCCGGGAGGTTCGGAAAAATCTCCTCCAATTGTGCTTGGGCCGCTTCCAGCATCGTGGCACCAGTATGTGGACCGTTGGACATCATTACCTGTGGTGGTAGACGCTTCGTTTTGAACATAGATTTGTATGCTTGTCCAAATGGGCGGCTTTCCTCTGTGCAAAAGGCAATCCAACTGGTCGTTTTTGCCTTGTTTACGGCCTTAATATGCCCTGCTCTGAATTTTCTAAACTCCATCCTCGCCTGTACTCTATCATCACCCTTGGCCTTAATGAAACGACGCTCTAGTTTACGAAGTTGCCTGCGTGAAGCTGCTAACTCATCAGTCCACCATTTCAAAGAAGCGGTAAGACGCGGTTGTGCATAGCCCAACACCTGGATACATCGTTCTTTCAGCCGCTGCATTGAGGCGTCAAAGCATTCATTAACCTGATCCTCGTCCAAAACCATATGAAGTTGTTCTTGGAGGTCCATGAAGATCTGCTCTGTAGCAGGCCTGATCTTTGCTAATCGTCTTGCGGTAGTTCTATACTTCGTAGGTTTTTGATATCTAGGCGTAATATTGAGTTGTAGATGGATATATTTGTGCGCACTATACGAATCTTCCGTACCTACTGACCAATCGGAACGCCTGTAAATGTTTTCTGACGTTGTAAAAGTAAGATCTGGCCATCCTTTTGCGTCATAAAATTCGTAGGTAGGTCTTGTCCGTCTAGAATTAAACAGAAACAAGTTCCTGCCGGTGAGAAATTCCTGCATCGCGCGCCCTCTTGGATCCGTCTCTCGATAGCCCCACCACGAAGAATGACAATTTGCGACCGCACAGAAGATAATGTCGATACCTGGTGCTGACTCGCAAAGATCATCCATCTCCTCTATGGCTTCGTCTACTTCTTCGTACGGAGAAATGTATACACTAACAATTATAAGTTCACGTCCCGGCAGACTTATCTGAACAGCTACCAGGTGGCGGCCGATCTTGTACGTGGCCGGTCTAATATGAGTCGATGGGACCAATATAGCACTTTTGCATAGTTGCGCCGTCCACGACTGCCATGATTGTGGAATACCACGTAAAAGACCTCTATTTTGCCATGGTTCTTGAAGTAGAACCACATCTACTGATTGTGCTCTTACGAAAGCCTCCATATGTTCGATACAGATCTTAGCTTTGTCTGCATTTAATTGAAGGAGACGAAGTCCGTGTCTTACTTGGTTGTTTTTTGCCGAATGTGACGTCATCAGTTTCGTGTTAATTCACTGCCTAGATTCAGGCCCATAGTTAGTAACTTACTGTTACACCTTTCTTTTCGACCATCACGCCTTACCAATCTCTGCGTCGCTGATTAAATAACTGGCGAGTCGACTGCAGACCTATTGTGAGGAGAAAACTGGGACATTCTCTGCTCCTCGACCTGTGGTCCGTGTTAAAGCGGAGGTCTTGCGCCATGTTCATGAGCACACAGTCAACACATCTGCCCGTTCTGTCCATATGAGTGTTGATCGGTTGAGTATACCCGGTCATCTGCATTCGTCTCGTCGATACGCCTCGTATATTTTGCCAGTTTCGATGGCGATGGCGTCCGAGTTCACGTGTGTCAACATATACCCGCCTTTCCTCACGTACTACTCCTTGTGAGAGATGGTATTTTCTTCGTCGTTGGTCTTGTCGAAAGTGTTCTCTCGCTGTACCCAGTGTGCTGTCCCTATAGTCGGAAGTATAATGGTCAGACGTAATGTGTTTCCGTCGGTGTGGTGGATAACTGTCACGCCCATGAGGATCATAATCAGACCTCCTGACATTTCTTTCAGCATCAAAATTGGGAGGGTTTGTGGCCTTCCTACTTGACGGCTGAGCCAACTGCTCTTCTGCGTGTTGTACCTGACTACGTCTATATACCTTGAAAGAGTCTAATTTCGCCGCACCGCTGCTAGTGTTGGTTAGGTAGCTCATTCGCTGGTGACGAGCCTGGGGGGTTTCTGTTGCGTAAGTGTTTTTGCCATGCCGACTATTTTTACTGCCCTGAAGTTCTTCTCTCAGTTGCTTACGGCTATGTGTTGTTGTTACGGTATCAGTCCCTTTTATAGTTCGGTCATAGTCTTCACATCGTTCAGCCCAGGAGAGTGGGTTGGATTGTCTCTTTTCGTTCACGTCATGCGATGAAATTACCTCGGCTTGTACATCTGATTCCACTGGGTTTGACAAGTGTAGCGAGGAGATGTCCACGCCCTTAGTCCTTTCAGGTGCAAGCCGCCTGCCCGATAATATTTGATATTTGGACCACTTTTGGCCACTGTCCACCATTTTTACAACTTCTGCCCACGTTCTCTTTAATCCGAGGGAGGAAGGTGACAACACTTTTTCAGCTGGAAGCGCAGTGCTATTCTTCAGTTGCTTATTCGAATGCAGTTGTGGCCAGGCGTCCACCTTTTCAATTTCTATCGAAGGACTGTTCGTTTGCCTAGACCTGTCAATTTTGACTTTACGTTGTCTCTGAGGTTTGGGAGGTTCCCAAGGTAAAGTGGTTTCGTTGTTCCAGCTATCCTCAACGTAAAATATCGAGGTTGGCAGTTGAGAGGATACTGTCGTCGTTGGGCTAACACAGGCGTTCCTCTCTCGTGGGGCGTCTGGTCCCGTACCATTATATTCTGTATCACTTTGGGAAGCTACTACAAATTGAAAGTTCTGTTGCCGCTCGTCGGTGAGACAATCTTCCCGATCTGGTGAGTCCACGTCCGGAGCATGATCCAAGATCGTCTGAGTTTCTTTGTCAATAAGTGGACCAGTTTCACTCCGACACACTGACAGATGATCAGTTTGAGTGTCTCTACTAATAAATATGTTATGTTCTCGCTGATTCACTCTCTTGACTACTGACTGCTTACTTTCGTAACACGAAGCGACCGTTAGAACACCATCCGACCGAAGTTCATTCGTACATGATACGATTGGAGAACGTTGTGTGCTAGTTTGGCCCATTACACGATCGCTGACTTTTTGGGTCATTTTGCTCCGTAATCCAGGGAAGGTCACTTTGTTTGATTTACTTTTGACGTTAGAATTCTTCGTAGGCGAGGGTTGAGTTTCTGACTGCTCAACTATCTCCATGACCAGGTCGACTAATAGACGACGAACACTGTGTTGATCATTTAATGACACCTTGCGCCGCACCTTTCCCGAGGAGAGTTTTCGGGTGTCTCGAACGAGATTCCAAGTCGATTTAATTGCATCTATGGTGCCTTTTAGCAGGCACTGTAGACTTTCATGATCACTGACAGGCAGGCGGTGATGGGATCTGCCCAACGAATCTCTTCGGGGATCAGTTAAAAGTGTCCAGATGTTCCACGCAGCATCATACGTATAGAAGTCATCAGCATCGAGAGTTTCATTCGTTTCGTGGTCACTTAAGATCGTTTTTACCACAGAAGTTGGCACAATGTTCTTTTGGGTCTGGGGATGCAAAGCCGGAGTCACGACATCTGAAGCACGAACTGTTGATTTCAAGAAGTTCCTCTTGGGAACTAATCCGTAGAGGGGAGTAGCAGTCTTCATTGAACATTGGCAGCTTCGTGTTGCGTAGGAAGGTGTCCCAGGTCCACCGGATAAGTCCAAAGCATTCAAAAGTTGCGAGCTGCGGATACTGGTGACATCGATATGGTCGTCCGATGACGTGGTGTTATTCATGGCCAAGTGGTGTCGCAATTGTTCAAATTTCATGTTGATCAAAGATTTTGTTCAGTAATGTGACTTTGTATTATCCTTGCTGTTGTTTGTGTTAATTTTATTTATTATACCTTATTCTAGGCAACTTTACTTATAATAATTATTCTCGGCCTTTGAAGGAACAGTAGTGCACCTTAAAGTAATCTGCTCTCGAGGCCAGCCGAAAATAGAATTCAAGAATAAGAACTCCTTTATATTACAAATAATAAGATTGGCCTTGTTACACATGTTACGGAGCCATAGAAGAATAATACAGCCTCTACAATAATGATAAATCTATAGGCTTGTATTAAGATGGCGGGTTTCATAGAATTTACTTTGAAATCGATCAAATTTTAATTAAAAACGATTTTCGATGATAAATTTGAACCGAACATTTATGTCACACATAAAGTACACAAAAATTATTCAATCAGCCGACATTTGATGAATTTGAAGTCCAATGGGAGGGCTAACGCTGTAGACAATGGCCGACCGATCCGCAATTCACTCGGCGCGATGTAAGTGAAGATAACTTTTCATCTCGACGCCGTAGACGCTTGCTTCGAAGTTCTAAAGAGTCCTTTCGATGTCCCCCAACTCACGGCACACCAGAATCCGTCAGCTTACAAATGGTTACGCCGGGATATGATGTAATTCCGGAGCTCCGTCAAAAGACGTCTTAACACTGTAGAAGCCATTGTCGTCCAAATCGCCTACCACAAGGAAGCACCAAAGAGAGGTGGAGAAGAGAGACTGAAATGGGAACGAAATCATATGTTTCATGGAGCTTGAAATCATACATTGTGGTGCAAAAAAAAATGGACGTCACATGTTCTAGATAGATGTTTTCAGCAGCCATTAAGGTAGAGCTTCGATAATGACATGGGCAGCATTTGCTTGAAATTAGTCGGGGAAATTTTGAAATCGGTCGTCAAAACTCTGATTCTTAAATGAGATCCTCGAGAACAATTCGCTACTGATTGCAGAAGATTTAGGAGGACCAAACTTGACATTTCAATATTATAATGCGTCTATTCAAAGATTTACTGCTACATAAAGCACTTTAATCGCGAAAATGTATTTGCTTTAGACTGGCCATCGATGAATTCGGATTTGAATCCTATTAGGAATGTATGGGGCATACTTACGATAAATGTGTTTGAATACAAATGATCGACTGTTGATGACTTGAAGAGCTCTATCGAAGAAGCATGGTACAGTTTTGATGCAGAATTTAGCCAGATCCGTTGTAGTGTGTTTGAGGTGATTAGAAAAAAATAAAAAGTCTATTAGCTATTAAAAGCCTCTGTAATTTTTGTAAATCTGAATTTTCTTTAAACTTTTGAGGCAGCCATTTTTTTCATTTTCGATACTATAAATATTATAAATGTTCTTTCATAGACTTTTTTTCCATAAATGTAGAAATGCCTCAGGTATTATCCATCAAAAGGTGATAATTTTACTGGCCGTGTTTTTCTTGTTACATTTAGAAAATAGCATTACCTAAACTTTTGACACGGTCTGTATGACCAATTTGCTGTTATTTTTTTTATTTTGGCATTTTTTTGCTCTTATGCTGTGTAGCTATTTGTTTGAACACATGGTCTGCCTATATTTTGATTGTGCAAAAAGTTTCATTCGTAGAGCTACGTTCTTATTTCCTTACGGTACATTTGCTTTTCTTCAAGGTTCTACTATTCCACAACTTGAGTTTCTTTATGGTAACATGAGCAGTTTTTTTTAAAAATTCCATTCGTTGTAATTTCACTAGATATAAAATTCTGTCTGAAATATAAGATACTTACCCTCAAGGCCAAGTGCATATTTGAATACTCATGGCAAATACATGGTCAAAATACACATTATACCAACTTGTTTTTGGTATTTTGGAAAGAGTATATTTTTTAGTATAATTTCAATGTAAAATACGGCGAGTTTTTTAATATAAAAAGAGTTGATTCCTTGTTTGTTTCATGTTTTAAGAGCTGCTGAAATTTTACGTGTTCAGAGTTTTATAAAATTGCACCAAATTGAAGGAATTTAAAATGAAATTAATGGTACCAACCATTCAACTTTGTCAAGCAAGGTTTGATCTCTTTACAGATAAACATTAAAATCAATGCAAGCTGTATATTTTACAAGTATATCAATTTTAGCTTATTGAAATATCTAATCTAATTAATTAAATTGCTGTGTTGATGGGGTTTTTTCAATTAAAAATACGCTAATAGCACCAATTTAAATTCCCTTTTGTGAAAGAAATTTCAATACGTTTTTTTGTAATGGGGCGAACCACGGAGAGTTAAAAATATTTGACAGCTTGGTCCAAGTATGCTGTACTTGCTGTACATGTTTGAATACCGAAATTGTTTTTTTTTTTGTCTGAAATATCATGTGACTAGGTCTCCACCCCCCCTTTCCCACAATTTATATTCCCCAAGAAGGAGGAAAATGGATTCATCTGTCCGAAATGTGCCTCTTGTTTCTCTCAGAAAATATGAATTTTCATTAATTATTTAAATTTATTTAAAGTTTACGAAATTTATTGCGTAGACAAGAATATATCTTCGGTATTTCAATTTCAATTAAAAGTTTGGTTAGTTCAATAACTTTTGTAAATTAACAAGTTCTCATAAATATACTGTCGGTTTGTTGAAGCAAATATGATCGAGGATTTTATTGGTCGTATTACCGTACCGTATTTGGGGGGGGGGGGGGGAAAGGAGATTTTCATATTTTTAGTTGAGATATGCCTTGGGTTACTTTTTTCTTTCAACAACATTTAATAGTATTTTTTGACGTTGTCTGTTTTTCAGAATTTATCAGACCGGCCTCAGTAAAAATCATTGAAGCTTAGCACATAGCCATATTACACTTACCTTAAGTTATTAAATAAAACGTATGATACATCTGTATAAAACATTCGCTTCAATCAAATCTTCATTATTAATTTCCACGATGTGAGCTAAAAATATTTAATCATCGATGGCATAACCGAGATAATCAGTTACAACTAATAAGAATCAAATTAAATACCAGAAACGTAGAATGTAAATGTACGCGAGTGGTTATTGGTATTTATGTTTTACTGCTGTTCTGAACCTCGAATAGTGACCTCTCGATGTTTCATTAAAGTCCTTAATACGAAACAATTCCATGTCAAAACTACTCGAAGGGTATTAACGAGACGACTTTCATTATGAAAATCTACGTGTGCGTATTACGATGAGTCATTTTTAGAGCATCGATTGAGGATCGCCCGCGGTAAATCCTCTTAGCACCAAACATGAAATTTTCAGTCGAACGTTCATGAAATACTTTAACAGTATTACCACGGATCCGTTGATGTTAATGATTGCTTATCACAACATTGGATTGCAATTTCTGTCGGGTGGGAGGGGAGGGGGACCAGCATCCTCTTCCCCCATATATCCTCCTCGATATATTTCCACCAGACTTGAGAGAGTTCAGACTACGGCAGAACCCGAAAGGCATCCACTTGCTTGCCAGTAACGGCAGCAGAAACAAAGTTTAGAACGACGCTGGCTTCGGTTTTAATTAAGCCCTTTCGCCAAACGACGTATTCTCGTACCCGAAGAGCTCTCTTTTCAATTAAAAATAGTTAGGTGTTCTCTTTTCCCGGAAAACGTCGTTTTATGCAACTGGTTTTGATGCTAAGATTGCATTCTAAATACATTCGGATTCCGAGAAGAAAACTCAGCTCTTAGAATAATGTCTGAAGTCGCTTAATCGTAAACTATTACAATTGAAATCAAGAGACTACACGTTCATTTCGTTGCGCATAACTTTCAATATATAGTTTGGTATGTCATTAAAATGCTTATTTTTAATGTCTACTGATTCTGGTTAGCCAGTCCTGAATTAAAATTGTGTTTCAAACCATTCTTCTATCAAAAACAATTAGTTTTCAATAAAGAAAAAAGTGATTAACGAAACGGATTTACACTCCATGCAATGTTTGTTCTGAACACGATAGACGTACGTGCCCGGAAATATGTTGATATTAATTTATTTTGCGATTGAGGAGAATAAATGAATGAGTTATTCGGTAAATACTGTATTGAACAAAAAATGATAAATATTGTTAAAACCCTTTCAGACTCTAGCATTCGTTCTTTGGAATTTTCAAGATGTTTTTGTGTTTTTGATACTAAAAATACATTAAAACCTAAATGTCAGCAAATCTTTTTTTTTTGTAATAAAATTAATTAATTAATTTTTTAATAATAATTAAAAAATAATTAACTTCGTTCAAATGTTTTCAGCCAAGATGATGTAGGGGGTATATTCATACTCACATACGAAGTTTTCCAGAATTTTATGCAATACAACGCTCTTTTCCCGGAGGCACTTTTTCCTATAGAAGCCATCTTAAAAATGCCCCTGCAAGTTCAACTTCAAGTGCTGCCTTCTGTTGAAAGCTCCCCAAATGTTCGCATTCATCATATTTCTAACTCAAAACTTACACGATCCTTTAAAGTCAGGGCTTAACTCCCTGAGGTAAAAAAAACCCCATCTACAATGAGAAAAAAAGCAACTACCACATTTTTGCAATGTCTGAAAGGAAAATAATAGAAACACAAATTAGCAGCATTTATTTTTTTTAAATTTCGAAATTGTTTTATTCATTTGTTTTCACACAATATAAAAGAACCAACAATAAAAATGAAGCTGAGGGTGTGCCTGAAATTGGGAAAAAATATTCTAATTAGTTGCTTGTGAAATCGACTTTTTCTGGTTGATCTATTCGAGCGGTTGCCAATCGGGAGTGCCTGGACCACCCAGGGGTTTATAGTCTTTTTTATTGGAAGCCTACGGTTCATTGTAGGGTATGGGGAAAAAAATAGAGAAAAAATTGAAACAAATATAATATATATAAATAAATGACTTAAAAATAAAAGTTTTAATTAAATTTGAGCTTAAAAGCACTGCTACAACGTTGATAGACTACAGTAGCAATATTGTTATGATCTGACAAAAATAGTACTTGTGGTGACATCTCTCGATATGAGTATGGAACATTATTTTAGTTCTTACGAGTAGAACATGCTAATGCATGATGCGATGACACCGAGTAAACACAGAAAAAATAAAATTATACAATACACATATATACAATGTATATATATATATAGCGTAGGTGCATAATGGGTGTGCACTCGTAAGAACAGCCAGTACGCCAGATCACGAGTGAATCTTACTAAAGCACACATGCACCTCGTCCACATTCCTTTGCGGAATTTCTAACAAATTGGTGCATGCTGGAATGATCTATAAGCATCACGTATTCATTTCACGCAAAAAAACCCCTTCAATTAAAAAGTGGAAATTTTAAGAAAATTATCATAAACCCATCATATCACTCGATTTCGCAGGCAGCCAATCACCATGTTGCTCCCAACTTCGTAGGCACTTGGCTTTATTTTGATCGCTGCGCCTGACTTGTACAGGTGTAATTTTTCCATGGAGCAAAGCGGATGATAAGATTAATTTGGTAACCAACCAAATTGGGATTCCTGCTCTGTGTGACAGTAATACCGTTAAATCTCTCCATAATGGACACCCATGGGAACCGAAAATTTCGTCCGATAACGGAGAGTGGCCGTCGATACATAGCGAAATATTAAACGCAGCATACTTCCAATTAGAAAAAGAACCCAAACAACATGTAGAACTCTGATACATCATTCCTATTGCTGGGGATTGTATAATTATCAAAATTAAAAAAATTAGGTTTTTATACGGACACACTCTGCCCTAAAAAACCCCAATTAGAAAGTTGCCCTGGTTTCAGGAGAGAGAGGGCAGCACAAGAACTTTCTAATTAATTTTTTAGGGTTGGGTATCCGTATAAAATGTTGATGTTTTCATTTCGATAGCTACACAAGCACTAATGCAGTAATATGAATGATGTATCTGAGGTTTACACATTATTTGGACGCATTTTCTAAATGGATGTTTCTAGTGATCTAGTGTCTAAGATCTTGGATAGCTATGTGTAGCTATCCTAGCTATCTAGGATCAACGGTTTACCAGTGAAATGTGGAATTTAATAATCACCCTGTATATAAAATTGGGGATATTACTGTGATTGAAATATCGCGATAATTCTATTTGTTAAACATCCCCAAGTGAGAAGCAAATCTGTCATACATCGAATCGGTCACGAAATCTACATAGGCACATTCTGTTCCTCCCCCCCCCCCCCACCCCCATCTCCTCTCGAATTGTTCAATGACTTCAATTGGAATCAAACAATCATCAGAGACCCGAACCGAATAATGAAGGCATTGAAAGATTGAATCGATGCACCTGAATCAGCAAATTTTCATGAAGAGCTTTGTAGGATCTCTATCAAAATATCTATTTACAGGTATTGTTAATTAATGAAATACTCCAGGAGTAGGGTATCCGAAACTCGATCTCTCGTACATTTGAAGCACTCTCGTCCACGGCAACATTTCATGAGGTCCTCGTAGACTCGGATCATTTCCAGATTCCAAGTACCACTCGTGTATCATTTTCATGATATGCTAATACATCTTGTATTTTTTGAGTGTCTTCGAAATATGCTGCAAAAATTTTCAAATATTACATCCATTCACACACATTATTCAAGATTGGTCAAAAAATATAATTTCTGATATTGAAGTGCCTATTGTTTATTCCTTTCTATTATCGGTTGGGGATAGGTATTAATGTTTAATGAAATTTCTGACTTAATTCAATTGATTAATGCGACAGCGCTAAGTATTACACAGCATATACTATAATACTGTAAAACCAAACGTATTCGAAAAGAACATGAATTTAACGGCGAATTTCAAAACTCAAGTGAAACAAGGGTCTAAAGTGCACAGTCAAACTCGGTTATAAAGACAACGGATATTCCGCGAAATTTTGTCGTTGTAACCGAGGTTGGTATTCTCAACACCATTCTGACAAAAACAACGTGATCAGATGCAATCAAATGCTGTGTAGGAAGTTGTTTCCTCAATTGTGATTAGGAAGACTATTGGATCGAGAAAAATATGGGACATCGCCATTTCTAGCCAAAAATGTCGCAAATGTCAGCAAAATTTCCAAATATCGCTTACGCAAGTAACCTTTGGCGAGAAATAAAGAGCTGCAGCAGGTCTGCTAAAATATATTCCATAGAAAACAAAAATTGAGCATTCAAATTACTCGGGAGGAAATATTTATGTTTATAAACATATCCATTATAACACACAATTCATAAATAATTAAGCAAATTACCTTCATTCCGATTCCAAAAACAATTATGAATACGCTCCGTTAAAAACGGTACATTTTTATAAAAACAACAAACTAAAAATCGCGAGGAAAATACGCTATTGTGTCCCGTATTCTCTCATCTCATCTCTTATCCACGAGCGTCAAATATATGTGGGGGTTTTTTTTTTCAAGAGACAAATATTATTCCGATGTGACGACCTTCAATTGTAATAATTTCTTTCAGGGAAAAAACCGTAAAAACAGAAGCGAAAGTGACGAAAATGTTTCGTTACATACGAGGTCGTTCCATTTTCATCGAAGTTATAAGCAAGGTTCGTTAACATTACTTTTTATGAGAATTATTTCGGATAGCCCATTAATGACGTTATATCTGAGTTGCCGTTACAACCGAGTTTGACTGTATATATGTCTTACACCCGTTATGTTTCAGACTCCCTGATGAAAAAAACTGATCAGCTAAGACATAAAAATGTAAACATCCCAAAAAAGAATGATAATGCACAAAATACCAAAAAGAAAAAAAATTTACATTTTTGCAGCCCTAACAAAACAAATTGTAAAAATCGGTAAAATATATACCTCTCACCTATTTTATCATAATAAATTATCTTAATAACGATTAAATGAAAATTAACTGAGATATCTGTTATTCAAATTGTAAATTTTTGCCACTTTCATTCCTTTTCAAAGGCTCAAAAAAGTTTTAAACTTCGAGAAAACAGCGCAAGCCAAGAATTTCAATTTCCGATATATCAGGAAATTTTCATTAATTTTATTTTTGTTAATTTTTTGCAGCATGAGAAAGATGGAGTGAGAGGAAATTTCTTATTACTTTTTAATAATTCACAATTTTTTGATTGGGTTCCATTTTCAAAGGGTAACATATAGCTTTTATACAGTCGACGCTCATTATAACGACCCCATGTTATAGCAAGCATTCCATTACAACGACCGGTAGGATAAATCCCAAATGTTTTCATAGAACGACTATCATATATGTTTTACTTTTGATATAACGACCGTCCCAATATAGCGTCTGTTTTCGACGGGACGAAGGGGGTCGTTATAACGAGCGTCGACTGTATTACCCTTAACCCTTTATCTGGCAGTGTTGCTCTGAAGCAACACACATGAATTTCTTAAATTTTTTCAATGCAGCCATTGTATATTTTGAGCTCATTTCAGCATCGATGACAGGGGTTACCAACCCCAATTGGGTAAAGGAACAGGATTAGTCATCACCCCTTAATCCGGGGAGTACGTAGAATTGTCCTTTGGAGGGGATAGAAAATGCTTGGGGTCACAAAAATTGTCTTCCTGAGAAATTTTGAGTTAACGCCCTCCAAAAAGTATTAAAAAACTGTTAAAATAGAAAATGAAGTAAATTTTCTTTCGATATATATTTTATTTATTTTTACCGACATATTAAACTTTTTTTCAATTTTTGGTTGGTTTGGGAGGGACAGGCGCACCCCCAATATCTCCCCTACCATGTATTTTAAAACATCGACATTAATTTTTTTGTCATGTAATAGCATTCAGGGTACCTCATTTGGTTAATATAACCCCCTTCAAAGTTTTTTTCCTCTGTGTATTTCAATGCTTGCCTGTTTAAAGGGTAAATAATGGATTTTTGGGAAGGTAAACCAACGCCGAAAACTTTTTGCTGATAATTTTTCATATTTTCCTTGAATTTTGAAATAAACCTTAGAATTTCTATACCTTTCGGATACTTGTGGTCGAACTTCCCGTACACTATATAGACTTGAATGCGACATCTTCTGACCATATATCGCCTTGATTGATATAGCTGCGAGCAATATCGTTCGTATGAATATTGTATGAACATCCGAGACAGAATTCAACGAGCATGTCTGATAAAGGGCAAAGTTATCGGTCGCCGAAACATTAAAACTTGGCGAGAGTCAGTGGAGAAACCTTATATGGACATTTCACTCTTGACATTTCTTTTCCTTCACCCACATGGAAACACGTGTTGTTTTTCATGTATGTAAAACAACTAAAATATATACGAGAAACACAAGAAGAAGATTGACTATCGATCGGTTTTATTCTTAAAATTTCCACTAGCATTTTTTTTTTCGTGAGGAACATTGTATTCGTGAGAAAAAAATATTTTCAGCAATTTTTTGCTTTCTCTGCAGTTGACATTTCTTTTTTTCATGTCTTGTCATATTTGGTGATACTTTGTGAGCCTTGGAAATTTTGACCTTGACAAGATAAGCAGGAAACGTTCCGTAAATGTCAGGTCCGAATAACGGAAGGAAAAGAAATATAAACGAAGCATCAGGAGACGTTTCCCCAAGATTTTATCATCTACACCGACTATTTTTCTTCTACGGACACATTCAGTCTCCTTTCAAACGCTTTCTCCTTCTACATTTCTATTATTTTTTTGTTCTTTCTCTTTTCCCGTCTCTATCTTTACAGAAGTGGCACTTTTGGTTGAAATCGAAAACCTCCAAAGTATTCGTTTCCTCTTTTGTGATTGTATCTCGAAACTTTTTGTTATCGATAACTGCCACTCCTGAGTGAAATTCAAGGGGACCGAGGCATTTTCCCTCTCGACACGTCATACATACAATATATCACTGCCTGTCAATTGTTATGCGCTGAAGACACTGATGGAAATGCCAATTTCATTTTGAGGTTTTGTTTTGTAGGATTTTCATAGAAAAATTCAGACGCGCACGATATCGCACTGGAGGAAATTGTTATGAGACTGCTATCGGTTTTGTCTTTCACATTCCCATTATAACATGTACAGTAGACTAAGGATATATCGTTCTCCTCAAAAATTCAAGAAGCACGAATGTGCAAATTTCCAAAAAGGTGAGAAATTACTTTTGAATGTTTACTATACCCATGTTACTCTATAAATGGCATTTTCTTAAAATGTTTTGGAGCATGCGTTTCAATAGGGGTGTTCAATAAACATTCGTGTTTTCGACAAAACTTAGCAAAGTAAGGGATCCAACCAGCTCGGGCATCTTCGACCTGTTGCTCGCGAGTACCATGGTGCTCCCTGAAGCACCCACAGTGCTCGATACTAGTGTTCGATTTCGTGCTAGAAAGCACTTAATCGACGTCCTGAATAAACGCTTTGTACAAATTGCATTCAAGGATTAAAACCATCCTAATTTCATACATTTGAACGTCAAACTTGCTAAAATGGCGTTTTTCTTTTGATAGAGGCAGTGCTTAGAACTAGAAAAGGGTTGAAGACCTTTGAACCAGCTGATAAACCCAAAAAATGAAAATTTGCACATTCGTGCTTCTGGCGTCTATAAGGGGGGGGGGGGGGGTAACGATATATTATTATTGCTTTTAGGATTATATTAGGACTATATTATTATTATTCTTCTTTATAGTAGAACATCTTTTATATCCTGCGTCAAAAAAATACCCGCTCCTTACTTGATGCAAAATTACTTGTTGCTCAAATAGTTTAACTTGTGGACAATATTTCACCCATAATTACTTTTGGGGCCTGCATTACCACTTCGAAAGGGGGGGGGAAACTCTGATGAAATCAATTTTTTTGCATTATTTAATTAGTGCAAAGATATTTATAAGTTTTGATCAATATTCGTAGCTCACATAATTATATTTCATATACATATCGAATTTAATTTCATGTCCAATATTGTTTAATGTTTAAAAGTATCTTTTCTAATGATGTAAAAAATTCCTATTGTGAGTCAAATTAGATTTGTCCTTGGATCACACATTTGAGATCACGCGCGATGTTGATATTATACTTTAATTGAAACTGTATGGGAAAATGAAACCTTTCCTGAATCAGTGACGTTTCAACGCATGGGCCCACCTGCTTACGGCAGTGGCGGCTTTAAAAGTGCAGGATGGCTCATGAAAATGTGACGTGAATAGAAACTTCTAGTGTAAGCATGTGAATTGATGGTCAGGCATTTCTAGCCAGGCAAGAGGCGTTGGAAAAATCCCTTTGCCTGAGGGAACTTCTATGAAGATCATAGAAGGGAAGAGACGGCCCTGGTTCTGATGTCACTGATGTTTGCTTTAGTTGATGAGCGTTAAAAAACAGACACAACTCACCTCCACAATTACAGTGAAACCTCGCTACAACGATACTCGATATAACGACAAATACCGCTACAACGATGTATTTTCGAATCTTATTTGGAATTGCCCATGGTCTGATGTTAAACTTCTCTCGATACAACGATATCCTTTACTACGATAAATCCCTTTGTAAGGATATTTTTTTGGAAATTTCAAATCTTCTACAACGACTTTTCTTATTCACGTATATATCGCTCAAAATCAGCACCAATTTTTAAATTCTTCACCAGTTTTCGTTCTTTCGGGGATGATTAATACTATTGGTATATTTTGCACTATCCACCCTCCGAAAGTGCTAATCAAGATGCCGTAAAGATACTTTCTTTGCAGTTCACTATACTATTGTGAAAGAAACGACTTTATAGGGAGTGAAATAAGTTACTAAATTTTATTCATCATATCTATGAAAAACAATTTTTTGCTGCGAATAAATAATGCATTTTATGAGTGTAGTAACAACGCCAATTCAGAAGAGATGTCAACAGCAGCATAAATTTACCGATGCTTGATAACAATGTTACTTTTCGATGTGACGACAATCCCTCTACAACGATATTTGTTCTTGGTCTGCAGAGTATCGTTGTATCGAGGTTTCACTGTAGATGAATTATAATATATTTTTGATGATAGGTAACAGTATGGTAGATGTGCACGAATGCGAGCCGGTTTCTAATTTGAAAAGTTTCTCCCCCAGACAGCAGGTTGATCTTCATTACGATACTCACGTGATATGAAAATTCAGGCATTTGCCATTTATACTTTAAAATACCGAAGACGGATGGCTGCATCAGTACAATACGAACAAGCATAACTAAAAATACAAATATATTTAGTCACCCATGTACACTCAGAACACATGCTCAGGCATGAACTAATTCGTTAGAAATACCTCAGTCAAATGTATATGTGGTACATGTATGATCAAATAGTAGTAGTACGGTAGATGTACAATTACAATTCCAAGTTTATACCCTTATAATCCGATGAATAATGGACGCTGTGCTGCAAAAAAATGCTATAGTTGCAATTTAACTGGTCAGTAACCATCAAAGCTTAAAACTTCTTTCATTGCAACGAAAGTGCTGCAGATGATCGGAGATATTCAGCACAGTGCACTTTGGCAAAGACTTGGTAAGTTATACTCATTAAAATCGGTTAAGAGCTATGCATGTGCTGTATTTACAAGTGACATCTGTAGTTCTCAATTTCATGATATGAATGGCTTCACTCAAGAGATTCACCATAGTGAGTGAAAACATACATGCGCGCATTGCAACGTTGCATAACGATATCCGTTCCTAATTTAGGAAAATAGATGACACGCAGAACACGGAATTCACATTTACTGAACACATCAATCATCGAGCACTTTATCCGTTAATGAATGAAGTTACTGTCAGGGATGTGTCAAGATCGCATTCAGTCATTGGCACTGAAATAGATCCACAGTTATTTCTTCAATCTAAATATAACATAACTTTTTGTCCTCTTTTTAAATATTTGCGAAATTCACTGTGGTTCTGCACATGGATTACTTTAGAATTGTAATTATTAGAGCCCGGAAGTTCAGGCACTAAAAATGCTTCAAATAGGGAATTAAAAAAGAGGCATATTCATATAATTAATGGAAGAAAGGAAAAAATAATTAAGAGTGTTATATAAGATATTAAGGGTCCAAAAACCTGATGAAAAATTGGTTGCACTCCCTTCTGTTTTAATTTTTAGTTGGAAAATAACGCAGTTATTACAAAAATCGATTGAATGTCGCGTATGTGGTCCCTCAAGATTAGGTCTATTCCAGGGCCACTGTAATCAGACGCGAAACCTGTGCAGATAATGATCACGGGGCTCCTTCAAGTTACGAATAATTCTTGTTTATTTGTTATATTATCTGGATTATTCATAATAATGTTTATAGTTAGATCACAGCTAGTCCGTCACATCTAGCCACAGCTATCTTGCTTCATCGTCGTAAAAAATTTTTACCTCATTTCTTTCATTTGTGTTACCACGTACGTGGGACTCCTTCAAGTGCGGGACCCGGGGTGTGGCCACACCTGTTACACACTTCTAAGGGCGGTTCTGATCAATTTAATCGAATATTGAATATGTATCTAAAATAAATAGTCATGCTTGTTTTCGGCGTATTTAAACTAGTAGTGTAAAAAAGCCCCAGGGCCAGAGACCTACTACTACTACTAAACCAGGCATGCACCTCGTCCATATTCCTCTGAGGAACTTCTAACGAACTAGTATACGTTGGAATGTGTGTGTGTATGTATAGTGAACACTTCCGTGAAGTTTGTTTCTGTGTAATGCTTGTTATATGTAGTGCTGCCATCTGCAATCTATTTTTTAAACTATGAGTTTTTTCTCAACTCATAATGAGTGAAGTTTATTGAATGAATAGTTGTAACGTTGTAGGCCTGTTGGGGACCAGAGACCTGCCATCTTTTATCCGATTCTGAGTGAACCATGACAACAGCGTTATTGCTGAGCGATGACCTCTTGGGGCAGTCATTGGTCAACTATACATATACAATGCAGTCCAATGCGTGAGCAAGACATGAGTCATGAGCAACTTCTAATTTTCTCATACATTCGTCGGAAATAAAAACATTCATGTCTAACACCATTCAGCCAAAGCAAAGTTAATGCATGACAACATCAAGCTATCAGGCACTTACACTTATTCGCGTTTAAATAGTGAATAGTGCTGGAAGGTGGGGTTTCTAGTATAAAAAAGAATTGTCTTGGCACTTGAAGTCGAATTTTTAAAAAAATGACTTTTTAAAAAATATTTTTTCCACTTGCAAATCAAATACAAAAAATTTCGTGTGAATCGGTAAATTTTGTTCTTTCAAAATAAAAGAAGAAGCAATTAACACTATAGTGTAAATTTGTGTGTAAGAAAAAACATTTTGAACGTGATTTTTTAAGATTGCAGTTTTTGATCTCATTCGTAAGATTAAAAAAAAACCAAAAAAAAACTGCAGCATTAGAAATTATGAAATTTTGCGGAAACGTTTATTCCACAGGTGTTAGCAGAATAAACGTCGAACTTGTATTTCTGACTATTCTTTGAAATTTTATGAATTTTCAAAGTTGAAAATAAATTCAAATTTAAAAAAAAATCCGAATTCAACATTTAAAAAAAAATACTTCCTATTCATCACCAAATCGGATGTTCATTTTACTAACACACGTCAAATAAAAATTTATGTATCGTCTCAAAAATTTTTAGAGCAATAGTTTTATTTTTTTTAATCAAAAACTGCACAAAAACTGCAATCTATGAAAATAACGTCAAAATGTGTTTTTTTTTTTTTTTTTGAAAGGAAAAACTGAACGATTGACACTAAATTTTTGCATTTGATTTGCAATTGAATGATGTTCTTTTAAAGTCATTTTTGAAAAAAATCGACTTTATAGAGGTCGCGATATCGTTTCGGACCCTGGTGCAACAATTGTGTTGGTTGTTTTTTGTCACTGTAGAATTATTTTTTTTCTTTTGACCTCTTCCTTTTAGATAGTTAAGCCCTAACTAAAATGATTTTGTACGTTTGAATTATAAATACGGCGAATATGAACGTTGGGGGCTCTCATCAGAGGGCAGCAATCAAAGTTGAACTTTCAGTTCGTTTTTAAGATGGTTTCCAGGAGAAAGTGCCTCTGGGAAAAGTGCGATTTATTACATAAAATATGGCAATAAAATTCTGGAAAAAAATTGCATCTGAAGATGAATGTACTCTGCATCACCTTGGCTGAAACAAATTGAACAAAATGAATTATTTTTAATCACAAAAAATATAAATTAAAAAATTGAATTTTTTTTCTTGAAAAAATAAAGATTTGATGACTTGGTGCGTTTTTTGGGTACCGCTAATGCAAAAACATTTTGAAAACTAAAAAAGAATAGGTGTTTGGATCTGAGAGGGGTGATACTAAAAGTTGAAAGTGTTAAAAAAAATTGAACTTCTCAATGCTCAAGATATCCATGTTCTACAGAATATGGATTCTGAAATTTACGAATAAACTTAAAACAATGTTAAAATAGGCATTTATAGAATTTTGCCTGAACTTCCGAGATTTAGTAATTATATTCAAGATGAATCCTACTGATGCAGTATTTACCTAAAAGATGTTTATGACTTCTAAGAGGAGGAAAAGAGGAAAGAAAAAGAAGAGAATTCTCCTCGTGGCCGATCTCTGGTGTAATGAGGAATGACACGTACAACCGAAGCAGAGTAATGGTCAGTAGAAGTAGTATCAAGGAACCGCGAAAAAGTCGCGATGGTCACTAGGATTTCTCTCCGCTTCGTCCGTGTTGTTTGTCTATTTCTCGTTGATATTACTTGGCCTTGGCGATGGCGTTTCTTTTGTATCATTTTCCAGAAAAGGAAGCAGCAAGAAAGACAGCGAGAGAGAAAAAGAGATGGTCGCAAGAGAAGAGAACGGACCCGTCACATCCATTTCCCATGATCGAGTGCTTCTTAGGAGCAAAAACGTTAGCTATTGTTAGCGTCCCGATTGATCCCGTGCTTTGACCACGTCCTTGTGATCGATGTGTGGTGGCCTTAGAAAATGTGCACCGCGATGACAAATTATTGTCATACCTCCCTTTCTTTTCTCCCTTCAACCCCTCTATCTCTCATTCAGTATGGCTAATGAAAAAAAATAGATGTTTCCGTCGAAAGCCGCTTATGTATACAACATTTGTAAATCCACGCACACCTTTTCTTTAATCCGCTTAAGGCGTTTCCGGTTTGTGTAGGATATTTCAGTAAAACAAACAGTATACAGTCGCTGCTTGTTATAACGACTGTGTGCTTCAGCGAATTTCCAGCATTTCTCCCACATTTTCTAATATTCATGACATTTTTTTTCCAATCCAATATAATGACCTGGAAAGATCATTCTATCCGTTGCAACGTCCGAACTCCACGCTGTACGACTCATTTTTTTGTGCATAGATATTAACGAAATCTGTTATTAAGTGTGTATCACCCATTCAACATAACTGTAGCTTAAATTACTTTACATTTTATTATTACTTTCTAACTTCATACACTTTCATTGCTATTTTTTACGTTTATACGAAATGAATGACATACTTTTTCACGTCCGATACAATATTTTTAGAAGCTGTTTCTTTTTACAACTTTTGATATAACGATCACCCAATATAACGTTCCGTGGAGCTATGGAGTTCGTTATAACGAAGTAACGAGCGTTGACTGGTACATTTCATGCGGTAGATCTATTCAAAGTAGAGCAGCGTTTCTCATCCTGTGGTCCACGTACCACCTCTGGTACTCGACGATGGCACAGGTGGTCCACACGCAGACGTGACAATTTAATTGAAAATGAGTTTAAAAAATTGTTCAAGTGATGTGATTCATATTAGTAATATTTTCTTTAGGGTTCAAATAAAAAAATAGACTTGCATTACTCTGGGTAACCATATCTCATCGAGTAAAATACTGAAGATTGTGATTCTAAATACGATATACATTGCTAATTGTATTCAAAAAATACAATTTTAGACTAATTTGCTAATTATTGCTATAATTGCTGAAGTGCAGGGAAATAAAGGGCTGCTGCAAATCACAGTGAACAAAAATGTATACCACAAAAAAACTGTTATCATTACCAGGTAACCGACCATATTTCACAATATTTGATTGAGAGAAACGCGGTAAATTGAGCTCTCAAATACGACAAAATACGGAACATCGCCAATTGTCCCAAAAACGTTGTCATAGATGGCTAAATCACCAATCGTTACTGTATTGAGAAACACAGTATTGAGAGAAAAAAGCTGGACAAGTCTGGATAAAGAAAGTCAAAATCACCAAAGGTACATGAAAATACAAGCATGTCCCGCGACATATGGCCAAACATTCATTCAAACTGGTGGTCCGTCGAATAGTTGCGGACATTATGCTGGTCCTTTGGTACAGAAAGGTTGCGAAACACTGAAGTAGAGAATAGGTAATTGAAATAGGAGATGACTTATATCAACACATTTATTAGATATACCTGTGTCATAATAAGTCATTTACGATAGTCTCAGATGCAATTTTCTTCCCTCTTCTGCCGAAGAACAGTCAAGGTGACCCCACAGAGAACATGACAAACATATCATTCTTAAACTTCTCCTCTTCCATATCTCCCCGTCTGGAAGAGATAAATCGGATCGGAAGAGATCTAACCGAAAAAAAATCGCTAGCTTAAAAATGATCACAGGATAATAAAATGCACCTCTTGTGATGTGCATTGTGCTTAGTTTCAAATTATTAGTCACTCTTCCAATAATTAATAGAAACTTTTCAAAACTTGTCTGAATAAATTTCTGGAAGTTGGGAAACAAATAATCTCCTATAGTTGAAGTAATGCTGGTGACAATCAAGTCACCGTCTAGACAAGCGTTTTTACACCATTTTGATAGCGCAGTCTCTCTATAGTGAAGGTCAAGGCCGGGTTCGATACCCGGTAGAGGCAGAGAAAAATTTTTACAGAGGGGAGGACCATGATCTGGTTAGGAGGAGGAGTGATTTGCTTCCCTGAGGTGCTATCTATAAACTGGTGATATCTGGTAACAAAATGTTGAACCAGTTTTTTATCTGTACCGTGAAATTCCCCTGTCGTGAGAATAACTTTTTCACCAAACCGCATTCCAGAGTTTTCCGATTCTTTCACTTTATGAATTTTTAAAATATTGAGAAATTGATGGGACACCCCGTTCATGTATTTATAGAAATGATTAAGCACAAAAGGCATTATAGAAACGTTATAAAATGAGATGGTTAACGAGTTAGCACAAGAAAAATGAACATTGTAAAAAAAACTCGGCAGCTTCTTGAGTAGCTTGATAAGAAATGTACAAGAGAAAATAAATTTTTTATTCTTCTTCTGGAAGTCAACACTACAGAAATATTTTAAACACTAATTCAAGCTATAAACGTTTCAACGTGTAAACACCATTCCAAGTTCGAAGTATGACAGAAAAAGAAAAAAACAAGTTATATCCTATTTCTTTATTTTCTGTGTACTAGAAAGTTCTCACGAGTAATTCACTTGGATGCTAAAGCCGTTCTTGTCCTTTTAAACTCTTACCTAGATTCAAACATATAAGATATTTCCCGAATGGTTCTCAGGGTCTCGAGGGAAATCACTTTCACGGACATATGGGCTTCAACGATATTTTTCTATCTATGGAATTTCTAGCCACAAATGGACCATAAATTGGTTTAAAGTTTTCCTTAGCGCTTCAAGCGTAAGTGGTTTCCTTCTTATGCCTTTTTTTTTTGTACTTTTTGCCTTCCTGTTGAAGAAAAACACCATTTTCTTTCTTTTCCGAAATTCCCGGTGACTATGATGAAACATGCAGTAGCAGTAATGTTTTATTTGTCTGGCATGTCTCTTCCAAGAGATTTATGCGCTCATGATTTGATAGAGAATATTATATGGGAACGTGAGTGTGTTATATGTTCGGTCGTTGTCATCTAACGGGAACCGCAATTCAACTGGCGTTTTTATTTGAATGTTTTATCAGTTTTTCATGTGATAGGCAATACAGATATGTTGCTTCTGAATCGCGGCCTTCGTCGTTCCGAAAATTTATTGCAACCATTACTATTTAAAGGCCGGATATTGGCTCAAGGAAAGATAAAATATCGAAGTATTTCTATTTATAGTACAGAAAAGAAAACGAATAAAAACGTAATTTTCTCCCCTCCTTCAAATTTATTTGTCTACTGTGTTGGCGTTGTTACAAACATTGTCCGTATATTATCTGATTTCTTAAGAATAAGTTCCTTGAAATACTTGCTTACATTGCTAATTGCCTATGTGATTATTGCACTCCAATATGCATTTCGTACAAGTTTTAAGGCAACTGACTTCGTTCAAATGACGATTTTTTCGAAAATTGTGGAAAATAGTTTTATACATTTATCTGGAAGAAATGTTTTACGCAGAATCCAAAACGGTTTTATTCTTGTGCATGCATTAAGTAAAATCAAAGTTATGACTGATTTAAATCAGCATAAACATGTTTTTGGAAACATGTAACTTGTAACATGTTAACATGTTTTTGGAAAAAAAAATCCCAAAAAAACATGCGGTTTCGGTACAATAGTCACCACATGAAATCGTACGTAATTGTAACTGGATGGCAACGTAATGTGCAAACTTTTGTAAATTTAGGATAAACACTTTGGGTACGCAAAGATAAAGAAACAAAATTACGCTGCAATGTTTTTACATTCTCTTCCGGCAAATGCCAAATACCGAGAGAAATATTTGACGTGAATATACTTTATCAGTACTCATAATAAATATTGGTAAACATACAATATATAGTGACAACTTTCAAATTAGAGTTATATAATGCATGTATATGTTTACGGTAAATGTAATAAATCCGGTTATCATGCATAATCGCCAAGCATTTTGGTAAGTTTATAAATTTTCCTAAATTTATCACATTTACCGGTGATTATGCAAACTACATCCAAGTGTAGTTGATAAATTTAAAAAATGCTAAAAGAAATTCACTTTTACCGGTGATTATGCATTATACCCAAGCGTCGCATCAGTAGTCAACATTATGAATCGTACTATATGATATACTATTCCTGGTAATTCCTAAATGTATTGTATCATTATATGGAGGTACGATCGTAAAATTTATCATTATATGGGTGAACGATCGTAAAGTTTATCATTGTATAGGTGAATGATCGTAAAATTTGTTATCATATTATCGGCGTCCGACTATATTCATCACAGATACTAGACCTGATACATACTAGACTCATTTGGAATTTCTTGTATATTATCAAACTCACCAATTGCAATAGGTAAATTATGCATAACCACAGCAAACTATAAATTTAAGATATTTATCAAATTTGCCGACGACACTTGGTTATTTGTCTTAATCGCCCGTAAATGTTATAATGTTTTCAGCATTTATCAACGGCGCTTGGCTATAACGCTTATTCACCGGTAAAAGTGATAAATTTATCAAACTTATCAAGACGATTGGTAAGTATGTGTAATAACCAGTAATTATATATAGTAACCGATTGATCGCATCTATCGTAACATAAATATAGCGTTCGTACTAAGTATGTTCATCCCACATTTTTTCTTTAACACGTTTTGAAGTATTTCTTGCTCTTTTTAATGATCGTATGCACTGCACTGATTCGTGTTTGAATTGCATAACTTATTCGAACCGAACTATAATCTTATCATGTTTTCCATTTTTTTAATTATGGGTAAGAAAAGTTGAGCCTTAATATGCAAAAAAAATTAATGGTAGATATAGTGAATAGTTTTTGCATGCTGATTAATTTTCCATTGAACTTGTGATAGTAACGGGTTATATACGTATTTTCAAGAGCTAGGAATTCGTTATACTTTCTTTTATTCGACATTACGACGCGTTGCAAGATACTTTTCGCATCGATTACCCAAGTGTATAATGAGCCGAAAGCTACAACGATGTTTTTCTCCTACAAGTATAATTTTAACAATCATTCAAAAAAAAAAGTAATAAGTATGTATATAAAAGATTTTATAAAGCCTGTTGCTTGAATGAAGAAAACAAAACATTTTTTCCCTTTTATTTCAAAATAACTACCAAAGAGAAAAAAAATCGTTTTTTTCCCACCGTTTTATCTATATAGTTCTTCAGAAAAAATATTTCTTTGGTGTTTTTTTGGCTCAGAGTTTTCATTTTATAATGATTGAAAAAAAAGTCTTGCTTTTTTGACGCTAAAAACGGGAAAAAAACTTTTTAGTTTGTATAAATGGAAGAAAAGACATCTCTGAGAAGAAAACAGGAAAGGAGATAGAAGTTTTTATAAAAGTAAAATGCTCCAAAGTTTCCTTCCAAGGTTTCTTTCAACTGGAACAAAATACTCCAGTATCTTAAGAAATGTAACATAAACTAATCCCCACATGTGTGTGCAATACGATTCTAAGAATAGCAATAATCTTATTACATTATAATCCTAAGAAATTATTATTTAATACAATTAAATGTTTAAATTCTGTTTAAAGAGCGAGCGCGATTTTATTTCAAAAGTTATTTATATATATTCAGAGCAATCGCATTATCGTGCATGTATTGTTATACTTTGAAAATTTTAAAACTGAAGGAAATTTTTTGAGTCCATAAATAAATTTCTTAATAAAGTTGTGTAATCAATCAGCTTACAATTAAGTTAGAGTATTCGAAACGCGTAATACTCAATCGCTTAAACTAAATAACGCAAGACGAATATCTGATTAACTTCAAGTTTTTTATCCATTATAAACCTAAATAAATATTTCATGATTATACTTTTGTAGAATTTCGCTGGAAGGTAAGTTATTTCGATCATTTTATATTAAACAAAAGATAAATGACACGATTTTCTCATCTTCCATTTATTTTTTTTTTTTTGCTATCGTTATTATATCGTTATAAGTGAGAGGCTCTGAAACAAGTTGGAGTAGGTGGTTAGTAATGACAGTTTGGCTTGATTCTGTATTTGTTGTTTGACCTTCCATGTTGCACCGGACTTCTGATTAAATACGTGTTTTCTGAGAGATTTTTTGTTTGGAGTTTCTTTATTATTATTATTTGTATCATATGCATATTCTTATACTGCTCCAAAAGAAAGGGAAAGTAAATACTTCAAACGCCGTCCTTCTTTGTGCTGTTCGAAATGAGAAAAGTTGGCTCCGCAAGTTGGGAAGAGGGGATGATAAACATGCTCACGAGGGAAAAAACCACAAAGCAGTATCTGGGCTCATCATTGCCGAAATAAGAGGTTTTTAAGGTGCCGAGATATATCGTCAATGCCACTGAGAGTGTTAAAATAACCCCTCCCCCACCGCGATTGCAGCGTTACTGATAAAAAAAAACTACTTAATTCCAAAGCACTCCCAAATTACTCTACAATTGTTATACAATATTTTAGAAAAGGGAAGAAACAATATGAAACACAGATGGATTATAAACTTTCATCGTGTAACTAACTGACTGCACGATGTAATTATTAAAACCTTCAAATTACAAGGAATGAACTAATTACATTAGAAATGAATTCATTCTCAACTTACGTCCAGATTAATTTTCTGTTTCATTAGCTATTAACATTTTTATGGAGTATAGTAACAATTATAATAACTTGGAAAGTCATATTTTTTTACACCTCGAAACGACATAATTTAGGCTTAATTCGAAATGAAATCTTTTAATTGTATTCTGAAGTAAATTGGTTTTACAAAACTTTCATATCGATTTTTAAAGGGATGAAAGTAATTCCAATTAAAACGCAATGATTCAAAAGAAATTAAAATCTAATTAAGGCAGTCACTTTTTTGATTAGAATTGTAAACTCGTTTGTACGATGATGTGTTATTGTATAATTTCTTTTTTTTTTGCACCACAGATACTAATTAACTTCGATCTAATGCATTAAATTTTATGTTGATTTAAAGAATTTCGCGATTAACTGAAGAAATCGCTTAATCGCATCGTAATTCCGATTTACTTCTCAGCATAATTACTAGTATATAGCAAAACATTTCTCTCGAGCAATTATTCTAATAATGACTGAAAATTACATGAAGCGAAATATCAGAGAACGGTGATTAGTGGGATTTTCGTTCTTTCAGCGATATTTTTCTTTCAAGTACCTTAATGAATAAAAATGTTTTTTAAAGCACTCTTCTTTTATTTGATTTCGATCAAATCACTCTCTCATCTTATTAGGAGAGAAATTTTTTTAATAATTACGTTTTCCTCCGGTAACTATAAAAGGATATTATAAAGATTTAGTGCGTAGGTTTATTATAAGTATTTATGATTCAAGATATATTTTTCAGTTTTGATGAGGTCAAATACAGAAATAATAATGAAAAAATCATATGAAAGAAAGACAAAAAAATAGCGTTTTAATAGCTCATGCAGTATGAAAAAATGAACTACATTTTTTTAATGTAAAAATGAATTGTGGTCACCTATCGAGTATCCCTTGTGTGGTCAACTTTGGGACTGAGGATATTCTTAGGCTCAGCTAATCCGAGGATACTCAAATCAATCTCGAGTCGAGGGGCCCAGGAGACTAAACGAGTCGAGTCTCCCGTTTTCCCTCACATGTCGCTACAAAAAAAATCTCAAAGCCCGGGCAACTGCGAAAAAATGACACAGTCTTTAGTTCACCTCCTTAACTTCCTATACCTCATGAACGGGCATAGGATAGAAAAAATAAAATGTTCAGCGATTCTAGTATTGAAGAACATTCAATATTGAAGGACCGGGCACACCCCAGCTTCATATGTCATAGAGATATCAAAGCGATTTTAGCAGTGATGACGATGATATTATTATATTTATAAGTAATTATTAAATCCGACATTTCTCCTCTATAAAATGAGAACTAGAAAACCGATATCCATGGAAAAGAACATTCATTGTAGACTATTCGTTACGGCCACAGAGTTATGGGAATCGGATCGCAAATTTCATCGCATTCTACAGAATGAGGAAAGAGATTTGTGGAATTAACGAGGTTGTTTATTGCTGCCACACATTACAGCAGGCATTTTCAACCTGTTGCTCGCGAGCACTACGGTGTTTCCCTGAAGCACCAAGATTATTCAGGAGTTCGTGCCTGATTTCCTGGTCACGAGCAGTGATCAACGTGTTTCCCCCCCCCCCCACCAAGAGTGTTAAACACTCTGTACAAATTGTATTCAAGGATTAAAATTACCTTGATTTTAGGCATAGGCATCAACTTGCTAATAGAGTGCTCTTCTAATGATTGGTATAGGCCGTGCTCGCAACTCGATAAAAGTGCAAGAACCATGCTTTACAGGGGATGATTGCATCCCCTGCATTACAGCCCCGATGAACGACTGCTAAATAACCTTGAGGTAAGTGAAGTTCACGTACACACGTGTGTGACCCATATTTACATTATACGCATTCAACAGGTATTGCGGGGGGGGGGGGGAAGAAATGAATGAAGAGGGTGCATCAGGGAACGTTTCTATAGAATGTACGAGTTGATTTGATCTCCTGGTCATTCATCGTTCAACCTCGACCAAGAAAATATGAAGAAATATTTTGGCAATCGCGAGACTGCTCACACGCGAATTCACCGGTGACCACATCGCGTAGGTTTTCTCGTCACCAATACGCGCCAATATACTCGTCTAAAGGACACCATAGAAATACACGTGTTGGATCGCCTGGATACCGAACCTTTCGACATTTATTAGTCTTTGGTATCCGCGTGTACCGTCAAGTTTAGTATGGGTTTTGTGGTTCTACCGTTGCAGCATTTGTTAAATATCGGAATAGAAATCATGTGTTGAATTTTTACGAGCCGCTCATCCAACACGTGTAACGTTCCGAACGACCTTAATAGTACCATTTCCATGTTACTGCGTTTACACTTTGGCTAGCACTGGATAGGCTGAACTAAAAAAAATGTCGTTGTCTTGGTTAGTTATGCGCCCGGTGCTCCGGGAACCATAGTAACGCATTGTTCTAAATAAAGGGGGATTCAGGGCAAAAATTCCACTTGTGCGACATATCGTTTGGACGCCCCTTCCTTCGTATGAGCCACACCAGAAACTGGTCTTAAAAATCCGGGTTTGTTGTAAATGCCTACGAAATATTGTATTGCGAAATACAGCACAAAAAATGTAGAGAGAGATGATAACGGCATTATTTCACTAGTTACACACAGTTGATGTAAAAAAATAAAAGTTGGTCGGGATACCATTCTAGTGTAGATAAGGTTTTTTGACGGAAAATTCTATAGGATCACATATGCGACGGAATCGAACCGCCGTCCCTCATTATCCGAATTGAGAGCCGGGCTGGACAAATCTATTGCCCCATATGCCTGAGGATGCAAAAATTTCGACCGGGCATAAATTTTTTTCGACCACATGCCCGACGTGGGCATATATATATATACCCGCTTTCTATGACAGCCATAATGCAAATGTGCAGTCAACGTGAATCATAATGGCAATTGAGCTCAAAATGGAATCATATACTAAAACTAGACTGTTCTGGGAAATGGAAAACCTCACTTCTAGCGAAATAAAAAATCCTGATGGTATTCAGTGAGACGAAAAGAAAAGACATAGAGTATATTATATTGCCCTATAGCACAGTACAGTATATAAATTGTTCGAAAAGGAAAATATTCTGGGATTGATTCTAAAACTGAAAAAAAAAATATATTTATACGTATTTCTATTCTACACAAAAATATCAGAGAAAATGATATCACAAAAATATGGCTGCTGCCACCTATTGAATAAAAATTACACTATCTCTCATAATTTTTTGATCAAATTTAGTTAGTTTCAAACCGGCATAAGAATGAACGATTTTTGCTGTAATATCATATATTATTTGTTTCTATTCTGCATACTGGTGTAAACTTCACACGCTGAAATACCGGTAAATATGTTTTTATGTTTGTCGCTGAATTACTCTTTGTAAACGCAAAAACAAATATGTCAACTGGTATTTTAGTGCATAAAATTTACACCACTATGCGGAATAAGTAAAACAATTGTTGTTTCCTGCCACATATTGTTCATTTTCATTTTACACATCTATTTAAAACAAACAACAAACACATTGCAAGAATTATAACAGATGATTTCGTTTTTATTCAATAGATGACAGCAGGATTCTCAGTTCAACGCTGTTCCTCGTATTCATCATAGCCAAGAATAAATATGAAACACTCTAAATCAGGTTAAGAAATTATAAGAACATGTCAATTTTGGGAGATTTTCTCAACCCTGATCGAGAAGGGGCGGTGATGATACCTCAGTATAGAGAGAATTCAACTCTCTCACTATATACATAACTTTCTATGCTGGTGTGTCATTTCAGTGGGTTGCCATTGGATCTTTGGTTCAAAATTACTAACTATCATACACGTTGCTTCATATAATACTTAATGATCATAGCGAAATGCTCAAGAAGTTATTCTCTTCCTATTTATCAAAATTAGTCTATTTAATTAGTCTGATTTATAGTTTGAATTTTCGGTGCCCCGTTCAAGTGCACTTCTCATGGTCCTAGAGCTGCTTCTGTTTGAAATGCATTGAGAACTTATCATCTCTCTCTTATTTTCACTAATCTCAATTATGTTAAAATTCAGCCATGTGTTATGTTTACAATAAAGTCTTATGTTTGGAGTGGCCACATGATCCAAGTAAGTGGAGAAACTATCTATATTGCGATTTCGATTGGTGGCTGCAGTCTAGTGTAGGCATTCTTATTTTCTTTGTATTCTTGGCAATACGATGAATTCCATGAGCCCCAATCGCCATTCTCTGCCTATAAAATGAACGTTGTGGACCCCTTTACTAAATAATGTTCAATATATAGCAACCCAAAAAGAATGCGATTGTTGTTTACTCAATCAAGCTCAAAGATCCCCAGAAATCTCCCCTCCGAGCCCTGACTGATAACCCCCCTTACCGTTTGAGAGGTAGCGGTATACAAATACAAATACAAATACAACGCCACAACAGGCAAAATATATTGTTATTTTCTATAGGTATTTCTAATAAAGTCTGCAAACTTTTGATTTTGGAACAAAATTGGCGCTTGAAAATTTTTGAATATTAATGCATTTGTTTGATGTAAAAAAAAAACAAAAAAGCTCACAGATATTGGCTATTAGCTATGAATTCAGCCTTTCCAATTCAATGTTGTTTTTTTTTAATTTATCCGAAAGAATATTGATTTTAAGATAAAATTGGTTTTTGAACTCGATAGTCATAGAGATGCCGGTGATTAATGCATTCCATAGCCGTGATTTTCATCGCTGTAGCAGTGCAGTGAATAAAATATGCGTAAAGCGAAGTGTTTGCAATGATGTTTGTTTTCAAAAGCAGGAAAAATTTTCATCAGAGACTTGTATTGGCATCTGAGCTAATTCAAGAGAAAACGTATCCTAAAAGATTTTTCCCCAATCCATAAAACTGATAATAATGTAAGAGGAAATAATGTTAGTTAGAAAGAGATGGATTTACAACGCGTAGAAATTGATGAGTTATATAATCGGTCATGCAGAACTTGATGCCACAAAGCCTATCAAAATATGAGAACTTGATCCCCGAGGATCGATACAATATTTGAGTATGATTGGTAGAGTACTCGAATTCGAAATTTAAATTACGAAACTAGTTTCTACGAACTCTGATAGAATTTACTTTTCGCGTGCGGTATATATAATACGCATGGTATTTCCCCACCGCATACGCTTTGTATTCGCATGTAAAGCTACAAATTTAATCTGACACCAAATTCTTTAGAATTAGAATTCGATGCTGCACGGGTATACATAGATTGTGTATGGAAAATTGGGATTCAGTTTCTCAAATTGGTAATGATGAATAATTCATTTTCCCATCATTTAGGACCCCATACAATATGACCTTCTGCATATGAATATTCAGAAATTATATATAATACTGTATTTTTTATTTTATGAACATATATTGTACAAAAAACTCAAATTTTTCTCTTCGAACTTAGAATGAAGAACCTGCTTCGAAAAGTCATTTGCAAATTTCATTAGTCATTAGTAATTTCTAATTTCAATAATTTTAATATCAATGTCTTTCCAGTTGTATATAAACAAACAATGGTTTGCTGTTTCGCAACGAAAAACCATCTTTTCATTCACGTTTTTTATGTAATCAGTGTATTTAAATTGTGACTACCTTCCGAAGAGACATTTTTACAACAGTTATGTATTTTTTTTTCATTTTACTTCATGACATGACAAAAACATGAAAAGATTAGTCTGTAGTTTTCTCTCTCTCTCTCTCTCTCTCTTTTTTGCAGACAGTATTTCGTTGTATTGCTTGAAAAAATATAAAAATCAGTGTGATTTTGTTCTTTTCGTCTAAAAACCCCAGGAACAAAGATTTTCCGACAGAACAGGTCGATAACGAAAAATCGTTTCGGCAATACTATCAGAAGATGAGATTGTCACGTTATTGTTATGGAAGAGAGGATGTAAAGAAAAAATAGAGAATTTTCAACATTATACCGGCAGCTGCTTTTCCCGAACAAATCCACAAATCGTTAATCGAATCGAGGTTATCGAATTGACCTGATTTTTCTCGGTATTTGTTTGTTTATGTACACATAGTTTGGTTTTTTTTTTCACTCCCGCACCAATCTGTTTTCGTTAAAGTATCTGTTTTCCGTTAAGAGTCTTTATAGGAGAGAAAAATTCAAGATCATCAGAAATATGGCTAATGCCACATTCGTGATTACCTGAGACTCCTGCAGTAAAAGAAAATTAAAAAGTATTATTCAATATTGGTTCTGATTGTTACCCTGTACGGTGTACCCTCATGACTCATTAATCCATTAAGTGACACAGCAAAAATCACTAAAAAACCCCTTGAAAACGTCGTGTCTTTTTTAGTGAAGTAGGCTTTTTTCAGACGAAGAAAAATAAGGGGGGTGTATAAAAATGTGTTCCATTGACAAATCAACTATACAAAATATCTGAACTTGTCAATACTAAAATAAGAGGCTTTTTGAAGAGGTGAGATCTATTTAAAGGGTTAGAAAGGATTTTTTTTAATGAATATACTACACTCATTGCCATAAAAATTTGCGCACCAAGAAATAATTGTGAGATTGAAACGAAAGTTGGCCTGAAGGTACATGTCGGGCAGATATGCAAATGATTAGAAATGCAGCGCGATTGCGCATCGCGTAATTCCACTAGAGGGCGTTGAACTTCGTTCTCCTTGGAGTATAAAACAGGTAAGCAGAGCTTGCTGGAGTGTATTTAATCGTTTGCAAAGGAAATGCTGAGGTAGACATGCCGTTACGCCGCCGTCGAAGACCATATGAGCAGTTGTCGGAGTTCGATAGGGGAAGAATCATCGGGATGATGGAAGCTGGGTGGTCATCTCGGCGAGTAGCTCGTCAAGTAGGCCGTTCTGATTTTACTGTGAGGAGGTGTTGGGACCAGTGGACAGAAGAGACGTCATTTACACGGCGACCAGGTTCAGGACGCCCTCGACAGACCAGTCGTCGAGAAGACCGTCACATCATCCGAAACGCACGCGTAGAGCCAACTGCCTCACTGGCTGCTATCCAGACACAGGCAGCAGCTTCACTACGGGCCCCTGTGTCTTCCCGAACCATCGTAAGGCGCCTGGCTGAAGGACATCTGGTATCGCGGCGCCCATTACGTGTGCTGCCAATGACACCCACCCACCAACGCCTCCGTTTGGAGTGGTGTCGACCACGACGGGATTGGACTGCAACGGAATGGAACCAGGTCGTCTTCAGCGACGAATCGAGATTCAACTTGAGCAGTGATGACAATCGTGTTCGTGTGTGGAGGCCCCGTGGTGAACACTTCAATCCTGCCTTCGCTTTACAGCGACACACCGCTCCCACAGCTGGTGTCATGGTATGGGATGCCATTGCTTACGATACACGGTCACCCCTAATATTGATCCATGGCACAATGACAGCCCAGCGGTACGTCATAACATCCTTCAGCCACATGTGTTGCCACTCATGGCAGGGCTCCCAGGAGCCATTTTTCAACAAGACAATGCTAGGCCACACACAGCAAGGATGTCACAAGACTGCCTTCGCCACATTAGCACCCTTCCCTGGCCTGCTCTATCCCCAGATTTGTCACCAATCGAGCATATATGGGATCATTTGGGACGGCAAGTTGGACACCCTACGAGGTTGGTCGAACTAGAGGCGCATTTACAGCAACTGTAGAACGAGATGTCTCAGGACATCATACGGAACTTGTATGCCTCAATGCCCGCTCGTATCACATCGTGCATTCGCGCTAGAGGGGGTCCAACAGAGTACTAAAACTTCTGTTCATCTGTACTTTTTTCTGCAATAAATGATACTTTTTCTTGGATTTTCTAATCACTTACTTATATCAACGTAGTACTTACATGTGTAAAATTTCGTTTCATTTTGACGACGACTTCAGGGTGCGCAAATTTTTATGGCAATGAGTGTATACTCGTGTGTTTTCAGCATATTCTTCATTGAGAGAAAAAAATCTCCAAAATTAAATGAATTTATTACTTTAATAAATCCGACTTCTCCAACATGCTGTGGCAAATAAAACTGGTAGGGAAAATTAAAATTAAGAAAATAAAATTACAAAATCTAGTGAAATAAAAAAAAAATTTTTTTTGCCTCGCATTTAATTCCGATTCCTTCATTTTAGTATAATTTTACACAAGTCTGCATTTGAAAATAACGGCAACGAAAATTTTATACTATATTATTTAAGAAACTCTATGGTATTATGCAGCCATCTGTTCCTCTAAAACTGAACTTAGAGATCTATTTTTCCCTATAAAATATACAGGGTGCATAGGTAACAGGGAGTGTAGTATTTTACTGGTGAACCGTTGATACTAGAAGCATACTTGTAATTAGAAAAATTTTCCAAATAAGGTGTAGTACTCAGATATGTCGTTCATGTTGCAAAGTTATTAGAATAAAAAAAAAAGACACTATACCAACACCCTGTGCTCCAGAACCCAATTATAAACTTGTCCTGTCTCTCAACTGATGCCAACAAAAAAACTTCAGAAAAAGCAGCATTAAATGCGGGTAAACCGTTTTCCCTGCTGCGTGGTTTCTCCCTCATTTAGAATACTTACCAATTTTATTCGAGAATTATCCATAACCACAGTGATAAATGTATGAAATGTTATCAAACTTACCGAGACTATTGAGATGATTGCGCATGATAACCGGTGATTATGGATAATCATGTATTTACCACATTCACTGTAATATATACAACATTAAAATTCGTGATGATCAGCTTTTTCCGGTATATTTGATGTACATATTCGTATGTACACAACAAGGTTAGTTATTCACAAAAAATGTGTGTTATTAAATTCTTTCCTTGATTCCATACAAACATATATTCAAAAACAAGAAACATAAAAAAATATTTATAATGCAATTTCCTCTTTTTTACATGAAAAATCTAAGGAAAAACATTAAGAAAAGAGGACTTCTGAAAATAATTATCATGAATATTGAAGAATATAAATTGAAAATATTTTTAGGAGGAAAATCTCGAAATAAATTCGTTTCAGAAACAAGCTAATAGTTAATGGAATTTCTAAATTTTAATGAATGAATCCGAATTCATAGGAGAAAAATCATACGAGAGATATAATAAATATATCAATACCATGCTTTTCCCAGAAACAAAAAAAAAGTGATATAATAACATAGATAAGGAAAGCGAGCCCAGAAATTCTTGATAACAATCTCAAGAATTCACGGAAGGAACTCGGAATGCTCCTTCGTTTAAGGATCGTAATTGACATGCTACTCCCGGGAAACAAAGGCTGGGAGGAAAAGGAATGAGAAAGAAATAAAAGAAACCAGACATAAAGAAGAATGATTGGCAGCATTTTTTTTGGTATAAAGTGAAACACCCGGATATTGCTCGAAGCTATATATTATATGCGTATTAATATATATCATATATCAGAATTCACTCCATTATTGCACTTTTATACGGGGTAAAAACTAGCAGAAATTTCTGCTTATCATGTTGATACTTTGATGAAATGATTAAATCGAATGTTCGATTCCGCATCATGAAATTCCTATCACTGCGAGAACAACTTCAATGAATTTACAACATAGAATGAGAGAGTAAATAAAGATAGATTTTTTAGGAAACGATCGGTAATCAATCAATATAATTGAGTCCCCACTGCTAAAGTCAGTCTTTGAAACAAAAAATTTAATTGACCGCTAAAGGCAGTCTTTGAAAGTTTGAAAATTTTTTTCTTGAAGTTCCCTGAGGTACAGTATTTTTGGGGAAATCAATCGGTCGCCAATAAGCTAAAAGTCTGATACGAATAGGTTTGTGGAAAAAAAAATTCTCCCTATACATACTTACTTAAAAAAACCCTGAAATAATAATTCCACAAACAACAGGCAGATCCGCTACGAAATTGTAATATCACTATAATTTGTGCATCTCGATTTTGCGATTCCGATTTGAAAGATAGGTGGCGGCACTTCTAACGCGGAACACTCATACCTCAGATATTCATCAACGTTATAAGGAATACACGTGAAGGCATCACTTTAAACTATATGTAAGTTTGAAGCTCCTGAGAGGAATATTTAGGAGATGCATGTATAGGTTTAGTAATAATAGTTACAATTATCGTTATGATTTTTCATTGATAACATAATTTAGAATCATCGATTATTGATGGTTTCTATTGGTTGCTATAATGGGTATTATGTATGAAAATAGTGGTTTTTAGCAATATTTGGCTTCCTGCTTTACCTTTCGATTTTTTCTTCATTTTATCATAAATGAAGATGAGAATTCATGAATGGCATAAAAAAGTAACAAAGTTTTCCATAAAAAAATATGTATAATCACAATTTTTTAAACGATCGTTGTTCAGTCAAATTGCAATCAATCTGTTCTTAGATTATTTGAAGTAAATATACTCTTGGGGAGGATTTTAAAAATATAATATTGTAATTATCATCTATGTTATCATTTTAAAAATTTGACTTTTATGCATAAGCAACATATCTTATTTACATGTGAGAGATATATATTTCCAGTGAAATAATTTATCACTTTTCACCTCCGCATAAAAATCAGCATATTAATTTACACACATAATTTATATCATCATTAAAAAAAAAGTAAATTTTTTCAACAAGAAAGTGAACTATTTCATATTATGCAAAGATACCTATTAAGGCTGACAGTACATTCTGGCACATGAAGAAAATACACAATATCTGTACATTCATGGTGCAGAATATGACCACAAAGTCACTGCTATTAAACTGCACTTGCTCCTCGTAAACATTCCTCTAAGAATGTCTAACAAATCAGTGCATGTCGGAAAGTGTTCTTAACACTTCACATCATGACGGTACTTTAATGTACCAAGTTAAATAATCTGTTTTAAGCTAACTAATTGCTTCAAAACATTTTTTAGTCTTTAAAATAGAACACTAAAATGACCTACCAAATAATTTACATGATAAGTATTTATTATTATCATTACAGTTATATTTTTATTTTAATTTATTATAAGTTTCTTCTTATTTTACTTTTCACAATTTCTGCAGAGCTGTGGGTATTGAACATCGATACAGGTGAAGCTACATTTTTCTGAAGAACGTTTGCATGCCTTATGTATATTGTAAATCGTTTTGTGGACTCAAAGCTATTTCTTTTCTGCCCCAAATCTATGTGTCTACTTAATTACCATTCATTAAGATAACACTTGACATTCTTAATGACAGTTTTCTAAACTCAAACATTAAAAAAATGTAGAGCAATAAAATGAAAAATCTAATGACTAGGAATTATTTTTTTTAAATGTTATTTTACACGCACTTAGTTTTCAAAAAAAAATTTTGGTTAAGACCGTCACGAATACAACGCATATAACAGAAAACAATACGAACAATAAAACGAGGAAAAAAAACTACAAGTTCTTTGGAATTAGCAGCTAATCCATGAATTGAAAGAAATGGCTCAAGAAAAAACTTTTCAAGTGATCGATGACGACCACACTATCGAAACTCGAGAAAATCTCCTCTATTATTCATTTCATTACTTAAGGTGAAGTAATTTATTTCACGGGAGTCCACAATCCTCCGAACAATAGTTAGAGATAATCTTAGACAAGTTTAAAAAAAGTACGGTGAGAGAGAAAATTTTCTCTTTTCACTGTATTTTACACAATTATAATCCCTACCAACATTCAGTATAAAATGGAAAAGTAAAAATAAAAATTAAATCTTGGGATAAATTCCCAGCAGCGGAAACAAGACGCACTAGATATTGAAGAACGGAAGATTAGCGAGCAATGATACCCAAAGGCTTAAATAGAAGTTTTATACGACATATATGAGATATATTTATAAACTATTTTTCCGGTGTTCGTTGCTGGAAACGCGGTGAATAAAGTAAATCCTATTTTCAAGGCTCTCTTTCGCGAGCACGTGATTACTTTACGTTGGTAAATGCACCAGGGTCCAAGTTTCACCCGAGAAAAGGTTCAAAAAGGTTTTCTCAGTTCTCTCTGATAAAAGCTTTGTTAGTGCCAGTAAATAGTCTCGTGTCTAAAGATAGAGTCGAATTATTCTTGTCCCTGAGGCGTTAAACGCCATTCGAAATTTCCGCTCCTGTGACAAAAGCTCTTTGGAAATCGGAAAGTTTTCACGTAGTGATTATGAGGAGAGAAGCGAACAAAAATCTGATATACACCTTTGGCGGAACACCTACGCTGTTGTTAGTATTAAAACTAAGTATAGTCACTCCTTATACAGTACGCGAGTTTTATTTACGCGGAAAACTCTTTCCTCTCCTCCAAACTGATGAATTGTCCTCTTTTTAATGGCTGGACTCCGCAGATTTTGTGATCTTGGTAATGTGCACAACGGGAGCAATAAATGGATAAACTGGGAAGGATATTATCTCTTGAATGATGGTATGACAGTTGTTTCAAAAAAGCTCTTTCACGCGCATGAAAAGATGCGATGAATATTAAAGCCACGAAAGAATTGTTTAAAAATATTTTTATTTATTCTTCCCATAATGCTGCTAGCTTATAGCGAAATATGAGAGAACCCGTGCTACTACAATAGTGACGCTTTTTTCAAAAAGTATTCAGATATTGAAAACCCGTCCAGAAAATTCATTAGTTTTGATGGAAATTCAGAATATGGAGCTGATATTGAAAGAAACTTCATTTTTTCTGAAATTCTAACTAAGAATTCGGATGACATATGATAATCAAAATCAGAATTTTTTTTTGTCATGACATGTACTTGGACTATACGTTAAAAACGTATTCATTGTCAAAGTTTTATTTATGGTTCTCATTCAAGTACAATACCAACCATAACATTGGCGTATCGCCATGGGAAAATTTGTGGATCTCTTATAAGAGTGGGCATTGTCGGAGGTTTGGTTTCAAACTCATCGATTGATGAATAGACATCATTTAGTCTCAAAGAAAATATAGAGTTCCAAATAAAATCTTGATTATGATTATTTACCCTGTGGAAGAATTATTAAAAATGATTTTTTAATGAATATTATGTAATTGTAGATTAGTTTTTCAGTATATTTGTGATTGATATAAACAAATCTCGACAGTGAATGATTGCATGATTGAATTCCCTCTTTCTCTCTCTCTCTCTCTCTCTCTCTCTCTCTCTCACACACACACACACACCCATTGTACCTCTTATTTTCGATTCCTTCATTTTAGTGAAGTTTTATGTCTGCATACATGAAGCAGCGTTTGAAAATGGTCCCAACATAAGTTTTATTCTACGTAATTAAAAAATTAAGAATATTTATGGTACTTTTTACAGCCATCTGATGAGCTGAAATAAATCTTGAAGATCTATTTTTGCGAATAAAATATGCGCTTAAAATATATATTTTCGTATTTATATAGGAGTTTTTCTGATATATTTGCTGTGTATATAATAATTCAAAATGTTTTTTCGTAATTCTACCATGAAAGGATCCTTACTGCTGTATTAGTGACAGTTTTTATTTAAAAATATACAGGTATTGAAGTTCAGAAAATTCGTTAGTTTTGATGTAAATTCAGAATATGAAGTTGAAATTGACAGAACCTTCTAAGCTACATTTTTTTTTTGGTGAAATTTTAGCCAAAAATTAATATTCAGTGAGGTACGAATAAAATATGGTAATCAGAATCAGATTTTCTTTTTTATGATATTCACCTTGTTAAAATTTTAATCATTGTCAATGTTTTATTTATGTTTTTCATTCAAATACTGAATACCAGTTTAGCTTTGACCAGAATTTGGTACAATTATTTGGTTACGAATTGATTGATTGAAGAGTATCATCTAGCCTCAAAGAAAATGTATGGCTCCAAACATGATGTTTATTCCAGTCGTTAACCTTGTATGATCTATACAAAGGTTTTTAACAACTGGCTGTTGCGAAGATGAATTTTTGAAAAGATAGAAAATTCAAACGCCTTTGCAGGGAATCGAACACACGTCCTTTCACTTTCACTTAAAAACTCTCACTTTCCAATAAAACTTTGACAAAGGTTAGTCGTGATACATTACAGAACAAAACGGAAACTTTTGTAAATTAATGTATCGAAAGATGTTGAGAATAAAAATCATTTCACAGAACTTTTGAATGATAGACAAAACGTAAATGTGGGACAAAAACTCTGTACATGAGATTCGGTTGACGATTCAGAAATTACATATTCGAACAAGAAAGGGTATGGGACCAAGAAGAGAATTGCCAGTATTCATGACAAATCTCGCACAATATAGCATGCAGAGACGGGAATCGGCCGAATGTCAGTATCTGTGTGGGTATCGATTGTTTATGGCAAGAAATCTTTTTGGCAAGAAAGAGAATTTGACGAGGAGTCACAATCCCTTCACCTCCGCACTTAACAGGTACTCTGGTCACACTTACCAAATCAGTCGAAGGTAAGAGGGAAATCTTCTGTGCTCTGTGAAGAAGTAGACCATTTACCTAGTTCATCCGAGATTCCAGAAGACCACTGCTGGGACGATTTCATGAACTTTCCTCCCGGAACGAACTGTAGAGTCCCAGTAATGTTGCCATCTATTGAATACTTCCTCCTTCAACAGCTTTTTGGCCCACGAAACTGGGGAGGCCATCGATCGCTTCACTCTTTGTTGTTTCTTTGGCCAGTCGATCCGCTGCCTCATTTCCCCAGTTCTGTGCATGTGGGCGCCACTAACTTGCTCTGTCGAAATTAAAAGATGACTGCTTCTCTGTTTTTGACACAAAAAACATCATGTCTGGGTGCGGAACTTCCTTGTTCGCGAGCCAGCTGTTCGCTACCTCCGATCTAAACTATGAGAGGTGTTTGTAAACTTTCAGCCAAAAATTCATGTTCAGTGAGATACGAATAAAATATGATCATCGGAATCAGATCTTATTTTTTGTAATCATGGGTATTTCGCATGCACGCATTTAAGTTTAATCATTGTCAAAGTTTATTTATGTTCTCATTCGGAAAAAAGTAGAACGCCGACCATAAAACTGGCATATTGCCATGAGGAAGTTTACTTACTGCCTTACAAGAGTGGGCTGTGCCGGTTGGTTTGGTTGCTAACTTATCCAGCACAACCACTTCCTGTAAAGTAAATTAAATATTGAGACCACAGCATAGTTTATATGAAATTTCAAGCTGAACTTTTATTGTTCAAAGTAACCCCCACGATAGCCCCATCATAGTTATTGCTGCTGCTGCTGTAACTTTTCACGATTATTCTTGCTTATACGTGGAAGCACATGAGCAAGAATAATCTTGTTCTTTAGTAAAGTCAAATAAAGAACAAATGCCAGTTCAAAATTTTCATTTCAGGAATAAAATTTGGAGATTTTTATTAAATTCTTTCAAATAAATTAATCTCAGTTTTAATAAGAGAAAAATCTTATAATATTTCTTTTCTTCTTTTGATGGAAAAAAAATTATGAAATTCAGGAATATATATTTTAAAAAGTATCAACCCCACAAAGTATTAAAGTTAAGCCACTACAGAGAGAAACTAAATATATTTCACTTTTATTATAATGGTTTATTTTGAATGAAATGTATTTCGTTTAAAATAATTAATTCGAAAATGCACTTAAGTTGTTTACTAGTGGAACGTTGTTTCAGGTTTAGTGTTAATACTTGAAAAGACAAGCGATTTTTCAAAAATCATAGATGACAGTTTTGAACAAAGACGTTCCAAAGGGAAAACTGACAACATCTCAACACAATATTTCACTCTTGTCAAACTTTGAAACTTGTTTAGCCGTATATTTGCATCGGTGCCAAGATATAAAATTGCTGTGCATGTATAGATAAATTATAGTTATAGTCATTGGTGTCTCATTAAGAAATATCATTCATAATTCAACACAAATACAGCAATAACATGGGGCTTCAACAAGCGAGAAGAAAATATTTTGCGAAACAGAAAAATAATGAATAACGATTGAAAAAGACTAATAATTCATATGAATTGATAATTTATATTTTTAGTATAATGTAACACTAAATCGCATAAATGCTCAAGTGAGGGAGTCTGATATACGTCTCTGTCATATGATGAATATGAAATGAAATAACATGATTGAGAGGTGTTGTAAAATGTAAATTACTCTTATTTTGAGCATATTAAGAGAATCTTTTCCAATACTTTGCGGATAATGACCGTTATTTAGAGGTTTAGAGTCTGATCAAACTAGTTGTTCAGAAAGCTTAACTTCTAATATTTCAATACGGTTTTATGAACAAAATCCTCGCTCGACCTGCTATTGAAATAGAACGTTTAACATATATTTATGCGTCAACAAGGACTTGTATTCCAAAGATGATGTCACTCTTCGTATCCATACAAAGGTGTTTAACTGTTTTGAATTTTAGGAAAGAGAGAAAATTCAACAGCCCTTGCGGGGAATCGAACCCACGTCCTCAGTTATCCCAAAAAGATCCTTAAGGAGGAACACTATCGTGGTTATATTGATATAAATTTTCTGCAAGAGAAAAAAAAAATGTGTATATATATTGATGAATAAGGTTTAATTTTTTTTAAAACTAAATGAATTTTTTAATCGTTACAGTGGCAATGACGAGACATCTCGTCTAACTTGATGCCTTTTATTGGGGCAATCACAAAATATCTCACTTTCTTAAAACCCCTCTTATTTCGGCAATGCCGAGCCCAGCTACTGCGTTGTAGGTGGTTTTTTTCAGTTTCACATGGTTTTCCTTTTCTTTTAACCTTTCAGATCAACTGCCAATCGTAAGAGTTAGCTTTTAATCAAAGTTTGATAACAGAAGGAGAGAGACGTTATTTTTTCTCCTTTCACTTCGAGATAGAGTAGGAATATGCATATAGTATAAATAGTAGAATGTATAAAAATAGAGTATTTCTCTTCCTTATTTGTTTTTGTTATTATTGTTCTCGGTGTTGGGAGGAAAGCACATTTATATTGGGGGGAAAAGTATTCTTCTTGAAAACAAGTAGCATTTTGCAGAGGATCTAGTGATTTCCACTCTAGCAGTTATACATATAATGCGGATCAGGGAAATTTTAAAAATCGCTAAAATGGGATTGAATAACCTACATTGACAAACATTTTTTTTATTAATGAAATGTTATAAACACATAAGTGATAGAATCCGATTCCGATATTCTGATTATGGTTTAGAATAAGACGATCGTGACGTCCACAATCCAAATTATATTTTTTTCCTCATATTAAGCATTTTAAAAGGTTTTTCCATTATTTTGTAGTCAGTGATTATTATTTTATGTGATTATTAGAATCTTCGCGCTCTTTTTGAATTATTTTCCCGTAGAGCTCTATCAAAATTTATTTAAATTGGATTTAATTAAAAAAATCCTTACTTGAACTGCAACAAAAAGTCAGAATTTTCTACATTTATTTATGTGTTAACAAGCATCTTTCTCAAAAAGGTTTTTAAAAAGGGATTATCAGAGTTAACCTTCTTTTTTCTTGAATCAAAATGTTTAACCTAGCAGCAAAATATAACTATCATAAGCTTTCCAAGTGATATAAATTTTCAATATCCTCCAGACGTCAAAAAAACTCGTAAAATAGTTGAAACCTCTTAAAAACGATGTGAATTTTCGGAAGTCATTCTAATCTCAACGACTTGTAGAATCTTCGCTATAAAACTTATAACGAAAAAGTATTCATTCAAGCTTCAGAATTCCACTCCTAATCCTGAATTTGATCCTACATCTAACTAGAGAGAGAGGGAGAAATAATCTAATACACCTTATCTTTCTCTATCGGGAATACCATTTGTGTCAAGTTTATCCGGGCATTGAAAATAATGATATTAATTAAAGTTTATCTATGATAATACGACGCGACAGTTCTTATTTGTCGCAGGTACTAAATTTCGATGAAGGTGATAGTCCTTTATCTCTCATGGAATTACTGGCTTTGCCTGTCTAAAACTGTGCCGTTGACGAAGCGGGATAAAATTAAATTTAAAAGCCTTGGTTTGACGGCTTTCGAAAATTTCTATCCGGGTAAGATATTTGATAATTTGTATCTATATAAAGCTCATCACCTTTTATTCATTACTATTGAGTTTTACTTATTATTGAATAGTTATCTTTTCCCAAGGCAAATGTTGCTTTGCGTTGAGGAAAATACTACGTAATCAAATGGAAAATCTATTTGACTTGGAATACTTTTGTATTTATGTTTCTCTCGTCCTAGAATTTGGATTCCCAAATTTTTTACACATAGGCCTACTCCTTCAATACATTATAATTGCAATATATTCTTCCTTTTAAGATAGAAAGATATTTCATAATTACAATCTTTTCATATGTTACAATTTATTCAATGGCTATGCTATGTAACATCACGAATTCATAAAATGCAAATGATGGGACATTATAGAATCCGGTAGAGAGTATCATTCATATTTAAAAGATACCATTACATTTTCGCGTCAGTAATTTCTGTTACTGAAATCGGCAAGTACAAGAATGATAGTTATTTATTCGTATGCTGATGTGTGAGGGGTGACATACATTCAAAATTAGAATTGTCATAAATCGATAAAGTAGATGTCATTTTTCCTAAATAAATATTCAACGCATGATTCTAATGAATATTTTCTCTATTTTTCTATGGTGAGCTTTTTTTAGTGAAAGGAGGGAAATAGATTTAAAATGCTGTGATATGATGTAGGCATTTTATTCGAACACAAATGTTAAACATTTGACAAAATCATGTTAGAAAAATTATCATGAGTAGGGCTAAGATTTTTATGACCTAAAAACTGTTTGAAAAATGTCTTATAAAAAATATATTTATGCCCTAGAAAACTAAAAATACGTTCTTTAAAACAAAAAATTACAAAAAATTTTCTCCCATTTATGGTAAAATTAATTTCAGTGAAATGATGTACGAATTAGGAGTGTTAATGTAATTAAAACAATTTTTAACCATCAGTTGTTGCTTAAACTAAAATTCTTCAATTTACCAACTGCCAAATGGATAGGCCTCTCTTATAAAATCTCTCAGTAACCAGCTATTTCAGTTTCTTTACTAAACTGGAAGTTTATTGCTCAAAAAAAAATGATAATAATGATAAAATCAACAAAAATGATAAATCAATTTAATCAACAAAAATGATAAATCAATTTACAGCCATGTTATTCTTGAGGAGAAAATGAAGAGTATATAATAGAAGGAGAACTTGAGGGATTGCCAGGGAAGTTTGCGATAAGACTAGTGTGCAGCAGATCTACTTCGTCAAATCCTGTCTCTACCTTCAAGGAAAGAGGAGAAGGAATTATTATTGTCAGTATTGTCACTAGGATCAATGTAAAGATATTCTGAACACTTAAATCCTCACTTTGATTCTAAATCTCGTTTTTAGTAGAAAATGGGATTAAAAGGGGGGAAAAAATTGCTTCTCGCAGAAAATGCAGAAATACGATGAATCCCGCTTATATTATTTCTCAAAACACAATCATGAAAAAACGTTGTGAGCAGGAAAAATATTTAAACGAGAAATATCTTAATGAGTTGGGACCACGAAAGTGAGCCATACTAAGCGGGAAAACGTTCTAAGTGAAAACGTCATAAGCGAGACCGATTGTATGCAAAATACTGCCTTAAAATATGTAAGGCAGTATCCTAACTCATAAAAATAGTGAAATATATATATATATATATATATATATATATATATATATATATATATATATATATATATATATATATATATATATATACACACATGCAAAGTCATAGTAATCCTATCCCTAATCATGAGTTAAGTACAAATTATACCTTAAATTTTCCATTAGACCTCTAATGAACGTCTAAACAAATTGAAATAGTATATGTCTCAAGGTGCCTCTAATATATTCTTTTCATAAATTATAACATCAGTGAATTTTATATTCGTGGTTTCAGAATGTTATACTATTTATGATTTACAGAAAATGAAAGATTCGCGTGACTGAAAAAAAAACAACCGGAATATTAATACAATGAAAAAAAGGAAACTTCGATTGAGGTTTCAATGCTATCTATAAAATTACTAGCATTATTTCTCAAAAATGTCTGATTAAACGTGTTTGACGCCTATAATTTTCAACAAAAAAAAGATGATTATTTTTCTTGGGAATTCTGGAGAAACTATTATAATAGTTTCTTCAGCTTATTAATGTGCAGTGTTGGTCATAAAACACTTCCTGCCATTTGAAGATGTGATGACATTAATTTGGTGGAAACTGAATGAGAACTATTCGGAGATTTCTTCATTTTCAACACCTGTGATCGTTTTTCTAAAAATTATTCCCATGGTTACTCTATCATGTCACGAAGGGAATAACTTTCTATTTGTGATATTTATACTATAAGATAGACCATTAAAAAGACAAAAAATTTAACGGACAAATTTGAAAAATTTCCGAAGTTTTTGAAATTTTTCTTGACATTTTCAGAATAAATTTAAAAAGATATAGAGATCTACACACTCGCATGAAAGAACTTTTTCATAGCTATTTCAGATCAAATAACTCAATCTTAAATAATAGTAATTGCCCCTCATAATACCATTTACTAAAATTTTCTTTTACTGGACGGATTGGTCTCGTAACTTGAACCACAGAAACGCTGTATGTCTCCAGGGGCGGGACAGCTTACTATAATTGCATAGCTATTTCAGATGCGTTATAAAGTTTGATTACTTATATCGATGCAAGCATCCCTAGATGTTCACTACAAGGGAACAAATATACAAATACAAATACAAATACAACGCCACAACAGGCAAAATGCCCAACGAGGTAGCTGATAAAAAGATGCCCATAAAAATATGGTTGTCATATGTTTCAAAAATACAGCAACCCAAATAAAAATGCAATTAACACAAATTACAAACAATATATACACATGATAAAATATTATACAATGCCCATAAAGAATACTTATGGTTGTCTTATTCTAAGAATGGATAGCTTCTCGATTTACCCCAACATGTTTATCGTATTTCTTTTTAAACGTGTCAATTGTGTTACAATTTACTACCTCCGGGGGTAAGCTATTCCATTTATTAACAACCCTATCGGAGAAAAATTCCCTGCGACACCATAACCTTGCATTGTCCATCACCAATCGATACTGGTGTCCCCTTGTAAAAGCAGTCGATTGGCGGTGTACTAAAAGTTCATGGTCCATCCTATCCATCCCACTGAAAATTTTGAACACTTCGATCATATCTCCTCGACACCTGCGTTCATCCAATGTAAACATATTCAAAAAATGAAGTCTTTCTTCATAACTCAAGCCCTGTGTGCCAATAAGGACACGCGTAGCTCTTCTCTGCACCCCTTCAACCAAGTCTATGTCCCTCTGTAGGTATGGTCTCCAAAACCTTACAGCATACTCCAGTCCAGGACGAACTAAGCCTCGAAAAAGCGGAAGAATGACTTTAGGAGAACGCGAAGAGACCTTTTTGAAAATGAGACCAAGCATTCTATTCGATTTTTTGACAACCGCTGAACAATGTTCAGAAAACTTAAGTCGCTCGTCAATGAGAATTCCCAAATCGGTGACTCTAGTTGCATCCGGGATAGTGACACCATTCAACTCGTAAGAGAACCGTGGGTTGTTCGAACCAAAATGAGCGACCATGCACTTATCTACGCTAAACGTCATGCTCCATTCATTTGCCCATGCTGCAATCTTGTTTAAGTTGGTCTGGAGCAACTCCCTATCGCTTTCATTTCCGATTACCCCCATTAGCTTCACATCATCTGCGAATTTGCTAGTAATTCCATCGATACCCTGATCGAGTTTGTCGATAAAAAGTGAAAAAAGTATGGGGCCAAGGACACTTCCCTGAGGAACTCCACTTGTGACGTCTGTCCAACCAGAGAATTCCCCGTTCACCATAACTCGTTGCGACCTATCTCTTAACCACGATTCTATCCAATTCAGCAAGTTGCCCCCTATTCCAATCTCGTGTAAACGCTTCAAGAGTTTGCCATGTTGGACCCGATCGAATGCCTTCTGGAAATCAAGGTAAACAACGTCGACATTTTTGCTCTTACCCAAAGCCTTAGTCACGTAATCATAGAAGCAAAGGAGGTTAGTTACACATGACTTCCCCTTCCTGAACCCATGCTGATTATCCGACAATACATTATTCTCGTCTATCCACTTCACAAACTGCCTTTTGATGATAATTTCCAAAATTTTCGAGAGGGAGCTCGTCAAACTCACTGGACGATAATTAGACACCACTTCTCTACTACCCTTCTTAAATATCGGAACAACGTTAGCCAGTTTCCAATCTCTCGGGACGATACCCTCAGCAACACTACTCCTGTATATCTGTGCGACTGGCCCCAACAATTCATTAGCACCTTCCCTGAGAACCCTGGGATAGATATCATCTGGTCCTGGTGCTTTGCTTGCACATACATTCCTTAGAAGATTTAGGACCTCCACGTCTTCCACTTGAATATCGTTGAGCGTTTTATTACCCCATGCAACACCCGTATATCGAATATCATTATCTCCATTAAAAACCGACGCGAAAAAGTCATTGAAAGCACTACACATGCCTACATTGCTCTCTACTTTTGAGCCTCCTATCGAGAGGGGGCCAACTGTCCCCTTACATCCATTATTGACGTATCGAAAAAATGATTTTGGGTCAGAGCCAATGTTATCTGCCAACCTAGATTCAACTTGCTTTTTACTATCCCTTATCGCTTTCTTCAACAGTCTTCTTTTATCAGTAAACAATGATAGGTCACCTCGTCCACTTTTATACTCTCTGAATGCTCTTTTCTTTTCAAGATAAAGGTTCCGCACGCTATCCGTGAACCATAGAGGGTGTGATGTACAAACACGCTTTTTTCGAACAAAGGGTATTTTGTTGAAAAGGGAACAAAAGCTAAAAAAATGTTAAAAATTTGTTATAATAACTTTGAATAAACGTATTCAAATATCATGAAAATATCGTATACATGTAAATCCTAATCCAGCCTTCATCCCATCAACTGTTAGTTGTAGAGAGTTCCATTTGAAAAAATGCTTAAAATGTCTTCAGCCTGTACAAGTTTTGAAAGTTAAAATAAAGTGTTTCACAAAATAAAAAAAAAATCGAAATTTTTATACGGTTCTCCTGTTTCCTAACTTTCGGTTAGAAAGTTTATACCCATTCTTAAGGCCAACCAAAACATTCTCCGTTTACAAGTGCTATATTCGCTGAGATATTTGGATTCAAAAATCGGAGAAAAGTTAAGGAGGGCATATCGGCATAAATGACGGAAAGAAGCGTTGTCCGTTAGTTCATGCTGTTTTCCCCCCCCCCCATCTTTTTCCCATTTTTGAATTCAAATATCCTAACAAATATTGCACACTTGGAGACGTGGATTTTTTTTGTTGGGCTCAGAAGAGACAGGACAGCAACTTTTTAATTGGAAGTTAGAGGACAGGGAGATAGCATAAAAATTTAGATTTTTTTTTTAATTTTGTGACTCATCATACTTTCACTTTCAAAACTCGTGCAGGGTAATTTCTGAACAGATTTTGAGAATTTTTCAAAATTGAAACCCATACCCCTATGATGAACGGTTGATGAGATAGAGGCCGAATTAGGATTTACCATAACACTTTGTATTAGGTCAAAGTAATATAATAAATGATATTAATAATCTTCATGTTTGTATCTCAGACATTTTATATTAGGTAATAATGGCATCACACTCTTATGATGTTCATGTGAGTTATGATACAATATTCTCACAAGTTTTATGACAATCGATTTCATATTTTTATAGTTACAACATTTGTGTTTCACATTCTGTTAATCAGAAAGACATTTGGCCGAAATTGTTAAGTTATAGACAATTTACATAGATTTTTCATATTTTCATATTTATTCATCATTTCTTGGGAAAAATCCATGCTGGAAATAGGGTTGAATTGTAGAGGTTTAGTATAAGTGGCCAGACACTTGAGTTAAGAGCAATCCAACTCCAAACATTCCACATCCTTGCTTGTAAGGAATACGTCCGTGTACGAGTATATTCATGCATAGGGGTATCACATTCACGGACACGTTCACAGCAGTATTATTAGCTTAAGTAAATAACCATCAAGTCTAGAGTCAGCTGTTAATCAATATTCCGCACTAAATTTCCGAGTAATCGGTAGCATCTGATTAAACAGATTTCTGTGTGGTTTCCGTTAATTAAAACCTGCTATTGGCAGGTGGGAGGTTGTTTGCCACGTAAAACAATGGCATTACATTGGTAGGAAAAATAATCATCCGCAACCGTTAATGCACATTTTATGAATATGATCCTTGACCTCGATGTATATTTATAGCCAGAATCACAATAAAATATAATAATTTATTTGCAATCCACAACATATAACTCATAACTTCGCTCGATTACGTATAATGAAACGCGTATATTTTTTTGCATTCGATGAAATCGAAATAAACTTCAATACACGGAAGCATCCGTGGTTATTTATAGAAACATTATTAACTGGATAAATGTGAAAAATTTTAAATTTATGATGGGAATTTTTGGATTCTGATAAAAAGAAAGAGTAAAAAAGAAACACATATTTTCTCGCTAAAATAAATAAATCAATATTTGTTCTCTTCCGGAGACGTTACAGTAAATGAATATGCATCACGCCATTGGAAAATCAACGGACAAATCTCATCTTTTATGTAAGTTTTCGGGTTTGGCTTGTGTTGATTCAAAATCGCACACCTCGTATACGAGTCCACTCCACGCTATACAACGCTCGCACGCAATGGTGACTCTCTTGGTAAAATAAAAAAAGAAATTTTGTTTTTTTAAATGAAGGAATTATTCGGCTTTAACAAAAAAATTATCATACATCTTATCAAGATTTTCAAGGTTACTTTGATACATTATTTCGAGGGGTTTTTTTGGTGAAAATACTGATATGGAAATGATATGTATTTTCTTGCTCAAAGAAAATAAAGACTCTTAATTTTTTCTTTGATCTCAGGAAATAACGCAGCATTATCTGTGGCACTAGCGAAAAACTGCTTAATATCATCTCTAACTCTTCAGAAATTCCAATGAATTATGCTCAGATAGAATCTAACTTTTTTGTCAGCTTGGTTGAAGATTTTTCTCTTCGCAAGTGTGAATGTCCTTGACGTTTTCATGTTACTCTGAAGTTACATGGTGACAATATAGTGTGAACACCTAATACATAGGCCACCGCAGACAAATTGCCCAACGAGGTGGCTGAAAGATGATGCCCATAATAAATAAAAAAATATGGATGCCAAATATAACTAAAATACACCAACCTGATATAAGAACATATAACACGAAAAGAAAAACTCTACTAATTAATAATAATATACAGGGTGTATAGCAAACAGGGGATATGGAATTTTACTAGCAAACACTTGATCTTAGAGGTGTACTTCCAGTTACAAAACGTTTTCGAATAATGTGTAGTACTCAGATATGCCATTCATGTTTTAATTTAAGGAGTTGTATAGTTATTAAGATTTAAAAAAAAAAAACCTTTTTATACAGCTCCTGTGTGCGCCAAAACTTAATTAGAAAGTTATTTTCCCGTCTCTTTTAATGGCAACAAATAAAAAATCAGTTTTTTGAGTGTAATATTCACTGTGACATTCGAATTCGAAAAACGGAGGAAAGTTGGGAAAAACAGCGTTACAAATGCGGATAAACCATTTCACCCGAGCTGAACGCATATTTTAACCTTATTAAACCTCACTTTTCCCGGCATGGCGGGAATGTACCAGACCCCAACATTAAAACATATGGTGTCTTTTGAGTTTCGTGGCATGCCTGCTAATGCTGAGGAATACTGGTATACAATTCATAAGTACAGAATGGCTTTCATAAAAAAGCATATACTCTTAACAATTAGGAAAAATGTATTCAATGCTACCACTTACTATGCTCATTTTCGTTTTTTTTTGCAACTAGTGTTTCTATATAGAACATACAGGATCACGGAAACTAATTCGCAGAAAAGTTGATTTACAAAATTGCAGAAGTAATTTTTGAGCTTTACCTTGCTTTATTTCACTGAACGTGTGCGTAGCTTCTGCAAGTGTTGGAATAAGGAACTCTGTCGCTTTATTCGAAAAGTTTTCGTCCTCTTCAGTGCGACTTTATTCTCTCTTATTTTGCGCATTTTCACATCGATGAGAGTGAACCACAATTCTTTTTTTAAGTGTTGAACAAGCATATATGGACCTCGTTTGGGCATGGGTGAAAAATGTTAAATCGATATAAGGAACAAAAACACAAGAGAGATATGAATCTTTAGTATGTTTTACCAGAAACGTCACTAGGATTTCAGCATTCCAGTTTTCAAATATGTTATTTATAGGGAGAATTACCACAGACATAATCACTCAAATGAACTTTTTGAGTATTAGAATTTGCATCCGCCATTGATAATGAAGTAATCAAAGATTCGGTAAAACTCCAGCTGCAGAGGGAAGACAAAAGACAGTGTGTGAAACTGGTAACAAAATCATTGCTTTGCAAAACAAAAGAGTTGAGATTTTTTTTAATTGCATTTTTTTTTTTAATTTTTAAATGTAGGCTACATGTTATATTACAGAAAACATCAGTAAAATACGAATAAAGGAAAGGAAGGGTAATTAAAAGTTAGCTAGGAATCCTGACAAAACAGACATTTTGCAAATGACGTATCTGAATCAAACTTCAAATTAGCCAAAACATTAGGTAAACAAATCGAATTAAACTAGTAATTTCAATATTAAACTAAGTAGGAAACTCAAGGAGAATTCCCAATATTCGAAATAACGAAGTTCGCCTTTATTCAACTGCAATGATATACTTTTCGCAATTATTTTCTGTAGATCAGTTAATTTTAACGCATTGTTATGATCCAACAATGTAGGATTAGTTTCAAAGAAAAGATCTAAAGAAAACCGAGGCCTTATCGTTATTCAAAGCCCACAATTAAATAATTGATACGTCATAGAAGCATTGTGGCCACATTTCATTGTGCTCTAATGCCCTTTAATGACCTCAAGATGAGAGAGATAAGGGCTTTGTGAGTCCGTTGCTCTGAATAATTGGTTACGGTTGTGGTTTTATCGGAATAAACGTCAATTTGCTGAATGTGGGCTTTGCTGCATTTACACTGTTATTGCAAGAAGAACAACCATACAAATGCATTTTATTACGCTTATGAAAAATACTTTCAAGTTTCGAGAGCTCATGAATTTTGGCGAACTTTAGTGGTGAGCAATCTAAATGCCTCATTGATGAGTACAGTACTTTGTTTACTTTGTTTTTTAAATGAAAAAAAAACGAAACTACTAGAATAAAACATCTCTGTCAAATTAAGGAAATTTCAAAGCTAAACATTTGAATGCAAAAACAGGATTGAAGTGAATGGATGGAAATTGCATTATATTAATTATTAGTCGAAAGAATTCAATTTTTACAGCAAATTTTTCACACTTTGAAATAAATGTATCCAGTGAATTGTCATCTCGCCTTCGTAAAATAAAATGTGTATTGATGGATAAAAATATTGTCAGTATTATGCTGAGGTGAAGTCGACCTCATTTTACTGATGACAATTATCTAGCTTGTAGCTTAAGGGTCTTCAATTTTTCATACATTGCAGGACAGAAGAAAATTTCCATAAAACCGAATGCCCAACAACTTTTTTTTTTGACAAAAAAAAAATTATTTATTCAGAATTGATGAAAATTTTACACAGACTTCTGTTCTAGCCCAACAAAATAACCAAATATCGTTGCGTACTTCTTCGCGAAACGTTCACAGTGCAATAGAAACGAATTTTTTGTTTCTATTGCACTGGCAATACATTGCATCAAAACATTTTGAATGACCCTGAAACCAAACTAAATATAACTATAATTATGAAAAAAAAACCCAAAAATATGAAATATTATTTATTTAGTTTCATCGAATACGCACAGCTGATCTCAGTAATTATTTTACAATAATGCAATTTGTAATTCACACTGAATACATTCATTTCTTTATCAATACCAACTTGATAAACAATCTCCATGTGGATCGGAATCATATTAACGTCTCAAAATACCCGAAACAGCGTATAAGACCAATTCCTCACGTTCCGGATGCTAATTTTGATTACATAGCGTTATTAATCTGCGAATGACAACAGTTCTCATTGTAACTAACATACATCGACAAAACTTTTCCTCGATTTTAAATTACGGAACTAATTCTTGTCACCTTCTTAACGTCTACTTAACATCATACGTTGATTGAAGCAGATGTGCGATGCACCATCGCATTAATTCTAACCATAATACCATCGCACTTCTAACACTAGCGACTGTACGATTGAACTAATCATACACATATTATGTATAATGATATGTATGGCCATGTGACAAAACCGAGAATATTTCTCTCTAGTGAGCGTGGACAAATATGTGAACTTGAAAGGAAGAGCGATGGAGACATCAAGTGAACATGACAATTCAAGGATTATTTACAACGTTAATATATTCTGCGACAAGGCTGTTTAAAAGTTGAGGAATGGCAACACTTTCGGACAGAGCGCCTCAAGAGAAGACGGGTTCTGATAGCTCTTTTGCTGAATCTATTAGCCCCGGCGTCTTCTCGTTAAAATTGCAAATTATTCACATTTTAAGAGTTTGCAGATGAAAACATTTCTCATGTCGCGTAGTTTCTAGTTACATAATTCTCTCTGTCCTCTCTTTCTGCCTAAATTCTAAATAGCTTTTCTCCTGAAGGGCGTTCGAACAAAATTTGAAATTCATAACCTAAACTGTTGAGATAAATTACGCGTAGGTTTTATGTAATATCCATATAACTATGAGTACACATATATAAATATAATGTCCACCAACATCATACAGATCAGCTTCACTTTCTCGTAAACCACGAATTGATATTACTTCATAATCATATTTATAAGATGATTCTGACTGAAAGATAATATTAAAAGCATAATATTTTCCCACAATGAAAGAAAGTTTCTCGCGAAAGAAAATAAATAAATCCCTCGTTTGCTTCGTCTTTTCTTATATGTATTTTCCAAATTATATACAATTTTATTATATACCTATAATATTAGTTATTTCATAATTTTTTTTAATTCGGCAATGACACTACAAGAACAATCTGATACATAAGATAGAAACAGAAAATACTGGTACAAGAACACAAAAACAGAAACAAAAAAAAACACATATAAATACATAGATTATGAAAATTCACTCTGTAACCCTCAAGGGACTAAGGTGTTCTTCCAGTAGATCCCCAAACATAATCTATTTTCTGTTGGCATATGGCAAGGCAACCGTCTTTCATTTTTCAATTTGTTATTTTTAAAATAATCTTTTATCTTTTCTATTTTAATATAAAGTAGCACGATGAATTATTTAATATCAATTTATGTTTACCTCCACTTTCCATCTTATTTGTGTAATCCGTATTGCATAATGTTACAGTTATAGATCATTTGTTAGGCATTTTGTTACTTTTATCAATCATCTGTATTTATTACATGATTTTTTCATAGTTTATATCTTTTGCTAATGAGTAAATATTGAAATTTGAGCTCATATTCATGCGGTTGATTGTATGAAAAAGATTTAGTATTTTATATATATAGGAGCAATGTAACAGAAATTCTTCTTAAATAATGTTTTATTGAGTCGTGGCACTTGATAAATAATATTCCTATATCGAGTAGATGTCCCGTTGCTTTTTATGGTTAGAGTTATATTATTTGCTGTTACGAATTTTATAATTCTATATATGTAGATTTGCTTTATGTTTAGTGTGTGATATTGTTATATTGTTGTTAGAGTTAGTACTTGTTATTAGTTATCTAATTTTATTGTAAGTGCTATTTAATCCTCGTATATTTGTATCATATGCCCCACCCCAGGCACAAATTCCATATAATATTATTATTGAATAAATCCATGCATAAAAGAGATGTCCTTTAGAAAGATTTATCAATCGTCAATTTTGAGTTTATATAAAAGATTGTTGCATAGGTCCTAATTTTTTTAACCATTTTTTCACACTGAGATTCCATTTAAGATAATCCTGCATTATAATTCCTAAATAGTTATAGTCATAAGCTCTTTCAATTTCTTGACAATTGCATTGCAAGCTCAATTGGTACAAGCAGTGATTGTGCGTCTTTATGTGTATATGTTTCATGGTTGATAGTTTTAGTTATTAAGCAAATGTATAAAAATAGTATTCCTCTTATACCTTCTGAAAAGAGTTTTTCTTTACAATATCCAAATCAACATAATCGAATGCACGTTTTAAATCTAAGAAAACTGTAATGGAGTATTTATTGTTATTAAATCCATTGTTTAAACAATTACTTAATTCAACAATAGCCATTTCAGTGTTTTTGTTTTTTTTTGAAAGCCGTATTGGTTAGATGCAAAAAAAATTATTTAAAAAGCTGATCAGTTGTTTTTTAATACATTTCTCTATTATTTTTCAAAAACTGAAAGAACAGATATTGTTCTATAGTTTACTAAATCATTAATATTTCCTATTTTATAAACTGTTTACAATAGAATATTTTAATTCATTGTAAAAACATATCCATTTGTTAATGATGCATCAAGTATATTTTTTAATATATGAGAATGATAGTAGGAGATGATTTTAATCATTTTTAGGGCTAATTTGTCATATCCACTTGCTTTATTATCTTTTAATTCCGCTATTATTCCTTTTAATGTTTCATTAGAGGTCTTTGAACAAAACATAGAGTTACTGGAATTATTAAAAGCATTTTCTTGCATTGTACAAGGGCAGTTTGTAGTTTCTTCTATATCGTCCAGATTTCTTCTAATAAAACCATTATTAAAACTTCCAGCCATATCTCTAGGATTTTGAAATTCTGGTAAGGTGTTTTGTTTCGTATCTTTATTCCATACATGTTCGTTGATGCACTTCCATTGTAGTCTTTTGTTATTTTTACTCGTATCAAACATTTCTTTAACATGATTTTGCTTTGTTTTTTTTTCATAATTTTTTTTTAATTTGTCATAATCTTTATATTCAATCTCATAGGATAAAATGTATGAGTAAATTTTATGTTTTCTATGTAATCTTTCTTTGATGTTTACTTTTTAAATTATTTCTTTGATAATCCATTTTATTTTTCACATTTTTTAGGATTTCTTTTTATCTTTTTGGTCCATAGATCCGTATTCATTGTCACAATCCCCATGAGACGTCTGTATTTATTTTGAATACAATTTTCATCGAAGATACTTTTCAAGTTCATGTGAGAAATGAAGTTATCAAATTTTATATAATTTATAATCGTTATTTGGGGATTTGTTTCATGTCTTTTCCTTATTGCTCTTTCCGAAAAATTCATATATCCTATTATTGGATAATGGTCAGTTAGTGAGTTTTATATACATTAAATTTCTGAGTTGTATTTTGTTTAGTTCTATACATGACATGATCCAGGCACGTTTTAGTCCCGTTAATCTTTCTCGTTATCGCGAATCATTGACACTATAAGCATACTTCCAATTGGAAAAGTATCCAAACAACGTCTAGACTTCAGATAGGTCATTCATACTACTACTACTACTTAACCGTACATGCACCTCGTGCAAATTATTTTACGGAACGAACTAGTACATGCCGAAATGTGAGTGTGCTTGTTGTGAACCTAACGTGACGTTTGTTTCTTCTTAATGCTTGTTATGAGCAGTGCTGCCACCTGCCACCTATTTTTCGGCCTATGAGTGAAGTATAATGATTGAATAATTGTACCGTTGTGAGCATGTCGCTCTTTTTGTTGCGAGATTTTTTAACGGGGGGATCGGCTTGCTTTTTCACCTCGAAGTTGGGAATCGTGCTTCCTTTATACTGCAAGGGGTTGTATAGTTATTAAAATTTTAAAAATCTAACTTTTTATTCGGTTTTTCACCCTGTCCTGAAAAACTAAATCAGAAAGTTGCTGGCCTGTCTCTTCTGACCTCAACAAAAACAATTCCATATTTCTAAGTGCAACATTCACTGAGATTTTTGAATTCGATCAGCGCAATAATCCTTAACGCAACTAAGTTGTTGATACAAATGTATTTTTACATAGACTAGAAGTAAGTTTTCATTGTGATGTGAAAAATCAAAAAATCTAGAATAACTTTTATTTACTTCACGTGCATCACAAATGTAAACAACATTTCAGTAATGAATCTTAGAGGCTCTGTTGATATCCAAGCAGAGACTAAAACACACCCAAATCACGTTTATATCTCAAAGGAACACATAGATCATTCCGGAATATTCGCTTGTTTTTAAAATATGGAAATTCCTATATTACATCTTCTTCCCTTGAGAGACGCAAAAGATGGCTTTCGTTATTCAACAGATAATAAATAACAGATGCACGCGTTTTCGGGAGAAAATAACATAAAACCATACAAGTTTCCTAAAGATTTTAAAATTTCTGATTTGTAATTATTTCAATATTTTATATACTCTTACTATAAAATTCAAGTCAACATGAGTTGATTTGAATATCATATACCTCGTATGAATATGTATGTATGGCTCTTGTATGTATATCCTTAATAGGGTCTCATACCTTAAACATGTCCAAAAAGTCTCAAAAACTATGTTCTAGTAGTATTCCTATTTATTTCAAATACAGTACAAATATTTTCGACTGTATATGCTATGCCATACATCGTGCATAGAAACGTTCCTTTAACCTGGAATAATTCACGAACTGTTGATACTAGAGAAGCGTAGTTCCAAATGGAAAAATTATGAAAATAACGTGCAAACCTCAGATACCTCATTCATACTTCATGGTGTTTTATAGTTTACTAAAATATAAAAATACACATTTTATATGGACAGTCTGGCTTAAAAAATCCAAAGATTGTTGTTTTGCCCTGTCGTCTTCACCCCTATAAACCCAACAAAAAAATTCCATGGTTTTTAAGTGCATGGGGTTCCCCCTGATGAAGACCCACTGTATAGGTTCTATTTCACTCTCATAAAATTCAATCTTCTTAAAATATTTTTTTTGTATATGTATTATGTAGATAGATAGGTAGATATAATTAAGGTTTGATTGATGAATCATACAAAAATTTGAATATGTACATTTTAATGTAGAGATATTGTGAAAATAGGTCGAGAAGTTGAAAAATATAGCTTATATTTTTTCACATTGAAGCGTGTGCTCGTGGTATACTTAGCAATAGTTCCATTTAATTGAGTGGTTCATACACAGCGCACGAATAAGAGACTCTTCCTGTCAAGTGGAGCACACGCCCAGTCATTGCATAATTAATCACAAAAAACGAAGAAAAAAAATTCAGTCCAGAAATCGCTAGTCTACTTATTTTAGCTAAAAATAGTCATCTTCATATCGAAATCTGCTCTTCTTAACTATGCGGTTATGATATAAGAATATTATCCGGACTCTGTTTTTTATATACACACGTTAATCGATCTTTCGTATACGCAGTAAAACACACTCCATCGAGGTATTATATCATAAATCTTCCCATACATGGAAGACGTCCTATGGAATTTATTTTTGTGTACATATATAGGTTATTAACTACTGAAGTATGAAGGCAGGGATAAGTGATTTGTTTGAAATCGCGTACTACTTCGGGTTCCTTATTTGGTGTTTGGGTTTCTTATTATTTTCTTTTCTTCATTTGTTGATAGAATTATATTATTAGAAAAATAAAAATATTGAAACACATGTGTGTAACTATTGTGTTCATAAAATATTTTATTCTAGGGAATAGTAAATTTAATTTTGGAATATTGCATTAGAGAAAATTTTTTTATACACTTGTCCCTTACGTTCATAAATAGTTAAAAATTCATAAAAATTGAATTAATCCGTATATTTGAATGCGATTCACGAACACGTTATTCTCACAGAAGGAAATTTTTTGGGCACAGGAAAAATATATCCAAATTTTTGTTGATAGAGAGTGCTATAAGAAAGCAAATCACTGGGAAATATGCTAATCACGGTCCTATAAAATGCTTGATGCACGATAAAAAAGAAGCTGATTTCTGAATTTTTCTATTACTGGCACTTACGTAGTAAGGTTTTCATTGCGATGTTGGCATTGGTGGATAAAGCACTATATCGGTCAAATTGTTTTCCCTTCAGCCACGAATTGCCGAATTGCCGGCTGAAGCTTTACGAACATTTCGGACACAGAATAGTTTGAAGAAATGGAATTTCATTGAATTCCGCGTTTTGTTTTCGAGTAGCGCCTTCGATTTTTGCGACGAAAATTTGAACTATTCTTTTTATATACGAACCCCCCTCCCCCCCCCCCTCCCGTGAGAATAACTTTTTCGCAAACAGCATTCCAGTGTATACCCCGATTTCTTATTAACTTTCTAATTTTTTATTTAGAATTTTTTTAAACTACGAATTTGCAAACTCTCTGTGCACGAGATGGCTTATATAAACAGGTATTTTTTCCCCATTTAGCGTGTTATTGTTTCATTTTCTCTTAGACCTAAATTTACGCTTGTTGAAACATGGAAGTAAATCTCTGCCACATCACCATTATTTAATAGGATAGCTCGAAGAAGTTTCCCCTATTTGTGTGTGAGTGGAATGCAACTACATCATTCTATTAAGTGATTGAACTATGCACACCATGCAACTTAGGCAGGCACCTAACCATATGAACTCAGAAAGCTCTCGGAACATGAGACGATTTTTCGGACGTTTGGGATTGACCAATTTTTTCTTTAACATTAACTCAATACAGTAATACCCGAACTTGTGCGGAAGGTGGGATTGACGATAACCACGCGCGTAAGTCGGATTCGCGCAACTCTGGGTACGATTTTTGTTTTCAAATGCATTGGTTAATTTGTACAAACATTAAGGAAATATGTCTTTTTCCTTTTGTGAGATGGTTATACAGTATACCCTAGGTACTTTCCTATGACTTCATAAAATTGAATTTGCCTCGTGACTGCAATCCGGTCCGTTAAAAAATCTATTCCCCTGAAATTTGTGTGAATGAAAACCCGTGCTGAATACTTTGAAAATTTGATAATTCCGGAATTATCTTAAAATTTGATGAAAGATCTTTTACAAAACTTGAAAAATCAACTAATTGGCTACATTCGCTTGAATGCAACCGATACGCTTGTTACAGTAGTTGAGGTTTTTGGGGAGATTCGTATGCATGATTTCTAATATATATATATATACACTGTTCTTTGAAATTACTTCTCACTGCTAAGAATTCAGCCAGATTCTGAGTAGAAGTTTTCAAACGTATTATTTCATTTTGTATAGCCTGTGATTTATTTATTTTCTGTGTTTTATGCCACCATAACAAGTAACATCAGAAGTAGAAATTATTTATTTCTGTACATTTCTAGCATGTAGTACAATTTTTTTTTTCATTCAGCTCTATCAAGAACCAGTTTTCAGTGGAACAAAGGATGTCTCTATTAGAGAGAATTTACTGTAGCTTCACATATATTGAAGACCTAGTCCGTTGAGCAACATGACATGAAATCTTGTTCAAATAAGGTTATTAGACCAAGGTCATCATATAGGGCGTTATACATACACGGTCTCTGCGGATGAATCGATTTAGGAAATGGCCAGATCCATCATTCAGGGGCCCCCCACATGGTCTGATATATTGAACAACTCATCGTCATGGCGGGCGAGAGAATCATGCTGAAACAATATTTCACAACAAATGAATCTCATCCGTCTCGGCGTGAGTCAAAATAATCTTAAATATCGGAAGAAATCCACCAATTGTAATACTATTTTGAATCGGAGTTCAATTTCGTTGCAATGCCAGATGCGTTAGTGGAATGGCTCACCGAAACATATTTTATGTTTCATAAAATCTACAGTACTTGTGCAGTAACTGCAAATAGTTCGAATAACATATAGGAAAATATCTCTCAAAATGCTTCATATATTTATATTTATATTACTACCTTAAACTGTCTCTAGCTATATACTGGGTAATTTATCGTCCGTTTACAGGTATATTAAACGACTAACTGTAAATTAGGTAATTTGTATTCAGACGCTTCATGAATATTTGAACAGAATTGAAAATTCAAATTCATAATTGAGAATTTAAATGGAAAATTTAAAGATATTGTTTCTGAGATTATGAAATTGTGTTAGATTAGGAGCTGTTTGAATGCTTTGAAAATTCCATAAAATATCATGAAAATCCCATAAAGTATCATGAAAATCCCATAAAGTATCATGAAAATCCCATAAAGTATCATGAAAATCCCATAAAGTATCATGAAAATCCTATAAAATATCATGAAAATCCCTTAAAATAATTTTATTAATAACATTTTTATTATGAATGAATACAAAATGCATCAGGGGGAGGGGCAAAAAATTCACGTTACATTTCAAAATGAATATGAAATCAATCGATTGCGTAGGACAGGGTTTGTCAACCGAGGCAGACAAATGTGCCGTAAGAGGATCGTAGGTGTGCCGCGAAATATTTCAGAGAAAATTTAATTTGTTATTTTCAAAAAAGTCCCAAGTTAGATGTCCAAAAAAAATTGAAACACTATACGAGTAATATGTTGTATACCATATATAATAATGGAGATGAAAAATCTGAAGAATGTTTTTATACACATTGTTTTCTACATAAAGAAGTGACAACTGAAAAGCAAGTCCTAGACGAGGCAATAAAATTTAGTCAAAATATAAAATACAATAGAAACATTTGAAGTAAGTAGGTGTAAAGTCGATGACAAATTTTTCAAAAGTTCGACTTATTTCATAAAATTTTGGTGCGACTCTCACAAAATCAAATTAATCAGTAAATTTAGTGAATAAATAGAAAAGATGCCTGAAAGCTTCAATAGAGTTTTATTCTTGAAAATGTCTGAGTCAAAAGTTGGGAACTTCTGGTTTATAATGTCGAGTGTTAGCGAATTAAAATATTATAGCAAAGGAGAATGGTGGGGGTGACAAAAACAAACAGATTATGAGAGAATTGACGGAGGATCGCATTTGAACCATTAAAATAATAGTGATAAAAATAATAACTCTTTAATAAAACTCCACAACATCGTTAAAAAATGAAACAGTTTCTTTGAAAATAATATATATATACACATATATATATATATATACACACACATATATATATATATATATATATATATGTATGTATGTATATAACTTTTTTTGATTCGATTTGGTAAACATTAGATTTGAATTTGGGAATCGATTAACGGCATATTTTGAAATGCTACAAAAAAAGCACATATACAGTAATTCTGCTCTTAACATCGTATTTGTAAGAAACCAGTTTCTCTGCTATGAACAATACTAAAAATTTGAAAACTGAACATAATTGCAATCTTCGGAAGGAGCTTCAGGAGTGTTCCTGACCAAAAAAAAGAAAATACGGTATTATACAAATTTGGCAGTGTGTGAGAGTTCAGCAGTAAGTTTATGTGTGCCGCAGGGTAAAAGAGGCTTTAAAACACTGCCGTAGGAGAATACGGTTTGTGTAATAAAGTTCTTGTCATGGATAATAATATTTTCTTATTTGAATAATTAAATAAATGTTCGAAAGTTCACGCGTAAATGGCAGAATGGAACATGTAAAAGGCAAAAATTTCATACAAATAGTTAGCTGAACGTTAGAGTTCAGAACTACTTTATACGCATAGAAAATCTGTTACAAGTTAGTTTAAGGAGAGTTTATGGAGAAACTCTCCTGTCATTACCGATTATGATACTGCAATTTATAAAATTTTGACTAATCTGTAAATTAAATTTTTTCCTCGGGATTTTGAATTTCTCTTAGAATTTTCATCTTTAATAAAAATATTTAGAAATATAGTGAAGGAAAAAAAAAGTATAGCACTCCACATGTATATATTCTCATGAATTCCATAATGAATACTCTCTTAATGATGTCTATATGATTTTCAGACAGAATCAATACGGGAAAAAAAGAAAACACGTCGCTTTCGTGCGTTTGATGAAAACCAATGTCGTAAACAAGTCATTTATCATCTTTTATTTTCATAACCTTCGACGACGTAAACAAAACCAGGGTATTTCATCCGCATCATGTGAAAAAAAACAACAGATTAATAATGCAAAAAAAAAGTGCAGGTTCAAAAAATAATTATGATATCTTCAAGGGCAAGTCATAATTATTGCAATCGGTGAAATGAGATAAATTACTATAAATTATTCAGAATATTACAAGCATGTAACATATTATTAAATTCCATTAGCCTGATACGTCAGTTTTGTTCTTGGAAAGGATTAGGCTTAGCATATGAAAAGAATAAGTGAAAAATAAATTAATATATAAATATGACTTGAGATAAATATTTTAATCAAAAACTTATTTTTTTTTTGGTAATAGTCCTTGCTTGCGACACAGTTTTATTTATCATATCTCTTGATTTTTGTTCCTACTATATATATATATATATATATATATATATATATAGCTGTTATGTTCACAGGATATTATTATATACAGGGTGGGGGAAAAAACTCCGTATAAACTTTAAAAATTCATAGAAACCAGGGAAATAATCAAAATAAAAAACGGTTTGCAGGGTTACCATTGTTAGGTCATTGGAGGAACTTTGGGAAAGAACAGCAGAAATAAGGGAATTGAAGAGTTGTCCGTTATTTTTTCTGTTTTCAAACTTTCTGCTGATTTTCGAATTCTAATATCTTTGCGAATATTGCACTTAGAAACGTGGAATTTTTTTTGTTGACCTCTTGATAGACAGGTAACAACTTTATATACTAAAAATAAATTTATAACTGGAAGTATACCTCTAGGATCAACGGTTCACTAGTAAAATGTGGAGGATTATGGTATCACCCTGTATATTATCTGCAATGTTTTTCCTGAGAAGTTGACATAAAAATGAGTATTTTTAAAAATTAAGTAACAAAAATAACTTTTTCAAGAGTTTATTTTTCATTTAGTTTGCTTCCGAAAACGTTTGTCGAACAATTTGCATATCATCGATTTAGATTTTGTATTCATATAGATGATGGATGGTTGCATTGATACAAATAGAAAAAAAATGACATTAAAAAAACGCGTGAGGAAAACCTTTTAAATTCATCGGGAATTCATTATTGGTAAATGAAATTTTCATGTACGGATTATATGATGGGATTTTTTTGCCTCAAAGTATCCGTATATAAAGTTGCGTATTATACAAAAGAAAATGTGGTACAAAATAAAATAAAAATAATTCCTATTACATCATACGTATTACAAATTTTTCATCATAATTGTAGTGCTGGAGACAATCTGTAGACAAAAAATTAGACCCATGTGGATACGTTTGTGGAAACGTTCATATGTTAATGATTTGATGAAGAATGGTGAATCCCATAAACTAGTCTTTATGTCTCGAGATAGAGGCTCAAATTATGTAAAATAAGCTAGTAAAGTTTATACAATGGTCTCCATATGAAGAGTAGCATAGATGATATGACTGGTAATAATGTCATTGAAATATGAAGTTTACAGGGACGTGACGTAACTGAAGTTAATGAATTGGCTGATATGTCTATTAACTGCTTTAACTGGCAGTAGAGATGGACACTGTAAAACTGAGACTGAAATGTATTTTGTGGTTGAAGAAAAGATCCTCACACTCATATCGCTGCTCATTATTATAGCGTGTAGTGCTCCGCAACGAAGCAAGAATCGTTCGAAATTATCAATAAAGTCAATTGCCCACATTCAATCAATTTCATATTACACATTGCGAAAAGAACTACATATGGTATAAGTATTCAAAAGACCAGACTAACTGCCTAATGGGTTAAATTTTGTATAAGTATCTATTGTTCGTGACGACACGATGAATGCAGCGTAATTTTCCGTAATTTTGAATGTAACGTTTATAATTCTCAGATTATGCGTTGAAGAACGTCAGAATTTCTTACTATATATGCATAATATATATACTATATATGCATAATATATATACTATATATGCATAATATATATACTATATATGCATAATATATATACTATATATGCATAATATATATACTATATATGCATAATATATATACTATATATACTTTTTATAAGGATTATAGGGATTATACACAGTTACCTGTAGGCTGAAGTTTTTCTTCTTTCAGGTTGGAGTAGACAAAAATATTTCCAAAATTAATTTATAAAAATTTTTTTTTAAAGATTTATGAATAGCTTATAGATATAAGTATGAAAACCAACATTTTTGTCTACAAAAACATGGCAAACATCCCATTCCATTCCTTAAGTTTTATTTATTTGTGAATGAAATATTTGCATACGATGACTGGTGGATAAAAAACAACGATAACCTGATTATACGCTGCTGCAATTTATACTATGACGTTTTTATTAAAGTAATGAAATTTACACTTACAAATTATACGCAGGATTATTTATTTTTGTTAATAATGTTGAGTATTTATAGCTATAGAGACATTAAACTTTATTCTTTTCGAAACAAATTATTGTTTTTCCTAGGAAGCGCATGTAGCATTTTATATCACTAGTCCGAGATTGTTTTCATTATAATGCAATATGAGATTTTTACTTCAATTCCCATGAATTTTACTAAGCAAGAACCTCATTATTGTCTTATAACAAGAAAAAAAAAAGCGGATAGAAAACAACGATAGTTTCAATAAATCATTCGTAGTGTATGAAGTAAGAATGGTTGCGTATTGGGAAATGAGGAGCACTTGTTGAAGAAAAACTGGAGGAGATGTCACGATTCTATGGAGACAACAAACGAGCAGATCGTCAAAATCTCGAGTTTCATATTAAAATATATGCACATTATTCTATTCGATGATTGCATATAACAAGGAGAATTCAGCAAGGAACTCCAAAAGAAAACAAAAAACTTAATCACTTGTCAACTAAATCTCGAATCATTTCAAGTATTTTTATAGCTATAAATAAATTCGATTTTCTTAATGCTTGGCTACCCTTTCCCAGAATTATCTTTTTAATACTTTTTTTATCATATAAGAGAAATGTGTGCTCATCCTTAAATCGGATCCGTATAAAAAATACCTGAGTGAGTGAGATGTCAGAACTACGATGAATTGGGATGGTTGAAGAAAAAATAATAATAAGGCACTAAATTAGGAAAAAGAAGTCGCTATTTACTGTGCAATACAAGGATAGAGTGAATTCGAGAAACTTATCATTTCCCAAGCGAAAACAAATAAGAAAAGAGACCGATTTAATAAGATCATGGGGAATGGAGTATTGGTTTCCTTAACAAGATACATCGATCCACCTTGAGTAACCGTGATTCCCCCATCCAGTTCCAAAAATAGATTCTTATTAGAGGAATTTGAATACGAGATTTCTTTGAAGTTTGCACAATCTCTATTTAACAAGAAAGCGAACAAAGAACAATTTTCTTGTTATTAAAAAAAAATAGATTCGGGCGAATTTTTTGACTTGTGATGATATTTTCTGCGATAAATATGCATTTTAATAAATTTAATTATTATATCACCGATGATTAGTTGAGTCGTGATGAATATAGTTTGCTCTTGTTGGTACACGGGAATTGAGTTATGAAGAGAGACTCGATTTTTTTTAAATGTTTCCATTGCAAGAGACTAGGTGTCGGGGGGATATGATTGGAATGTTTAAAATTTCAACGGGATTGATAGGAGGGACCACGAGTTTTTTATACACCGTCAGTCGACTGCTCTATAAGGGGACACTAGTATCGATTGGTAAGTGACGGACCCGCATCGCGAGGTCTCGGGTTCGAACCCTTTTGACGCCACGTGGTGGTAGCCTGGAGTTGGTTTTCTGTCGTTCTCAAGTTCGAGGCGTGAATGCGAGTCGATCTCCCCGTTAAAAAGTCTCGCCACAGAGAGCAACAGGCCTACAAACAATACAAATACTCAATCATTACACTTCACTCACTTCTGAGATATAGGGCGCAATGAGTGGTACAAAACAGCTTGTCGTTATGTTGATGACGCGCTACACCTAATTATACCAGTAAGGAGCATGGTAACAACCGTTTTCGACGAAATATAATACGTGTACGCACTCCTACACAACAAATACCAGGAGATCAGCTGTACACCTTGACCAGCACGATTCCCGCAACCCCCTCTCTCTTTCTCTCCAATCGAGAATCTGTGGGGAAACGAATAAATAGGCATTCCTAGCAGCATATCAGAGATGAAACGCGGGATATTATTAAAACGACTTGGTCAGCAAGACATCATTATCGCATTGCAACGTGCGTCCAATCAATCCCCCACGCAAACAGTAACTGAATCTAGAAAAATTTATGGTGGACCCTTTTGCACTGTCGGTTTTGCATGTGGTCGATCCTTCTACGTAACATCATATTTTTCACACCTTTTTATCTCAGTTATTAACTTTTTTTTCTCGGTACAATTGTAATCTGAAATAGTTATTTTAAATTTCAAAGATTTTGACATTCGTCCCGAGAACACTGCCAAAGACAACGACAGTGACTTTTGAACTTTCAAAAAATGTTTTAAATTTGCCTGAGCACATGATGAAATTGGTCTTTGTACTAACTTTTAATTCTGAAACTGATACGAGGATATCTTATTTGCAGGGTTCCCTGTAAGTCCTAATTTTGCCTTTATCAAAATCAATCGTCCGTCGTGTAGACGCGTGGTTCTAATTTAAAAATAAGTACTCAACATGTGTTTAAGAATCACGCTGTATCACTATCGAGACCGAAAAAATACAGTTTGTCATAGAATAATAAATTTTACATTATGATACGATCTTGTTCTCTAACGTGCAAGTAAAAAGTTGTTGCCCTTTCTTTTCTGGGTCCAACAAAAAAATGTCACCTTCTAACTACTGCTACTACTACTAAACCACACATGTACCTCGTCCATATTCCTATGCGGAACCTCTAACGAATTGGTAAATGCGGGAATGTGTGTGTACGTGTAGTGAAACCTGACGTGAAGTTTGTTTCTGTGTAATGCTTGCTATGTGTAGTGCTGCCATCTGTCACCAGTTTTTCTAACTATGAGTGAAGTGTAAAGATTGAATAATTAATCGTTGTAGGCCTGTTGCTCTCTGTGGCGAGACTTTTTAATGGGGAGATCGGCTCGCATTTGCGCCTCGAAGTTGGGAACCACAGGAAACCAACTTCAGCCGACCACTCACCTTCTAACTGCGATATTTGCTGAGATATTTTAATCCAAAAACCAGTGAAAAGGTGGGAAAGAGTGGCTTAAGAGCTACGGACAAGCTTATTACGCCGTTCTTTTCCACCTTTTTTTCTGTTTTTTGAATTAACATATCTCAGTGAATGGGACCGTATAAAAAATTAGATTTTTTTTTTATTTTGTGGCACGTATTTTCATTCTCGATACTGATACAGAGTCATTCTTAATTCTTAAACACATTTTGAGTATTTTTTTAAATTGGAATCACACGTCTACGACGAACGGTTGATAAGACAAAGGCCGAATTTAAGGACTTACAGGGCACCCTGTATATTAAGGATTTTTGATTAATATATATCAGATCAAATATCAGAATCAAATATATTCCTCACATACATTATGGGGAAAAATTTAATTATCGATTATTATATACATTCATAACTCTATATAATGTTTTATTTCAACAGGTATGTCCGTCAGGTTTTGTAGAAGAAGATACGTTCAGGCTGATATTCTCACAATTCTTCCCATATGGAAGTAAGTATATGATTTTACTTTCATTATTATCATAAAATGTTTTCGTTCATTATCGTCATGATGATATTTTCCTTCTTTATTCTCATGATTTTATCTTTCTTTATCATCATCATTTTATCGATCATTATCATCATGATTTTATCGTTCATCACCATCATGATTTTATCGTTCATCACCATCATGATTTTATTATTCATTATTATCATGATTTTATCGTTCATTATCATCATGATTTTACCATTTTTTATCATCTCATGATTTCTCAAATTCATTATCATCATGATTTTACCATTTTTTATCATCTCATGATTTCTCAAATTCATCACCATTATGATTTTATCGTTCATTATCATCATGATTTTACCATTTTTTATCATCTCATGATTTCTCAAATTCATTATCATCATGATTTTACCATTTTTTATCATCTCATGATTTCTCAAATTCATCACCATTATGATTTTATCGTTCATTATCATCATGGTTTTACCATTTTTTATCATCTCATGATTTCTCAAATTCATCACCTCATGATTTCTCAAATTCATCACCATCATGATTTTATCATTCACTATCATCATGATTTTTATCAATCACTATTATGATTTTATCATTCACTATCATCATGATTTTTATCAATCACTATTATGATTTTATCATTCACTATCATCATGATTTTTATCAATCACTATTATGATTTTATCATTCACTATCATCATGATTTTACCATTCGTTATAATCATGATTTTATCATTCGCTATCATCATTATATCAAAAATTTCACTGTCATCATGATTTTGTCATGCATTACCATCATGATTTTGTCATGCATTACCATCATAATATTACGCAAGTCTTGTATTATGCATCCAATTTAATGATTTATATTGAATTTGCCATATATTCTTACCATATATTGCCATATATTCTAAAATATAACAGGAACTAGGATAATCTGGTTCGGTTATCCAATTAGCAAGACTTATCTCTGCATACAGATTTCATATGTTAGGTTCTTGAAACGTATTACGAATATCGCTTAGTAGTTTGTACACAAGAATATATATGCTCGTCAGTTCAAAATACTCTCGCATTTTTTTCCCGTCGTGGACTAAATTAAATTATTTATATGACTATCATGTTCGATGTAGAAGTTTTCTAATTAGTAATAAGGGAATATGTAGCATTTGAGTCTGTTATAACTTGGAAACTTCCCTGAATTATTACATCATTAACAGTTTTTGGTAGAATCGGAATGTATGAAATAGCTGCACACGAAATTAGAGGTGGGAGAACCTAATTCAAGCCGAGTCCAGTCTCTAATTGGGTGTCGATGCATTTCTAATTTTTTTTTTCTCTCTCTCTCTCTCTCTCGTATCCTCCAAATGCGTGTTACCCTTGAATTGAAGTTTGCATGATGATGATGATGATGGTGGTGATGATGCCTTCCTTACTCGGGAATTGAAGTTAATTAAGTTAATGGAATTTTGTTCAGCTTAATCATCGCACTGTTCGTTGCCTCGTTTTTCCCCTCAAGAAGGTTCCAATGGAACTTAAGAGCTCGAGAGCTCTGCCGCCGTGCACAAGCACGCAAACTTTCAACAGCCCATCAGAAGAAAGCAATAAATTCCCGTGTTTCCGAAAATCTTTTTTGGATCGAGGAAATGAATGCATTAGGCCCATGGAAAAGTTTCCTGCGCCGCTGCCGAATACGTGAGGGCACGTTTTACTTTCATTAACGAAAACATGTTATTTAATTATTTTTAGTATTCTATGAAAGATGTGTATGGGATCCCAGAACTTATCGAAAGTTGTTACTGTAAGAAAAAGCTTGTCCTTCAAAAAAAAAATTCGATTATAAAAAAATATAAAAGAAGAATCTACGGGCACACCCTGTGGATACGTCTCAATCGGAAGCTCTTACATTCTTGTTCGATAAGATTTTCAAATTATTTTTCGTTCAAAAGTTCTTCGATTTTTTTTAATATGGTTTCATAGGAGAATGTTCCGCTCGCTTTCAAAGTTTTACGATCGTTGTGACTCAAAATGATTTCTAATAAAAAGAATCCACGCTGTTCATGAATATCTAACTGTAATTATCCCATTTCCTTAACATTAAGAATAGATGTGCATAATTTCGTTATTGACAAATTCTTGAAATTTCCCAAAATTCATGAATCTCCCTTATCAAATGAAATAAAAATAATATTATGTGCAATAAATAAATTTTCATAAGTAACTTTAATATAATTTTTACTCAGATAGATTTCTCCAATGACGGTATGAATAAAAACCTTCTCGGGGGAGAAACATGATCGTTGATTTTAGATGTATAACATGTATTACGACTTTAATAGCATATAAGATAATATTTATTTCACAATAAAAATATTAGGAGATCACATCTCATAAAATATTTATTTCAACAGTTTTACGGCATGATACAAATAAAAAATGAAGGTAATTACATGAACAACAAAGAAGCACTGTTGCGTACTGCAGCAGAGCCTCATGGAAAGAAATCAACTGAATTATACAGCACATTTGTCACTCGGGACTAAACCCTGTTTTTGACAATATCACTATACAGTATAGGATCACCACGACCTAACATATCCGATGTCTATTTTAAATAAAAAAATAGCTGATGATATTAACAACTTTCTTATGAATCATTTGATATGCAGAGTTTACATAATTAAAATTCCCTTTATCTGAGTTGTTTACAGCCTTAATTACCCATAAAAAATAGGAAACTTCAGGAATCTTAACGAAGAACAGAGGAGAATGTTTGAAACCACTTGACGGATTGAAAATCTCCACGTAGCTTTTTTGCGTGGATTCCGTATTCGTAAAAGAGTTTCACCAGCAAAGCACGTTCTTGTAAATTCACGTACTTTTCAGTGAAGAAATAGAAATGGAAGTGATCCCGCGCTCTGGAAATTTTTGCATACTCTGCCATGAACAGTGAACAGTTTTTTTGCAAAAAAATTAGCACGTGTACTACGATTCGTGTACGAAACACCCTGTAGAAGTCAATGTCGAACCAATTTTGTTTTGCTCTGAATTTTTTTTTAATCGTTTTCATTAAGACATTGCCAAATTTTCATAGTTTTCTCATGAATAGTAATAAAATACTGTCCATGAATACTGTAGACAGCTCGAAACAGGGGAACTTTAATTATACACATCTTGTATTTCAACAACTGCATTTTATAGAGAACTCCAAGTCATTAACATAAAAATCTCACGTAAATTATCATAACTAGATGCTTGGCAATAAAAATTCATTGGGTCATTATTCTTTTTGCATACATTTTTGTGTCCATTAAATCGTTAATGGGGACCTTAATTTAGAAACTTGAGATATGCTGTAATAGGTGACAGTAATGAACTCATTTTAGGTAACTGTAATTAGGATAAGGTTGCTCACTATTAGCACACATGCTTCTTACTTCCATTTTGAAGCACCTGTTATTGCTGATGTGCGGTCATGTGGGTATCGTTCTGCGCTCTCATCGTGAGGATACGGGTTCGAATCCCGTTGACGCACAGTGATGGTCGGCTGAAGTTTCCGTTAGGCGGTTTTCCAATTTCGAGGCGTGAATGCGATCTGGTCTCCAATTTAAAAAAGTCTCTCCAGAGAAAAGGCAGACCTGCAACACGATACTGACATACCATGAAAATCCAAGCAATCGTCATCTTTACTTCAAAATATGGAAGACAGATGACTACACGAAACAAGCACAATTCTAACAGCATAAATACGCGCGTTAGGGATCACATATAAACTCAGAACACACATTCTTCTCATGTACCAATCCGTTATAAATACCGTAGAGGAATGTTTAGAAGTGCGAAGTAGGAGTAGTATCGATTACTAAAGTACCGGTATTCGATTCAGATCAGTATTATTAAGATGTTTATAAGTTGCAACTTGTAAGTATCGACAGTGTGTCCCACAAAGGAGTCTCTAAATTTTAAATTAAATAACTCAGAAACGGTGATCAACAGTGGAATGAAACAAGCGATATATTTATTTTGGAAGCCAAAAAAAGCTGATACGGAAGTTTCAAAATTAGTCACAAATGTTGCCGATGGGTGGCGCTATACACTGTAGTCGCAGTACTGTGTCCGAGAAACGGGCTATAAAATTCCTTTTGCAAGCAGTCGTTGCTATCACATCACAAAAGATTAAAAATATGTACCTTTCGCAGCACAGAAAAGGCGCAAACGAAGAATGAAACTTTCAGTGAACATCTGTGTCTCAACGGCAATGGACGCATATGCCTTAAAGACCAAATCTAAAACCTCGCTCAGTATTGCAGGATTGTTCCGAAAAAAAGTGTCCTTCAATTTGCCCCAACAGAAAGGAGACGCAGGAGGTAAGATCGGGTGAGTTTGGAGCCCAATCCATACCTGCTCCAATAAATGTTTAGTTCAATGCAATGAACTCAATTCCCGAAGTGTTCGCCAAGAAAGACAAAAACTGTCATGGTACGGTGTGGTTGATCCAATGGCCCCCATCTTGCACACACCACGTAGTGCCCCGTCGATTTTCTAACCCAGGTGACAAATTGTTTTGAAACTGCAAGGTACCGTTCAGTAGTGATCGTTTTCGCCATATTAGTGCTGCGAAAGATGCACAGTGATGTGATTGAAACGACTGCTTGCAAAGAACATTTTATAGCCTTTTTCTCGGACTCCGTACTGCGACTACAGCTTACAGCAGCACCAGTCGGCAACATTTGTAACTAATTTTGAAGCCTCTGTGTCAGATTTTTACGGCTTTCAAAATAAACATACCACTTATTTTATTCTTATATTGATCATCATTCCCACTATTGTTTCATTTTAAAATCAGGGAGGCCTTAATAGGACACCCTGTATGTTAGTTGGCAAAACATTACTAGCACATCATGAATTATTGAAGCAAATATTAAACATACATTAAAATTGAAACGTATAAAAACTTTATTTTTCATTATCTACTATATAAAAAAAGGAAAGAAATAGGAATCCAATTTGGTTTCATTTTGAGTAGTTCTTTTATTTCTATCAATTGCGATTCAATAATTTGCCACCGAACACTGAATGGCGGTAGCAACGTTTGACACTTATCACAATAAAGCTTTAATATAATTCCTGTTTTTATAAAAGAAAAAGAAACTCCATGATTTTGATCATGAGAAATAGAATGGAAAAGATGAAATTTTTCTTTCCTCGCATCGTTAAATGTGAAAATTCCCTCGAAATTACAGTTCAACAAGATGTGGTTAGAGCCTCGAAGAACTAACTGTATACGAATAAAATTGAAAATTGTTTGTCAATCACACAGAAGATGGATGAAGGGAAGTCCTCCGATTTCAATTCCGCATACCGAAATCGATTCTGTACTATTCAGTTTCTTAAAAATGCAGTGGGAAAAAAAATAAACAAAAAAACTCTTATGTATATATAGAAGAGTGTTTTCTGAAATGTAGATAGGCAGCCGATGAATTATTAATGCGGCATTGAACCTAAGTAATTTCGATGCTGGCAAAACATCTGGAGAACGAAAGAAAATTGGAAAGATAAGTGAGAAATAAATTCAGATTTCCCGATAAGTACGGGATTTCATCACTTGAAGAGAGAAATAGAGAAACTTCCAAGAAATACAGAAACGAATCCGCGAACCGAACAGGAAATAGACGAATGAGTTACAACTTGAAAAGAAAACTATCGAAAATTTTTATTTTGGAAATTCTTCGAGCATAAACATGCGCATGTGATAAAATGAATCATCTTAAGATTTCGAATTTGCACTAAACAAACAAAAAGGATTAATCTCGCTACTTATTTTCAACTAGCTAGATAGCTCCACTGTGTAGCTGGTTCCTTCACAAGATAAACTGTAGTATTCTGTAGAATAGATTTCTTTTTCTCGCGTGATTGAAGTGGAATTTCATTGATTTCACGCATCATTAGATGTAGGCATTTTCGAAGGACGTAGGTATCCAGTCATGAGAAAGACTGTTTCCCTTTTTGGTGAAACTGACTGCAAAAAAAGGTAGCAGCAATCCATTAAGGTATTTCTTTTTTATATGTTGGAATAAGAACAAACATCAATTTCAATGGTTGCGTGATTAACTTGTTCAAGAAAAATAATATATTACATATAATGTTAACATGGAATAACTGCAACACACGGTTTTCAAATCACAAATAGCAATCTAGTAAATTCATAATCTCTTATAGATTTTTTTTTTTTGATAAACTTAATTTCTTGCCTTTGATTTATGGATTACACCTAAAAAAACGTCTGATTCTGTTAGTTTGGATTATAGACAACACAGACAGCAGGTAACACGAACAGTAAGTGTTCGTTTTATATCTGCTGCTCCTTTTTCTGAGAATTGGTAATGAAAATTTTTAATAATTATTTTTTTTCAATTATCAACAACTTTTAAATAATTGACAATTTTTTTTAAATGATCAATTTTTTTAAAATAATAATCTGTAAAAAAATAATTAAAAGACAACACATCTTTTTTGTAGTGTTCATATTTCTTCACGTTATATTCATGATCTAAGGCAGATTTTACACTATAAAATTTGTTTCATGAAATATATTTTGTAAAATAACTTTGACAAAGAAATATGATAATGTAATTGATAAAAGACGTACTTTGGCAGTTTCTTGTATCAAACTTAGCCTCCTCGTCTAATATTTGATAAAAAATGTTTGTTGATGCAAGGGTTATAACCAGGAGAGCCTCCGAAATCTTTATAAAAGTTTCGTTAAAGATCTTCGTCAAGTTTGTTTCATATAAGAAGCTTTATACAACTTTTAAAATAGCATAATACCGGCCTACTACTACTTTACCGCATACCGACTCCAGTTATATCGCCATACAGCAATGTACAACAGATCGATTTGGGTTGGAAATGAATGAACCATCTATCGGTCACCTAAGGTTCATAAGGGAAAGAACTTGTTATCCATAATCTACCCCGGGATCGAATTCGCGGACCTCGCAGTACCCTTCATGGTGGTAGAAGAACATCTTACTGCTGCAACACCAGGACGACACGGTCATGATCCGAGACCATGTGACATTTCGCCACTAGTACATTTTGTAGGAAGAATTTTCACCCTTCTAGTTTTAGAATTTACATCCGGAAATTATACGGTAACCGCACTACTTAACCACACATGAATTTCGTACACATTCCCCTAGGAAATTTCTAACGAAAAAAAAAATGCATGTGTGATGTTGCACCCCCCGCTCCACTAAATGACATTATAGCCTATAAGTGAAAATTTTTCAATGCAAAAAAATTAATGAATCTTTCATTAATTTTGACATTTATGTATTTCTTCCTCATGAAGTATCAACTCACTTTATAAACAATATGTCTTACTACAATAAAAATGTTTGGACATTCTTAAAAGTTAGTTTCATATGGACCGCTATGAAGAAGAGTACAAAATGAATTATCAAAGTATTTCTATTTATTTGTTACCTTTTTCGATACGTTTCCAGGAAACGTAAACGTTCTACCGAAGGATCGATAACATTTCTCTCGGAACCGGATGTACAGTACTTCGGCACGGAAGTTCCGCAACTGATAATTCGGGGGGGTTGAAGAATTACTATACCATACTTAGATAGCAGCAAAGTTTTGGCATTAGACCCTATGTCTTTGTTCCATATCAACAGAATGTATAAAGCAACAGGGATTCGAAATTTTGTTTTCTTTATGTATTCCGTAAACTTGTTGTTGATGTTCTTTTTTATATGTATTACTTCCCTATCCATCATGTGATTCAAAATTTCAAGAAAGATACGAACAACGAAAAAAAAAAATTTTATACATAAATAAAACATATAAATAAAAAAAATTATTTAAATTTTGAAATATATCCGTAGAATGGAACCACACATGATTATATTCATAATTTTTCCACTATTCTCACATCATCTGAAATATAGTTTTATTTTCACGAGATATCAGGTGATGCGTGAATTTTTATTCATACAATCTATAAATATTCATTTAAAGAAATTTCACATTTTCGCACCCTTCTTTTTATGTGGCACACTTTTCAGACATTTTTCCTTTTCCTTGGATATTTTATTCATTGCTTGAGAAACTTGAATCAATTGCAACAAGTTTAATATGACGTGACAGAAATATTCTAGAATATATTGTCGTTACTATATGTATATATATGAATGAGGACATTTTCGAAAATCTATGTAATACATTGTTGTTACGGTAAAATACTTGTAACATAATTTTGCTACTTTGAGATTAGATCGCAAAAAAAAAGAAAATGAATGAGAGACGTCCCCCTTAAACTAGAAATTCACCAATACAGTCTATTTGTTGGTCCTTTTTTATCTGAATGAATAAATTAGTCGTAGGGATTCAAACGTGCACTGTTTTTTCAAAATAGGCTATCGACAGAGATTCAAAATGAATACCTAAAATATGAATTACCTTTTACAAAAATAGTGTCATCAATTCATATAAAGTCGTTTTTTCGTGAAGCATATGAATAAAAACTATTTCACACCAAAATTTCAGGTCTGAGTTTCTAAATAACATCAAGAAATTTTATGGTTGAAACATGAAGAGCTAAAGTAAAGTCAAAAACTTTGTGCTGTCAAAACATTTGTTTCGTCGAACTATTGACTAAGAAATACTTACCTTAAACGTACTATACTGATAACAAAGTACATGCTAATACTAAGGAATACTGAATCTACGATTATTTTGAGTTACCAAGTCAAATAAACTTGAAGAAACTTTCATATACAATAGAAGACGTCTTTTTCAAAAATTTAGAACACCCCAGAAATTTACGAGAATAGTGCATGTTTCACTATGTTTGACTACGTGTAAGAAGCTATATCAATGCTACAGCAATTCACATAGGCAAAATCTTGATGGCGAATGGAATTTCCATCTCCATATAAGTCGTCGACTTCTAGAATCAAAAGGTAGAGAGCCTAACGCACACCTCCATCCAGAGAAGTCTTCTGATTCCTTGGTCTTTATTTTTTTTGGTTCCAGCAACTGAAGACTTCGTTTGAACATGAAAAGCGCAGATTGGATCAAGAATTCAGCAATGTCCATCAAATATCATCGATAATTCAGTGGTTTCGTGATACCTGATGATTGTACCTAATACTGATCCAACAAAATCATTGTGGAGTCATGCTAAAAAAAAGTAATCAATTGCAAACCAGCTGCTATCAGCTCTAATATAGTGACGATGGGATTCATGATCGAAGTTCAATTCAGATCTGTGTTGGAGACTTATCAAGTGAATGTCTTGATGCATAAAATTCATGGCCAAAAATGGCCATAGTACAATGCATTAGTACGATATCAGCACGCGTTTCCTCATACTGCCCTACCAAATGCACATGCAATTTTGCGGTTGCAGAAATATGCCGTTTTTCTACCCGCATATTCTGGGTTTACATGCATAACGAGGAAAGACATAAAACATTAATTCGATCAAGTTGATGCAAATTTGCATGAAAATGTTCATGTAATTACCCATTATAAGTCAGTTCTAAGTTTTGAAAAAACGAGGGAGAAAAAGTAAATTGATAGATTGTTACTTTAAGAAACATCCAATCTACTTTATGCAAATGTTTTGTGGTCAATATGCTCAAGAGAAGTACCTCTTAGAAGATGAAAATACGATTTATAACATACCCTTAATTTGGGCTCTCCAGCTTGAGCATTACATGAACTGCTCTTGTAAATTTCTGCGTTGTTCCAATTTTTTGAAAAGGACGTGTATAATCATAAAAAATTAAATACTCATAAATTTCACGAGTCCATGAAGAATGCAGGCGAGGCACAATGAATAGCTAAAATGCTGATTTAGCTTTTATAAAAATAATTTATTTATAAATTAGTCCATATCATCAAGCATATACGTAAGAAATATACTTCATGTACTCATTCCATCACAACTGCACATACAAAGCACGAGAATTCCTGGTTGAAGCATATAAAGATACCGTAAAGTCAAAACATTTGTTTCGTTGAAGAAGTAATTAGTTTTTTACATTGTGCGTTACCAAGTCGAATAAACTTGAAGAAACTTTCATATGTAGTAAGAAATTAAATACAAACTGATTGCTGCGGCCACCAGGGTGTAAATATATATACGAAAAGATATTTATATGTATCCAGCGAGGCACAATGAATGGCTGAAATGCCAAATTAGCTTTTTTTATAAAATAGTGTCATTCATATCCATAAGTTATGCAGTTTTTATCAAGCACATTGGTAAAAAATATTTCACACCAAAATTTCAAGTTGGAGTTTTTAATTAACACGCGAATTCTATAGGTCATACAGATATGAAACAAGAAAATTTCGGGCTGAAACATATGAAAATATCGTAAAGTCAAAACTCTTGCACTGTCAAAACATTTGTTTCGTCGACTTATTGTCTAAGAAATAATGAATCTGCGATTATTGTGCGTTACCAAGTCAAATAAACTCGAAGAAATTTTCATTGCAGCATAATTCCAAGAAATTAAAGATACGTCAACGAAGATATTGAATATGCACGCGTGCTTCCCCTAGCCAGAGAATTTTCGAATAATAATTTTTGCCCCAATTCACACTTCGCAATTTCCCACTCGGAAATCGACTTGTAGCAATCATTACGAAGCCGGAGAACAATCTTCATAGCAATGTAGAAGTGTCAAGGAACAAGAACTAGAAAACAAAAGATATCTCCTTGTATTAAAAACCAATACTTCCCTGTAAGAGAAGAAATTCCACGTACAGTTATGGTTTTTTTTCTTTGTTTTTCCACGAGATGAGCTTGACTGTGGTTATTATTGCGTTTTGACACGAAAACTCATATTGATCATGAAGCTTCTTTGCGAGGCAGAACCTCTCTTTCTCCTCTCTCAATTAGGAAATGAGTTACTATATTGCAATAGGTCAACACATAAAACACTTCTTCCCTGCAGTACACGTGTGATAAGTTATTGAAGAGAAAGATAGATAAGATATATATATATTTTTTCCATACTCTTTATATCATAAAAAATTCCCACTTGGGCTGTAACTTCTTTTCCGGAACTGTCTAAATACTTGCTGAAAAAAAGTTATATGTTTACAACACGGCTGCTGAGATATTATTATTTTCTAAGAAATTTCTAATGAGCAATGGGAATTTAAATATTCATGAAAGTCATAAAATTTCAGCCTCGGAGTGCTACATTACTTCATTGGAGGACGAGTGTTACATGAAGATATTAAAAAAAATAATCAACAATGTCCGCATAAAGATACTCATATATTGATAAAATAAGAAGAAAAAATTTCTTGCAAGTATTTAAAATTATATACACTATAAAGGAAAAAATATTCACACACACAGGCAAGAAAAAGATTTCGATTTCTAAATTCTCGCTGAAAATAATTATGTTTGAATAATGTCAACTTTTTTATCTCTTAACTGTAATAAAGAACTTAATATGAAGATAATTACAGGGTAGAATGTTAATTTGGAAATAATAAATATTTAATTCCAGGTGGGGAAAATATATTAGTAAATGCATCAGGAAAATTATCTCTGATAATTCATATTGTCTAACAGAGAGAGAGAGTTAATGCTGTAAATCAGTTCTCAACCTGGGGCCCATAAGGCTCCCTAGCGATCTTGAGATATTCTTTGGGGCAAATGGGTGGAAATCAAGCGGGAGTAAGAACCATGGCACGTTATTACTCTCTGAGTGATTTTGACGAGTATCCCGCCTTATAAGAACCTCTTATTTTAGCATGAACATCCTATATTTATAAATAGCAAATTTAATGTCTCAATTAAACACTTTTCCTTATACCCCTTCCATTGCACCTATTGAAAATCTATATGAAAATCTACTATGTCGCACCTATTGAAAATCTACTATGTCGCACCTATTGAAAATCTACCATGTCGCGGAAAGGGTCGTCGCAGAGAATAGGAGATTCCTTAGGTGGCCCGCAGAGATAGCTGACTGTGTAGAAAATATTAGTGAAGAAATAAAGCTCTCAAGTGAAATATATTTCACTGTATATTCAATATATTCTACGTATTTTGTGGAAAATGTTGCCGATGCGTGGTCATGTGGTCATAGTAATAGTGGTAGACTTGCATTGCGAAGAAACGGATTCGAACCCTACTGATGGCACAGTAGATGGTCCGATGAAGTTGGTTTTCTGTGGTTCTCATTTTTGAGGCTGTGCTAATGCGAGCCGTTCTCCCCGTTGGAAAGTCTCGTCATAGTGAGCAACAGGCCTACAACGGTACAAACATTCAATCATTAAACTTGATTCGTGGTTTGAAAAATAGATGGCAGCACTGAACATTCACGCGTAACATTCGCATTCAGACCGTTAGATACATATGTGCACATCCGTTGCAACTCATTCGGTAGTAAATTGCCCATGGCGATAGACTGAAGTTGTGCTTGGTTTGAAAGAAAGAAGAGAGAAAATACGCGCGTGCGTGTGGTATATATTGCGAGAAAGTGGGACTGCTTTCAGAATCAAAAGAAAAACTGTCCATTTAATCACTACCATCTTGACATGGCCCAATTCAGGTGCAGCCTGAGGCGTCATATCAATGGGGACTTAAATGATGAGATTTGGCCCTGTGTCATTTTCGAGAATAAATATGTAAATACTTTATAAGCTTTCATTTCCAGGGGAGTGTAAGCTTCTTATAAACATTACTTTCCACAGGAGGAGCTACCAAGATTTTGAGAGGGCCCGTAAGGACTGCCCCTTACCCCTCCCCCCCCCCCAAAAAAATAAATCAGTGAGATCTCTCTTTTGGGGAGGTCCAAGAGATTTTTCGTAGTTATAAAATTTGTATTCACTATAAATTTACTAAAAAAATAAGTTCAGTAAATATTGATTGCACGATAAGGTAAGTACTTGATAGTAAGATGAGGGTGTGTGTGGAACCCCCCTGGAAGACAGGGAGCCACGAGCAAAAAATACGGTCCGACGGAGTCCATGAAAGCGAAAATCGGTTAATAAACTGATGTAAATTATTAAGAAAGTGTAAATGTATGCTCGAATTGTTATTGATGCCGAATTCAATTTCTTAAAAAAAATTTACCGGACTTTCTGAACGACACACATCCCCCAACTTATCTCCACAAGGCTATTTGCTAGTATTTTATCCTCTGAAGTTGGGTTGTGTCGAAAGTTCTTTCTCCGACCAGTGAGAGATGATGTGACATCATGCTCTTTTGCAAAATTTATAACTTTTCTTCAGCCTGGACCGGCTAGACAGGGGACTAGAAAGTTTTGAGACTGTGTTGCACAAAACTTTGATCACGTGCACCATCCTTTGCATTCTGGGTGGTCATGGTAATGACAGATCGGGAAGTTTCTTTAACTCAACGTGATGAAACCTACCACAGTCATTCAACGGGAAACGGACGTTATATTGGGAGGTTATTATTTCGAAAATTTAAAAAAGAAATTATTTCCTTGAGAGAACTCCATATTTTTATAGGAAAAAAAAGCTATATTTTTCATTTTGTTAAAATGTAAGTAGTCACAGCGAAAATGCATCAGGCTAGGCGATTAAAAAAACTAATACTAAATTACATGCACGCACTTTATGTACCGAATTCTCCAATATCTAAGTCAAACATACTTAAACCTTTAAACGATTTTTAAAATTTCCGTGATCCGCTTTAGGGGCCATTCAAGTATTACATCAGCATCGAGAAGGGGCGGTGCGGTTTTGGATTTGCTGACTTTGGGTGATGTTGAGAGGTTTGAATGATGATTACGTTATCAACCACCCTTTATGAAAATATGATACATACTTAATGACATTTTAATTTGTGTGTATTTATTCGCTACTGCTCTGAAAAAATTGACCACCAGTCGCGTGGGCATATTGAGCTACAGTCAAGACCAGACACATCAGCAATAATTCCATGAAATTTAATCTATAGAATTAAAGGAAGAAATTACCCTAAATTATTGAAATGCCTGTTTTTAAGTAACCATCTTGACACTGACTGATTAAAATCTGTGGAATTTAGAGAAACCACGGTGAAGACGAGAGCTCAAAATGCTTTGTAATTCAATCTAGAGCTGTGGCAACGGCAATCTATTATTCCACTACAATCTACTACAATCCACTGCATTAATTAATGTTCAAAACTTAAAACACAAGCTTAAAATATAGTGTGCTCACTGTTTAGTTTCTTATCATGCGTGGAAAAAATTATCCCTGTGCATTCATCTTAAAATTCGGAGTGACAGACAGTGGTGGTCGGTCTTACTATGTATATTCTCGAAGGGCGATCCCAATCAGGGGAGTATGCAAGTTCGACCTTTCGGGAGGGGGGGGGGGAGCAAAGGCTTAGGGAGTGGGGCACAATGCATTTCTTAAAGAGATATTTTTTGAGTTATTAGCCTTCATTAACATAAATTGATTATGATAACATAAAGGTGTTTTCTTCCGATACATATTTTTTGAAAATATTATTTTGTTGATCGTCTTGGAGGGGGGGCACAAGCTCCCCCCCCCCTTCCATTTCTACGTATGCCTCTTATTCCAATATGCGGGGGAGATGGGGGGGAAGACAGATCTGACGAAATTTTGCTGATGTGGAAGGGTCACAGTTTCCCTGACTTTTACCGAGAAGGGGGGGGGGGGGGTAAGAAATGGAATCACTAGACATCCTGAAAAATGGTCTCAAGAAGCATATATTTGTTTCTTCCTCAACGAAGTGCTTCCTTCCCCAACACCGAGAATAATTATGAAAAAGCAAGGAGAAAAACACTATCTTTTTCTATTATTTATTTTGTACTCATATTACTTTACTACTTCGAAGGGAAAATAAAATAAAACCATCGTCGTTTTCCATTTGTTATCAAACTTTGAACAAGAGATGACTCCGTCTACTGGCAGTTGATCTCACGGTTCGGGAGAGGATGGAAAACATGTTTTACTGTAGAAAAACACTACGCAGTATCTGAGTTCGGCATTGACGAAATAAAAGGCTTTTGAGGACGCGAGGTAACTCGGAATCACCAAAATATAAAACATCAATTCAGGAGATATATGTCGTCATCACCGCTGTAAAGGTTAAGGCCAGATTTCGTTGATTTCTTTCCAAAAAATAGGCAGGGCCGAGGAGCTGTGTATTGGATTAAATTGTCTCTGTAGGTCGTTATATTGGGTGAAAAGTTGAATGGGACGAACAGAAAAACGATTGGAACTTGTAACGGAACGCTCGCAAATAGCACAGTCGTTATGACGAGTGTCGATTGTATTTGCCACACACACAGAAGATTATTTTAGATTGAATAAATGTCATACGAGTTATGCATCGGTAATTGTTCTAAATGTTTTTAAAAGAGCCAAACACAGAAGATAAATTAAATTTAAAAAAGTCGATGATAACATACTCTATAGCATATGACATTCAAGCAGTATAACAGCTTGATAAATTAGAATAGTATCTTTTCATATAAGAAAAATGTTTCGGAAAATAGTTCAAAATACATTTCAAGGGAAATTCTAAACTACGCATAAAATTCGTATATTTCAAGAAAAAAAAACGGCGTTCTTGTAAATACAAAAAAAAAGAAAAAAGAAGAGAGACACTTTTGGATATTTTTCATATATATACATAAAATTTTTTTCCATAAATTTTGAGATGAAATAGGAAATATCCCAGACACTTTCCTTCGTGACACTCGTATAAATCTGAGGATATTATTACCCTGACTGCCATCTGTGTGAGAGAGATAGAAAAAAAAAGTGTATTTTTAAAAAAAAAAATTGTGTATCTTTTTAGTATTTTTCCGCTCGAAAAACATCTTTTACGTTCATTGCGTTTACGTGTTGCAGCATAATGCGTGTGCCAATGTTGTTGCGACAGTCGCTGTCGTGATTAATGTTCGAGCTGTACGAATATAATTCTAACTAATCCTTTGTCATTTCATTTGATTAGATTTGCGCATTTTCGTCTGCGTGAATGATTAATTACACAACATATTGCATAAAGCTTGGAAAAACAATACTTTTAGATATTAATAATACTTATTTATTATTAAATAGTATACACATTTTGTTTTTTTTTAAATGTTTTTATGCTAATGATTCTTGTGAAAGGTTTTTTGTTTTGCAAATATTACAATGATAAATAATTATGAGTTTGTTTACAAAAAAAAGCATGCATAAAGGATCAGAACGAGGGATTTGAACTATAATGTGACTAAGTAATCATCATTTATTTAGAGGTCCAAAAGCCAAACTAATGCTGTTATAATCCAGAACTAGTAAGTATGTGTATGTAATCACAGGAAAGATTTCATATTTTATCCTCATATAGCGACAGATATTCTTGTTTTACAGCCTCCGAGACTCATCACTAGTTTATTCCTATTGCATCCAGAACTTTAGTGTTGTTTTTTTTGTACCAAGAGCATATTACTCATGCTTGAAAATAAATATTGATAGGAAACTTTTTTTTTCATTAAGAATTTTATGTATGATACAGAAATAAAATAATATAGATGAAATTTGAAAGAAAGGCCCTTAAACTTATCTATTGTGGTATCATGAAAGAGAAAATTTAAATAATATTTTATTGTCTCCTCTCACATTATGTTCACATTATCTAGATCGGTGGTCTTAAACCATTTTACAGCTGGGAACCGGTGAAAGTAGTTGAACGATTTCGCGGACCGGCAGAAATGGGAGAAATATATGTTATGGACCTCCAAAAAATAAATAAATGGGAAATATAATTTGAGGACAGCTAAAAAATAAAGAAATAGAAGAAATAATTTGAGGGCACAAAAATAAATGTTGAGAGGAAATGAATTTGCTGGCCGCAAAAAATAAGTAAATGGAAGAAATAATCTGAGGACACCTACAAAAGATAAGGAGAAATAATTTGCTAATTGAAGGAGAAATAATTGCTGAAGGCTGAGGCAGAAATAAAAACCAATATAGAGAGAATGTATAATATTTGAAATAAATTTAGAATTATGTAGTGGATTTATGAATTGGTTTTAATGTTTCTCGGACCGGTTTTAATGTTTTCAGGTCCGCGTGCCAGGGAATGAAGAACACTGATATAGATCAAAAATCTTCATCAAAGTGCTCGAGATGACCACGATGCTTTTTGAAGCACCCAAAATTGAGTTCGAATCTTATTCATGAGATCTTAATCGACACTTTAATTGGGAAGCCTATTCGAGTTGCATTCAGGAATTCGTGAATTCGTATGAGCATGAGTTTCGTTTGAGAGTATACTCTGATTGGTGGTAACCCTCTAGCAGCGGGCAACGCGAATATCGCGTCTCACGTTTTCCATAAAATTTCGCGGGGTACGTTATTATTGCGTTCCAGATATAAAGCGGATAAAAATACCGTGCGATTTTATACATATAAAAATTCAAAAACTGTCCGGGGCTGGAGGTTTAAGCACATGTCAGAGTTCCGATGAGAGTCAGAGTTTTCTGTTGACGCTGGGCACAAACTGTGTGTTCTTGAGTCGAAATATGTTGAACACCTCCGAACTTAATAATTTAGTAATCTATGAGTATGGTTAATGTTCACGTTTGTTTATCCATACGTTATATATTACATTTTTCAATCCCTTTTGGAAATTTTTATTGGTCTATCTGTACATAGTACCTTTCACTGACCTTCTATATAACTAAAAATATATTGTATTTGAATTTTCTTTAAAGTATCTATAGTTTTTTCTCCTACGGATAAATGTTTTTCCTGGTTAAAACATAGTTCACTTGCGTTAATCTATTTAATTGAATTTTATTTTACTGTTACTTGGAATTTACACAATTATATTCCCATTTAAAGTCATTAACAACAAATTGAAATTCTTGGTTCTTCTTACATGAGCTTTTCATATCATACTATTTCCCATGTTTATCTTCAGATGCAAAACGGAATGCTATATGTTGAAATACAGACAGAGATCCCGGTATATTCTGATAAGCTTAAGTTATTGCTGTTCTATCTTTTCCTTTCACCTAGTGAAAACTAATTTAATTTAATTTTTTTTGTCGCAAAGATGAAAAAAAATGTTTAAATATTTATTAGTGAGGAAGAACTAGAGAGAATTCAGAAACAGGAAAAAAAAGACACTTGAAGAAAATTAAATTGTCATCTCATACTGCGGAAGAAATCTTTTCTCTTCAACACCGTCATATTTTTTTCAAGAACTGCAGAGCTGGGACCGCAATGAATCTTCAATACAGTTGCTCTCAGTAGACTACTTATACTGGGCTGCAGCTGTTGTTGAATACTCCAGACTGCTTTGCATATCTTTTATTCACCAAATATATATTTTCCTCTTATATTACTTCACCTAAAAAGAAGGAAAATGTAAAAACATTATGTAAATCGCAGTATGTGTGAGCTATATGAATTCCCCAAATACAATAATAGATCCTAGGAAAACATTTATTCTAGTCGAGACGCGCGATATTCATGGATGGCTATCGGAAGGTATTCTGATTAACATAAGTAAAAGTGCGTGTATATGAAACTTTTATTCCTGTGATAGATATAAAAAGTAGATGTTGATGTTTTGTTGTGGGAACTTTTTGGAATATCGGGAATGATATCATTTATTTGAAATATTTGAAATTGTCTGAGGAAATCGATTTACTCATTTTGAGAATAAATTCAAGGTAAAGTATGAAATTTTTTAGGATATGTCATTAAAGAAATATGAATCACTCTTAAAATTTTATAAGTGTTCAAATGAGCATGTGGCCTTACTGTTAACGAATGTAAAGTGGTTCCATTAGCATATTTTCAATTAAAACAATGCAACACAGCGATTTAATCATTTAGAATGAATTTTAATTAGCCAAAGTTATTACTTACGTGTAAAACATACGGTCTTCTTTCATTTTACTGTCATCTAAAAGCAGATAAAATCTTGTTTAAAAACGTTGCATAGATATTTCCCTGAATTTTGGTGGGATTTGATAAATCTCCGAACACGTAAAGTTTCAGCAGCTCTGAAAAAATGACACCGGCAAGGAATAAATTCTTTCTACACAGAAAAGTGGTGTATTTACACAGGCTGTCCCAAATTATTTGCGCAGCAGATATCTCTGCAACCGTTAACTTTATATATAAGAACGAACTTTCAACTGCAAAAAGTTTTCAAATGGCGTGCGGTTTTTCGAAATGCCTTAAATTTCCCAAGGAGTCGTATACATGAGAAATAGGAAAATTTACTTCTTATGTAGACCCCTATGTGATAAAACTCTCAAAAGTGAAATGCTAATGCGACTCTGAGAAGTCATTTGCAAAAAATTCCGTATTTTTAAATGGAATGTTAACGGAGGTATTTGAAGTTTTCAGTATTTATAATTAATAATAGCTGTTCTAATAGCCAATAATTTATCAATTATTAATAATGATTGAACTTGCCAGCATAGGGATAAGTTGTCAAAACATAATGATTTTTTATATTTAATATCTCGATAAATATTGCATTTAAATATACAGTGAAACTTTGATTAACCGTCAGTTTCTGTTATCTGTCATCGTCTTAAAAAAATACGGGAAAACAGCCAAATGTTTTAAGGTCCAAAAAGATTGGATCATTGCTATGATCTGTGGAAATACCACCGGCAATCATAAATTACTTACCTCTGCTTGTAATTGGTAAATCCAAAAAACCACTTGCTTTCAAAAATTTAAATATGTTTGAATGTGCGCCTATTCTGCCTAAAAAGTGATTGGATGGACCAAACCATTGCAATGGTTGACCAACCAAAGCAATTGCCGCAGGAAGAACTGCTGTTAATCGACAATGCCCCGACACATCCCTCTTGTGAACGCAAAAGTGATGATAACAAAATGTCTTTTTCTCCCAGCGAATAAAATTCCATTCTTCCAGCCTATGGACCAGGGCATAATTTAAAATATGAAGCGACGTTATAGAAAGGCTTTTACCGAAGGCTTGATTTCATCTGATGATGCTATGCATAACTGTGTAAGAATTTCGGAAGAGGTACAACATAATGGACGCTATTTTTAATGTCCCACTGCCTGGGCTGACGTTAAATTGAAATTTATATTGATCGTTTTGTAAATTGAATACAATACGTATGTATTATCAATTTTTAAAGGATTTTCATTTTCGTCCCAAGCCCGCAGTGAAATCTGGTTACTGTATTAAGAGATTTCTGTTATTCTTCTATTCGGTTATCCGTCACAGCCCTGGTCCGGACGGTGACGGTTAATCGAAGTTTCACTGTATAAAGTTTTTTGCAGATAAAACTTTTGCAAAACATTTCTCAGAGCGGGATCTACATTTTAAAAATTGGAAATTTTAACACACGGGGAATGCATAACAAATTAATTTGCTTTATTTTTTTTACATATACGACCCCTTAAACGAATTTTGATATTCTAATTAACTGCACATCAAAATTGAAAACTTCTTGTAATTAAAAGTATGTTTGTAGAGTCAACGGTTGTAGAGATACCTGCTGTACAATCAGTTTGGGACAGCCTGTATAGCCGTATTATGTATTGAAATGATACTTAAAGATATACTATCTAAAATACCAAAGAAATTGGTATAATGGCGGTTTTTTGGAGTATGTATTTACCATGTATATTCAAATATACATTGGGCCATAGAGGGCAAATGGTCTCAAAGTGGTCTTAAAGATTAGAATGTTTCAGCACTTCTTAACGGAAATAAATATAATTAATGTTTACTAAATTATTAATTTCCATGATTCGAATAGATCAACGATTTCACACATTATTTGTTTATTCAGCGTAAAATAAGATTTTTTATTCCATCGTGGAAACAGAAAAAGTTTTGAATCCGAATATTTCATGCGACAGCGGAAAATCGAAAAACTGACAGCAGTTTTTGATTTTCAAACAGTTTGTATTTTTCTTTCGATCTCAAATTCACGAATCGATTTCCTCCAATTTCAAAAAAAAGCCCAGAATTTCGAATTCATTCTAAATATCTTTGGTGCTATTGATTTCCTAAAATTTAGCTCTTTTTTCCCTCACCCTTAAATATTTTTTTTAATCTTCTGAAATGTTCTAACTAAAAAACAATATTTAATGTATTAAAAAGTGCGGTCTTCAAAAGACCTCGTAATATCCAGACAATAAATTTATATAAATGCACCAGAAACTTTAAACGAATATGAGAAAATAAAATTTTTTTTAGCTTGGGGAAGAAAAAAAGACATTCCGAAATCATAAAGTCAAATGAGATAAAACAAACATGGAGGAAGTGTAAATTGCATACACATTATGTAAATATAGCCCTTAGGTATGGGACTTTTCCCTTGAGATGGTTATTTATTTTTAACTAGCGTGCCTTAGATTAGATATGTACCGTGTTTACTCTGCTTATATAAAAAAGAAACAAATTACTTCCCCCTTTAAAAACAATAATTTTTATGCCCGACTCAATTTCAAATAATAGAACTCTCGTGTTATTATTATGGTAGGTTTTATTCATTATCCCCAACGGCAAACACGGATGCACTCAACATTCACTTTCACTTTAAAAGTCTTAAAACCAACTAGAAATACACAGATTATTTTTAGTTCAAACTTATATGAAGTTATTTCCATTCTTCTTCTTTTTTTTTTCCTGTTCGAGAAATTATAACGAGAAATACTTTTTATTTTCCTTGCAATCAAAATGTTCTCATTATGGAGTTAAGAAAAACGGAAGAAAACGGAGATGATGTTCCAGTTTTTTAATCTCTAAAGACCTATAGAGAATTTTTCTACCGTATATAATTCAATTTAATGCTATTAAAATTCGTAAGCATTTTTTTTTCAGAATTTCCTATAAAAAGTACTTTATTTGATGCTTTTTTTTTATATTTCACATATTTCCTTAAACACTAAAAATAAATGAGGTAACTCGTATGCTGAGAAATCGGATTTAAGATTGTTCAAGAACAAACTGAAAAAGTATAGCTGGTTTTAAATTATCTACGACAAATAAGTTAGTTTGAATTAAAAAATGTAAGAGAGGTAACAATAACTGTAATTATTGCAATTATATTTTTTAAAATGCTTGCTTTTTTTTTATTCAGAAAGTTTTTTTAGTTTCAGCATACCTGAAACTATTTCCAGTTATTTGCGAATTTTGGAAGTTGTGGAACATTAACATGAATTTTGATGAGTTTTTCACATTAACAGATAATATTATTTTTCTTTATATTAAAAAGCACTGCTCTATCTTTGCAAGGAAGGTCTTGTGTAAGTTCTTTCCATAGGGTGAGGGTTGAAATTATAGGATCATTTGAAGTTGGTGTGCAATGACTAACCTCCATTTCAGAGTGATTTTGAATCACACATTTAGAGGGATCTTGTTTCATTTTTCATTTTATATATTTACTGGTGCGTCAAATGCAAAAATAAATATCACTATTTAAATAATTCCTCAATGACAAATCGGTGCCATTTTCTTCGATTGTAATTGAAATATTTTGTATCACTTGATCGTCATTTGGGGGGTTTGGGGGAAGGGGGGGGGGGAGTCGGAATCAGGCTTTAAAAAATGCAATAGAAATAGACATTAGACAAAGTGAAATATATTTTATATATATACACACACACACATATACATACATACATACATTGAGTATATGTTTCCCCCCCCCCTCCCCGTAAAAAGAGGCCAAATGACGGGCCCGGATAGAACATTTTTAAGCGCTTTCTACACAAATTTTAGAACCACAACGTACAGGGCGTAGGGCTGAAGGTATTCGAAAGTAATGGCTTATATTGAGAGAGCACACATGTTTAATTTCAAAAGAGTTGCATCACATCGATTGCTAAAAATCTATTGTTTGTACCATTACAAAATCTTGATGATATTTTGCCAAATATTGATATCATTATGAATCTAATACTAATGTTTATTCCATGTATTTGTCTAATTACAGCGTTTTATAAACGATATTGTAAATGAAATTTCAGAAAATTCACACGTTTTAATTTTAAAATATTCACAACAGATTTGCATGTAACTTATGAGCATATTATAAAATCTAATTCCTTAAATTTTCGTTCATAATCTGCATCATCACTAGCTGAATGTATTGTGAAAATAACAAAACGTTTCATTCACAGAATTTTTTGCAATCGTGTTTCGAACATTACATGAATTTTTTCTTGGAATTTGACATAAAAATGACTTTTTCATAAAACAAAATGGCACAGGTAGTCTGAAATATATTATTGTTTTCACCAGTTTGAGCACTTGCTATCAAAAAAGTGTTATCAAAGTTCACACCAGCACCATTTTATAGAAAAGTGCTAAGAAAGGTAGTCGGATATCTTAAATCAGTCTTGTCCAGGCCAGTATTTAGAAATTTCGTTCGGAGGGGGACCACTTGCATTTCGGGGGGGGGGGGGGGGGACCAAAGTGATAGAACAATCGCAATCGATTTGGCTATCTTTACCCCCTCTTTTAGGCCTTTTCTCACTATTCGGGGGGGGCAAACCCCCCAAGTGCCCCCCCCCCCCCCGCTACGGCCTTTGTCATATCAATCAATCATATCATGTGTATTAAACGCAATGTGTGAACTGAGTGGAATTTGGAGCCTCTTACATCCGTATGTGGTGGTCGAGTGGTTATAGTGACGGACTCGCGATGCGAGGATCCGGGTTCGAACCCCACAGTGGTGGTCGGCTGAAGTTGGTTTTCTGTGGTTCCCAACTTCAAGGCGCAAATGCGAGCCGATCTCCCCGTTAAAAAGTCTCGCCACTGAGAGCAACAGTCCTACAACGATAAATCATTCAATCATAACACTTCACTCATAGTTTGAAAAACTGGTGGCAGATGGCAGCACTACACATAACAAGCATTACAGAGAAACACAAAAAACTTCACGTCAGGTTTCACTACACGTGCACGCACATTCCCGCATGTACCGATTCATTGGGGGTTCCGCGGGGAGGGGGCGGGGTGCATGTGTGGTGTGTGGTGTAGCAGTAGTAGGTAGAGCCTCCAAAAAATGGCTCGGGGATCCATGATGTTCTTAAGTCAGCCACCTCGTTGGGCAATTTGCCTGTTGTGGTATTTGTATAGAAATGATTTGTATAAACAGTGTATCTCAGCAGCAGTTGATTTAATAATGCACCAAATGCTACTGAACATTTTATAAGAGATCGCGTACCGTTTAGACAACTAAGTTAGAGCAACTAAGGGTGCTAACATTGAATTTCATCAACTGCTGATTATAAATTTGAGGAGTTGCCCTAGTTGATGCAAAAAAAATTTCTAACTAATCGTAGGTGGTTCTCTCACTGTATACCATTAGTTTTGTATACCTTTAGCCAAGTATATAACACTCACCATAGCAGGTAAGCAACATTCGCGTTTACTTCTGTCGCTTTCTTTCGAGTTGTGCATAAAAATAAAGCTTGCTTCACAGAAAACATTAAATCCATCTAGGATTCGTCTGTGTTATCGTTAAGGTACCCGTGCGAGGATACATTAAATATATAATTGAATGTTTCTTTTTTCATTGTTCAACTCACTAAACTTTCGAGTACCCATCAAGTTCTGAAATTGGATTAAATGTAATAATTATATTGAATTTCTTGCATCTAAATGGTTTTTTTTTTGGTTTTTTTTTGCTGCTTTACGCCTGAATGAAATTTCTAGTATCTTTTACTCGATAGAAGTTCTCTGTGATTTTTCCTAATAGCCTCATAATAATTTTATTTTATTTTTTACAGTATTCTCCAACTTTCTCTATTGATTTATAGCGTAAATTAAGTTGCATTTTTATATCGTTAAAAAAGAAAGTAGGAAAAATTGAGTATTTATCTATAGTGTTTTTGAACTAATGTATTTAGTGATTTAGATTCTTTTTGTAGTGTGCAACATAGCAGTCAGTGTAATTTGAATCTAGAACATTTTTCCCTTGATATTCAAGTGACGAAATCATAATGAAATCAGTTAGGTTAAAAAAGAGATTTCTTAATGAAATTCCGAATTTTTCATCGGTAATGCGTTTCTCGCATGTAAATGCAATGATGTAATAGTACTCAGTGATATCATTTGTTATGCATGATGTAAAATAACTTATGTGAATGTATGTTTCGTAAGAATTGTGTTTCTTTCCTCTCTTCTAGATGCGAGTCTGTATGCCCATTATGTATTTAGAACATTCGACCGGAATAAAAATGGATCCATTTCATTTAAGGTAAGTATTTTCGAACGCCTTAAGCGCTTTCTCTTGTTCGCGACGCTGTGCCAAAACGTGGAAAGAACTTATTTCTAATGGCCACCAAATATACAATATGGATAGTGAAATCGTCAAGCTTGAATCGATATTTCTAGTTCAATGTTGCTTTATGATTCAGGTTCAAAAAAAGAAACCTTAATGGAATTTCGGGAAGTATTTCCATGTTACTCAATAAATAATGTTTGAAAAGTTACACGAATTTTCTTTTCTAGAGTATCGTGCTTTATTTCATAAATCAAACCAATCAATGTTTTCCTTTTAAATGTTCAAGGCTAGGAAATCTCGGACTGTTTTTGAGCAGAAGAAAAATTTTTATTTTGCACAATTCATATTCTTTTTAATTTATTTTTTTAGAACACAGGTAAAATTGTGATGATTTATGAATTCTATTTTTCTTTAAGCAAATACTTCAATACATATGAAAGAATTTTTTTTTAATATAATAACTTTGAGATCATTATAATAACTCTCATAATATGGGTGCGGTCATGCAGGTTCATGAAAAATCCATGTGATATACGAAAAGACGTTTTAGAGTTTCGTGACTGAAAGTGGCTTAGAGAGGTCATTTCCTAAGTATGGATATTATTTACTTCTGAGAAATGAAGACGGCACCAAGATAATCACACACATATGGCTGAATTATCTACTCCTCCACAAAAATATCCAAACATACTTACAACAGGATATCCAAAAATTGACGGGCCGATTGGAAAAAAATAATAAAAGAAAATGAAAACGGATGGAAATGCGCCGATTTGCTGCATTGTGCTCGAGGAAACAGTAAATTTTTTAAACGAAACTTAAATTTAGTTGAAAAGTTCTGCAACAGGTAGTGATGCAGTCTGCGTAAAAAATCAAAATACTATAGTTTCAAAACATTCACCAATCGCAGTAATAACGTGATGTAGTCCACAGCACACAGAATTCGGAGAAACCCGTGTAAACATACAGCCAGGACGACCTGAATTGAATTCAGACAGAATTTCGTAATTAGTTACAGTTTATCAACGGATGACGATGCAGATTGAGAAACTATATCACGGTACTGTATTTTTTTTCTTCAAAATCCCGGCTGACAAGGAAAGAGTCCCAAGGTGGTGTCTTCAGAAAGTTTTGAAAAAATTACCGCTGATTTTAACTATGCATAAAAATATTAAAAAATCCGGTGGAAGTATTAGAGGGCAGCCAAAAAAACGAATGTAAATATTAATATTTTGAACAGTCCAAGAGTGACGAAAATCCTTCTACCGTAAATTGTCAGAGTGACGTCATTTAAAAAACACGCGATAAAGTACAGCCTCGGGGTACAGCACAAAGAAAGAGTTAAATAACAGGGAAATCGACTAGTGTTTTTATAGAACAGAGAAGCTGGAGGAAAAAGGAAGTAAAGGAAGTTCTAAAATAGATATCGCCAAGAAGCGCAAGAGTCGATGAGTAGTCATCTCTGACCATTTTAATAAAATTTGATATTTTTGCAATCTGATATTTTCTGCAGCGTTAATAATTGCATTCTGCCGCTATTTTTTTTTTTTTCTGTGTTTTTAGATGAGATGAATGCACTTAAATTTTTTGTTGACAAATGCAAATTTGTCAGCAAAGTTTTTGGCGCTTTCTTTTTACACACATTGTTATGGAAAAAAATATTTAATATCTTGAAAAAATATTCACTAATACTCCAAAATATCTTACCATATTTTTACCACAAAAATGTGACAGACATGCTCTTCCATTTCTTATCATTTCATTATTGATTAATAAAATTTTCACATGTTGATTATATGAAGCTGCGGAATATACGATGATATGTTTTCGCAAATAAGCGAAATTCACTTCTGCACATGATACACTGTTGCGAATAAAATTCAAGAGATTTTGATAATCAGCAACATAATAATGCATGGAGAAGGCACTGTAAAACATCCTATCACACTTCAAAGTAATCATTACCAGAAGTTTGGAAGTCACGTTTGCTTAAAAAATTTGATTCCTAGTTACATGTTTAAAATAAAACACATTTTTTCGTTTAATGTGTTTCTGACATTACGCAAAATGATATTTCGTGGTTAATATACGAGGTAAGTTGAGAAGTTTTCCAACTGATTAAAGACATAATAAAGAACATGCAAGATACGGGGTTGAAAAAATCAACGTATGGATCCTACCATATTTCTGCAAGTATAATTTATTGCTTACTTATATGTTTACGTATAAGAGTAGATAACCTATAATTCATAAGAAAACACATATTAAAAAAATAATAACAATAGTCCTGATATATTTCACAACACATCGTTAGATAACATTTTCCCATAATTTTCCAACATGTTAACTAATAAAGGATACATGTTGTTATGACATATTAATTTAAAAACGGAGGAATGAATGATGAGCTACTGAAGAGCTTCCAACCAATTAAAGATAGAGAATCTCCCACAATACGCTATTAATCAAAATCATTTCAACTTTCTCGAATATTCGCGATTATGACAGCCCTGCTTTGTTCAGTAATCAAATTCAGAAACCATCGACTCGGAAAACTCGGGTATAATGAATTGTGTATTTTTCTCTCTCTCTCTCTCTCTCTCGCCAACTAAAAAGCGGTTTCTAATTCAAAAAACAAATCAAGATGATGCGATCAATCTTTGTCGTAGTCACGTGTCCTAGGAAATCGAAAGGAGAAACAACAAAAACAAAATTTAAACGTGATTTTTCTATTGATTCCAAAAGAAAACTACTTCAATGATTAAAAAACTGTAATTCTTCATCTTCTTATATAAAAAAAGAATTAAATACGTTTTTCCTTTCCAAGTTCTCTTTCAAAGCCTTTTCTTTGTGTAAAAAACCCCTTAATTTGAATAATGACTTCTTGATAAACCACAAATCTATTTTTTTTCAAAAATTTCAAAATTGTCAGTGTACTTCTGAAAAAAAAAAAAAAAAGTAATTTTTGTTTGTTCTAAAATAAGTTGTTTTTCTTAACTGTATGTTTAAGGACCAAAATGAAATCGATCAAATGCTATCTCACTTTTGACAGCTGTGATTTGTGGAAATTTTGTTTTTTTTAATAGAAAATAGAACAAAGAATTTTTCTATAAATTAAAATAAAGTCTATGAATTTTTTTTGAGGAATAATTCAAGAAATATCAAAAGATTGAAATTTATCATTGCGTACGATATCAAATGAATTCTTAACAAATAACAGAATTCGCCTTGATGTATGCAACTCTCACAAAAAAAAATAATAATGATAATAATGCTCAAAGTTTCCAAAAAAAAAGAAAAAAATCATTTTTTCTGATATAACTAATTTTATCAGGGATATTCATCATTTAATTAATTATCTGTAGAGAATTCTGGAAATGTGAGTGGCAGCACTTTTTAGGTTCTATGAGATTACCGCGAGGTTTCTACTAGATGGTTGAAGGATTCAATTTGTGCTTGAAATATTTATTGGTTTAAAAGTGAATTTTTTCATTCATTTGCGCAGTTAGTTGATGAGGGGGGGTGCTGTTTAACTCACGTGTCATCTAGAACGAGAACCATTCTTACTGATTCAGGCTTGCGAAATGTTACGGCCAAAGCCCGAAATCACCCAATGTCGTTGTAAATTTAACCAATTACGGCAGTGACAACTAGAAATGGCCATTGATAAGGATCCACGACTACTGACAACCCGATGGTGACAATGGAACTGGCATGCGGAAGCCGGGTGATATGACAATATAGTTGACTATGATTATCTGATTTACTGTGATTCGAAATTGTATATATACCAAGATTATCGACGATCATTCTATTCATTGACGATTACCAGATTCTTATATGATGGACGGCTATACGCCATCACCTTATAATCATATTTATAATTTTGATCGTCCGTCGGCGTATATAGTTTGTTTATGTATTATTTATCTGTTGTACGATTTCAGATTGACGATTGCCGATGACCATGATGATTATATCAATTTAGTTTTTGTTGCCTTCGTTTGAAGAGGCTATATTCCTTTGGTTTTAATAAAATCCTTCGGGAACGCTTCGATATCTTGCAGAGATGTAAAGCGGGGGTATGTCTGGTCTTTGAATGTCCAATGTAAATAAGCCCGGCAAATGTCTGAATTTCGGGCACTGGCCAGCCAATTCATGAACTGGTTGAAGATCCCTGTTCAAATTTCGAAAAAAAAAGGCATGATTCGGGGTCATCGCCAGGTTGACGTATTTCTTCGTGATAATTGTGTGCGCGTTAGCTATGGCAACCCATCATATCACAGTCACGATGCGGTAATAATTTTTTCTTCAAAGCTTCATAGAAAAACTGCCTATATATCTATATAAATATGGTTTTTTTTTCTCTCGTCACATGGAGCTAATCCGACACAGCTACTATATATAGCCATGTATCACACATTAGAGATGAAAAAATGGTTTTAGAGCCTACCGGACCGTCTTACATCAGCATATCGAACATATCCATCTCTACCGACTTTAGGAATTGGCCGGCCAAAGTTCAAAAAATCATTGGTCATTTCTAAAAATCTGATTTCGGTCAAAACAATCGGCCACTTTGCAAATTGGCCGCACTTCGAACTTTGGCTGTAACAGATACTTTTACTATTCTTTCTGCCCTGGTGATTCCAATTAGAACTGTTAACGTTTTTTGCTTTCACAACCCATTATTCGTGGAGGAATGATACCGATTAGTATTGCATATTGCAGTTCAATTTTTTCCGGTGGATTGCAGCGGTGAATATGTTATTCTAGAGCGATCGATTATAGGAGCTCAACCTCATTATCTTTGTTTATATGTACATTATCATTCTGATTTCTGACTGCCTACATGAACGCCAGAACTCTGTCATCTGACTTATCTGGTTGCCGAAATCTCATTCAGCCCAACTTCGAGGCAGAATTTCTGACCGCCTGCGGAAAATTGTGTATTTCAATGATACCAGTATTAATTTTTATTTTTATTTCTAATACGATCAGAGAAAATGATACACGTAAATTGTATATTTTTGAATTTCAAATTATATATAAGTTGAAAATATTTGCCTCCAAAATGCCCAATGATGACAATCAGAATTGTTTCATAATTTCAACACTGAAATGTATATTCCAGAATAATGTTCGATATTCGAGTTTTAACAGACCTAAAAACGAAATAAATTGATAGAATGTTTTTTTTAATTGTCCACAAAATGCTGGTCAGGAAGATTTGAAAAATCTTGAACAAAAATCAACTTTGATTGTAACGAGAACTCCGCTTACGAACAAGAAATTTTGGAGAATCATCGAGTTCGTTATAACCGAGTTAGACTATATGATAATTAAGAAATAGAATCATTTCGAAGCATAGTATCTATTTTTTGGAATGGTTAACCTAGTAAACTTAATGTGAATCTAATTTTAAAAAAATGGGATGGAGGAATCTTAATTGAGTTCGAGGAAAAGCAAACAGACTAAAGCCCAGACATTTCTCACGCTCAACGAAATAAAAACTATTTGACAGACGCATCCACGATCTCTTTTGCGAAAACAATTCTCGTTATTTTACACCCTACAAATCGAAGACACTCTAAGGGTCTCCGGAGAGTGATAAGTTACGCAGCTGGTGGAGAAAACAAACTAAACCCTTGAGGGGTCATCAGTACAACGGCGGACATCCATGACACCTGGGACATACGCTCAGGTAGTTTTCAATGGGTAGCCATATTCTCCCTGAAGTGATAACAGCATAGACCCGTAGCTACATTTTATTTTATTTTATTTTAGTAGAATGAAGGTATAGTCATTTGCAATACAACAGAATAAAATCATTTCAGTCGATTTAAAAAATAATAATAAAGTTCTGTATAGATCTCAGCAATATTTTTTTTTTCACTGATAACTTCTGCCGATATTGCTTTTGGCACCTTAAAGTTCGGATTCTTATATATCTCTTGACACGGTCTATTCAATGGCGAAAAAGTTTTATTCACAGGTTAAAGAATTTTTCTTTCTTTTTTTTCAAAGAAAAGAAAGGCTTTCCTTTTTTTTCGCATTGTCAAAATCTTCAGAGGTTTGTTCAATCGAATCGCAGGTGAATGTGATAAAGTCTTTGCAGCTGATAAGGAATGGCTACTGGCTTAAGAAATCATTTTTGGCGGGGGGAAAAATCAAGGAAAAAAATAGTTTTCTCTATAACCTTTCTACTTTTTAAATGAAATGAAAAAAATGAATAAAAAATATTGCATTGTTCGGGAAAACCTTTTGAGAGAAGGAAAACTTTTTTGAGCACAGTAGAGAACTTGAATACAAAAAACTTCATACTTGATACAATGACTTTCTTAAGGGGGAGTGTGTCCATTGGAAGCCAATACTTATGAAAATATTTTTCAACAATTAATATAAAAGTTGTATAATATAACACTATGTATTTGTTGCATCCTATAGCATCGTTACGCTAGTCATATCGTCTCCCCCCCCCCTCATGCTAGAAGCATGAATATGCAAATTTTAACTTTTTTTATCAGCTGGGTGGATGCTTTATTTTGCTATCAACTATTGAAACACATGTTACAAAACGTTTTAGGAAAATAACTACCATAGAGTAACATGAGTAGAGCAAACATTCAAACGTCATTTCCCATGTTTTTCTTTTTTAAATGACATTGCACATTCGTGCTTCTAGCATGGAGGGATAACATAATCTTATATAAACACCTCATTAGACAGGTCACACATTAACTCTAAATTCCTAGTATATTTAAAGATGTGTTACAGAATTTTATAGCATTACCTTCGAGCGGTTACAGATGGAAAAGTGCATTAGAGACATTTAAAAGTAGAGTCGAAGCCGCTTAATGTAATCACATTGGGACTCAGTATTTTTGATAACAATAACTGATTGATGACTGCATCCGAAATAAATCCCGGCCACAACTTCCTAACTAATACGTTCCGTCTGATCGAATGGTCTCATCGTATTTGACGGAAAATGGGACGCACAATTCCGTTTTTGTTTCCCAAATGACTCGTTGCAAAATATTCCATCGTTCCGTTGTATTTTTCCCACTTTAAGCTAAAACATCCAGCATTTTGTTTTATTCGTTCACTGTGAAGAGTTAGAAATTACTTATTGAGAAGAGTCACGAATTCCCATACTTTTATCATGAACGGTACATTCCATTGATATTGAGAAAGTCTTTCGGGTGAAAACTATGAATATCTGCACAACTAAAAGAAGTGACTAAGAACTGAAGGAAAAGATATTTTTTTTCAATAAACATTTGCTTCACTATAGGAGGGTCATTGCAAAAAAAACCAGTTTCGTAGTATATGTGAATCATACCGAGTAGCATTGCCCAATTACATTAAGTACAGAAATGTTTCCCCTTCCTTGTTGATAAACATTTCTGTATTTAATGTAATTGGGCAGTGGTATTCACCGTGATCCACATATACAGTGAAATTTTATATACTGAATTTGTTTTCGTCGAAAATTTTTTTTTCGAGCATTTTGAAGTTAAGGTTTCACTGTTTTAATTTTTTCCCTCTAAGTTATCGTTATAAGCCTGAGAAACTATGTAGGAAGCTAGAAAGCGTTCTCTTCCCCTCCCTTGTTGATAGAGAGCGCTTTCTATCTTCCTACATAGTTTTGCAGGCTGATAACGATAACTTACAGGGTTAAAATTAAAATGGCGAAACCTTACCTTCGAAATGCTCGAAAAAATTGGCAAAGGGATATGAATAAAACTGCCATATCTGCTCTTTTATGAATAATTGCATCAATATTGGTTTTATTTTTCAAAAAAATTCTACTTATGAAGTTGATGTCATTTACATGGGTTTGCATTTCATGATACGCTTTAGTAAAATATTTTGCATGGTGTAAAAATTTCTAACTAACACTTTCTGACCTCAATTTCTTAGGAAGATTAAATTTTTACCCGCTAATTTATAAATTATTTCGTCTTCATGGGTCCAATAACATAATGCTAACAAAGCCAAAAATGCTAATGATAATTGGAATCACCAGGGCAGAGAGGGGTTAACATGATTTGTTCTGTTCCCATAATTTGTTCTGACATAGACGGTTTCCTCGTCATTTTTTCCGATTTATCAGAACTATTGGCATATTTTTAATGAATTCTACTGAATATTCAATACCGTAATTTCTCGCGTGTAGGACGATGATTTTAGTTAATTTTTACTGCTTATAAAAAACGTAGATCCTCCTATATGCGCGAACGAATATCGAAACAAACAAATATCACTTTAAAAAAAATCAATTAAAATGGAAATTAATTTAATAAACAATCCACAACTAATGATAAATTTGGCTGATTGAAAATTATAATTTGGCATTCATGAAAAATTCAATATTAATGAAAAAAATTTTCACACTCAGGGAGTAGACTAACAGAAAAATTGATGAATGAAAATAATTGAAAACTAAGGAGTGTGTGAAGTAACTTCAGAATTAATAAAAATTCAGAATTTATAAAAGACATATTTTTTCAGAATTTGTGAAAGTTTTCAAAACATTTTTGCCCCCCCCCCCCCCGTTTGATAAAGAGCGCTGAGCCGGACACAAGGGATCCTGACAGTGTAGTCAGATTCGGGGTGCAAAGCCTCAGAATTTGCTCAGAAATCCACCTATACAATACGTCATTTTCGACATCTCAGCCTGAAGGTTTTATGCTATTTATGTATGAATAAACGAAATAAAGAGAGTTGAATTAATAAATCTAGTTTATATATATATACTTCATTTTGATCTCTAAAATGATACCTCGTCTTATTCAATACATTCTGCCGTCCCGTCTCTAGAAGCATATGACAAGGTGGGTTCGACTCAGCGATCGTAGTTATATAGCAATATAAACAAACAACACTCCCGGCGAAACACTGAGTTTTAAAAGAAGTTGAAAACAAAACCATATAAAACTTCAAAGAATAAAGATATAAATACGAAGTAAATTGACAAATAAAAACACAAAAGCATTAAGGCTTACAAATTAAAAGTAAAAAAATGTTAAACATATAAAACTAGAAGCAAAATGGAACTAGAAATAAAACCTTCTAAACATACACGTAAAAAGCACAAAAATACAAATTGACATTTAAAGACAAAAGCATATAAGACACTTTGAATTTCATTAAAAAAACACAAAATAAAAGCTAAATATAAACTAAAGAAATAAACGACAAAGAAAATATATAAAAAGTATGAAAATTGGTTCGATGGCTGTCGATTCCGAACACAACAACATGCATGCACCCTGTATATGGCTCACATACCTCATCATATTATGTGAAATAACCCTAAATGTATATACAGTAATCGGATGTTCTTTAATGAATTTACCATTCATTCTTCCATTCAAGTATTGTAATGCGTATTTGCAGGATTTCGTCCAGTGCCTGTCTATGATGTGCCGAGGAAGTATTCAAGAGAAATTGGACTGGGCTTTCAGACTATACGATATAAATGGCGACGGTCGGGTCACCAAAAAAGAGCTTACCGACATAATCTGTTCCATCTACGCTCTTACAGGGTACATGAGGAGACCGCCATTCATGTCGACTTCCTCGTCTTCTTCGTCTTCGGGTTCTCATGAAGAGCGAGCTTTGCGAGAACATGTCGACAAGATCTTCCAGGTGATATATTTGCTGTTTTTCATTTAGGGTAAAAAATTTTGAAACTAAGAAATTGCGTTAAAATTTATTACGGTAGAAATGATTAATCGGCGATTATGCAAAAAAATCGTTTGATCGTAAGTTTGATGAATTTTATCATATTTATCACTTTTACCGGTGATTATTACGCATGATTTCTCCAAATGATATTGGTAAGTTCAATAAATATGAAAAAAAATTATCAACTTCATTTAACCACTTATCATTTTGCGCAAGCGAGATACGTGCATTACGATTATTCTGATATAGAAAAATAAATTAGATTAAAATAAGTGTGAAGAGAACAAAAATATTATTATACCTGTGATGTTCGCTTTTTTCACACATCGTAACTTTTGCAAAAAAGCGAACATTACAAATCGAAAAACACCATCCTCGATTGAAGTTTATGCATGGCCGGTAAATTTGTGTAATTCTTCCACGATTTACCCAATACGAGCTCTGAATTATACGCAATCACCGGTATAAATCTCATATTTCGCAATAATTGAGCAAACTTTATCAAAACGAAATGTTCTATTCACAACCAATATTATACTTTCACCGTAACACGGGTAATCGCAAATTCTGAATTTTTTCACTCTGTTGCTTCCTCTGATATGTAAACGTAAAGAGAATGGATTTTCCTATAACTAGGATAAGAATAATAAAATTGACTGGATACCTGGTTTTTTTTTTAAATTCAGAAATATAAAATTAAAATAAAATAAGAATCTATTTATCCAGATTTTATGACATTTTTCATCGGAGTTGAAGTCATTTTTCCCCCTTTTCATACGATAAGATAAAAATCTGTCTTTTGAGTGTTTTTACAATCAAAATCTCTGTAAGCTACGGAGTATACACAGCGAAGAAATGTAAAAAATGTAAAAAGGCATATATGTAATACTCAATCATATACGAATGACTGGATAGAAATGAAGCAATCTGTTTTCAGTCTTACTTCAAGACAAAAATAGATTTTCCGCTTTTCAACTTTATTCATAAGAAACTCAAAACAAACTCTCACTTTTTTTCTTTCAGCACATACGAATCCTACACGCTGAAGACTTGAAACTTTTTTTTTTCTGAAAGAAGAAAGCAAACTAAGAAAGCTTTTTACTTTGTATACAAAATGCATGTACACATGCATGTGTATAAATACGAAAGATTTCTTAGATCTCTTCCAAACCTACAAAGACGGGGCATAAAAACGTTCTTTTTGATTCGAACGTTTGCTGAAAAGTAATTGTCCACGAAAAATTCTGCAATTGTGCATCTAGGGGAAAGTGAAAGATTTTGGTTCTTTATACTTTGTGTCTATATATACACTTTCGTATATACCCAGTCTCTTTTCATCTTCAAAATACACAGCACAGCAAAGAGAGGGATTCGAGCATGAAAGTATTAAATAGCGGCTGAGGGATTCCACTCCCTTTATTGCCCATGAAGTGTAACGACGCGTAAATTTCCGAAATATCCGGAACGGTTTCTCTCTTATTCATGCTTTTTTTTTTTTACTTTTCAACGATAAAAGTCCATTCTGCAAATTGCTCAGGTATATTTTTAAGAGCTGCACTGTCTGAACAAACAATGTGCAGGTAATAAAAGTGAGGAACGTAGGAAGCTGTATTTCACAATGCAATATTAATATATTCTTCTGGTAAACGCTGGAGTATGATTTTGCGTTCTTTATATTGCACCGATTTCGAATAATCCAAGTCACCTTCTTGTTTTTCTGGCTGTGCTTTTGAATATGTTCGTTCAACGTTGTCACGTTGCCAAACATTAAAAGTACATAATCCATAACTTGAAAACGTTCCGAAATTTTAAAAATAGATATAAAATACCAATACGCAAAGAACATTAGAAACATCGTAAAAAGCTTATTCATATGGTGGTTGATACTTTTTCTTTCTTTCTTTTTAATAAATATTTCAACTTTCATCAATATATGCTTTATTGCTGTACATAAAATTAAGTAGTACAGAATATACAGGGAGCATATAGGTAACAGGGTGTATGACATTTTACTTGGGAACCGTTGATCCCAGAAGCATACTTCCAATTAGAAAAAGTATCCAAATAACGTATAGTACTCAGATGTGTCATTCATGTCGCAAGGGGTTGATTGTATAGTTATAAAAAAATAACACTTTTTATACAGTCCCCGTGTGCTCAAAACCGCAATTAAAAAGTTGCTATACTGTCTCTCCTGATGCCAAGAAAAACATTCCACGTTTCTAAGTGCAATATTTACTGAGAAATTCGAATTCGAGAAATGGAAAAAAATTGGGAAGAAAAAGCGCTTAAATGCATATCTACGTACAACATGTTATTTGGATACTTTTCTAATTGAAAGTATGCTTCTGGAACAAAGGGTCACCAGTACAATGCCATACGCCCTGTTACCTAAGCATCCTGTATAATATTGATATAAAAGCAAGATTGTAATTTTTTTATATAGATTGAAAAAAAAATTTCCTTTCTCCATACCTTGATGAATTGCGAATACGAATGCAAGTATTTATGGCAAATATACACAAGATTTAAATTGTTTTGTGAAGAAACACTATTTTTCCCATATGTATTTGTTTTAGAAATAGAACATTTATTTCCAATAACATTCACAATTAAATTGGGAAAACCCGTATTTAAAATATTTCCTCGAGTTTTAGTTTGAGGATTTTCTCTTTATAGCATTTTTTCAAATTATTTGCAGCTCTGAAAGAAGATTCATAAATAATGAATTTCCCCTCACTTTAATTACATATTCAACCAATATTACTATAATCCTAACAATATCAGTTATTGGTTGGTTTATTTTCATATCTCGTACAATGTCTGGAATTATTATATAATTAATATGACCGAAATTTCTATTTCTATAAACTTTGCTGATTGAGAAACATCAGGCAAAAATAAACAATATTTATAATTACATATTTTGCAAAATCCTCTTCTATTTTCCTTCCACTGAGATATCGGTTCTACGTATTTAGTTCGTATCTGTTCGTTTCAATCATTATACGCTTAGATTCGATATTAATTAAATGTAAATTCATTTCGTATATATCAACGAATTCCCATTCAATTTCATAAATATTTCTCTAAATCAGCTTCATTCAGTTTCATTAGAAATTTTACCCATAATTTATCTTAATAAAAATTAATATTAATCAGCTCCATTCATCTTTAATTAGATTTTAAATTACGTGGGGAACTGAATGTGACGTGAAAACCAACGTAATGTATTACCATTTTTAATATTCGTCTGCGTTTTCCATTCACAGTTGCGTACTCACTCATTGATGAATTTCAAAAAAATGTCGGTTTTGTTTTACTTTTCATCCATTTATTTGTGGTATAATCCAGTTATATTCCTATTAGAAAACTAAAATGTAATTCTAATGTTATTTGTAATTTAATAAAATTATTTTTACTCTTCAATTTAAAATGACAATAATTATACAGTACAACTTTGCTACAACGATACTCGATATACCAATAAATCTACAACGTTGGGGGGCGGGGGGAGGGGTGGCAATCCAACAATTTCTTCAAATTGGTGGATTTGCTATAAGCTGATCGCCTATTTTCTCAGCCACCTCATTGGCATTTTGCCTGTTGTGACCTTGTATTTGTATTTGTATTTAATGTTAAAGTCCCCTGGGGATAACGCTATCCTTCTCTGCGATAATTCCCTCTATACCGATATTTTTTTTTATCAATATTTGAAATTGTTGTAAAGACGTTTTTTTTTTCCCTCTCCTCGCCTTGAATATATTTCAACAGCTCGCTCGGACGGACAACAATTCCCCGCCATGCAGTTCATCGATAAAAAAATTCGCAGCATGAGAATCCACCGACTCGCAGTTGGGGAAATCCACCGACGGAAAAATCACCGTTGGAAAAATTCACCGGTAACAGTTCGTCACCAAGTGAGTGACTGACTGTGCAAATGATGCAGTGATAGTCATGTGTGAATAGTCATTCAGTCATAAAGTGATACATGGGTGGAGTGGTTGAGTGAATGAGCAATTCAGTGATCGCATTAGTGAACCTGTGAATGGGTGAGTTAGCAGTTGAGTGAGTGATTTAGTCAGTGACCGTATGGTTGAGCAAGTGAGTGATTAAGTCAGTGACCGTGTGATTGAGAAAGTGAGTGATTAAGTCAGTGACCGTATGAGTGAGCAAGGGAGTGATTGAGTGAGTGACCGTGTGAGTAAGTGAACGATTGAGTAAACGCACGAGTGAGCCGGTGATTGGGCGAGTGAGAGAGCAATTGAGTGAATCAGTGACCATATGAGTGACCGATTCAGTGGGTGAGTAACACAGTGGGTAAAAGTGATCGTGTGAGTGACATAGTGAGTAGATGATTGGTAGTATAAATGATCGAATGAGTAACAGAGCGAGTGAGTGACCAAGTGAGTTGGTGATTGGCAGCATGAATCACTGAATTAGTGAGTGAGTCATAGAGTAAGTGAACATATGTGTGACTCACTCACTCATTCGCCTGCTCATTCAGTAATTCTGACTAACTTACTCGCAGATTCATTCACCTGCCCATCCACTCACCTACTATCCCCCCCCCCCTTTGTCGATAAATTGCTTGTCGGTAAATTTCCCTAACGGGGAATTGTCGTGTTTGTGAAATGCAAGGTGCGGAGTTGTTGCCGATGAATTTTCCTGCACACACCTCACTTGCTTTCGTTCTTCCGAGAGCGTCTAATAACATCGATATTTTGTTCAAACAGATTATGGAAAGTGTTAATGTAGTTGTCGGCGATGCTACTTTCTGCGACGTACATGAAAAAATACTGTAAACACTTTTGCAGAAGCAAAATATATGGTTCTTACCAATTAATTAACTAAGCGATTATAATTTTTGCGGTGAATTAAGTGTAGATAAAATCAATTTATTAAACGGTTTAAATTAATTGAACGGTGAATTAAGTTGAGATTTACTACTCAAACACTCATTTTCTGGACTGACAACACCGATTTGAAAGAGTTTTTACAGCAGCATGAATATAGTATTAGCAATTGATGAAATACTTCCTCTCGATATAACTCTAATTTCTCTACAACGATACTGTTTCCTGATCCGAAATCCGGATTTCACCGTAGTTGTATGGATATATCACATTTGCCACAAATATCTTCTCGACAATTTCTTTTTACAGAAAGAATTTGTATGAAATTTTCCGATATGGACTGAATGAACTACAGTATAAAAACAGTTCGGTAAAAATTAGTAACTCCCATCAAGCTCACGTAAACATCCGTGAAGTTCCTGCAATAAGACTAATCGGTTGTACGCAATTTTCAGAGTTCTTTCCGCTAAGAGAAATCGGGACATTCTAATCCATTTGCTATTCACTTCAACATAACGTTAAAAAAGAAGTAATTCTCGTCGACTTTACGCTCACATTGAAAAACCCATTTCGCAAATTGACTTCAAAGTGCGATCGAAAAAGACGGTTTCGGCATAAAAATCGGTAGAAATTATTCAGAAAGAACCGGGCCATCGAAAGAATTCACAGAGATGGTCTGAGTATCATTAACATGCCTCAGAGTTAGTTGCATCAGAAAAAGATCAGCGCATATTCTCGCTGATCGTAATTGAGCAAAATTACGCTGACATTTTATATATAGTTGGATTTTTTCAAGGTACATTCTTCTGTTTTCTTTGTGCATTTCTCTTTTTTTTCGATAATCCATCGAAATAAAATCTTGCTACAAAGATTTTATCTGTAACATATCTTCGGATATTTTTGTTCGGAATGCTGGAAAAAAGATTTTTCATTGAATTCATCTTATTTCGAGTATTTATCTATAGAGTGGCTCACAATCGATTGATGGTTTTCAAAATGGGATAGCAAGAAAATGGTGAAGTATATTAGTCATTCTTGCGCAGTATAAATGTGCTAAGTCGGGAATTTCGGCTACGTCATTCGTGTTGCAAGAGACTATAGTTATTAAAAGAAAAATGTTAACTTTTTATACGGACACCAATTAAAAGTTATTGCCCTGTCTCTCCTTGTACCAAAAAAAATTACACGTTTCTAAGTGCAATATTCGCTGTAATATTTGAATTCAAAAATCGGAGGAGAGTTGGGAAAGAGCAACAAAAACTAACGGGCAACGCTTCTTTCTCAACTTTTCTCCGCTCTTTGGAATAATGCAATTTTTTATTGCAATCAGGAGAAATAGGGCAAAACTTTCTAATTGGATTTTTAGGTACAGGGTGTCCATATAAAAAGTTTTTTGTTTTATTTTAATAACCATATAACCCCTGGCAACATGAGTGACGTATCTTAAATTCCTGACAATTCGAACATTTATATTCCACAAGAATAACTTACTATCCCACTTTGAAAACCGTCAGTCGATTGTGGGATACTATGTAGATACAACCTTGTTTTGAATACAATAGCGTATTTTAGTGACTGTAAAATATAACTGTTAAGGTAAGTGTGATAAGTCAATATTTATGTATAATCACTTTATATTATGCATAATCACCGATCGTCTTGGTAAGTTGTATAAATTTCACTTCACTACTAATGAATATGGGAAACATTATCGCCTTTCTTTTCTCTTCATTTTATCAATTTATTAGTTTCTCCCGTACGTAAGACGTGCAAGACACGTTATTATGCCATAGAAACCAAATTAAAATATGTGTAGAAAAGAACAAAACATAAAAATTATTATGTCTTAAAATGTTGGCTTCGGCTTTCTTTACGTGTCGACATGTGCAAACACAAAACCATCATTACGTTAACTAGCTTGTGCTTAAAATAGAAATAGAAAATGGGGGGAATATATATATTTAAAATTATTATTTTCGGATGCATTTAAAATTGATAGTTTGGAGTATTTAAATTTGTTGTTTTGGATTTAATTGTAAAGATCTGTAGGTCTCCAGGTGCCGATTAAACAGGCGCTGTAACCAATATACTATGGTACAGCAAACAAATAAATGAATAATAGGAACGTAAATAAGAATGGCTGTCTATGGATGGTATACGTGTTTCTTGAGGGTTTAAAGTAAGTGGCGTCATGTCGATGGAAGAAGCCTTGTCTAAGCAGGTGGGAACATAGTCCCAATTAAAAGAAATACAATCACAGACCGATGTAAGTAGATGGGGCAGTCGCCATTCAATAGGGAATCCCTTAGTTACCGTCACAAAGCACCTGGTCGGTTGTATTCCAGGGGTGCCCTGGGCAAGAAGGATCGTCCGGGGAGTTTTGTTTTAGAGAAAAAGCGATGAATCGTCGAAAATAAAGGGGACCAACCAATGAAAGATAAATTTCAAGATTGAGAATAGATGACGGCCATTTAAGTAGAAGTAGAATCCCTTTATTTAAGGAGTGCAATTAAAGTGTAACAGGGAATCTAAAATGTCGAGTATGTTAGTCATGGGAAGCTTTGATGAAAGAGAAAGACTGGGGAGATTCAAAGTTAGGTAATGGTCACTGGGGTTCTGGGGGGTCCTGAATGGAAAGTCACATGGACAAAGAAATTAGGGATGGATCGGCAATAGCCAATCTTATGAATAAACCTTCAGGAAAGGAATAGAAACTTAGAGATGATGAGTAAAGTATCAAATCAAATAAAATGGGTGGAGTTTTCCAAGGGACTGGGGACGTCCGTAATAAAATCTTAAATAGCAGGAGAAAATCTGGACAGAGAGAAAGAAAGCTTGAGAACAGAAGTGTGAAAAAAATGACGAGTGAACACGAGAGTTGTATGGATCTCTCGGGAATCGACTTCCTGGCTGCTAGGTGTGTTTCTAAGGCGCTAGAATTTGCAGAGAGGTCTCCCAATGAACATAGTGAGTGATGCACGAATTGTATTCTCTCTCCCTTAAGTGACATTATAGTGTAGGGTCTCGTATTTAATTGTTCTGGGGGGGGGGGGGGCCAACGTAAGTTAATGAAATCATGTCATATAGAGTGTTCAGGTTCACGAATTTAAATGTTTTGGGGGCCAACCGAAGTATTTGTTGATTAATTTTTAAATGGAGTATGAATTAATTTTTAATGAGGATGGTAATATGGAAAATACAATTGGCATTAGTTCAGTTAAATATAGTGTAAGTGAACTAATTATAATTTTCAGCCTCTCGTGCATGACTACTTTGTGTAAAATGTTTGTCTGGGTTATTCTTTATATACACACACAACACAACGCAATGTAAAAATGAGAACGGTATTTTGCTTATGTACTTTCAAGAACGGTCTCAAATCCGAACGGCTTAGCAATTACAAATCAAATTCAAATTCAAATGCACCTCGTGGACATTCCTCTGGGAAAAATTCTAACGAAACGTTATAGGCCAGAACGTGTGTTGTGAGTGTATGAGTGGCCCTAACGTATTCATCCACGATGTTGTCAGATTTACGAGTGCTTCGTGGTCTACTGGTGCTGCCATCTACGTTCCGTATTTCAAAGTGAAATTGATAGGTGTGTAAAATTTCGCATTACGCAAATATCATTATCGAAGACTGAAGTTCACGCACAAATCCGACAAATTTAAGTACTAATTTTATTGAAAATTTATCATATTTGCCTAAATTGACCTAAGGATAATACATAATCACCGGTAAATGTGATAAATTCACTTATAGAAATGGACAGTAGGATTTATCGGATTTACCGTAGCATAATCATCTCAAAAAATATATATAGAGAGAGAGAGGCTCTCTCTCTCTCTCTCATTTATCTGATCAAAATCGAAATATAATTTCTGAACCAGATGGGTCAATAAAGTTAATTCTTATGGTAGTTGTATGGTTAGCAAAAGCTTTTGAGCTGTCAATTCTAGGTTTTAATCCCAGTGGGATAGATCGCGCCAATTTGGTACCAGTTTAATTGGTGTTAGTTCATAAAAATACCATTCATATCTAATTTAGTTCAAAAAAACATAGTACTGAATGAATACCAGGACTCTATGATTGGACTTATCCCGTTGCTGAGATCTCTTCCTGCCCAGCTTCGTGGCAGAGTCCGGAACAAAGTGTGTCACAAACAGTTTGAGTGTGTATCTAGGGTTGCGGGTGAATTTTTATATTGCTGCCATTTTTTTTTTTTTCTTTTTTGAAATTGTGAGAGTGAAGTTTTATGATTAAATATCTGTACCATATTGTAGGTCCGTTGTTCTCTGTGGAGAGATTTTTTGATGGGAAGATCGGTTCGCATTCGTACCTCAAAGTTGGGAGCCACAGAAAACTAACTTCAGCCGACCACCACTTTGACGCCGGTAGAGTTCGAATCCGGCTCTTGCGATCAGTCCGTCACTATGACTACCCGACCGCCACTGGGGCTAAAACATAGTAGGCCTACTGTATTTCCCCCGCATTAGCCAGCATGCCAGAAAACAGCGTAGGAGACCATTATGACAAAAAAAAAGCATATTTTCGAAAACATGGGAGAAATACGAATTATAAAAATTTTGAAAAATTCTTTAAAAACTTATCTGGACTACATAATCTACATATGTAAGATTAATTTTATGTCTGTCAGTGTATTTTCTGTACAAATATGCAGTTTTTGGCTGGCATTGCACTATAAAAGTTTGATAAAATATCTTTTATAAAACAAAATATGTAACTAATTGGCGTATTGGTTACATTCGAGCGAATGTAAACCAATATGTCTACAGGGGTCATTTTTTTAAAGTTTTCTAACAGATCTTTTATAGTGTGATCCCGGCCTTGCGAACTACGTTGAAGATAACTGGAATTTCAGGTTCACTCTTGCTACCATAAATCTTGGTTTATTGCAAGTATGTCGGATACTAAGCATATTCGTTCTCGTCGATTAGATAAGCCGAATGAAAAAATTAGTAGCCTGTGAAGTATTTTTGCATTCTTTGATTATGTGCGTGAAATTGCAATAAGCAGAGCAAAGCATTAAAGAATTGCATTGCAAACCTCGATAAGCATATTAAAACGACAGAATATTTCTAAAATCTACGAACACGCTGAAAAAACGTGCAAAACACAGCATCTGTATTTCGTATTATGCTGGTGATAATTAAGTTAGAGTAATAAGTAAATGCTTGATTTTTATTATCGGTTATCAAAATCCTGGACAAAACGCATTTGATATAGTGAAAACTATTTGAACAGATTGATATCGGTCTTCCCTGAATGTATCATGCGAATGTTATCGAAACCTCGCTTTTCCCGGCATGCCGGGATGAACTGGACACCAACATTCAAAAAGCTTGTGTTCCCCAATATTTACAGCAGGCGGCTAATCCAGGGGAATACGGTATGTTATTCACTGATACCTGAAAAGTTTCTTATTCCTCGAAAAACATTATTTTTTTCTATTTTTTTCGACATCTACTCGTTTTTTCCAGATGACAAATACAACATTCTTTCTCCAAAACGGCGTATTCTAACAAATGACTTTTCCCGTACAGTACCAATATATTTTAATTACTTGGCGAGTTTTTGGAATAAAAAAACTTGGTCCTAAAAAAAGCCATTATTACAGGGAAAAAATGAATGAGAAAAAATTCTCGAGAGAAACGTTAGTTCTTTGATCGTAATCACTATTTCTTTGATGTGCAAAATTTTCCTCATGGGTGGGTAGTCGTTGGAAAAACAAAACAGGTATGCACATGTGTATACGTAACTTTAGTTATGGAAATAACAAAAAGGGGCCACGTACATAGACTATTGTTCTTTCGGATCCTCTGCCAGCAGGAACGTAATTCAAGTCGCTCCCTTTGTGTTGTGGATCTGATCAGAATTTTGAATTCGTTCGCTTCGTTTCTCCAGTTATAATTCCAGATTCTTCCGCATTGTCAGCATTCATTGTGGAACCTTCTGAAGTTTATGAATGTGAAAAAATGCTGACTTCTTGTTCGGTATTTTTCGAGAATATTCTATGGCCTCTCTCTTTTCCCATCTCTCTCTCTCTAGGGTAATGAATTTTCTCTTATCTCAAAGTCTTATATGTGCTTCTCCGTGTTGTTTTGAATTTCGAGTTTGGTGGCTTAATGATTTATTGACTGGGAAAAGGAAAAAAATAGTTTTTTTGAAGGAATTCGTGATTATATTTTTTTCCAGAATTTATAATGAGTTGATGATCGATAGAAAGAGATCATTAAGTTCTTTTTTTTCCTTTCCACTGGCTAATCATTTGCTCTGTGTGCTCATTATTCTTGCAACTGGAACCTTTCATATTTTATATGGCTGTATTGGAAATATATGGAGAGTTTTAGAGTTTTGGTACACTAAATGAGTATATATTGTGCACAAGGCAATTGTTGTTTAATATGTATAATCTATTTGGATCTACTACTCTATATTTCTGATCTTTTTCCTCTACTGCTGTACATTCATCAATAATTTCAAAGATTGATTTTTCTCTGAGAGAGATACATCGTAAGAAATGGATTCACAATAATACGCATGTACCATTTCATTTACCATTGTATTTTTCTTAAGAAAAAATAAATTTGATTTTGTCTTTTTTGTTCTTATGAACCACCATTTACCAAGAGAAAAATTAACGAAGTTTCTGTATTTCAGTTTTTTTAGTTTTCTTTTGAAGTTCAATGTGCATTCACGCACTGCGCACGCATGTCATCTGGGTATGAGATCTGTATGCACCATAATCCTTTGCTGAATATCTAAAAGTACTCAGCTGAGTGGTTAGATCTTCCAACCACTCAGCCTACTATTCTAACACTATAGTAATACTTCACAGTTGAATTCTCTTTCTTCCTTATGAAGTAACGCTTAGAGTATGTATATATATAGTTTAAAAAATGTTCAAGAAATATCATTGCTTTCGTTACTAAATGCCTTCTCGATTCAATTTCACTCTTCTTCTTTTTTTTGTAATTTAATTGGAATTTTTTAATTTAATTTCTTCTCTCTCTCTCGCTTTATTGATTTCATTTCTAACATATATAATACGCATGTACCACTTCAAAATGATGAAAAAAAATAAAATCAGATAAGGGATCAAGAGACATATTTGTTGATACATTGCAAATTTATAATGAATAATAACGAATATAAGTACATATTAGTGAACAAAATAACAAGACAAAATGGGGGGGGGGAAAAAGCATAATTTTTGCGAGAGAAAACAATTTTAGTTGTTGATATGGAATAAAAGCAAATGTATATATATATATATATATATATATATATATATCAGCGTTTCTCAACCTATGGTTCTCGACGATGGCATAAGTGGTCCGCAGGCAGACTTGATATAATTTGAACTGTATGAAAAATTATTCAATTTTTGTAATTAAATAATAGTTCAGTTTTCTAATTACCGCTAAAATGTCTAGGGGGAATAGAGGACTGCTACAAACCGCAGTAAAAACAAATGAAACAAAAAACCATTCAAATCTCTTGATGGTCATATTACATTGGTGAAAAATTGAGGGAAAAAATTTTAACTTGACGAATATGTGAGATGAATATTTGTATTTATAGCCGTAATCCTCATAATAAGTTATGGAAGCGGTTTTTATTCATGATTTATTAAATATTACAAATTCAAGTGAGCAAATACAGAACAATTGTAATTGGCAATACGGGACAGATTTATGAAAAATTAAAATAGAGGAATTTCCCGTAAAACGGGATCAAGCGGTCCGTCGAATTGTAACAGACATTGGTCAGAAAGGTTGAGAAACGCTGGTCTATAAAATACTTTCACATGATTCATAGTGATATAGTATTTTTTGGCAACAATAGGGAGTGTGTAACCACGTGAAATATACATTGCATGATTTTAAGATTAGAACTAATACTGAAAATAAGTATAATTTTACAATGTGTAAGATCAAATTAATTAATAATTTTACTTGATTAAAAAGCGTGGAACAAATCAAAATAAAATCTCAATGTCACTGATTGAAAATAGACATTGCTTCGTGTGTTTTTGAAGGGTGATAAATTAGTAATGTTAAGAATATCTGGTGATAAAGAGTTGATAAGAGTTTTCTAGTACTATAACTCATAGATTCTAGGAATAAAAACGTACGGTCACTTTATAATTAATGTATAAAACAAATAATATAATTTATAACGTAACATTTTGTTCTCGTAGAAACTGGACGTAAATAAAGACGGCGTTGTCACCATAGACGAATTTATGGAGATTTGTTCCAAAGTAAGGCAATCTATATTTCATTCACTGCGTTTTCTATTTTTAGTAATCATTTGTTACACGATTATTGGTCATATTAGTTATATATGGATTTGATTTATGAAAAACTCCATTGAAAATGACAGTTATCTATTATAATACAAAGATATATCATTATTCAAACTTGAAAAGAAATATATTTTCAGAAAAACAATTTCGTCTCTCGTCAACGCTGATGTGTATTATTAAGACTTTTGTACTTCCCGAACCCAAGTTTCAAACTTATCCCGAAAGCTGCCAAGGCACTGTCACGCATTGCCACGGAAACTGTTGTGTGCTTTGTTAAAAGTTGTAGACGCACAGCTTGTCTAACATAGATTGATTAGACAATCCTCTAATTAGAACTTTCCCGGAAAGTTATACCAGAGAGTCTTCACCTAATAACTTTTCTTCCTGTTTTGTAAGTCTGGAGGGAGAAATTTTAGAAACGTTCACTGCAGAAAACTAATTTCCGGACAAAAATGGAGCGGAAGGGAACAGCCCTTCGGGGACATTCAACAATAACACAGGAAAAAAAAAGCACGTTAAATAAAAGGTTATTTCCTTTACGTAGCGGACACAGATCTGTGATCTTCGGCACGTGATCTTGAACTGAATACAGTATTTGATCGTCTTATTCTTCTTCGATCTAACTTTTCACACTTTCTCATAACTAATTTACTCCAGTCTCTTTCGTGAGACGATGCAATTATTCAAAAACTGTTCGTCTACACTGTTTTCCCATGAATACTCATCGAAAAATATTATTTTGATGGGCATAATGTAACTGCGTACATTCTACATTGGTTCATAAATGAAACTGAATTTTCAGATTAAGCACTTTTCAAGGTTAGAACTCGCATTCCCCCTCCCCCTTATGTATTCCGGGTATCAGACACTTGATTATGTACATTACGTGTATGGTATCCATGGCGAATTCAAATTTGTGGAAGAGAGAAATCTTGTCGAGATACGTTAAAAGAAATCATGTTATTATAATGCGAAATTTCTCAACGAATTAGGAGAATCCAATCTTTTTCTTCTTCTTTTGCTTCCCCAAACGATATGAAAAAAAACTTAAATAATTGATAATTTTTTTAAAATATATTTATTTCAGATTTATTTGGGGGCAATGAAAGATCATCAAGAGAAAGAGGCTTCGTATTTTTGCTGAGTAGTAACTATAAACCACGACAATATAGACATGCATGCTCATAATAATTCAAAATCAACCTAAATCCATAGAATTATTTTTTTTTTTTTGTGCAACTGCTTGTACTCAACAAGGGCTGTGTATGAAGCACCACGAGTTGGAGAAAAATAAACTAAATAAAATCAAAAGCGACCCTTTACCTTCAAATAACGAAAATGTCAAAAAAGGTGCATATGGTATTAAAATAATAAAATTACTTACCACCTTCAAATGTCAAATTTTGTTTTATCAACTCATTTGGAAAAAGTCTCTTTTAAAAACTTGGGAAGTGTCTAACTTTGTAGTACATTGAATAAGATTTAAAAAAACAAAGTCATGCTTGATTTGTCAATACTTTTAAACGCAATAAATAATTTTGAAAATTGGTTTTCTGGAGATTCGTGTTTTCTGTTACATACCTCATGCAAAGGTTCCTTTTAAAAAAGTGTCTAGGGTAGACTCATAAACTTTGAAATAGTTAAAATATATAACACTCGTTAAGCAATAACCCAAAAGCTGGCATATCCAGATGTTATCATTTCATATATGTTGGAAAACCAATATATTTAATTTTAATTTTGAAAAAATTAAAATTAAATATATTTAATTAAATTAGAAACAACTTTTTTTAAAGAGTTCTGAGTGGTCTTTAAACATTTACTCCATTGCACAGGCATTGAACATTAAAGAACCGGATACACCCCATTTCACATCTCAGAGAGAGAGAGAGAGAGAGAGATATCAAAGTGTTTTCGAAGGATGGGTGTATCCGGAAACTTGAATAGCAAAGGCATTGCGTAGACAGTGTCAGAGCAACGAAAACTATGAAAACAATCGTATTATGTGCATTGGTTTTTAGTGTACATTGTCTAACGCTAGAACTATTTGAAAATACTTCAATTCCAATAACAAAATTAACATCATGAAAATATATTAAAATACATACAAAATTTTACTGGGTTGTTCTTTTTATGGGAAATCACAATTGATAACTGCGTTCTGTAAGACCCGCGCCATTGAAATAAAAAGCGCCTTGAAAGTGGTCAGTAACCTTAAAAAGGTCTTGGAAGATATGAATCAATATTTGATTTTCAAGTCTTGAAAAGATATGTCACGTAACGGAAACGCCAAACAATCTCCACCCTCGTTGTTATTTGCTTAACTAATCAATCAATTTCAATTTTATTCAACTGCTAAATTTGTCTGCTTCCGCAATGAGTTCGGACTAGACAGTGTCTTTTCATTCTGCTCTGAATTCAATAGAATCACGTGGCTTCTCATAATTGAGTCTTCAGGGTTATCAACCTATAACGATATCATACAGATAGCGCATTATTAAATTCAAAATTCAGGAACCTTTGTTATGTATTATATTATTTTTTTTATGACGCGTCGGTCTGGAAGATTTCCAAAGTTTTTTCTATACGTCAAAATGCTATTCGAACCTTATCCTTTAACGTCAAGCATTAAGCCAAAATCCAATTTTCTCTTAGTCTCATATATCTATGTACAAAATGCATTTCATACACTGAGTAAGATAAATTGAATAGTTAAATATTGGACAGAACTTCAATCTCTTGGGAATAATAGGAGTCTCTTGGAAATAATACCAAGTAAATTTCGTTCCCCAATCTTTACCAATATCTTAATAACTTTACGAAAAATAACAAAAAAATATATATATTCCAAACATTTGGTAAAATAAATTTTAAATACACAACTTTTTTTTCTTTGATTTATTGAATCATTCAAATTTAATGATTCGAGAAAAAAAATAGGACGAAGCCATTGCAGCTGTTTAATGAACTATCGGAAAAGAACCGAATCTATTCCAGACAGCTAAATTGGTAAAAAAGAATAATAAGTCCACGAACTTTATGATTCAATCGAGCTTGAAACCATGCCAGTTTATGAGCCACGGCCTTATTCTTTCCTACATACACACACACACACATATATAAAGATATAGATGCCATTCTTTGTTCCCAGTATGTGGGATGATTAAAAGCTCTTTGTTATGGAACCTCGATGAATAACGACATCTGATGAAGTGCTTTTGGAGGCGGTAACTTTTGTGAGAATGGGGGGGCCCCTGAAAACGTTCAATATCGTTAATGGAAATGCTATGTTTTTAGAAGGGCAACAGATCCCCAAGGTCTGCCGCGTACGGTATTCATAGCATGAGAAAAGAACGACAATAGACATATAATGAAAATAATAAGATTAGCAGTGAAGAAACTTTCTCAGGGAAAGGGAAAAAAATTAGCAGAAATAAAAAAAGAAGAAAATTTTTGACGAGAGAGGAGAAAGCAAAAAAAAAAGCAACTCTTATTCAAATGACCATGAATAAAAGAGCAAAAACTCATCATTCAAAAGATTAAGTGACAAAGAAGAAAGAAAAAGTGTTAGAAAGAAAAAAAACATAAATTTGCACCTCTTTTCGAAAGTCTAATTAGACGAAAGAATGCAATTATATTAATGCAGTTTTTATTTTTACTTTTAGAGGCTATCGATAGATGAATTACCCACGTTAGCATGTGATGCTATTTTTGTTACCATAATCTATACTTCAAACAGCTGTGAATAAAAAAGAAAAGTTTTTCTTCATCAAAAACTTTATCCTAAAGAAAGATCTAAAAAAATATTATTAGAAAAAGTGCAATGAAATTATCAATTCAAAGTTAAAAAAAAATCGAATTTTATATAAATAGCTTATATTGATGATCCTTTCTCCTCAATTCGTTATTTAAAAAATTAGACTGATACTCGATTATAATGACTGATAAAGTTTCATAAGTACAAGTCTGGATTTTCTGTCTATGCCCTGATAATCATCCACAAGTACTCTCTGTGCTTGAAATTCATAATACTTTTTATTAAAAAATAGAGCCCAAAATATTTTGACTTGACTAACTCTTTGCCTTTGCATTAGTAATTATGTAATAAAATCATCACATTATGGATAAAAAAACTCTCTCAAAATGCTAAAAAATTCTATTAAAGGATACAATCACGATAGAAATCAATGAAAAATTTATATTTTTAATAAAAAAAAATAAAAAAACTTCAGAAACTTTTTAATCAACTCAGGTCAAAGATGGAAATAAAAAGGAATCATCTATAGTTCTACACTATCTCTCTATGAATTGTTAATTATTTCCCAAATTTTTCATGATTTCAACTCAGATATATATTGTTATAATGCTGTGGCTCGCATGATGTGAGCTAATAGCGTTATAAAAGGATTTCGAAATTATAAAATTCAATAATTTAATGAGGATTTTTCTTTAAGGAATGTCTGCTGTGGATTTGATTATCAAAATTCATGAATATTTAATCTGGTGCGTCTTCGTTATAAATTCTAGTTTTGCCTAGTTTCTGTTTTTTAGACTGTGCTGCTATATTTTTCATGATTAAATTACAAAATGCGCACATCTGCGTACCTATCTTTATGTATCTCATCCTTTACACATGAATAAAAACACTGTATGCCTAAGGCTTCTGAACTGACACACTAATTTTTTTTTGATTAGTCATTCAGTTTGTTAATAAATTATTCCAATTAAACATTTGTTCCATTTCGTAGTGAAAGTTAATTTTGTGTGTGACTGTGTGTTATTTATGATATATCTTTGAGGTTAAGTTTCAATAATAATTTTCATGATACTTAAACAACACAACGAATATCCATAAAATTCAGGCATCAAAAAATAGATATAATTCAATTTTACAAACAGCTTCAAAAATGAATTTATTTATATCTGAATTTAAAAATTTTTTGTGTATCAGCAGAATGGAGAAGAATTTTCTTTGAATTAATAATTCTTATTCACAGACATCCTGAAATATGTTTATATAACCATATGATAATTCGAATGTTTCATTGTCTATTTATTCATTTTACGATTCTTAATTATATATTATTCATTTATATACATATACATATTTTTTTTATAGGATGAAACCATATCTCAATCTCTAACGCTGTTCGATACGGTACTATGAATAAAAGAGATTCGTAGAATAAAAATTTATGAAAGTATCAGCAGATGTGATTTGTGTGATATATATAAAAGATTTAAAATAATGATAGTGTACCTTTTATCCTTGAAAAGTTGAACAGTGATCGTAATTATAGCGGTGAAAATTATACATATATATATATATATATTTCGTTATGCGCTTTCACTGCGCTGAATACTAAGGTTATTTTGTTTCGACTGTGATTAAATATGACTTCATTTATAATTATTGTAAAGTGAATATAGATAATGTTATAATAAAGAACACGCGGTTCTATTCCTTGGAATTTTAGTAATATAAGAAGCAAGCAGAAGTAAGAAATTTGATGAAAAAGTTTATTCAAAATCGGTTTTTCACCTTCATATTCTATATTGGTTATTGTATATGAATATTTTTCATTAAACCGCCTATCTATAATTTCTATCTAAAAAAAAGGCGTTATACAATGTGTGATATTTTCATGAATGAATATTTATTATTATTCAAATATTTCATTCAGGTTTTCTCAGACAAATGCATACTTATATCAAAAATCTTGCTTTAAACAGGTTTAAGCAGCTCAGGTTTGTTATTTTTCAAGCTCTCTATACAATTTTTTTGAATCGTGAGAGAAATGCCTTCTTCCTATTATTCGAATATTTGATATTACTCATAGAATAATGTAAATTTTTAAATACAGCTGAAAAGAAAATCAGTATTCATCAGTAGTAAATCGCTTGTTTTAGCCGCGCTAGCGTTAAACGAATCAAATTACTAAAAACTGAATAAAAAATTTTAATTTAATTTGAGTATGTATAATCTGATAAATCACGCTGTGATTTCTATTTTTAGTTCAGCTGAAGTTGTAAAGAATTTTTTTTTACTGTAATAACCTGTCAGCATAACTATTTCAAACTTCCTTGTAATACTGTAAATTGGATGATATAATATAATTATAATGAAATGATAAAATCTCGCGTAATTCAGTCGTGAAAATGCGTTTCTCTATAAGATTGCGAAGAAGACAATTTTTTTTTTATCATTTAATATAATTATCAGTATCAACATAAAATTATACTGCATTAAATTTATTATATACTGCATCAATTTATTAAAAATATTAGTAATGTTTGTGATAACCATGTTTTTTTTTGTTTTTAAATTTTAAATATTACAGGGTGTTCCGCAAGTGCTAATGTGGCCTTTAGCTCATCAACCACCTTTCGTAGAGGTAGGATTCCAATTCAAAAAATGCTCAAAAGGAGTTCAAAAATTACCCTGTACCATTTTTAACAGTGTGTAACAAAAAATCTGTTTTTATACGGTCCTCTTGTGCTCTAACTTTCAATCAGAAAGTTGTTGCCCTGTCTCTTTTGAGTCCAACCAAAAAATTATCATGTTTTGACTGGAATATTCGCTGAGATATTTTAATTCAAAATCGGAGTGAAGTTATGAAAGAATGTTCCTTTCCCAACTTTTCTCTGGTTTTTGAATTCGAATATCTCTATAAATATTGCAGTTTAAAACCTAAGATCTCTTTTGTTGGATTCGGGAAAAAGACAGGGAAACAACATTTTAACTGGAAGTTAGAGGACAGGGGCACCGTATAAAGAGTTTTACGCCCCTCTCTCTCTTTTTTATTTTGTTACAACACTCTGTTTTCACTCTCAATACTTTTACAAGTTAATTTATGAGCACCTGATATTTTTTTAATTGAAACCATATTCTAAACCATAATACCTCTACGACAAATGGTTGATGAGATAAAGACTGCATTAGCACTTACCACCCTGTCCTAGATTATCATATCTTTTCATCGAGAACGTAATGAAAACATTTTGTTGAAAAATTATGTGCGCGGATATGTAAAACGTTTTTTTAATTTTAGGAAAGAATTAAAATCATCTCTCTCAGAAACTTAGTCATTAACAAGTTAATGACTGGTGAACAATGATTAACTGTTATAAAAATCATATTTAGTGAATAGACTATTTCCCGATTAAAAATATTCGTTGCCATGCACTCAAATATTTAATTATAAAAATATTTTACAAAAATCATAAAGAATGAAAAATAACAAACGGAAGTCTGAGCAATAAATTTTTGAATGTAAATAAAACCTGACAAGAGAAATTTTCATTTGTTAATAATTATATATTATTCTCATTAGTAATTACAAATACATATTTGACATCCTTTTTAATCTATAAATATTGAGTTCTCATTTTGAAAAATTTTAACTCCGAACTGATTATTTTTTAGCCATAACCTAACGAAACATTTTCATTTTTGCAATAACTACATACTATTTTCGTGGAAGAATAATAACATTATTATATTCAATTTATTTTCAAATTGAAAATCGGTTTTTGAGTCGAAAATAATTTTTTTTTTTTATGCATCTCAGTTTTCCTACCAAACTCGAGAAATTGAATAAACATTTACCGAAAACACTCTATAGTTATTAGAGTACTTTTATAAACATTAAACCCCCATATCAAAAGATTGTGAATACAAGTGAATTCATAAGCAGACTCTCCTCTCCTATGTAACGATGTCGTTCAATTTTCGTCGTGTTTATTCCTGTTACGTCGCGCAATTGCAAAAGAATGCTTTGCTTAAATGTAAGTGATGTGATATTAGAAAAAAAAATATATTGTGACGGTATCAATAAACAAATAAATATATTATATATTCTTGTATGTTGACTGTGTTTCGCATATTTAATTGAAGAGCCTTTTTAAAGAAAGATATGGAAGTATATAATGCAGTTGTATCGTAAAAACAAATTATTTACAACGTTGTATGTTTATATACGTATCCCAAAGTCGAACGATATATTTGTAAATGCTTCATGATCTATTGAATGCTATGTAAATGATGCCGATTATTTACCTGCAGTTTGAACTTTGAAGAAACGCGTCGATTTCAACCAGCTTCACATAAATTGTATGATAAAGGTGGAAAACAATGCTATTATAGCAACTTGAATGAGTTGTGAATGCTGGAGAAATGACTAATAAACATATTTTGATAAACACTGTTTTTTAGTTTCAATTAATTTTTTTAGTTTCAATTAATTTTTTTAGTTTCAATTAATTTTTTTAGTTTCAATTAATTTTTTTAGTTATCCGCATTTTACTTCGTTTCCATGTATTTTGGAAGATTAATTCGCAAAAAATGTAAAATTTTCATTAAAGAAAGAATTTTTGTCCTGCAAAAACAATCATCAACAATAATGTACACACGGATTAATTAGACAGGGACCTTCACTTCACGGAAGTTTACAAATGACTCTTTCATGTTTCTCATGTGAGGCTGTTGCGCACTTTATGAGAAAAATTTTAACTTCGCCATATGCTTGTATGTGTAGTCTGGAAGTTTAAGTAAAATATGCTAGGAATTATTTTCTGTACGTTTCAATTAATTTTTTCATTTTGCTTAGCTACACGTCATTTCATCTAACTATTATTAAATAACTATTTAAAAAAATAAATAACTATTAAAGCATATGCCTTTGATTCAAATACTGTATTTAAATTACTTAAAATAAAGAAAACATTTTTAATGGGGGAAACCTTTGAAGATAGTGAATAATGTCACATATTTTATCAATAGTGTTCATTAACTATAAAATTAGTGTGATTAAAATCATGTTCATGGAAAGCCACGGCAATCCAATCAATTAAGTCCAAAAAAATGAAAAAAACAAGAAATTATGTGATCCAAAATATACCTTTTTCAATTCATGTCTATCCCATTTTTGTATTTTTTATCTACCTTCTGAAAAAAAATCTCTGAAAATTGAAAACATCTTATACAAAGACTAATCAACTATTTGATGATTAGTTAAAATGTTATTCCTTGTGAAAGAGATTCATCAGACTGCGATGAAGCCAAAACACTTAAATCTTAGCTTGTGAGGCCATAAAGGTTTCCGTCTATTCTCCAATGAATAGAATAAAATTATAAGGCTTCGTAATGAGGCGCTTTCAATCTTTAAGAAGTGCTTCGTTAACGCAATTTGGGTGTTGATACAAATGCATTTTTACATGCACTTGAAGTCTTTAGAAATAGTTTTTTGATTGTAGTGCAAAAAAAAAAAAAAATCAGAATGTCTAGAATAACTTTTATTTACACCACGTGCGTCACAAATGTAAACAACATTTCGGCAATGAATCTTAAAACTCTGTTCATGTCCACGCAATGCGTAAAACATACGCAAAATGCGTTTATATTTCATAGAAACATCGATCATTCCGGTATATTTGCTGGTTATTAAAATATGCAAAATCCCGTTACATTTTCTTCCCTTAAGAGAGGCAAAAGATGGCATTCGTTGTTTCGAAAAGATGATAAATAACAGATGCACGCGTTGTCATAAAAACACACACACATACCTATAAAACCATATCAAGCGACTTTTAAAATTTTCTGATTTGTCTTTTTTTTTGTAACATTCTATAGTCTCGCTATGATATTCAAGTCAGCATGAGTTGATTTGAATATCATATATCTCGTATGAATATTATACAACTCTTTTACGTATATTTTTAGGGGGGAGGGGGTCTCATACCTCAAACATGGTTTAAAAGTCTCAAAAACTAAAAAAGTATAAGCTCACCATGGATTTGTTTCAAATTTAGTAAAAATATTTTCGAGTGCATGAAAAAGTCCTTTTATCCTAGAATAACTCTTGGACCGTTAATTCTAGAAGCATACTTCCAATTAGAAAATATATGCAAATGACGCATAGACCTCAGATTACGCCATTCACATTGCAAAAGGGGTTGTACACGTATTAAAATAAAAGTTAAAAATTTTTGTTTTTATTTCGTTGTTCAGTTTAAAAAACTCAATTAAAAAGTTGTTGCAATACTTCTCGTGAACCCAACGGAAAAAATTTCACGTTTGCAAGAGCAATATTCGCAGAAATATTAGAATTCAAAAATTAGTAGAAAGTAGGGGACAGAACAGCAAGAACTAACGGACAACGCTCTTTTCCTTCACACATGTTGTTCTTTTCCAACAATTCCTCCGATTTTTAATTAAAAAATATCTCAGTGCAGCTCATGGAATTTATTTGTTTTAATAACCACAGACTCTTGCAATATGAATGACGTATCTGAGGTCCACATGTTATTTGGATACATTTTCCAATTGAAAGTTTGCTCCTAATATCAATGGTTCGTGAGTTGTTCAAGGATAAAGGAACTTTCCTATGTATCGTGTATATATGATAGCACATTGTTTTTTATTGTTGTTTTTTTGAACTTCCAAATATTTAGGAAAAAAAGTATTGTTAACACCTTGCATTCTTGATAAAACAGCATGACATCAATGCAAATGAATAAAAATTGATTTAAATTGATGAAATTTTTTCATGAAATTATATACAAATGAGTGAAATTTCACTGATTCAATATTACTTAAAATTGAATTTTAAAAAATTCAAAAAGTCAAATGTATTCTTACATGGATCTCGTTTATTTTGTCTCATGGACCAAACAATTGATCAAACAATTTTTTTTATTATGAATCTAATTTTATTCGATTACATTCATCCCATGCCTTTTTATCATTCTCTCTCACAAGGTATCAACATTTCTTTTCTTAATATTCAAAAATTTACAAAAAAAAACTAGTAAAGGCAGTATAGACAACATTGTGGGCTGGCATAATACAACATGTATAATCAAAAATATGTGTGAGACAAATTCTCAAGATAAATCAAGAATTAAATAATATTTTCAATGGTATTTCTGCTAGAACATAGATTTTGAGAACTTTTAAAACTGCGTTAAAAAACGTTTGCGACTCTTTATAGTGCGTTGCATTCACTGCCAAAAAAAAATTTTGTTTTTTCCATTTCCTCAAAAAAATTTCAAATTGCCTCATTATCTTAAAGAGATGTAGTTGAAGATTCAGACTCTGGCGCCCCAAATGTGTGGGTTGCTTTTTTTCCTCAATGTGGAATTTTCTCTTTTGATCTCAGGGACTTCAAGGATTGTATAAGTTCTGGGCTAGAAACATGGTGAATACGAACTTTAAGAGCTTTCATCAGAGGGCAGCACTTAAAGTTAAACTTCCAGGGCGTTTTAAGATGCCTTGGAAGCGAAGGTGCCTCCGGAAAAACTGTGGTTTATTACAAAAAATTTAGAAATAAAATTGTAGAAAAAATTGTATATAAAGATGACCTTGTATCATATCTTGGCTGAAATAATTGGGACGAAATGAACTATTTCTTCACAAAATACTAATTTAAAATAATTTTGCAAAAAAAAATATTGTAAAAATTATTAAAAATTATTTAAAAGATTCGCTGGCATTTATGTTTTAAATGCATTTTTTTAATACCAAAAATGAAAAAAGAACCTTTTAAAATTCCAGAAAATGAGTTCTCGGGTCTGAAGAGGATATCACGAATAAAACGAATTCCGTTTATTCATGTTATCAATTTTTAAAAAAGAAACACTTGACATCAAACACCCAATTCCTTTTCATTTGAAAAAAACAAAGAAAAACATCAACTCCTGTCAAGAAAATTAACCACTTGTTGCCAAATAGTGTCTGGAATAATCATTTATTTACTGGCGTTTAATAACGCAATTATTTATGGATGAGTCTTCACTGAAAGCTGAACTGTAATGAGTTTGAATGCTTTCCTTGGCGTTGTGAATTTGAAATTCCAGTTACAGGGTAGGTATGTATATATTTAAGTACATTATTATAACTTTAATACATTCTGAGGAAGGCTGAACATTGTTCGTGCCTCGGGTGTAGTTGATCCTGTTCATTTCAATTACTGGAACGTAATTGTATGCGATTTTCAAGTGAGTGAATAGTTTCAATTGATGTTACGAGCTGCATTTACTGTACTCCGAAAATTTACATCAACTACCCAGCTCTGATAGGATTTCCAATGTAGTAAGTTAGGAAATGATGTTAGATGTTCTGAGGGCCTTGAAATCTGTAAGACTAACCAATATACTCGTTTATGAATTAGTACAGGGAACTGTAATTCTTGTGATATTAACTGATGCGTTTTTAATCTTTTTAATCGATGTAGTGAAAAAAAATCGATAACTGGGTATGAATAGACGTGAAATATACAAAATAATCAAATATTAAATAATTTTAAATTTGGAAAAAAAAGGGATGGATGCAGGAGTTCTTAAGCATTTTCTGCCATGGCCCAAAATCAACAACACTGCGAACTTCGTGACCCATTGGTCTATTTTTAATTTGAAAATTCTCATTAGATACACCTGATTAACAAAAAAGTTTTACTCTTCGATATTAATGACATTATTCCGTATCTTGGCAGGTTGGCCGACAGTCTGATTGAAAGGGCCCCCCCCCCCAAACAGAAGAGAGGTCCCAAGTTATTGAAAGTTTTCAACTATTCTGAAATTATTTCTCCAATTTATTATGAATTTTCATGACTTCCATGTAATTATTTCTTTCATAAATTCTGGAATTATATACTTCATAAATTATGGAATTATACCCTTCATAAATTATGGAATTATGTTCTTCAAAATTCTGCATTTATACCTTTCGTAAATTCTGAAATTATATTGTTCGTAAATTCTACAATCATATCTCTCAAGAGAATTATTCCGCAATTATATATTTCATAAATTTTGGAATTATTTGTCTTATTGATTCTGAAATTATTTTCTTCCTAAAGTCGAGAAATTCCTTAATTTTGAAATTATTTCTTTTATAAATTCAAAATTTTGTTTAACTCAGGAATTATTTCTCTCAATAATCTCATCACAGTTTTTATTTAGTTTGTCCATATTTTTTGTGCGAATATTTTTCATCATTCCTGTGTGTGCATCCTATAATTATATTTTATGCTGTTTTAAGTGGCTGTCCAAAAATACTACTGAACCACACATGCACCTCGTTCATATTCCTCTGCGGAACTTCTAACGAATTGGTACATGCTGGAATGTGCGTATGCGTGTAATGAACCTGAAGTGAAGTTTGTTTCTGTGTAATGCTTGTTTTGGATAGTGTTGCCATCTGCCATTAGTTGTCTAACTATGAGTAAATTGTAATGATTGAATGATTTATCGCTGTAGGCCTGTTGCTCTCTGTAGCGAGACTTTCTAACGGGGAGATCGGCCCGCATTTGCACCTCGAAGTTGGTCTCCTCGAAAATACTGAATATAAAATCATGGCTTAAGAGGTGCCCGCATGAATGCCCGTTTCCCAGCCTAGGTCACCGAAATTACCTCAGAAGCAAGTGGCGGAACAAATGGATTCATGACGGAATGGTAAAGTGATTCGTACGACCCATGGATCAAAAAACTCTGGAATTATGAAATATACAGAGTCCTTATACACCTTTAATTTTTTCAATCGTTTGTTATAGAAACATTCTTTTAACTAGAAAAAGTGCCCAAATAACGCGTTCCCATTTTAAATATGCTATTTATTTTACCGGCCGTATATATACCGATAAACAAAATTGACTTTTCTTACGTTATCCTTTCCCCTTCCCTTTCAACTTGCAATTTAAAGTTGTCACTTTTGAGCTCAACAAAAACAATTATATGTTCCTATGTCGAATATTCGAAAAGACATTTGAATTCAAAAAAATCATTAAAAATGAGTGAAAAACATATATTAAAGGACATACTCGAGAAGAAACGACACGGAAATTACAAAAAATTCAAACCAAATTCTAGCTCAAATTGCCAAGATGAAAGCAGATACAAACTTAACCCTTTTGCAGCACAGTAGAGATCACACAACACCCTTTGAATTGGCATATTTATTTGCAATAAAGTAAGATTTCTTTCGATTTGCAGCAGATGCAAACTGAGGGAAAATAAAAAAATTGTTCCATCGAGAAATCGACTTTACAAACCATCTGGGCATGCCAATGCTAAAACAAGAGGCTCTCGAAGTGGCGAGATATCTCGTCAATGCCATTTAGAGATTTAAATTTGTATGACCACTGTTCATAATTAAAATTCTATCATAAGAGTCAACGAATCTATTCATCGAGTTAAATTTCTTCAATGATCGCACCAGACACGTACATATAATCCACGTTTATCATCACAAACTACTGTATGATGTTCAGATTTCCTAATGGGGGTAAGCAAGTACATCCAGATGTGAGGCATTATCTATATTCGGAGTATTAAATTGATAGCGACACTGTAAGGTAAACGGAAGAGAGTTTGCGTAAGAGACATCTGATAGCCCGTGGCGTAACAACACATCTTTCATCAACTCCGGAACCGGAAGACTTTCAGCTTTCACGTAATTAGAGTCGAAGCGTCACAAGCACTCCTCTCCGTACTTGTACACGCTCACTTGCCAATTATGGATGGTGTCGTATATGAGTCTCTCTGGAAATGCATTTCCTACTAAATTTTGAGTGCTCGAAGTACGTGTTCAAACTGAAACGAACATCGGGGTTTTCCATAAAGAGAGAGACCACTCACTCTCTCTCTATATATATATGTACTTACTTCCAGCCTCTCGTATTTGTATGAAATCCTTGAAATTCTACGTAAATAAGCAATCGGTTCTGAGCAATATATTTCTTTTCCAACCTTCCCAAGATGTTCCAAACATTTGTAAAGCAAACATATTCCATTTTTACGTGTTAACCCTTTAAATGGCAAGTATTAAAATATCTTGCTTTTGGCTTGTCAAGAAATAGGAGACGTGCATTTCTTTGAGTCATTCTGCTGGTAACTATAGGTATTTCATGATAATTATTGGAATTTCAATTTTCAAGTAAAAATCAAATGTTTAGGGGTTGCTAAGGAGCATTCATGCCAAAACGAGCTCCAAATATACAATGATTTTATTTAAAAAATATAAGAAACTCATTTTGCTCTTTTGAGAGGGGGGGGATAAATAAAGGGTTAAAGTTACAATATCCAGTAAAGAGCATTTCAAAAGATGTCAGAAATAAGGTTTTCAATCACCGGTAACACGACAAATATTTAAACAAATGTCACGGGTTGAAATGAGTACCAGAAAGAGAGGCGCGAATTTCCCTAATGTGAAAACAGTACCTGGGATAAAAAAAACGTCACTTTTTCACTTGGTGGTCAAAAACTGAACTTTTTTCCTTGAATCTTTCTTTTTCCAATGCTCCGTATATCCTATATACCAAGGTTCATCAAAATACCTCCATCGAAATCGGTGCTACATGTGTCTGAGTATAATGTTAGTTTATTTATAACTACCCTGTACGTGCAATGTGTGTTATGAATGTTCGGAAAAAGTTTTTGAATCGTCAAAATTTTTCATTTAATAACTTGATTAATACGTTCTTCTTATAGACGTTCAAAATCAGCTTCTTAGATATTGCAATAGTTAATCTCGATATGTTACACATCCAGATAGTCAGTATCTCGGATCGGACAAAATTTATTGTGTTTTTGAGAGAAAAATTAACGCAGTTGCCTCATCAGTGTTAGCTTTTAAAATTAAGTTTCAAGAAACGTGAGAACAAAGACAGCTAGACCAAGAAATACAGTGCATTACGATAAAGTTTTAAGCTTTCAGGAATTCGAATAATGTAATTAAATTATACTTTTAATATGGTTTAACAAAACAATAAATAGCGTTTTCTCAAACAAGAAGCAGTGGATCTTGGTTAATTTGAAGTTGGCCAATTCAAGTTTTTGATGATTTGAACTTTTACGAACTTCCCTTGAGTGTTTTCTATTTAATTTAATGCTAAAATTTTCTTGTTCAATTCGAACTTTTTGGATGATTCGAAGTTGGAGGAAAAAATATGATTTTTGTATGAGCAAAGTCAAACTGTTTTTCTCGATCAAGTTGTTAAACAATAAATATTTAAAGACTAATATAAAAGTTTAAAAATTCTGAATTATTTAATGCCCATTTTAACATTGTTCATCTGGAATGCATTGAGACTGTGTACTCATTAATACCGATTATGATTTTCAACCTATAGATCAAGATGTAGCATTCAAAATCTGAATACTTTTGCCGTCTTTAAGAGTATGGAAAGTATCGGAAAGTTCAGATTGCCGAATACGTTAATGAAAGTATATTTCTTGAGAGCATAAGAAAATGATAGGCAAAATTTAGAAACAGTTTCAAACGAATTAGAATGAGCTGTTTCCGTAAATAAGGCTTAGAATATGGTGAAGAAATTGTGCTGTGATGCTGATTCCAGAACAGAGTGAAATAATGTGTAGCAGCTAAAATCAATTATATTATAATTATAAATTATTAAAATTTGTATGGGAAACATTTTCGTAACTTATGATAAAATTTTACTATTTTGAATATTTTTATTTTAGGATTACTATCCTATTTGATGATAAAGTTGCAATTTGTAGTCATTTTACAGATCCAGGATAGGTTAATTAGATAATTCGAACTTTTTACAGTGACTTTGAACTTAACTAAGTTCAATAGTGAATTGTTTTCCTAGACAGAGGAAATCAACTATGTATCTCGCTCCAATTATATCAATTTTTTCAGGAAAACTGCATGAGGAAAAGTCCGAGTAAATTTTTTTCCTTTTTTTCTGTATTCGCACTGTTTCGACACATGTTGGTTCTAAACATTCGGTGAACTGCAGCATACGTTTCGGAGCCCCAATTGCTTAACGAGCCATTATGGCGTAAATAACGCAGCTATTTTATTGGAAAAATAGGTCAAGAAAAAAAACCCATTTCCTATGGTAATTGAATTCGAGACTCATAAAACCTTCCACGTGCTCCATATAACCCTTTGTAACATATCTGATTGATAAAAAAACGTTTTTTGTATGAATCGAATTTTCTGGGATCAAGTACATAAAATAACTATAAACAAAACGATGAATACTTCCGCTGTTCAAATTAACAAAGTTCTCAGTGCAGAAAAGAATCTCAAAATTTAGTAAAATTTCAACAGAATATAATACTATAGGTTTCACCACAAAAACAAATTTTTTTATTAGGTACTGACAGTATATCAGATTAGGAACTGACTAGTTAGATATTTTCATCGTCACTTTAGGTAATATTTTGTATAAGAACTATATATAATATAGAGTGAAACCTCGATACAACGATACTCTGCGGACCAACAAAAAATATCGTCGTAGAGGAATTAGCGTTATATCAAAAGGTAGAATTATCAGGTGTCATCAAATTTATATGCTATTGTTGGCATCCCTTCTGAATTAGCATTGTTAGTACCACCATAAAATGCATTTATTCGGCAGCAAAAAATTCTAATTGATTAGCTGATGAATAAAATTCAGTTAGTCGTTCTACCCTGTAAAGTAGCTTATTTCACATTACTTTAATGTACTACATAGAAAGTGGCTTTACGGTATTTTCATTAAAAGTTTTGGAGGTTAACACAGTGCAAAATGCCCATGCTATTAACCATCCTCGAAACAACAAAAAACCGGTGAGGAATTTAAAAATATGTTGAAGAAGATTTTTAGTGAAATATAAAAATTATCGTTGTAGCGCAGTTTTACAATCTCTTCAAAAAATATCGTTATAGAGGGATTTATCGTAGTGAACAATATCGTTGTCTCGAGATGTGTTTAACATTCGACTACTGTATAAGCAATTCCAAACACAATCCGAAAAAATGTCGTTGTAGAGAGATTTATCGTTATATACAGTATCGTTGTAGCGAGGTTTCACTGTATTTATCATAAATGTATAAAATAAACGGAACATGTTCAAAACAAATTAGCTCTTATGACTAAATTCAAAATAACAAGCTACTGTTAAATTTCAAACACCTTCAAATTACTCGCACAGAGAAGAAGAATAATCATTACTTCGACAAATCTGATTTCTTCGAATTATTGCAATTTCGAAGAAAGTACATGAATATTTCTCATCTCATTAGTGTATAATTAGATCTCTTGATAGCAGAATTGAAACAACTTTAATTAGGTACTTCCAGTGATTAGGAATCAAATTGTGTCTTTGCATATACAGACATTTTTTCGCACCAAATTTCCTTTTCATGTCGCATAGTCATTAATTTCGGAATGGATTAAGTGTCGCGAAGTTTATAAAGTGTTCCGAGAAGTTTCATCTCATTTGAAGTTATCATTAGATATGCAATAAAACAATGATTTTCGAATAATAGTAAAAATTGTAATTTTGGGTAAAGTGTGGTTTCCGAGTAACTCTGCATGGAAAAATCTACTTTTACTTACTAATCAACTTCAATTTTCGTGCAAATTTTGATTAAAAATCATTCAATAACACAATTAAAACATAATATTAATCATCAATCTTTCCTTCAATCATCATTCCTTTTAATGCAAAAATTAGACAATAACTATTAAAAGATCTTCTCTTGTGATATTAATAAACAAATTGCGTGTGATAAAATAAATATATAAACTATGTAAAAGTTCAAACAAGTAAAAATTAACTAAGATCAGTGAATAAGCAGTCTCAGATTTTATTTTATTTTTACTTGTTTGAACTTTTATATATAATTCATTTATTTTTATCATTATTTTATTTTTTAAATATTTGTATCTTTTCTTTATACAGATTATCAGTGTTGCCATGATTTCATCAATTGTAACGAACCCTTGTGCAAACAATGATATTCCATTGAGAAAGATGTTTTTCTGGTTATTATGCCTATATGAACCTTAGGAAGAGAAAAGTTAGCCGTCTCTGCCAGGAATCGAACCCACATCTTCTTGGACACTGAGCAAATTCGCTACAGCTATATTATCGCCTCCAGGGATGATCTTTGCTGTACTAAAGGGAGGCCGCAATGTCTCCATTCAGCGCCGCACGCTATTAATGCGTATTGTAAAGAAAGTAAGGTTGAGTCTCTGATGTATAGGCAGTGCCGTTATGGTCTAGTAGTCATAGTGACGAATGCGCATATCGCAAGGACCCGGGTTCGAACTCCACCATCGCCAGAGTGGTAGTCGGCTGAAGTTTGCTTTCTGTAGCCCCCAACTTCGAGGTGTGAATGCTTTCTCAAAACAAGTCTACAACGGTACAATTATTCGATCACTACCTTTCACTCATAGTTTGAAAAATTGATGGCAGCACTATAATAACCATCACGCAGAAAGAAAACTTCAAGTTAGGTTCATAACACATACATGCACATTTTCCAGGATGGCACAGGTCTTCTTCAACCACCTGCTTATATCGCTTCATTGAGAACAGTTAACTTTTCTCCTGAGGTTCATATCAGCATAACAACCAGAAAAAAATATATTTTTTCTAATGTATTACGGGTCGGGAAAATAACATCATCTCTCAATAAAGTTTCAGTTTCATTCATACAAAATTAATGTTGTACCATATAAAAAATGTCAGCTTGCGTATCTTCTTACAATTTTGCAAATTACAAAAAATATAACTTTTTTATGAGCTATTATGAGGAATACAAAAAATAACATTGTGTTTTCATAACATAATAAGTGTTTTCGAGATAGGTCGAGTTATAAAACTAAATTTTTATACTGCCACAATAACCTTATAAGTCTAAATGTCAATCGAGGCGATTAATGCACACTGAATTGCAACTGAACTGATAAAATCTTATTGCAGTTATAGTTTTTATGCCCACGATAAAGCCAAATTCACAACTCGAACTCATGGTGATATGTTTATTATTAACATTTCAAAGCGTTCAATAAAGATTTAAAGATCTAAAGATAGATTTACATTTCATTATTTTTTTATGGGCAGTGAATCACATTTTATTACAATTATTTTATTTTTAGTTGGGTTGCTGTTAATTATATATGGCATCCATATTTTTGAGGACATCTTTTTTCAGCCACCTCGCTAGGCATTTTGCCTGTTGCGGCCATTGTATTTGTATTTGTTGTTAGTAAACAAAAAGGACAGTAACTGTTTCTATAATGAAAAGAGTTCTACAAAATATTTTTCAAAAGAAAGGACTTCACTGAGCTCTTACGAATAAAATGCTTTATAGTGGCTTTAACAGAAAATGACCTCATATCCGTCTTCTTAAAGAGAGCTCCGTAATGGACGAGCAACGGAACTTGGTGCTTCTTTGAAAATAAATATGCATGTTTATGAAAACGTGGGTAAATTTTCTTTTCGCCAGGCAAAGATTTATTGGAAGAGGGAATCTGTCTCCCCCCCCCCCCAAGTCATATTTCTCTTGTTAAATATGTTCGGTTCTCGACGTCATTTTCTCGCGAATAAATGTTTATTCCATAAGTTTTCTGTTATTGCAACTAAACTCAATATTGATAGATATATATATATAAAGTTCCATGAAAATATTAATCGTACCTCTTCCTTCCAGATGAGAAAGAAAACCACATTTTTGATTGTTTTTCCCTCGCTATGAGACCCTTCACCGAGGAACACGTAATAAATGAATGTTTCAAACATTATTTCTGAATCTGTTGATCGAAATATTTCGTTCGTGCTAAAGAAGGTTGTTCCCACGTGTCTCTTAATATTACGTTTAAGTTGATGGTTTCCCTTCTTTCCAATATTTCATTCTGATAAATGACTATTTTTTGGTTGTCAAGTCTAAAAAATAATAATGTAAATAGAAATATAAATACATCGAAAGAATGGAAATTTAGAAAAGGCTGAACATTTTTTAGTACATTCATCATTGCGTACTAAATTTCGCTCGAGAAGAAATGCAGTCATATATCCAATTCACAAGTTTGGGATTCAGTGTCACAAATTCCACAATTATGACCACAAATTTCCTGCCGAAATCAATGAATGCGATATTTCCGGGGAGGTGTTCTTTGGTTTATAAAAAAATTTAGTGTTGCTTTTCGTCGACAGGGGACGTTGCACGAAAGCGAATCAATGGAGTTATGCGAATCTGTAACGGCCATGGTTGCATAAAGCACTGAATAATATTAGTCAAGTCAAGAATTGTATAATACGCAAGATGTACCATTAACAGCTCATTTCTGAATTTTCCTGTTACTAGCACTCACGTAAGGTTTTCATTCTGATGTTGACATTGGTGGATAAAGCACTATTGGTGGAGTTGTTTTTTTACTTCAGCCATGGATCGACACGTTTTACGAACGTTTCGGACACAGAAGATATTGAAGAAAGATTGTCACTCCTGCTGGACTGGTTTTCCTCCCTCTATATCGACAAAAACGTGAACTAATTGTTTTTCTGTACCAAAAAAAAATTCTTCTCGTGAAAATTACTTTTTTTCCAAACAACATTCAACTATATCAATTTACTCAATCTTTATGCATTTTAAACTATTCACGAATTTATTTTACACTCTATATTTCCGAGACATTAAATTTTCATTGTCTATTGTTTTCTCAATGAATTTCGAAACTTATATGTATTCCAGCCGTTTGTAACACCGAATTTCCTGCATGTATAATTTATGTAGTTTTAATTTCCCTTACCGCATTTGACTGGTGAACCGCCATTCTTGAGGCTACCACCAATCAGAAAAAGCATGCAAATAACGTGTATAACTCAGATACATCATTTATGTTGCGAGGGGGTTGTATGTCTATTAAAATATAAAATTAACTTCTTATACGAATACTCTGTCCGTATAAGAAACACAATTACAAAGTTGTTGCCCTGTCACTCCTGGGGCCAACAAAGAAATTCCACATTTCTAAGTGCAATATTTGCTGAGATATTTCAAAACTCGGAGAAAAGTTGGGAAAGAACAGCATATTCAAATGTTCAATGTGGAATTTTTTGTTTGCCTCAAGAGAGACTGAGCAAGAACTTTCCGCTTGGGCTTTTGAGGACAGTGTGTCCGTATAAGAAGTTATTTTTATATTTTAATGACTATACAGCCCCTTGCATCATAAATGATTTATCGAAGTTCTGCACGTCATTTGGATACTTTTTCTAATTGGAAGTATGAATCTAAGATCAACGGTTCGCCAGTAAACTGCGGCAACAGGAATTATAGAATCAAACTGCATATTTGCATAATCTGTGATAATATAAATAGGATAAAAGGATTTGCTATGAAATTTTTGCTAAAAAATCGTAAAATAACTTAAGAAGAGAAATTTTATTCACTAAGACTTAAGGATTGAAATAGAGCGTGTGTGTATCATTTTGACTTTAGATACTGGACATACGAGAAGTATTTCACGACCTTTAAAGTCCAATGAACTTGAACATTCATCAATAGCCGCTTTACTTTTATTTTTTCATTCAAGGGAACTACATTATCCACCGTGATGTTGCTCATCAACTCGGAAAACGTTTCATCACTTCTTGGTTCAATGATCACTTTCGGTGAAAAAAAATATATAGCTTTCGATAAAATTGTTTTTTTTTTTTTAAGTACAGGCTTCGATGCACCTTTTCAATCCTTTTTTTTTTTTTCACACATGCATAACGGAATGAATAGGGAGAGGAGGGGAATCTAGGAAGATTAATGATTTCGGTGTTACTGATCCGCTTTGCATTTAAAAGCTTTTTGTTTTCCATCCTCGATAATCTTAAATGTTAAGGGATTTGATGATAATGCTATATTTTCTAATACACACTAAAATAACTAATTGCTTACTGCCATTAAATGTATTTCAGGGAATTTTTTTCATAATCATTGAAATTACAAGAAGCAATATATATCCATGTGAAAGAGATATATATTGGATATATAGTGTTTTTATTTCATTTTTCATGTAGAAAAGGTATCAACATTTCTAAAAATATGTATTTAATAAACTTCTCATTTTCTTCATAATGTTTTATTGCTTTAATGGAAGATACGAATAACGATTTCATTTTTTTTATCTAAAATTTTTAATAACTGAATTACTCTGTCTGATTCCGAATATTCTTGGCTACTGCGAATTTTATCAAAATTTTATTAATGAAAATTAAGCTAATTCCATATTTTGTTTTAATCAGCAGTATTTGGCTTTCATTTGTAAAATTTAAAAAAAAAATGGACTGTATTTTCTATGAAAATCAGAGACGTATAAAATTATTTTATAATATAATTAATTTTTTAATGAACGAGGAGTGTAATTCTAAGGAAACCAATATTACATTCATTCTTCAAGACAAAAAAAAAGAAAAGAACGGCTTTTCTTTTATATTATCGTGCATTCAATAGAAGGAATATCAATATAATTGAGTCAACCTTGCAATGTTTTTCTTTTTCATTTACTAGTATTAATAGTTTCGCAGTTAATATGATAATATGATAATAGATATCTGCTGGAATCGGGGGGTTACCTTACTATAAAAATCAATGGAAACAATTGTTTTCTTTTAACTTTCCATACATCGATTTTGGTTGTACCACATGTATTTGAAAGATTGATTATCTGATCAAATCAGAAAATAGGGCATCTTCATAAACTTTCAGTTTGGAGTTCTTTTTTTTCGATTTTCGATACTTTTCTATAGAGTTGGGTTTTTTTTCAACATTTGTTTCATTTCATTTATTTTTTATCGACGTTATTAGGTTTTCTTATAATTTACAGCATATTCTTTTTTTCGAATATAAAAAATAATGAGCTCAAGCAAATGAAATGGAGAGATTTATGTGTTATCCGTTGATTGAAGAAAATAATTAATAACCTTTCAAAACAGATGCTATTTATTCCAAATCTGTTTAATAATTTAGATAAATACCTATATCTAAAGCTTTCTAGAATACAAAGAAATACGAATATGTCTTCGAAGAATTTTATCATTGATATATATATATATATATATTATTGAACAATAGATGATATCCTAAGCGAGTAAAACATCTTATATAATTCAATTACACGTGAAAAGTTATTTAATACAACTGATGATAAATTCAATTATGAATCCCATTTTAAGGAAAGTGAAATATGCGAAAATCTTATTTTTAAGGTTTTTCATTTATATAAAATTGATATTAGTAGATATAAACATAACTTGAGAGAAAAAATCTGTTAATCGATTTTGCATGTTATATTCATAAAATCTATGACAACATCATTTCCTACAATCGAGTAAATTTTTTATTCACAAATTTCAATAAATATCTTTGAAATTCATCCATCGGGATTTCGATAAAAGTTATTACTGTTGTTTTCTGAAACTTTTCCGAAAAGAAATTTCGGAAACGTGACGTAAAATCCATTAATTTACTGGGCATAGAAGGGATGGATACGTATTTTAACACGAAACACTTCCGAACAGCTGTTAATCGCTTGTTAGGAAGCGACATATGGTTATTAAAATGTGAAGTGAAAACAAGATTATATGTGTATCGAATTGAGGGCGCAGTTTCCAAAGAGCATTAAACTATGTAGTTTCTGTGTGATGTTGCTTACAAGATGTTTGCACATTTAACTGTTGCAAGCTGATTGTCGAACCTGCGTCATTCCTTGTTAATGTGAGTGATTGTTAATGACTCATTATGAGTCATATCGTTGGAAATTATAATTTCTTCGTAATAATCAACGAGAAAATGAAGATTAGCCACCGTTAAAACAACCTGTTGCATGAAAATTTGTCATTTATAAGTACGTTGTATAAGTTCAATCAAGATATATTTTTTCTCTTGAGCTATAAAAGTAAAGTGATTTTATCTCGTTCTCAACAAAATATTTATACAGAGAAACATGAAACTGAAACTAATATTTCTACGTATTTACGAAATAACCGCGATGAATGCGAAATTCACGAAATAAGTGCGATAAATGCGAAATTTTGCAATTTTGACGAATAAATGCAAAAATTTGAATTTTTACTACTTTTCTGTGAAATCTCGATAATTTAAATTTTATCGTTAATTCTTCCGTGTGCTTCCAAACTATAATTGACTGCTTAAAAGAATACGAAAATAATGAATCTAGTATCAGACTTCGCACGTTACATGACTGCGTGCTTCAAATTATTAAAAACATTTCTTGGTGACAACATTTTTCACTACCAATGGTGGGCACATAAAGTGAATCTTGTGGGTTACACATTTATTAAAGAATTCGAAGAATTTAATTCTGTTGGGGCTGAGATGAAGATAACTTTTTTGCACTCAAGAAAAATGAGCAGTGCGCATCTAAGCTACCAAAAATTTAAAAAAAGTATCACGGTATAAGTAGACTATTACTGGAAGCAAAATTTCTCCCGACGCCTGAAGTAACCAGGTAGAATTCGTGGTTCAAATGTGTCATTCATCTGAGCGAATATCTTATATTACTGCTTTTCTCAATAAATATGAAGACTCCAGCATAAGTTTCTTAAGTTTTGACAATAAAATTCTAGCTCCTAAAATACGGGTTCAGTTGACTTTCGTTTCCGAGTTCTGTAGGAAAATTATGCTAATCGACAATTTGAAAGGATCAAACTTTCCATTCGCACATGTTTTGTGGAGTAAGTTAGTAGATTTGAAATCTTTTGGAATCAAATTTCAAGGACATTTTTACGAGAAAAATAATTGACAAATTAGTACAGTATATTCTCGCTTATCCGACATAAACGGGCCGGCAGAACGTCGGATAATACGAAAGTATTAAGGAAATCCCTGTTAAAGGTCAAACTATATTATAATTTTGCACAGTTCGGTCCTGTGATAATTTAAAAACTTTTTTGATCGTAGTCTGCTTTCCTGACGAGTGCCGTTTCTTCGCTGCCAAATCTCGCAGCGTCATTATGTCGATTCCTGTAGCTTCTTCTTATTGCTCAATGTATTTAATTGCAGTTTCTAGAGCCTTAATCCCGTCGATATGTGAAATTCTGAAAGCTCAACAGTTGGTGCTTGATTTTTTTTTTTTTTTTTTTGCGGTGGGACGTCGGATAAACGAGACTACTGTATGTTGGAATTGATGAACAGCATAGTATTCTGCTGCAGACGCAGCAGCAGAAAAGAGTTAAAATACATTGATTTTACACATGACATCCAACCAGTGCCGTCTTAATATTGTACATAGGTCCGATCGAGCACGGCCCAGAAACCTCAAGTACAGAGGGCCTCATGAAAATGAGATCTGGTTCAAATTATCGAGAGTAAGCATTTTTAGCAAGGTAGGGGACCTCAGAAAAATAATTTTAGCCGAGAGCCTATGATATTTTTTTAAAAATATATATATATTTTTTTTAAATTTCCATTTTTTGTGAACAAATGCAAAATTTATGCTATTTGAAATTTTTTTTTTGCGAAAACTATTCCACTTTAGTCAGACGACGATTTTGCATCATACCCAATTTTTGGTGGAGGGTAAATTTGATAAATGTGAAAAAAATTTCAAGTGAGTCTAGTATGTGTGATGAATGTAGTCGGATCCCGATACAATGATATTTAATTTTACGGTCGTACCCCTATATAATGGTAACAAATTTTACGATCGCACCTCTATATAATGATATACATGTATGAATCATCATGTATAATATACAATATATGTAGTACGATTTATCATGTTTACCAACGTCGCCACGTTTGGATACTGTGCACAATCACCGGTAAAAGTGATAATTACCAAAATTCTCGGCGATTACGCATAATTAACCGGTTTAACATGTATAATAACCGGATTTATTGCATTTATTGTAACAGTTATACTGTACATACAAAAAACATTTTACGTACTTTGGTAGTACATTTTTTGTAGGCATTGATATAAACATACCCGTAGTTTTCTGCTGTTTCATGGATTTCGATTTTTCTCCTTTCAGCTTAGCTCGAATTTGCTCCACGGTTGCAATCATTCAACGTTCCAGGCCTGTAACTGATTTATTGGAATTCGCTTTGCTCTTTTATGCTTTCCCGTTTTCATCATTTTCTGAAACAGCCTCTTCTGAATTTAAATTCATGTTGCGAATTTCATCATCGGTCAGTTTGATCAAAGCTGGTTTTTTAACAATCGCATTGAGATACACTGGTACAAGGTGCGATAGATCCAGTGGATGCAATACATCGGAGGGAGAGGACGAAAGCGGTGCAAAAAAGAAAGAAAATGACCGATGTAATATAAAAAGCCGAAACTGAAGTTGCTGGAAGAAAAAAGCATCAAAGTCCCTGATTGAGGGGAAAAAATTCGGCTGAAATATCCATAATATGGATCCGTCTGAATTTGGGAGATCCTAATATATACTCGTAATTTAATTAAAACCAAATTTCTACTCTTAGTTGTTGTTGAAGCTTTACAACAAACTTTTTTATTTACAAAAGACGCAAAACATTCATTACAAACGTCTTTGAATTCAAACTCTATAATTATTGCCAAAAATGAATACATGACGGGGAAAAAATAAGAAATACTGCACATGAAAAAGTCAAAATTGCACATTCATCCTAACAGAGAGTACAGTATATCATTTATACTAATGTTGATAAAGAGAATATTTTGTAGAGATGTATGAGAGATGATTTTTTTGCTCAGCAAAAGATACATGAAATCAATAGGCTTTCTGGATATTATGCGGAGATGAACAGAAAAAAAAGTGTCATTTTCTTCCACCGGGAACGAACCCAGGACCACTTGCATACCGAGCATGGGCATTGAGCATTATACCATAGACGATCCTTTTTTTTTTTTAAGCAGCCACAGTAGCGTGACTTGCTGAGTAGAGATATCGAAGCATCTTTTTTTTTTAACTTCAGCCAATGGCTTCTAGGCGGTGGCATTAGAGATGGATAATGATTTATTTGCTCGATCATCCATCTCACTTCGAACATAATATTCAGAAAGACTATTGATTTCAGAATATTTTGTGTTTATTCAGATAAATAAGAAAATTATCTCAAGAATATCATAACAGATTATAGGTGAGTCGCTGTGCAGTCATGTGGGTGGGAGAGGAGAGGATTTCCGATGCACTCGCATCATCAGGAGCCCGGTTTCGATTCCAACAAGTGGCGCGCGACACAATATACTCAGCTACAGTTGCTTTCCAACTTGGAAGTGCACATGCGAGTCGGTAGCTCCTTCAAAAAAAGCTCCACAGAGAGCGGTCGTAGTCGGAAATACAAAAGTTACTCAATTCTATATACACTAAAGCAGTGTTTCTCAAAGTACGCATCGCTAACCTTTCTCAGGGACATAGCTATGAAATGGTGGTGGGGGGGGGGGGGGGGAGTATTGATTTGTGTGTCCATTTATGCTTTGGAATGGTTCTTTTATAAGTGAAAATATCTGCTAAATTATTTCGGAACGCCGCAGTTCGACCATGAACTGGGCAAGGGAACCGCAAGTAAGAAAAAGTTTAAGAACCACTGCTCTACCGTACTTGATTTTGATACACCTAACATTTTCACCGCAATTTCAAAGGTAGATGGCAGTATTTCAACATATCCCCGTCAGACACTTATCAACTGATTATCAAGGACTTGCACATATACATATGCATAACACACTACATTTTTTTAAACGGGAGACTAGCTTGCAAAGTTTTCAGCATGCATCTATTCATTAAAAATCCCTTGAGGGATTGTTTGTAGTGTGAGGTTTGGTAATTGATATGCTGGTGGAATTATGCGAAAATATTCTTCAATTCTACCACTGCTTGATCAAATTAAAAATGTTAGTGAATCTTTCTCAACCGGTACTAATTTTTTATGCCTCTGTTTCTGTAAAAATCCTTTGATTGTCTTTCTACAATTTTTTGAAAACAATATTCTTTCGTTGAAAATATTTAACCAACATCCTCAAAAAAAAAAGCCATGAATAAACGAAAACTTTTGAACCAGAAAAATATTATCATATCTTTTAACGTATCCAGTATTCATTTCATTCAGCACTTTCAGAGAAAAATTAGAACGAAATCACGTAAGCAAGTTATAAACGATCGAGGTAGGCACATTTTGGTTCTATATTGAATGAAAGCTATAACGTTACTGAAAATTAATATTTTGGGTAGAAAAAATTATTTTTTTACCAGGGATTTTTTTTCCTCATATCACATTTGTTTTATTCAAAAATATTCCTTCTTTTACCTTCTTTAAAAATATTTTCCGCATTGTCTTTTATTTAAAAAAAAAAACGACTAGAATTAAATGCTGGGAAAAGATTTAGAAAATGCATGATATTATCTTAGAGGTATATCACCTTACACACTCGAAAACATTTTAATTAAATTAATTTCATACACTAATTAATACCATCTTAGTGAGATAATTGACAGCTCCGCCTCGAGCTGGAACAGAAAATACCACGTTGGAATTATTTTTTTTATTGACGTGAGCATGCTATTTAAATATCAGTTGTTAATTAGTTTTTATTATGTATACTATTTATTTTAGTTTTACATAGGTACATATACAAGTAATGGTTTTTTTTTTTGTTTATTAGCTTTCGTTATCGTTAATGTTGTCTTCTTTAAGTGAATTAATAGTTTTCTTACTTACACATTAAAGTACTATAATTTCCTTCCAATATGAGTATAGAAAGAATTAATTATAAAAACCAATCTTTTTTACAGAAAGATGGGCCCTGTAATCAATTTTTTTCAGATGTTTTTCATTAATTTAATAAGGAAGTTTTTATTATTTTTTTCATAACCATTTAAAATATTTAGACATTTAAAAATATGTGCATTCACACTAAGATGGACGCTCTCAGCAATATATTAAAAAAATCAATGTTTCTTTTATGTAAATTCAAGTTTAATTAAATTTACAACTTTTATTATAGATTTTAATTATTTGGCTCCAATTCCTAAAATAAATATTCCACCTTTCGGTTTAAAGGATGTTTTTGTTAAGCTTCAAAAACTCAAATTTCAAAAGATTTTATTATAAAGAGTAAAAAAAAAACTTCGAAAGAAACATATTAAAAGAATTTGCCTAATGAAGTGAAAAATGAATTTTAAAAATATAAGTAAACAATCACGAATTTTTTTAACTGAATAAACATTCTGAATGTTTCAGGCACTCAAGTTTGCAGTTCCTCTTCAGAATTGAGCTAGGAAACGTCATTTAATAACTTATTTCGCGTCGCGCATGTAATACTCCGATTACTATAGTTCGAGGCCATTTTGAACGTCTTTTACGATGCATTTGAACGAAAACTGCACGGAGAGCATCACTTTCAACATCATGCAATTAGCAGCGTCCGTCGTTCGATGAATAACTAATACTTGAATACAGAAATGCACAATTACACTCTAAAATTTCTAATTGGGACTCTAATAGCAATGACACCGGACGTGGAAAGCAAAGGAACAGCCGACGTCGAGTAAATTGGTACGTCAAAGCGATCCAACTTTCGATCAATTAGCCGGATATTCAATTAGGCAAGATATTTCTGTGAGTGGTGTAGTTTGTACTACCAATTGATGATAACTATTGAATCTCGTGTGTGTGTGTGTGTATGCGTATAACTAAGTATGCAGATGGGAAATGTGGAGGTAGATCAGTCCCATTATACTAATCGTAACAGACTGAGGAGTTCGAGACAACTAAAAACATTCATTCATTCAACCTAAAACGCATTCATCTGAGAGCATTACTTTTTAATTCTTATCCCTCCGGTTATTCAGAAATATGTGCACTTAAAATGTTGTTGAACTATTTAATAATTCATTTTCATTGAAAGAAAATTAGATTTTATCCAATTTCAACTAGGATTTCTCAGAAATTTATAGGTTGGGAGTTTTCAATTCGAAATTTTTTTTCCCAATAAATTTATTAATAGATTAAATTTTTACTTTTTCAGTAGTGCTTTTATACATGCGAAATAGGTAATTGCCGTATTTTCCTGCTTATAATTCTAATAACTCATCAATAATGAATTCTTAGCAAATGGGAAAGGTAATTTCTTACATTTCTGTGGAAAAAATTCGATTTTTCTACTCACCATCAATGAATCTTTATAAAAAAAAATTACGAATTGATTTTCAAGACATTTATATCTATATCCTCGCGGAAAAAAAACACTTGCATATAATAAGCAAACAGGTTCAAATGCTATTGGTGGCACACGGTAGTTGGCTGAAGTTGGTGTACTGTGATTTTCCAACTTCAGGGCGTGAATGCAAGCAGGTCTCTTATTTGAAAAAGTCACTCCATAGAGAGCAGACAGACCTTCAACGCGATACTTACACAACATGGAAATGCACGTATTTGCCATTTTCACTTCAAAATATGGAAGGGAGATGACAGTATCAGTATAACTCGAAAAATGCCCGAGTGGTGCCGCGATAAGATGCTCGTCTACCTCCATGAAGGTTTCCGTCAGATCCGCGGATTCAATCCTGGAGAAACAACACAGATAACAAGTTCTTTGTCGACGAACCTGAAGTGATCACCGATAAATAGCACCTTCTTTTCTGAACCAACTCTATCGGTTATAAATTGCTGTATGGCGATATCACCGGAGTTGGTACGCTATTTCTTCATTCTGCATCTTCATCATCGCTTAGTTTTTGTATCTACTATATATATATATATATATACACACACATGAGGCTCTGACTGACCAGCCCGTAATTCCCTGCAGAACCGAGTGGTCGATTTGCTACCCTGTTCATTACGGTAGTTCACATAATCGCTGCATTGCCCATTTTACTGAATTTTTTCCAAAATTATCTTTCCGGTTATTTTCATTAGTATCTGTTTATTTATCGGTTTGCTTCGTTCGGTCATTTAAACATTCAAAACAAGAGAAAATTTTGCATTTGCTTATGAGGTTCAAGAATATTTTTCTTGAATCCATTTCAGTGCAAACACGTACGTCCACTTTTATTGGGTTGATGAAAAGCCAACTCGAGACAAATAATTTCAATTATCTTCTGAACTTTCTACTAATTTTTGATTGCCTTTCTTTGTTTACATTTGAATTACATTTATCTTTTAAAAGCCTGGGCTACGCTATTACCAATGCAACTGCAATATAAAAACAGTGGAAATAAGCACAAGCGTACTTACAGTTTACTCGATCGAGTCTCTTACAGTTGGACACCCATATTTTCAAGTCTGTGGGTCTTTTGGAAAAGCATGATAAGTGATTCGAATCCCAAGTTTCTTTGTCTTCCGAGAACCGTTCTTGCACGTTACAATCGTACAAGATCTCATATTTTTTTATCACTAATTTACACAAGAATCACAAAAATATATAATAAAACTACTACCGACGCATACCAGTGACACTAAAGTAATACCATAAACGAGAGATCACTCATTTAAAACAGTAAAATAAGCAACTACAAATTTTCAATAATACTCGTCAATACAGTACGCTTTGTAAGCTGATGTCATCTGCGAGAAAAACGTAGCAGAGCCGTGACAACACATTGCAGCCGCGAGACCACGCCCACTGAGCCGAGCCAAGGGTGCAAGCGCAACATTGAGGAGATGAAACAGCCCTTACTATACATAGCCCGGAAACACAACACGTTCCTGCATGCACCAATTCATTAGAAATTCCCAAGAGACGCATGTACGATTAAGTAATAGTAGATATAATAAATAGCGGTGCATAATCGCACTAACAAATTCCAAAATAATTTTATAACGTATAGTCTGTGGATAATGCAGGAAAATATTTTTGAGAGTACACTATCACTATTCTATAATTTAATTTTGATTATTTAATGACCTAAATAATTAATAATAATGAAATAATAAATAACTAAATAGTTTTTGATTAGTTAATCACTATGAATTTCCAGTATCAAATTCTAGAAAGCAAACATTCAAGTAACTATCGTGTACACACGTCAACAGTAATTAACATATTTTGGAAACTGCTTGTTGCTATAAAGTACATGAGTAGATTTTCGATGACGATACCATTAGCGTTACAACGGATCAAGAGGTTAACGGCGTTTATTTGTCTCCATTGAATCTTGATTATGCGCATAAACTATCCGAGATCAGAGTATACCAGTCGATGATATGCTTATTAAGGATTATGTAAACGTAGTTATGCTAAAATTTAGTAAACATATTAAAGCTAAGTGTGCGTGCGTGTGTGTGTGTGTACGTGCGTATATCTCTAATGCTAACGCTGCTTAGAATTAAATTGCCATGCAGAATGCCGCTTTTGGATTGCTCCGCTAATTGAAATCGAAAACAAATATGGTACTCGGCTGTAGATTAAAATATTTGACTTTGGTGACTCAGTTCATCAAAGCTTATGACAAACAATCATTACGAAATGTACTACGATATTTAATGACCGGATTGAAAACTATCCTTCAGTGTTTTGGATAGTGTGGGCACTCACTGCCGCAGCTTCAACGAGAACTACGACAGCGTATGAGAAGCATATTGTGTTCAATGCTTCGTTTAAATAAAGGGTTGTTCAAATATGCAGTCATGATACCGAGTGTGTCGATTGAAAGCCAAGTTTCCCAGACCACTGCCGAAAACCATACTTCATTGCCAAGCATTTGCAGATATATCTCTGAATTTTAAAATTATATTGAGTCCGGTCAAGAATGTGAACAGCGTAGTAATTTAGAATTCGAATCCGATTCTAATTTTACGTTTATAGCTTTAGCTGATGAATAGCCGAAATGTTTCGTATAATTCTCATAAAATATTAAATATTTAAACGTTGTGATGGGAACGAATTCTGTTAGGGGTCAAATATGTGTGTGTGTGGCTAATAAAATTCATAAAACAGTGAAATCTTACCACAACGATACTCGATATAGCGATCCTCTTCAACAATAGTTTCTCAAATCTTGTTTTCGATACAACTATATCCTTTACTACGATAAATGCCTCTATAACGATATTTTTTGGCGAAATTTTCAAAACTGCTATACAGTGATATATTTTTTTGTTATTTCACTCAAATCAGCCTCAATATATTTTCAAATTACTCATCAGTTTTTGTTCCTTCGAGGCTGCTAATAACATTGGTGTACTACATTTTGCACTAGCTGCCCCTCCGAAAGTGTTGATGAAGTTGCTGCGAAGTATTTTTCTGTGTAAGTACACAAAAGTGATGTACAGACGACCACTTTATAGTGTGAAAAACAACCAAATGTATTTTAATACACAACTAATCAACTGGAATTTTTTTGTTTACGAATAAATACTTATAATGGCATTTTATGGTATAATAACAACGCCAATTTAGACGAGATGCCAGTAACACCATAAATTTGGCGACGACTGATGATAATGCTAGCCACCTCGTTGGGCAATTTGCCTGTTGTGGCGTTGTATTTGTATTGTATAAAAAACTATTTTTTTTCTTGGTCCACAGCGATTTTTATAGCGATTTTTCATTGTACTTGAAAAAAAATATATTTTTTTCATCATTCTTACGTGTTTCATTATATCGCACTAATATTTATATTTGATGAATTAGAACAACCAAGTATATCTCCAAAACTGTTTCAAATTAACTTCATTGATCATTGTCATTATTTCGTGGATAAATTTGCTATTTCCCTTAATCAACGATTATTCACGCTGTGGTAAATACTAATTTCATCGTTCAATATTCTCATCTCTCATCATCCTTCAACCATATTTCATTGATTGTGAGTTTTGAAATATTTTTATTACACTGAGATCATTATTTTGGCATTCTATATCAATAGGAAAAAATCTCGAGAAATCACAGGAAATATAATAGTATCATGTAATTGACTATATATATATGGAAAAATGTATGAGTATATCAACTTATATACAGGGTGTTCTGTTAATGGACCGGCAAACTCAGAGGATTGTTAGTAGATATCAAGAGGAATAGAAATTGCAATGGAACATGGCATCGCAAACCACGTTGGGATGGTGAAAATCGCGATAAACGCATGCAGGTTTCGACGACCCACCGGAACAACAAAAAGTACAATAATAACTACAAAAAGATTTATTTGATTTATTGTTACAACAGTTGTTGGAAGTGGCTGTCGCTGACGTCATTGCATATTCTACAACGACGTAAAAATGATTCCTGGACGCCCTCGCAGATACCAGGTATGCTTTTCACGTCTGCCGCAGCGACGACAATTTTGCGCTATTAGACCCTCCGGTGTGTCCACAGTCGTCGCATAAACTAGTGATTTAAGGTGACCCCATAGGAAAAAGTCACACGGATTGAGATCCTGCGAACGTGGAGGCCAACGGGTTCACCCCATCCACCTCCTTGGATATGTAACATCGAGGTCAGTATGTACCTCGCGGGAAAAATGTGCAGGGGCAAAATCATACTTTTGAACCACGTGTCGCTTACGTCAGATATGGTGAGCGAATCCGCGAACGCATTCAGCGATCAATTGACATCTACCTTTCGTCTCCTCTGGACTCAGCCTGCTTTCGTTTTTCGCGATTTTCACCCTCTCAACGTGGTTTGCGACACCCTGTTCCATCGCAATTTTTGTTCCTCTTGATGCCTACTAACAACCCTCTGACTTTGTCGGTCCATTAACAGAACACCCTGTACATAGAATCACAATCATATAAGTTTAACAGATTTCGTTTGTGCTACATAATAAGTTATATACACCTAATAGATAAAGTCGGTGTTATTTTAACGCAATGAAAAATAACACGAAACATATCAAAAGAAAATAGCCTATATGTTACGATAAATGTGATAAATCCGGTGAACTATGCATAATTGCCTGTTATTATGCATAATAATCGACTATTTTTTGGTAGATTTGATAAATTTTACGAATTTATCATACTTACTGGTTATAATGTATTGGTAAATATGTATTAGTTATTCGTATTGATAAATATGATAAACTGTTATTGAATTACTTGAATTTACCGGATATTAGACTCGAACTTCAGTATGATAAACTTTATCTTTAATGTCGGATTTGTGTTTGCGCATGTTGATTGGTACATGTGGAGAAATTTAACAATAAAAGACTGATTTTTTTGGGTTTTTTTATGATGCTAGCTTCTTTAAACGGTATTTGAATATAATTTAGTTTTTTCGCAAAATGGGTGCACTACACGTATTTTTAAAAGAAATCACATGGAAATATCACTGGAATTGAACCTTACACGTGATTTTTTTTATATGAATCATACTTACCATTTGAATATTATCCAGTACATTATATATTTGAAAATTATCCAGTAAAAGTGATAAATGCCAGTAAAAGTGATAACCTGAGTGGCGCAGTGGTAAGATTCTCGTCTTCCACTATGAAGATTGTCTTCAAGGTCCAGGTCCATGGTTGAAATCGAGCCAAAAGAACATCAGTAAAAGTTATTTACCTATCGAGCCTGGCCGACCTCCGATAGACGCCCGCCCAACTTCACTAGTTGGAAATTGCCATATGGCGATATATGACTGAAGTTGGAGTGCGGTAAAGTAGTAAAAGTGATACATATGTAGTGAAATTTAGCAAATTACCGATGTGGTTGACAATTATGTATAATTACCAGTGATTTCGCACAATCATCGGTGAGCCCAAACCGCTGAAGCTATAAAATAATATTATAAAGTTGAGTTTCACTAAGACGGGATTTTTGGAAATTCAACCCTCTCCGGAGTGGAAGTCGGTGAGGGGAGGGGTTCAAATGTTATAAGGGGAAAATCATCACCGATCGATTTCCAGATTACCAAATCCACGCGAGCGAAGCTGCAAGTAACAGCTAGTCCGATATAAGAATCATCTGATATCTAGGTTTTGCAATAGACTAATTTTACATAAATTTGGAAAATTACTTTTTGATTCAATGTAAATATTTCTATTTGCTATTAGTAAATTTGATATTTTTTTCATGCCCAAAATATATGGTCACTCAAATAATATGTGGTCATTAGTGGATTTCCATTAAAGTAAAGCAAAGTAAACAGATACAAATAGTGTTCCTAACGTCAATATTCGGCTCATTTGCTTGAAACTCGAGATCAATTTTAAAAAGAGGAGAAGACAACCGTACATAGATGAAAATAATTACCGTAATTCTATATTTAATTACGTGTTTTTCTACCGAATTCTTCTTATAATAAGATAACCGAAAATTACATTTTCTGCTTCAACTAAATTGCAAGGAGTTAATCTTATTGGCTACATTGTAAAAAAGAATGCAATAGAAAAAGTTTTTTTTTTTGGGCTGATACGTGTTAGAAAAATGAATTAACAGACTGAAAGAAGAATCTGGGAAAGGAAAATTTTTATTCCGATAGGTTTCGGTGCGGAAATGATTGATGAGGTGCGATCAATCGTTTTAACGGCACCAATCGCCTGCACTTATTTCTCTCCGTTTCTTCACATCTAACACATACATATGCTTTCTTTCTTCATGTGATTCGTATTCTTTGGATGTCTTTATGAGCCGACGGATACAAACGAGATCGACTGAATATCGGAAGTTTTCCTGAAAATAATGTAAGGAAATGTGGTCATGGGTGTCGCTAATAACACTACTCAACGCTGATTTTGTTAAATAATAGTCTAATAGTTTGTTAGAATAGTTTGTTAATACAAGTCTAATTTTAGGGCAACATAAAACGTATTCACTAAACGCAGAATGTTATTTGTGAAAGAAAATGGAGCTCTACTAAATTTCTCAAGATTATACATTGTAAAATAAAGTAGTATTTTATTAGAGTAGAGATTAAAATTATCATTGTGAAGGGGGTATCATTTTTTCAAACCAGAGTCTAATAATATAGTATATAGTATAGTAAACCAGAATATAGCATTAATTATCAGCTGAATACACTTCAAAGAAGATGAATGCTTCGAAAATTTGTGGAAAAAAACAGTATTACCGTATTTCTCTTATATAACTAATTCCGTATATTTTTTTAGAGGTTTGCAGCAATTACGTTAATTTTTATATATAATTTTCATTATATATAAGAAAAAAATCACTCGGCACTATTCCTCCCTTCCCTAATTTGATTTACGGGTTTGTTTATCAGCATATAAAACAATTTTTTGTATACAAACTCCATAGACGTGAAATAAACATTCACCAGAATAATTTAACATATCTACACATCATCTTAATCGTTGTTATATACTGTCCTATTTGTTTCGTAACTTTATTCAATTATTTTTCAGTAAATTCAAATAATAGATATCTTGGGCAATGGAGTACTCAAACTATAATTTCGATTCAAATATTTTATTATAAAAAGATGAAAGACATAAATAGATTCGGTTTTTTTTAATTTAAATTTTTAAATGTGAATATTCTGAAGAAAGAAAATTTCAAAGGAAAAGGGGGGGGGGGAGGTAAAAAAATCTTTTAAAACTTCATTGATCTTCTTTATTATTCACAAATATTTTCTAAAAAACTTATAAGGCGGAACCTGAAACATGAATTATTCAAAAAATTATAAAAATTTAAAAAAAAATGAATTTCCTCGGGCACAACGAAATCTTTTATAGTTCATGACAGTTTTCCATTCATTTCAATGAAAAGCAGGAAATTCCTTCGGTAGATGTCTTACAATAAATTTATAAATAAAATGAATTCGTGGTTTTTAAAATTCAATAACGCAGCAAAAAATATTTTGCTAGTTTTTTCTCTTTATAAATAAGGTAATTTCTCTTTTTTTCTTTCTTTTCCGTATTAATAGTAATCGATACGGAATCGTTTGAAATTCAAATTTTTTCCACCATAAAATATTTTACTCTGGAATAGAATGTTTTTTCTTAATCATGTTTCTGTTTAAAATTACTTACTTCTTAGAAGAGTGATTCCATCATGAATTGGTTTACTCAAGGATCATCAAAGTAAAAGTTGATTTGAATGAGGAGATTTAATTTTTGGATAATAAATTTCATTCTTCCCGTTTTCTTGTCAACCAAATCATACTTAACCTAATATATATATAAAAACCAAATTACAACCTAAATAAAAGGACTTTCTCACGTTTCTTCATTTACTCAAAAAAAATGAGTGAAACTTTTCATATATACGATATCAGATAACTGAATGCAAGTAAAGCTTTTAATAACTCAATTTAATGACTTTGAACTCGGATCTGGAAAATTCGGATATTAGAAGGCTATGGCTATTACAAGAAAAAAGAACGTTAAATATCTGTAATTTACTTGAATCCATGAAATTTCGGCTCAATTTCGATTTTACAAAAGTGATGCAAATCAAGTCTAGATATCGACATGATTTTTTTTTTAACTCTTGCTCAAACGAGATTTTCAAATGGATTTAGGTATATCCTCAAAGAAATGATTCGAATCGATTTTTTTTCGTATAAATAACATCTACGAACCAGGGGAAAAAAGTTTTTTTTTCATTCCTGATTTTAGACATTCATAATATGAAATGATGATCGTTAAAATGGATTATATATATTTTTTAAATCCTATTTCTCCGAATCTGATTGGATTTCATATGAAAAGACTTACAGAAAGCCGAGTGCGATGTTGAATTTTTTCGCCGTTAAAGAAAATGGAGGAAATTTAATGGGAAGAGTCGGAAGAGATTTGTTCAATAGAAAATTTAAATTTACTATTATAGACAATTCCTTCTGAAAAAGAACATGAAAAATATTTTACTGATATTATTGTTTAAAATTTTTGACAGTGCTATAGATTGCAAATGGCTTTCACTTTAATTATAATAGTAACTGGTGCCCCCAATATCTCACAGAATTTTTTTTTTTTTTAAAACTTCGGAAAATACTTAATTTGAAATTGCTAAAATTATAAAAACAAATGCCGAATCATCAATGAAATTTAAATTATAGGAAGAAAATCCATGGACTCTCTCTCTAAAGTGATATAGGGATTTTTAATCCATCATAATTTCTAGAAATTCCTTCTCTGGTATTAAAATTTATTTGTATAACTATAATATTTTTTTGGGAAGGTGATAATCATTTTTTTGCACTTTTATATATATATATATATATATATATACTATTAATGATTACTTAACATAAAAATGAAAAAAATGTACTATGAAATGTTGAGTAGTTTTGTGAATATTTCATATTATACTAGCTATATACTAGCTATAATACCCGGTGCCTTCTCTGACAAATTTTTAAAGTAGTCTATCGTTCAAGTTGGGACCTGTTTGGTATATATGCAAAATTTGGCGACGATAGATCTAAAATTGTAGATTTGTATGGGGAACATACACACACACAGAAAATCAATTTTATGTATAATGATTAAAACTACAGCTTAAAACTGATACGTTGCTCCAACTGTTGAAGTGAAAATTCCAAAAATATCTGCACACAAAATCTTGATCATTGCAATAATCTCCACCATCTCGTAACTTCATTATTTATTTTTTTCCGTGCTTTTTAATAATTGATTATTGTTTTCGCATTCATGTAACTCGCTCGCGATTAAAAAAAAATCTTTCCGTTGAAGTAATAAGGCATTGATGAAATGAAACTTCAAGGCAGATCCGCAAATGTTTTGAAAGGAATTTCTAAAAAATTCGATTTCGGAAACATGGAAAAAATAGTACATCTCTCCTTAAATTAAATGAGTTCAAATTGCACCCGAGTGAATTACTTGAAAGAAATTTTGCCTGTAATTAAGATGAGAATCAAACCATGGAGAGAAGAAATTTTATTTTATTGTTTCGAGTGCTATCGTAAGAAATTAGTTGGATACCAAAAAAATATAAATTAAACTGAAGAATCGGATGCTCGTGCTTTGAAAAAAAACGTTAGCAGGAAAAATATATTCAAATTAATTCTTTATATGGAATTCGATTTGCAGCTTGCTCTTTGGAAACTTGAATGTCGTGAAAGAAAACGGATATTTTTCCTTGAAAATTTTCTTTCTCCAGCTCATGTAACATCTGTACAGCCGCGCATCTGATACAAGAATAACGCTTCGTCGTTTTTCCGAAGGAGACAGCTGCTCTTACTGCTATTCAAAATTGGAAAAAAAAAGTAGGAAGCTATTGTTTTGTTTAAAAGTAATATAGGAAGAAATTCAAGAATATTCTTGACATTATATTGCATTTTCCTTTAATTTATCGGCAACCGTGTAAATATGAAATGTTCACCTGTTTTTGCATTTTACCAGCGTTTTTCAACCTCTGGTCCGTGACGATGGCATAGATTGTCCGCGGTTAAAATTGATAATTCGATTCTAACCGAATAAAAAAAATTATTTATTTGTTATAATTGATATTAATAATATCCATATGGGTTTAAATAAAAAGTGTACCTTCATTTTAAGATTCACCATGCATCATCTAATAAAATGTTGGGAATTGCGATCCTAAATACTAATATATTGGATCGGATATCACTAATTGTAATCAAAAGATGCAATTTACGATAAGTTTGCTAGTAAGTGCAAAAATGGTTGAGAGAAGGAAGGGGTAATAAACGGGTGCTATAAATCACAATAAACAGAAATTTATTTGACGAAAGAAAACTTCCAAATGACTAGATGACCATATTTCATTGAAAAAAATAAGAGGAACTTAAATTTGTTAAATGCGGTAATATACAGGACGTCACCAATTGCCATCAAAATCGTTGCTGTAAGTCGAAAAAATCGCCTAATGTAGATAAATCGCTGAAAAATTGAGGAAAAAACGTTGAACCTGACAAATATGTGAGGTGAATATTTATATTTAACAGCTATAAATTATCATAATGAGTTATGAAAACGCCGTTTATTCACGATTTCAATAAACATTACAAACATTAGCATCGTTGAAAAAAACGGGACAGATGTATAAAACAATGCGGAACGACTAGAAATACGGGACACAAGTGGTCCGTCGAATTATTTCAAACATTTTATTGGTCCTTGGGTTCAGAAAGGGTGAGAAACGCTGCAATTTGCTTTGAACGTTATAAAACGTAATCGTTTTCATACATAAAATAAGGAAGCAAAATTAATTTTAATTTTTTTAAAACATTTACAAAATTTTCAAACATTTTATCACTGAAATAGACAATAAAAACGTTGTAATTAAACTTCAACTTAACGTTTCCACGTTAAGATACACCGGGGTCTCTCTCAGTGGAATTTAATTAACTCAAATTCATCATAATATATACGTTGGAGAAATCGACATAATTTCGCGAAAGTATGTAAGCAAATTTGTTTAATAATTCATTGTTTAGGGCTGATGTTTTAAACTTATTTTCTTCAGTGTCCTCTTTTAATTTTTCTGTTTCGGTTGGACGCGTGCCTCTATAAGTGGGGCAAATGTAACCTATGGCTGATTATACTTTAAAATCATTCATAAAGTTACTACCATAAATGAAAGTATAAATACGGGAAAAAAAGGCTCATTTGAATCACAAAAGTAAAAAATATTTATTATTTTCGAAATATAATTAACAACTTGAATACAGTATGTCGAAAACTAACACACTGTAACGTCTCTCCCCCCCCCCCAAACATTATATGAAAATGTGAATTTGGGAGATTACAAAAATGACGAAACTTCATTTGTTAATCAGTTGTAATGGTAGTTTGTCTTCAATATTGGGCCATCGAAAGATATATGTAGCAGTAATGCTTCCAAACAATGGATCTCAACTTTGGTTAGGTGCCCAGTAGACATCTTAACTGTTTTTTTATTTATGAGCTTGGCAAGAACTCAGTCATGAACCTCTGCTTCTGAAATGGATTTTGACATTCAATCTATGAGATTTCATTGTTTTCTTATTTCTCGAAACTCATTTTTTATGTCTCTAGAAGAAGCTAGAGCTGACTTGGGAGCTTCATCATTTTCTTCAGTTTCGTACCACTGTTGATAAAGCCAATTTAAATAGATACGGGGTAAATGTAAGTTCATTTCGGTTCCGTGCTTGTCCCATTATAAGAAAAAAGGTGGGGGGAAATGGAGAACCAAATTTATTCCTACTTTCCCTCCACAAGTAGCATAATTATATTGTAATACACATGAAAAACTAGGAAAGATGGACTTGCAGGAATAGGTGAAATGGAAAGAACACATCAGGTATCAACGTGAGATCACACAAACTTAACCTCTCCAAGTAAAATCTCCTTGTAACTGTCTATAAGCAGCTAGCAAGCACATTTTTAATGGAATCAATAGAGTGAGAGTACGAAAGAAAAATTCCATCCGGGGCCATTTCCAGAAGGTAACTGAATTTTACAAATCATGTTGGGTTTCACTTACTCCATTGTACCTTAAAATTCAAAAAATATGTAGCTTTAATGGTAAACATTCTTATTCAAGATTTCTGGACGTACGAGCTGATGCTTACCACTTTAAAGTTTTATAATTCCGTTAGATTTTCTTTTGAATTTACATAAATCATCATAAGAAAAGTTCTCACCACATTGCGTATCGTTGTGACTATAATACGCGAATGTGTTTCACATACAGATTGCGCTCTTAGAAACGCTATTGAATCATTCAGAAATGGTGATAACGTCACGTTTTGAATTCTTCGCAAATCAACATATCGATTCGTTCAGAGGTTTTCATTTTAAGTGCCTGGAATTTTCTTTCCTAATGTACTGTGCTTTTCTTGCCCGTTTCTCTGTTCATTTTTTTTTCCTGTCTCTTTCTTTCTTTCGCTGTGGACATTCTAGTTGAAGATGTTTCATTCTGTGTGGACTGCGATGGTCATTAAGGTATCCGATCGCCGTGAGGCATCACGTAATAACAAGGAAGAAAGCAAGGTATTTTTATGGCATCCCATATCCACCATAAAAACCCGAATGGACCCGAGTTACATTACCTTCAAGGTGAAATTGTTAACACTTGGGTGTGTTTTTCTTCTCACCAAAAAATAATGTTTTCTTCGACTTTCCATTTTCTTTTTGCTGTGTATCTTTATAATGGTGATTTGGTTCTTCTTTGCTTTATTTTATTGCCATATTTTTAATGCCCCTTTTGAACGAAGCTTTTTTTAAAAAATAGTTCAAGATATTCAGATTTGAAATATTCAAACGAAAGCAACATATATACATTTCTTTTGTCCTATTCAAAGTTTTTGTGTGTAAACTATGTGTAGATAGATATAAAGCGGTTAGAATTTAAAAAATTAAGTCACTAGACCACTACTTTACCGCAATATATTGCCGGTCACACGGCAATTTCCAACCAGCGAAGTTGGGTGGGAAATGAAGGCTTCATCCATCGCCCCAGATAAAGAACTTGCTTCTTACGTTCAATGCTCAGATTCGAACCCATGTACCTTGATGATAACCTTCATAGTTTAAGACGGTTCATCATGACCGGTCCGATAAACGAAATACGTTCTGAATAATGATAATTTGTCCCCTAAATGTATTATAATTTAAAAAAGTGATATCACTTAGCTGTGCAAAAATCTATACAAAACATTTTCACCTTATTACTTATATCACAACTGTTGATTTTGTGGCTTCATCGTGTGGAGGTTTAAAGACACACACACGCACATTCTTTTTTTAAATTATATTTTCAGAAAACATTCTACAAAAGATATTTTCTTCTAAGGAGAATATGATATACTATATGGTTTGCTAAGATTCAAACGGCAGCACTAATTAAGAAATAGTGTTAAAACAAAATACCTTCATAAATGCACAATTTCACATGCTTTATTTTCATTTTTTTAACATATTCACGAAGAATAATATATTTTCAGATGTCAGAGCTGTCGAGACGGACAGAAAAAGGACTCTGGAATGTGCTGTCTGTCTATGCACCCTCTGGAATGAGGGGTGAAAGGAACCACCTGCGTTCTTGTCAGACGGAAAAGACAAAAAATTAATTAAATAGATTGTGTAAAGGATTAAGAATCAGCTGATATTCACAAATCAAAATTATATTCTAGTTCAATGCTATTTTTTTAGGCAAAAATTCAATAAAATTTCAATTTAATTTATGGGAGCATAAGAGATTAGTATAGCATGCAAATTCCGAGAAAATATTGATTCATCAAATGGATGCAAAAGGATTGAGACACCGGAGGGTATATATACTGTGTGTATACACGCAGCATATCAAAATCATTTTCGCTTATAAAACTATGAATTTCGGCAGACGCAGATTTCTAAATATTTTTTACAGCAAGTAAACTATTATCACTCGACATTTAAATGGCTGAGACAACATAAAACGACTGAGGATCGGCGATTTTCCTATAGGAGATTCTTCTGCGATTAATCTATCGGGGGGGGGGGGGATTTCAGCTACTGGGCTCTCGCGGATCACTACACTTTTTTTTCTCGGAGGTCCGATCGTTTGATCAGTAGTCTAGGGCAAGTGAACCACCAATGGTTTCGAATGCTGTAATAATATTTTAATTCATACATCAATTCGTATTTCAAATACAAATACAACGCCACAACAGGCAAAATGCCCAACGAGGTGGCTGAGAAAAAGATGCCCATATAAAAATATGGATGTCATAAATTTCAAAAATACAGCAACCCAATTAAAAATGCAATTAATAAAAATTATAAACAATATATACACGTGATAAAAAATATACAATGCCCATAAAGAATACTTATGGTTGTCTTAAAAAGCTATCTTCTGCCGAAACCCGGGATCGAACCAGGGACCTTTAGATCTTCAGTCTAACGCTCTCCCAACTGAGCTATTTCGGCGCTCAACAACAGTTATGTGCATAGGTATGATTTGTTTTAATTCGTTCATAACTTTTGTGTTAAAGTGCTTAGGTCTCTCTTCCCTTCTATTGCCTGTTGATTATTAGAGTTAATGAAAATTTCAAACGTAAAAAAATTTCATTCTTCCGTCTTTCTTATCTACGCTTAAAAGATTACAAGTAAAAATAATAAAATTCATAAATCTGCTGCGATTACTAATACTGTACTCCCCCCCCCCCCAACAAAGAGGGTTTTTGGTTATATTTGGAGATATGGTTTTAGGAAGAAAATTCAATAATTCAATCATCACACTTCACTCATAGTTAGAGAAATTGATGGCAGATGGCAGCACTACACGTAGCAAGCTTTTATCCACAAACTAACTTCAGGTTCACTATACTGCACAGTGCACATTCCAACATGTACCAATTCGTTAGAAGTTCCGCAAAGGAATATGGACGAGATGCATGTGTGATTTAGTAGTAGTAGTAGATGATATTAACGAAGAAACCTAATAAAAAACAGCTTAATTTTATTAGCTGTTTAGTTTTTTCTTCCAGCTTTTCTTTGAAACAAATAGATGTGTTTCAAAAATTAAAATAGAGAAGTATTGACGGATCAAATTTATATCTAACATCTCCATCGAAAATATTGAATGTTTTGGAGAAATGTTTCATGATTAAGAGAAAATAATTGCTTGTGATTATATTTCGATCATTTCTTTTATTCTTCAAAAGCCCAGAAGGTCTAATTTGAATATCTTGTAAAATTAGGTTAGTAATGCCCAAAATTTTCGTGAGAGATAACGATCCAAATGTCAACAATTTTTTCACTTTTGCAGTCAGTATTTTCTGCTGAAACCGCCATTTGTTCACAATTGATTATTCCTGCACGAAAATAAATAAATAAAAATTCAAAATTCTCGGTTTACTCAAGGTCTCCTGCAAACACGCGGTATGCCACTCTAGAGGATTTGAATCGGATAAAAATATACAGGAGTGACATTTAACAGTGGAAAAATAAAAAAATCTTCTTCAAGAATTTTTCTTTCATCGTATCTTTCTTGAATATATTGGTTTTTCTCAAAAAATTTTCTTCTGAACAACAAATATTTATTCCGGAGAAATAAATTTTTAGAAGCATCGTATCTATATAAGGCTATATTTTATGAGGGGAAAAAAAGAAATAGCAAATGCCACGTTTACTGAAGCTTATTTTCTTCACGGCATTCACTTACATTTTTTAATATACCATGAAATGCTTCCTTAGGTATTTGAAAGGTATTTTATTTTTTTATCTCAGCTATTACTGTGCAGTTTTTTACAATCTTACTGCTGTTATACTGTTTTAAATAAAAAATAAAGCAATACAATTTTGCACAATAACATGTTTCATAATGATATACAGTGGAGTGTTTCTGAGACTGTGATTTTCAGTTGCATCCATCCTTCGGGAAGGTTTGAAATCGTATAAGTCGGTGGTTCTCAAACTTTATTCACCTGCGGATCCCTTGTTCAATTCATGGTTCCTCTATGGCTCCACAGAATAGTTTTGTAGGTATTTTCACTTACAAAAGAAACACTTCAAAACAAATAGGCACACAAGTCAATATCTCCAGTTCACCGCGGCGACGCCTCTGACAAAGGTTGGCGACGCCCCTAAGATCTGTGACTTACAGTTGGAGAAACATTGGTATAAGTAATGGGAACCTGGGTGTGCATTTGGTTCTTCAGATTCAGTGGAACTACGATAGAGTTACATTTTTTGAATAATTCGAACTTATACCTGATCTCTACCTTGACTTTCCTATCTGATTTGATGTGAAAAAACTGCTTGTTTAATTCATTCTTTCTGAAGTTTTTCATAATATGAAGCTAAAAGAAAAAATCAAGATATCTGTGAAGCAAATTTAGTTCGGAAAAATCCTGCAAGTAGTCAGACAAATAAAAGTTTGAAAATTCTGACGTGATTTCAGCTACAACGGAAGCGTATTTCCCCACCTTGACTTATTAAATCATGCTAACATTCTGTTTGTTGAGCAACGCTTAAAGAAATGTGAAGCCAGTTGTGAAGATAAACTTATAATATAACTGATAATTCATTATTTGAAATAGCTCACTCGTCATCTCTGCATTTTCGTTGAATTCAAGAAAGGTTAATTTAGGATTAGGATTATTAGGATTTCAGAAAAGTTAAATTTTTTGTGAACTTAGATAGTCGGGTTTTTCAGATAGTCTTGAGTCATTGTTATATTGCTTGCTATCGGGTTTTGTGATAGACCAAAAAAAATAATAAAAAAACGAGCGATTCTCTCTTTGAAAACGGCACCTTTCACATTCCAAAACGTATGGAAAAATTTGATTGACTTGTGACAAAATTTGATTGCATTGGATTTGTTGTTCATTAATTCGATTCGAAAAAAATTTGCTGTGTTGATGAGATCAATAACCAGCATAGCCGACTATCTTCTAAATTCGCAAAAAACTTAACCTTTCTGAAATCCTAATAATCCTAATCCTAAATTAACTTTTCTTGAATTCAACGAAAATGCAGAGATGACGAGTGAGCTATTTCAAATAATGTGTAATAATTTCAACCTCAGTGTTGGGAAAAATTCAAAATGCTAATTTTAAGGGGTTGAGGTTTGGTAATTTAAACATTGTTATATTGCTTGCCTATTTAAACATTGTTCAGCCGAAGTATATGGAGATTGTGCACCACTCGATATGAATTATGTTGCTTTTGCTATGAACCAAGATATGCAAAATTTTATCGTCATTTTTCCCCCAATACTTTAAGAGTGACAAGTGAAATTCGGGAAATAGTTTCGTAACTGATGATATGATCGCTTCTGTAAATCGGACTTTGAGCATCGTCAAGAAATTCTACACTGATACTGATTTCAGAACAGTGGAAATAATGTGAAAGCTAACATCAAATTACGTATTAATCCTATTTGAATTTTAGTGATTACGTTGCAATTTGAAATCATTTTACGGATCTAGTATAGATAATGATAATTCGAACTTTTTAACATTTACTTAGGGCTTCGAATTAACCCTTAAATGCGTAGCTTTGCATATGTGCAAAGGGTACCTTAAACGTTCATTACTACAAAAAGTTTGAAGATAAAAATTCAGAACCACCATTGTCATTCTTTACATTTCATATTTTATATTTATACAAATACAAATACAACGCCACAACAGGCAAATTGCCCAACGAGGTGGCTGACTTGAGAACATCATGGATCCCCGAGCCATTTTTTGGAGGCCCTACCTACTACTGCTACACCCACAAATGCACCCCCCAACCCCACGGAACCCCCCAACGAATCGGTACATGCGGGAATGTGCGTGTACGTGTAGTGCAACCTGACGTAAAGTTTGTTTCTGTGTAATGTTTGTTATGTGTAGTGCTGCCATCAGTTTTTTTTCTAACTATGAGTGAAGTGTTATGATTGAATGATTTATCGTTGTAGGACTGTTGCTCTCTGTGGCGAGACTTTTTAACGGGGAGATCGGCTCGCATTTGCGCCTTGAAGTTGGGAACCACAGAAAACCAACTTCAGCCGACCACCACTGTGGGGTTCGAACCCGGATCCTCGCATCGCGAGTCCGTAACTATAACCACTCGACCACCACAGCGGCAACATGTCTCCATTGCTGGTACATGTCTCCATTAACGACAAGAAATCTTTGTTGCACAGCATGTGTGGCAGTGATTTCACTGATTTCTAAGAATTGTTCCAGAAAATTGTTCCAGTGAAATTGTTCCATACTCTGCCACGAAGCTGGGCTGGAAGAGATCTCGGCAACGGGATAAGTCCAGTGGCAAAGTTCTGGCGTTCATTCATTCATTGATTTCTAAGAATGTTTTGTTTGCACATCTTTCTTTTTTTTACTAAGATGTTTGCAAAATTCGATTTTCCTTACTATAATTTGAATCACAAAGAAAGTAGTAAAATATTGGCAAAATAATACTGCTTAGATAGAATTATTTAATGTGTAATTTTTTTGAAGCTGTGCGCGCCTTCAATAAGGCCCTGTATAAGCAGCACAATTCAGAAAAAAAAAATTTATGATTTTGCCGACTTTTTATTCGTGTCAGTGGCTATGAAAAAAATTATCACCTCGAAAAAAAATCGTGCATTTAAGGGTTAACGTTCTATATATGTATCTTATACCATGTAATTGATTGTACACTTATTCTTTCACAAAAGGTTTCCTTGTCAGTATTATTCTTTTGAAAGAAATTCGTAATTTTATCATGCATTTAAGCTTACGGAGGTACCGCACTTGGAAGTTATCCTGAACCCTCGAACCCATTACCCATTTTGTGTATCTCCGGCTTGTCTAACTATAGCACCATTCTTATTCTATACAAGCGACTAGATTCCACGAATGGTTCCTGCTGCAATTCACGCAAAATTTCTAGTGTGTATTTGTGTGAGTGCGAGAGAGGGATAAGAAATTTATGATATCTAGTTTTAAAGAACGTTCAAAATCTAGCGTTAGGCACGTTTTCTTTTCTTCTCTTTTTAAGCCGAAACCGATACGATTCCTCATTATATTCACGAGGTGTTTTCGCAAGGGAAGCGGTATCGCTGATATATTAAGGCTCTTGAGTATTATCAGCATTCGCTGCGAGACGTCGCCATAAGACTTGAAGCACCTCATCAGAGTCCTCAACCACCTGACCAGCCTCTCAAAGGATCGAGAGAGAGAGAAAGATGTGTGTGTGTTCACTGAGATGAAAATAAATAAATAAATAAATAAAATGTAGTGATATCTCTGCCTATATCTCCCTTTATTCTTGCTTTACTACCCTTTTTAAGATTAAAATAAATTGTGGATTTTAGTTAGCTTGTACAGAAATAAAGAACAAACTCGAGCTATAAATATAGGCCACGCACTCTGGATAAGTCTTCTACATGTACGTGTATAAAGAACGTGTTATACATGATCGTATTTTACAGTCATCACTGAACCAAAATGATATCAACTAATGTAGGTAACGCTAGTTTATTGAATACAAAATAATATTGTTCTAGTGAAACTCATTTATTACACTCACTAAATGCCATGCATTTTCTAAAAAAAAAATTGATATTTTTTCAACAATTACATTCCCAAAAAAAGACTGTACACAAAGAAGCAACTTCTTTCCCGGTTGAATAATAAGGAAGATAATCAATAGGGGGACAGGAAAATCAGCGCTTAATCAGCTTAATCCATTTATGGATGTATATTATGATCCATTATGGAGTAAGCTATCCATGGCTTTCTCTATTTAACAAGTCACTCTGCTTACGAGGTCATATTTTAAGTCTCCCAAGAGCGACTTATTAACGAGGTTTGACTGTATATACGTCAATTACGAATGATATTGTTGATATGATCATTACCGAAATTATCCATAAGATCCAAAATGGATCCCCTGGAAGCTGACATAAAAGAGTTGAAGATGAAGAAAAATTTTAACATTGGACTTGTCATATTATATTTTGCAGACGAAATTCTTTATTCTATAGTATATTACACTGAAGAGCCAAAAAAACTGGCCCACCTGCCTAATATCGTGTAGGGCCCCCGCGAGCACGCAGAAGTGTCGCAACAACAACGTGGCATGGACTCGACTAATGTCTGAAGTAGTGCTGGAGGTAATTGACACCATGAATCCTGCAGAGCTGTCCATAATGTAGGAATAAGAGGGGGTGGAGATCTCTTCTGAACAGCACGTTGCAAGGCATCCCAGATATGTTCAATAATGTTCATGTCTGGGGATTTAGGTGGCCAGCGGAAGTGTCTAAAGTCAGAAGAGTGTTCCTGGAGCCACTTTGTAGCAATTCTGGACGTGTGGGGTGTCACATTGTCCAGCTGAAATTGTCCAAGTCCGTCGGAATGCACAATGGACATGAATGGGTGCAGGTGATCAAACAGGATGCTTACGTACCTGTCACCTGTCAGAGTCGTATCTAGACGTATCAGGGGTCCCATATCACGCCAACTGCACACGCCCCATACCATCACAGAGCCTCCACCAGCTTGAACAGTCCCCTGTTGACATGTAGGGTCCATGGATTTATGAGGTTGTCTCCATACCCATACACGTCCATCAGTCGAAGCAATTGGAACCGAGACTCGTCAGACCAGGCAACGTGTTTCCAGTCCTCAACAGTCCAATGTCGGTGCTGTCGGGCCCAGGCGAGGCGTAAAGCTTTGTGTCGTGCAGTCATCAAGGGTACACGAGTGGGCCTTCGGCTCCGAAAGCCCATATCGATGATGTTTCGTTGAATGGTTCGCACGTTGACACTTGTTGATGGCCCAACATTGAAATCTGCAGCAATTTGCGGAAGGGTTGCACATCTGTCACGTTTAATGATTCTCGTCAGTCGTCGTTGGTCCCGTTCTTGCATGATCTTTTTCCGGCCGCAGCGATGTCGTAGATTTAATTTTTTACTGGATTCCCGATATTCACGGTACACTCGTGAAATGGTCGTACGTGAAAATCCAAATTTCATCGCTACCTCGGAGATGCTATGTCCCATCTCTCGTGCGCCGACTATAACACCACGTTCAAACTCACTTAAATCTCGATAACCTGCCATTGTAGCAGCAGTAACCGATCTAACAACTATGCCAGACACTTGTTGTGTTATATAGGCGTTGCCGACCGCAGCGCCGTACTCTGATTGGTTCCATATCTTTCTATTTGCATATGCATGCCTGTACCAGTTTTTTTGGCTCTTCAGTTTACAACTACTGGCCAAATTTCATATTTATAGCTTGAACGGTTCTCCATATAACCTTTATCTTCTTCGTTCTCCATTAAAACCCCTTAGGGTTCGAATTTTGAAAAAAAAAACCCCTTCTTAGTAAGCCTTAGTTACATTACGAAATAAAACTATTGACCAAATATCAAAATATCATATTTATAGCTTCAGCAATTTTTACTTTGGGATGATGAATCAGTGAATCAGTTAGGACTTGTTATTTTATATACGGGGTGCATAGCAAACAGGGGGTGTGGCATTTTACTGGCGAACCGTTGATCAGAGATGTTTTTTTTCCAGCTTTCCTCCGTTTTTCGAATTCGAATATTTCTGTGAATATTGTACTTAGGAACATGGAATTTATTTTATTGGCATCGGGAGAGACAGGGCAACACCTTTCTTGTTGGGTTCTGTAGCTCACGGGAACTGTATAAAAAGTTAATTTCTATATTTTAATAACTGTACAACCCCTTGCATTATGAATGACATTTCTGAATACTACATGTTATTTGGAAACTTTTTCAAATTGGAAGTATACTTCTAGGATAAACAGTTCGCCAGTAAAATGCCATACCCCCCATTTGCTATGCACCCTGTATTTAGATTAGTAAGTATATAGATTGGCAAGTATATATATTCGTAAGTATATAGATTGGCAAGTTATTTTGTATTTACTCACATACACACACACACACGGGTGATTTCTCAAAAGACCACTTTTCCCTACTCCTCTTACTCTGCACCTGCTGAAAATCGGATGAAAGCCTACTTCATTAAAAAAGGATGCTTAATTTTACAAGGGCTCTATTGACATTTATTATGCCGTGAAAAGTTTCAAAATAAGTAAAATACTAATGTGAAACGTAAGCTTAATTCTTACAAAAATTAGTTCAACTTATTTCATTGATATATGTTTGCACAAATTGATTACACTCGCAACGTCACGGCGAAGTAAATTATTCATCATTTTATTTCGGAGAATCATAATTATTTTTAAACTAGGCCGGACAGTCGCGAACAGGACAGGTGAGAGTCTACTGTAGTCAAAATAATTTCAGAAATGAAAGTTTTCAAGTGTCTATAACTTTATGGCATTATTTTTCAATCCAAACTCGACGTGACCATGGGAAAATCCCATTTTTTTATATACAGCCCTACATGCAGAAAACTACTTGTTTTGTTGAAGTTTAAAAAAAAAGTACGCACGCAAATCCTGCGGCAAGGGACGTGAGTCTTACCTACTTTGTGTTTTCCGCTATCTTAATAACGGTTACTACCTACTTTGAAAAGAAAGAGGAAAATGTGATAACGCTTCAGAAAAGTTTCAAAGATGAGAAGAGCCAATATGGGTCCTTGAGCACGTATTGCAAGGGAGTCATCTTCTCTCTCTCTCTCAAACTCTCTTCTTTCTCATATGTGTATGATCTCTCTCTCTCTCTCTCTCTCAGTCTGTCTGTCTCTCATCGACTTTGAGGATGAGAACAGACATGATGCGAAGCATCCAGCGAACGTTTCAAAAAAAAAAAAATCGGTCAGAGAGAGATCGCTGGAATCTTTCTCCTCCATAGAGAAAAATGGAAAGCCTGTCCCTTCATATCTTACAAAAGAACAGTTGTTCAGCTTGGCTAAGCGGAATAAGCGCTAGTGGGAAGGTAGAAAACCAAAAAAAAAGATTTCTTGCAATGGATCCTTTTTTTATACGAAACTTCACCACCCTTTCTTAAGGGAGGTATAATTTTCAAAAGGACTTGCGTGACGCGAACAAAAACGATAAAATAAAGATTCGCTGAAAAACTATGGTGGGCATTCACTCTGAAATGAATGGTATACCCTTTTGCATAGAATTTAGCATTCAGAAACAATAAGGCATAAATCTAGTGTAACGTGTTTTTGCCAGCTTCCAAATCATAAAAACTCGAGAAGGTTAGTTGATGTTCATTCCAATTTGAAATATGTATACAGCCGCAAATGATGATTTGATGTAAATTTCAGATTTTGATTTTTTTTGAAAAAATTCCAGAATGTCTGATGCTTCTGCGAAATTAAAGAAGGTATTAAAAAAATCCTCTATAAAACTTAATTCCGAAAGTTCTTCCTAATACAGTGGATCCCGCTTACAAAGTTTTTCAAAAACCGTCATGAAAAATCATTGTAAGCGTGGAAACGTTTTAAATGCGAAATCCTAATAAGGATCAGTAGATTTGGGAACACGAAAATAAAGCGTACTAAGCGGGAAAACGTTCTAGTTGGGATTAATATAAGCGGGATCGACTGTAATTTATATATAATTTCAACATTATTGAAGCATAAATTCCGCGATTTACATACGTGACATTCTTTTGTTCTTAAGTTATAGAACTAAAAATCAATTTTGTTTCATAAAAACAACATGGTAAGCAGAGGCGGATTTAACGGCGGGAGCACCGGGCGCGTGCCCGGGGCCCCGAAAAACCAAAACTCCACACTTTTTTCTAAAAGGGGCTTCAATATTTTCTTTTGCGCACGGGGCTTCAGCCGACTTTAATCCACTACTGATGGTAAGTAGAATGTATATTTTCGATCTCAATTTAGGGATCTTTTCCCCCAAGATTCAATCGACTCATTTTATTTTATGTGGTTAACTATTCGTAAAATTCCCATAAATTCATATTTATTGATCAATCACAGAGCAACAGATACAGATGTCATATCACCAGGTTTCTCGTAATTCATTTTGATGAAAGATTAGCCTTGAGCACAAACTTTCGTAGGAAAGCTTTTAAGATTTTGCTGTCCTAAATCTCATTTATCACTAAAAAATAAGATGTTGATGTCTCCATCCAAATTATTAGATCAGTGAGGATGTATGTTGTTCCAACCTGGGTATACTCACAAAAAAGCAAACAAGTTGCAAAAGTTTCATAACTTTGTGCTACGAAAATTTACCAGAACTCCTTCAAAATTGTCGACCTAAATAAATATACTTAAAAGATACCTATCTGTGTTCGATTTCATGAAAAAAACAGATAAAAGTCATTTTATTAGACAAGATTTCTCAGTAATTGATTTACTGAGTTTATTAAGAAATATCTCAACTCATACACTTCAGAGGACAAGAAATCTTACCCAAGGCCAATGAATTTCCTGTCTGTAGAATACTAGAAAAATTTATTGAGTGTCTGTCTGAGTAAATATGGTATCACTCTAATATAGTGCTTTTAACATTGTAAAAACACAGTTTTTACTAATTAATAATAATTTTTAAAATTAATAATAATTAATATTTTTTCTTGTTAATACATTTATTCCTATACAATTCAAAATTGTGTCGTTCGTGTATATATATTATTAATCTTGATATGTCGCATGCGTTTTTATCATGGCCCCACATCCATCGGCCTTCAGCAGGGTTCAGACTTTTCACCGATCCCTCCATATTGTGAATGTATAGCATGAAAAATCAAGAAATGATGAGAATCGTCCCGGGCTACCGCCCTGGAACCTCGTCAGCCCCACTCTTGTGGGTGCAATGGCTTGCATATGCATTTTTAGTTATTTTAATTCTTATGTGTGATGTTCTTATGCATGCATTTTATTACTGAAAAAATAATTCTATATATGTATATAATTATTATTTTAATAATTTTCTTATAGTCAATATTTACCGGCATTTAGCGAATATTTATCAAAACTTTAATAGTCAATGCAATGGTTTTTGAACAATCTCACGTCGGTTTTCCCAAAAGCGTCACCAAACATAGAGATGCACTGGGTTATTTGCCCTTGCGGGTGTGGCACACTCTTAACAAATGATGAAACGATTAGGGATGCCGAAACAACCTTGATACAAGTATCTTTCAACAGCATTGACTACAAGAACAATAGCATTATCAATATATCGCATTTTTCTTTTTAATTCAGAAATTGTTTAATATATTTGGTAATTGGAACTATTTATTTCTTCAATTGGGGGGGGGGGGGGGAAAGTGTTTTCTCAAAAAATGAGCTTTTAAAACAAATCCCCTCTCCCCACCTACTATATGTTACGCAGCAACCACAACGGAAACGAACTACCAAAGTGGTAACACAGAACCTGGTAAAGAACGCAAAGTAAGAACGGATTCCTTCTTAAAACAATTTGCCCCACATCCTTATCGTCAGGGCTAATAAAACACTAAAACTACACTTGTCTGAATCCCAGGAATTGTCAATGTTATTTTTCCCTGGAGAGACAGAGAGAGAAAGAGAAAGTCCCAAACATCCTCTTCCTCCTTTTCACCTTGAACTTTCATTTTCTCTCGCCGAAGAAAGTCTTCGCGATAATAAGACAAGACATAAGAGAGAGACAAACTTGCTCCTTAAATAAACGAACCTCTTTCTCCCCAAGCGTTTCAGAATTCAAAGTCGGTAAATGCTTGTAAACAAGCTTCAGTAGAAACACATATTATTTCAACACGTGTTCGCTCCCGTGTGCTTTTCCCGTTGATTTCATCCCACAGAAACTAATATACAAGAACGGCGTCGGCATGCGAACTCTTCTGGCAAAGGATGAAAGCCACGGGATAACAAACTTTCTACCATTTGCATTCGGCAGTTGCATGCTACGTACGAGAGAATAATTAGCATAACTTTAAAACCGACTTATCAAGCAAAGGAACGCAATAGGATTAAAGATTCCAAGATAGATCAAAATGACCCAGAGATTGGAATCGATCCGATTTTTACTCGTCAGAAAGGGTACGCGTTCCTGACTCTGGCTTATTAACTAATAATTCCGTATACGGATGTCAGATTACATAAGGAATTATTTTTTATTTCCTATTAGAGGCGGATTTACGGTTTTGACAACTGTGGGTTGCACGAATTTTTCCGCTCTTCTCCCCATTTTACTTTAATTTTCTTGACCATTCATTCTTCAAATGTTCCACCCTGGACTATAGCCGGCAGCCCTTAATCCTGTCAATACGCCTCTTTTGAGGCACTTTTTTGTCTTTAAGGCACTTTTTTGTCTTTAAGGCACTTTTATGTCTTTTAAGGCACTTTTTTGTTCATTCACTTACCTAATCACTCGCTCTCTAGGTCATTCTTTTGGTCACTTCCACGCGCGCACACACTCTCTAAGTCACTCTTGTGGTCGTTCACATTCCTGTACAATGTTTTGGTTACTCACACGTTTCCATACTCTCTAGGTCGGTGTTCTTCAACCTTTTCCCCACCAGCGGACCGAGAAAAATTGTTGAAAAATTTCACGTACCGGCAAAAATGGGATGGATAATTTGCGAAACTGCTGACGGATGATGCAAATAAAAATGAAAATACATATGATATTTTATTTATTAAATATAAAATTAGGTAGCGTCTACACATGAAATTTACGAACCGGCAGGAAATTCCCAACAGACGTGCCGTTGAAGACCGCTGCTCTTGGTCACTTTTTTTGGTCACACTGACCTGATCCATTGCTCTCTAGGTCATTCTTTTGTTTTCACTCACTGACCTAGTCCATTGCTCTCTAAGCAGAGGCTGGTTTTTTGTTTTACCACCTGGTGCGCTATAAATAAATTTCCACTCTTCTCCCCCATTTTACCAATTTTTTTCGAGCACTCATTCCTTAAATTTGCCGCCCTGGTCTATAGCCTGCTAAGCCCTCCCTCCCCATAAATATGCATTTGTGCGTTACGTGATGGTACGAAAAATTCACAAACTATTCACTGAAGTTCTCTCTCCCTGTAATGCCTTTAATTTACCACAATATAAACTCGAAAGTCTGGAAGAACATAGCTAAATTATCCACCAAAAATTCCGTTTCTGCAATCGACGATAGATAGAAGAGGAGACAAGGAACTTCTTCACTCTATTTAGAAGAGTCTCAAAGTTTTTTGTTTTTCCTTTCACGGAATATTCGGCTCTTTGACATTATTCGGCACATTGGCGTCGCCTTGTCCTTCGATCATCACAGAGACACTCGTTCGCTGTCCAGTTGCGGCTCCGGTTTCTGCATAACTGGGGACGACGATGCTCAAAACTTTCGCTCCGATACCGCACGCGGTTCTGATCAAAAAGTACGCCAGGGCCAGGACGAGCAGGGCAAAGTGACAGGCGACTATTACCATGTTGAAGCAAATCATCATTAGCAGCACCACTGAAGACTGATCGAAGAAGAAACTCTTGAAGTAGAGGACAGTTTTTCGCATCCTGTTGAAGAGGAATAACGCGGGCGAGTCGCTATCTCTCATTTCTATAAATACCTGGGCGAAACAGAAATACAGAAATTTCGATAATATCGCGGAAATTTAGGATTTCGGCAGCCTAACTATGATTCCTGGCTGAAGCTCTGAACTCTTTCCTGTTATTGAAACTAAGAACAGATTCTAGCATTCTACCAACGATTTCCGAAGAAACTAGTCTTTTTAACGGCTGTTACCCCTCCCTCGTTATTTGATTTAGTTTTTTGTGAGCTTATTTTCCGTTCATACCCATTGCTTCCGAAAACACTTTTACTGAGTATAATATTTCCGAAGTGATATATTTTCCTCATGTTCATGCAGATAATGTGTCCATAATTCAGCAATTTATCCAAACTTAGTTTGAACTTTTTGAGCTATGATACACGAACGCAATAAATCACATCATGAACGTTTGAAACAGCTCGCGTAATATTTTGGGAAAGATATTTTTCCCTCTATTATATTTCTCTGATGATAAAAGTTGCACTAGAATTTACCAAGAAACGACTTTTATCGTGGAACGACCTAATATTTGCCTCTATGCTTTATATTTGGTCCATATTTAATTGAAAATTTGACCGCATTTCCAACAGTTATATTTTTATATTGAAGTGGTGGGAAAGCCTCACAAATACAACATACCCACCTACAGGAAGGAGTCCCCTCGTCCGCTAACTTTTCGTTAAAAAGTTGTTGCACTGTCTTTCCTGAGGCCAACAAAAAACAATCATGTTCCTAAGTGCAAAATTTGCTAAGATATTTGAATTCAAAAATCGGAGACAGTCATGAAAGAACAGCACAAACCTAACGGACAATGCTGCTTTCCCAACTTTTCTCAAATTTTTGAATTCGAATATCTCAGCGAATATTGCATTTAAAAACTTGGCAACATTTTTTGTTGGCCTCAGGAGAGACAGCGCAGCAACTTTTTAACTGGAAGTTAGAGCACGGGGGGACCGTATAAAAATGAAGATCTTTTATCTTCTTTTTTCTTTTCTTTCAAACCGAGCACAACTCAGGTCTATGACCATCTATTGGCGATTTACTACCTAGTGAGTTTTGCCTGTGTGCACATAACAGTCTAGTCTGAGTGCGTATGTAGTGTCGTGTTCGATTTTTCATTGCTGTCATCTATATTTCAGAAGTGAAGTGAATGAAGTGTTATGATTGAATTACAATTTGTACTGTTTGTAGGTCTGTTGCTCTCTGTGGCGAGACTTTTTAAAGGGGAGATCGGCTCGCATTCGCACCTTGAAGTTGGGAACCGCAGAAAACAAACTTCAGCCGATCACCACGGTGGCGAGATTTTTTATCTGTATTTTCACTCTCGAATGTAGTACAGAGCAATTTTTTAACACATTTTGAGCATTTTGTAAACTGAAACCATACCTCTACGACAAACAGTTGATGAGAGAAAGGCCGCATTAGCACTTACAGGACACCCTGAATAGAAGATACCTTATTTTACAGAAGATTTTATAATGAATTCTGGTGGTGCTCGACACCATGCTACGAAATACTGGAGATGCTCTATACCAGGGGCCTTCAACCTTTCACACAAACGCGCGTGCAAACATTGCGGACACCATAGCCCCGTTTACATGTGCAAAATTGGGGGGTCGCTTCGGTGATTATTACCTTAAAAGTTCCCATGCAGGTGCATGGCAACTTTTTTTCTCATGGGGGAAAAAAGTAGGGCCGAAGATCCGTCAAAAGAGTCCCATCTTTATTGCGGAATAATGGTGGGTGATTTCGACCTGCTCTCCCATAATCTTTTGTACCGCGAAAACTACTGTACGCTCCTTCGTCAGCCATCTTGAACCAACCACTTCCGTTCAACCCACGTAACCAGTGACGACTTAACGTAAAGAAGAGGGGGGGGGGGGATACCGGCATAAACTGAACGACATGCAAACGGATTGTCGCGAAAATCCCTGTTACGAGTACCTTCCCGGGATATTTTATTGCACATGTAAACGGGGCTAAAATAAACTCATTAGCCAATCTTATATAATGTATATTATATAAGCTTGGTTCTTTTTTTTTCTCTCTCTCTCTCTCTTTTTACAAATCTTCATTTGTGCACAATCAGATGAATCTCGTACATTTCTAATAAGCGTTGCAAGCAGCTTCCTATCTCTCAGAGTTGCTCCACTGTTATATTTTAACATCTTCACCAAAACGAGCCATTGGGATCTAAAACAAAAATAACAACAGTCTATCCCGATATCTATACCGCAGAATCGTTAGAAACCTGATAACGAGCAGCGAGAGCGTTTAATCTTACCGAAATACTTAAGCAAAGGAAGGAAAATGTCATTAAAGAGAAGTAAAAAAACAAAAAAAGAAGTGAAGAGGTGTGGTGTTAAATGAATTGTGTTTATATGGCCGCTTCAAAAGAATACGCTCGTTTAGACGAGGTAAGCCGGGCCTAACCACCATTAATGTTTCCCCTCGTAAGAAGTGTTAAGACGAAAAGATGGGCGTTTATTCGAGCGAAACGAAATTGGCCTTAAAGTGAACTCGTTATGAAGCAAAGAAATTTTTTTTGTTTTTAATTCGTACAGTGGTTAAGAGAAGAATAAAATTGTACTCATTACTTCAGAGAAATATGTGGATCAGACAAGTTTTTTTTCTTTTCGCTGCGGACAGTACTTTTTTGTTTTTGAGCGTGTTAAACCATAGCCCGTGGTTAAACCGTGTTGTGCAATGTATATAGTGTGATAACACCCGATATAAAATACGCGCTAATCGAAAGCAATTTAAAACAGTATTTTAATTTCGGATGCTTGGCTTTAGAGGTTTTTACGGCTAAAGAATGTTCCATAACATGGAGAAAATGTGTTACGAGTCGTCTAACAACTGCAGACGAATTTTTCGTTACTCACCAAGTACACTCCTTCAACGCTGTTTTGTTTTTCGCTCACATCCAATATTACACAACACTTTTTCGTCCACCTCTGCTCTTAAAATATTCTCGTATGATCACATAGATATGTGTGGGTTGGCCATATGACCAGTAGTTTCTCGTATTTTGGGCTCTGTCGACTTTTTTCTTTAAACAAAAATGAGCGAGGGGTATTTCCCGGTTTTTTTTAACGATGCTTACTTCAATTTGTAATATTTACTGAAAACGTGGAGACAATTTTTGCAACTGACAAATCGCATTACAATTGCTGTGACTTTAAATATGTATAAATTTTCATCTCACAAATATTCATTGTGTTCAACTTTTTTTTTTTGTGAAACACACTTTAACTCATTGCGCTTTAGAGTAGCCCTTTATTTCCTGTCGTTTTCAAAATTCCACCTATTTCCGCAATACCACATTCTAACCCAGTTAACAGCACAGTGGTGGTCGGCTGAAGTCCGTTTTCTGTGGTTTTTTTCACCTTTTACGCGAGAATGTGAACCGGTTCTCTTTCAAAAAAGTATTCTTCGCAGAGAATGGACAGACTTTCAACACGATACTTACGTAACACTAAAATTCTGGCATCTGCCATTTCCACTTCAAAATATGGGAGACAAATGGTAGCACTACCAGAACACGAAACACTAATAATTCTAACAACATAAATATGGTAGGGCCTCGCATACACTCAGAACACATATTCCAGCATGCACAAATTTCATTATCAATTCCCCCAGGAAAATTCTTACGAAGGTACATGTACGGTTAAGTAATATATACTTGTAGTAGTAGCTATTTCAACTTAATTGGCAATTTTGCCGATTGTTAGAAACTTTTTGGTTACGTCGATGTTTGATATTTATCTCGATGTTCAGCCTAATCATGTGTACAAAATTTTCTATGTAACGAATAAAGATATTAATTGTATAACTTGACACAAAGTACTATATGTTTTATTAAAATTTTATCTTAATTTTTCTTTTAAAATTATTTTCTGATCAGCTATCTTCTAACTTTGAGCTTCAGATCCGTAAGTAAAAAAAAAGTAGCATCAGACGTTAATTTATTTTAATTGTTTCATTTAATGCGGACTTTCACGCAATTATATTTTCACAAGTGATATGTTTCTAAATTCTGTTACGATAAACTTCTTAATCTATACCTTATAAGGGATAAAAAACTTTCTATCCAAAGCTGAAATGTTCTTAAAAGATAAGCTAAACTTCCAGAAGTTCCCCTCCTGTATCTGACATGACACACATGCGTGGCTTCTTCGTCGATTTCATGGATAAGATAATCTTCCACCGTTGGTTTTGCATAACTAATGTTCGAAAAGTTCTGGTAAAAGTTGTTTCAACTATCTTCAGAAAATTTGGTCTTCATCCTCCGACAGCAACGACCCTTATTACAAAGAGAAGAAAAAAAGTGTTCGGTGATCTTCCATGTGACGAATTCATTTCAACATTCACTTTTATTGCTTTAGATTCTAGAGCTGATTTTAGCAATTGGCTTTAAGCAACAGATACAATAGTACAGTGTTCTTCAACTTTTTAATACTTAAGGGAAATATAGTGAAGGTTTCGTAGACCAGGCATAAATGGGAGGAGTAATTTTCGAACCGGCGAAAAAAATTATAATAATAGGAGGGAAAATACTTAAAAATCCTTCCTTGTGAGTTATATTCATATTACACTTATCATACATTCATACATCACTTCATATTTTTATTCTATCATTACACATTCGGAAACATAGTTGAGCTGGGACCCGTGCTGCCACCTATCAGGTAAAAACAAAACTGTCTGTCGTAATTCTGGAAGTAAAATCGCTTGTTGATTTAAAACCAGTATGCAGCATCCATACCAGCTGCTCGAGTGGTCGGTGGTCGAATAGTCATGATTCGAATCCCACTGTCATCACAATAATGGTCGGCTGAACTTAGTTTCCTAGGGTTCCCATCTTCGAGGTGTGAATGAGAGCCGATCTCCCCTTTAAAAAAGTCTAGCCACAGAGAGCACCGAGAGCAACAGGCTTACAAACGGTACGAATATTCAATCATTACACTTCATTCACTTCACTTCGGAAATATAGATGGCAGCACTGAAAAATCAGACACAAAACTGTATACGCACTCAGACTACTAGGTATACACACACACTTCCGGCACAACTCACCAGGTAGCAAATTTCCCATAGCGATAGACCTGAGTTGTGCTCGGTTTCAAAGGGGTAAAAAAGTCAATATACTAGCCGCTCTGTCTCATCGAAGAGATATAAGCAGGTGATCAAAGATCAAGCCCCACAACGGTACAAATCTTTGATCATCTACTACTAAACCACGCACACACCTTCTTCATATTCCTCTGCGGTATTTCTAGCGAATTAATGCATGTTGGAATTGTGCGTGTACGTGTTGTGAACCTAACGCGAAGTTCATTTGTGTGTAATGCTTATTATTTTACAGCCATATACCATATATTTTTCGAATTATGAGTGAAGTATAATGATTGAAGAAGATCTGGGTCACGCTGGAAAAAAGGTGAACACCGAAGAAATATTTTTTATAGAATATCTGATTATATATAAATCAAGCTAGAGAGCACTTGAAGGACAAACCGAGGGAGAGGTTTGTAAACAAAAGAGGGACACACGAAAAAAAATTACTTTAACCATGAGTAATTAGATTGAATACTTGTCCCGAAAAAATGAATAACAGCCATAATACGCGCTTCACAACCGCAACGACAGATTGGCGGACATTCTGGAGCACACTAGACATATTGCGAACGGCTGAATGAATGAACGCCAGAACTTTGCCACTGGACTTATCCCGTTGCCGAGATTTCTTACAGCCCAGCTTCATAGCAGAGTCCGGGACATATTGCGAGTGGCTGCGGCAACAACCAGATTCTAGGGGATTGTCCATAATTTATAGTATTTATACGTTTCGTTTTCGACAATGGGGAAATGAAATTCTGAAACTATTGAACATTGAAGGACCGGACGCACCCCGCTTCCCATCTCAAGGAGATATCAAAGCGTTCCCGAAAGATGGGTGCATCCGGAATTTTATTAAATATGTATATATATATATATATATAAATTTGTATAACAGAATAGCAAGTCCAATTACAGAAGTATAAATCAACGGAATAATTATGATAAATCGTGATCTAAGAATCGAAATCTAAATTGATATTATAGCGTCCTCGGCACGTCCGGACTCGATAATCAAATTCCGTTGGTGGCGGTCCGTCAACGTTAGTTGGATGTCACTAGTCGTGTAGGCCGTACAACGACGAATCGATGTCATGTTTGCGTCACATGTCATGGTCCAAGTGTCCGAGTCAGCCAATGTTCGGACACCCAGATGTTTTAGCTCATTCTAGGCACACATTCCTGTTCCATAAGCATCCTACGTCTTAATTCTCCTGGGCAATTAGGAGATTTTCATCATTCTGAAACTATTACAAATACAAAAGCCACAATAGACAAAATGCCCAACGAGGTGGCTGAAAAAAGATGCCCATGAAAAATATGGATATCGAATATGTCTAAACCATAGTTTCTCTCCCAACCTACTTTGTCCCATCATCACCTCCCTTCTTCAGAAATTTTTTCTCCCATCGCCCCCAACTCAATTTAACCCATAGGATCCTATATTATACCCGTAGCTTCTACCGTCCCCCTGGAACATTCCATAGCCCTCCCCAGGGGGCGTGAACGCCTACGTTGAGAATGACTAGTTTAAACTATACCAAAGATACAACAACCCAATAAGAGCAATAAAAAAACAATAATTATGATCAAATATAAATATACTGTTCATAAAAAATTATGGTTATCTCAATTGTTTTGTTCCACTGTTTTGATAAGCTAAGTCCATCTTTATGAAACACCCTGTATTTTATCATATTTTCTTATTTCTTAGTTGACACAAGAAACACGTGATTTCAAACTACCTCGTTGCATTAAAGAAAAATCCCATGGACCACACACTACATTTAAAACGTCCCAAATATTATCTTTTTTTTCCCCGTATCTTCAAAATTTTTTTCTACCCTGTTCATAAAAAAAGCTTATTTTCTATTTAATATGCAATCTCTTCTGAATTATTACGACCACGATAAATCTCAGACGAAATATGGCTTCTTTAAACTTGGATGGATAAATAAGAAATGAATGTAAGGCAACGCGCTTATGAGTAAAATAACGAAAATGGAATCCTTCTTTGTTGTTGTTGTTTTCAAAACTCCACGAACAAAAGCGAATTTTATTAAATCTTATCCTCCGAGGCCTTGGAGCGAGTTTAAATAAAAGAATTAAATGAATTAATTATGACATAGAGATGAGATTTTACAATATTTATAAATCAGACTTCTTTATGATTATTATTTTTTTCCCCCGTTTATTTTCTTATAATTATGGCACCGATTGAATTTTGCTGTTGACGCCGAAATCCATAATCCGTATTGAATTAAATTCCACCATTGTCAGAGCTGAATTTAATTTAATTCAGGAAAAAAAAAAGTAAGCGAATAAGTAAGTCTGTTTATAAAATCCTTTTGTTCGGTTGTTTTTGACATGTTTTGTTATCCGAAATATATATACGTATGTGTACTGATTTCTTTCCTTTATTTTATTTATTTTGTTTTTGTGATTATTTTTCTGATTGTGAAATATATATATTTATTCGAGAGGGAAAATTCATATTTTGAGTGGCATCTGTTCATTCCCAGTAATGTAATTCAATTTCGTTTCTGTGTTTTGGATGAAGTTAGGTTGAAACCTTGGATTCCATTTTGAACTAGAAAAATAAATTATTTTATTCTTACTCTTTTTTTTTTTTTTTTTTTATTCTCGTGAATATGTTGTGAAAATGCTGACTCTCGCGGTTTAAGAAGCTTTGTAATGGTACCCCTAATATCAAAAATTTTATTATTCGATTCTAATGTTCGAACAATTTTGTAGAATAAGCTTAAAAGAGAAAATTTCATTTTCATGATGGAAAAAAAAAATTAATCTGCGGTTCAAAGGCTGAGACAGGATAATGATCAACAAACGATATAAATGACCGAAACAGTATACAATAGTTTTTAGCATATGCGTGAAAAGCATTTTCCGTTGAAGATAATGATCCAATTTGCACTGTATCGGAGTAGAAAATCCACGAAGTAAAAATTTAACATCAAAGCTTTAGGATAAACTAACTTCGATATTATTCTACCCCCAAATATGAGAAAAATTTTTGTTGCAGTGAGAATTACAACCGTGCTCACAACTAACAAGCAGCAGAGACACGATATCAGGAACTAATGAATCGAGAACCCCATCGAAAACAGCCAAGGACCACTTTTTTTTTTCCGGCTACAAATGGCAATTTTCTTTTGCTTCTCCCAAAGCTCACGTTCTGCAGATTAATCAGTCCGATGGTTACATAACATAAAACATTCTATCAAGTCCACACGTCGTCCCATCGGGGCCAGAAGCCGGCAAAAGATAACAAGGGAGCTTTTAATGCGGCTTCCTCCATTTCCCCCAATCAACCACCTGTTTTTCTTAGCCCCCTGCGTGGCTTCTTCCGCACAAATAGGCTTTCCTTCTTCTTCACATACACATTTTTTTTACTTTCTGTTTCGACGTAGTACAGATAAGAATTCTCTCTGAAGCCCGTCATCTTGAAAGCAATATCAAAAGGATGCATTGAATGAAGGAAAAGCCGAATATATGTGAACACGTACATCCGTCAAAGAAACCGGAATACATATATCAGCCATTGTAGTTGTAGTGCTTCTTTGAGATTATTTTCCAACTATGCGGAGTATGTAAGTGCTCTACAAGGAATATGTAATCTGATACGATAGAGATATGGCACACGTACATTCTCATTCTTTGTGCATCGGTTTTAAGTACAGGCAGGGCCGCAACTAGAAGCTTGGTCAGCCGGGCAAGCATCCATATTGGCGTCCCCCTGTAATGTTGAAGGAGAGGTTAAACTTAAAGGGTGACATTTGCAACCCCCCTTCCGGTCTGGCGCCCTGGGCATCAGACCCGCCTGCTCTCTCCTAGTTGCGGCCCTAAGTACAGGATGCACATAATCAAAGTTCCTCTGTTCTGAGATTTATTACATTTTGAGTATATTCATTCTAATTCATTCTATTTCTCGTTGAGTATATTCATTCTATTTCTTTTGCATTTACATAACGTAGTGTTTCTCAACCTTCTAACAACTGCGGCACCCTTTCTCTAGTTAGCACATACTCGCGTTCTCCTTAGCAAGGAGTCTTAGCCTTACAACCATAACCAGGATTTAGATTCTTTATTTCCCCCCCCCCCTTCCTCGAAATGTTGAAAAACGACTGATAATACTGTGTAAAAAATTACATTCATGTTCACTGTATTATCAGTTTTTGGTCCCTTCCGAAAGAAATTTCTGGGATCAGAAATACCCACGGTTTGTGGTATCTGGATCATATATTCTCTCCCTTGTTCCAAGCATAACCGGATACAGGTTCCTCGAACGGGAAGAATAGTGTAATAATATTAGGGCTCTGATTTTTTTATGCCCTAAAATAAAAATATTAGGACTGAGAATCGATTAAAATTTTTAACTGGTTAATCAAAAAATTTTATTCGATTAATTGAACTATTAATCGAATTTTAATAGAATATATTTTTTGTGACCATATACTATTAATTGATGATGTAAAAATATATTTTATTTAAGAAATCAAGGCTGCTCGCTTCACGCAATTTAATATGCTGAACATAATTGCCAAAATTTGTAATTTCTTCACTTGGATCTTATCGTTTTATGTTGTTTTTTTTAAATCGGTTATTTTTGGTTATTATTCATTTTCGAAACTTCTTTCGATTATACTGTGTTGCTTGTTTTCCTAGAAACTCCTCTCGAATGGTACTTATGAGGAGATGAGCTCGTGCTTCCAAGAATATGAAAAACTACTGTTCATAGTGGAGACAATAAATTTTGTTCGTCTTCTAAAACTCGCGTAATACTCAATTCGAAACCAAAATCATCAGTTTTCGCTGAATCTAATTTGATGAAAATATTAATTCAAATATTTTTAAATATGGTCACATCAAAAATTTTCTGTATAGAACATGATTTATAAGACATCTAATCGGTTTTAAAAAAAAAAATCATATTAATTCACAAACTTTTAATGAAATTTTTAATCGAATTGATCGAGTCGATTAACTCAACTAAAATTTTTAACTGCGATTAACAATGGATCGATTAACCGACCCGATTAATCGGACCAGTCCTACTTTTATTTAAATAAAATGTCCCATTTTTTCAAACGAAGCTTACAAATTTAATTGTTATCGTAAGGAAAATCATAAATGTATACAGTTTTCGTAACTCATTAATTATGTCATGATATTAAGAGATTTTTTTCAGCCTGAAATGTACTGGGAAATTGAATTTTCTGGATGTTATGCCGAAACTAATATTTGGAAAGAAAAGTGATTTGTCTCCTCCGGGAATCGAACCCTGGTCTCCTTACGTACCAATGCAAGTGCGCCCGGTATGCAACGGGACCTGGGTTCATTTCCCGGAGGAGAAAAATCCCTTTTCATTCCAAGTATTCGTTTCGGCATAACATCCAGAACATTCAATTTCTCAGTATGTCATGATAATTATTACTAACCAATACTAACTCATATTCATCGCACACATCTCTGTCATTTTTAACGTTTTTTTTCAGTGAAATACGAATAAAATCAGGAGTTCTTAAACTTTTTAACCTTGTGTGTGGTCTACGAACCCAATTAATTATTTATCATAATTATATGAAGTCCACGGACTCTTTGAAAATAATTTCACACAATATGCAGGTGAACTTGTGGCTAATGCGAATTTGATTAATTGGAATTTATATGGATAATTCGAATTTTAGGAATTCCCTATGAGTTCGCTATTCAATACTATAATTACCTGTTAAATTCGATCTTTTTTTCTCATGTTTTGGATAATTCGAAGTTTGATTTAGATGTTTGATCAGCAACAGTTCTATTTCCTCAGATTTTCTGTCTAAATTTTGGTTATCCTTTTCTTTATTCCGCGGTTTAAGAATGTTTTCCAGAAAATAACATACAGCAAACATTGGAAAAATCAAATCAATAAAATCTAAACTTTTCTGTTGTGGCTCTGAGCAATAAGTAAGAAGCAATGTTTTCGTTGCCAGTTTTGTTTTTCGGTGGGCAGTTGGAATTTTACAGGTTCTTGGATGACTTCATTAGAGCACCTGCCAAGAGCAGATGCAAATGCCACTGCTCAAGAAATACGAAAGTTTGTGTGTGTGAGGTGGCAATTTCCTCACAGAGTGAATGTTCAAAAAGCTGGAAAGATGAAATCTCTGTCACTTTTAAGGTTTAATGTGTTGGATGTTTATGTATCTCTAACGTTATTGTTCGTTTTTTTGGAATATCAATAAAGCTTATCAATATTTTCGTCGTGTCTGTATAAGATTCATATGCTTGTTCAACTCTTAGGGAGAAATATAGATAAAACTAATATTTCTCCCCGATATGTTCAACTATACTGTGGAACTTGAAAATAACTGGTTGCCTTACGGAACGCAGCAGTGGATTAAAATAAATTCTAAAAAAAAGCTATTTTATATAAATAATTATATATATTTATATAATGATAATTATATCATATTTATTTTCTATATATATATATTTCTATAATTATATCACGTTTAACACAGTGTTACTTTAAGAGATATGGTCTAGTTGAAAGGAGGGGGGGTGGAAGCTATGGGTAGGCCTTGTCATAATCATCATCAGCATCACTTTGAGGGACAAGCACAGAATGATCCCCATATAAATCAATGTTAAAATTGGCGATTTTACCGTAGAAATGCGGAAACTCAGTGGAGTTTTCCACCACATCAATAATTTTAAAACTTGAAGTGAATTCTGCATTTTCGAAATATTAAGTTTGCTTAGAGATACGGAGCCCTGAAAATTAAGTATAAAATAATTAGCGGACCTACTTTTGAGTTGGATATTCATGCAATAACATTGATTTTAACCGTTTATTTGTCTTTTCAAGCACTAAAATGAAAATTAATGTCTCCGTATTGTCTTATAAACTGCATCAATATATATAGTTTAGGATGATTTAAAATTAATTATGGGCTCATAAATTACATTGAAGAAATTCGCAGCTTTATGCAAGCATTTTTGAAGCGAAAGCAGGCAAATCAATAACTTGAACTTCAAAAAAATTTTCGAAATACCTAGAGCCCGTCAAAAATTTAAAAAAAAAAGATTCATTTTCACGTTTCTTTAACTTAGATTTGTTTCTTTCATGAGTCGAGCAGAAAGTCACCATATTGGTTACCTTGTATGGTTCTATGTCCCTCAAGAAAGAGGGAAATATCACGTGATCCGAAAAGCCTCATAACACAGGATCCTGTGGATTAGCTTTAACTGCGAGACGATGATAACAAAAAAAATCTAAAGGGAGGAACAAAAACGTTTAAAATCTTGTCTTAAAAAATAAAGAACATGAACTGAACTGAACCTTTAATGATTTGCACAATCGTGCCTATCAGTACACCAGTGGATGGCAAGTACAAATATTAGTGATTAAATTATTGGAGATACACAAGACAGGAACAAATGCATAAGGTTTGAACACAAGAAGTATAAATGCATAATATAGTTTCGAATCCAGATAGATTTAAAAAATAAAAAAAAAACAAAAAAATAAAATAAAATAAATAGAACAAATAAATAGAATGTTACCTGAGCGCATGGGCAGAGATATGAAGCAAACAACAACAGAAAGGGCGTCGAAACTACTGCCCCAAGAAAAATAAAATTTTTGATATATCCTCGATAAATCTAAAAAAATGTAGACACATAGAAGGAGAGGGGTTGCTAAACATTAGATAAAAGTTTGATCGGGAGTAGGTATGGCGAAGGTATTTAGAGATATGAGTATGTCTTTGAAGGGCAAAGAATGTGCATTCCTTAAGAAGGTGAAAAAGATCATTGTAGCTATTTAGTTGATTGCAATACTGACAAGGTTCATCAGGGTTAAATTTGTGCAATATTCCTTTGTTAGTATAAAGTATAAAAGGGTAAAGGCGAAGCCTGGCCATATTCTTACGAACCGCCAAGGGGAGATTGAAGAGAAGGTAAGACTGTAGGGATAGCGAAAATTCAAAATTATCGGCAAAATGAAATAATGTAGAAGCAGACAATCGAGATCTGTCTTCTTGGAGAGAGATATCAATAAAATTATAAGTAAGGGATGTTAGAACTACTGGAGTGAGGTAAGGAGTGGGTGTACACCAGATATCAGGTCGACCGCAGTTATTCATAAGGGTCTTGACTGAATTTGCCCAGTTTTCCGAATCTGTGTGCCGGCAGAGTTCAAGAAAGCAAATTTTTGGTAGACGATTTTCGTCCATTTTTTGAAGCCTAAGCCAGTACGAGATAAGTTGGTTAAACATTTGAGTGGCAATGGGGCGGCGACCAAGCTCAAGTCTAACAAGATAACCAGGACAATATTTGCTCAGATTTAGTAACTTTTTCAGGAAACTCGTATGGACTCTTTCCAGCATATCAGCATAGAAGAAACCCCAAACTGGTGCAGCATAACATAGAGTAGATCGTACAAGGCTATCGAATAATTTGAATGCCACACACAGCGAGGGGTTTCTGGAGCTACGCAGTAAGTCAAGTAGTTGGTTCATGGCCGCGAAAGCCTTTTTAATCATGAAATTAGCTGCTAATGAAAATTTTCCTGAAGATGAAAAAGGGAGGCCAAGGTAGACATAGCTACTGGCTATTTCGAGTTTAACGTTACCCCAAAAAAAGTTAGTATTTTTTGCGAGACGGCCAGACTTTCTAAATACAACAATTTTTGTTTTGTTTAAATTAACAGTAAGGTGGTTAGATGTAAAGTATGAGTCAAGAAGATTGATTTTTTTTTTGCAACTGTATTTTTGAATCACCCAGTATTACAATATCATCTGCGTACAGGAGGATGTTGAGTTCAGTGGAGTTATTAATTGAAATGCCATGGACATGAGGCTGACAAAAAGATTTTTCAATGTCAGCTAAAAATAGGGAAAAGAGGAGGGGGGAGGCAGGTTCGCCCTGCAAAATTCCTCTGGCTACAGGGAAAGAACTTGTTAACCCATTAGTGCTTCTTACTCTTGCACGGGCATCACTGAAAAGCAGATCGTAAATTTTAATAATTTTATGGCTTACTCCTAGGTCAGAGAGCTTCCACCACAAAATGCTTCGATTAACAGAATCGAAGGCTTGACTTAGGTCAACAAAACACGCAAAAACTTTGCGAGCGGGTTTTCGAAGATGGATTTGAACAATAGAGCTAAGTGTGAAAATGTGATCAGTGCAACCCCTGTTCTTACGGAATGCGCCTTGAGATTCAGGGAGGATCCCGTTCTGTTCCGACCAATGATATAGCCTTTTGGTTAGTATAAGGGAGAAAAATTTTGAGGTGCAGTTCAAGAGAGATATAGCTCTGTAATTGCTCGGGTCCAACGGAGAGCCTTTTTTCATAATTGGTGAGATTATTATTTCGGACCAAGATCGAGGAATATCGCCGCTTTCCAGAATGAAATTAAACAAATTAATGAGGAATGTATGTCCGTCAGGAGGCAAATTCGTCAAGAATTCATTGGAGATGCTATCGCTCCCTGGGGCTTTATTACGTTTCAGTAACGAAAGCACTGAAAAATATTCGGTAACTGAGATGGACGCTTCTAAAAAACTGCAAGAGTTATTAAAGTGAGGGTGGGCAAAGGAGTGGGTTAGGTTAGCTGTTGAGGGGGCAGCAAAGAGATTAGAGAAATAATCGAACCAACATTGTTTAGAAATTATTGAGGGGTTAAAATATGTATTTCGTCTAAAAATGTTCAAAGCTTTCCAAAATTCTGAGGAATTAGTTGCATTTTGTATTTTATGGTGGATTTCCTGGAAATATGTGTGTTTTTTGCGGGTACATGAATCACGGAAAGATTTTTTCAGTTGAATATATTTTGTGAAAAGTTCGGGGCAATTTCTCTGTCGGGCTTTTCTTAGAGTATATCTCACATCTCGCTTTAAAATGCGGCATTCCAAGTCAAACCAGGGAGGTTTAAGATATTTACGATGTTTTTTTTTAACCCGTTGATGCATATTTGCAAGAGTTGCTGCATGAAAAACACTATTTTTGAAAAATTCAAAATTAGCATGGGAGTCGGTGATTTGGTGAGTGGATGTGTCAGCTATGCAATCTGAAAAGTTATTTTGGAAAATTTCGGTAAATTGGGGCTGCCACCGTAGCTTAGATTCAATGTTGTTGTTAGGGAAAACATGTGCAGATGACGACGAGAGGAAGTAGGCAACAATTGGAAAGTGGTCAGAATAAAAAAATTGCTCGACCTCAAAGTTTATTATGTTATTTATTGCGAACTGTAATGGGCAAAAAATATAATCAACAATTGATTTCCCAAATGATGAAACATAGGTATAATTTCCATCTTGATCCCCGGGGTATGAACCGTTTAAGATAGCTATAGCATTAGTTTCACAGAAATCAATTAGGGTATTGCCCCTTCTGTCGCGTTTACGGTCAAGAGAACCCCTACTGCTAAAATTTCCAGATGCAAGATCCGGAGGTGCCCGACCGGAGGGATCCCCGCAGTGGCAGTTCAAGTCCCCACCAACCAAAAACCATTGACCTCTACTGACCAGAGTGTAACAAAAATCTAAAATTTCAATAAAATTTTTCGTTTTGGAGCTCTCTGGGGGTATATAAACAGTTCCAATAATTAGATTTTGAAATAATAGAGTATCAGATAGGGAGATCTTAACAAATATTGCGAATTCAGACATCATTAGTATTTCCAAGATAGTTATTGATTTATGTATAGCAAGAATAATACCGCCAGTAGGTCTGCCGAATATGGGTTTTTTTGCCGGTGAAATAAATAAATTGAAATCACTCCATGCCCGCACCTCCAGGTCTTGGTCTGTATAAAAAGTTTCTGTTAAACCGAAAAATAAGAATTCAGAAAGATCAGAGATAAGTTTTGATGAAAGTTTCGACCGTAAGCCACAAATATTATAAAAACAACATTTTAAAGCATTATAATTATTCTGACAATCAACTAGGGGATTAACATGATTCAAACAATTGTTTTCCGGAATTTGATTATCCTGAGGAGAGTTATTTTCAGATTGCGGCACGATTGACCGGGATCAGACATCGGTATTACTTGATGTATTTGATGGGACCTCGATGATCGAGTTATCATTCAAATCAACCGAAAAACATTTACCGTCCACAAATAGACAGTCCCGTATCAGTCTCACCCTCTTTTTTGCCTTCAAGCTGCTATCCATGAGTGAATGAAGGTGAAATCTAATTCTCCTTGTTGTGGCACAAAAATCTTCTCTCACACGTAAACCATCGAGTAAGGTGAAGTTGGAACGGCGTACACTCTTAAAGGCACTAAACACATCATCGCGATCAATACGGCGAACAAATTTCACTATCATAGTGACACACTGTAGATTACCAGAATCTCCATTTCGGCGGCGGAGTGGATGAGCAATGTCGATCATCAGACGGTCGGCTCCAGACATCTGTAGCTTTTTTTTCACAATATCACGTACGACGGAGCACCAGTCCTGGACATCATCAGAGGGTGGAATCTGTACGTTCTCCAGGATTAGATTATTTCTTCTATTGTAGTCCTCAGCTCGGTCTAGGCGTCTCTGGATCGTCATCAGATCAGATCTTAATTTTTCGTTAGCTGCTCTGAGGTCCGATCTTTCCCGGCTAGCTCTCTCGAGATCATCTGTGATTTTCGATAGCTTCGCATCCACAGCATCAATTCTGACAGCAAGATCTGCAAGGGTCTCAGAATTAGCCAGCATTATAGATTTGAGGTCCATCAGCATGTCAGCAGTGTTGGCGTCAGTTCCACGATGGGCGGGAGGCGAATCAGTTGAACTGTGCCTTTGACGCTTTCCCAAGGTACCCGTAGCCTGAGGGGGTGAATGAAGCAGTCGATTTGCAGGCGAGAAAATTTCGTCAATGTTTTTGCTCTGTTTTTTAGGATTCCCCATTATAAAACGTTGTACAAAGTTTCTGATCAATAAATCTGTGGGGACCTGAGAAATTAATAGCGAGAACTCAAAAAATAAAGAACATGACAAATTTTTATGAGATGTATATTCCTATTAATCCGAGGATGATGTCACTTTCCGCTATCCATACGAAAGTTTCGCCATAGGCAGTTGAATTTTCTCTTTTTCTAAATATATCTTTGCATCAGCCAGCTGTTAAGAAGCCTTCGTATGAGATCAACAAAATTAGATCTGGTTGAAATTTTTGAGAATTTACCGGGTAGGGCCTCGCAAAAATCACTTGGCCCGGGGGCTCATGATGGTCTTGAGACGACCCTGCTCATAATCAATAAGTTAAAAAGATAATTCAGTCTTTGATTTGAACAAAGAGAAAATTCAGGTTGGCTTTGTTGAAAATACGGGAAAAACAGGACTTTTTTCAGAAGTCAGCCCGGCCAAATGAAGACGTGAATCCCGTTTAAAAATACAGGAATGTCCTGGGAAGTAATGATCATAATGGTCAAGCTGATCACCCTTCTTCCAAGTGGTTGGAGATGTAACGGTGTGAAGGAGCGACATCTATGTGCATGAAATAACAACGTGAATAAGAAAAAAAAAGCATTTACAATCTGGCTTTTTATCTTGAAGGTTATCGCCGTTCCGATTAGTGGACTTTGTTTTGAATTAAAGTAAAGTATATTAAACTGCGGAATATTATTTAATAGCATTTCATATAAATTAACAGAAATTTATAATAGAATAAAAGAAAAAAAAATTTGTAGGCGCATAGCATATTTGCATATTATATAAATTAAGCAAATAATTACAAATATATTACAACTAGAATCATTCGACAGACACCTAACATTTGTATTGTGTGTACAGATTCAAATAAATTATTTTATTTTTTACATTGTAATATATATTTAAAATTTCCGCACCATTGCTTCATTTTTCAAAATATGTGTATTTTTATGGTGAGGATGACATTATTACTAAGAGTTAGAGCCTATATTTTTCGAAGTTCTGAAGTAGCTTTAACCAGTCAACTGTCCAATTAATTTCTCCGAGCGTTACCCGCAGTGCCCACTTTTTTCGAAGATGCGAGCGCTTTTTACCTTTTCTTGGACGTTCGATATTTTTATCGATATGTCGAAACGTAATATGACACCCCAAAAGTGGGGAAGAGGGTCATAATGTCCTGTGACTAAAAGAAATGCTGTTGATGGATTTATGTGGAACCATAGTAGTTGAACCTTTGCTAAAAGATATATGAGTAATAAAACATATGCATCTTCGCAAGGGAATCGGAAATCGAAAAAAAAAGCGATGGGGATGCAGCTTTACAAAACATGACAAAGATAATAGTAATAATAATCTCAGACCTTGAAATATAATTGTCAACTCCACTCCATCTAGTGATGAGATAATAAAGTTGAAGGATGGCTGTACAGATGGCAGCACATGTATGACAAATGATTTCGTCATATCTATGTGAAAAAGATTCAGAAGTCTGTGCATCTGCAAAAATGCCGTTGTAGACACCACCATTACGTATATCACGACTGCAAATGCTGTCTTAACCACTTCACTGGTGAAAAAGTCTGGGCGCCTGCAAATGCAGTCGTAGGCATCACCATTACGTAAGGCAACGATGGCAAATGCAGTCGTAACCTCTTGACTAGTTAAACGTGTCATCTCTACATGAATTAAAAACATTTAATTGTGTAATTTAAACATGTAATCGAAATTGCCGATTAAAATTTGCATAAAATCGTCTTACATTTTGTAATTGTGCAAAATCACTCAAAAGAAAGACAGTATTCCCTTAATTATATTCATCTTTTTTGTTTTATTAACAGTTGAAATGACTTACAGAATTTCGATTCCTGTTTTGGCTTCCGCTGCAGCTCTTGTTGTTGCTGCTGCCTGGCTCCTTTGTAAAAGAAAAAAAGTATATGTGCAAGTTGCCAAAGTGAAGAAGCTCTTCATCTATCCAGTGAAATCATTGAAAGGAGTTGAAGTTCAAAAACTTGATTTTGGAAATTTTGGTGTTGAAATTCGGGGCTTTCTGGATCGGTAATAGTTTCGGTTATCATATATTATGTCAATGAACCTATATTCTTTAACTCTTATGCTGCAGGAATAGTTGGAGAAATGCTTCCCTAACTGTGACAGCATAAAAAGAAAAAATTCTTAAGACCCATTTACACCCATTATGTGATTCAGTAGGTAACTAAATTTTAAGTGACTGATCGTTCAAAAAAGTACCCACACGATAAGTGATTAAGTAGGTGCTCATTGGATCATTTTTATGAAGGCTAAGCGTAACTAACGCATTTGCGTAGAGCCTGCTGAAAGGGAGGAAGAGGTTTTTTTAAGCTTAGCGCTTACTTTCAGTGATGTACGTATTTCATGAGAAATTTCACACATTCGAAGGAAAAATTTGTCAATGTGGGAAATTTCTTGGCCTTTGTAGAAAATTCTAGGGTTCGTTGAACATAAAAATTATCAACACTTGGGAACACATTGACCGAATACGCCACAGCTTCCAACATTGATTGATTTTTAGCCTATTTGTTAAGGTTATTTTCATTGCAATAGTTCAACCAACATTCATGGCAAAGATATTCTTTATTAAACTTCAAGGTTGTGTGCTCCAGCCACTTTTATTTCCGAACAATTCCAGCTAAATGAAAGGAGATGACAAAGCATATAAACAGGTTCACACTTAAGATCAAAATACCCCCCCCCCTCCCTACCCCCACAGAGAAAGAGAAAAAAGACCTCTCCAATAGTGGCATGTCACGCCCTCTGGCACATGCGCATAGGTCTGCTTAATGGAAAAAAATTAGAATCAGGTTTACTTACTAAATCACTTACCAACTAAGTGGCATATGAAGAGTTCTTATTGTCTGCAAACATTTTAAAGTACTTGACAACTTAAAATTTAGTTAACTTTTCAATTTAATCACTTAACGTATATAAATGAGCCTTTATTTTCATGTCTTTTTTGAAAGATAGATGGCACTCAAACTCATGTTGAAAATATAATATGATACAAATATAATATAATTGAAAAAAAATTGTGACACAAAAGTAGAATCCGGGTTCAAACCCACAATCACCCACAAAATAGTGATTGGGGACAAGCGGGCACTCTACTGCTACTCAACAATATACACCCATCCCATACAGTATAAGCAAACCTGTCAGAGAATAGAGAAATAATAGTACAAATATAAAAAAACTAGAGTATATATGCTTATGCCATCTATATGTCATTTAAAGAATTTCATCTTAAGAAAGCATTTTAAATCATCACAGGATTATGACAGCAGACTCGTCATCTATGGATGATGGGAGCACTCTGAGGGTTAAGAAAACAAAATGAAGTCTATTATTATGTATATATTTTCTATTAGCCTATAACAAATATTTTGATGAAGCAAAGTGGCTTGATTATATTCATAAATATTTTCTTTACAGTGTTTATGTACCCATTGCAATCTTATGTGCCAAGGGTTGGTTGATAAATAATTAAGTGTGTTTCGATGAAAATTGGTTATAATTAAGTAATGAATTTAATATATTTGAAAATTCACTCTCTGGTGATTCCATTTATTTGGATACCAAGTTTGGTCATTGAGTACATTTAGTATTGCTTATGAAAATTCTGGTATTAAATTTCTTCTAAAGATATTTTGATTGAAGCTATTCAGTATGTTGTTAATAAGTCTGAGATAAATGTAAGTCTTATGCTTCTGTTTTCATCTTTTTTTTTTCTTTTAAATGGGTTAAAATGTATAACAATACCAAGTAACATTCAAAGTTATATGTTATTGAATTGTATCTCTAAAGTTTCCTTATTATTATTCAATTAAATAAAATCTAATTAACGATTAATCTAACATCCATCTAATTCATAATATAATAAACCATTCATGAAATTTTTTTTTAAATATACTTAAGTTTTTTAAAGGCAAAATCCACCATTTCATAAAAAAAAATTATTTTGTCTGAATTAAAATATGCAGCTGAAATGAATTTATTATTCTGAGAAAGTTATGAAGAGAACTATTTTTTGTCAACAAATATGACCAAAAAAGTTGTATAATTATACCTTTTACATGTAATACATTTATTTTTTCATGAATGATGAAAAAAAAAATTTTTTTTCAAAAATTAATATCAAATTCTATATGTTTTTATGCAGTGATTTTACCAGAGATTTGAATGTGATAATGTGTTAACCACTTTGTGCACTATTTTTTAATGTTGTTAAAAATATAATGTATAATAAAACATATCTTTTATGTATTCAAGATATATATATATATATAAACATTTATCTCTCTATAGTTCTTTCATGCTTATGTCTGGTGATAGCGTGATGCTATCTCAAAGGCAAGAACCCACTCTTGTTTTACTGACACCGTCGGTGTCTGAAAGTGAACTCACTATATCAGGTGGTACCCAACAAGATCTCAAAGTTAAAATAAGGACCAATATTTCACCAGATGATAATGTTGTTGTGTGTCGGTGAGTGAACTTTTTTTTAGATGATTGAAAAATATATAAAATATTTACTGGAAAATGATTGTGAAGACATGAAGGATTGAGTTAACATAATTTTTCATAATGTTTTTTGGCTTTCATTCATTTGGCATATCTCATTTTTTCAAGAAAAAGGAATATGCATAGAAATTTTTGAAACATATATACAAACAGATCGAACTTGATATTTAGCCCCAAATTTTTCTGTTAGTCTGATGTGTTTTTAAAAGGTTGGTTTTTCAAGCTCCACCTGTCTGGAACATAGGTTACCAAACTTTTTGTTCATAACACTCCTCAGAAAATTTTCCTTTCCATCTCCTTCCTGAGTGATCCCATGGGATTCTATATTGCATCCATAAGTATTATCCTCATTTGACGATATTGCCCACGATATTGGGGAAACATTGGACTAGAATATGGATCTTTAGAAGTGCAGCTTACCTATATTTCAAATCAAGAGTGAAGTGTAATGATTAAATATTTGTACCATTGAAAGATGTGTTGCTCTCAGTGATGAGACATTTTTAACGATGGAGATCAGCATGCATTTGTGACAAAAAGGGATGAAACAATTGATAGAGTAATTTTCTATCAATTGTTTCGTCCCTGATTGACAATCTGTGTGAAAAAAATAAGTGGTAGATGATTTTGAGAAATACATAACTACTTCACCATACACCAACTCCACATTGCTGCACTGCAATTTACTGCCGTTATAAAGTTGGGTTGGAAATTAAGATGTCATCTCTCAGTGGTCACCTCAAGGTCGTTAGGGAATATATCTTGTTATCTATATTCTTCCCCTGGATTGAACCAACCTGGGACCTGACAACAACCTTCACAATGGTAGCCAAGCATCTTACAACCATGTCACTCGGGCACACAAGAAGAAATGTATTGGAAAGTTTAATACACAAATGAACTTGCATTTCAGTCAACTACATGCTAAATATTTTTAAATTTTCTGTTCATTCACTAATAGGTGTAAATAATCCAAAATGTGATTATTTGTCATTAGAAATAACGTTTTTTTAATATTACTAAAGCTACTCTGATATTACTAATTTTTCTTTTGAAGAAGAAATAACATCTATTTTATCTCATTTATTCATTTACTGACAGAGTTCATAAAGATTTTATAAAAGTTGTTGACTGTGGTGGTGATGCTGCTCAGTGGTTTTCAACATATTTGAATCGAACAGATGTACGTCTAGTCCAATGTTTGCCTGAATTAGGAACAAGGAAAATACCTACAATAAGTTCAAATAAAACACAAGCAAACAAAGGATCTCGGGTAATCTTGTTTCTTCTTTCATATTATATTACAACAGAGCCTCCTATTTTCAAAATAAAGGGCTTAACCCATGTTACATAAAAAATTCTCTGATACAGGTTGGTATCTCTGTAAAGCTGTAAAAAAATTAAAATAAGTGCTTCAAAGCAAATAAGGGGCTTGTCATTCTAAAAATTTACTTTTAGTATTTATTAAATTTTACCACTTGTATTTATAAAATCTGAAATTAACAATGATCCTGAAAATGTATTTCCCTTAATTAAGGAAATTAATTATATTAGAGAATTCCCTATTTCCTTAATCACTGATCTCATTTGAAACCTCTTAGCTCACGTGTATCTTTGAAAATATGTATGTAAAACATTTTTATTTCATGTGTTCCAATGGAGGTTTTACTCTATATATTGTGGTAAATTGGTGATTATCCATAATTGCAATTATTATGCATGATCACTAGAACCCAAATCATATGCATCAAAAGAAAAGTGGTGAAATGTGCTCTAAAAATATGCAAATATGTTCTTGCCAAAATATGAAGCCTTATATCTTGCCTTATATGAAAGTGCCAAAATATACATAAATAATCTTGAAATATGCACTGAAAAACAAAAAACAAAATGGTCAAATATGTATTAAAAAATCTACTTCCAAAAAAAGGCAGGTATGTTTTTTTATAATACATATTTTCTATTTCTTAGTTTCATTTACAAAAAAATATCCCCACATATGTATATGCTGCATATGTGGATAATATTTTTATAATATGATATATAGCATTTTGTAAAATACTTTTTTTTTATTTGGGAATTTTTCATTTCTAGTTTGTCATAGCTGCTCAGTAACAAAATACCAGTAAGGCTGGGATTACAATATAAAATTTTGATAAAAGATCTTTTACAACACCTGAAAAAAAAACCAACTAATAAGCCTATTGGTTACAATCGCTTGAGTGTAACCGTTTTTTTTATTCATTAAATTTTTCAAGTTTTATCAAAGAGCTTCTACAAAACTTTTATAATGTAATGGAGGCCTAACAAAAGAATTTCGACACTATTTCTAAAAAAAAATTAACACTTTTGGCATATCTCTAGAAATAGTGTTAGGCCGGTATTACCCATGAAACTTTTGTGAAACTCTTTGATGAAACTTGACTAATGAAATCAAAAGCTTGTCTATTATATTCGAGCAAATGCAACTGATAGACTTATTGGTTGCATTTATGAAGTTTTGTGAAAGCTTTATATAACTTTTGTAATGCGATCCCGGCCTTACAATAAAATGATTGATATTTAGAAAATACAGTATTACAAACATCTCTATTAATTCACTAAATCCTACTTGCGAGAAAAAAAAATCAATGTTATGAAAATATTATGAGCAATATTTATTTCAAAAATTATAAAAAGTTATTGAGCTCAGATAAACCTTCTAAAATATGTACTTTGATTTTATGCATTTATATGCACTGATGCTAAAAAAAAGGCCAACATATGTAAACGCATATGCATATAATCCGGGCTCTAGTAATAATCATCTTGGTAAGTTTGATAAATTTCCCCACATTTATCACTTTTACCAGTGATTACGTATAATTCTCAAATGAAGTTGGTAAGTATGATAAATATGGAATTAATCATACAGAAATATCACTTAAATTCAACCACTTATCAACATCTCCTGTAAGTGATGGATACACTACACATATTTTTCCATAAATATTGTATTATAGAGAAATTAGGGTAAAAAATGTGTAAATTATTATCAGTCTATTAGCTCCTTTCACATTCATCAAAATTTTTAACCATAGTCAACATGACCGATCAAATTCATCATCCTAGACTGAAGTTTGAACAAAATATGCAAATTTTGGTAAATTTAAGTAATTCATAGACGATTTATAATATTTATCAATATGAGATAGAGATTACACATAATCAGCTGTAAATTTGCAAAATTTATCAAACTGAATTTATCACAAAATGGTTGTGATTACATAATAACCAGTGATTATGCGCATAATCACAAGATTTATTACATTTACCCTATCATATATATAACTGATTCATTGACTATTTAAACGTTTGCCACATGAAATTTCCTGAAGGGTTATTCTCTTTCTATCCTCTTTATGGTTTTCCCATACCAGGAACAAGTCATAGTCCTGCTTTTATTGAGATCTTTCAGTTATGTCACATAGATGCTGTGCGGTCATGTGGGTATCGTGCTGGACTCTCATCGTGAGGATCCGGGTTTGGACTCTTGACACACAGTGATGGTCGGCCGAAGTTGGTTTTCCAATTTCAAAACTTGAATGAGAGGCAGTCTCCCATTTAAAAAAATCTCTCAGCAGACTTAAAACACCATGCATACATAATACGAAGATTCAAGCATGTGTCATCTTTACTTTGAAATATGAGAGACAGATGACAGCACTAACAAGAACACCAAACAACAATTCTGACATAAATACATTAGTGCCACACATACACTCAGAACACACATTTCGGCGTGTACCAATTCGTTGGAAATTCTATAAAGAAATGTGTATGAGGTTCATGTACTGTTAAGTAGTAGTAATAAAGTAACATAAAAACAATTCACTGAAAGACCAAGCACCTTTAACTGTTGACACACACAACATTGACAGCATTTGACATTTTACTGATGTCCACTGACCAAATACTATACAGTATTTATTGATGATTCTTTAATTTTACTTACCTATATCAGAAATAAGCTTACAGAATTTCCCATTTACTCCTTAGTTTTTTTCTTGTATTGGAAAATTGTCTTATTTTCAAAGAACAAAAAACCTTTTTTTTCGCCTGTCATTCAAAAATCTAATTCACATAACTTTTATTTTTTTCTTCTCAATATACTGTGTTGTTGATAGATAGGCCTACAAGATGCAGGAGCTGTACATATAGCGTCGGACTTATCTGTTGAAGAACTGAACAAAAAACTGAAGGAAAATGTTTCTGAATTGAATTTTAGACCTAATATATTGGTTGAAGTTTCTGAACCATTTCAGGAGGTACATTATTATTTTTTGTCTGTGATAATTGCAACTACTTTGCTATGATATGGATAATTATAACATGGGATAATCATGCCAGAAAATCATCCATTTTATTACTTTTTTTTTTGGTTTCTGATGCTCTTAGAATCATAAATACATAACTAATAGATAGTCACTAGAAAATTGCCTACAAAGAGGGCCGTATCTAGGCTCAGGCAACAAGGGCACTGCCGAATGGGGGATCCCACAAAAGTCTACACACATTTGTTTTGGTTAATAATAAACCTTTCAATAGCAACCCCAAGGAAAAGTCTGCCGCGGGGCCCTGAGGAGGTAGTCAACTTCATTTTAATATTACTTACAGAATCAATATTTCTTTTCAACACCTATATGTTACAATTTTATATCTGATTAAAAAAATTGCAACTATTATTTACTCTCAGATAGTAATACATCATAAACTTATGACTTATTTTCTTATTTTTCTCCCTTTAGATATTCTCTTTCAGTAGCTCAATACATATCTTGTCTAGGTACATCCTTCAGTTAGTGAACTTGTATAATTCATGCTCACTTCCACCTTGCTGCAGTAGGGTTCTGTTTTTTAATTTCATGTTTTTCTTATCCTCGAGAAATTTACCCTGACATAACCTTTTGCACAGAAAAGTATGCACACAACGCAATAAAATATAATCAGTAAATTTTTAGTTTATGGGAAAAATTCCAATTAATATAATTCTTTTAAGTTAGTTTGTGCTGCCTAGATTTACACTGGTTAGGGCTGAGTGCCGAATAGTAGCCAACTATTCATTTCATCTCTAGTTTTTACCTCAGAACATTTGCAGTCAGCCGAGGGCTTGTTGCAGAAAAATACAAAACATTCCGTTTCGAGGCCTTTAGCCCAGTCATAGTTGCAAGATCAGGGCATTCCAACTATACCAGTGGTTCTTAAAATTGGTTCACTGACCCCTTGGGGTCCTTAAAGAGGTATCAGAGAGTCTGAGTAGTTGAAGGAGAAAACAATTTATTTATTGTGCTTATATTATTATCATGTGCTGAACTATTAAATAGAAAAGTCCATGACCTTCATCTTATTGGTACAAAGGGTCCATGGAACACAAAAGGTTAACAACCCCTAAGCTAGACCGGAAACAAAATAGGTATCAATAGACAACTGAATTTTCCTTGTTACAATAACTACCAAAACCTATTTTACACATAAAAATAATTCTATGAATATTAAAAATCATATAAAGTGCCATTTTTATTAATTATTTGATATACTAGGGTGCATTATATTGAGCGTAAGATTTAATACAAAGAAGCTTTATTTCAATATGCTGTAATACCATAATTCACAATTATGGTACACATCATTTTCCCCCCTTGTATTTTCTTTAGGACGATTGGCAGTTTGTGGCTTTTCCTGATGGATCAGAACTTGCCACTGTTTTTCCATGTGGAAGGTGAATTTGAAATTATATTTGTGGTTATATTTTGATATTAAACTAGATTTTTGTCATCATTAAGGAATACTAGTGTTTTTGAAGATGCAAAACATGCTTGAGTTTTTTCATTTATAAACAAAACTTACTAACGTAAACCCACCAGATTTATTACCAAAAAACATTGGTCTTTTCAATATCAATTGTGTAATATTAAATGGTTAAATAATATGCTCAACCTTTTTAATGTAAAATATTTAACATTTTTTTAAATGGGATCGTTTAGTGCTAAAGGGCTTTTAAACCTTAATAGAATGTACAAATATTCTTTGTATTTTGCAAAAGATTAATCATTCTCTGCATTTCAGGTATTCTTTCATAATGCGCTGGTTTGTTTGTAAAATTCCAGGAAGAAAGGTAGAGAGTTAATATACAAGACAACTGGGGGGGGAGGGGGCATGACTGGATCACTGTTGGATTTTTTTATTCATTGGATTTCCTTATTACTGAATGTGTGTGAAGGGGCATAAACATACACATTCTTTATCTCCAAGTCTGCTCATTTTTATCTTGTTCATGAAGAGAGGAAACATGTCAATATACATGATACCCTTTCAATCAGAGAAGAGAATGAAAATTTCCTAGAACACAGGATAAATCAAGAGAGTGGTCACAACAGCAAAGGTCAAGACAGCAAACTGTAAAATACTCATCTAATCTGTTTACCATGAGTTGCAGACAGCAATCTCCTCCTATTGAAATCAAGCAAGATATTTTAATCCCCCTTTCAGACCCAGTGAGAACAAATGGGAAGGGTTTGTTTTTCCTTGCTGTAGATATTTTTTTTTAACCTCTGGTAGTTCAGTGCTAACATTAACAATAAAACAGCCATAATCCTTGAAGTCAGGGCTAAAGTCCCTTAAAGTAAAAAAAATATCTACTATCTGCTGTGAGGAAAAGCAATCCCTCCAGTTATGCATACAAAGTCTGAAAGGGATAATATTAATTGTGAATTGGTAATTAAAATTTTAAATTATTGCTTAAAAAACAATGTGAAAAGTTATTTCAATTGAAGACATATTTTTTTCTTGCTGACTGGGTGATATGAAATCGGGTTTACATAAAAAATTTCCCACAATCCATTTGAGTTAATATGGTTCAACTGTACTCCCATATACAGTGTATTCTATAATTTTATTCTTGTTAATATTTATGTGATTAGTTGGTCCACATGGATCAGTAAATATACAGGGTGAACAACAAGTTCTGGACACATTAAAATATTAGTAACAAATTTACCAATTTACATAAAAAGATGTGGTTCGCTCTAATATACTTATCATGGCCCTACAATTTTTCTTGATAAATTTTGAAAAAGTGTAAATAATTTCACTCACTGGTGCCAGAGTAAACCAAAAAACTTGATATAACACATAAAAATGCAAGACAAACAGTGCATAATTAATGTTTATTACAATTTGTGTTACATAAAACTGTCACATTTCAATGTGAGCACTTTTTTTTAGCTCTGACTACATCTAATTGGGTGAAAGAGTGCTCATGTAAATGTGGTAGTTTTGTGTAATGCAAATTGTCATTAACATTAATTATGCACTGCTTGTCTTGCATTTTATGTGTTATATTGAGTTTTTTGTTTTACACTGCCATCAGTGAGGGAAATTTGAACTTTAAAAAATAACATCAGGCCATGAAAGTATTTTAATGCAAACTTCACCTTTTTATGTTGATTGGTTAATTTTTAATTTGTTATTAATTTTCAAAATGCTTCCACCCTATATTTCACCTTTAACCAGTCATCTTTGCAATTAATTTTTCCTTTTTCAAAATTTTAAAGCTAGTAAAATGTATTTTCGTGATTAAAATTTTTTATGAATACATTAAAATTGACTTCACATCATGTTTTTAACTGTGTTTTTAAGTCATTAACAAAAAAAATTGTAATTGAAATAATTAATAATTAGTTTAAAAAATTGAAATAATTAGACTAAAAATTGTCATAACGGCATACACCAGCATAGTCATAAGACTGGTTAATAAGGACATAAGACTTTTAAAATGTAAGAAGATCAGGAAAAGTGGGATAAAAATATAATACATGTTTTATATGGGGTAAAATATATAGTATATATGTTTTATTTGTGTGTATATATGCCTATATTAAAACCCTGATACATAGCATATATCTTTGTAAAGTAGGTGAAAAGTCACAGTGGTGTAAACAGAGCTGTAACTAGGGTTTTTGCTGCCTGGAGAAACATAATTCAGCTGCTCCCACAACTTTAAAATTTTAAAATTTTGTAATGGTGTTCTTTGTTCCCCCTAAAACTGCTGCCCGGGGCAATTGCCCACCCCTGCCACCCTTCTAGTTATGGATCTGGGTGTAAGTCTGTTATTCCAAATCTTAAGGGAGAAATTATTTCACTGCAGAGGTGTCATAAATTATAATTTATTATTTGCTGGCAATGGAGATTATTCACAATTTACTTTGCATTCTCTTTCTTTCAAGGTATTAATAATTTTGGACCAAGAAAATAATGCAGTCACAATCTGACTGAAAAATGGCACTGCTGTGACTTTTCGCCCCCTTTCACACATTTAACTTGTCACCGTTGCAAATAAAAGTTGCACTGGCATTTAAATAAAAATGAAATCTTTCATTGAAAAAATTAGTTTCAATACAAAACATCACTTCTTTTTAATTGATAGGCTGTCAGAATTTTTGAAAAACTTTGTTCAAGTATGTTTGCTATCTTGTATATATATTTTTTCAATTCAAAGATTATATCTGCTTCATTTTTATTTCCATAAATATAGATGTTGTCATGCCATCATAGGCATGAATTTGGTTTTGTTTTTGGGTCTGCTAACCTTTAACATTTTATTTTTATATACAACAACTGTGTGTTCACAAATTTTTTTTCTGGTTTTTTTTTTTTTTTTTTTTTGGCGGGGTAACATGTTATGCCATCATAAGAATGAATTTGCATTTTTTATATATTTTTTTGTACTCGACCCAGATCGCAGAATCAACACATATACCACTTCCCCCAGAAGATGTGTGTGTGTCGCTGAAAAGAATGCACAGAACTTTTTGTCAACTAAAACTCATTCTTCTCTATATACATCGCACACAAACTTTCAACAATTGTCCAGACTTACTGTTTCCATATCAAAAAGGGGTTGCCAACTGTTTGCCCAATGAAGGTGCACTATCATCATCAATTCAACCCAGGGCTTTTGTATAGGTTTGGTGATAACCAGATATCACTGGTTAAGGTGACCACCACATCACAAAAGGACAGTTATGGACGCCAGCATGGCGAGATCGTCATTGCCAAGGTGTGAAATTGTAGAGTTTTTTCACCTACAGACAAAAAGCACAGTCATTATGTAGTGAGCGTAGCAGCAAGTCCATGTGGGCGTTTCCTCGAAACTTACATGTGCGTACCATCGCTAAATTCATAATTAAAATAAAACCTTAGAGCAAAATTCTTTCAAGAAGCATCATAGATTCATCAATATCAACAAATTCATCAATCTTGTCAAAATCAAGGTCATCGCCTGTAAGATCATCTATCCCGTACGACACATCTACAAAAATATGAACTTTGTTTGGAATTATTGCCAGTCGCTGACTCACCACGACATTCCAGACTGTGCTAAAAGAAGCATCCTAGTATGTGACTGTCCGAGCTAACCATTCATAGACTGTGACATTCTCGATAGACACATCATTTGAATCACACAACGATGGCGCTTCCACGTTCATCTTCAATTCAGGTATCACTCCTCTGGGAAGCTTCCTTAAATTTTTTTTATGCATTTTTTTTTTTTTTTTTGTGCACATTTTTTCAAAGTAATTTACATAGAGCCGAACAAGTAATAATTTATTGCCATGGTAATTTTTTTTAAATATGCATCCCACCAAGTGTCAATTCTAGCATGAGCGTAGAATTTTCATGTGTTTTTCTGTTTGTCATTTGCAAGTATTTATTCTATGAGAATCTCCTGTGCACAATGCTAAAATATATGTGATTTTTTAATTTATTTAACCCCAACGATCTCTGGTCAATTCCTTGCATTTTTGCTCATTGTCATTATTTCCTCTTTCCCCTGTTTTTCAAATTTTACTTGCACCTAGGTAATATTGCACCACCCTTTTTTTACACATGTTTTTAATATTTCTTCCATTACAGATGTGTCATGACAACTAATAATCCTTCCACTGGAATAAAAACAGATCAGGAGCCATTGAAACAGTTGAGAAAGTAAATTTATATCAGTTTTTCTCTCTTTCTTTGAATGTGAAATATACTGTAAAATCTTGTGAATTATAACTACTTCAAAAATATAGTTTGAATGAACATAATCTTTGTGCCATACATATAGTGACATAATTATAGTATTCATTACATGTGAATGACAGTATAATTCAATCTTTTTAATCATATTTAGTTTTACATTGCATTAAATATGTCATTTTTAATTTATTACCTATATTGCCAAACAAATTTTTAATTACCATAATTTCTCACACATATACAGTAAAGCCTTGATAAGTAGTCACGCAAAAAGTTATAAAGAAATTAGGGCAGCTGAAGCGGAAGAACTTAAATGGAGTGTTGTCAGATTCATTGTTCAATATCGTGAAATCATATAAACTTAAAATAAAAAAATTATCAAAATATGAATTAAAATTACAATATGAACAAAATTTATAGATTGCAAAAGAAAGAAAAACATAATTTATTTACATTTTTGAGCTTTTAGTTTTAAACTTATGATAAAATACACTGGGGTATATTTTCAATTTATATCTGTGTTTCTTTAATTTAGACTAATCAGAGCAACTGTTAAAATAGCATTTCTCTGCAAATTAATTTTCATATACCCAACACATTTAATTTTAGTGCTTTAGATTCTTCAGTAGTTCATGGTATAAATAGGTAATCTCAAACACAAGATCAAATTTTGGCTTTGGGGGGGGGGGGGGGTTAGGTTGGGCAAAGCAGAAAATTATAAGGCCTTCTCAACTTGGAGAAAAAATTTCGGTTTGTTGAAATATAGTTTTTTAGTATCATATTTCTTGGATTAAGCTCTACTTAACAAGCTGAACTAAATATTGTTAGTTTGCAACTCATTTGTTAGTTTTTGTTTTGACAAACACACACAATCTTGAATTTGGCGCAAACATCATATAATATCAAATTACCAATTAATTCAATTGCATTTCAACTATTCAGAATAAATTCTAAACATTCACAAACATTTTCTCCTCAGTATATTTGTTTATGTAATACAAGGAAGTCCTTTTTTTTAAAGAGATGATTTTCCTATTTTTAATGAAAAATGTTGCACTTATTCCCAAGAAATATTGTACAATATATTACTTGAAGAAAAAATCAATTACAGTTAGTGGTTGATAATAATTCAATAATAATTTGTAATAAAAAATACTAATGATTTTCAGTGATTAGGATGCAGTGATTTGCATGCAAAGTTTGTTGAAAATCTAAAACAAAAATTTCATTCAGTTATGCAGAGTTACTCAATGTAATCTACAAATTGGTTTTTACTTTTAAGGGGGTCTCCTACCTTTTAACATAGTAAAAAACTTTCTTATGTAGAAATATTATTAAATATATTATTTTCCATTGATTTATTTCCAATTTTTACCACATATATTTAGTTGTGTGTATACTATCCTAGGCCATTAAAAATTTTTGCACATCTCTATTACTTAATTTTTTACAAATTTTCAAAAAAATACTTTAAAAAATGCTTGTGTGCATGATAAAATAACATGATATCAATGAAAATTGATAAAAATTGATTCTCAAAATAAATTAAACTGATGTGACTAATAAATTAAACTAAAATGATGAAAAAGATTTTAAATCAATTCATAAATACTTAGGTTATAAGAAATTTTTTTTTAATTTTAACATCTTCAAAATTCAAGATTGAGTTAATAGAATCTCAATCCTTTTCATCATTTTATGAACTGAACAGTTTTCTTTATTTCGAATCATTTTTAGTCAATTACATTGATTTTACGCAATTTTATCATGTGGACAAGCTGTTTTTAATGCATTTTTTTTGAAAATTAGTAAAAAATTTTGTACTTATATAGTATAGCATACACCAGTGGATCTCAAAATTTTTTCACCTGGGGCTCCGCCATAAATAGGCACAATATAAATCTAAACCGTGAACAGATTGTATGATCCCTTGGGTTAATATTTGAATGTAATATGTGTTCTGTATTTGTCTTTATGTATTGATTAAATTTTCAATTTAAAATTAAAAAAAACAATATCGCCAGCTTGTTGCAACGCCCCTGACACAATCTGGCAATTCACATTTCGAGAAAAACTGGCATGCACAATCAAATACATATGGTAAAAATTTATTTATGGATAAAAATATATTTAATAATATTTCTACATATGAAAGTTTTTACCATATTTAAAGGTGGAAGACCTTTTATAAATTATTAATTTACATATGCTTAAAATTTTTTTATATTTAACTTGAGTGTTAATGAAGTTCATTATGCTGAAATGAATAAATGTATAAATACAGGTTATTGTTTTGTCATCAATTAACAATAGTGACAGTAATACTAATTGATAAATAATTTTTTGGATTTAAATTTTTCTTATAAAATTCATTGTTTTAAATCCACAGAAGCAATTAATTTTGATACTTCTTGTGTATTGTAGATTTAGAGTACCTGATGATTTAACATTAGCAAGAGAATTAAGTCACAGCCCGTGTTTTGGTATATTGTGCCGTATTGAAAAGTTTGGGACTGTGCAAGTCAGTGATGAAGTATTTGCCGTTGTAAAAAAAGGGCAATTCAAGTTTACATGAAATCTAGAAAAATGAGAAGAAAAAACAAAGAAATGTTATCAAGGAATTAATATGAGCATTATGGAGCTTGTGAATGCTGCAAAATATGTTTCGTAATTTTTTTTTCTTTCAATATATCCCATCCGAAAATTAATTTTTCATTTATTAGAGTAAATATTAAAATTTCTGCAAAGACAAATAACTTTTTTGAATGCCATATATATATATATATATATTTTTATTTTTTTTTACTTATTTTTTTTGTATACCTGATTTTGAATGTTGCGGAAAAAAATTGATGTGAATATTTTTATATTTTTGTAAGTATAGTTATGCACACTTTTGTCCTGAGAGTTTGCATGCGTCAAAAACTAATTAAACTTTGAGATCAGGAATACAGTTATTAATTTTTTTCAAATAAATTATGCAAAAAATTATACAGGGGCTTCCCCATAATTCCCCTCTCTGCTTGCACTTTACTGGGGAACGGTTGATCCTAGAGGCATACTTTTAATTAGAAATGGTATCCAAATAGTGTGTAGAACTCAGGTATGTCATTCATGATGCAAGGGGTTTTATTAACATATAAGAATGTACTGCTTATACAGACACCCTGACCTTAAAAACCCTATTGGAAAGTTGTTGCCCTGACTCTACTGAGGCCAACAAAAAACTCATGTTTCTGAGTGCAATACTCGTCGAGATATTTGAATTAAAAAATCTGAGAAAAGTTGGGGAAGAGCAGCACAAACTATGAGGGAAAAGACACAATGCTTCTTTCCCTCATTTATGCTGTTCTTTCGCAATTTTTCTCAGATTTTTTAATTCAAATATCTCAGAATATTGCGCTTAATAATGTGGTATATATATATTTTTTCCTGCTCAGGAGAAACAAGGCAACAACTTTCTAATTGGGTTTTTGAGGCTTGGGTGTCTACATTGCCACTGTGGTGGTCAAGTGGTCGTAGTGACAGAACCCATAATGTCAACATATGTCATAGTGTTTGAACCCCCACCTGTGGTCAGCATAAGTTGGTTTTCTGTGATTTCCTACTTCTAGGCTCAAATGCGAGCTGATGCCCCTATTAAAAAGTTTAGCCACAGAGAAAGATAGAGCAACAGTCCTACAATGGTACAAATATCCAATCTTGAACTTTACTCCCAAAATGTAGATGACAGCACTGAAAAATCAGACACAACACTAGGTACACACTCACACTTTCGGCACAACTCGCTTGGTAGTAAATTGCCCATGGCAATAGACCTGAGTTGTGTTTGGTTTGAAAGAAAGAAAGTGCCAATACAGACCATTCTCAATCTTCTTTATGACGTTAACTTAACAAGAACATGCTATGATGTTGAAACTCTTTTGGCAATAGACCGGAGTTGTGCTCGGTTGGAAAGAAAGAAAGGGCATCCACATTAAAAAGTCAATTTTTTTTTATTTTAATGGCTATATACTTTATAGCAAGGGCTATTTGCAACATGAAGAGAGAGAGAGAAGTCTGAGGTCTACACATTACTTGGATACTTTTTCTAATTTGAAGTATGCCTCTAGAGCAGCAGTTCTCAACCGGTGCTCCGCAGAGCCCTTTGGGCTCCTTGTGCACTTCCCAGGGGCTCCGTGGTCACTAGAGGATGATAAAATAAATCAGTAAATTTGATAAACAAACAAAAAAAAAAGGCCTAAAGGGTACTGCCATATAAATAATATAATAAAAAGGGCTCCTCAAGTTAAACAGGGCTCCGCCATGGAAATTATACACTGAAAAGGGCTCCGCGAGTCAGGAAAGGTTGAGAATCATTGCTCTAGAGTCAACGGTTTGCCAGTAAAATCAGGCAAGTGGAATTATAGAATCACCCTTTATACATCATACATATTCAAAGCTTTTGCAGAGCTGTAGGATGTTAAACCCCCCAAGCAGTCTTGCACTATTTTACATAAGTGCACCCAGCAAATGATTTTTAATTGCTTAACAACTAAATAAATATTTTCTTGACTATTTGTACATATTCAAATTCCTTAATGAACGTCATTTGTATATATTGAACCAGTTTTTGGCCAAAAGAGTTTCAATGAATAGTTTAACTATGTTTGTATATATTGAAATCTGAAATTTATAAACATGTATAACAAAATCCTTGTAAAATTCAGCCTGAAAATGTATGAAACATACATGAGTTTGTACAAGTGTTTGAATTAAAAAATATATTTTCTTGTAACGTATTTTTTTATGCATCAATGAGCTATCTATGTACATTTAGGTGGATATTTATAGATTTTTATGTAAATTCTAGCATATTTTATTTGATTAGTTAATGTCGTGATCGCCGTTTTCCCCATCAAAATATTTTTTATTTTACAATAGCATAGGCACATATTCTTATTTTAATTTAAAAAGAAAGACATTTTCTCGCTTTTGCTACATTGTGACATCCTCATCTTGCCCCCCCCCCCCAGACTTTCAAGTCTACCTCCACCTGTGCTCTTGGTTTGTGCTGTAAGATGCCCAGCCATTAAAATATAGATGTAAATTAATAACATTTCAACAGTACGATTAACAAATCATATTGGAACTTCTATTGTAAGGTAGAGAAGTACACCTCGAAGTTATTTTTCCACTCTTGCAGGCGTTTCCCGAATCAGGTAGTTTTGGGGAAGCTCATGATTTTCGAGAGCGGGGGGGGGGGGGGGAACCTCCTTTAAAATGTAGCTTTTCAGCCAGTTGGACTAATTCCTGGCCGCAAGTAAGCATGGTGATACCAGCCTTTTATAAGTTCCTTTTTTGTGCTTGTGTGTGGCATTCTGTTATTTTGTTTCCAATATTTTTCATTTTATTATTGTAAAATGTTTATTTTTTCTTGGTTCAAATCACAGTTAAATGTCTGTTTAAATTCTTTCCCTTTCCTTCAATTGATGTTTGATCAATGATTTTAAATGAATTTTTTTAATGTTAAAGTAATTTATTAAAAGTTTACATTCGGGAACAGCGTCAATGTTATCTGGAGTGCTTAAGTATGTTTTCATTTAACCGTCGCCTCACAGACGCTAAGTATATTTTTGTGCTAGTAATATATATATTTAGGTCATTCAATTCAAATTTATGACTGTAAACAGATTAACTAAGTAAAATTCAAACAATATATAACTTGTAAGTAATTTAAATATGTTTGTGGTTTGTCTAATTGTAAACACAAATCACAAAACTTCAGTTTACAGTACGTCACATTCTTTACTTTATTCAACATACGCAAATACAACTTGAAAAATTATTATTGCACTGTTGAAAAAATTTACTATTAAATAGAAAAGAGATTTAATTTTAGGTAAAATTAAATAGAATAATTATTTTATACATTATACAAGTTTGAGGGAAGTGTGTCAAAAAATTCATCTTCCATTAGCATACATAATACTTTTATCCAGTCATGTTCGTTTTCCAGATTGAATGTTTTCTGTGACGTCATGTTGGATCTAAAAATAATAAAATAACTATTAAGAGCAGCTGTTGCCAATAAAAATTAAAAATATATGAAATAAATGTTGTATTACTATCAGAATCGAATAAGGTCGCGTGGTGTCTAGACTCTATAAGTGCACATTCGTTAACCTCTAACAATGAAATCAAACTGGAGCCATGTTGATGATTTCTAGATATTAGTATTTAATTAATATAGGAAGGTAGATGGAAGTACAAGTCAGCCAGCCAATCTATTTAAAAACAGTGAATAAAAGAAATGCGCCTGGCGTCTCTTCCGACGCTACGCGAGCACTGCAGGGTTAATTTATATTATGTTACGAACCGCCCTCGCGACATTAAAAAAGATAATTACACTAAACCTACGAAGCCTATTCACCTAAATTAAGTTTTGTGCAACTTCCTTTTTTCTACTCACTCAATATATAGATTGCATACAGAGGGGCCGACATGATGAAAACAATGAGGGGGGAGGCTGAAGTTGCTGGCCTTTTCGTATATACGGGACTCGGGTGCGTAGGCATGAGAGGGAAGAGGCATTGTTTTTTCAGAAATTATTGGGAGGCTCAGACCTTTTACAAAATTTATTGGGTGGGGGGAGTCAAATCACTACCTCCTATATACCTCCTGTATATAGGAGGTAGTGGTCAAATGGCCCAAGGTTTCTAGAATATATATGGCCTAGGTTCCGGCGGCTACGGTTGCATAATTAACAGGTTGTATGGCATTTTACTGGAGAACCGTTGATCCTAGAGGTATACTTCCAATTAGAAAAAGTACCCAAATAGCGCGTAGTACTCACATCAGATATGTCATTCATGTTGCAAGGGGTTGTATAGTTATTTAAATAAAAATTTTAACTTATTTTTTACGGGTACTCTGTGTGCTCAAAACAACTTTCTAATTGGGTTAGACCACGGAAATCTTTTGAAACAACCAGCGAAATTATTTGTCTCAAATTAAAACTTAGAGGATTTCAAAAGATCAGATGGGGCTGCAGAAATGCATGAAAAGACACGGCCTAACTTTTCGGATACTATGCGGAGAAAGTGCAGCGGTGGATACAATTTTCACCAGTGAATGAAAAGAATCGGAGAGAAAATCATTGATTATACTGAAACCACCACAAAATGTTACGATGAAATTTTTTTTTGGAAATCGCCAAATTAAGACTCATTTTTTATTTCCCGCATTTTGTCATTGTCTCTCCCATTTTACGAACTAATTCCCAAGTCCGTACGGGTTCGTAAAAATGAGCGTTGACTCTGTGGTTTTTTTAAAATATATTTATTCCCAAGAAAATTTCTCGTTTTCTTCTCTCGTCGCATGGAATCAAATACAGCTAGTATATATATAGCCATGTAATCACACGTCGGCGATGAAAAAAATGGATTTGGCACCTACCGAACCGTCTTACATCGAACATTGGCCAGGGATTTCCAGCCACTTCGCGAATTGGCCAGCCAAAACCTGAATCATTTCGCCAAATCTGACTTTAGCCAAAACTCCCGGTCAATTCGCGAATTGGCCATGATTCAGGCTTTGGCAGTAACAAATACGGAATGCATAAAGTCCCTTTATGCTGTATAATACCTCGCGAAGCATTGATCCTAGAAGAATACTTCCTATTAGGGGCCATTCAAGTATTACGTAAGCAAATTTTCAGCCATTTTTCACCTTTCCCCCCCCCCCCCCGTCAGCAGCTTAGAATATTTCATATCTTCATATATGTTTTTTATATGGGTGGTTGATATATGGGGTGGTTGATGACGTAAGCAACCTTCAAACCGCCCTTGTCAGCAAATCCGAACCTCCCACCCCCCCCCCCCCGATGCTGACATAAAATACTTGAATGGCCCCTTAGGAAAAGAATCCAAAGTTACGTGTAGACCCCAGACGTCATTCATATAATACGTAGTAATTGAAATAAAAAATGGAAGCACTTTTTATTTGGTCCACACACACCATGTTCCAAAATACTCTATTCGAAAGTTGTTGCTCTATCTCTCCTGAACAAACTCTCGACAACAAAAATAATCCACGTTTCTAATTGCAATATTCGCTGAGATATTTGAATTCGGATATATTGCGAAAAATGAGGGAAAGAACGGCATATGAAGCGTAGAATGGGATGGTCCGTTAGTTTATGGGTTCTTCATTTTCAGCGATTTTCGAAAATTCAAATATCTTTCAATTCAATATGAATGACGTATGGTATCTGAGGTCCACACACTATTTGGATGCGTTTGCCAATTGGAGGTTTGATCAACATGAAATCCTGATATCTTCATGAAGATTCTGTATATTTGCAATGCAAAACTTCATGCACCTGATCTTGTAAACACTTTTTTTTAAGACGAACTGCAACAATTTTCATCCTTGGTTCAGGTTGATGACACGATGTCACAAATTTTAAATAACACTAGAGTGTTAGAATTGACGTTCCCAACTGGTGAGACAGCATTGAATCATCATTGGTGAAGTTGTCAATATCAAACTATTCTAGAGAAAGATCGTTCTCATTAAAAATGATAAAATCATCAGTTCGCTCAAGTTCTTACAAGAAAAACTATCATCTCTTCAGATGTATTGTGTATTTAAGCTGAGATGACCCAAAAATTAGATTTTGATGACATTGTCGATGCCATGGGTTTTGTTCATATGAGAGTGCGAAAAAGAACATTTTTTATGAGATATTTCATGGGAAATTTTACATTTCTTATTTAAAATAGTGTATACCTTTTTTTTGTGTTTACAAACAACATGTACTGTATTTGCTGACATACCAAACCTCTATCACCACAGTCGAGCCCCCCTCCCCTCCCTTCCCTTCCCCAATACCTATTTTGCCCAAGTCCCCAGTTAGGCCTTGGTTAAACCTTCCTCTAACTCAGCTTTCAGAACAAACTCGGCTTGTGCCTAATATTGTATTTGAAGAAGAAAAAAACGCAATGAAGGAAAATCTACTAACAGGAAGACAAAAATAAGCAACATAATACCTATCGAGTCTTCTTCGTTGTATACTTGTCAAAAATAATTGTCAGATTCTAGAAAGTGGATGACGTAATGAACAGTAGTAGATTACTACCTGGGTAGGTTTTCATATCAGTGAACGACACAACACAACTGGTTTTTTCTTTCTCTCTGTTTGTCCTTTATCAATGAGAGAGTTGTTACCACCTTCGATGCTTGATGTAATGTTATCGAATACGAGTTAAGTGGAGCTCCTTGCAGTGATTTTACAGCGCTAGTAAGTGCTTTTATATAGTAGCTACTTATTTTTTTTTCCTCTATGTTATGTAGTTTAAGGCACGATAGAATGAATTATGCGATTTATTCTTTTTCAAAAAATATAGACACATTTCTCCAGTTATTCCACTTTTGAACGGACAAAATATTTACCTTTTGAATAAGTATATAGATACAATTTAGAAGGTAAGGGCAGTAAGAAAACAACAGTTAATTAATTTCATCACCTAAAAAAAATTTCACTGATGATAGGGCATTGACCATTGCCGGAACTCGATCTGGGGGGGGGGGGGGGAGACAAATTTTAGGAAAGAAAAATACCCTTACAAAATCAATGAGTTTTACAGTGGCGGGGGCCGGCAAAATCATGTTTGTTCCATCCCCCCCCCCCCTTCGCCGTCCTCACAAAAATCTTAGTTACGGCTCTGGTATTGACGTACTATAACTTTTGTGCATATCCAGCCATACTGAAGGTTTTTGTGAAAGCTTCTAGGTTCCGTATATTTTGGCCTGCCCACCTCTTACTTGTTAAAAACATAATTTTGGAGACTTGTGGCGCTCAACCCTTTATTTGGCAAGCATTTAAGTACCCAGAAGAGAAAAATTTCGAGTTGTTATTTTAAGCAAATGGAGATACTCTGAATGCTATTACATGAAATACACAATCTTGAAGAAATTGACTCTATGAGTACCATTGTATAACTTGCAACTAATTATTAGTTGCGGTGCTTATTCCAAGAAACAAGGCACTTTCTTATGTTACAGAGTACCGAAATTCTTGATTCTGTATATTTTTGTCACTCGAAAAAAATCAGTATCAAACATAGTCATTCAACTGCAACTTTTTTTTCTTTGAGTTTATAAAATTAATTTTTAACGCAAATCGTATTTCTTTTTTTTCTTTTTTTTTCTCGTTATTATACAGTTTGAAAAGCCGTATAGCTTTTGTGATTTATTTTGTAGCCAAAAATATTTATTCACGTAACAGTGTCTCGTGATGTGTGAAACCATAGCGTATATGGTTTTAAAATTTGTTTAGCTCTTGCGGCTAATTCAATGCCGTGGCCTATCTAATAATCTTTCTCCTTCTAACGCTTTGACTTTAAGTGATTCTAATTAATACTTAGGCCAGGATTACACAACAAAGGTTTTGTGAAAGTTCTTTTGTAAAACTTGAAAAATTCAACCAATAAACTTATTGGTTGTGTTCTTACCACAATAACAACTTAAAAAATAAATATTTGCAACCCCAATAAACTTATTTTTAAAGTTTTATAAAAGAATCTTCACAAAACGTTTGTAGTGTGTAGGTCCCGGTCTTATTAGCCCTCGTGTGCAGAAAATGACCCTGGTGCGATAAAAATGATCAAATGAATGACGTATCTGGGGTTTACATGCTATTTTGATACTTTTTCCTCCCTCCAATTGGAAGTATGCTTCTAGGATCAACGGTTCGCGAGTTATTCCAGAATAAAGGGACTTTCCAGTGTGTCCTGTGTAATTAAGTTCTCAAAAAATAAAACTTAATATTAATAATAATATATGATAATATTTTAACATAAAAAATAACTAAACATGTAATTGCATTTTCATGTTATTGTTTTTGAGTTCTAGAATGAAAATTACGGACTGCTTATACGAAGTTCCTTTGCGCAAAAGCCACGATGTTTCGTCGTAAACGTTTTCTTTTTTCTTCAGTCATTTTTCTTATAATGCATAGGCGTACGCAGGATTTTCTCTCACAAGGCGGAGTGTTTTAATTTTTTTTTTCCTTCTCAAGGGGGGTTTAAGTTTTTTCCTGAAAAATAACACTATAATCTCGGCTTGGGGGGGGGGGGGGGGGTTAGAACCCCAAACCCCCCCCCCCCCTTGCGCACGCCAATGGGCTAATGTACTAAAAATTACGGTATTTTGAATGTGCGAATATTTTGCAATCAATTTTTCTGATATAAATTTCAGACAACTCCTATGTGAAATTTCGAAAGTCTATAAAAGCATTATATTTATTATAGTCTAATTAGTCAACTTGGAACTTTTCTTCTCTAGATTCTGACGATGACAAAAATCGTAGTGAATGCACCGCTTGTAGCGTCGGCTCTAACAGCTTCTTTGGTAGGATTACTCGTAATCTGGAAACTGCAGAAAAAAAAGACATACACAAGAGTCGCTAGAGTTAAAAAAGTAATCTTCTATCCTTTTAAATCATTGAAAGGTGTTGAGCCTTGTGAGATTGGAGTGAAAAAGTCTGGCGTTCATGTAAATGGCGTACTTGACAGGTAAAAAATCCTCTATTTTTTTCTGATAACATTCAAAAAGGAGGTGAAGAATCAAATGTTTAAAATTTTTAGGGTTGTTAGTTTAAAGGTTAACTCATTAACATTTTATTTGCATGATTTAAGTAATTACAGACATCTGTTTTAGTGATTTGAATGCAGTTAGTGAGTTCAAAGGTTTTTAACAGCTGGCTGATGCGAAGATATATTTTGGAAAGAGAGAAAATTAAACTGCCCCTGCGGGTAATCGAACCCACGTCCTTTCACTTTCCGGGTGAACGCCCTAGACTACAGAGGCAACGAATTTCTCAATCTTTCCTTGGAGCTCGTGTGCACGGGACCGTACAGGGACGGTCGGACCTAACTCAGGCCACTGCTGACAATGCCACCAGATTGCGACTTATCCCAGGATGATGTCACTCTCCGCTATCCATCTAAAGGTTTTTAACAGCTGGCTGATGCGAAGATGTTTTGGAAAGAGAAAATTCAACTGTCCCTGCGGTTATGTCAACATTTCAGAAACTTCGATCTTATTACTCCCCATCCGCCATCTGTGCTCTTCCAATGTGAACAAATTTCAAAAAATTAAGTCCCTCTTCCTAGCTCAAGCTCCTTCTCCCAACAAGAGCGTGCGTAATGTAAATGGCGTTCAGCATTAAGCAGTTCGTAAATGAGAAAAACGTTGAATGAAAGATTGTGGGACCACGTGTCGGTTCGTATAATCGAGCAGTAACTGTGCCAGCTGAGCAATAAGATAATACTTAAAGTGAAAAACATCCGTTTTTGGTAAATTGAATAACTAAACGTTAGCTTTTATTTCGTTGTGTTTATTTTCAAATTGTATGTTCTTATTGAAGAATACGTTGAAAAAAATTTCTTATACTATTTTCAATTTACTTCAAGAACATTTATGCTTGTGGACGCCAAGGGAACGATGGTAACTCGATCGGAGGAGCCATCATTAGTTTTGCTGAACCTGGAAATATCTGGAAACGGACTTATCATTACCGCGGATAATTTAGAGCCATTGAAGCTTTCTATAAAACAAGATATTTCTCCTGATGACAAGATTATTACTTGCTCGTAAGTACACCGTGATAATCATCATCTCTCCAACAATGTTCAATTTTTCACAATACTATAAAGAATTGAGATGCACATTAGCCCTAAAAAAATGTCTGTACGACCACACAAACTTCCGAATTTATTGATATAACCATTGCTACTATGAAACCTCATTTATACGAATTTGAGAAAGGCCGTGTTGAAACGTCGTCGCATATATGAGAAATTCACACAACTGAGACTCCTTTAAAAAAAATTAACTCATTTCCCAACAGACATACAAAATATTATAAAATTCGAAACATTACATCTACAATTCTATCTATTATTTAAAAAAATCCAATCATACTCGAGGGGAAAAAATGAATTTTAAAATTGCAGTTTAAATTTCTTAGATTTATAAAATTGGGAAAACATTGCCCTTTTGCTTGCCCTTTTGCTTCATATAGTATTTTTTTTTTAAAGATAAAAGAAAAACATTAGTCGATAAACGTTTTCGGCACAGCCAGCAAGCAAGTACCACAATGAAAGAAAGTTCCACTGGGAATGACCGAAAGAACTCGTACTGTGTGTTTGTGTGTGCGCGCCGTTTATGTATTTTATCAGCAAACCTGTACCCTCCAAATGCTTACAATGGACACTCCCACCTTCTCAGGATAACGCTGAAAACATTGGGAGAAAAAATTCTGAAAGGACATGTGATCGTCTTTCAAACAATTGAAACCCGTTTCTTTGGGACTCGCCGCGTGTGCGTATTCTCAGAAACAAGCAATGAACGCCAGACACTTAAGTGTCTACTATAAATGGTAATCAGCCAGCTCAATTGCTATTTTTGTATACATCAATAATGGTACATGGAAATTAAATTTACAGTCGTGCTTCAGAATTTCGCTTATTTATAGAAAGTATTATATATGAATATTTAAAAGTTATAGAAAGTATGGGTAGCTTCTCGATTTATATAACACTATGTCTATCATACTTCTTTTTAAATGTACCAATTGTGCTAGAATTCACGATCCCCGGCGGTAAGTTATTCCATTTATTAACAACCCTGTTAGTGAAAAACTCCGTGACACCACAACCTGGAATTGTCTCTTACTAAACGATACACTGGTGTCCCCTTGTCAAAGCCGTTCATTGACGGTGCATTGATAACTCATGGTCCATCCTATTCATCCCGTTTAAAATTTTAAACACTTCAATCATATCCCCCCGACACCTGTGTTCCCTCCAACGTAAACATACTCAAGAGATCAAGTCTTTCTTCATAGCTCAAGCCTTGTGTGCCAACAAGCAGACTCCCTCAACCAGGTCTAAGTATCTGTAGGTATGATCTGAAAAACCATACGGCACACTCCAGTCCAGGACGAACTAAGCCTCGGAAAAGCGGACGAATGATTTTAGGAGAACGCGAAGAGACATTTCCAAGAATGAAACGAGCATTCTGTTTGATTTTTTAACCACCGCTGAACAATGTTTAGAAAATCTAAGCCGGGTCAATGAGAATTCCCAAATCGGTGACCGCAGTTGCATCTGGGATAGTAATAACGTTCCGGATACCGTTTCTCGCACACACTCGAAGTAGCAAAGTACGAAGCAATTTCACGGACAACACAAATTTATTTTGCAGAACAGCTACGTACACATGTTCACATGGAGCGTACACATGTTCACATCGACGAAACGTGATAAACCGAGAGAGCGACCTATAAATAAGATCGCGTCTTCCAGCTAAAGTTCTACAAACTGCTGGGCGAAAAATGACATAATGCATGATAAATAATGACTGTTTACATATAATTTCGTAACAGTACCATTCAACTCGTAAATGAAACGTTGGTTGCACGAACCAAAATGAGCAACCATGCACTTATCAACACTAAAGGTCATGCTTCATTCATTAGCCCGTGCTGCAATCATATTCAAATTTGTCGGGGAGCGTCTCCCTATCTCTTGGATTCCCGACTACCTCCCATTAGCTTCGCGTCATCTGCAAGTTTGCTAACCAGCCCATCGTTACGCTGATCGAGTTTATCGATAAAAAGTGAAAAACGCATGGGACCGAGGAAACTTCTAGGCCGATCCTGTGTACGCTTTTGATTTGACCCCGGGCAAAGCGGTTTTTCCGACCCCTTCTCCACTCACATTCATAAATTTTCTCACATATTCATCGAAATATATCTAACACAGGGGGAAAAAAACAAAAGTGTCTATTTGCTATTTTGTTTTTCATGGCAAAGAAAGGATCTTAAATTTTCAAACAGACACGTACTTGAAATTAAACTTTGGATTTCACTACTGTATTTTATGCGTTGTTACGAGAATTAGGAACATCACTTAGAAGAATGACTAAACCTTGTGTGTGGATAAAGATTTTCTCCCAATTTTCATAAAAGATGAATTTAAAAAGACCCCCCCCCCCCTCCCGAGAAAGGGACAAAACCATTACTATTGTTGAGTGCTCCTTGCATTTTCCTTCCAAATTGAACTTTTTTCTGTTTCATTAATTTATATTCAGTTGTGCAATTTTGCTGTTTCTCACCGGTTTTCAAATAGAGTTATTGTAGATTCTGTGAGAGGTATTGACTGTGGGGACACCGCTGCTGCATGGTTTTGCAAGTATCTGAATCGCTCTGACGTGCGAGTCGTTCAATACTCCGAATCTCTAGAAAAAAGATTCTCTGATAAAGGCGACACACTTTTTGGTGGAAAGCATAAACGTGAAGTATGGAATTTTTATATGTACAAATCATTTTTTTTCCCCTATAATATTATATCATGGATACACACACGTATACAATAAAGTTTGATACCCAAGGTTCCATTGAAATCTGTTCAAGTTAAAGGGGTGTCCAAGGCATACAAGTACAAATAAATATTTTACGGCATCATTAGATGACTTTAACTGGTAAGAATATAACAAAAAGAAAAAACAACTATACTTACACGCAATTAACCATTTGAATAGGTACAAAAAAAAATATCTTTTTAATTACTAACAATATTTTACAATTACAAAATTTAAATACAGTAATTAAGTATGTCAATATTGAATTAATCAATAACTTTTTTTTTTCACCAACTTTCGTTCAATCATAATGCTAAGTTAATTTGCTTTCGCACTTGCAGAAAGTCTAAACTGATACTTCACATAGTCTAAGATAAGAAGCCAGAGGGTGTCCAATGTATAAGATAGAGAGGAGTCTCAGATATATAGAGTAGTGGTTCCCAACGTGGGCGTTAACGCCCCCTGGGGGTGATGGAATATTCCAGATGGGTCGGTTGGGGTTACGGTTGCAACATAGGATCCTATGGATTAGATTGCGTTGGGGGAGATGGGAGAAAAAATTTCTGAAGAAGGGGGCGATGGGACAAAAAAGATTGGGTAACTGTAATATAGAGTATTGTTGATCATTCTCTTCTATAGGATTACAGCGGGTTCCATTTAAAACCGTCAAACTTAAGGAGGAGGATAAAGAGGTGTCTGCAGCCATGCAGCATTTGTATCGCGGTTAAACTTACTTACGAATTGATGCTCTTATTATGTAACGTAAATAATACAAAAAAGAAAAAAAAGACGTGTCAGTAAAGCAACACGTCTTTTGGGGTTCGATGCCTTTGTGAGTTCGATTCCCCGCTGGGGCAGTTGAATTTTCTCTCCAAAAATTCATCTTCGCAACAGCCAGTTGTTAAAAACCTTCGTATGGATAGCGGAGAGGGACGTCATCCTTTCATAAGCAACAAGCACACTCCTTTCCATGAAGAATCCAGGCCTGTCATTTGGGGGGGGGGGGCGGTCAGGGAGGGGACTGCCCCCCCCCCTGGATTTTGAAAATACACTAAAAGTGGTATATATATATATATTGAGCACATGTTCCTTGTCCCCCCCCCCCCTCCCCTGGAAAAAGTTGAAATGACGTCCTTGGAAGAATTTATAAAAATAGGGATTTTTAATTCTGATTTTCAAATCAAAACTGTGAAATACTGGAATATAAATTCTTATGCGACAGAATCTCACTGAAAACTTTTCGGATATACTTTGCAATATGATATTGTACTTTTTCCCCTGAAGTCAATAATGTTTTTTATAGGTGAAATTTCAAAATAAAGATGTAGTACACATAGTATCAACGTCATCTTTAGAAGAACTGAATAAAAAGTTGGAAGAGCCTGTATCCGAATTGAACTTCAGACCTAATGTACTTGTTGAATACTGCCCTCCATTTTCTGAGGTATCACTCTTTTACACATATCTCTTTTTGATGGTAATTGAAATAGCAATATTTTGCTTCAAAAATAACTTCATATCAATTTTGATATTTTTTGTTTAAGAAATAACAGATTGTCATACACACATAACGAATTTTGTACAAACCTCGAATAAATAGCAAATATGAATAGATACAAAAAAGTCGTAAACAATTTTGTTACAAACCAAAGAGCCCGTGATAAGTAACTGTGTGTTTCTTTTTCTAAATCTTCGAATAATTCTTATTAGGACGATTGGAAATTTCTCATGTTTCCTGGTGGATTACAGCTTGAAACAACAGCTCCTTGCAATAGGTAACATCATAGCTTCGTTTTTTTATTTTTTTAAATTTCCTTTTAATTTTCAGCCAATTGCCCAACTTAACATTCATTCAAACCGAGCACAACTCCGGTCTATCACCATAGGCAATTTACTACCGATTGAGTTGTGCCGGAAGTATGAGTGTGTGTCACCCCCAAATACCCCGGACCACGAAAGCGACTATATACTAAGTGTACAACACACCGAATGCATTCAACTGCCTGACACCTGGCCAGCCATTGCCCAACCCTCAAAGTCCAGCCGCTCATCCGGCATGGTTTCAAGGAAACTGCCTCGCGACCTTTGCCTACAAGGAACAGCTTTCGCCCTTATTTAATTAAAGACTAATTCGTGACTTCCTGCCTTCCTACTTCTTCGCCTCGTTCTCATTGGAAGTCGGAGCCTGGATCGTTTGCTTCTTGATCGTCGTTTTCCTCCTCAGTCCATTCTTCTTTTCCCTGTCGTCCTGTCTCCTGTTCTGTCTTCCGACGTCTTCTGATTCTCTCACTCCTTCTCTTGGGTGCAGGTGGGCTCGTCGCTCGATCTGCCGCTCCCGTCCGCTTATTATGGAGCCACTCCATGTTCTCTTCCAAAAAGCCGACCAGTTCCTTGATTTTCCTGAGTGCTTTATCATCCTTGGCCATTCTTTTAAACCACTCGTTCTCCAATTGTGGCCGTGGCTTAAGGTATCCGACTACCTTTTTTGTTACTTTTCTTTAAAATGGTTCTGTAGTGAACTTTAAATACATTTTTTGATAGAAAGTGTCTCGAAATGGTCAAAACAGTGACAAATTTTGGTCTATCTATTATATTTTCTATGAAAAAGTCGTTTTTATGTCAAATTTTAGGCAAAATTCATGTGATATTCGAAACACGATTGCAAAAACTTTTATTAATGAAATGCTTTGTGATTTTCACAGTGCATTTAGCAAGTAATGTTGCAGGTTATGAACTAGAATTTAAAGGATTGCATGATATGTTCATAAGTTACACTAAAATATATTTAAATACGTATGAAGTTTTTGAAATTTCATCCTACATTTTGCCTATAAAACACTGTAATTCAAAAAAATATATATGTGATAGACATTAGATTTTGGTTCATAACCTTACCAATATATAGCAAAATATCACATTAAAATTCGTAAGGATGCAATGCATCAATTTTTACAAATCATGTCACAAAGTCAAGTAAAATGTCAAAAATAGCATTCTTCGTAAAACACGTTTAAATTCTTTATTCGCGTATTACTTGTATGTAAAAACGCAACACTAAAGTGAACGTAACTTTGATTCTAAGCATCATATAAACAAAAGAAGGACCGTTTTGGAATCACAACAAATAGGGCTTTTATAAAAAATAAAAAAATGAAAATCCATATTTTCTTCTAAAATGACGTTTTCAACGTAGTCGGATACCTTAACTAAGTGGAAACGACTGGTGTGGACACATTCCGTGGCAAAGTGAACTGGACTTCCCACTCCGCATATACATTGCTCGTTGTCGGAAATTTTGAAACGCTTGAAGTTGGTGGGAAACGGTCCATGGCCCGAGAAGAAGATTGTCTTTTCCCTACTCCAGTAATGTTCTTTCCACTGGACTTTTGGGATGACTCTATGAATAAGCCGTCCGTTTGTTTTTGGATCATTCCATTGCTTCTACCATTCCACTATTGTCTGCCCTTTAATTATTCTTTTGACCGTTGCCGCAGGGATCTTCTCCTGGGACATTGTCTCCAGTTTCGTCGCTTCCCTCGCCAACTGATCTGCCTCCTCGTTTCCACGTTCGCGCACATGGCATCTCGCCCACATCAGTGCTACATTCCTCCTCTTTTTCAGTATTCTTCTTATGGCTCTAGCATCTTCGTGTCTTGTTAAAGCGTCCTTGATAGCTTCCAAGCTTGATTTACTGTCTGAATATATGGTCATCTTCTCCAAATTATCCTCCCGTTGTTCCATTGCTTTTCGGATCGCCCACAGCTCTGCTTGAAATACCGTGCATCCCTCTCTCAGTTTCTCTCTCCAGGACTTGACTCTTTCACCCCTTTGATACTCCACGTATGCTGCTCCTGTTCCACTATCCCTCTTGGACCAATCCGTAAATATTGTCCTTCCCTCGTATGAGATGGCTTCTTCTCGCTCCGTCGTTACGACCTGTTGCTCCTGGATTTCGTTAGCTGGGTGGTCGCCGCATGCCCAACTTAACAGGGTCAAGTTTTACTCTAAATTCTTAACCCTTTCCAATGTCTTTTTTTTAATAAATCAAATGTATGAAGGCATCATATATTATGGTCCAATAGTTTTAACCACATTTAACACATCATCAATCTCATCGTAGATGCTCACTCACGACAGTGAATACAGTTACTGGTGTGAAGACGAACAAGGAGCCATTGAACTCGATGCGCAAGTAAGAACCTAATTATTCAAGCTTACTAATTTCGTTTGGATCAGTGTTGGCCACTAAGCATCTAGACGCGTGATTCACGCATCAAAATTCAATTTTACCCCTTAAAATTTCATAGAAGAGTGAAAATACTCCTTCAAATTTTATGTACGTATATTTCTATAATACATATAAAGTATTACTCATTTTTTCCATAAAAAATACCCCTCATTTCACAAAATTACCCCTTAAAATTTTGGAGAGGAGTGAAATTACCCTTCAAAAGTTTTCTTCTGGATAACACTGGTTTACATATTATCTATAGCAAAGTTTTCCAAACATTATTTCATCGCCCTCAACACAAGCCAACCCATATGATCCGATATTATATCCGTAGCTTTTACCGCCTCAAACCATCGCGTCTCACCACGGCGAGGGGCATGATATTACCCACTTTGGGCATAAGCGAAGATAGATTTCAAAGGCTGTGGAGGGCTACGATGATGATGATGATGATGATAATTCATATATATATGCATATACATTAGATTATTTGACTCAGTTATTGATGCTGGGGAGGAGGGGGGGGGGCATCCAAAATAAAAACTTAATTTTTCACACTTGACCGTTTCATATGTTCACAGAAAAATCTGAAAGATAATCTTATATAATTATGCAACTAGGCTCGACACAATACCGAGACTTTAGAGCACTCCTTGTCAAAACTAATTCCCGTTCTATCCATTTTACGCGATCTCTTTTTTCCAATGCAGATAGAGCTGTCAGGGACAGTCTAGTTTTTTTTTTCTTGCCGGAAGTATTATTTTTCGTTAACACATTACAAGCCGGGGACTAAGACCTCAGTCCAACCTCATCTGACTGTAATTTAGAACTTGCTCTTCAGCTGCAGAAATTTGCAGAGTGTGAAATCTCCTTTGCCACATTTTTTAAAACAGGGAAAGAAATGTTCGGATTGATTTCTTCTTCTTCTCTTCGTCTAATTGCAGCTGGTGGAAAAATATACGTACGGTATATAATAGATAGAGCTATAGTATTTTTCACCTGGGTTTAAATTATCATACCTATCTGCTGATCAGAGAGGAAAAAAACGAAGAACGCACGACAGGGTTGCGAATGTTGCGCCTAAAAAAAACAGTAATACACTTTTATCATTATAGCTGAAATTTGTCCGCATAAGGAGCGGTAAAGCACTAAAACCTGAGCAAGGGGTCGTCTTTGACAAAAGTACTGAGAGAAAAGCTGTTTAACCCGTATTTTTTCATTCTATGTTTATGTCCGTTATAATTAAATCGTCAACATTGGGAAAATGTCTTTTCAGTTGCTTGATCATTATTGACATTATCTTTGTTTTTGTTTTCCAGGTTTAGAATACCAAAAGATAAGAAGCTGGCAAAAGCATTATCTTACGCTCCTTGTTTCGGCACATTGTGTCGAGTGATAAAACCGGGTTGCATTCGCGTAGGTGATGACCTACATGCAGTTGTTGAGAAGCGATTCGAATACGCTGTGAAATCTTGATCTGTAAAATTAAGTTTAAACTAGGGTTGAATAATTTGAGAGAGATTTCTATTTTAATACATTTTTAATAAACATTTTGATCCATATCATATTGTGGTCCTTTATTATAGGTAAAAGTTTGAATGAACGGATGTACCCCGGTAATTTCCTATGTATAATCCACAGATGCTAATTTTACTACTTTGAGAAAAAAATGTCATTGCGTAATATACGTGTACGAATTTCAATCACCAATAATGAAATTCCAAGTAATGGAAGGGATTCCTATATTCATGTTAATCGAATAAATATTGATTTTTTCCCCCTACTAGTACCTAGTTATACGCCCTGAAAAATTATTACTCGTGATAAAATTATTTTTTACATTTTTTTTAAATATTAATTTTCATTCCAACCTCTCAGCAAAAAACGCTGCAGATGATACGCACTAAGAAATTTAAATATTTTTCTTAATGCATAATACACGGATTCTGCGTAGGAAATTACGATAATCTTCAAACACAAAAACCATGGTCATAAGTTGCCGAAGGAAGTATGTAAAAAAATAATATCCATCCAGAATATATGGATGCCAAATATATTTAAAAATTCAGCAACCTAGAAAAAGCGATCTTCACGAAAAAATTAATTAAAAAAAACTGAGAAAAATATAATATACACTGCCCATAAAAATCATGGTTGTCTTCATCCAAGTACGGAGAGCTTCTGGAATTATCCCAATATGGATATTATATATCGTTTTAAAGGTGTCCATAGTAGTAGAACTCGCAAAACCTGAGGGTAAACTACATTTATAAACCTTGTAGGAAAGAAATTCTTTGTGACACAATCTTGATTTGCCTTTTACTGATCGATACTGGTGTCCGCTTATCGAAACACTCGATTGACGGTGTATTAATAACTCGTGGTCTATATCACAGGAGTTCTCAAACTTTTTCCACCCGTTGCGTCCCTTACACTAATAAACGCTTATCCACGGTTTCCCAGAGCAATTTAACAAAGAATCTCTTCGAAAAACCTTTTGTGGGACGGCGCACAGTTCGAGAACGCTGGTCTATCCCATTGAAAATTTTAACACCTCCATCACATCCCCAACACCTGCGTTCTCTCAATCTAAACATCAAAAATTGAAGCCTCTTTTCACAGTTCTTCTTTCCATCCCCTCGACCAAGTTTACATCCTCCTGCAGTTATGGTCTCCAACATCGTATGACATACTGCAGGTCAGGATGAAATTAGCCTGCGAAAAGAAGAAGGGTGACTCTAAGAAAACGCGAAGAAATTTTTTCTAGAATGAAACCGAGCACTCTGTTTTTCTTTTAATCACCATAGAGTAATGTTCGAAAAAACCTAAGCCGCTCGTCAACAAGGATTCCCAAATCGGTCACCTTAGTTATATCAGGGATAATTTTACCACTCAACTCGTGAGTGATAACGTGGGTTGTTCGAACAAAATAAGCAGCCATGCATTTGTAATCGCTGAAAGTCATACTCCATTTTCCAAGGCCACAATCATATTATTGTAATATACCAGCACCTCCTAGAGATAGAAGGCCACTGCAGTCTTCTTGTGACGTCAGTATGTAGACCGTTTTCCCTCAGAATATTCAGGGGAAAAATTCTCTGCTCGCGCCAGTATCATCGTTGTGAGGAAAAGAAATGATCGGGATCAGAATTGTCGATTTCTATACCCCACATCCAATCACTATGCGGTATTTGTGAGCCAATCAGAAAGATTCTACGCCAAAATAAGAAGAAATGAAATAGGATGCTGTCTTTCAAAATGTGGCAAACTTTCTATGTAGTCTGAATGACGTTTATGGCAAACACTGCAGAGGCCATCTATCTCTAGGAGGTGATGATTATTCACACTCGTAACCAGGGCCGGATTAAGCCATGTGAAGGCCCTGAGCACACAAATCATTTTGGTGCCCCCCCCCCCTCCTTTACTTTTAACCTTAACGCATGACCCGAGACCTCATGATAATTAGATCTGTTTACAATTTTCACGAATAAGTGTGTAAATTGGTAAGCAATTATTTTTAAGTGGGGGCGGGTGATTCAGAAAAATCATTTCACTCAAGGCCCACGTTTTCACATGATCCCACGGCTCGGGAACATCGATTACCGGGAGGCCTCATGACAATTTAATCTGGTTAAAGTTTTGGAATGAGTAAGCATGCAAATATTAAGTAGTCAGTAAATTAGGCAGGGGTATTTATAGCTAAATGGGGTACGGGGGTCTCAGAAATTTTTTTTCTACCTTACCTACCTAGCCCTATGATGTTGTTGAGACAGCTCTGGGCTTACGGTACTTTATGGAAATGCAGCAAAATTTCAATCCAAATACTGAGCATTGACACAAGTTCTTGTTTGCAATTAACTTAGTTTTTCGCTGCTTTTGTGTCACCCTCGGGGTCGCAACTATCAACACAAGAAGTACTTCCCACCAGTTCGTAGAGCAAAACTCCTAGAGGTAAACCACATTTTCCTTATGTCTTATCAATTCCCTTCTGAATAGAGGACACATCTCACTAGAGCACAGGTGCCCTGTCTCAAATTTTGTATTTCACATGCGGTCATTACGAACACAGTTCACACACTTGATTGAAATTTGGATAGTATTGAACTTTGGATAGATTTTTGCAGGATTTCCAGTTTTTAACACGGTGTGTCCGGACTCGCCACACTTCTTACAACACTTTTCTTTATAACATTTCTTTGCAATGTCCATATCTCCAGCACTGAAAACACCTGAGGAATTTACGGACTCTGTTATTTTTTCATCTCACAGAAATTCTTCCAGCACCTGTTATTTTTTTCATCTCACAGAAATTCTTCCAACACCCGTCACCCTTGAAAAAGGGTTCGCGTCGACCTGTAGGATCAAGTTGTACTTTCTAAAGTCTGGAATTACCAATCCGTCAGTCTCGTTCCTTAACCACTTTATCGACTTCAGAAACCGTCAACCTTTAGGTCGGATTTCCTCATTTCTATAACTTCGAATCTTTGACTCGAATCTTGTCTGCTTGAGACCTTTCTTGAACTTTTCACCATCTTCTTTGCTCTTCCTTTCCATGACGACTCCCGTCACCCAAGAGTCTTAGACAAGTATCCCAGCCTTGATTAAAGATTTAGCGCGCTGAAGACATCTTCGTCACCACCCGTCATCGTTACGATGATCAAATTCGAAAAATTCAAATAATGGAAAACCCCGAAATTCCTAAGCGTTTGGACACAAATAATGCGTACCATCATTAGAGGATACTCCACCAAGAGAAAATCCTGAGTGTTGACGAGGTAGTAGCGTAACTCCTGTGTGATTGTGTGATAGAGAAAAAAAACCAAATTACATTCTCTGAAATTTTTAGAGAGAGAGTATGTGTGGTGTGTGTAGGATTTCCATTCTTCTGCCCCCCGGCCACCCAAGGTTGAACACGGGGGTCTTTACCTTCCCCCCCCCCGAAATGTTGGAAAATGACTGATTTTTTAATGAAATAGCATTAGATCTATTGTTCTCTACTTTGGTTTCCCCCCGTCTGAAATGCCAGTCTCCCCCTTTGAAATAAATTTCTGGCTACAGTCTTGCCCTTCCTCTATAGAAGTGATAATATGTATTATTTACTCGTGAAACCGTGGCGAGAGAGAAAAAGAACAATAATGCTCAGGAGAAGGATACGATTCCCGTTTATAGGGTTACTAATGAAACTTCTAGATAAAGAGCAAAGAAAAGAGGAAGAGCTCAAGTGTATTTCTTCCATCTAATCAGGGCCGAGATATCCCGTCCTTGGTGGAAGAGGTTGAAATAATATTTTTAGTTAATCCTTTCAGAGCTTTATATACAAAACATCTTGCCTCCTACACTATTTTTAACAGATATATCTGAACTTTACGCTTTATCTCATTGGGGAGGGGACATGGCTTTTAAGTACCTCACTCAAGGCATATACATTTATTGCTTTTAAATTAATTAAACAAAATGTGGATCTAACGTTGATCCCCTATTTCAATTTTGAAGTGCGAATGCGAGCCGGTCTCATTTGAAAAAGCCACTCCGCAGAGAGCATGAAGGCAGCTCTTTAACTTACTGTACTTACATAATATGAACATTCGTACATATTCCTTCTGGTGATGCTGCTATCTGGCCTGGCTTCTATATTTTGAACTGATGATATCGGCACCACCAGAAGGAATGTGTACGAAGGTGCAAGTATCATTAAGCAGTCATTGTTCTCTTAGCCTACAACTTACAAAACTCGAACCATTACACTTCACTCATAGTTCGGAAAATAGATGGCACACAGCAGCACTATAGCAAGCATTACACAGAAACAAACTTCACGTTCGGTTCACAACACTGACACACACATTTAAACTTGTACCAATTCATTAGAAGTTCCGCAAGAAGAATATGGGTGAGGTGCATTTGGCGTTTAGCAGTCTTTGCAGTCTCGTTTGAGAAGTACAAATATTTCACTAATATATTTACATTAGTTTATTGTTACGAAAATTATACAAATAGTCATTATTCATCATGTATTATGTCATTTTTCTGCCGGTAAATAACCATTAATGCATCAATCTGTGAATTTCGCCTAACTGACGACGAACTTGGCAAGTCTGGTGAGTTGGTGATGTCATAGCACCAAAAGAAGTGTAAAGATATTGCGAGAATCGTCGAGATATTTCTCTAGAGTCTAAACGGTTTATTTTCACCCATATGGTGTCGCCGCAAAGACAGAACTGTGAGCAGTTTGTTGAATTTTAATTGGAAGACGAATCTTATTTGCAGGTCACTCTCTTTCTCTCTCTCTCTCTCTTTAGAGTATTTCGTCAAAACTGCTGCTTGTGCATACGTGTACATAGATTGTCTGTAAAATAAATCTGTTGTTCTTCGAATTTCTTCGTGGTTTGCCATCTGGAGTGCTTGTGAGAGACATTATATGGAACAATTAGTGTCAGAAAAGGGACAGTTCAAGGACTTGAATGGTAAATACCAGAGGGATGGAAATGGACGGGATGGCGAACAGCTGTCGTAATTGATATCTCTTATGGGGCTGGTGAAGTCCAGCATCGTGGACGAGATAAACAAATCGGCTGCCGTCGGGAATAACAAGATAAAGTCTACAATCTCAGCCAGCAACACCTTCATTGCTGCTGTCAAAAAAAGATGTCACCGCAATGAAAGAAGACATCGCCACTGCCATCGTCGGTGTAAAGTAAGACATCGCTGCCGTTAAAATCAGGGTTGACGGGAGGATCGATGCTGTAAAGAAAGAACTCTCCCAAGAGATGAATGCAGTCGACGCGTCATGAAGTAAGAACCCACCCAACAGATGAATGCAGTCGACGAGACGCTCTCCAAGAGAATACGCGAAAGCTGGGAAAGAAAATTCAAGAGCTAACGTCTTCCGCGGATGCTCATCTCTTAATGCCAGCCATAGCTGACATCTCACGTTAAACGGCTGAACATCAAGGCATAGACATACGACGGGAATACATGGTGGTCGACCTTCAGGACACATGCTTCCGCGAACGGATGGGACCGTATACTCAAAGCTCTCCACGGGGAAGCTGACAAAGTTATTCAGGCGCTCGCAGCCGAGGACCGATCCAGCTATGAAGTTCTGACAAATGCACTGTAGCTGAGGTTCGGAGAGAACTGCCTCAAGGACTTCCACCGGCAGCAACTCAAGATCAGGCAGCAGAGAGAGAGAGAAGACCGGGGAAACATTGCAAGAACTGGCTATGGACATCGAAAGGCTTTCGTAGTTGGCGTATCCCGATTGCCCGCCAGACATAAAGGACGGATTAACCCTGCAGTGCTTCGTCAATTTCGTCAAGGATCAGTGCAAACATGCAACATGCCGAGCGTACCACGTCTCACATCTGCATGGGGAAGATCATGTCATTTTTTGCCTGTAAATAACCATGCATCACTCTGTAAATCTCGCGAAATTGACGACAAACTTGACAAGTCTGGAGAATTGACGATGTCATAGCGCCACTCTGTAAATCTCGCGAAATTGACGACAAACTTGGCATAGCGAATAGAATTGACGATGTCATAGCGCCAAAAAAGAGCAAAGATATTGCGAGAATCATCGAGATATTTCTATAAGGTTAATTTTTTCTATGTAGTGACACTGCCAGAAGAGAACTATGAGAAGTTTGTTGAATTTTAGTTGTAAGACGTGTCTTATTTGTAGGTCGCTTTTTCTGTTCAGAGTGTTTTGTTCAAACTGCTGTTTTTGAATATGTACGTGTACATATGTTCTGTGTAATAAATCTGTTTTCCTTCGAATTGCTTCGTGGTTTGCCATCTGGAGTGCTTTTGAGAGACATTATCCGGAACATTATAGTTGGTCGGCTGGGACGGAATTCAAAGTTTGCAGGAAATGAACCCCAGTGGTTGAAGCTCCATGGGCGGAGTTCATATGTTTGACGTTTCGGCACTATGATGCATTATGTGGGATGCACCACACATCAAATCAATAATCGTTTCAAAACCTTACAGCATACTCCAGTCCAGGACGAACTAATCCTCGAAAAAGCGGAAGAATGACTTTAGGAGAACGCGAAGAGACCTTTTTGAAAATGAGACCAAGCATTCTATTCGCTTTTTTGACCACCGCTGAACAATGTTCAGAAAACCCAAGTCGCTCGTCAATGAGAATTCCCAAATCGGTGACCCTAGTTGCATCTGGGATAGTGAAACCATTCAACTCGTAAGAGAACCGTGGGTTGTTCGAACCAAAATGAGCGACCATGCACTTATCAACGCTAAACGTCATGCTCCATTCATTTGCCTATACTGCAATCCTGTTTAAGTTGGTCTGGAGCAACTCCCTACCGCTTTCATTCCCGATTACCCCCATTAGCTTCACATCATCTGCGAATTTGCTAGTAATCCCATCGATAGCCTGATCGAGTTTATCGATAAAAAGCGAAAAAAGTATGGGGCCAAGGACACTTCCTTGAGGAACTCCACTTGTGACGTCTGTCCAACCAGAGAATTCCCCGTTCACCATAACTCGTTGCGACCTATCTCTTAACCACGATTCTATCCAATTCCACAAGTTGCCCACAATTCCAATCTCGTGTAAACGCTTCAAGAGTTTGCCATGTTGGACCCGATCGAATGCCTTCTGGAAATCAAGGTAAACAACGTCTACATTTTTGCTCTTACCCAAAGCCTTAGTCACGTGATCATAGAAGCAAAGGAGGTTAGTTACACATGACTTCCCCTTCCTGAACCCATGCTGATTATCCGACAATACATTATTCTCGTCTATCCACTTCACAAACTGCCTTTTGATGAAAATTTCCAAAATGTTCGAGAGGGAGCTTGTCAAACTCACTGGACGATAATTTGACACCTCTTCTCTACTACCGTTATTAAATATCGGAACAACGTTAGCAAGTTTCCAATCTCTTGGGACAATACCCTCAGCAACACTACTCCTGTATATCTGTGCGACTGGCCCCAACAATTCATTAGCACATTCCCTGAGGACCCTGGGATAGATATCATCTGGTCCTGGTGCTTTGCTTGCACATACATTTCTTTGAAGATTTAGGACCTCCACGTCTTCTACTTGAATACCGTTGAGGGTTTTATTACCCCATGCAACACCCGTATATCGAATATCATTATCTCCATTAAAAATCGACGCGAAAAAGTCATTGAAAGCACTGCACATGCCTACATTGCTCTCTACCCTAGAGCCTCCTATCGAGAGGGGGCCAACTGTCCCCTTACATCCATTATTGACGTATCGAAAAAATGATTTTGGGTCAGAGCCAATGTTATCTGCCAACCTAGATTCAACTTCTTTTTTACTATCCCTTATCGCTTTCTTCAACAGTCTTCTTTTATCAGTAAATAATGATAGGTCACCTCGTCCACTTTTATGCTCTCTGAATGCCCTTTTCTTTTCAAGATAAAGGTTCCGCACGCTATCCGTGAACCATAGAGGGTGCGATGTACAAACACGCTTTTTTCGAACAAAGGGTATGACGTCGTGCAAAACAGAGGACAGCTTCGTACTAAATTCTTCCCATTGACTTACCACCTCTACTGATTCCAACCGGTCTTTGAAAACTTCCGTTAACCTTCCTCTCAAAACATCAAAGTTAGTTCTCCGAAAACAAGGAACCAGTCTTTTGTTATCAACCTTACCCGAGGAAAAGTTACAGTGAAATCTGACGATACGATGATCACTGGAAGGAAACTGTTCCCCCACCGAAACATGTTCAACTAGATCCTCAGAACTAGTAAGAACTAAATCCAAAATAGCAGTACCCCTAGTGGCTTCTGATACATGCTGATACAAAAAATTTTCGAGCACCAACTTAAGAAAGTCTCTTTCACACTGATTTCCAGATGAAAGGTTCTCCCAATCAATACCTGGGTAATTGAAATCCCCTAGTATGAGAACCCTCTTACGCTTACATATGTAGGAAATTTCATCATGCAATTTGGCTATATGGTTTTGATCCCTATTCGGTGGATTGTAACAAACCCCAACAATAAGTTTATGACGTCTTTTGTTCTCAAGTTCAAGCCATATGGTTTCAATATCACTTCTCTGCACGTTACACTCTCTAGCCTTCAAACAGAATTTCACGTATATCAACACTCCACCCCCTTTCCTATCAGAACTATTTCTCAAAAAAGTATCGTATCTTGAGATGTGTAAGAAAGATTCAGCCTCATCGTTTGCCCAAGATTCTGTAATGGCTATAAGATCCAATCACTCCACAACTATCATAGTCTCTAAAAAATCGTTCTTATTACCCAAGCTCCTGGCATTTATTATTATATTCTCTGCATGGATACATTTAATAGTGAATTACGGAAATCTTGCTGGGGGGGGGGGGCACATTGATCGCAATTTATTATCTCGATGTGCACCCCCAACGCCCCTCGCTGCAAAAAATGGAAATCCCGGCAGAAATGCGGCTTATATGGTGAAAATTAAATTTTAAAATTTTATTGGATCCCAATTTATTATCTTGGTATACGTTCCAATGTCCCACGATGACTGAATCCTTACAATTCAATGAATACTTTCCTTCATTTGTTAAAAATTAAAACAGAGATGGAAAGGGGGAAAATTTCCAACAAATAAGAAAAAAAATTAGTTCCATTTTCTACGCCTAAAGCAACTACCCTATTTGTAAGATCACAACAAACATATGAATTTTAAAGCAATTCAAGTTTGTAGCACGACGAATTGACGCTGCGACAAATTAAAAGCGACGAATTGAGCTGAACCCAAAACAAATGACCATACAAAAATAAGACAAGATTTGTTCCAGTCATGTCAAAAGGTGAAAGTATGTGTGAAACGTAAAACAATGACATAAATGTCTGTCTAAGACCAGGATTACTTTATAAAAGTTTCATGAAAATCTTTTACAAAACGTAAAAAAAAACAACCAGTAAGCCTATTCGTTGCATTCGCTCGAATGTAACCAATACGCTTATTGGTTGCAGTTTTCAAGTTTTACCAAAGAACTTTTATCAAACGTAATACCGGCCTAAAAAAGATTTCCCAGATGGTAAGGATTTTCTTGGAACATGACGAATTTCTTTTGATCAATTTTAAACGTGAGAGATTTCAAAGCAAGCAGATTAAATACCTAATTTGATGTCATTTAGCGGTATGAGAAGTTCTAGGCCTCGAAGCAGCACTGGAACATTTTCTTTGCTTGCTGGCCAAAAAATCAGTCAACTCGAATTTTTTTATTTTTTTAGAAAGATTTCATTGATGGAAAGTCATGATGTGAACTGAACTTGAATGGGATATCTGGACCCAGAATTTTTGAACCGGGGCACATATCGTTGCTGGCTGATCATGCAGCTGCATTCATTCACTGTTACTATTATGTTGTGACTGTTCTCAACTAAATAATTAAGCAGTCATTATAGTCAGTCAGATCTAAATTTGAAGTAAAAAGGAGGAGAAATTAGGTCTTACGGTGGATTTGAAATTGTATCAAACGGTCATGTCTGCAGGAATATACACTCATGTCCATAAATTAAGAATAATGTCAGCTCCGGCAAATAAAGGTTCAGAAACAAAATAAACGTTACTTATTCATAAAGCCCATTTATTAAACAAAAGATAAAGAACAAAAACGATGGTGTATGTATGATACCATTCATAAAAACTACGATTTTTGCTCCCTGGAGTAATTGTAAAAAATATCTCCTTTACAAAAACTTACTATTACATGGTTGGTATGATGGTTAATACATTGTATGCCTCCCATGCGATGAAATACAGTCCGTACAACGCCTAGGCATGCTGAGCATCAAATTATCGATCTGATCTTGGGGAAGATCACTCCACTCAGCAAGCAATGCTCTCCGAAGTTTCGGTACACATGTAGGAGGTGGTTGACGGGCTGCAACTCGTCGGTCAAGCATGTCCCACACATGTTCTATCGGATTCAAGTCAGGTGAGAATGCTGGCCATTTCATAAGGGTTATATCCTCAGATTCAATGCATTCGTTTACGATGTTTGCTCGGTGAGGACGGGCGTTGTCATCCATAAACACAAATTCTGCGACCACGGCACCCCTAAACAAACGTACATGTTGTTCAAGAATGATGTCCCGATAAATTTGGGCTTTCATGGTTCCGGTTTGAACATGCAGATCTGTTCTGGAACCCAGTATAATTCCACCCCAAACGAGCAAGGCTGCACCACCATAACGGTGTCGTTCAATGATGTTGCCTTGGTGGTAACGGGTACCTGGCGTTCTCCATATGAAAGTCCGACGTGAATCAGACTGCAAGCTCAACCTGGACTCGTCGGAAAACATCACACAAGCCCACTGTGACGATGTCCACATTGCATGTTCTCTACTCCAGGCTAATCGCTGCCGACCAGTGAGTTGCCGTGAGCGAACACATCTGACAGCCCTGCGAGCATATAGACCAATATCTCCCAAACGTCTGTACATGTTTTGCCTTGAAACTATGGTACCCGTGGCTGCAGATAGCTGACGAGACAGGTCGGATGCTGTGCTCCGTCTGCTTCTTTTGGCAGTTACTGCCAAATACCGGTCTTCATTCGGCGTTGTGACTCGGGGGCGACCTGTACTGTAACGTCTACTGACATTTCCGTTATCTTGGAATCGTTGCCAAAGCCTAGAGATGACACTTTGGGCAATTCCAAGTTCCTCGGATACTTCCATCTGAGTACGCCCACATTCCAGGCGGCCGATAATTCTACCACGTAAAAAATGATCCACATGCCTCTGTGTCATAACTATTCGCTTATGGCACTGAGCGCCTTACAGAACCCTTGTGAACAATTTTACTTCTTTGCCACCATTCCTTATATACCCCCCTCTTACACTCTCGTCATTGTGACGTACTATCGGCATCATCTGGTGGCTTCCTGAAATTTGCATATCATTCTTGCAGATGTGTATGATAATCCTACAGGTGAAATTTATACTTTAGATTTCGATTTCCGTGTGATTCTGAATTATCCTTAATTTATGGACATGAGCGTACATACAAATCCTGTAAGGGAAGACGACGCCTCAGGGACGCGTGCTGTTTTCTGAAGCGATGTCGGAAGATTCTTAGACACTTAGTATTGGAGAGAACTCCAATTAATGCACAAACCACGAAACCTAAAGAAAGTTATTTTACTTCACGGCACATTCCAATTACCGCTCTCTTCTCAGTCGAAGATAGTTTTTCTCTCACCTTCTTTTAACAACTCATAAACAAAACAAATCACGTTATATGGTATAAGGCGATGAGTTTCGGCAAGGAGCCAGTAGCAGCCGTCTTTTCTTTAGGAGTAATTCCTGACGGATACCACGAGAAGCTCCAGGCAACTGCCGACATTCTTGGCTCAGATCGAAGTTCAGTCCTTGAGTCACACCGTCCACTAGGGTTCAAAAGTACTTTCGAGGAATGCTCTCCTTGGGTCTGGGTAACCACGGTTGGGGTCTCAGCATCTCGTAAAGGAGTCATTTCCCTTCGGAGTCTGTGCTGTTTTACTGGATTCCGATGAGTTATTGTTTTCTCCCCTTTGAGTAATATTCAGTTTCCTCGGTAGATTCAACGTTTCCGATGATCTTATCTAAAACATCATTCCCAAGTTAGGATTCTCGGAGAGTCCCTGAACTCTTCCCAACTAGTTTCAACAGCTCACACCGATGGGGTCCTCTACGAATCGAGCGGGATAGCTTATCGGCGTGGCAGCTTGGACAGTTACGGGCAATATGGCTGAGATTTCTACACTGTAACATACTATGTGATCCAAACATCGTCGGGCAATGTGTCTACGTCGACCGCAGTTATTACAATTAGTCTTTCCTCGCAAGGTCAAGCGAGAATTTGATGCGCACCACTTTTCGTAGCCTTCTCCAGCGTCACCACCACTCATGTTGATCTGGTGCTCGAGAAAAGGTTTCTGGCCACCCCCTAACTTGGAGCATCCATGGGACTCTTCTGAGAATGAATAAAGTTCCCGCGGCTGATGAAAAGTGTCGAGTTTCCCCACGGTTTGAAGCATCTCTTGAACTCTTCCTGGAATGAATTAAGTTCTCGTTGCTGAGAAATAAATAATAGCTTCATCTGTCTGACGTCGATACGAGGATGACTCAGCAGATAGTGCCAGGAGTGCACTATTTTCAGATGGACTTTCAGCGAACGGATGTTGCGTTTCAGGAGCGTCAGAGAAGTACCACTTTCCTTGCTGAACATCAAGGACGATTCCAGAATCTCACTAGAAAGTTGCTGCCGAGAATCTGTTATGAACACTGGCGTTATGGCCCTTACAAGGGTAGTGCTTACCGTGCTCCGAATTTGGGACCTGAGACAAATCTCATCATTTTTGTTTTTTCACAAAAAATTCAGTATTGAGAGTACCATGAAGAATCTGATCGGACTGCCCTGTTGCTAGATGTGGGGGGGGGGCATGAATGGTGCACTGGAGGAGGGGGTAAATAGGGTTTTCCTCTAGTTCTCTAGTAAAAAAAGAAAAATGAACCCTTCCCTCCAAGAACCTATTTACGCATGCCTATAGTTAGGAAGCCAAAAAGCATCTTTCATTTTATTTTGTAAGAAATTCAAGCATATTTTTTCAGTTGTCATTGTAATCTTTTCCATTGTCAAAAAATTTGAAAAGTTAAAAAATATTATGAAAATTCCAAAAAATGCTCTAACGGTGAAAAAGAAGCATAGAAATGCAAATGTCATCAACATTCGTGTCCTGGTTTTCAAATATTCCTTTTTGAAAACACAAATTGCTCATAAAAATTGACACATGGACAATTTGTTATTCCATTTTTTTGTAACATCGTTTGACAAATTACCTATTTGGCCAAAATAATAATTGAAAAAAAAAATTGGAACATATATATATATATATATATATATATATATATGTGTGTGTGTGTGTGTGTGTGTAATTTGTGAGAGAAATTCAAACTATGAATAGATTTGATGAAATAATTTGCAGAAGAAACTAATGTTTGATGTATTACATGTGGCTGGGATCGAAAACAAATGAGCAACGAGCAACGAATATGTGTTTGAAGATGAAAGAGAATACAATGCCCTCTGCATGAAAGCCGGATCGAAAATGCTTTTCTTTCTAAACGTCAGTAGATTTTTCACTTTTTCCCGCTCCCGCCAGTTTGACAAGTAACAAAATATACAGTATAATATATAGCAGCGGAAAACCGGCTCGTATACTATGTACACCCTCTCGGCGCGAGTAAACCACGTCAACTACCTGGTTCGGGAACACGCGTGCACTATGAGCACACCCTTAGAATAAGGCTTAAGGGTGTGCTAATAAGTTCTAGCATCTTCCGATTCCGGATTATAGTTGGTCAAGAAACTGTACAACCGAGAGCGTTGACACTGGGTCTTATCCTATCCGTTGGAGGATTACACGATAGACATCGGGACTTTATAACACCAGGTTCCCCACAACCATAACATCTTAACCGATTGACGGTTTAGGGGTGTGGTGAAAATCGACTTGAAATGGGTTCGAGGTATTTTCGCAAAAGTACTTGAAAAAATTGCTTATCTCGAGTGAAAAAAGCCTTCGAAAAAATTCTGGTTATTTTTCCCTTCCCCCGTACAAACAGCGGGAGAGCAGATTAGATTTTTGTGGTATGACATTTCTGTTCTGCTCGTTCTTGAATGCTTCTTCGGAGGAGGTGTGAATACTCTCAGAAGAATCCAAATCCATTGATCTGGACTTTTTGTTATAGATCTTCTTTCTTTCACTTCTTTATTCATGTATTTTTCAAGTTTTAAGTACGCACTTATCTACGCCAGATAGAACCGAGTATACAACGACTTTTCCCAAGACATGAGGCGACGACGCAGCAGTCTCAGCTTAACTCGTTTGATGGGGTTGGCGATTGTTATAATTAGTTACTTTTAATGCGATGCAAAATTTGCGACATCATAATTTTCAAAAGAAGCAAATTATTATACAGGTTAGACCAGGCCCATTGCCAGCAATTTATTTCGGAGGGGACCACTTTCCTTTCGTGGGGGGGAACCAAAGTGATAGAACAATAGATTTGGCCATCTTTTTTCCTTTTTTCGGTCATTTTCTCACATTTCCTTGGAGGGACCAGACCCCCAAGTCCCCCACCCCTTCTCTTCTGCTTTGGGGTAGACAAGAAGTCCTGGACACTTTAAAAATCAATAAATCATCCAATTGACATAAAAAAAGGGTGTAGTTTGCACTAAAATTCATATCATGACTTAGGGTTTTTATTCTGATAAAAATTAGAAAAAAAATTCAATTTCACTCATAGTTGAAGCTGTAAAACCAAAACTTTAACATAACATATAAAATTCAACACAAACAGTCCATTATTAATGTTTATGACAATTTGCGTTGCATAACACAATCACATCTTTTCACTATGACCTTTCTACCTTGGCCACATCGAGTGGAATTTTACATGCTCGTGGTAAAATATGGTAGTTTTATGTAGCGCAACTCATCAGGAACGTTAATTATGCACGTTAATTATGAACGTTAATTATTAATTTTATGTCTGTGTTGCATTTATGTATGTATTATGTTGAGGTTTTGGTTTTACAGCCTCACCTGTGAGTGATACTCGAATTTTTTTTAATTTATTAAAATAAAAACCGTAGACCATGATAAGTACTTTAGTATAAACCGCCCCGTTTTATGTCGCTTGGTAGATGTTATTAGTTTTTGAAATGTGTCCGGGACTTCTCGCCTACCCTATATTAGGCAATTTACCTCTAGTAAAGATTAATATTGAACTTCACTCTGAACGTTAGTAGAAGTAAAAATATATATATTTTTTTCTTCATTCGAACTGAAGAGTACTAAGATTTGATCGTGGTGAATCGAACACGAGCAAAGTCGGTTGTAACGACAACTCGGCTATAATGTCAAAAATTGGCTGCACGGACTGATTCCTGAGGGGAATACTGTTGATGAACTTTGCTTATAACCAGAAGAGCTGTCACATTGGGGGTGGGGTGCTGAAAGTTGTCAGTCTTCGCGTACATAACTATTATACCTGAGGCTGAATGGAATAAGTATTACATGGTGCATAGGCGTACTCAGAATTTTCTCAAGGGAGGGGGTTTAATTTTTTTTTTCTTCAGAAGTTTTTTCACGCTTTTTCCTGCAAAATAACACTATAACCTCGGCTTGAGGGTGGGGCATGTTTTGCGTACGCCTGTGCATGTGTGACGTTCCGACTTGCTCATTGACATGACTCCATGCTTTCCCGAAGTTTGCACTTCGTGGCTTTTCTTAATATGACAATGTCCCGTTTTGTCAACGAAACTTACTTTAATTCGTGATTTTTACTACAGTTAGGAATGAAAGTGATTTTGCATAATTTAGAAATTATGTTACAATGACTAGAGGTTTTAAATGTAAATATTCATCTCAAATATTTTCCATGTTCACCATCTTTTTTTCTCTTGAAATATATTTTCAATCAGTGCAGATAAGATGTGGCACTGCATTCATAAGCAATAAATGCAGTGCCTTCGCCGACATAATGTTTCCGGCAAGAATCAGGGATTTACCCCGAATTAAAAAAAAAAATCATATATGCTGCCTGGCAGTGCAGAGTTTATAGAGCTAGCTTCTGACTGTGTAGGTGTGGGTTGGAATCCCGGTTCGGGTATATGGATATCTACTAACACTAAAAAATTTCCTGGACAGATCTTATAGATCTCTTGGGAATACGTGAAAATCAAGTTTATATTATTATTATGTTTACCCGTAACCATAACGAAATAACAACACCATATGCATCATTTGATTATACATCTCTGACAATATTTTTAACCAAAAATACTCGAAAACTTCAACCTTGGTTGTAATGACATCTAGGATATAAGGACAACATTTGGTAGAATCTTCAATGTTGTTATAACCGAGTTTGACTGTATCTTGTTTAAATCAAAAAATCTAGCCTCAAGAAGAAAAATATTTGCAAAATTCGTCCACAGAAAGATTCTGTCAATTATGTATAACATGTTATTCATGTATATATGGTACGGTAAATGTGATAAATCGGTTATAATGCGTACTTACCAATCGTCTTGGAGTAAGTTTAATAAATTCATCCCTTTTATCGGAGATTATGAAATTAATACCCAAATATTATACTGAAAATCTTATCACTTACTGGTGATTATGCATAATTCCCAAGGGCCGTTAGTAAATTTGATAAATGATAACTAAATTATCACTTTTACCGATGATTATATACACTATCCAAGCATACCTGGCAAATTTGATAAATACTTGAAATTTACCGCCTTTATCTGTGGTTATGCATAACACCAGGGGTGTGCAGAGGATCTACCATTCGAAGGAGCACAAAAGTCTGGGGCGGGGGGGGGGGGGAATAGAAATTTTCTTTCCGAGAAATTTTGAGTTACCACCCTTTAAAAAGTATTTAAATTGAAAGAAATTGGTTAATAGCATAATAGAGCATATAAATGGTATTTCCTTTGGATATTTATAATTTTTTCACCGAAATATTAATTTTTACCCCAAATTTTTTGCCTTTTTGGGGCCCCCTCCCCCTGCGTGCCCCTCTGCATAACACCCTAGGTGGTGAATGCAGAATTGGTAATTGGGGAATTTGGCAAAGTTGAAAAAAAATTCCGAATGAGTGTAGTATGTTTGAAAAAATATAGTAATATAAACCAATATAATGATTTTTATCGATTTAAGGAATGAAATATCGGCTTTATCTGATTCATTAACTCGGGGTTCTACTGTATTTTGAAGATCGACAACTTTTTTTTAAATGTAGCAAATGGAGAAAAGATGAGCTGAGCAGGTCTGCTCTCATTCATCACCCACGTTTCCCCTATTGCCCTATAACAGTCAATCCCCATGTTTGCATATGCATTTGCATATTTTGGGCCTTTTTTTACCATTAAGGGCCGTTCAAGTATTACGTCTTCATCGATGGGGGGGGGGGGTTCCCGTTTTGTTGACTTTTGATGACAAGTGGGGAGGGGGGGGGGGTAATAATGCTTACGTCATCAACCACCCTTTATTACCACCCTTAGGTTCGAAGCTTTACGGGAAAAAGTTAGGGTGCTAGAGGGCCCGGTTATAACGGAGCCTCTGGTCGTCGAGCCACCTGTTGATGAAGAAGCAATCTCCACGAACAACGACATTTTAGAGGGCGAATGGGTGGTCGTGGATGAGGTAGAGGGGGATAGTGATAGGGGTTTAATCATCGGCGATTCTATGGTTAGGGAACTTGGGAACCGAGTGTGTAGGAATTTTCGGGGTTTCGAGCGCTGTTGTCTTCCTGGGGGGAAGATTGGCAACGTTCGAGCCGTTTTTCATCGCCGAAAGCTGCCCTTGCGGGTGATTCTGTGGGTGGGAACAAATCAGGTGGGAACAAATCAGGTAGGAGCGAATATCAGTGAGTCTCTGTCAGAATACCGGGATTTACTATTATCCGCTAGGGAGGGGGGTTCAGATGTGGCAGTGATTCCAGTGCTGCCAAGGGGTAGTAGGGGATATAGGAGTAGGATCCACCAATTTAATATAGGCCTGAAGGACATTTGCTCCTCACTTGGGGTCACGTTCTTGGAGCTTCCCGCATTTACCGATAGGTGGCTTCGTTCGGATGGGATCCATCTAAATAAGAGAGGGGTCTGGGAGGTTTACGATAGTCTTAGGTCAGGTTTTTTACTCCCAGACCACGTAGTCGGGAATGCGGGTTAGTTAATGATAATCACAACAGTACTGACTTGAAATTACCCACCTCTGACTTGGATGGCTTCTCGATTGACAACAAACCACCGGGCAAATTAAAATGTGTGTTAATAAATGCCAGGAGCTTGGGTAATAAGAAAGATTTTTTAGAAACTATGATAGTTGTGGAGGGCTTGGATCTTATAGCCATTACAGAATCTTGGGCAAACGATGGGGATGAATCTTTCTTACACATCTCAGGATACGATACTTTTTTGAGAAATAGATCTGATAGGAAAGGGGGTGGAGTGTTGATATACGTGAAATCCTGTTTGAAGGCTAGAGAGTGTAACGTGCAGAGAAGTGATATTGAAACCATATGGGTTGAACTTGAGAGCAAAAGACGTCATAAACTTATTGTTGGGGTTTGTTACAATCCACCGAATAGGGATCAAAGCTACATTGCCAAAATGCATGATGAAATTTCCTACATGTGTAAGCGACAGAGGGTTCTCATACTAGGGGATTTCAATTACCCGGGTATTGATTGGGAGAACCTTTCATCTGGAAATCAGTATGAAAGAGACTTTCTTAAGTTGGTGCTCGATAATTTTTTGTATCAGCATGTATCAGAAGCCACAAGGGGTACTGCTATTTTGGATTTAGTTCTTACTAGTTCTGAGGATCTAGTTGAACATGTTTCGGTGGGGGAACAGTTTCCTTCCAGTGATCATCGTATCGTCAGATTTCACTGTAACTTTTCCTCGGGTAAGGTTGATAACAAAAGACTGGTTCCTTGTTTTCGGAGAACTAACTTTGATGTTTTGAGAGGAAGGTTAGCGGAAGTTTTCAAAGACCGGTTGGAATCAGTAGGGGTGGTAAGTCAATGGGAAGAATTTAGTACGAAGCTGTCCTCTGTTTTGCACGACGTCATACCCTTTGTTCGAAAAAAGCGTGTTTGTACATCACACCCTCTATGGTTCACGGATAGCGTGCGGAACCTTTATCTTGAAAAGAAAAGAGCATTCAGAGAGTATAAAAGTGGACGTGGTGACCTATCATTGTTTACTGATAAAAGAAGACTGTTGAAGAAAGCGATAAGGGATAGTAAAAAGGAAGTTGAATCTAGGTTGGCAGATAACATTGGCTCTGACCCAAAATCATTTTTTCGATACGTCAATAATGGATGTAAGGGGACAGTTGGTCCCCTCTCGATAGGAGGCTCTAAGGTAGAGAGCAATGTAGGCATGTGTAGTGCTTTCAATGACTTTTTCGCGTCGGTTTTTAATGGAGATAATGATATTCGATATACGGGTGTTGCATGGGGTAATAGAACCCTCAACGATATTCAAGTAGAAGACGTGGAGGTCCTAAATCTTCTAAGAAATGTATGTGCAAGCAAAGCACCAGGACCAGATGATATCTATCCCAGGGTTCTCAGGGAAGGTGCTAATGAATTGTTGGGGCCAGTCGCACAGATATACAGGAGTAGTGTTGCTGAGGGTATCGTCCCGAGAGATTGGAAACTGGCTAACGTTGTTCCGATATTTAAGAAGGGTAGTAGAGAAGTGGTGTCTAATTATCGTCCAGTGAGTTTGACGAGCTCCCTCTCGAAAATTTTGGAAATTATCATCAAAAGGCAGTTTGTGAAGTGGATAGACGAGAATAATGTATTGTCGGATAATCAGCATGGGTTCAGGAAGGGGAAGTCATGTGTAACTAACCTCCTTTGCTTCTATGATTACGTGACGAAGGCTTTGGGTAAGAGCAAAAATGTCGACGTTGTTTACCTTGATTTCCAGAAGGCATTCGATCGGGTACAACATGGCAAACTCTTGAAGCGTTTACACGAGATTGGAATAGGGGGCAACTTGCTGAGTTGGATAGAATCGTGGTTAAGAGATAGGTCGCAACGAGTTATGGTGAACGGGGAATTCTCTGGTTGGACAGACGTCACAAGTGGAGTTCCTCAGGGAAGTGTCCTTGGCCCCATACTTTTTTCACTTTTTATCGACAAACTCGATCAAGGTATCGATGGAATTACTAGCAAATTCGCAGATGATGTGAAGCTAATGGGGGTAATCGGGAATGAAAGCGATAGGGAGTTGCTCCAGACCAACTTAGACAAGATTGCAGCATGGGCAAATGAATGGAGCATGACGTTTAGCGTAGATAAGTGCATGGTCGCTCATTTTGGTTCGAACAACCCACGGTTCTCTTACGAGTTGAATGGTGTCACTATCCCGGATGCAACTAGAGTCACCGATTTGGGAATTCTCATTGACGAGCGACTTAAGTTTTCTGAACATTGTTCAGCGGTTGTCAAAAAAGCGAATAGAATGCTTGGTCTCATTTTCAAAAAGGTCTCTTCGCGTTCTCCTAAAGTCATTCTTCCGCTTTTTCGAGGCTTAGTTCGTCCTGGACTGGAGTATGCTGTAAGGTTTTGGAGACCATACCTACAGAGGGACATAGACTTGATTGAAGGGGTGCAGAGAAGAGCTACGCGTGTCCTCGTTGGCACACGGGGCTTGAGTTATGAAGAGAGACTTCATTTTTTGAATATGTTTACATTGGATGAACGCAGGTGTCGAGGAGATATGATCGAAGTGTTCAAAATTTTCAATGGGATGGATAGGATGGACCATGAACTTTTAGTACACCGCCAATCAACCGCTTTTACAAGGGGACACTAGTATCGATTGGTGAGGGACAATGCAAGGTTATGGTGTCGCAGGGAATTTTTCTCTAATAGGGCTGTTAATAAATGGAATAGCTTACCCCCGGAGGTAGTAAATTGTAACACAATTGACACGTTTAAAAAGAAATACGATAAACATGTTGGGGTAAATCGAGAAGCTATCCATTCTTAGAATAAGACAACCATAAGTATTCTTTATGGGCATTGTATAATATTTTATCATGTGTATATATTGTTTATAATTTGTGTTAATTGCATTTTTAATGGGGTTGCTGTATTTTTGAAACATATGACATCCATATTTTTATGGGCATCTTTTCATCAGCCACCTCGTTGGGCATTTTGCCTGTTGTGGCGTTGTATTTGTATTTATGAAAATATGGGTTGGATTCAGAGGGGCAGAGCTGATGACGAAATTTTGCTGACAAGGGGGGGGGGTCAAAAATTTCTAAAAATTTGCTTACGTAACACTTAAACGGCCTCTAATGCATAAAATCAAAGAATTTTCAGAATAAGCGCATATTTTTGAAAATTCATTTAAGCTCAATCACTTTTTTTTATAATTTTCAAATAAATTGCTCATAAAATTTTAACAACATCGGGTATTTTGCCGCAGTTGGGATTTAGTGAATTAATATAGATATTTTTATTATTGTGCATTTTTTAAAATATCAACCGTTTTATATTGTAAGGCCGGGATTACAGAATCTTTTACTAAACACAAAACTTTAAAAAAAGAACCCCAACCAATACGTCTATTGTTTACATTAGCTCGAATGTAATTGGTACGCTTGAAAGTTTTTAATTTTGTTTTTAGAAATAGTGTCGAAATTCTTTTTTTTACTGGTACAGTGAAACCTCGATGTAACGATACTCTGCGGACCAAGAACAAATATCGTTTTACAGGGATTACCATTTTATCGGGAGACAGAAGTTTAACATTAGAATGTACACATATCTAAACAAGACTTGAAAAAATATCGTTGTTGAAGGATTTTTATTGTCATATCGAGTATCGTTGTAGCGAGGTTCCACTGTATTTCGTTACTGAGCAGCTACAACAAACTAAAAATTAAAAATGCCTAAATAAAAAATTTGTGGAAATTATTTGCATATGCAGTAGGCCTATATATACAGGATGCTCTGTAAGTGCTAGCTCGGCCTTTATCTAATCAACCGTCCGTCGTAGAGGTATGTGATTCTACTTATAATTTAAAAAATACTCAACAGGCGTTCAAGAATTACCCTGTACCAGTTATGAGAGTGAAAATATAATGTGTAACAAAACAAAAAATACAAATTTTTATACGGTCCTCCTGTCCTCTACATTCTAATTAGAAAGTTGTTGCCCTGTCACTCCTGATACCAAAAAAAATTTCCATATTTTTATGTGCAATATTTACAGAGATATTCGAAAAACGGAAGAAATTTGGGAAATAACAGCGTTAAATACGGAAAAAACATTTTACCTGATAAGCAGTACAAAATTCACAGGACATGGAAAACTTCGTTATATGTGAAAATTCGTATATCCGTGTTCGTTATAAGTGAGTTCGACTGTGTTGAGAAGGTAGACGGGGGGGGGGGAGAATGCACTCCAAAATACTGCGATCGTAGGGGTGGAGGGGGAGAAAATAATAGTCGCCTGCCTGAAGCAACAAAATATCAAGAACTGGTTATTGTGCCAGATATTACAAATATCTGGTTATTTGTGTCAGGCGAATGATTTCATTTTACTTACTAAATAAATTTAATCTTTTTTTTTCAATTAAGTTTGATAAATTTTTTTTACTCCATGAAATTAACAATTATTTTAGTTACTTTGAATGGAAGAAATGACTTCATTTGTATAAACTAAATTAAAAAGTCACCTCTGTCAAAACTCCTGCATTTTTCACTCAATTTTTTTTTTCGATTAATTAAAAAAACACCAATAAATAAATTAAGTTGAAGTAAAGTAAAAAACCATTTTTATGACCGATTCATAATAAAATTATAAATAAAATAATGCAATCAAACATATGTGTATCATTATAAATCATTTTGATTTTGTAATGATCTGAGGTTCGTTAAGACACTGTCACACTTTCATATAATTACACTGAACAATAATAAAAATAATTTCCATTGATAAAGTATGTACGGAATAAAATAAACAATTGCCCACTCACTTCAATCTGAAATGACAGATTTTCTGATTGCTGAAATTTAATTGAAGTAACTGAATACGAATAAAAAACATGGTGCGTTTTGGGAATATAAATCATTATGTACATCTGTAATTAATAAAATCAAACTGTGTGGTACACTTCAAAGCAATCAGCAACGCATAGTCCGACGTTGCATTCTTTGCATTCAAATCTGCTTTCCCTGCGAGTCCGCTTTCCTTTCACGTCAGATTTGTTTGCACACACCACGCATTTTCGAACAGGATGATTTTTTTGAGAAGTGGTGCTTTGCACATACGACGGAAAATGTCTCGCCGTCAATCTTGTAACATTTTCCGACGATTTGAGACTTACGTCGCCATTTGAGACTGGGCTCACACTACCTGATGTTTCGATTAGTCTTTCGACCAAACGCAACCGAAAATCAACGTGACTCATAATACCTCCATTTTTTTTTAACAAAACAAAAGCCTTCCAAACGACTTGATTGAGAAAATAACGAAATAATTTTTTGTAATATTTTCGTTGTTGGTTTCTGGCAATTTGATAATATGATAAACACTGATCCGACAAATCCACACCGCCCATTGTGGAGTTATAATCTACTACGATAATGGGTTTCTTGAATGTTTTATCACGCGCTTTGACATCCACAAGATGCGTATTATGGATTGTGCTGAGCATACACACTGGCTTCTTGTCTTGCCATTTAATAGTTGGCATTTTTACTTTTTGGAATGCTAAAAGTTGACCGTTAGACAGTTTTTTGGTCTTCAGCGCCGGATGAAGCCCTTTTCTGTTGTTTCTCATGGAACCATATATATCTGTTCTTTCTTTTATCAGCAACTCTGCCAACTCAGGAGACGTATAAAAATTGTCCGTTATTGTAAGGTTCAGGAGAAAAGAGGTTGGAAAAAGGCCGAGGAGAAACAGGAGTCGCGAGAGAGGGAGACGGGAACGATTAGAGACATTCGAAAAGAGAGGAGTGTAAAAGTTTGGACCGAAGTGACCGGACGTTTTCGTGGAGGTGTTGGATAACGAATTAAATAAAGTGTTGTTTTCTTCTTTTTGGGAGTCCAGAATCCAGTTATTTCGTCCTGGAATAGTAGTGGAGGTACAGCCGAAAACCTACGACCGATAGGAAATCGGGGGAAACTTTACTGGCGCAGTCGACAGGATGAGGTCGTAGCTTCAACGACTCAAGATTGCGAGCTGAATTCGAAGAAGAGTGTCCTAGCGACGGTGGAACCACCCGGTTCGTATAGGAGGATAGTAGCAGCGTCAAGCACCCACGCTGTTTTTTTTTCGTGAAGTCAACCCGACAACCAGTGCTGAGAGGGGCAATCCTGCCCAGGCAAAAAGGAGCAAGTGTTGTACGGCGGTATCGAGACCATAAATAAAGATGGCGCATTTGGCAAAGGGGAACAAGGAGGATCTGGAGACCATGGCCGCCAACTTGGGGTTAGAAGTCCGACCGGAGTTCAACTTAATGCAGCTAGTGAGTACCATACAGGAAAGTGAACTGTACAACGAAGCGACGTGCAGAGAGATGCTGAAAACGATCATAGGCAATAGGAAAGAAAGAGAAGAGATGGAGGAGAGGCGTAGAGAGAAAGAGATGGAGATGGAGGAGAGGCGTAGAGAGAAAGAGATGGAGATGGAGGAGAGGCGTAGAGAGAAAGAGTTGGAGGAGCGGCGTAGAGAAAAGGAGATGGAACATGAACTAGAAAGACTGAGGATCGAGACAGGAGTCAGAAGAGAGGAGAATAATCAAGCTGGGCGCGGCAGAACCCCCAGCCGGGATTTCCAGAACATGATGCAAAAGTTCAGAATGGAAGAAGACATAAGTCTGTACCTGGTGCTGTTCGAGCGGCAAGCTCGTCGCGCGGCCCTGACACGGGAAGATTGGTTAGCTGAGCTCTTGGGACTTCTACCCTACGAGATGAACCAGTTAATTGCCCGCGAGCCGGAAGAGCAAGTACAGGACTATAATCAAGTTAAGGAATTGTTATTGCGGAGATTCAAACTCACCCCAGAGAAGTTCCGACAGATGTTTTCTTCGCGCCACAAGAATCAAGAGGGCACCTGGAGAGATTTCTACCACGAACTGTGTACCTATTTTGATGGATGGACGGAGGCTTTGGAGGTCACGACGTTTGAGCAACTAAGAGATTTAATCATCACCGATCAAATGAAAAAACGCGTTCCAGCAGATTTTAAGGAACACTATCTGGACGAATGGAGTGATATGGTGTCACCAAGTGAGCTATCGGAGAAACTAGATAGATTCGATGATGTGAAGAGGACTCTGAAGACACCCTTTCCTAGTGACAGGACGAGAACCCCAGGACCGGTTCATCAAAATCCGAGATGGAAAGCCAACGGAAACCAGAGGCTTCAGGGTGAGTCCTGCCCACCTAAGGCGACGATGGGTTCGAATTCCAGAGAGAGAGCTGCAGTCACTTGTTACGCGTGTGGAGCAGAAGGCCATATAGCAAGGTTTTGTCCTGCAAGAGGCCAGCAGGAGCCATTGAGTCGGGCCCAGGTGGACTCTGTCCAGACAGAAGAGGGGGACACGATTGAAGAAACCACAGTTCTAACAGCACATATCACGGTGCCGGCAGCTGGTGTTGGTGCGGACATTGACACACCGCAGACCGTGAGTTTGAAATGTGGTCAGAAGACAATAAGAGGCGTAGTTGATTCTGGGACCCAGATCTCAGTCGTTAGATCTGATTTGGTTGAGATCGACGACAGTGAAGGCGAGGGGAGAATAAGGATCAAGTCCGCATTTGGCGAAAGTGAGATAGCCCCTCTCAAAATATGTATGATGAAGATCAGCGACGGCAAACACGGATACGTGCCAATTACTTGCGCAGTGTCGAGGCGCTTGATAAATGAAATGTTAATATGTCCGACGGCATACGACGCACTCTTGGAAAATGTACCAGTTCCAAGTCCGATCAATGAGCCGAGCCGTAGGGACGGTGTGTGTACTTCATCTGCCGATGGCAAACAGAAGGCCAACAACGGCAATAACAACGATTTTTGCATACCTAACGAAGAACTTGAAGAGAGGATCATATCCCAAGTCGAGAGCTACTTCACTAACTTCAACATTATGAAGAACAACTTTCTGCTGAAACAAATCCAGAGAAACAAGGAAGGCTACATCAGCCTGAGGTTGGTCTCATCTTTCAGGAAGGTCAAGACCCTGACCAAGGACTGGAGGGTCGTCCGGTACTGTCTCAGGAACTCGAACAAATTCCAAGTCAACGGAGGAGGCACTAAAGTGCGCTGTATTGTGCCCGTACCGGCTTGCGAGACCAGATGCGCTAAAATGACCCCGGTCTGCAACATGCCGTCCGAGGGAATGACACCCGAGTCAGTGTCGCAGTTTATATCAGAACACGGAGAAGTCGTCGACGTGGTAGTCGTCAATCGAGGATCTAGGCTACCGGATGTCTGTACGAGGCGCTGTCTCTGCGTCAACGGGAATATGGTGGAGAAGACGTTCGCCCTTATCAAGTGCAAGACCAATCGGGTCGCGTCCGCATCCGAGGGCAAGGCCTCGCAGCTCAAGAGGATGAACTCGAAACGATACGACGATGATCATGCTGTCAAAGGGAGGAGATCCGCACCGAACCGGTTCCCGGCTAGGCAGGAAACGTCCAAGCGATCGAACTGGCGATTGTTTTCGTGTCCATTTGCCAAAGGAATCAACAGAGCTACGAACCAGCAGTCGAAGACTGAGAAACCCAGAAGCCAACCGGCTAAATCTTCAATCGCCAACAACGGCGTGCCCAGGAATCAGGACAGGGAAAGGCCATCCTTCTCTTATGCCGGTGGTAACCACCACCCCATGAACTCTTGGACGAACAACCGTTATTTGCCATTCAAGGATGGTATGGCCGCCAAAGTAGTTGCTGCTGAACGATACAACGCACGCCTACCGGATAGCGTCATGCGTTGGCCTGGCGGACCCGGAAGGGGGATATGCAAGGTAATGCCGACGCCCTGTCGCGGTAGCCGTGAGAAACCGAGTTACGCTCTTGAAGCATCATCATCATTTAAAAATGATGGATGTGCTTTTCGATGATGGGACGTGTAAGGTTCAGGAGAAAAGAGGTTGGAAAAAGGCCGAGGAGAAACAGGAGTCGCGAGAGAGGGAGACGGGAACGATTAGAGACATTCGAAAAGAGAGGAGTGTAAAAGTTTGGACCGAAGTGACCGGACGTTTTCGTGGAGGTGTTGGATAACGAATTAAATAAAGTGTTGTTTTCTTCTTTTTGGGAGTCCAGAATCCAGTTATTTCGTCCTGGAATAGTAGTGGAGGTACAGCCGAAAACCTACGACCGATAGGAAATCGGGGGAAACTTTACTGTTATGATCGTGTAGCCTTTTCTTAATAAATTGTGGCTTAGCGACATCACGGTTTTGGTAGCCAAGCCATACTGGGAATACTCCTTTCGAAAGATTGTGTCTTTACCGGTGTACACAAGGGAATTCCAGATGTATCCACTTTCGGATTCACACAGTTGATACAACTTTATTCCAAATCTGGAACGTTTTGTGGGGATATACTGTTTCCACCCAAGCAAGCCTTGATACCCCAGTAAAGTCTCGTCAACTGCAATATTCCGCAAGGGAGTGTATGTTGCTTGAAAGTTGTTGATGAGCTTTTTATGAACATCATAAATTTTCCTCAGTTTTGGTTGAGGATGTGCAGTGGCATCAAAATTTTCACTGTTTTCAAAATGTGAAAAATTCATAAGCAGCCCGTATCTTGTGCTGGTATCACCTGGCCAAAAATGGGGGTTGAAAGCACGGGTCGCTTTGACCAGAACCATCTTTCCACGGGCTTCTGAACAACCCCTTGCAGCAAAAGCAATGAAATGAATCGCCTCATCTCCTTCCTATCTGTGTCTTGCCACTTTAGTGAGCGGGATATTGGAGTCAGGTCAGTCTTTTCAAGACATTGTTCTGCGTAACGGTTAGTCTCCTCCACAACATAGTCCAGAAGTCCATCAAACAACAAGTCAAAATATTCGAGGGGATCATCGATATTATTAATCACCGCTTTAATCCCTGGGTTACCAGAGAAAGCGAATTTCGGTGGCGTGGGGGTTTTCAAATGGGTGTCAACATGGCTCCAATTTCTGGCAGCATCTAACCCGCTATCGGAATCATCATCAGTTTCTGATTCAGTGGATAAATATTCTTCCTCTGAAGATTGGAGAAAACTTTCCTGGTCTGAATCTGAGTACATTTTGATGCGCAGGAAATTTCCGGCAAGAAATAAATATTACTTTCACGAATGAAAAATGAAACAGAGAACAACAGTGAGAGACAAGTGTACTTGAGAAGAGAGAAGAAAATGAAAAAAAAATCAACCACAGTAGAAACCAGAAATTTTGAGAATTCTACCTATGAATAGAAGAAAAAAAAATTACAATATAACAACTCAGAGGGACAGAACTTGTTTATCTTATTTTCTCATTCAGAGTTTTAGTGGCTGAGATTTAATACGAAAGATCTTGCTTGTGTTAAAAAGAATGAATATAAATATATTTAGTACAATCGATCAATAAGAACGTCTGAGATTAACTTAAAATGAGCAGTGAATAAAGCATATGCGAAGCCATATGCGACAAAAAAAATTCTTTGTACTTCCACGAAATTCATTTCATTTACAGAAGGATTAAAAGGCTAGTCTGGAATGTACTATTCAAGTGCTACAGGTACGCAGCTAAGGTACTTAAGCGTTTTATCGTACACGTTGTCTACGAAGTGCCAGCCATTATGATATTTTCCCACGCCCCGTACAACTCCCCATTGAGTGTACATTAACAGCACCTGCTGTAGTAGATCTGCTATAGCTGGTGTTGACAATAGTCATTGTGTGAAGAAAAGATAGGGGCGTGTGTTAGGTCTGCTTTGTGATTCTTAAGTGAAGGGGGAAAGCACAATCGTATATCTAGGTGCAGGACCTTTTGGAAGAATGATTTTTCACCCGTAAAATTACGTTTGGGACCGCCTGGAAGAATATTTTGGCCGTGAAAATACGGCCAGACCGTTTGGAAGTCAACATCTTCACACGTAAATATACGTGCAGGACCGCCAGTCGGTTAAGACAATACGCTTCAGGATTCGCACGTTGATTAGAATGAGTCTCTCTGTAGCACGGGAGGCTATCATAATGATTGGACGGCAACTTCTTCCTCTCACCTCGGGTCCCGATCTTTTTGTTTTGAAGATTATCATAAACATCGAGCTTCCCCACGATATCTTCAAGGGGTAGTCTACTCACTGTAAACATCCAGAAAATGTTCTTTGACTTCAGACAGAATATTTTTCTTCATCTGATCCAAAATCATCAGATCTTTCAGCTCGTCAAATTTCCAATGTTCAGTTCGGACAGCCAACTTTTGATCTTAAAGTAATAGTCCTACCAGGTGCCTTTCTGTGAGTAGGGAAGAGCTGCAGTTCCGCAATCATCTTGTAACGGCGTAAGAGCACCTCGTGGATGTGGTTGCAATCAAGGGGCCATATCCTCAGCTTCTCTAGCAATCTCAGCAGATGCGCAACCCAGTTCATCTTCAGAAATTTTAGCTTTATGAAACCAAACGCGCCCCCCCCCCCGTTAATAATCCCGAGGAATTCCTAAAGTATAGGGGAAGCGCTGGATAGCAAGACGGATAAAAATTACATGTGGACAATATCCGTGGTAGACCACATGGTACCATCAATGGTCCTCAAACTCAAAATTTGTATTACTTTAAATAAGGCCACGCGTCTGCTATCATGAAGCCGATTGATGTGTGTTTTCATGCTATTATTCATCGTCTGCACCAAGGAGTACTCCCACTTGGAGCATGTTGGCTCCCACCCGGCTGACTGCCAGGAAGCGTTCCAATCCAGCGGTCAGCTGGAGAGTTCCAGTGAAAGAGAAATTTTTGCTATCTTTCAAACAACTTTAGCAATAACGATGTGTCATCTTCAATCGACTCTTCGAGTCGAACATTGGCCGGGTACGCCATTCCGATTCTAGCTATTATCACGAACCTTATTGATGAAATCGAATGTCGACTTCATATTTTCTCGCGTTCAAGCCACGACATTGGGTACCAATTTGTAAGAAAACACTACGCCTTAGGGGTGCATGTCTTTTTCCGAAGCGGTGCACAGTGTTATTTTAGCAATCTGGGGGGGGGGGGAACTAAATTTTTGACTGATCTGAAAAAGGTGAACATTATTTTTCCCGATAGCAATATGTAGTGTTACCCACATTATAGAAACGTGGTTAGTTTCTTTTTTAATCATGCAGTTCTGTTCGAGCATTTCTAAACATGCACCTCTCAGGCCATCGTCACCCACTTCATTCCGTAAACTTTTCTTGAGCAGTGTATATCACACATTTTCTTTTGGGCTGTTTTTGTTCAATGTTAATAATTCCCCTCCTTTTCCGATATTTTTTAGTCAAAACATTTTCAAAATTGTTTATAATTAACCCGAGTGCGTTACTTTGTAATTAAGTGATTTTTATCACATAAATTATTATTTTTTCTAAATTCTTTTAAGGTTTTTGAGCACTCTGACTATATACAAGTTACAGCTAACATGTTTGATTAATTAAAACTTCAAAAACTTGCTGCGGAAACCTGCGGAATAAATAATATCATTTATTATTGTAATATTTCATTAAATATTTATTCATTCAAATAATTTCATTTTTTCCTCCAGATGGGTCGATAAATAACTCATCCGTCATTGTTTGACATATAGGCAGAAAACGAGAACATTACAAGATTTGAATTTCATTTTGGGAGAAATTGGCAATACAGATATTTCTAATGCATCAATGGAAAATTTTGAAGTACAGTATATGTTCGAAATATTTGCCAGGTAATTGAAAAATGGTGGCAAATAGTAGCAAGATACAAGGGACAATTTCTTAAAGATATTCAGTATAGCTTTATGAAAATTGAAAATATATTGCATGCTGAAGATTTATTTGATGTTTTTCCAGGTCCATCACAAAAAATTTTTTTTCATTAAAAGACCTAAAAGATCCAATAAACTCTCCACTGACTGCGTCCCAAGAGTAAAACCTCTTCTGAACCCCACGAACACAAACGAATTGTGCGTATGTATCGAAATAACACTGGCAAAAGTGATTCGACGACTGTAGTGCAATAACTCTATATCCAAGCTGAAGAACTATGGTCAAGAACGTCCGCAGATCAGTTCAAAAGTCATCTTTATTATCAGCAGATCAAAAGCCTGCTTTGATTATGGCTATTTATCTTTCACGGAGTATAAGGTCCGTGATACATATGCCATTTCCCAGCATATATATAACCAATGAGATTATTGGTAACATTCGCATGAATGTTTGAGGTAATGTAGGATATAAGCTGGGGAAAATAAAGATTCAATACAAAAAAGTTCAATTTTTGACCACCAGGTAAAAGAATGACGCTTTTGTATCGCAGTTGCCTTTTTCCCATATTTTACCGAAAACGTATATACCAAGATTCAATGAAGTACATCTATCTCATAGGTCGGAGTGATTTCAGTTGAATTATACTACTACGTCGACCTATATAGCACCCGTCGGGGAGGATGTGTTTCATTGAAACTTGGTATAAGCATTGACGCGGGCGGGGTAAGTTCGATAAAAAGCACCACCTTTTCACCTGGTGGTCAAAAATTTACTTACTATCTGGTTTACTTATTTCCTTTCCCCCAAGGTCCATATATCCTATATACCACCTCCTCCTCACCAGACACGGTCCGCCATGTATATCCTACATACCAAATTTCATCAAAATACCACCACGTAGCGTAGAACTAGAAAATAATTGAATACTTCGCAATGCTTCAAATGTTAGGCTTTTGGGCATGCCGCGCGTCATTGTTAGAACGACATAGAAACAAATGCAAAGTCTTTTTACTGCATTGTATCGCCAAGAATAGGGGACGAACAGGTAAAGTGCACATCAAATACCACTGCACGCATAAATGCTTTATGCGGGGCGTTGCTAAACGAGATCGCCAAGAAACACGTTAAACTCCGAAAGAACACTAGATACACAGATTAATGTGCTTTTATTACCGCGTAATTGTAAAAAAATAATCGTAAATGTAATTTAAACGTCAATTTAATGTTATTAGTAATTACCAAAAATTTTTATCTCTCGCGAACAGTTGGTCATGTTTCTCTTTTGTTGCAATGGGCGTTAATTTGTTACCCTTATTAAAACGAAGAACTGATCGAGTCAGGTTTTCTCGAGATAGCATCCCTCGTAGTGTGGGGTGTTAAAAATTTCGATTTGATGTCCAGATCTATCTACGGTGCTTGCGATTTATATATTTTTTCAACTCGCAAGCACACAACCTCTTCAAAAACGTCACGTTATTCACTTCAAAACCTATTTGTAGGAGTTATGGAGGTGGTAGATTTTCTTGCGCATCTATCGGAGATCAGTGATGACAATCTCGGCGAGCAAACTACCCTGAAAAAATTTTCTTTCACGGTTGGAATACTATAAAAGTGTGATAGATCTTTTACACAACTTTAAAAAACAAACAATGAGGCCGAAATTACACTATAAAAGTTTGATTAAAATCCCTCTTACAAAAATTACAGGATTAAATTAATTTTAATAAAAAGACTTTTATGAAACTTTTATAGTGCAATACCGGCCTAAGTAAGTTTTTTCATAGGAATTCAAAATTAATGTGTTGCCGTTTAATGGTAAAAATATTGTCATGTATTTCGCAGGAAAAACCTAGAAAAGCATTCTACGAAATTCAGAATAACCAATTTCAAAATATGAATTTAATTTTGGATGATAAACTTTAAACGTCTTACTAAGAAAAACATTCTTCACTCTGGTTAGAGCATAACATTCATAATTTGCTGAAAAAAGGAAAGTTTTCTCAACAATCAAGTTCAGTTGTGCTGAAATTGTGGTCTACGCTGCAGCTATTTACGTAGTTTCCTTTTGCACTGATTTCACTGTCTGTAAGAGATCATAAAAAACTCTTTCCCAAAAAATGAAGAGATCAGTTGATTGTTTATAATTAGTATTTAAAAAGTGTTTTTTAGGTATCGCCAGAACAGAACGTGCATAGCGATGAGTTGCCATTCTTATTTTTTGTTTGTTGGTGAGATGAATCGTATTTAAATTTTTTGAGAATGGCACCTCGTAAGTCACAGTTTGTGACACATCTACCACACGAGAAACGATAAAAACCATTTATTAGAAATAGAAAGCTCGAGATATTCATAATGAAACACATATTGTAGAATACTGCATACTATACATAAATAATTGCTTAGTTATGCCACTAAATTTCTAAAAAAAAAGAGACCGTTCCCCAACCTGAAATTCTTCATTTCACGAATGAGCGAACCCTTTCAGTAGCTAGACGTTCCTCTCTAGAATCCTAGTAGTATGATGCAAAAAGTACATCATAACAAGAAGTATCAGTTCAGAGTTAAACTATACTAGAATCAGCCATGACGTCAGCGAGAAAGTTTTTCTTGATCCTGAGAATTTAATTGCATGAAGCGAACCAAGTTTGCCGCTCCCAAAAAAGTATTCGCTCTAAATAATGACAAAAACGATAGGTTTTCTTTAAATTCTTCGCTTCAGTCATCAACTTCATTCCACTTGGATATCTATGGACGTCCAATTCATGATTCAGGTGTTGTAATATCTAAAATAATAGCAACAAACGAGTATTATGAAGCTAAGAATTTTTACACATATGTTAAGAGCATAATTATGCATGCATGCGATCACCTAAACAGAAAGAATAACAAGTGACCATAAGGTTCAGTTATTACCCTACACCTGTTAGGATATCTCGGAATTCTACCACCAAAATAAAAGAGATGATAGTACACGTCAAAACAAACAACTTTCCGAAGGATTCCAGGGCTGCAACCCAGTTATTTGGAGAATACGAGCATTATACCACTTCGAAAGTACCAAAATGACGACCACGTTGTCCACATGACGAGCGAAAGAAAATTTTCTTCTTCCCAGTTATGGACAATTGCGGAAAAAAATGTCCTCTCTAACGGTATTATATATATGTAGGGAAAATATTTATCCCCCTCTCACTCGGGCTGAATATTTAAGTAATTTATGACTTCAGGACGGATCGCAAGAAAATTACGCGCACTAAAACTATATTTTCGTTAAAAAGATGCTCTAAGATACCTTGTAGTCCAAAAAAATTTCTTGGGAAAAAAAAATCTTCATGGGATTTTAAATCTGCCTGAAACAATAAGCAATCCCTCAGCAGCTTCAAATACGGGCCGGCACGGATGCAGCCAAATGTGTGACAGTTCCCGTGCCGGTGGTAGACCGGGCCTATAAGGTGCAAGATCCCGTCATTGCTGGACCAGCAAGCTTTCGCTGAAAGTAACAAGTGTGCTGACATTTGGTAAGCATACCGTAAATTGTCCCAAGGGCGATATCCTGAGTTGCCGTCAGCCACAAGACAAGTACATCTGGCCAATCGACACAGAAGGGGAGGTGATAGACGAGCCCAAGTGGAACATAAAATATCACTGCCAACCCTGTCCTATCTCGAACCGTTTTCCAGTCATGGTGGACACTGGATTAGGAGAAAACAATGCATCTAGTCAGAAAAAACCTAAAGTTGTGAATTGATACCAAATTCGTCAAAATATCTGGATTTAATAACGAGCTACAAGCGCATATATTGGCGAAGTTCAAAATCGAACTGTCGTTAAAATTTTTCCATAGTCAGTGGCGCAACAGCACGCAAACAGCTTTTTAGCTAAAATCGGTAAATTTTACCAAAAACGTATCCATTGCATAACATATCAGTTGAGGAGGAATTTAGTTTTTTGTTTGCATTGCATCACTGAAATCTGCGTTCGCCGAAGTAATTTTAGTAGGTTTCGGCAACAATTCGATTTTTCACTTCACCAATCTTTCCGCGCTTGAAGTTCCCCCATTAAATACAAGTATCTTGTAGATAGAGGTAATGTCACTTTATAGGATTTTTCTGCAAAATCAAATGGCCATTAATATCTGTATCCACCAATTCAAATTTTCGTCGAACATCCATCTTCTTCGACAACGCTGATTTTCATGTATTACAAACAAAAGGCTAAATTTCTCTATATCAGAACACCGATATGGCTTGCTGCAGGCTCTTTCGAAAGCAGGTAGAATAGGCTAGTTTTTGGTGAATTTGACTGATTGCAGCTACGAGGGTTTTTGTGGAATTTGCTATGCAAAATTTTGGCGACAATCTGATTTTGAACTTTGCCGATATTTCAGCTTGCCACTAATTTGTGTCACCAGATAGAATTTTTTTTTATGTGCTTGGTTTGCCTGTACGCCTCTCAAAAACTTCACAGATTATGGCTTTTTCAGACAATACATATTTTTTTACTATAATATGTACACAACTCGAAAACGGTTCGAGATAGGACAGGGCTGGTAGGGTGAATGTCCCACTCGTTTATCACGCCCCCCCCCACCGTTTGTTTGGCAGAACAAATCACGTTAACCCTGTATTTGTGGGTACGAAACTAATCGGAACACCAAATCACAAAATTATCGAAATAGTGGCCAAAACAATCAGTATTTTTTAACCCCTTAACATCGTACAGGGATGTACTCAGTGTCGTCCCTGTGTGCAAATTGCATTACATTCGCACTATCCCTTCATTTGTAGTCCTGTAAACAATTGCTTCCTTTACCTCAGCAATAATTTTTTCTTCTCTACCTCGCCACGGTTTGACGAGTAAAATAGTAATGAAAAAATATAGTATTACATACATAGAGGATATACATACACTTTTCTCTTCCTTCCATTCCCTATGCGTTAACAACTATACTACTTTGAGATTTTTCTCTGCGAGATCATTTGTTCATTACCCACATTTATTGATAGAAGCCTGCATGTAATGGAGTGAATGTGTCTCTACAGAAAGCAACAAAGCCTGCAACATTCCAAATTCACTCATAATACAGAAGGCAAAATAAGCGTTCAAAATTTTCTTCTTGGAATTCGAAAGTCAGATGGCAGCACTTCATAGACACATAATTGCACTCCCCAGTAGAAAAACTTCACAGTGGGTAATGTAATAACACATGACGCCAATTCGTTAGAATTTGAAAAGGAATGTTTACTTGGGCATATATGCAGTTTAGAAGTTGTAACATTTCTGCCAACAGCATGAATTTCTGTGTCTTAGCTTATAGTTAAATTGAGATTTTCGCATCATGCAGAAAGTTGCAAATACACTGAAGAGGGGCCAGGGAAGAGTGAAAGCACATAACGGCGGAGAGAACGAGATGTTCACACACAGCCAGAAGCGAACAGATTGAGCAGTTAACTTTGTTCAGTGTTTAACAGTTTCTTCGTTCATCTGTGTTTGTTCGTCTCTAATCTTGCACTAGCATAGTTTCTGGTTAAGTGCATTCAGCTGCCTTGTGCGCTACTCTTAACTTTAGATTTTTAATTTTGAACGTTGCTTTTTTTTATATACATGTTACTGCCAAACCCCAATTCTCGACGGAGCCGGCCAATGTCCGAAATTCGGATCGAAAAAATCCGCTAAGGCCATTTCGGCGTTGATCTGGATCACTCCTAATGAGTTAGTACTGGAAAAAGTTGGTGGTCAATAGTTTTTCTGAAGAAATGTGATCTTTTCTGCTAGAACATACATGTATTTGTGATGTCAACATCAACATCTTAGTTAAAACGACGTTGGTGATGATGAATTTCAGCACACTCTTACAGCGCCATTATGGTGACGAAAAAACTCTCGAAATGCTCCAAAAAATCACATAAAAAACATTTTTTATTTCTTCAGTGAGACGATGTGATGGCCGTTCTCGCTCTCTCTTCTTCCTCCACATACATCAGACAACCGTCGCTGATGGAAAAAAAACCACGTCAGTGAAATATATCGTACGTTCTACTTTTTGGTGAGTTCTTGCTACAAATGCTAATTAATTCCAAGTCAACCATTTCAGCGGCAATTACGAAATGTCTCAGTTACCTTGATAATTTGTATTTCGACAATCCGAATTATCTCATCTCCTCAACCAGTCATCTCTCTGACTACGATTTACATCTCATGCCGATTTTCGGTCCAAATCACGTGGATAAGACGGAATAATTCGTCATACAACTGCTGCCACCTCCTAAAGCATCCTCTACATTACTTTTTCGCCAGTAGATGGAGTTGAACAATCATATTTCAATATGAAAGTAATATACGTTCTGCTTCATTTCAAACCACCCATGTTTGTCTACCACCGCACCCGTCAAATCGACTGCGAGAGGGTGGAGTTTGCTATTGCCAAATTTCGATAACAGGAGATAGACGGCGTTTGAAACATACTTCCAACTTCTCTTTGCGGTAGTATAAAAATATTTATACACTATAAAGTATGGAAAAAAATAAAGGCATTTCTTTTCCTCGGTTTATTGTTCTTGGAGTTGCGGAGAGATGACATCGTCCGCATTGCGGAGAGATTGTGCAGACATCACCTGCACAAAAATGTCTTATCGAAAAGCTGTGTCATTATACAGAGAGTTCGATTATTTCCACTGCGCCAGTTATAAAAAGAATCTGAAATTTATAAAACCGCTGAAAGGATTGATACATCACAAGCGAGGGAATGAAACCTCAGTCCAAGTCCGTATGAATAGAACTCATCCTTTAGCTGCAAAAAAACTGTCGAGTACTGCAATGTTTGAAATATTCTTTTTCCCTACTTTTACATAATTCGAGTGAGTGAAAAAATATATCCAGACTGTCCCAAATTCTTTACACAGCAGATATCTCTGCAATAGTTAACAAATTAACTTTATATAGATTCTGAGCGCTTTGACCCTTTGAGAAAACATTTACAAAAAACTGCACATTTTCAAATGAAATATTAACAGAAATATTTGACTTTGAAATTTTCAGCATTTGTCACGAATGATTTAAAGTGTGGTTTACAAATTGCGAAGAGTAAATTGAATACTAAGTTATAAAAATTCCGTGATTGTCAAAAAATTTAATTGCTATTTATTCTGAATAGAATGGTTGAGTTCATTCTACTTGTGTAGAAAAAGCAAATTTTGTTGTAAAAGATTATCAAATCATATTTGACAACAATTTTATTGAAAATATTTTTTCAGCCACCTAGTTTAGCATTTTCTAGATTTTGCATTTGAGTAAAATTTTTAAAAATGACAACTTTTGAATCAATCGAACCTCGCCAACACAGTGATAAGTTGCCAAAACATATTTCATACGTCGATGAATAATATTGCATGTAAAAATATGAATGAAAATGACTTTTCAGAACGAGATGTAAATTTCAATTATTGAATTTTTCACCACAAGGGGACTGTATAAAAAGTTAATTGTTCTAGTTGCAATGTAAACAATTAGGGAAACCCTGTGCATGTATTTTAAATAAATGCGATAAATCGGTTATAAGCATAGTATCGATTACTATGTATGATGAGATTTATCACATTCACCGCAACATACGATTAGTAAAAACCCGTTTTATGGACATCGGCGATACAAGAAAATTCGTTCGAACACCTCGTGTAGTAATTACCACACTCTAGTGTGGTCAAAGTATGATAACCACCTCCACATCACGAAGAGTGACAGGAAAATTTCATACACGATGGTAGAGAGACAAAAACCGTCACAGGCAATGACAGAAGGGGAGAAAAGAAGTTGCTAATTTCTCTATTATAGAGTAACAGGGCCTTTCTTGGTGCCAATGGCTCAATCTCTCAATGTACGAGGGCGAAATATCTCGGTTTAGACTAGATGGAAGGAATTGAGTTTGCTCACTATTCTTATTGACCAAGCGTTTCATTGGTGGGGGTTCTAAAGGTGTTGCAAGAAGTCTGTATGGAAAGGGGTTACAGATGGGAACAATTGCGATGTTTTTGCGACTGTGTTGATAAGTTTTCCCTTTCAACTCTCTCGCTACTATTGTATGAGTAATAATCAGAGCATTTATACAAGGCAAGGGTGACGAGAGGAATAGACGATAATACTATGTGAGATTTAAGTCTGCTAGTTAAACTGCACATCGTCTCAAGGTGTTGCAAGAAGTCTGTATGTAAAGGGGTTACAGATGGGAAGAATTGCAATGTTTCCGCGACTGTGTTGATAAGTTTCTAATTTCTTGAAAATTGGTAATTTTAGGGACTATACAAATAACGATCTCAACTAATGGCCATTTTATTTAGATTACTTTTATTGCGTATTTGTGAAAGACAAATGCTCTTCACCACTCAGTGTCTCATACTTCTCCATTTGGATAAAATATAACTATTCAATCCTTATTGACAAGACCAATAAATGAAATGAAAAAACAAAGCATGACGCGTTGTAAAAAAAAATCTCTCATCTGAAGATAGCAAATGCAACGAACCAGTTTCACACCACTGGTCACGAGAAACTCAAATGAAAAGCTGGTTACGTAATGAAATACCTTGACTGGAAAGGCTTAATTAATCATCTCAATAAAATTGAATTTTACATTCTAGAAAATGCAACCGATCATCTTATTGGTAGCATTTTTAGTTTTATAAAAGGAATTTTATTAAACTTTTATGAAGGTTCTTTTATAAAACTTGAAAAATGCAACCAATAAACGTTTCAGTTAGATTCCAGCAAATGTATCCATTAGGTTTACTAGTTGTTTTTTGAAGGTTTGTAAAAGATCTACGATCAAACTTTTATAGTGTAATCCCGGCCTTACACAAAAATTGTGTTACATTCTCATCTCAAATCGGCGCAAATACTTGACAAGCAAAAGAATGGTGTCTTGCAAACGGTTTCCGGGTTATTAGGCCATGGTCTAGGAGATTTTCTTCCTGACGTTTCGCCCACATCTGTGGCAGACATCATCTGAGGTTACTTGGACGTAAGTCTCCGCGGCAAGCGAGAAAGGCTTCGTACATCTACTGTCATCGACTTGTTCTCTATATGCATTTCTGAGACTTGATCGGCCGCAAAAGAACCGCATTGGTTGGCTTGTGTGGATGTGTTGTGCGCCGATTGGCTGCAAGTGGTGTCTGGCGACGATTGGCTGTCGAGATGCATATAGAGAACAAGTCGATGACAGTAGATGTACGAAGCCTTTCTCGCTTGCCGCGGAGAATTACGTCCAAGTAACCTCAGATGATGTCTGCCACAGATGTGGGCGAAACGTCAGGAAGAAAATCTCCTAGACCATGGCCTAATAACCCGGAAACCGTTTGCAAGTCATTTAACGCCGGCCATGAAAGCCTCAGACAATATTTCAAAAGAATGGTGTGTTTGACGTAATATTACGTCATAATTTGAATTACCCTGTATAAAAAGTACGCGAATTGAAACAGATCTGACACAAAAGACTGGTCATTTGTAATGCACATAGCTGATATGGAAATCTAGTATATGCCAATCAAAATAATTTTTTTAAGCTTATTGCTTATAGGCCTAAAGCTTATGTAACCATTTTACGATCAAGGACGAAATATTGCGTTTAAACGCCAGTGGAATTCAAACAAGTTGTTTTCTTTCCTTTCTCCTCATCAACGCTGAAGCTTTGTTGTAACCCTATAAAATGAAGTTGTGTATTCTTACCTCCGTCCGTCCTATACTCTCGCTAGTGCCGCTTTTCCTATACACATCTTTCTACTATATAAATGTAAGAGCGAGAGAACAGGTAAGGTGAGAGTGAAAAGACTTTCTTATCTACTATACTGTTTTCTTTTCATTTGTTTTTTACCTTTCTTTTCTTCTTTCTCCTTATGTACGGTCAAGTTTACCAGATTTATCGCCGATTCGTCAAATATATATAATACCAACTAGTTTATATTATAATATGTATAGTACGAACTAGTTGCCAAGCTTGTAAGGACAGTGGTGAAACCTATACACCTTGCCTAATGTCTTGCTTAGGGATCATATGGGTAACTTTGCACCAATTTTATAAGCTCATGAAAGCTACAAAAAGTAAATTGTGATGGATTTTTATGGCAACAGACCAGTTCTCACACTGTTTAAGAGTACACCAATATCATTTTCTAAAGTCATTTTACATACGTATTTGCTATGCCTAGCGAGAGTTTTTCAATTCTCAAAAACGGTACAAAGTAGCTCCAGGTTACGGTACGTACAATAGCAATCTAATAAAATACGTTATACCACTCACCCTTTCCAGCATCTGTGGAAGAATCCATGGACATTTCTTCAAGGTGTTACATCCGTAATCTCAGTACATGGCAAGAAACTGGAACACTATTTTCTTGATTCAACACAATCATGCCAAGCTTTCGACTTTCCATGATGAATATAGGTGCCTTTAAAGAAATGTATTTGCATTGCAAAGATCATATATTCAACAGAAAAGATTTTTTTCGCAGAAAAAACTAGAAAAAAAAATTAACATGTTCGCTCGAGTTGAAAAAAAATATTTACCGACATCATTTTCCTTTGCAAAGAAAGAGCTTTAAGCAGTCAAGTCCTGGAGGAAAAATATAGATTGAGATTCATTGCAGCTAATAGGTTATTTAATTACAATTGAGAATAGACCAGGTCAGAATAACAAAGGAAAGCGGTACTGAGCATAGGCTTAACGGTGAAGTGAACATGCAATTGAATATTTCATATTCCTAAGCCAAAATAAAATCAAAGTGCGCAAGACCAGAACTTGCAGTGGGTGATAGTTGCTAGTGGACAGTATTGACAAGAACATCAAAATTCAATTTTAATCCTACAAATTGCATTAAGTGAAAACAATACTTCAAATTTAAGGTAATTTTTTTCAAACAGTAATTTCTCTTGGCTTTCACTACAAATGCCTGACTTTTTTTACAAACTATCCCTTGAAATTTGAGAGGTGTGGAGCAAAATCTTCTTCGATAACACTTAATATTTAATGACTATAAAAATAAATATGACTTCAATATTTTTCAGAAAGTAGAATAACAAATTTTGATTTTAAGTGTGAGAATACCATAAGCTAAAGTGACAATCAAGTTTTTCCTTGCAGTTTATGTATCATAAATGTTGAGGACAGAAAAATCAGTATTGAAAATTAGTGAAAAAAAGTATTACGAACAGAAAAATAAATTTCTTACCACATCTTATCAGCTTTTTGATGACAATCATCCACCACGAAGGTCAGTAATTCAATTATGGCAAAAACATCCATGTCTTCGGCTACCACTGGCAAAGTGACTGTCATTGGCTAATTCTTCAAAATCGACTGAGATACTCCATGCCATGATTCTATGAGTGTTTTACTCATCAAATGGAACCGCCCAGGATGTTGATTAAAAGATTGTGTTCGGGCCGTGATCATGACAAGGTTGGTTTTTTATAACTCAAGTACTCAAACTCAGCTGATATCTGATCTTCATCTTTCCCTTCCCTCAATAAATTCAATATAAATACACACAAATGGCATATATAATACATGTATTTAATATTTTTTCTAATTGATAAACTAATTCAACCAAAATGCATATCATTAAAGCAACTATAACAACGATATAACAAAAAATTGGCACAAATTTATGCTCTACAGACTGAATAACTGATCGACTTAGATCATTGCAACACAATTCACATTAGAGCAAGTACAATGATATTTACATCTTTAAAAAACACGAAGTAATTGATTTCGTCCGGGACTCAATCATAATTGGCTTTTTGCGGAACGATTTTTTAAATTAACTCTACACGATTGCATAATATTCATCAAAATTTTCACATAAAAGGGTTGCCCTCATACAGAAATCGCTATTAATAGCATTATTTACTGCAATTACCTTGGTCATCCAGATTTATGCACAGTTCAAAGGAGATGGTGCTCTGTGAAATCATTAGCAATTCTCATAACGGTAAAATTGCTGTCAGTTCAAAGTTTCAAGAAAAGTAGGTAATTTACTTTGTGAATTTTTATAAGCGAATTAAAATCAATTTTGATATTTTTTAATTAGAACTTGAGCAATGAACTCCAAGTATGATCCTGTATATTATCAAATGTAACAAAAAAAACATAAGAGAAGTTAAAATAACAACAGCAATATTTGATTTTTTACTAGAACGATAGAATTTGACGGGAAATGAAATATAATGACATGTGTAACAAGAGCTGAATGCAAACAAAATTTTACCAGGTCCTCAGAGACCAGTGCCTTCATGAACCACAATATGGGTACAACCTAGTAGCAACTGAAGGAAAAACTAAGTAAAATCAAAAATTCAAAAACTTGGAAAAAATGAAAATTTTGATCGGCTTGATTGAGTGGCCAAACTAAATTTATACAAAAGAGTAAGCCAAACAACTCAATTTCTGAACGTAGATATTGAGTATGGTGCAGCAGCACGAATGCAACGAAGAAAAATAATTTATGTAGCATGATAATCATGCGAGGACATTTTCGCAACATCAAGGACTTGATTTTTGATGATGAAATAAATCACATGCTTGGTATGCAGTTGTCATGCAAATTTTTAATGATAGCAGCGCATCTAAGTGAAGTGGCAAAAATAACTGGTCTGGAAAAAATCTTAACGGCTTTGAATAGAAAGATATTAACAGGTGCACTGACACACCAAAAAAATTCAATGCAAGAGAGTTCAATATTCATCAATTGAACAGAAATGGTAATAGAACTTGCACATTATAAAGCAAGAGATGAATCAACAAAGAACCAAAGTATACTAATGAAAAGAAATTCAACTTCCTTGAACTATAGAAAATAACTCTCAAGGAAGGAGTCCCAAGGTGACGCCTCCAGAAAGTCTTGAAAACATTACTACTGATTCTACTCAAGTAATTATGTACAAAAATATTCAAAAATTCAGTGGAATTGTTATGGGTCCAGACGTGCCAACTTATGGAATCCAGAAATCCGGAGATTCCCCCCCACTTCCCCTGTCACTCATAGACTCGATCAAAAAAAAAAATTCGAAACTTTTTTTTAAATATCAATTAAGAAAAAGTTCCCCCAAGGCAGGTTCTGCATTGCCCTCGAGTAGAATATATTTCCATAGCAGTCTTTCCATGCAGAAAGGAGAAATCACTTCTACATATACTGTTCATAAAACATAAGTGTTTCCTTTCGTGGATGCTATCAGTGAGTGATTGATAATCTTGGGTATATGAACTCTTAAATGCTTTATATAGCTTAAAGTTTTATATTTTCTTTTTCTGAAGACATATTTAATTGGAGGAAACAATTTAAAAACTTCAAAATGCGAAGCTGCTGAAGAAAAAACTTGTGTTTGCCGCACGGCTGTTGATGGAATATAATAAAAATTACACAGGAATTTCGGCACCCAAGGTCATGCCCCTGATAAATGATTGCCGATAAACGCTACGTAAACAAAGTCACGTCTTTGATAGCTGCTTGAATGCGGTCACCAAGACTTTTTTTACGGCCTTCCTCTATGGGTGTTTTTCCTAACAACGACGGCAGTGATTGACGTCACGACAACGTGAAAGCTCGCGTAAAATCTAATTTTCTGCGAAAATCCGGAGTCTTCCGCCTAATCCGGAGAGTTGGCAGGTCTGTGGGTCATTCAAATAAAAATGTAAATATTAATATTTTTAATGTCAATAGAGGCCAAGAATGAATTTAAAAATCCTGCAACCCTAATGTTAGAATGAAGTTACTTAAACACATGATCAGGCACAGTATAAAGAAAGAGAAGTAACACTAGTTTTTAGAAGCTGAGAGGTAGGTAAAGAAAGCAAAAATAAGTTTTTATAGATATTAACAAGAAACGTGAGAGGTGATGAGAAGCCAACTGTTATTTTTAACAATATTTTACGGCTTCAATAATTGCACTCCAGGGCAAATTTTTTGTTTTTATGGGTTTCTGGGCAAGAAAAATATATTTGCATTTTTTTCATTACTTTTTGGGAATGGCACCGTGGAATCCTTTCTTTGTCAGAGCATTTGTTGTTAATCCTGGGTATGCGTAGATCAGTAAATTCCAAAATTATCTCCAATCAGTAAAATATGTTTGCCGCAATTGACGTACAAATCCTAGTACGTCAATACTTTTCACAAACTTTGATACTGAGTTCAATACTCAAGAATGTACTATACTAAACTAAAAAAAAAAAAAAATCAACAATCATAACAAGATACTGAACCGCATTGTTCTCTAAAGCAAAAAATTCAACTCATCTCGGCTAGTCCTGAACAGAAAATAGAATGAAGGGTTCAAAAATTCACACAACTTTTCACCTTAATGAATTAATTTGGAAAAACAAGTGATGCAAATTTCAATCATTCACAAAAACACTAGCCCAAAATTTGGAGAAACTTCATAATCATGAATACATTTTTATTATTCAAAGCAGGGTTGTTTGGTTTAAACCATGATTTAAACCTTGGTTTTAACCAAGTGGTTTTTTTCAAAAAATCAAATAAAAGTGGCCTAAATATTTTTTTCCTCGAAAAATATCATATTGGTTCATTATTAGCCAAAACGTTTCATTTTGACCACATTTTATATCCTTGGGGTACATTCTGATGGTATATCTTTAAATGACATAAGATTTTATAAGTGGTTTTTTTCAAAAAGTTTCATAAAAGTGGCCAGAATATATATATATTTTTCATATGAAGTATCTTAGTTTTTTAAAGTTATATACAAAAGCCAAAATTTCTCATTCTTGCAACATTTTCTAACCTTTGGCTACATTCTGATGATCTATATATCTTTAGCAAATTCATGAATAAGGATTGCATCACACATCTAAATGTAGTGGTGTATTATCTGACAAGGTTTCTTTTTCCCTTCACAAAGAAGCAGCAACAGTAGTGACACCAGGTGGTCCTATAATCCAATAGACACCAGCTGTCTTTAAAGGACAAAGACTAATGTACATGTATAGTTGCATTACCTCGCATACATTTTCATTTTTTTCCCCCCATAAGAAGTAGCACATCTCCTCTCCCAGTCTTAATATTCAATAGTAATTTTTTTTTATACTTTCACTGTAGTTAATCAGTTAATGCCCCTTGATTAAGCCCAGTTAATCAAGGTTCTACTGTACAGTAGTAACAGATTTATGAAAAATAATCAGCTATATACAGGGTGATTATAATTTGAAGTTTTCATTCCAAAACTATTCAATAAGAACTACTGGTCAGAATGACTTAAAAATTTGCACAGATACTCATGAAGCAATGGAAATATCTTTCGCAAAAGGAAAAAAGTGCAAGTAGTGCAAATAGATGATGCTGTACTTGGCCAGCAGTATAATCTATTTTGTGCAACCACATCATTAAGGCACTTCCACAGCATCAGTGTGTGGGTAGAACTTCTATCAAGATACACATTGCAATACCAGTAAAGCAGCTGCTGAAGACCCATTTTGACAGGATGCACCTTAATCCTTGAAACTTCTGGCTGTGGGGTACCTCAAAATGTTATAAACAGTGGTCAGATTGCAAACTTTGGTGAATTGCAATCTCCAGCACATCCCCTATATGTTAAAAATTCCTCAGGAATATTAATGTGGGAGCGTGTTAGTAGTATATACTTAAAAGGTATATTTTTAAAAGATATAATAATGAACAAATGAAGGTCCAGATATGATAATTAATGAAGCGAGAGCATAAATATGATCATTTTCATATCTGGAGCCCTCTATTAGATGATCATATCTGGGCCCTGGGGCCCAGATTATGATCATGTATATACTACTCGCATTTGATTTAATAAAGCTGAATTGCAAGCACATCCACATCATGACTATGGCATACTCTGATCTGTTGTTGAACAAGAATTTTTGTGCTTTCAACCTCATAGCCAGAACACGGTGGACAACATATTTAACATTTCTTAAGGAAGTTGTAAATATTTTTCAATTACTTCTTTTTTTGTGATGTTTCCATGAATTATGAAAGCTATCATTTTGCCATGACTGGCTATTGTTTCCATTCTGCGAACAAATTTCCCACATGTTGGATGATGTCATTAATTTTACATTTTTAATTATTTTTCCCCGTTTATTAAATAAAATTGAATTTTTTCAGGAATATTCATGTCAATGTTCAAGTCATTCTGACAATCATTCTTTTTTTACAGTGTTTTGAAATCAGAACCTTAGTTATAATCACCCTGTATATCGTAAATCATTGCTAATTAATCTGCATTATTTATGCCTCATTATATTCACCTAATTTTTTATTACTTTTTGCAAAATATCTTCCTAATTAAGTATACTGAAAGTAACTGGAGAGAAACCTTTATATATTATATTATATGATTAATAACATTAAAAGAATTTTCAAACACACAATCCATTGAGTTAAGCAAAAAATAATTAAATTGCAAAAGGTTGGTTTTTGTTAAAATGCAAGAAATATTTGTTGATTAATTAGTATGGGAATAGTGTTAATTACATTAATAAACATTTTATTTTAATTAATTATTAGAAGTTTGAATGATTTTTCAGAAATTTTATTGTTTTTAATTTTAATACTATTTAAAACAAAAAAAAAACGGTTTAAACCAAAAAAACCCCGGTCTTTTGGTTTTTTACCAACCCTGATTCAAAGGATGAAACAATGTGATAAAGATGGAAAGAAAAATTCAAGTTTGACAATGACATCCCCATTTCGTCAATATGCGTCAGTGAAGGAATTTGTTGCAGCGTAGCTGCATTAAATCAAAGAACAATTTGCAATCATGAAGTAAATAGAAAGAAAACTTGTAAACAAAGTAAAACTTGAAAAATTGATAGATATCAGTTTTTCAAAATTCAACAAAAGAATTGTTCAATTAACTATTTTTATGTAAACTCTATATGCAAGCTTTCCAAATTGTTTGTCTAGATTATAGCCTATCTCTGCAAACGTTGACTTCAGAAACGTGGAATTACAAAATGTTTATCAAAAGACATGCTGTAATCTAAGGCTAAGCGCACACCGGTTAGACACAAGTATACACCATTAAAGCAGCTTTAGACAAGCTTAGGCCATGCATATAGTGAGACGACAAAAAGGTACAAGAATGTAGGAGAGATTAGTGATGAAAACAGTTGTGCTGTTTTGTTTTACACCACACATACTTGAGAAGCGAGACAAAAAGCAACTCTACAAAGTGCACGACTTGAAAAAAAAAAAAGGTTTTTTTTTCCATCTCAAATCTCTTTACGCCGATTTTCTTTCTTTAAAAAATATGAGCTTCTGTGGAGGAATCATCATCACACCTGAACATTTCAGAACTCTTCTGGTCATTTTCTCTGTCCTCCTCCTATGTGCGGACATCTTTTCTCCCACCACTTATGCAATCTTTTCTTCCCAGTTGCCATTCGCTTTCCTCTTTGTCCCAGTATATGCACAGTATTAGCCAGTTTTGTTCACACTAATATGTAAGATGCACCCTCTGACTTACCAGTGTTGTGCCATACAAATCAACATAAACAACAATGACTGAGCTTGTATAAAGCTGTCTTGTGTCTAACCGTTGTGCACCCAGCCTAAAATGCCAAATTCTTTGAAAGGTTAAAAAGAAACTTAAATTTTTATGCAAATACTATCTACTAAATTTTCTAACTCTTCCAGTCAGTAAAATACAGTTTCCAACTCCGAGAAATTATTTACAAAGTATCATCTACAATTTTAATATTCAATTACATTTGACTCAAAGGTTTGAGCACTTGTCACCAATGACTGAGAGCATGGTTAATAAATTGTGAAAATGCAAAAGAAATTCAAGAGAATGAATGTATTTGTGATGAAATACTAGTATGATAAAATGATTTCGACCATGGCGGATGAGAAGTATCAAACACAGTGAGTGATGAAACTCAAATAAGAATGGTAAATATTATTTTGTTTTCAAATTAAATCTCTAAATATCCTAGCAGACTTGCATTTTAATGAAGTGAGGGGAAAAAACCAAAGATAAATGAATGAACTGAAATGAATAACTAAACAAAATAAAGAATAAAAAAAAAAAAAAAAAAAAAGAGGCTGCATAATGAATAAATGATTACATATTCACACTAACAACCAAACAATAATTCATAGAATTCTAATAGTCCTAATTTTGTATCTAGTATATGAATGATTTTTTTTTTCAATTAAAATTAAATATGGAATTTTTATAAAAGACTTTTCGGAGCAGAACAATTCGTGTCCCACAAACCTCCTCACAAAATTATATTTAGCAATTAGTAATGTAAAAATGGGTTCATTTTCTCATCCAGGCCCATGAGCTGAGAATCCTCTGCAATCCAAAGGATCTATGGACTGCTGGTTAAGAATCGCTGCTCTAAGGGTATTAGAGGAAAATTATCAACTCACAATTTTAACTTTTGACATTGTGCTAATCAATCTACTACACTTGATGAGCAAAGTTGATGTAGAAATGGTGTGAACTAAGAAATAATCAGTAGTAAAGAACATTACTTAGAGCAAAAAAAATGGGGAGAATATGAACTTATCACTTCACCATGAATAGTTTTTGATTCAGTCTTTTTTTATAGTTTAAAAGCCTCTCAGCACCATAAACCCTTTAAAAAGGATATTTCCCCTGAAAAATTCTTTGAATGCAATTTCCTCAAACTGCAGTTTTTGTGTTTATTGGTGAAATGAAAAAATATCTGTATCTCCAGAAATACTCAAAACTTTCAATATAAAGTAAATAAAAAATATAATTATTTAAAATAAATCACCCTGCACTTTTCCTTTGTGAAGGGAACAGCGTTGTGGAAGAAATCATTTGAGTTTACTTTGATTCGGGTCTAGGTCAATTTGTCGCGGGACAATTCGTCGCAGCGTCAATTCGTCATGCAACAAACTCGTCGCACGCTCATTTCGTCGCGGTACAAATTTGTCGCAGGCTCATTTCGTCATGGTACCAATTTGTCACAAGCTCATTTCGTCGCTGTACCAATTTTTCGCAGACCCATTTCGTCGGTGTATCGTCAATTCGCCGCGACAAATTTGAATTGCTTTAAAATTCATATGTTTGTTGTGATCTTATAAATAGAGTAGTTGCTTTAGGCGTAAAAAATGGAACTAATTTTTTTTCTCATTTATTGGAAATGTTCCCCCTTCCCATCTCTGTTTTAATTTTTAACAAATGAAGGAAAGTATTCATTGAAGTCATCGAGGGACATTGGAACGTACACCAAGATAATAAATTGGGATCCAATAAATTTTTAAAATTTAATTTTTACCATATAAGCCGCATTTCTGTCGGGATTTCCATTTCTCGCAGTGAGGGGCGTTGGGGAGCTCACCCAAATAATAAATTGTGATCCAATAAATTTTTAAAATTTGATTTCCATAATATAGGTCGCGCTTCCCGCTTTCTGTAGGGATTTCCATTTCTTGCAGCGAGGGGCGTTGGGGGTGCACATCGAGATAATAAATAGCAATCAATGTGGCCCTCACAGCATTATTTCCATAATTCACTGTTAAATGTATACATGTGGAGAATATATCTTTAAGGAGTTTTTTTATGACAATGTATGTAAGTTTTATGTGTAACAGCTGCAAAAAGTCTTATTTTCAAATTATTTTTTTGCAATGCAATGTACATTTCAAATCACTTTGTATTATCACACCGAAATAATATTCAAACACTCCGACTATAGGAGCCAGAAACTGGGGGCTGATGCCATTTGAGCCAACCCCCCCCCCCCCTCCCACTCCAATAACTCATGAATATACAATGTAATGCACCATTTCGCCTCCTGAGTACGGGTTTGAGTCCCTTATAAACGGAATGAATGGCTATTTTCAGCCCCCCCCTCCTCAATGTTTCCTTCATGTCAGCACCTTTGACTGGCCAAGGATGCCGGAAGTTTTGGAACTTGTGGGTTCTTGATCTAGAAGTAGGAAATTTTGATTTGTGAATCATTTCTCTGGGTGCTCATATCCATTCCATAAAGTACCCTGGGCACCAACAGCATCTCTGTCTCTGACACCACTGCAAATGCCAATCGATTTTTGATTTTTTTTTCAACTCTAAAGTAACAACTCTCGAGTAAAAAGAATGAAATCAGACTTTTAATTAGCCCATTGTATGTAACTTCATGTACATGACACCCATACGGCTCCAGTCAATAATAAGTAAAAATTTCTTCTTACAATACAAGTGAATTAACACTAACAGACAATGTAAGATTATATTCAGTGGTATATTTCCTGGGTGGGGAGGAGTATGCGGGCTTTATCCCAAGATGACAAGTTCAAGTGAAAGGGCGTAACCAAAATTAAGTAATTGGTGATCAAGAACATGAATTAGAAAGGAAGAAGGGATGCAAGGTTTGAATAGCCCACAGGTGGCAAAACTATAAATCCGCCTCTGATTATAGCCTACATTTATGAGGATAATTTAAATTTTAAAAACAATTTGTATCGTACATATAAACACTCCATAATATCTAAACCTTTATTTTCAGTGCTTTTGAGTAACATTTTATTAAAACACTTATCTAACGTGAATATCGAATAAAAAGCCTGATTAATAGAATAACTAGTGATTGCTATATTTTAAACTATCATAATTATTTTCTTTTTTTTAACGATACGTAGGAAAAGATTTCAATTTATTGCAATTTAAAGTGAATTCAAACAATTTAATTTAAAAAGTACTACATTATTTGTTGTCATCGTATAATCTGTATCTCTCTTTAAGATACAACAAAAAACTCAAAGAAAATTAATAATAGACTAATTCATTGAATTGCATTAAAAGTTTTTCTAATTTCGGAACATGAATTATGGGGGAAAAACTTTTAAACACACACGCAAACCAACATATAATTTCCACGTTCGGTTTTGCAATATTCCATGTTTTTGCCAACAGAAATATGTAGACCAAGCACACCAACCTTGTAATAAAAGCTTAGACGCAAATAAAAATTATTTGAAAATATTGAAACAGTCCAGCCAAAGATATGCGACTGATTATAGACATAAGATTAATGGTTATATTATATCTATGCAACTGACCCATACTCTTATTTGTGATTATATTATTCTTATTGGTGATTACATGGTCTTTGTCGGTGCTCATCCTGTGGGCAATATGAAAACTTCATCGAATCGTCATTCATAAGCACTGTACATTTCTACCCTTGATCTGCGCTCCACTGCCTTCGCTGTGAGAAATAGAAATCCCAACAAAAGCGGGAAGTGCGGCTTGTACGGTGAAAATTAAATATTAATTTAATTTAATTATTAATTAATTAAATATTACAGGTTCTTATGGAAGTACTGTAATGGTAAATGTTGATGACTCTCGAAGGAGGGATGGGGAGAAACTCTCGAGCCCATGGGGCAGATAGAAATTTACTGTTAAAGATAGGCTCACTGTAATTTGGGGAATATCATACAAACCGAAATTTTTCCACATGATTTTTTATCACAGCAAAAATCAATTATTTAACATTTCAAATTTTTATAACTGAATTTTCAAATATAATTAAACTTTTATATGCAGTTAAATTTATAAATGTAATTGATATTTTAATTTTAATTTCGATAGCCTTTCCGCATTGACAAAAAATAATTATTTTCAGTTAACTGCGTGTACACTTTTGTTCATGTTTTTATTTCACGTGTAAGAAAAAAACCTACATACAAGCTCGCGTGGAACATGTACAGTGAAGAATCGACGGTGCAACGAATTGATTCTGCGTTGTAATATATAAATTGATGTCAAAACGAATAGACACAGTGGCAAACTTGTACAGCTACGAATTGGAGCTGCGACAAATTTGTACCGCGACGAATTGACACTGCGACAAATGTGTATCGCGACAAATTGGCACTGCGACGAATTTGTACCGCGACAAATTGAGGCGCGAGAATTGACCGGCTACGCTTTGATTCTTATAGGAAAGTTTAATTATATATACAAGTGCTTCAAATTACTTTCAATACATAGCTGCCAACTTCAGAGAATGAGAATTCGGGAGGTTTTCGTGCAGATCTAAATTAAGTACAAAAATAAATGTAAAAGGGATTTTTAAAATATTTTGGGGATTTTTCATTAGTAAAAAAGAAATTTTAGGGATATTTTCCCATTGCAAAAACAGTAACACTGTGCAAGCCATTGCCAATCACAGCCAACAAGTAGATTAAAGTCCCTGGGTCAAATTGCTTCTCAAAAATCAAATATCGCAAACCAAAAAATCTGTCTGGCCCGAAATGGGACATACGGATAAAGCAGATGCACACACGATTGTGAAAATTTTGGATTTTGAAAGGCCAGATTGATGCTTGCTGATTGGTGAATTTTGTGTTTTCTCCGCAAAAATAATTTTTTTGTTTTTGTGATTTAACGAAATGGTGATAATTTACACAATGTTAATGAAGCAGCAGTTTTTTTTTGAGTAAATTCTTGGGGAATAATTTTTTCCCCTAAATGTAGGAATTTTTTACAGTCATGGGCAAAATTCGAGAGATATAAGAATTTATCGGGAGTCCAGGAGATTTGAGTAGATATCCGGGAGACTTGGCAGCTATGTTATGAGCATGTTCACAGAACAATTATACTTGTAAACTGAAGTTCATGAACTAAACTTGAAGGACATTTAATTTGAATGTTATGGGAACAATGCTACATTTTGCATCAGAATGCAGACGTGCAAACTTTTGGAATACAGTTCTTCCGAGTGGGGTGATAAAGTGGAGTTTCGAAAAAATATTTCAAAACTTTTTTTTAATATTAATTAAGAAAAAGTTCCATTTTCCCCCAAGGCAGGTTCTGCATTGCACCCGAGCAGAATATAGTTCAACGGGACTTTCCATGCAGAATGGATAAATCACTTCTAAACATACTGTATATATGTTATTATGTTCATAAAACATAAGTGTTTCCTTTCGTGGATGCTATCAGTGATTGATAATCTTGGGTATATGAACTCTTAAACGTTTTATATAGCTTAAAGTTTTATATTTTCTTTTTCTGAAGGCATATTTAATTGGAGGAAGCAATTTAAAAACTTCAAAATACAAAACTGCTGAAGAAAAAACTTGTGTTTGCCGCACGGCTGTTGATGGAATATAATAAAAATTACACAGGAGTTTCGGCAACCAAGGTCAGGCCCCTGATAAATGATTGCCGATAAACGCTACGTAAACAAAGTCACGTCTTTGATAGTTGCTTGAATGCGGTCACCAAAACATTTTTTACGGCTTTCATCTATGGGTGTTTTCCCTAACGACGATGGCAGTCATTGACATCATGACAATATGAAAGCTCGCGGAAAATCTTATTTTCTGCCAAAATCCGAAGAGGGAGGAAGGATGAAAAATCCGGAGAGAAATACATACACTAAATAATTTTGCCATTATGAGAGGGAAAGGAGAAACAATGGCCTCCTATTATACTTGTATAATATTAAAGGACTGAACACACCCTGCTTCCCATCTTAAGGAAATATCGAAGCATTCCCAGCATATCTCCTTGTATAATACACGATTGAGTATATGCACATGTACTTGTATAACATCACAATACAAATAACTAAGATTGGAAATTCTTAATAAAAAAAATTGTCACTCACCCTATTGTAGACAGTTGCCGAAGAGCACCATGTCCATCTTGGAATTGCACATTTTATGGGATTTCGAATATCAGGCTTAATACACATCAAACCCTTTTTCTTTTGTGACGATACAATGATATGGAGAAAATAGTTCCCATCCATAAGCCTTTGTATTATTCAGTCTCTAATTTATCATATTTTTGTTGTATGTATTAAATTAATGTCCCTATAGCACAAGGCTGATAGTTATTTTCAGTATACAGTAAATAACATTTCTAAAATCAAACACACTATGCAATCATACCAAACTAGAGTTTGAAAAATTGGATTAAATATCTCTACGAATCTAAACGCATAACCACACGAATGAATTTAAATATAATTATACTTGCTCACATTCAACAAATTAACATATTTTTTTCCTTCAATAGTGACAACATTTAACTTGTTGCATATTTATGTAAGAGAAAATACTGTATTAAAAAAAATGTGAATTAGATGGAATTGCACAATTCATATGAGGTCATTGCTACATTACAATTGTATGCTTGCTACCTTTGAGGTGCTTGAATAACATATTTTTCAGCGTCCTGATGCAAAAATAAAAATTAGACCAAGGGCTAATTATAAGCTCTTCAAATATCAAATAGAACTACACCAAATCAAACACTATCTATATTTTGAAAAATTCAGTTTTTGAGGGTGAGAGAAATCTGATTTTTTTTAAAACATGTGTTCATGAAAAAATATTGTAATTCGTGCATTGTATAAGTTTAGACATAACCAAGAATTGATGAAATATGTTATTTGAAACAGTGCTTGCATTTACACAAATTTAGCTATGGCATGAATTTTTCAAAGATTTCTATTGAGAGAAAATTATTTAAAAAATAGCGCTATATAGAAATATATTTGAAGAACTTTGAGTTCTACTGAACATTGCTTGGTACATAATAAAGACACATATTATGAAAGACTTGTTTCAATTAAATTGAAATACAGCATGAATGGACATCCAAGTTTTAATTTTAAAGTCATGTTTATTGCAATGTATTTTCACCTGAACCAGTATTTTTCAAAGTGGGAAATATCCCCCTTTGGAGGAAGTGGGGAGTAAGAGCCATAGATATGAGATTCTATGGGTTGGCTTAGTGAAGGCACAATAGAATTTTTCCCCCCTGAGAAAGATGGCATGACAAATAAATTTGGACACACAACTCTGGTTTAAACCTTTCTGCAGTGTTATGACTATTTAAGTGCACGGTTTAAATTTACTGTATTGTAATAACTATTAATGCAAACTCATAACTATCAGTACAGTATCTTTCACAAAATGAAATACTATCTTGGGTCTAAACCAGTGTTTCCCAAAGTGGGCAATATCGCCCCCTGGTGGGCGATAGAATGGTCCAAGGGGGCAATAGAACCTACTGATTTAACATAGGATTCTATGGGTTTACTTGAGTTGGGGGGCGATGAGAGGAAAAAATTTCTGATGAAGGGGGCGATGGAACAAAAAGTTTGGGAGACTATGGTCTAAACTAATAATTCCCAGAGGTAACAAGGTGCAAGATCAGTCGCAACTGCAAGTGTATTTGGGGGGGAAAAAAATCATACTGAAAATAGTAAGGCTACAATTCCTAACTGGCGTATCAACTGTGTGATATATTTAAAAACTAACAAGGATGTCAAAAATGTAAAAAGGTTAAGGAATCCCTGGTCTAAAGTTTTGCATCAGGGTACAGGATATATTTATCAGAAGTTAGAATTTCTTAGGAATTTTATAATTATAAAAGCAAAGTACTTATATAATTGTTCTGATATAATAATCATTAACACTACAACCATAAAATTTAAAGCGAAAGTAACAGCAATATACACAAAGAAAATTACTTCCTTGTTATTAAAGTTTCTACTTTTGCATTATACAGTTAACCCTGTCTTTAATGATACTGTAGGAATCTAAAAAAATATTATAAACAGGTTATCGTTGTAGACAGTCTGAGCATTTGCACTATTTTCTATTAAATAGGAATTCTGTCAGGGAAAAAAAGAAAATATTGTTATGGGCAGGTTTATATATCATTATGGACAGTATCATTATACACAGGTTTCACGATATTTACAAACAATCAAAATGGTTTACGTTTGGTCCCATGAACCCACACTCTTTCAATAGACTAAAATTCACACAAATTTGATTATTGTTTTGCAAACTATTAAAAATATTTAACCATATTCTTACAAAAACAATACTTGATATGCTTCAAGGTTTGTTCAAAAAGTATCGGACCATAATTTTTATGTAAATCAATGAAGCTAGGGAAGTGTGATTTAATGCACATGTGTAATCAATGTTAGAGCACATGCTTGAATATTTTCAAAAAAGTCATGTACCATCAGGACCAGATACATGCCACTATGACATTATGCAGCTCGTGCATTAGCAAAAGGATGAAATGAAAGTGAAGTAAAAGGACCAGGATGTTGATGAGGTTTATTACGAGAACCAATGGTAAGAACATTTGCTGCACATCTATTCTTTTCTGTAGATTAAAAACCAAAACAACTTTTATGGCTACCCTGTACATGTGTAGACAGGCCTGTCGATCTATTAACACAGATATACACAAATTCTAACATCACACTTAAGCTAGCAACTATGTTACTTATTACCAGTTACTTACTGAAATATCCGACTACAAATAGAAGAGCTTTTTTAAATCCCTAATACACTAAAAACCTAACTGACCATTGGCTTGGAAGCAGAAATGAAATCCAACATGAAAAAGGCATTCTAATACAAACATAAAAACATGTTTTAAACTGACTTCAGCATCTAATAGGGGGAGGGAGGAACTAAATGCATTAGAAAAATTAGAATACTACATAATAAATTCAATTTTCCCCCCTTTTCCTTTGATAGCAATGCAGGATAAAATGATGTAATGCTAAAAAAAATATAATTATTCTTGGACTTTGGCAGGGTTCCCATTTCCCTGACTTTCCAAAAAATGTCAAAAATATTTTTGACCAAAACTTTGGAAGAGAAAAATATAATTCGAAATATTAACCTTTGAAATTTTTGTTTTTCAAGTTTGTTTTTTTCCCCTTCATAAAGCGTTTCACTGACTTTTAATCAAATATTTGTATATTTTTCTGTCATTGGCCATTTTTTTAAAAATTTTCCCTGCCCATTTTTCTTTTCCCGGACTTTCCAGGTCACAGTAAACCCTGTACGAGCTTCTAAAGGGTGGTTATAATTAAACTGACTAGCACCTGTTCTGGTGGATGTACTTTGTTGAAATTCAGTATATACATTATATGGACCCATGGGAGAAAACTTCAGTAACATATATATACATGAACATATATATATAACAAGGAGGCCAAGCATTTGGTAAACTCAACATTTCCCCAGCATTTCCAAAGTGAGCATGAAACAGTTCTTTCACTCGTTGACCAATACGTGGTGTAGCACCTTCTTGCATGAAGACAGTATTCTCTAAACATTTTTCAAGGCAAGATTGAATTGCTGCTGAGAAGTTCGCAGTTGGCATTTGTGATGAGTTTTTTAATCTTGAGGAGAGCACTATAAGCATGTGATTTATGCAAATGAATGATTTATTAACAAATTAGTAAATGTTCTTATGTTTACAATTTGTGTTTCTTGTTCTCTAAACACTTTTTTTTCGCCTAATGGTAAAAAATTAAACTATTTTTTATTGCATTTTTCTTTTTCCCCCATGATCCATATATACTACACTATAACAAAACATGTCCACCAGAATTGGCACTACATAGGTCTGAGAAGTGTCAGTTTAATTATAACCACCCTGTGTGTAACAAATTTTACTCAAACATAATTTTCACAGTAACTCACTCTCTCTTTAATTTACTCTACTTAAAGAAGTTTTCAATAATGAATTTTCTGTATATAAACTATACGAATATCAACTGAATCATTATAAAATTACAATCCATCAAAAGAAACTGGATCATGTTTGTATCTGAATGCCTTTCTATGTGATTTTTTTTTGTTTTGAGAGATTCAACCAAATTTAAAATTTTTCAATTACACAAGACCAAAAAAAGAATTTTTTTTCTCTGAAACCTTATCACAATATTTTCAAAGAGAAACATCTTTGTCATACATTATTCTCTATGAATTCAATAGTCATAACAATAACCTCTTCCCCACCCACACAACCAAACGAGATATCAATTAAACAAACAAGTCCCATTTTACTTTGAAACTTTAACCTACAACATTAGATGCAATGCTCACTTTTAGGTTATTCTTGGATTAGAGATTTACAACAAAGCTGGATAAAAAAATATACACATACATGGCTCAATATACAGACGGGCTTGTTATAGTGACCATTCTATTACAACGACCAGTAGGATATATGCCAAATGTTTTCCTATAATGATTATTATAGGACCATGATCAACCTATATGTTTTTCCTTTAGATATAACAACCTTCTCCATTTTTGACCGGACGATGGTCGTCGCTATACCGCAGGCCAACTGTATCAACAATACCTTAATGTACAACAAAAACTTTTTTTTCAGATTACAAACATATATTAAAAAAGTTATACTTCTACTCATGTGTAAAAATTATAATACATAAATATTACAAATTAGCTCATGAATTACCACCCAAATTTTTTTAACTTGGCTATTCATAAAACATGTTAATGTTTTTATACTTATATACACAGACAAGACATTCAGGCACTTTGAAGTTGGGAAATATATACAATATATGGGTATACAGATATACAATATTTACAATGTGTTCACCATTATTTTTAATCCAACATAAAAAATTTCTAAACCCTCAGTCCAGAACTAACTTTCAATTACAAAAGTGGTTTCAAATGTCGTTCTTTTTCACCACAAAAGTTGTTTAAAAAAGGCATTCTTAAAAGTTGAGAAACTTAATTTGTATGAGGACTCTTGGCCCTACAAGTCATACCTAGTAGATAACTTTGTCTGCACTGACATTGAAAAAAAAATTTCCAAAGCCAAAACAGATTCTGTTCAGAATATCACGAAGCCAGGCCGGAAGAGATCTTAGCAACAGGATACTTCTAGTGGCCGAATACTGATGTTCATTCAGGCCAAACTGTGTTAGAAATCATTGAATGTTGTGAGTTTTAGACATCTTTCTTTTTTTCAGGAAATTCATGTCAACCTCTAACAGGTCATATAACAATGTGCATCTAATTACAAATATGATTTTCTATTTAAACAGGCAACAAAAGTTGTTGTTAAGGGTGCTCCTGATAAATAAATTAGCCAACATCATCTTTACAACAACATTTTGTATGTGTAACCCCTAATTTTGCAGTAAAAAGAAATAAGACTTCAATTAGTATACTCAGTTGGCCATAAAAGATTTTTAGTTTTGTTAATTTCAATGCACAAAGAATTTATTACATTGGATAACTTATGCGACACAGACTCTATAGAAAATAATATTTCGAAACTTTGAAAAAAATTTGACATGAATAAACTTTTTAGGATTATGCAATACAAAGCTTGGATCATTTTTTGTGATTGAAAGTTACCTCTAAGACTAATGGTTTAGGAATTAGTTAATAGATCATAAAGATGGATACCCTATTATTAAAATATATATTTTATGGCATCATAAATAACTATAATTTTTGAAAAATACTCTCTCTAGCACACAAGCTCAATGTTGCAGTCATTTGATTTGAAACAAACAAAACAACGCACACAAGATGCATTCAGATTAAGTACGAGCGAGAAGAAAATAAGGTTTTTAAATAAACCCCTTAAAGGTTCAGAACAGCTGCTAAAAGCAGCTTTAAGGAGGAAAAGGCAATGCATATACAATATTTACAGGTTATATATACATATATTGGGGGATTATATACACATATATTATATGAGTGGGATCAAGCAATGGACCAGGTATCTCATTGATGCACTCCCCGCCCAACCTACCCCTAAGGGTATACAGGATCAGTGGACCAGGCATGCCTCATACCCTTCAATGGAGCAGGTATGCCCAGTGTATGAGCGTGGCTCAAGGACTGATCACATGAGAGATCAAATGCACCTAGCATAATTAAAATCAAGCTTTATAAAACTCAAGATAACTTCTTCCAGCGCAAAGACCCATGGCTGCTGTTTAGGCAGCAACAGACAGAACAGTGTTTTCCAAATTAGGGGGGGGGGGATTTCTAAGAAGAGGATAAAATGAATACAACAGTAGCTACCATCTTCAAAAATACCGCATTAAAGCTCAAAATTAATTTATAAAAATTTTCTTAAATTTCTTCAAAGTCCTTAATAAAAAAAAAAATTACTTCCAATTTGTTTGTCCACAACATTTCTAATTTTTGAGATTGCTCCTTTCCACTGCTCCATCAATAAGGCCTTGCTACTGTACCTTTATTATAGTAATCTGGTGTGTGCTTCCCTCCAGTGTATTATAGAGAATGGTCTAAACTATAACAATTTTTACTATACTATTCCAGGAAAGTAGAGCAGTTTTTCTTCACAGTTTCGTTCGTACCAAAGGCAGGGATACATCGAGGACTCTAAACAGCGCTGCAGTATATGGTTTTTATAAATTCATTTTGAGCTTTTATGTTCTACTCTTACACACATAATTAAACATTTGTTCTTTCACTACTTATTAAATGATGAATATCACTGCTGTATGTAGCGTCAACAATGTTTTGGCATTGCGTATGCCATTTAATAATGTTGTTTACCATTTGACAGTCTATTTTGTTGTAATATAATGAATTTACCCACTCAGGGAGAGCTCTGGTTTCTTGCTCAATATAACAAGGTTCATCTGAAACACAAGTCTCTGATGCAGAAGTGGCCGTTTCAGGTTTCGGTAGTTTCACATCAGTTGCTTCAATTATTTCTTCATCTGAAGAAGATTCTATCACTATACGTTTTCTTTTTGGGTTAGATTTATGATTTGATTTTGTTTCTGCACTTTTTTTGTTCCTGCTAACTTTTAGGCAAAGTTTACCAACCATAGGACCGCTCGGGTAACATAGTTTTTTTATTTTGGTGGGCTTCTTCCCACATAATATATGTTCAACACTGAAATATGGGAGGGGGAACAACTTTGGGAAATCATGAACTTTCTCTTCGTTTCCATCGGATTCCATCATTTTTCTTTTTTTTCTAGGCGGAATCTGTTTCAAAAAAGAAAGAAAAATGAAGTTATTATTCTGATGTTCACAAACATTCTTTTGCAACCAGGGGTTGCAAACTGGCGTTTTACATGCAGCCAGTGAAAGCTTTGTATCTGGCCTGCAATCACGAGTGCATTTGATGTCACAATTTCTAAATGCTGTATTAATATCAGCCACCTTGTTAGGCATTTTGCCTGTTGTGGCCTTGTATTTTTGAGGAAGTAAACATAAACTTGGTAAATTCTTCATGACAAATTTGGCTACTTTTGATATCCCATGATCCCACAAGGATTATAGCTATAACAACCCTAAAAAACATGGAATCATGATATTGACGATATTAATATTTTATGACAACCAAATAATGGTCATCAGACATTGTTCTTTTTTAAAAAATTTAATTTATTAGTGATAAAATAAAATCAAAACCGATATCAGCTATTGTGAATTCTTTATGCGGACACCAGAGCTAGACAAATCTCCAAAAATTTACATGCCCCATTGGGCACATGACTTAAAATATTACATGCCTAAATCAATGTTCTACATGCCCGAAAAATGTTACTAAATAATGTGACTACTATTAAACCAGACATGCACCTCATTCATATTCCTCTGAGGAACTTCTAACGAATTAGTACATATTGAAATGTCTGTGTATGTATAGTGAACCTTCCGTGAAGTTTGTTTCTGTGTAATGCTCTGTAATCAATTTTTTGAACTATGGGTTTTCCTCAACTAATAGTGAGTGAAATATAATGAATGAATAATTGTAATGTAGTAAGCCTGGACTAATAATGTTACTGGACTTACTTATTTTATAGTAAAAATCATACCCATTGGTAAAAAAAAGATCACCTATGGTAGATCTGCTATGTTTTTTTAAAAAAACTGTTAGCAGGAAAACACTCCAAAAGAGAACTCTTGATGAGTGTTAGACAGAGTTGGGGAGGTCATGTAAATAAGTCATACTAGGAAGAAAACTGTTATAAATGGGACCCTCTGCAATCCTCATAGAAAAAAAACATTGAACACACAAATTTTTAATATGAATCATCATCTGAATCTGCCTTATCACTATTGGGGCTATTAATTTAATATAATGAAAACTAGCTCAAAATACTATATTAAGGATCGTAAAAATAAAATAGATTCATGACTACATAATCTATTACAACTGCTTAACCAAGTCCTAACTGGAAATTAAATAATAAGTTATATTTACATGAACAAATATACAATATGATGTGTCTAGTCTTTATATAAGGTGTTGCTTGAAACATATTCAAAATTATAGCCCTATAGACCTGCTGGAAAGATCTTCGGGTCCGTGAGGTCAGTAAAACCTCTCTTGTGCTGATACCACTGGGACAACAAATTTCATCCGTAAAAGAGGGGTTTGAAATGCATACTTTTATTAAATATATTGAATATATCACATTGAAATATATCTAGTGATGAAAATACTAAATTGTAGAACTAAAATGTCATTTAATTTGGTAATGCTAGCTTGTACATGAAGCTTAAGAAACTCCTCTAACTTATCCTTAATCAAACTTAGTTATTCTTACTTTTGCACTATGATATGGTATATTTACTAGCATTTATAACGCAATGGTTTTCCAATTGAAGCTGTATTTAATTTTAAATGTGCAAAACAAATGCTTTGGGTATCAAGTCCTGTCGTGACTGCATCTGAGGGGTTTTGCTGTATGTTTGTTTTTTTACATAAAAAAGTAGTAGCTCCTAATTAACAATTATTTAGGATCTACCATCAACATATACTGTATCATTATATCAGGGAATGATATATATATATAGGGAAAATAACACTAAGACAACAATCTTAAAAGTTATTATAACAGGGGACCGACTACATTCATCACACATACTAGACTGACACATTTGGATTTTTTTTCTTATTTATCGAATTCACCAATTGCACTAGGGGGGAGCGGTTCTCAATCTTTCCAGTGTATAATTTTGATGGCGGAGCCCTTTTTGACTCAAGGAGCTCTTTATAGTTTTTAATTTATACGTCAGAACCCTTAGTTTAATTAGAAAATGTTTTTTTTATTTATTCATCAAATTTACTGATTTATTTTATTTTCTTTATTTATTTTATTTTCTTAGAGTGGCTGTGGAGCCCCTGTGAAGTGTACACAGAGCTCAGCTAAGCACCAGTTGAGAACTGCTGCACTAGGGCACCATGCATTATCACAAATAAAGCCAAGAAATTTCAAGAATTTATCAAATTTACCAAAGACAATTGGTTGTTATGCATAATCACCAGAAAAAGTGATAAATTTACCAATGCGACTGGTAAGCATGCATATTAACTGGTTATTTATGTATAATAGCCGATTTACCACGGTTACTGAAATATATATATCTTCAAACATTCAAATCAATTTCACGAAACATGTTTGTTTCAAATTTAAAAGTGCTTATTAAGCGCTTCTAAATAATAAAATGTTTGGTTTTATAATCATTTAAGACCAGTCAGTGATGTCTCAACAGGTGGATCATGGGCCTGAGACAGGTCTCTCAATTAAACAGACCCCAAATTATTGGAAACACTAGGATTTGGAACAATTAGAATTTTTTTCTTTGTAAATTCTAAATTTTTATTAATTCCAGAATTATGTCACCCATTGTTTTTTCCAATTATTTCTCATTAACTCTTCCGTTATATCCCTTGATTTTTCAAGGTTAATTTTTGTAATACTGAGAACAAAACATTTCAATTAATTATTGCATTATTTTCATTAATTCCTGCATTACCTTTATCAAAGAAAATTGTTTTCACTTATTCTAGAATTATGTAGGCCTACCTCATTAATTTCAAAGTCTTATCAATTCAAAATTTTTCTTTTGGGCTTCATATGTTATTTGTATAAATACTTTTGTCTTCTGATACCTTCATTAAGTCATTCGAAATTTTCTGATTGATAGTTACAGCTGTAGGCAGACTGATGGTGGTATCATTCTATATAGTGTAGATGCAAACTTCTGTCTAGCCCATGGCCCTGAGCCCTTTCTTCAATATTTAACACTACCTCCCTAATACCTATAGAAATACAATGTTTGTAAGACACCCCTCCCAATATTTTTGAGGTATGTGAATAAAATAATAACTTTATGCCTACAATAAAGTAAGGGTATCATCATGCAGAAAATTTCTTGTAGTGGATAACCAAGCTTGTTGTCAGCACCCAAAATTTTCTACCTGTGATTACTAAATCGGACTCAGAACAAAAAAACTTTTTTCTCAAAATTCATAATCCATATCATCAACAAAGAAAGAGGTTGCGATGTCCTGGTTGTATGAAACAGTTTTTGGGTCAATTTTTCTTTTTTTTTTGGGGGGGGGGGGGGGGGAAGGAGAAATGCTTAGGTCCGGAAAAAAAAAAATTGCCAAGATTTTTTTTGTGGTTTGTCAAGCACTAGTGGATATACAAAATGCAGTGGATATTAAAAATGTAAGCAGTGTGAGACTCATCACACAAGAATTAAGGTAAGTAACCTATTGAATATATTGATAAAATAATCATACTACTTCATCTTCTATTCTGATGGGCGGAGCACTTTCTGCAGAGCATGTTGCAGTTGACACTATTCCATTTATGATATTTCCTCTTTCTTTTTTACCCTATTGTAGTAATTAATATAAACAATGACCCATTAATAAGAGAGTACTTTTTTAGAGCTACATCAAATATACCCAATGTAACAGAAGTAAAAAAAAAAATTCTTCAACATTTTTAGCCCCAAACTATCATGTTATCAAGATTGTGTATGCAAAACAGTGACGTGCTTGCAGAGCTGGAACAATTTTGTTCTGTAATAGCAATGCATATCGCATCCTGGTGATAGAACCTGTAGAATGTTACTCCTCGTAGAAGTAGGGACCACGAAAAAATGATGCAGCAAATTCACACGATACCGTCACTTTTGGTGAATGCAACGGAACCGCTAAGATAGTGTGTAGATTTTTTGGTTCCCAAATTCAGCAATTATGAGTATTGGCTGCACCATCCAAATGAAAATGCGCTGAAAATGCGCTTCGTCTGTCCAAAGGATGTTCCAAGATCCATCCAATTGAACTCAACGTGAGCTAGAAACTGCAGTGAGAACTGGAGTCAAGTGTCATAATCATGTGGAAGCAACCGCTGCACAAGTGAAAATCTGAGGATATTCTACGCCATCTTATGGAGAGTTGAACATAGCCTATCCAACTAGGGTTGGAGTTTAACATGACATGCATCAAAAACAGGTTTAAACTGTCAAAAACTGATTTAAACTGTCAAAAACATAAATGAATGCTTTTTGATGTTTTGAACACAACAGGTACATAACATGAAAACCTTACTTTTTTGTATATTACAACGTTTTATTTTTAAACACTAATTTATTACAATAATTAAAACTAAAAAACTATAAATCAGTATTAAAACTAAAAAACTTATTGTCAATGTTGTCAAATAGTTTTTTTAACCTGATAGATATGCTAAATAAAAAAACTAAAAAAAAACTTATAAATAACTAAACTAATAAAAAAACTTACTTTTATGTAGATTAAAGGGTTTTATATTCAGAATTATAATTACTGAGAATCTATATTTTAAATTTTCTAATCTGCCCAAAATTTTACTCCATGTAAAAATTCTCACACAGAATCTGTTTTAATACACTAATTAAACTAATTTATTTTCATCTAAAAATTTCTTAGAGCTCAGGGTGTATAAATTCAGAGTTTTAAAGAGTATTTTCAACCAAAGCAGAGCCGACAGGACTTGATACCCAAAGCATTTGTTTTGCACATTTAAAATTAAATACAGCTTCAATTGGAAAACCATTGCATTATAAATGCTAGTAAATATACCATATCGTAGTGCAAAAGTAAGAATAACTAAGTTTGATTAAGGATAAGTTAGAGGAGTTTCTTAAGCTTCATGTACAAGCTAGCATTACCAAATTAAATGACATTTTAGTTCTACAATTTAGTATTTTCATCACTAGATATATTTCAATGTTATGCACAATAAGAGTATCTCAGTGTATAATCATTACCTAGATAATTTAATAACAGAAATCAACATTACATATATGATGTAATAAACTTTTTCAAACATTTATCTGTTGTAAAAAAGAGTACAGCAGATGGTTTATATCAATGCACACATATAAGCAGTTGAAGAAATTTTGGAAGGTCAAGAATCATCTTGATTCAGAGAATATCAAATCATTCCATAACTTTCCCTTCAATGTTTATGCTATGCTTTATTCAAATTCTATATTTTATAAGAAAAAATCACATATATTTTGTCCAAAACAATTCTGTAGAGAGTAGAAAATTATTTTAGAATCATTAAATATGTACTCTTTGTATAACATAGTCACTTTAAACAATGCATGCAATTGACGTGTGCATTTCCAATGGGAATTTTTATATTGAAAAACAATATTTGAGGTTTTTGACGTGACAGTTTAAACTGTGGTTCAAACCGTCAAAAACTGCTATGCATCGAAAACCTGCCAACCCTGTATACAACGCCTGACACTAGTGCGAGAATTTGAAGCTCTGCCCTCTTCCACCTGATGCAAAACCTCCTGTACCGAGTCTATAGAAACAGGTTTTCTTCCAGGACGAACAGCCAACAATGCTGTGGTTTCAAATTTTGGTATCATACTCCGAAGGTTTTTAACATTCATTGGACCTCTTTGAATCCTCTTTTAAGTCCGATATTTCGGTAGAGAAGTTACTGCAGCATTGCTGTTTTGGTAAAACAATTTGACCAATAAAGCGCAATCTCATAAGTTTATAGTCATTGTGAGCAGCAAACACACTGAGAAACAAGATTTCGAATGTTTCTAGGTTTTATAACACCTGCTGCATAACATCACATAAATGTACATGTTTACTACAGATATTCAACACATGTAACCAATTTTTTTTCCTGAAACAAATTCATATCATTTCGTGAAGTCCTCCACAAAATTTCACACTTTTCTGATGACAAGTTTTGTCGGTAGGCTTCTTTGAAATAGGGTTTTTTAATTATGGATGCCCAGTATATAAATATATAAAGAGGTTCTCTCTCTACAGTTAACAATAGTAGTTCAATGAAGAGAGGGAGAAAATAAGCGACCCTGAACTGGTAAAGTTCCTCCTAAAAGAAAAGAGAAATGCCAACAGCAGAAAAGCATGAGAAACTGAGGTCGTGGTTTTTCCCTGAAGTTACCCGGGCCTGAAAATATGTAATAAAAGTGACCAGTTTCTAACAAAGCAACTTTTAATGGAAAAAGTGATCCATGTCAAGCCCTGCTGGATGTTTCCATGATACCAGTGACCGCAAATTAATAACCCTTTCCAGACAAGAATTTTTGGGGCTTGTCAAGCACAAGTGGATATGCAAAGTGCAGCGGATATTAAAAATGCAAGCAGTGTGAGACTCATCGCAAAGAATTAAGGTAAGTAATCTATTGAATATGTTGATAAAATAATCATACCACTTCATCATCTTCCATTCTGATGGGTGGAGCACGTTCTGCAGAGCACGTAGCAGTTGGCTCCATTCCATTTACAATGTTTCTTCTTTCCTTTTTACCCTATTGTAGTAATTAATAGAAACAGATCAAGTGAACCTATTCAATCGTTTGGACATTTGCTTGCACACAATTTTATTTTTTACTATAAAATATTTCATTTAGCACATGACATTAATAAAGAAAAACAAAAAATTTAACAAAATCTTCTCAAAAATAACCTTTAGGCATTTTCTCTGCAGCTAACTGATTGGGCAGTTTGCTTGTTGTAGCCTTTTCACTTATGTGTATATAAACAATGACCCATGGATAAGAGATCACTTTTTTTAGAGCTACATCAAATATACTCAATGTAGCAGAAGTAGAAAAGAAAAATTTCAATATTTTAGCCCCAAACTATCATGTTATATCATACTTCACAAAATTTATATAGGCTAGCTTTATGTATTTTTACATATACAGACGTGGTGTCTTCCCCAGCATACATACTCCTGTATAAGGTGACTCGTATATAAGCTGACCCCCCCCCCCCTACTTCAGGACCACTTAAACCACAATAAATTGAAAACCCGTGTATAAACCGATCCAAAAAAAAAAAATCTGTGCATTTCAGAGGAAAAAAAATTCTTATATTTTCATGCCAAAATGAATAACTTGACATTCACAATAGAAAATGATTCAAACTTTTTAATCTGTTTCTTTTAAGTCTCCAAGCTCATTGTAATCCCTCAGATCCTCATAGGGTGCTACATCTTTGTTTTTATCCCCATCTGAGCCGTCTCATCGCCATTTTCAAAGAGGATATCTTCAGTTCCGTCTATTGTATTGCTGAAGAAGGATCGGATTGGACTTTTTGAAAGATCGGACGATAATTTCGGTGGAAACAGAATTCCAAGCCTCATGTACCCATTGGCACACAAGACCAATGTCAGGTTTCTTCAAGCCATCACTTTTTGTGGTTTCTTTATTATCGGAACACATCCATTTGATCTACAAATCCCTCAAATGGTCTTTGAGAGGCTTGTTGATGCTCACATCTAAAAGCTGTACAATCGACATTAGTCCACCTGGTACTAAAGTCGTTTTTTTGATTTCTTTGCCTCGGCTTTGATATTACCGGTTCTGTGGGGTGTGAACATACCCCATACCAATAATGCCAGTTTCTCAAACACTGCTACAAAAATGATTACTGATTGTGGGGTCGATATTTTCTCATCAAAAACTGACCCGAGTATAAGCGCCCCCCAAGAGGAACAAATTTTTCCACAAAAAAAACTTGGCTTATACATGAGTATATATTGTTATATCGAACCACTGGAAGCATGCATATATATATACATATCTGTAATTATCTAGATTAACCCACTCACCTAGTGGTCTAATATACATTTAGAATAAAACGATAATTCATGAAAAGAAAGAATCAGTTAAATTTCAATAGCATTTAATATTTAATCAAATGATCATATGAAAGAACGAGTTATATTTACACAAATAAAAAGTCAATTAAAAAAAACCATTTCCACGATACCAAAATCTGCATAATACATAGACAGAATACTATATGTTCAATTATGATAAATATAATAACTTGATGTTGGAATATATAACTCTCTTTTAATCACTCTTTATACCTAATTTCGCCATCTGCCCCCTGTTAATTCCTCCTAATTTAGGTTTTAACTAAACGTCTATAATTTACTAAAATTGAGGTAAGAATTTCTTTCCTACCTTTTCCTCCATCCCTTTCATCACGGATGATCGCCGCTCCTGATGCTAATCGTTGCGATGTGTAAAAACAGAAATCTAACTACATGTTTTTCTCAACTTGATTTCTAGCTTGCACTAATCACTCTACTTTAATTTTTCAAAGATTCCAAAAAGTAAAGTTTTGAGGGGTACCAACCCCCTATTTCCTTTTCTCTTATTATTATTATATTGGGCTGGAAATTGGAACTCTCCTGCTTCATCTGATAGCGATGGCTATTGACGCCATAGCAATATGGTAATTTGGTTATTTTTTTCCTTGTGGCACAGAAATCACAAAGTTAAAGCCGTGCGGCTCTATGTGGTTGGTGTTTAATTTTGTCAGTCTCATCTATGCACATGCCTCTATTCTCCTCTAAATCTTGTTTCATTTTATGTAGTTAATATTGTAAATAAATAATTATGTTACTCAATCAAACATTTCGTATATTATAGTCATATCTTAAAACCACCCTCCCTTAATTATATTGGTGACCCTTATCTTCCCCGAACACACACAGTATGGTAACCAATCCTACAGATTCAATCACTCAGGACCTGCAAGCAGACAGCATTGTGATCAGCCATTCCCTTACTGGTGTGAGCTTTGTGTATTGGAGGCCCTGTTCAAAATGGTAAGAGGGACTAGCGAAGAAACCAAGTACAATGTTGTGGTTGGCACCATGGACCAATGACTGCTCAACATGGTCAGTGACATTGTCATGTCTCCGCCTGATGATCATCCATATGCTGCTATAAAGGATGTTCTTTAACATGTAGAATGTGTGAATCGGAAAGCACCCAAATCACGAAATTACTGTCCAGTTTAGAATTCGGTGATCGTTAATCATCACAATCGCTCAGGGAGATGAGAATCCTTGGCAAACCAAGATAAACAAGGTGAGTGAATATGTTCTCAAATCTCTTCAGTTGAAGTTCTCGCCACAAACAATTTTGTGAGTGAGCTCCGAATCATGGACAAAATTAGCTTACATGAAAGATAAAATTCTTGAACCTTGTGATTACATAAATCCAAATATCATGGCTATCGCGAAACCAGAAAATGATGTGTCTCAGTCCTCATCGCATGAAATATGCTTAGCATCTCTTTCGTCCCAGATTGCGAAATTAACTAATGAGATGAAAGAACTGAGACGAGGTAGAAAGCGACAATGCTCAACCAGCCGATCATGATTCCACCAATGTAGTAGCAGAGATTTGACTCATCGTGGCAAGAACATTTGCTGGTACCATAGGCGCTATGGAGATGGCACTTGGAGATGTACAAACCCCTGTGCCTATGCCAGCTCATCTAACCAGAGAAACGAGCTGGCACATCATTGATGATGGCGTGTGGTGCCAGCCAAGTCTCAAGTCGTCTTTTTCTATTTGATTGCTCTTGTAATAGACAGAGGTTGGCGGAGGTGTGAACATTTCTGTGATACTGGTAACTGCAAATCAATAACCCTTTCCAGACAAGAATTTTTGCGGCTTGTCAAGCACTAGTGGATATGCAAAGTGCAGTGGATATTAAAAATGCAAGCAGTGTGAGACTCATAGCACAAGAATTAAGGTAAGTAATCTATTGAATATGTTGATAAAATATGATATAATAATCATACCACATCATCTTCTTCTATTCTGATGGGTGGAGCACGTTCTGCAGAGCACGTAGCAGTTGGCTCTATTCCATTTACAATGTTTCTTCTTTGCATTTTACCCTATTGTAGTAATTAATAGAAACAGATCAAGTGAACCTATTCAATCGTTTGGACATTTGCTTGCACACAATTTTATTTTTTACTATAAAATATTTCATTTAACATATGACATTAATAAAGAAAAACAAAAAATTTAACAAAATCTTCTCAAAAATAACCTTTTGGCATTTTCTCTGCAGCTAACTGATTGGGCAGTTTGCCTGTTGTAGCCTTTGCATTTACGTGCAGTTGACAATGACCCATGGATAAGAGATCACTTTTTTAAAGCTACATCAAATATACTCAATGTAGCAAAAGTAGAAAAGAAAAATTTCAACATTTTAGCCCCAAACTATCATGTTATATCATACTTCACAAAATTCATATAGGCTAGCTTTATGTATTTTTACATATACATGTGTGGGTCTTCCCCAGTATATATAATTTGTTTATTTTCTCCATGTGGCACAGAAATCACAAAGTTAAAACCGTCCGGCTCTATGTGTGGCTGGTAGTTACATTTGTCTGTCTCAACTATGCACATGCCCCATCTAAACCTTGTTTTATTTTATTTAGTTAATATTGTAAATAAATAATTGTTATGTTACTCAATCAAATGTTTCATATATTATAGTTATATCTTAAACCCCACCCCCCTCAACTATATAGATGACCCTTATTTTCCAGAACAATCACAATATGGCACCCAATCCTACCAACGTCTGAATCACTCAGGACTTGCAAGCAGACAGCGTGGTGATCACACCATGCCCCTTCTGGTGCGAGTTTCGTGCATTGGAGGCCCGATTCAAAACGGTAAGAGGTGCCAGCGAAGAAACCAAGATCATCATCATGGTTGTGCCATGGATCAACGACTGCTCAACATGGTCAGTGAAATTGTTGTGTTTCTGCCCGATGATCGTCCATATGCTGCTCTGAAGGATGTTCTTCAACATCTAAAAAAAATGTGTGAATCCTCATAGCACATCACCATTTCCTCATCTGTGAAAAAGTCATGGACACCGAGATTGTAATACAGGTTTTTACAGAACATCAGTTGGCTAATGTACAGGCTTTGTGATGCTGTCCGTTAGAATGGAACTAGATTGTTTATCTTATTCACATGCATAAGTATTATGTTAGAGATAAACTGGTATATAGATTGAGTTTTGACAACAGAAAAACAAACATGGCTGTTCAAGTATAAACAAATTTTGTCTGATTTTTTAGTGTTTAAATATCTAATAAATGTGTATGTTATTTCACAATTGGGTACTATGGTTATAAATATTTTGTGTTCACAGCACACACACATCTCATAAGCAATTTAAAACAAATTATTTCAATTAGCACACAAAATATTAATCTGAATATAAAAAATATCATACATCTTATAGTGTAAATTAATACATGTTTGTGCAAAATAATTGGAATTGCATAATAATTTTATTGTAAAAATGTGTAACTCTTGAATAAAACTGATCATCGGTCTTTATACATGATAATGCAATAAGACCAAAGCTGCTGGGAGACAGATATAACAGCCAATTTAAATGCTTAGAAAATTTTTTTATTGTAATGTTTTTTAAATCATGGTTGAGTGACTATCTGCATAAGGGTGGTTAGATGCATATTTGACATGGCAAGTTTTGAAGAGTTCAAAGATTTAATGGAGCAACTATGGCACTTAATGTGTATCAGCGACAGAAAGATTGTGTAAATAGTGCTAGTTCTTGTCACGAATAGATGGGACTTTTTACAAAATGCAGATTTGATACCTTATATTAACTTTCAATTTTATGACTTTTTACCTTATAAGTCGTAAAATTAAGATATGAAGAGGCCATTCTCTTCTTCCCTATCATTGTTCTCATTATCGATCCTGAATTAACCCTCTTGGGTGAAAGATTAAATTCTAAACAATAAATAACAAGTGGCAAGGAAGTGTGGCAAAATTTACTAACTTGATTTTTTTTAAACTGTGTGTGCAAAAACTTATTTCAGTAACATGCTTCAAAGTACTTTTAATTTAGTAATGTGGAGAGAAAGAATGTGGTAAATAAACATATTTAATAGAAAGCTATTGATAATTTTTATTAATGAATATATTGGTTTTTTTTTCATACCATCAGAACTCTGTAGCTGATTTTTTTGTCTCTCTTGTACTATCTATACAACTACCTTGGTAACAAAATTTCTGATTTTCGTTATTTCTCAAAATGTCATTTTTTTCATTCAATTACAGAAGGTTTTTTTCATGAACTTTAGTCAAATATAACCTACTGAAATATTTTATTTAAAATCCTATAAGTAATTCATGGTATATTCTCATATATGGAAGGAACTACAAGGTCAGTGCATTTACTTGTTTCTATGATGCATACAGCAAAATTATTATGATCATCCTATTTTTGAGAAATATAATCGCTCAGAATACCTGTATAAACAAATATATACATTACATACAGAGTACAGATATATACATACATATCTTTTGCATACATTTTTTTTTACATATAAATGAGCATATTGGTTTGGCTTACATAATTTTTTTCTCAGTTATAACTATATTTATAGACAAGTATTCTGACTGATTATCTCATATAAAGATATGAATTTAAACTGTCATAGTATCTGCACCCCACAGGAACTTGAAAAGTTTTTAGGAAAATGTAATGTCATCAATCATCACGTTAACTCAATTACTGAACTGTGAACTTAACATCGTTCATTTTAATATTCGTAGCCTTAGAGCTAATTTTGATTGCTTTGACTGATGATTTTGTTGATAACATTCATTTATTAATATTGTCTGAGATATGGGTGAGTGAGTAGGAGCTAAAACTTTTTAATATCAATGATTTTCAGAAATTTTCATGCTGCATATCCTATAATAACTCTGGTGGTGTGTGCATTTTCTCGAAAACATGCCTTGGGTTTGTGTTGACTGACCCAGTACAAATTAATACTGCTGAAATTGTTCAGCTACTCGAACCTTCAATTAATCTATTAATAACTTGTATTTCTAGGTCTCATGCCTTCACTGTTTCAGATTTTCTTCAGGAGTTTGAAATTTTATTAGGTAATACAAAAAACCGTGATGTAATTATTATTGGTGATATTAACATAGACATATTGGATCAAATTAATACTAATCATTATGAATATCTCGATCTTCTGTCAAGCAACAGAAGATTGTTTTTTACCTATGATATCTCAAATCACCACACCTTCCTCTAAGTCATGCATTGATCACATTTTTATAAGAAATTCTTCATGGCGTTTGTTTTCTGAATCTGTATTCTGGGAAACGGATTTGACTGATCATTACCTGATTCTATGTAAATTATCATACTCTAATATTAATTCTGGTCCGGCACAAAAATTCAATGTTTATAGAAAAAAAATTATTAATTATTCCCAACTCAAGCTATATCTACAGAATCATACACTTTGCATAAATAATTCCCAAAGTGATGGTGCTTTTGATGAATTTATTGTTAAACTTGAAACCATCATAAATAACCATACATCATATCGTGATATTAATCTTTCCAGATGGACTGATAAAACTTGGATTACATCAGAGATAAAACATTTAATTAAAATAAAACAGAAACTATATTTAAAAACTATAAAAATATCCATATGATCAGGAGGTAAGTACTGCATATTATAATGTCACTCATTACCTAAAATACAAAATCAAAATTTCTAAACAATTTTGCTTTTCTCAACAGTTTTCGAAATGTAATACTCCTTTCAAACGATGGAAGTTTATCGATAAGATAATTGGTAATCGTAGCAATCCCCTCCCTGATAACATTGAACCCCAAGTGCTGCTCCTTGATAAATTTAATGATTATTTTGTAAACATTGTTTCATCATCCATTTCACCTTCAGATAACTACAAAAAATATGTCCCCTATTCTAACAGATCTTTTTTCATCTCCCCAACTTACCCGGAAGAAATCATTTCTATTATAAATCGGTTATCTCATTCGGTTTCTAGTGATGATATGATTAATTCATTGATTCTTTAATGTTTTCCTTACTATTTAGCTATAATACTTACTAATTTGATAACTAAACTGTGTTTATCCTAATTCTTTGAAAACTGCCACTGTTTTGAAAATTTTCAAATAAGGAAATCGTAATGATTTAAGTAATTATAGGCCTATCTCCATTTTACCTTCTATTTCCAAGATTTTTGAAAGTTTTCTAAAAAAAGAATACTCTCATTTCTTTCTCATACTAATTTTTTTTTCTCCTAATCAACATGGGTTTCTTGCTAATCATAACACTGAAGCTGCATTACTAGATTTTAGTACATATGTAATACACAAACTTGACAAATCTAGAAAAACCATAGCTGCATTCTTAGACATAAGAAAAGCCTTTGACAGTGTTAATCATGAAATCTCCTTCAATATAAGCTTGAGGCATGTGGAATTAGAGATATCCCCCTAAATCTCTTAGTGTCATACCTGACGAACAGATCTCAGAGTAAGATGTGGCTCTCATTCCAGCAAATTTTTAGGAGTTAATCGAGGAGCCCCCACAGGGATCTCTTCTTGGCCCCCTTCTCTTTAATGTATTTATAAAATGATTTATGTAATCTAAAAATTGATGGCAAGATAATAACATTTGCTGATGATACAGTCATACTTTACTCTGCTGCTACCTATGAATCTCTCCAAATTACAGTGAATTCTAACATGATAAAAATTAGAGACTGGTTTCATGAAAATGATCAACTTAATTTCTCTAAAACTAAATATATCAACTTTTCTTTGCATATAACATTCCTGCCTTGAATATTGACTTTATCATTCATAAACCTGTATGTAACATTAACACTGATTGTAACTGTCATAAATTAGAACAAGTGAATACTATAAAATATCTGGGTATTTATATTTACTCTGACATCAAATAGAAATCCCATGCTCATAATCTACAAATCAAATTAAGATTTACAATGTATAAATTTTATTTTCTAAAATATTTTGTTAATCGCTCTTTTGTAATCACCCTTTAATACTCGCTGTTCCATTCTTACTTATTATACGGTTTACCTATTTGACCAACTTAAAAACCATTATATCACTACGGAAGAAAATTATAAGGCTAATTTTTAATGACTATTATACTCCTTCCATCACTCTGTTCAAAAGTATAGAAATTCTATCACTTAGATACTTATATTTTTATAAATCCCCGTTACTTCTCTTTAAACGTCAATACTCCCTACCATTAATATCCACTCGATCTTTTGCAATGCATAACACTACAGATTCTTTGCAAATTATTCAAAAAAACATTTAAAAAGTTAAAAAAAACATTAAAAAGAAATACGATAAACATGTTGGGGTAAATCGAGAAGCTATCCATTCTTAGAATAAGACAACCATAAGTATTCTTTATGGGCATTGTATAATATTTTATCATGTGTATATATTGTTTATAATTTGTGTTAATTGCATTTTTAATTGGGTTGCTGTATTTTTGAAACATATGACATCCATATTTTTATGGGCATCTTTTTATCAGCCACCTCGTTGGGCATTTTGCCTGTTGTGGCGTTGTATTTGTATTTCTTTTATCTAATACCTAAGTTTTATAACTCTCTACCCATTGAAATTAGGAATGCTTCCTCTCTTTACACGTACAAAAGTACCTCAAAAGATATCTATTGTCTATTGATGATATCTCCGTGCACTTTTAGTATTTTGTTTTTTTTTACAGAAATCACCCCTCACACTAATTAAAGTAATTGATTTTCTCCCATTATATTCATCAACATTTTAAATATTTTGCCTTTCTGACAGTAGCTCAATTATTCAAATCATACTTATTTCTACATTTGATATTTAAAATGCACCCACCACGCGTTGCCACAATGATGTTACTATTAATTTTTTGTTTTCCCCCCCCTTCACCCATCTATTTGATATTCAACTATCGATTTCACTCCCCATTTGTATTTGCGTTTATGTAAAAGTGTTTATATATAGGTATTTCTCCCCCCCCCCCAACACTTGTAGTTTTTTTTTTAAATCAATAACGCATCATCCAGTATGTGACAGTCATGTTCACCTTGGATGAAAAGTTGTCTATTTGTATATGTATGCTTGTACATTTCTTTGGTAAATAAATAAAATAAAAAATATTCCAAATTCACAGATAGGCCTAAATGTGTTTGTGTTCAAATGCTTTCAAGTTGGCCCGGCAAATTCAGCAAAGAATTAAATGCATATTATATATATATTTTTGGATTCATCCACTCAACTTTGGAATAGCCGAATGGTTACCATAACAAAAAAAAAGTTTTATTACACCATACTGCACTGAACAGCACAGTTTCTTCCAAGCGGAAGAAACTGCTTAATGCTGCAAAAGACTGATACACTTATTAATTACATGTATAATTTAGTGAAATTAAATTTACTTAATGTTATAGAAAATATACATTTATTACATCTAAAGCATTAATTGCAACTTATATGATAAATTATTGAAGGAAATCTATTTCTTCCAGCCGGTTTTTTCTTGTTTTTTTTTTGCTTCACACAAATGCGAGCTGATATTCCCCTTTAAAAAGTCTTGCCACAGAGACCAACAGACCTACAAATGGTACAAATGTAATTCAATCATTACACTTCACTCCTGAAATATAGATGGCAGCATTGAGAAATTAGACACAACACTAGACATGCACTCAGGCTGTTAGATATACACACTTACACTTCTGGCACAACTCACTACTTAGTAAATTGGCCATAGATGGCAATAGACCTGAGTTGTGCTCAGTATAAAAGAAAGTACTTTTCTCTTTCCGCTGTGGTGATCGAGCGGTCATAGTGACAGACCCACATTGCGAGAACTCTGGTTCAAACTCCACCATCACCATAGTGGTAGCAGGCTGAAGTTGGTTCTCTGTGGTTCCTAACTTGCACAAATGCAAGCCAATCTCTCCTTTAAAAAGGTCTCATCACAGGTTCAATACCAGCAAACAGTTCAAATATTCATTCATTACACTCACTTCTGAAATATAGATTCGCAGCACTGAAACACCAGACAATGCTATGTATGCACAACTCACTAGATACTTAATTGCTCATGGCGATAACCTAAATTGTGCTCGGTTTGAAAGAATGCATTTTTCTTTTGATGCTGACAAGGCTGATTCAAAATATTTTCTGGGCCTCTTTTATTAGCACCCAATTAACTTCAGAAAAATGTCATGGGTGAAATTTCAACCCCCGAAACCTTCAATAGTACACTTTCGGAAGTCAGTGAGTGGCCAGTCATCCCAGCTAATCTTCCTTTCAGTGGTGCACTCTAAGTTAGCAAAAAAGGATAGGGTTATAGATTTATGATGCAGCACCAATGGAGTGTCAAATATTGGTAAAGCAATTTCTATATTTTGAAGTTGACACAAGATTTAAAAAATATACCTGTTGTTTTCTTTTCTTTATTACATGTGTGAAACCTGAAGTTACAGTAACAAAAATTTGAATCACAATTTAAAAAATTACTCAACATTTAAAGAATTTTCTTATCAAAAAATAATATATTACCTGCATTTTGTAGATTTCTGTTGAAAGTGGCAGTTCACTTGGCACTGGTTGTTTATTTGGTGTGACATTTTTTACAAGGTGAATATTATTTGGTTTAGGAATAATAGGAAGAAAGTCTATGGGAATGTTTTTTGTTAACTTGATTTTCACAGGTTGAAGAGCCTTCATAACGTCTATGACCTTACTCAATCTGCTCTGATAGTGGGGTTGTCGATGATTATTCCTTTGAATTGAAGTTTGTGACTCTGATGACGTTCCTTGAAGTACAGTTCTACAGTCGGTAGGCAAATGATCATGATTATTTTCTAACAGAGACTTTCTTTCTTTCTTTTTAAAGTTCAAGTTTCTTGTTCTTTCTTCATCTATAAACATGCTGAAAAGTAAAAAAAAATTGTCATATTTAGTCATTTATACCTTGTAATTCAAATGCTCGCTTTCATAAATTTTTTTAGCTAGATTTTAAAATTTACTGTTGTACCATTTTTTTCACCTAATGGGGATTAACAAGAAATGGTGTGAATATTTAAAATATATTTTAGTATAAGGGTCACTCCCTTCATATAATTTAGAGATAAAACCCACAGCCTTATACAAATACTAAGACCACAACAGGCAAAATAACAAAGCTGGTTGAAACAAAAAATGTCTATGAAAAAATGAGGATGTCAATTACATAATTACGATACAGCAACCCAAAATAAGAGCAATAATTATCATGAGGAAACAAAAATAGGCAACATATTAAAATAAAACTAATACCAACAAATTATGATAAAATATTTATTACGAGAGATGCGAGGTGAAAATATTCTCCTGGATGTAAAAATTGGAGAATAATCAAGAATATTCATTTTTCTCATAAATTAGAAAATTGTGCAAAATTTTATTTAGCAGTTTTCATTGCCAGAAACGTTTAAAACAAAACAATTTTTGGCATAATGACAGCTCTTAGTTTGAGAATACCCCACCTTTAAAGATAATTTTTTTTTTAAATTAAGTAAATTTTCAGAAAGAGGTTCAAAACAAAAATTTTAACCAAAGTTGATTAGCAAAGGAAACTATTAAAAAAAAAAAATCCCCTTCATTCTAAGAAAATGCAAAACTGTTGTTTTCTTCAATGTACATATAAATACAAATATAACACAACAAGCAAAGTGCCCAATGAGATGGCTGAGAAAAACTTATCCATATTTGTTATGGGCATTACATACTTCGAAATTACAACTCCTCTAATAAAAAAAAATCAATTACAAAAACTAGAAACAGCATATACACAAGTTAAAATATTATACAATGCCCATAAAGAATACTCACGGTTGTCTTATTCTAAGTATGGATAGCTTCTCGATTTACTCCAACATGTTTGTTGTATTTCTTTTTCAATGTGTGAATTGTAATAAAATTTACTACCTCCGGGGATAAACTATATATTCCACATATTAACAACCCTATTAGAGAAAAACTGTGACATTAAGTCCATAACCTACAATTGTCCGTTACCAATCTATAGTGGTGTACCCTTGTCAAAGCAGTCGATTGGCAGTGTAACAATAATTCATGGTCCATCCTATTCATCCCGTTAAAAAATTTGAACACTTCCATCATGTTTTCCCGACACCTGCGTTCATCCAATGTGAACATATTAAAAAAAGAAGTCTCTTCATAACTCAAGCCCATGTGCCAATAAGAACACTCGTAGCTCTTCTCTGCACCCCTTCCACCAAGTCTATGTCCCTCTGTAGGTATGGTCTCTATACCTTACATCATACTCTAGTCCAGGACAAACTAAGCCTTGGAAAAGCGGAAGAATGACTTTAGGAGAACGCAAAGGTATCTTTTTGAAAATAAAACGAAGCATTCTATTTGCTTTTTTAACCAGCCCTGAGCAATGTTCAAAAAACCTGAGCCGCTCGTGAATGAGAATTCCCAAGGTTACATCCAGGATAGTGACACCATTCAATTTGTAAGAGAAACATGAGTTGTTTGAGCCAAAATGAGTGACCATGTGCACTTGTGAACACTAAACTTCATGTTCCATTCATTTGCCCATCCTTCAATCCTGTTTAAGTTGGTCTGGAACAACTCCCTATCACTTAGGTTCCTGACTACCCCCATTAGCTTTATGTCATCTGCAAATTCGCTAGCAATCCCATCAATACCCTGATCGAATTTATTGATAAAAAGTGGAAAAAGTATGGGGCCAAGGACACTTCCTTGACAGAATTTGTTATTGCACTACATATGCTTCAAATAGAAGACGCAGATTTCTATCCAGGAACAAAATGTTTTCACAAAATGTGGTAAGTTGAAGTAAAAAAGTGGTGGAAAATCATGCATTGCAAGGAAATAGCTTGAAATAGGAGGTGTTAAAAAAGGTGTTAATTAAAAGGTGTTATTGAAAAGAATTGGCAATTGTGAGTTAGAAAACATTCATGAAAATGTTTATTTTCTTTACTTGTAAAAGAAAGACATTTAAAATATAATGGTAAGAAATATAATTTAAATAGCATTGAATACACAGATTTATTTAAGCACCTTCATAAACATAGAAATACCTTGGGTGCGGGCGACCGTATGTCCTGTTTTGAACATTGTCTTGTAATCATTGCTGCTCTACACATTTTTGCCCTCCAGGTGGAATATGGTTTGGGGGACAAAAATTGATGGAAGAAATTCACACAAAAAAAATTTCAAGCACCACTTTAAAATGATTTTTCCCCAAGGACTACAATGATTTTCAAGGACTGTTCTGACTGTTTTCTGTCCCATAAAATAGGACTATAGAGTGTTTTGTCATATAGCAACCTTCACTCAGACTACAATGCCCCTTATGGCACATCTGCCTGGATTTGTGCCTGGCAGTGGTTTTAACAATCTGTACCACTTCACTTTTGTATTTTACTGAAAAATAACATGATGGAGAATATGGTAAAGGGTTTACACATTGAATATATAACTCATTAAATTCAATTTAAACCTTCAAAACCTTTTAACTAAGAAAAATTTACTTTAAATCATAGTTTCCATGCTGTTGCATTTTTGGAAGACTAACAGAGTGGACACTCAGTACACAAATTAGCCTAAATTCTTTTTTCATTATAAATTGAAATTATTGATGAAAACTTTTTTTTTTTTTAATATTTTGAAGCATATCTCCATGGACTATCACTTGATGTTGAAAAAAAAAGAAAAAAAACTTAACCCTTAACTGGCATTGTGAAAATTCTGTGTGTAACTGGCATAGTGGGGTCATTTTGATCCCAGCAAGTATTAATATGCATTTTAAAAATCAATAAAAATAGTCTTCATAAAAGTGATGTGTTCTTTATATGCCTTCATACATGTGTGATTAGAGGGGGCTGTCATTTAGAGGGGGAAGGACGTGTTCCCACCTGCAAAAATTAAAATGACAGGCCTGCCTAACCGTTGTATGAATTAAGGTCTATAAAAAAAAATTACGAGAATTATTTAAAAAAAAATTTCAAGATAATATTCCGTTATTTATCATTAGGGAAATGGTTGTTTATGAGAGTCTTGGTTTGTATTATCAATCCCTTTAACTGTTCTAGGGTGTATATTTTCGATCTCCATCCCTTTAGTATACAATGCTGTTGTTCGTCATTCATTTGTTCAAACGGCCATTGTTATCCTTCTTTATCGACGTGCTGGCGATTTTTTTTCAGCGTCCGTGGAGGAGCTTTGGTGACTTACCGTCAGACGTGCTGAGAAGTCGCCAAAAATTGCCAACCTATGGATTATACTATAGTTGTTCCCCCCCTCCCTTGATTAATAACACCGATTAAGAACATCCGCTGTTAAAAGATTGAATTAAATGAGCAAGAGAGAGAATGAAAATGATTAAAATTGATGAATTCTTTTTTTTATCGTCGTATGCTCCGCTACTAAAAATTGATTCAAGTGCAAAATTATATCTCGATTAATAATAATTATGAGGCTAAGAATGAAAACAATTGACTTACTCTCCCTTAATTGACATCTTTCCGTCTCTTAACTGTTCTTTTTCTAGAAAAAAGGATATCCGAAAAAATACTTCATAAATCAATGTTGCTGAAATTTCATTTTACTTGCTAGTTTAAGATTCCAACAAACCAGTAACTAACGGAAATCTTCACCAGACTGACGATTTCTTCCGACCTCGCTATAGGATTCCGCAGTGCGGAAAGAAACGCCCTTATTGTGACGTCATGTAGGCGGGACTAAATGACATCTCACACAATGGAAGCTAGCCCTGACGGTCATGAGCATATACGAAGCTTGTTCTCATTGGTTGATTCACCATCACCCAACAGGATGGTAGTCATGGGATCAGTGGGTGTTGTTCACGTGATTCTCACATGTCATGGAGGAAAGAATAACAGGAGGTGACGCGACCAGCGCCTCCGTTGAGAAAAGACGGGGAATCTGGGTTGCCAGATGAAGCCAGTGATCGCTCTATTAAAGGGACCAAGTAAGCCCAAACAAACCGTGGTTTCCTATGAGAAACATCCCCGTTTTTAAAAATCATTTAAAAATTTACTATTCACTTCAGGAACTCGATTTTTTACCCTCAAATTTTTTGGATATATTTATACAATTGAACAAGAGCTTTTACAATTTTAGTTGTTATTTGTTTTCGACTATTAACTTCAACAACATGGAACCTTTTGCAAAAATAACCAAAATTTACCCATATCTTGTGCCACAAAATTTCTTCTCGGCATTTTAATTTAAAAAAAAATATATATAGTCAAAGTATGTAACACCTCAGTGCTGAGAGAAATACAATGTTTAAAGACACTTGAACAAGCGGTGTTTGAAAAAATCTGACTTTTTTTGCGAAAAACATTATATATGCAAAACATTAGCATATATAATGTCTTTCAACTGTTTATATTAAAATATTGTAGAAATATTTCTCCATTCCAGGCAAAAACTCGAACACCGACACAATTTAAGATTTCATATACAATTCGAAACTTTGTCAAATTTTCGTACACGTCACTTTGAAAGCAAAGTAATTGGTACAAAATGAAGAGGAAAAAAAACAGCCCAGATTATTTTCCTAAATACTATAGGCCAGAGAGATGACTTATCGCGGCTCGTAAAAAAAGTTTATTTTTTAATATTTTTTTTCTCAATACATCTACTGTACGTAGCGGAAAGTTCGGATGGGCGGCATATATTTCCAGTAATACATATTCAAGAATATGAGAGTGGAACGGAAGAAGAGTGGCGAAATTTGTACAGCCTACAGGCAGCAAAACCATAAATACACAGTGACGGACGACGTTCGAGCACTTCCAGTACTTTGAGACACGGAGGCGGCAAAATGCTGTTTGCCCCGGACGGATGAATCATGTTTGCCCGGGTGGCAAAAATCCTAGCTACGGCCCTGTCAGAAGGTGCTCGAGCACCTCAGAACTGATTTAGAAATCAAAATTCCTCACGTAAAGCTTAAGACGAGCGCCCACGGGCCTGAAACACTTTGGAAATGTCCCGGATCTATCATAATGATGAACGAAACAGCAAGATAAACAGTTAAAAGAAAAAAATTATGAAATTGCATTTTATTGCAGCTTCATATTATTTTAATTAATCATATTCCCATAGACATTAATGTGATGCATCAAATTTTTAAAATAAATTGAAGCACTGAACTAAAAACTTATGACGAGTCGAGAGTGAAAAATGATCTTCCCCTTTTTCAAAAATAAATTAAAAATATAACAACCCCTTATACAAGGATAAACTTTTATCTTTCCCCTTTATCGGATCATGTAGATTACCTGAAGACGCATTAAACAGTCATGGTGCTTAAATTTAATTAGTTATTAATATTTTAAAGGAATTCGATCCGGCAAAACACATGTTAAGTATAGGGAAAAGAGCGGTTTGTTTGGGCTTATTCGTCAGCCCATAGGGTTGCCACGACGGCTTCAATTTTCGTTCCTGATGTCACCTCCTGTTATTCTTTCCTCCATGCTCACATGTAATGCGGTTGGTTTGGAAACCTTTCGACCGCTACATTTATATATATATAGGGTGACCATACGACCCGTATTTAACGGGAGAGTCCCGGTATTTTCTATTTTTTTTGTCCGTCCCGACTTTTTCGCAAAAGTGTCCCAGGTTTTCCGTTTTTTAAGCGGAACCTACTTGAATTTTTATTTTTTATTGAAGTCAAAGATTGAAATTATTTTTCAACTCATAAATTATATTATGATAACTACAACTATACATAATATGAATCTCCCACATTTGACTTCGTGAACTTTTTTCTCGTGGAATTAATTTTATCCACTTCAATTTGCAGTAATGCTTCATTTTCCGCCATATTAGTTTCCCGTAATTTCAGCAATATTTGGCAACTTTGTTCAGTTTTGGCAACATTTTTGGCAATAATCGGCTATGTCCCGTATTTAGAATCACAATTTCCTGTATTTCTCTCGAGGAAATATGGTCAGCCTACAAATATAGCCTCATATAAGAGATTACGCCTCTTTCTCATAGAGAAAAAAAACGCTGTTACAACTTTGCCAAAAGGCTAATTTAGAGTTGCCAGATTTGCGGTTTTGGCCTAATTTGAAAAAGGTTTGGCAGGAAATTTTTGGCTTAGGGCCCTTTCACACGGAGCGGATGCGGGTCCGGAAGAAGTTTTAACAATTGGAATATACTGCGCCTTTCAGACGAGCCGAAAAATCTCCGCACCTAGGAAATGTTCATGCGGGTCCGGACGTCGTCCGCATGTGTCAAAACCTAAGTGCGGGCTCCGCATCCGCACATAGAAGTTTTGACAATAGGTTTATTCGGAGCTATTCACACGATGCGGAGCGAATTCGTCCGCATCTTTGGCTACTTTTTGAAGGTGATTTTTCACAGAATTTTTTAAATTATTTTTCATAAATACCCTTAAAAACACCATATGATGGTCCCTGCTCATTAATATAATGTACCTACATACGTCTATCCCTCCGTTTCCTTCTGAGATGGAGATATAGCAACTTTAACTGCCTTTTGTCCATATTTCACAATTTTATATAATAAAACCTGCCAACAACGGCCACTGACGGGACCAAAATTATAAGCCGTTCTGTTCATTACGAATATTTAATTGACTAAATACTTTAATAACTTTTAAATTTAATTTGAAAATTTTAATTTTTTTCTTTTTAAATTTTTAAAATTATTTAAAAATATAAATATCTGAAATATTATTTTAAATATTTGTTATTTTTTTAAATTTTTTAACTGTTAATTTTTTTAAATTTTTTAACTGTTAATTTTTTTAAACTTTAAAAAAAAATACTTTTATTAAACAACGTTATCCACGTACGGTGTTCACTCAGGGCCGGATTAAGACGTTTGAAGACCCTAGCACTTGAATATTTTTGGTGGTTCCCCCGATACCTACAAGTTTATTTTACTCAATATTCAGTCTACAAACTGAAAAAATGAAATTTTATGTTTCAGAAGTGAGACTAATCTAAGGATGGGATTTCACTCTAAAAGGTTTATGAAAGTTATTTTATAAAACTTGAAAAAAGCAACTAATAAATTGCAAGTGCAACCGATAAATTTATTAGTTGCTTTTTTAAAAGAATTATTATAAAATTTTTATAGTGTAATCCGTACTTGAGGCCGGGATTATACTATAAAGTTTTGTAAAAGATCTTTTATAAAAGTTGAAAAATTCAACCAATAGGCGCATCGGTTGCATTCAAGCAAATGCAACCGGTGATCTTAATGGTTGAATTTTTCACCTTTTATCAAAGAGCTTTTACAAAACTTTTATAGTGTAATCCCGGCCTAAGACAGAATCGTGATGTGAATATTTCTAAGCACAGACATTTTGAAAGTCCCAACCCCTCCCTTTTTTTATACTTGCAAATTCTTTGATATTTGCTGAATTTTTTTTTGTTTGTTTTGGAACATCGAATGTTTTGGATGTTTTTGGATTGGATTTTTCGAACATTGGATGTGTTTTTGGAATTTTCTTTCATATTTTTCCGAAAAGACAGATTTTTTTTCAAAATTTTTTGAAAATATTTTAAGATATTTTCTCCCATCGACTGCTTGTGAGGATCGGAATGGAGGCATCTTTAGGCTCAATGATAAAAACCACCAAAGAATGCCTCTAGGCTGCCTATGGGCACTGAATCAGGGGTGAAGGAGAAAAATAATTACAAAAATTGCGAAAAAACAGTTTTTATGCACGAATTTCGAACTAAAGATGCGGGCGATTCGTCCGCATCTTCAGTGCTCGTTTGAAAGGGTATGCGGACCCGCTTCCGCACCCGCATCCGCTCCGTGTGAAAGGGGCTTTAGGTGGATGACAGTTTTTTAGGTTTCTGTTGTCCTCGTTTTTTTGCTTGAGAGGAAAAAAGTTTTTCTTTTCATGAACTTCACTTCATCACCTATTTGGTGTCTTCTTCCTGACAGCGGGGAGACTTGTGAAAGAAACCATGGCTCCCCACAAGGCTGATGCTAACAAGGCCACAGCCATATTTCCTTCCCAGAAATAGTTAAAGCCGGGAACAATTTTTATTATTTCTTTTTTTAACTTTTTTACGTCACTATGCATGAACTCGTGAAAAATCTGGCCTGGGACTCACCAAAGATCTCATATTGGGGCCACGAAAGAAACACATGTGAAGCATTTGAGCGGGGAAAAAAATATACAATATATATATATATATTTGGTCTGCTGAATCTAGTAGGACTTCCACAACAGAGGGCAAAGACGCCTTAATACATATGGGCTCATAAAAATAATGGGCACAAAAAAAATTGTTCATTTTCGGGTGGAAGGATGCACATTGAAAACCACAAATTTATAGACAAATGGAGGGGGGGGGGGGAAGAAGGCCTCAGAAAAATCACTTTTCCCAGGGCTCATAGTGCTCTCAGGACGACCCCAGAGAGAAAGAATCATTGGGCCCCCCACCTAGCCTGATGGTGCCCGCCGGATAATTCACATACTTCACTGTATCAAATTTCATTACCACGAGGCCGTCTATGCACTTTCGACCGTGACCCGGTGTGTCCTTGCATTAAGAAAACCCCAGGAGAGAATATCGAGTAGGTAGCCCAGACTTCCACAACTTTTCCCAGAAACAGGGCCGTATTTATGTTTTTACCGCCTGTGGGCTATACAAATTTTGCCGCCCCCTCCCATTTCAGCCCAACTTTTTACCCCCTTCCACCCCTCCTATTACTAATAAATCATAAACCGAAGACAAAAAAGTGGTGCAGTATATATAGTTGCGCCTAAATTTGATTTTTCTGTCCTGCATTCGTATCCTATACCGATCCATAACGATTGGGGGGGGGGGGGGGTGCTCAATCTCGGGCCCGCAGGCAACTACACATCGAAGAAAAACTGATAAATTTAATTCGAATGTGTGGTGCATACTTTCTGCGTAGGTCCCTACTTGGTTATAGTCTAGCAACAAAATAATGCATTACATAATATCTATACATTATTATTTTTAACCGCACTTATATATATATATAAAGCATTTTGAAATAATGAAACACTTCTTCAAAATTGTTTCGTGTACCGATTAAAATTCTAGACGGGCCCGCCAGTGGTTTGTGCACTCGTGTGATTTAAATGTGTGTGCTTGCATTACTTTAATATACAGAATGCCCACAATCGCCTGCGGTTTTCAAAACGGTGACAGATATTAAAGACATTCTTGTGGAATGTAAACGTGCGAAGTCAGTAATTTCAGCTACGTCATTCATGTTTCAAGGGATTGCATAGTTATTAAAACTAAAAAAAAAGTTTTATATGGATAACCTGTGCCCAAAAACACAATCAAAAAAAGTTGTTGCCCTGCCTTAAGAGCAATATTTGCAGAGATATCTGAATTCAAAAATCGGAGAAATGTTGTCCGTTAGTTTTCGCTGCATTTTTCCCAACTTTCCTCTGATTTTCGAATTCAAATACGTATGTCAGTAAATACATAGAAACAAGGAAATTCTTATTAATTAAACTGGTTTTGTTCCTTTCATTTTTGTTCTTTTCCCTATGCTATTTTTATATTGAAAGCTACATAATAAAAGAATATGATAATACATACAAAGATTATGTAAATTCTTTGAAAAGTTAATCTAGTATTTAAAAGGTTAGAATAATACATATTTTATAGATTTTCTCCTAATGCACCGAAATCAATTTTTGTGAAATTTTTTTACATGATAATCAAATATGAACCACGTTTAAAATCACTGACCGAAAATGCATTGCAAAACTTCAAGTTTCCGAAACAGTATTTTCATCAGTTTCCGGATAATTTTCCAAAATTTCAATTTTACAGATCTGAATAATCAAATTTATTATATTAAATTGATTCTAAATACGAATTACTGTGGGATTTACTGAGTGGCAATTAATTTTTTTTTATTGGAATTAAAAACGAAATGAGCAATAACTAATATATACTTTATTGTGGCCTTCTGTTTCTATATTTCATTGCGTATATTTTTTTATTGCGGTACATGTAGTTTGATACAGTACCGCATTTCTTGGAATAAGCACGACATGAATGTATGCGTCGCTGTATCGGAAAAAAGAGAACCATCAATATATAACAGTTTGTTTATGAACTGAACATAAAGCCCCGCATCATCCGCACATTTCTGATGTAAAATTATTGTAATCGAATTCATCCATTCGATTTATAGCCACTTAACACAAGTTTCTATACCCCCCCCCAGATGGTCAACCATAGCCCAAAGGCTCTTACCAAAGCCCCGACCGCCCAAGTAGTCGCCTGACGTCAAATATGACGTGAAAATTTGGTAATTTTCTATGAATGACGTCAGTCAAAAAAAAAAAAAAAATCAAGGCATTTCAAAGTCATTTAATGACCACTAACGATAAAGGTCAGGGAACAACCTGATACTTGATGAAATATCAGGTCATTTCATGACCGTAATGGCTAATGAAGGTCATGAATTGACGTCATATTAAATGGCGTAAATGATTTTGCGTTATAAAAATCCGTTCAAAAGAATTTCTTTTGAACTGATAAAAATTCTGTGTTGGATGAAAATATCAAAATTATTCATAATGTTTGTTAATGAACCATCAGAGGGTGTTTCAAAATTACCCTAGGCCTATTCGTTGCTGGTTGCCATAAGATAAATGAAGAACTTTTAATTGAAATTTTGTTTGAATGGAAATGTAAAACTTTTCAATGAGATGTTCATATAAATTAATCAAACGTTAGGGGCCGTTCAAGTATTACGTCATCATCGATGGGGGCCACTTTGATGATCTCTAAATGTTTCGCGGATCCAAGTGCTCTGGAAATGTGTCCGGGCCGCTTAAGTGCTCTGGAACTGTGCCATGCATCACTTAAATAATCTGAGAATGTGCCGCGGGTAATTTGAGTAATTTAGAACCACACTGGAGCCACTTAAGTGCTCTAAAACTACGCCACATATAACTCAAGGGATTTCTAAATGTGTCACGAATCGCTTAAGTGTTCTGGAACTGTGTCCCGGGTCATTTAAGTGATCCGAAAATATGACACGGGCCGTTTAAATGTTCTGTAATTGTACCATGAGACACTTAAGCGATCTGTAAATTTGTCGTTTAGTTCATTTTTACAAAATTAGGTTTGAAGAGGGCAGGCCGCATCAGATAACCCCCGGGGCCATATTTGGTCCGCGGGCCAAAGGCCTTTATGCGATTTATCATTATATGGCTTAGAGGGTGGGTCGCAATGAATTTTTTAAAGATAAATTTTGAGTTCATAGTCTTCAAATAGCATTGAAATTAACAGAAATTGATTATAATAACATAGATCGTGGGAGGGTGGTCACGAACCCCCTATGCCCCCCCCCCCTCGGGTGTACGTCTCTGATCCCACCAATGCGCGTTAGGATTCAGAGGGGCAGAGCTGATGACGAAATTTTGCTAACAAGGGGGGGGGGGTCAAAAATGGCTAAAAATTTGCTTACGTAATACTTGAACGGCCCCTTATATAAATTATAATTGCATCCATATCATTTTTTTTCAAGATCAGAGAATCTGTGAAATCTGTCAACAATTGAAAAAGATGCAATGGATTCTTTGACGTGTACATTGAACTAAAAAAATTTTAAAATCTTTTTCTTTCCGATAATTATAATTAACGCAAATAATTCTATTTATTACTATTAATTTATTATATCATATTTTTGAGGAGTAAAAGAAATAATAAAAGAAAAAGGAAAAATAACTGCCATCGGCTAAACTCAACAAGAGATTACTTAACGGAAAGTGCAATACTTGTGAAGTCTTTATAAAATAACACGCACTCGATACTGCTACGATAGCGCGATCGGTAGATGCATGGCGTGAGGTACATAGGGACAATCCTCGACCAGTCTAGGTTCGAATCTTTGAGCTGGTGCCTCAGCTTCACGCACTGTTTTTTTTTTTCCATCCTTCCCTTCGAATGGCGCCATCTATCTTCCGAAAGTCCTACTATTTGCTAGTAGTCATTTTTGAAGTTTCCAAAATGGACATAATGACCATTTTATCACGTCATGTTTGAGGCATTTTATGACTCCAAAAAAACGTTTTTATTGACGTCAGGCGACAACTTGGGCGGTGCCAATAAAAGCATCTTTGTTGCAGAAGATTCTTTCTCATATGGCGGGCGTCGTTAAAATCAGTAGAATGTTCTGTCCCTTTAATTTCAAAGAAAGCCGAAATTGAGCTATTGAAATGTTCTTTGTGGTCAGCTGGGAAGGGTGCAGCAACCTTCAGTCACGGAAAGAATACCCCATTCTTTTTTCTTCCTGATCACTATCAACACCCTCCATAGATACCCCGTCTTTCTAGGGGATGTCGGCATGGCTATATAAATATAATTTATAACAAGTAGAATAAATCAATAAGAACATTGATCTCGCGTTTGTCATGGTGAACGTTTTATTTCGTGGAATTCATTTTTGTGTGATTTCTCGCTATTGGCGATATTTTCGTGAGTTTAAGAGTTCTTTTTTGGATTATATTTTTTTTATATTTCCCCTTTCTTGAGGGACATACAAGGTAACCAATATGGCGACTTCCTGCTTGACTCATGAGACTCATGAAAGGAAACAAATTTAAATTAAAGAAACATAACAAGAATCGTTTTTTTTTCTTTTTTGATGGGCTCTAGATATTTCGAAAATTTTCCTGAAGTTCAAATTATTGATCTGCCTGTTTGTGCTTCAAAAAATGATTGAATAATACTGCGGAATTACTTGAATGTAATTTATGGGCCCATAATTAATTTCAAAACATCCTAAACTATATGTACTGATGCAGTTGGATATTATAAAGACATACGGAATTCCTGGAAAAGCTTGTCGGACGTTTCATTTCGAGGAACCCGGATGAATCTCATTGTTCTTCTGTTGCTTAACATTGTAAGATTTGCAACAGCGGAAGCCTGAGATAAATCCAGTCTGGACCCTCCCCCCCTAAAAATCTGCGTATTGGGTTCCCGCTATTGGATGTGTGGGGGCTTTATGAATGTTTTTTTTCGTAGCCCTCACAGATTGGAAGTGTGACAGGGATCCAGCTTGATGGCCCCCCATGGGAAGTTGACTAAGTTTTATTTCGGCGGTTCCTTCATGGTTTGCATTGGTTTTTGTTGCTTCAGCAGTGAAAAGTTTGCTAAAGCGGAAGCCTGCTGGTATAAATCTATTCACGAGACCCATCAAAAAATATTTGTATTGGCTCTCCGCTCTTAGGTTGGAGGCCCTTGGATTTCAATTATTGGTAAAATGAGTACTAATCAAAAATTTTCGTGGCCCTCAGGGGGGAGGGGGTGAAACAGGACTCCCTGTGGGTCCTTGATGAATCTCATTGGTTTTTTGTTGCTTTAATATTATAAAATTTGTCAGTAAGCTGGTGTTTTTAATGCCACTTTTCACAGCATTCTGACGAAGTTGGACGCAATAAACAGGATATGATGTTAATTTATCAGTTGAAAAATTTCAATCTTTGACTTCAATAAAAAATAAAAATTCAAGTAGGTTCATGTGAAAAACGGGACATTTTTGCAAAATAGTAGGGATGACCAAAAAAAAAAAAACCCGGGAAATACGGGATGTATGGTCGCCCTACGTTTTAGTGATATATATTTTTTTTCTTTCACCGGCATTTGCCTCTTTTGGACCGCTCTTCCAATTCGTGACCAAATTGCTCAGTTTTTTCCATGTATGTATAATACATGGTTACTAGGATAACATGTTTAAAGAGTTTTGAAAAATAGATTTATTTTAGAACGATTTTCCTTTCAATTAGTGTTATTTTTTAATCAATTACTTTTAAGTTATTTTAACTAAAATAATGGGTATTTATGATTTTGGGAAACCTCATGTACCGTGTGATAAAAACAAAAAAAAGTTAAGGAAAAAAAAGCTTTTTCCATTTTTTTAAAAAAACTTCTGATTTTTGATCTGGAATTTTTTTTCATGTGACCAGGAACAGAAATAAAGTTTCATTTCTGAAATGTCATAAAAATATCCAATTTCTTCATTAACAAATTTTGAAAAATAACACTGCACTCATTAGCCCTTTTATTTACCAAAAATGATTGCCTCATACAAAGATTTGCATGAAAATTACTCGAAAATTTTTTTTCAAACAAAAACCGTTGCGCAAATGCAACGTTAGTCAAAAACGGGTATAACAAATCAAAGTATCATTAAAATTTTTGTTTCAGTGTTTTAATGCATTCCTTAACCCCTTCGCGTAACAGCTTTTAGCAACAAATTTTGATGATCTCTATTGAACGGGAAAAATCTGTTAACCTTATCCCAACACATGATAGAAATAGTAAAAATGGGGAAAAGAAGAAAAAAATAGGAAAGAGGAAAACAGTATAATAGATACAAGAGTAGGCTCTATACAGTAGATTTCTCTTAACGCTTCGATATCTCGAGCGTTAAGAGAAGTGAGGGTGTATCCGGTCCTTCAATATTTAAGTAGATTTCTCCTTTCACCATCACTTTACGTGCTCTCTTTCGCTCTCATATGTGTTATAGTAGAAAAATGCAATTTATGTGCGGAAAAATCACTAAAACGAGTGTAGTAAGAACGGGGAATAAAAAAACCCCAACGCTGGTTCATGGGATTACAATGAGAAGCTTCGTAATAGTGAGGAGAGAAAAAAGAAAACACTTTACTGGCGTTTGGCGAAATATTTCATCCGGGATAGCAAAGGCGTTAACATTAGTTAACTTCATTTTTGTATTTTATTTCCCATCAAAATTTTGCTTGATTTTTCTCACTTGAAAATTCTGATGAAAAGTCTTAGTTTCGTTATTAAAATTGAACACATAAATCTAAAAGGAAAGCACGTCAATGTTATTACAAGATTCATTGAAAGACTGGTTATTTATGGCGATGAAGATTACAAGGAAGAAAATTCATCTTTGCCCCCACGGGGACTCGAAACCTCGGTTTCTCGCTTGCCGGACGAGTGCTCTGCCATCTAAGCTATGGAAGCCGATAGAATATTTCAACCATGGAGCGTATATATATATATATGTTGAAAGGTTCCGTACATGGAACGGCGGCAGCAATCAACTAATAGCTCGTGAATGACACAGGCCACCAGATGACTACATACAATGAATCTTGTATTAACAAGTGGAGAGTATATTTTATAATGTTATCACTGTTTTTAAATTGGCTAAAATGTACTTTAAAAACTTTTGTGTGTAAAATGTACTTTTTATGCACTTTTTTCATATTTTTCTCAGAGACTTGTATGATTTGATTTGATCTCATGAATGTTTGGATTACTTTTGTTTGAATAATTACACTAGAATCTCCACCATGGACACTCCCCGTAAGCGGGCATTTTCGAAATCAATGAAATGGGGCGGCAATGTATTGCTCTATGTATTAACGGACATTGCCCGTTAGCGAACAAAACTTTCAGTCCTATGTTGTCCGGTAGCAAGAGTTTCCACCGCAAAAAAATTTTTCTTTTGGCTTTCAACAAATTTTCAAGATATTTTCCATTATTGGCCGATTTTTGAATCTTTCAAACCGGATTTAGAAGATTCCGCTAAATCTTAGCATGGCCATATAATACTGTATTACCAACTGCACGGGTACCTTAATTTTTTATGAATTACTGTCATTAGGCACCTCTTCTTTTTGTAACCTATATGTTACGTTAAATGTGATATCCGGGTATTTACCAAGCATAATCACCGATATTTTCGGTATGTTTGATAAATTTCCCTAAATTTTATCATATTTGTCGGCAATTATGCATAATATCGAAGCATCGTTTGCTAACATAATAAATCGTACTAAATTTATCGCATTTGCTTGTTTTATTATGTATAATTATCATTTCGTATTCATAAATGATAATTTGGGCCCAACGATTTATTACAGTTAAAATACTCTTTTGCCGACACCGGCGAAATAAAAGAATTCATCCTAAAAGGAGGGGGGGGGGTGACCGTTAATGAGTGATGTGACACGCCTATTTTTATTGTACAAAGGGATTGCACTTATTATTTGGCCGTAAAAGAGGGGTGGGCCGCATCTGCGGGGTGTCCGTTAAGAGTGGTTTGACTGTATTTAGATGGCCGTACTTGTAACCAGTCTGAACCGAATATAATGAACTCTGATTTAACGAATTTTTCGAACATCCCCGAAATAATTCCTATAATTAACTCCTATTCGACGAATCCTGAAATCGGACAGTTATATACAACGAACTCATATTTAACAAATTTCCCGATCACACCCCGATATAATGTCACGCATTTAACAAATTTTAATATCGTATCCTGATATAACGAACACTAATTTACAAATTTCGATCGTACCCCTGATACATAACGAACTCTTATCTAAATAATTTTTTAAAAGATCAGATTTTCAAAAGTTTTTGTGCTTATACAATCAGACCCCCATTTATAACAAACTCCTATTTAACGAATGACTGCGATATAATTGACTTCTATTTGACGAATTTGGAAATCGGGCCTCGATATAACGAACCCTATTTGACAAATTTTTTCCTTTGTACCCTGATAATAATGAACTCCTAACAACCTTAACTATAAATTGACTCAAACTTCGTTAATAAGTCACTCTTCGGAGACCAAAAAATATGACCTCGTAAGCGGAGTGACTAGTTAAACGGAGTAAGCCATGTGACCGCGCAGATTCTTGTCCCTATATTGATGCACATTCCTGCAGAAAAAAACCAAATTTTAGTTATTCAAACGAGCTCAATCATGAAAATTGATTACTCGTTTTTCTTAATGCTTATTTGCTACATAATTACGCATTTGAAAAACACAAAATATTACCTTTTCGATTTTTAAAATTCGCAAATTTTTCAGCATGTTTATGGGAACCGAAGTATTTTCGTCTTGTATCGCAGTTTAATTCTTTTGGAACACCATAAATGAAAATAAAATATTCTCTATGGGTTCGAAAAAAAAAGTTTATTTTTTCTCTGAAAAACCACTTGATTTTTGTTTGTGTGGAATTGGAAGTTGAAAAGGAGATGATCCTTTTCTCCAGAGAAGATAGAAATCGTAAGTCTGTCTGTTGTGCTTTCCAGTCTCGATAAAAATTTCCTTAATAGATCGATTTTCATATTCCCTCACTGTAACGCTGCTTTGTCTTTAAAGGTGAATGATTTTTTTTTTTTTAATTTGGAGAACATTCTGGCAGTCTTCCCACAACACTGGTCTAGCTTCTATCAGTGAAATCATACGTTTATATCGATATATTTATTCATAATCTTTTCACCAGCAATTTGACCTCGAAAAAAATATACCAGTGTGGATGACAAGATTGCTTTCACAAAAAAAGTGACTTAAGCAGAGTGAAGTGATGCGTTATCAGAAGTCTAATAACATCAGAATCCCCCATAGGTGACAATTGGGATTTCCAAAAATCGCGGAGTGGCGCTTTACCCGGGTGACGCACTAACGAGGTTTGACTATATATATAGTTCCATTTAATAATTAGCACTGTGTCGTAAAACTAACATGTCGATTCCTGATACCTGTTATGAGTTAATGCCACAATGTTGTGCGATCCTGCATTTGCCTGTGCTAAAATGCGTTAATGAATTTTTAAGTTTGTAAATACCAAGTATAAATCTAGGCCGGTATTACACTATAAAAGTTTTCTAAAAGTTTTTATAAAACTTGAAAAATGCAACCAAAAAGCGGATCGGTTACATTCGATCGAATGTAAACCAATATGCTTACTGGTTCACATAACCGTTACTTAAGAAAAACAAGAAATACGATAATAGGAACTACCGTTCCTCAGGATCTAATTTATAGAAATGCATCACTGAAAACCTGGGACGCACGGGCCCACACGAAAATTAGATCTGATTAAAATTTCGAGTGTAAGTGCGCTAAATTGATAGATAGGCAGGCATTTCTGGCCGGGGGAAGGTCTCAGGCCGGAATTAGGCCGGGATTACACTATAAAAGTTTGATAAAAGTAATTTTATAAAACTTGTAAAATGCCACCAATAAGATTATCAGTTTCATTTGCTAGAATGTAACCTATGAACTTTATTGGTTGAATTTTTTGAGTTTTATACAAGGGATTTTATCAAACTTTTATAGTGTAATACCGGCCTTACACTATAAAAGTTTGATAAAATCCCTTTTATAAAACTCGAAAATTCCAGCCAATAAACCTCATAGGTTACATTCGAGCAAATGCAACCGATCAGTTTATTGGTTGTATTTTTAAAGTTTTATAAAATCACTTTCACAAAACTTTTATAGCGTAATTCCGGCCTAAGCCTATTGGTTTTTTAATGAACTGATGATTCCCTGGACAGATCGTAAGATCTCTTGGGAATGCGTAATGATCACGTTATTACAAAAAAAAAAAAAACAATCGACTTTTGGGGCCCAGAGTTTTTGGGGGAGCACAAGAAATATTTCCAGAGAAATTGAGTTTCCAACCTTCAAAAAGCATTTAAAATTAACAGAAATTGAATAAAATAGCAACCCCTATGCCCCTCCTGCATATGCCTGCGCTAAAATGCGTTAATGAATTCCCCCCCCCCTCCCCAAGCAGCGTATTTAGCGCCTTATTACATCAGACCAGTGTATACACTGTATGATGTTTGATATGATCCTGCGGTATCTGATGTGACGTAGTTACACGTCTTTTGTCGTTCGGTTCTCAAATTTATCAACCCGGAACGATAGGGGCCGGACTTGGTCATTTAGCGACCCGGTGTGAGAATGGATTTACGGCCCTATCCAATATTACGAGAGGGGTACGATGGAGGGGAAGGGGGTTAGGCCTAGTGATTAACTAATTTTTTTCTCTGTACATCCACCGAAATTGAATCTATATGTATATATATAGGGGGGAGCTAAAAGTATTTTAATTTACATCCGTCAATAACCTTTCCGAGGAGGTTCCAGAAATCAGGACCGCTCTTAAAGGGAATAATGGGTAGTATAAGGTGGATATAAAGTCTCACGTCACCGAGACATAGGAAACAAAATTATGTGTAACCAGGGCCGCAACTAGATGCTTGGTCACCCGGGGCAAGCGTGCATTTTGACGCCCCCTTGTAATGTTGGAGAGGTTTCAAAATGAAATTTGCGCTTCCTCGGGTCTAGCGCCCAGGACACGAGAACCGCCTGCTCCCCCCCTAGTGGCGGCCCTGAAAGATTTTGAGTCGGGCTGACGGGCACTTCAAGTCTTATATAGGGAGACGTCATGCCCATAGAATCTCCTTTCTTGATGGTTCATGGTGATGTTGACCATGGCCCCCAACGGAACTAAGACCATGGGAAAGGCTGACAGGACTCTTATGTGTTGGGGTATATCCTCAAAAAATCGATACACACGAAACTAAAGTGCACTGACCTGAAATATTTTTTTCCTGAGTTCCTTCATCAATATCTAAGTTGTGTTCACACGAACCTGTTCCCACATAAAAATAATTTAAAACATGTCGAGTACGTGAAATGACGTAAATTATACTCCTCTGCGACTGCGTTAAACTGTGAAGAACGCATGCTTGCTGGTGGAGCCAACGTAGGTTTTTCTTAGCAGAAAATAAAAAAGGCTGAATTTTCAAACGAACGCCACGACTAAGTTTTTTTTTGTCCCGGCTAACGCCGGCATCACACTATAAAAGTTTGATAAAAGTTCGTTTATCAAACTTGAAAAATGCAACCAATAGGCTGATCAGTCAAGTTCGCTCGAATGTAACAGATGTGCTTATTAAATTTTTCAAGTTTTATATAAACGAATTATTATCACACTTTTATAGTGCGATCCCGACCTAAGGCCGGTATTACACTATAAAAGTTTGATAAAATCCCTTGTATAAAACTCAAAAAATTCAACCAATAAAGTTCATAGGTTACATTCGAGCAAATGAAACTGATAATTTTATTGGTGGCATTTTACAAGTTTGATAAAATCCCTTTTATAAAACTTGAAAAAATAAACTAATAAGGTTATTGGTTAAATTCTAGAAAATGCGACCGGTGACCTTATTGGCTGCATTTTTCAAGTTTTACGAAAGGACTTTTAACAAACTTTTATAGTGTAATGCCGGCCTTATGAACATTATTTGATGAGGATGTACACACCAAGGCCGGAATAAATGTAACCAATAAGCTCATCGGTTACATTCGAGCAAACGCAACCAATAATCTTATTGGTTGCATTTTTCGAGTTTGATAAAAGAACTTTTATCAAAGACGTGTAAATGCAACCAATAAGATAATTGATTGCATTTGCTCGAATGTAAACGATGCTCTTATTGGTTTCATTTTCAACTTTTATAAAAGTACTTCTATAAAACTTTTATAGTCTAATCTAGGCTTTAGGCCTAAAAATATAGTGCGGCAGCGAGCAAAGTAAAAAATGAAAAGGATTGAGAAGAGAGAGAGAGAGAGAATACACACGCCTCTTTTCAAAAAATTAGAACACCCCAGAGAGAAATTTACGAGAGCAGTTCACTGAAATTCTCAAGTTGGAAAGCCCAAATTAAGGGTGTGATTGTAATTTGTATCTTTTCATCTTCTAAGAGCGGTATTCACTGACATGTGGTTTAAAATAGTCACAATTTTTTGATAAGAGATCGACATGGATATTGGTTAAATTCAGGTTTTTAACCAATCTATGTTGATCTCATCCAAAAATTGTGACTACAGTTTAAACCATGTCGGTGAATACGGCTCTTAGACAGTGTTTTTCAACCACCGGGCCCTGACACTAGTCTCATCGGGCCGTGAGTGATTCACAGTTTAATTTTCCCCATTAATTTCTTATTAGTTATGTGTATGACCGGGCCTTTCTCACTTGCACAAGAGATTTACCGGGCCGCGCGCTTACAAAGGTTGAGAACCATTGTTCTAAGAGGTTCATCTTGAGCATATCGGCCGCAGCAAATTTGCATAAAATATATCAAATGTTTCTTAAAGTATCGAATTACTTTTTCCTCTTTGTTTCAAAAAAAAAAAAATAAAAAAATAGAGCACTCCGAGAGAGAGAGAAAGATCTGACTTGGAAACGGATCATGGCATGAATATTTTCATGCAAATTTACATCAACTTAATCGAATAAGTGCTATAGGTCTTAACTGGCTACGTGGATGTAGAATAGTTCAATCTTCGCATTACGGGTAGAAAAACGGGACATTTCTGCAAACGCAAAATAACGTGTGTATTTGCTTGGAAACGCGTGTTGATATCGTACGAGTGCATTGTACTTGATCGTCTTTGGCCTTGACCATGAATTTATGCCTGAAGACATTGAATTTATGAGTCTCCGGGGCACAGATTTGGATCGGACCTCAACCATGAATCTCATATTTTAGAACCGATAGCAGCTGGTTTGCGATTGATCAGCGTTTTTAGTTCGACTCCACAGTCTCTTGGCCAAAGAACGGGACCGTTCATGAACGGTCGATTGAAATATTTGCTATCTTTGTAGTCTAGTGCACTCACCCGGCAAGTGAGAGGACATCGGTTCGATTCCCTTCAAGGGCAGTTGAAATTTCTCTCTTTACTAAAGTTATCTTCGCATCAGCCAGCTGTTAAAAACCTTCGTATATTGTGGTTCATATTCACTGTGTTTCTCCCATCTACATTTGGTAAGTGGTTCATACATAGACCTACATTTGGTCTACGCTTGGTAAGTGGTTCAGCTAAATATATAAATAATTAAGTTAATGTAATCGATTTTTTTATTAGTTAATAATATTTATAGTTTATAATCAATCTGTTCGATTGAAAATTCCCACAAAATAGATGTATGTCAACTGTAGGGGTTGGTATGGTATTTACCCTTTATGGGTTTTTACTGCCTTTGAAAAAAACAAAATATAGTATAATTAATTTCATAACTATTTATAATTATATTATAATATTTTTATTAAGTTCTCCTTAACCAATAAAAAAAAAATTATGTGGTGAGTATCGTCATCTTTACTCCTAACTACTAACTGACGTTGAACGATCCTTTCAATATTTTCAATTTACCCCAAATTACCCCAAATCCTGTAACTGGAAAATTCTTTCCGGTGAATTTTCCGCTTCTCGCGCAAAGCGGCGGCACGCTATGCAAATGAACGGAGCGTTTTGCTATTCGGATTGGTCCGATTGCCACTGATAGCCGGAATCGGAGAAACGCCAATACATTTCTTTCCCCCGTTAATCGTCCGAAACCTAAAAACTAAAAAAAGTTGAAATTTGGGTTTTTAACCAATCAGAAACGACGCGGATTTCCCGAATCGGAAACACGCACGCACTATGTTCGCATCCTAAGGCTGCGTTCATAGCGATTAGCTACGAGTTCTAAGAATTGCGAGTAGGAAGAAAAAAGTGCATAGGTGGGGTGGAGGAAGAGATGTCTTTTCACGTATTAGAAGAATAGGAGGACAGAGAGAGAAAATGGCCGGGGAAGGGTTTTGAAACGTAAAGAGTGCGATGATGATGATGATCCCTCCGCATAAGAGGTAAAGAAAAAAAAAAGGGAGAAACGGACCCCAAAATCAGCAGATAGTGAAAATCAGCAGATCGAGGTTAAAACAAACATGTTTATTCGACTCCCGCACCTTGAGTGCCTCTTTCTCTTCTTTGTCTCGCTTCTCCAGTATGTGTGGTGTAGAACAAAACAATACAATTGTTTTCGTCGCTAGTATCTATTATGCACTCCCGTACCTCGTGGTCGCCTTACTATGTGCTTGGCCCAACGCGGTACCCCTACCTGATTTCGAAGTACTTCAGTCTATAACCTCTAAAGATACGGACAGGCTCATCGAGCCATAATACTGCCTCCCCCTCAGGGGGAGGGACAGTTTTAAGAGCCCCCGGGCCAAGCGATTTTTCTGAGGTCCTACCTAGTAAATTCTACAGAATTTCAATCAGATCTCATTTTTTTTGGGCCCCCCCCCTCTTTTCTTGAGGCTCGGGTGGGCTCATGCGTTAAGACGGCACTGATCATGGGGGGACTCTTCTGGAAAAGCGAGTTTTCTGAGGCCCTGCCTGGCTAAAAATGCCTGCCTACAAATTTACATGCTTCAATAATTGGAATATTTGCAAAATTTCAGAATTTTTGGGGCAGCAGTTATTATTATTAATTTTTAATCTTACAAGATGAACTCAAAAACTGCAATCTGAGAAAATCGCGTTCAAAATGTTATTTCCTTGTAGGTATATGCTACTGTCAAAACCAAAAATTCACCAATTCGCGAAATGGCCGGCCAGCTCACGAATTGGAAAATTTTGTTGTAAATTGACCCGGGCAATGTCAGAATTTCGGGCTTTGGGCAGCCAGTTCGCGAAGTGGCCGGAGATCCCTGACCCAAAGTCCGATAACAAAAGACATAATCCGTTGCCATCACCAAGTTGAGAAGGGGAACAGGTGATGTAACTACTTGCTCATCACCAAGTTGACGTTTTTTTCGTGACAATTATGTCACGCTATGACAATCCATCAAATATCGTAGTCACGATGCGGTAATAATTTTTTTCCGTCAAAATCTGACAGGAGAAACTCTATATGTCTATGTTATCACTTTTATAGTCTTTCTGTCAAATTTCTCTTTTTTGTTTTCCCTATCGTCATATGCAGCTAATCCAATACAGATACTATACAGGGTGTCCTGTAAGTACTAGCACGGCCTTCATCTAATCAACCATCCGTCGTAGAGGTATGATTCCAGTACAAAAAAAATGCTCAACAGTCTTTCAAAAACTACCCTGCACCAGTTTTGAGAGTGAAAATACAACGTGCAACCATGGCCCCGACATCCTGAAGCAGAGCCACTAGGCTGGAATCTTTTACGGGTCCCTTTATGATGAATTTATAGCGTGAAAAAAAAAAAAAAAAAAAAAAATGGTTAAAATCACCCCGGGCCCCAGGGCTGGAGGGTCAGCCCACCCCTTGTGGGGGCCATGCGTGTAACTAAATTAAAAAAATATTAAGTTTTTTTTTCGGTCCCCGCTGCTCTAATTTCAAGTTAAAAAGTTGTTGCCCTGTCTCTCCTGATACCAAAAAAAAAGAAAAAGTTCCATGCTTCTAAGTTGCAATACTTATCAAGATCTTCGAATTCGATAAACGGAGGGAATTTGGGAAAGAATTGCTTTAAATGGGGGGGAAAAAAACCCGTTTTACCCGCAATTAACGCCGTTCTTTCCCAAATATCCTCCATTTTTCGAATTCGAATACCTGTGAATATTGCAGTTAGAAACATGGAATTTTTCTTTTTGTTGGCATCAGGAGAGATAGGGCAACAACTTTTTAACTGGAATTTAACTGGAAGTTGGATTACAAGGGGACCGTATAAAAATTTATATATATTTTTTCCTTAGACAATGTATTTTCACTTTCAAAACTGGTACAGGGGTAATTTTTGAACGATTGTTGAGCATTTTTTAAACTGGAATCATACCTCTACGAGACGCACGGTTGATGAGATAGAGGTCGTGCTAGTACTTACAGGACACCCTGTTTATAGCCATGTATCACACGTTGTCGATGAGATGAAAAAAAGTGGATCGGGCACATACCGGACTGTCCTACATCAGCCAGGGATCTGCGGCCACTTCGCGAATTGGCCGGCCAAAGCCCGAATCAGTTCTGAAAGTCGGACTTCTGTCAAAACTCCCGGCCAATTCGCGAATCGGTCGAGCTTTGGCTGTATAACATGCACTTTTACACTGTAATTCATTGCGGTTTTGAATGAAATATTTTTGTGTGAAGCCATTTTTGAAAATTCCACTTCAGGTGAAGGTTGAGTGTCATGACACCCTTTAAGTGACCGAGTGTATGCTGCGGGCCACTCAAGTGATGACTGCATTGATATATCGGTCAATTTTTGAACTTTTTTTTTCTTCTGCCAGACAAAATCCCATTGCTTTATGTGTATTCAGGTGAAATATCAGGTCATTCTGACCAATGGGTCTTTTTTTACAGCCTTTTCAAAAACGAACTTTAATTATAATCACCCTGTACATACACCAGGCACGTATCCAGAAATTTCGTTCGGGGGGGGGGGGACCAAATGGTAGAACAATAGATTTGACCATCTTTTCCCTTTTTTCGGTCATTTTCTCACATTTCGGGAGGAGACCAAACCCGCAAGCCACACCCCCCCCCCCACTCCACTCCCGCTCTACGGTCTTGGATACGCACCAAGGAGAGGAAATTGTCTTCATAGATTAGTTTATTGAGTACTCTTCGACATGGGCGAAGATTGCCCCCCAACGCATGGGCGGAGATACGGGGGGGAGGGGCAACCAGCTTCCAAGGTGGAGTCGACTGATTTAATGTATATAGAATTGACATTATCATCGTGCCCCCCCCCCCCCAGACTTCGAAGTCTATCTCCGCCTATGCCCCAGCGTCAAAGGCAAAGCCGACTGATCTAATGTATTTGCTTATATATGAATTGACATCATCATCATCATGCCCCCCAGCAATCATCGTGCCACCCCAGACTTTCAAGTCTTATCTTCGCCTATGCTCTTCGAGTCTCAGTGAGGGCGAGGGCAGAGATGAATTTTCCCATTCTGAAACAAAAATCAATATCTTCTCACTCAGCGAGTTTTCCGTATGCGGAATGCAAGAATTTTTTGCTGAGATCTGCCCTCAGGGCTATTACAACAGCTTTTTTAGGCTGGGGGGGGGGGGGGCTAGTGAGTTTTCCGTATCTGTCCTTATAAACTGGTATAAACATATTTTTATTCTTTGGATCGAACGGATCAGATTTATAACGCCATCTGTTAGCCAAAAACAGAAACTGTAATAGATAACATCATGTTTTATATTTTTCCCTTTATCTGTCAGACAGTGGTGCCATCTCACTTTGTAACGGATAACCTATAAGATGGAAATGAAATACCAGGTGGCGTTCTAACGGGTGGGGCAACGAAACCCGAGTTGAGAAGGGGGGGGGGGCGCAAATTATTGATGACTTTCATAAATTGTTTCTGAATTTGAAATTTTTCTTTTTCTCATTATTTCTAAAATTGTTTGTCTCATTTTAATTCTGATTATTTTTCTCATTAATTCCGAAATTGTTTCTCATTAATTCTGAAACTGTTTTTGTTTTTCTTATTATTTCTAGAATTGCTTGTCTCATTAATTCTGATGGTTTTTCTCACTAATTCTTATTATTTTCTCATTACTTCCGAAATTGTTTCTCATTAATTTTGAAATTGTTTATGAACAGAATTGTTACAAATTCAATCAAAAGAATAATTCGAAGTTGATAAAGGAAAATGAGCGCAGAATTAATGAAATTCAAGGAAAATATTGAAAATTTAGAGATGATTAAACTAATGAATTAAAAAAAAAATAATAATTCTACAAATTAATGAAAGAGTGATTACACAAATTATTGAAAGAGTGATTACACCAATTAATGAAAGAGTTATTACACCAATTAATGAAAGAGTGATTACACAAATTAATGAAAGAGTGATTACACAAATTAATGAAAGAGTGATTATACCAATTAATGAAAGAGTGATTACACCAATTAATGAAAGAATGATTACACCAATTAATGAAAGAGTGATTACACAAATTAATGAGAAAAATTTTCCAGAATGAGTGAAAAATTCAGAATTAATCAAAGAGATTTTAGGCACCCCGTTTAGGGACCGATGCAGGGCACCGGTGTGTAGGCGCCTATCTGTAGGACCGGTTGTTGAGCTCCATTATTAAATATAATAACAATCAGAAGGTTTTATATAATACATGTTTAATTTGGTACGGACACATAAAAATGAAAGACATCACATGACAATGGTTGCTTGCCGACTGCGAAGAAAAACATTCGATTTTTTATCGCAACTTGCGTTGCTAGGTAACAAAATATTCTCATCAGAAAATTGCGAAGTGCGACGTCATAATTTTTCCGCAATCGGTGAAAGTTCAAGTAGAGGTCGCTACAAGATAATTTCAGAATAATCAAAAATCTAAAATTAATGAAAGAAGTTTGTCTCAGAATTGATAGAAGTTTTCAATGATTTGTTGGGGAAGAGGGCTGTTTGACTCGGTACACCAAGTTATGGATCGGGGCTCGGGTGCATAAAGGGGCACCAGATTCCATACCATGACAATGAAGGGTCGCGTGAGCATCGCAAGAGCTCTCTAGCTGTGACCCTCCATATATTGCAGCCCCTGATCAGATTTTTCACAGGCCCGATTGTGATTTTATAGTGTGAAAAAGGGGGTGGGGAGGGATTGTTCCGAGGGCACGGGATGGAATCCTCTCAGCCCAACCTTGTGTGGTTATGACACTAGCAGAGGGAGTGGTGCTCAAGTTCGTCTTTTGTACAGTTGGAAAATCATTAATGATAGTGGGGAGCGGGCGGGGAATTACAAAAATTTTACTAGAACCCGGGTACCCAGGACCACCTGTTTTTACACCTGTTTGTGCAGAGCTGTGTATTACATCGGAAAAAGTCGGTTGAACTTGATACTTCGTCAGTCAGGTCATGAATTTCGGCGTCTACCCTTAGACTTCCGGGAAAATCGGTTCATTTGGGAGAGGAGGGGGAAGGGAATGGAAGGATTCTGGGTCCCGAGTTTTGACACTTGTTATCGGTTAATCAAACAGGCTCGTTCCAACCCGTGACAAAGAATAGGTATTCGTGACAAAGAATATATGGTCTTCAACAAACCATGGTACCAGCTTCGACATGTGATGGGAGCCAATCTCATGAGGAAAAAACCCCGCTATACTAACCCCGAAGGGAAAAGGGAAAAAAAGCTGTCAGTCTCCATATGTGCAGCTAGGGCAACACTTATGTACAGCATGGTTCAATTGTCATTCACGAATAATTGCTTCCAATGTTTGCCTCCCCATGCTGCAATGAAGTATCAGTGGCGTAGGCTAGCTACACACTAAGACCAGCCTAGCAGGGCCGTCTCAATAGCATCATGGGCCCCCCCCCCGGGCCAATTGGTTTTCCTGAGGCCTTACCTCGTAAATTCTAGAAAATTTCAACAGAATCTCTCTTTTGTGAGGCCCCTCTTCTCCTGAAGCCCCCGGGCCGTGCCCGTGTGGGCCCATGTGTTAAGACGGCACTGCAGCCTAGCCCGATATTCTTCGGCGAATATTTGCTTGATTTCCTCGGCGATATTATTTGACAGTTGGCGTTCTTCGACCAACGTGTGGCCTGATAGATTGGAAGATCGGGAAGGAAGGTGGCTCCTTTTTGACTTAGGCTGGAATGTCCTGTTCGTTCTCTCCGCGACCAGTCTTCCAATACTTTCCAGCCTCTTACATTTGACGATCATCGCCAATGGTGGAGCGACCACACTACTCGCCTATGACTACCCTTGGAACGTATTGGGCCAGGCTGGACACAAGTGTGGCCTCAGCTTAATCAAACATTTAACAAAAGCTTACTCACCCCACTAGCAGTCGATCTCATAGGTCGGGCGGGAGATGGCGAACATGCTTGACTGTGACAAAAAAGACCACATCTTGCTGATATGAGAGGGTTTTTTTAAAGACATGAGGTATTTCGTAATTGCCGAAATAAAAGGCGGGAATTTAGGCGTGATATCTCGTCATTGTCGCTGTAAGGGTTAAGACTTTTTAGTGTAAAACGCATCGTTATTACCACCCACAATATTCTGGGTGGTTTTCTACGGAAGAAGTATTATTCCCGATCCGTAATTTTACATTGTATTAGAGCAGAGGTCTTCAACTTTTTTCTTGGTTGTGAGCACTGTCTGTACTCATTATCAAAGAAAGTAGGACATGCGAATGCATGAATTCAGGATGATTTCAATCCTTGAACGCAATTTGTACAAAGTGTTTAAGTGCAACGCTGAACAAGTGCTCGCGAGCACGAAATCGGGCACTAGCATTGCATTGAACACTCTGGGTGCTCACGAGCAAAGGGTTTAAAATGCCTATATTAGAGAAATGCTGCGTGTGTGTGTGTGGGTGAACAGAAGCACCAACGGGGTGCCTATTAGGATCTATGTTACTAGTAAGATAAGTAGATCCTAACTAAGATCTCCCTAATATGCAAAATGAAAGGCTACGTACAGACATAGGTAACGAATATATTTTTAATAATTTTTTTTCCGTGACATCGAGATGAATAGAGTTCCTACGGCCCCCGATATATTTATAGTCTTTACGTGCACCTTCTATGTATGATTGTCCATCTAACGTCTAACCATCTTTCAAGAAATGCGTATTTCCTACAATGACGCGAGTTCCTGACACGGACCGAAAAAAAAAACTGAGACCTTTCATCGTATCCGCGGTGGCATCTTCATCCAATCGCTGCTGAGCACTTGATTTAGATGAATTCTGAACGGGACGTGAGGTTCCATCATGCTGCGGATGAGCTGCTTGACTTCCTGCGAGAGCGCACTGGCTATGTCCGGTGCAAAACGCCACATGTTCCTCAGCTGGCGCTTCAACAACAGGGCGATGCTGCGGTCGTCGAATGGGGTTCGGTTGTTGAGGATCGTGTACAGGCAGACCCCTGCACTCCAAACGTCCGCTACCATCGGATTGTACGGCTTGCATTTCAGCACCTCGGGCGCGACGTAGGCAGCGCTGATGAAAAAATCGGGTTATGCATTTGAAGGCACGACATATCTATATAGACAATTCAATATTGTAGAAACAATGAGCAAAAACAAAGCACACTCACCTGCCACAATATGTCGAACTGAGAGTCCTGGTGCCCTCGTCGTCGACGCACAACTTGCAGAAGCCGAAGTCTCCGAGCTTGATCTCCATGTTCTTGTCAAGCAGCAAGTTGTCGCACTTGACGTCGCGGTGGGCGATGCCCTTCCGGTGGCAATATTTCAAGGCTTCGCACATGCCTTTGGTCCACATCCGAGCGAGGTCCTCGTCGACGGCACCGTTCTTCTGCAGGTATTCAATCACCGAACCGTTCGGCGCCAGTTCCATGAACACGTAGATGCGATCGAATATGTACACGATCTGCATGACTTGTATGATGTTCTTGTGGCGCAGTTCGGGCCACAGGGCCAGTTCTCTGGGCAACAACTTGTCGACGAACATCTCCGATCCAGTTTTCTTGTTGATGATCTACAAGTCAAATGAAGAATAACATGGTAAAGACTAGATGAAGACATTCTTGGACAAACATTTTCGATCACATTCGATCAGGGCACTCACAGTTAAAAACCGGTTTCCAATATCGATCTTCCAATAACCATGCGGACAGAGAATTTTTCTGAAAGGGGCACAGGAACTTCTAAAAGTTCGCAAGAGGCAACCATAGCTCCCTGAAGAAGGGGGTCTCTATCGGCGGGATCATTCACTGACCCCCAAGCAAGAGTGTTCACTGGCCCCACAATAGTGAATTTATAGAGTGCAAACGAAAATGCAATAAAAAAAAACCCTGACTTTAACGGAACCTGTATTAAGCGGAAACCTGAAACCTGTCTTCAACGGAAAAAAATCGTGGTCCCGTAATTTCAGTGTCACAATACATACTAAAAACCTGGATTAAACGGAGCCTGTCTAACGCCGAAACGGAAAATTGTTAAAATCCCATTAACTGAAAATTTCACAGAAATACAGTGTTCACTAAAGGGTCTTACAAAATATTATGAAGTGGGGTACACCGAAATTATTTCAGCAATCTATGCTCGCAAGTGTGAGATCGTTTCTGTACTTGATACTGTGGTGTTGATAAGCCATATATTTAGTAAAGCAATTGCTTTCTGAAATTTAAATTTTTTTTTGCGAGAAGCAGGCTTTTCCACGGGAGAAATCAGTTTAACGTTTGAATTTCCGAATGATATGTATGACTTACAAAATTGTAGGAAAGCTGTGTACATTCCTTGAGGCTGAGCCAGGTCGGTATTAATTAGAGGGGGACAATGGGCAACTACCCTGGCGGCAAAATTCAGGTGGGGGGGGGGGGGTTGGAAAATTTTAAGTGATGACACAAATACCTTTATAAAATCACCGAAATTTAGTGGTAGTAGCAGCAAAATCATGTTGCTTTCTTCCCTCACAAAATTCCTAGTTCCGGCCTTGGTGCTAAGAATTATATAAACATAGACGATAATGTATAAACTGAACCTGTGACATAACAGATATTGTCACCCTAATGGGAAATTTTTTAGCAAGTCCAAATGCCGTTATTTTAGAAGAAAAACAGTATAGACAGGAATTTCATGCAGATGCTGCCACAATCTAAATAGTACAGTAGTAATTGCAGAACAATTAATTATTTATTTTATTTACATTTAAATATTATTTACATTATCTCTTCGATTAATTTATTTTTATTTTATTTCAGTCACACGGAACCGTTACATAATTTCGCACAGTATATCAATTGAACCTTTATTAAGCGGAAACCTGTGTTCAACGGAAATCTCGGTCCCTTGCGGTACCGTTGAAGGCAGGTTTTACTGTAACAAGAATCGTCCCGGACCTCACGGAGCTTTTTGAGCCCCCTCCTCCCTTGTGGAGGAAATGGAGGCAGCTGGGGGGGGGGGGGTGGGGTCCAAATAAATTTTTTCAGAACAAAGTAGAAATTAAATTAGAATATTACGTTATGGTGTAGCCCAGGGCCGTATAACTAGGATTTTTACCGCTCCCGCAACTTTAAAATTCGATAATTTTATAACTTGTGAACTTTGTTCCCACCTAAAACTGCCGACCGGGGCAGTTGTCCCTTGCCCCACCTCCAAGTTACGGCCCTGGTGTAGCCCGAAGGGACTTTTTATTCTCTTGGTGGTTGAGTGGGGGGGGGGGCTCGTACAATTTCTTAATGTACCCACTCTCAACGGGATCTTTTAGGTGCCGCACGGGCTTGCGGTTAAAGTTGATCTTGCTAATTCTGACAAAATTAAACCTCTTGACATAGCTACCCATGGGACCGAAAGTTTGTTCCGCTAATAGGGCATGATCGTTAATAAGTAGAGAAATACATTAAAACCCTATTCCAAAAATGTCAGTTACGCGAGGTTCTGGTGTAGTAGAGTTGATGGTCAACAAGAGGCACAGATCGTAGCACAGAGGTAGAGATCGGGGACACTCTATGCTATTTTCTTCAACGTCTCGCAGATACATATTCTAGCCATTGGAGCGAACCCAGAGGTTACCAGCCAGTGCTTTCGACTTGAATCCAAGAGTGGAAGACTCTCACATCCTTCTTTCTACATTCGGTCAGGTTACCTGAAGGAACCTGCTAGCTGCTTAGCTAGCCACCTCTAGCCGATCCGCCATGGGAAGTGTGGGGTGGGGACTCTCAGGGGTACTCGAGTAATAGTAGAGTACGTTTGTCTCAACTTACCCGTTAAATCGAAAGATGATAAATTGATATTTATAGTTTTGAACCATCTACAGTAGGGGTTCTTAATCCAGAACTAGACAAATTCCACGCGCCAAGTTGCCGTGGTGACTAAAAAATTGGTATTGGCTCCTAAAATGTTCTTTGTGCTGTTACTAAATTGCAGGTTAAGAGAAGCACAAAATCCTAGGAATTTATAGCAGCATATCTGCCAACATGAAAAAGGGTCACTACGCTCTGAAAAATTCAATAGACTTATTATTTTGGACCTTTTCTTCGGGTAAAAATTTTTTTGGTGCCTAGATTACTTTGCGATTTGTCTTAACCTACGGGTCGCGACCCCAACATGGGTCACATTGACTTCCGAGATGGGTCGTTTAAATACAATAACAGCCAGGAATTCTTGAGCTATTCACTGGGGCTCCTGGGATGGGGTCGTACACATCCACTTACATTCCTTTTATAAAACTGCACTTATTGCGTCACTGGTTTCACTAATTTTCCAAAAACAAACAATCCCATGGGTCGGGAAAATGTTCTTATTGTTGAATTTAGGTCGCGGCTGAAAAAACGTTAAGATCCCTTTATTTAAAGCCAAAAATGTCATGAATGCCAATTGTTTCAAATGTATTCGATTTAAAAAATATTTAGGATTTCGGAGAGCGGCGGATATTAGAAGCAGCTTTACCTTAACTGCAAGAGGCTTGTTGCTGGCATTGAGTTTCTTGACGGCATACCGGACCTTGGCGAATGTCCCAGAGCTGATCTTCTGTCCGATGTAGTAACCGCGTTCCGCCAAAGCTCTCATATCGTCTCTCTTAGTCCACCGTTGCTCGATCGCATTGTCGCCGATGCTGTTGTCATCAGTATTCTCAGCCATCATGATGGGTCACCTTAATCCGTGCCTTAACTCAAACTTCTAACGTAATATAAATAAAAAAATCGGAATCCAGGAAGAGATTGGGGGATGGCTTGAGCTTCGGGCGTTCGGAAATCGGTACGCAGCTTTTCGGATTTATTAAATTTTGCGAAATCTACATCGAGAAATTTGTCTACCGAATTTACGGACGGGGATCAACTGAACGAACCGAAAGGAAATAATTTTTTTCTTTCTCTGACAGCTAACAAAAGGGACGATTTTGCTCCCAATCGACAATACTAATCGCCAACAATGCATTTCCCGAAACAAAATATCCAGCCAACACAAGGGTAGCAATATTTTAAATCTGTGCTGTCTTGGGAGCATCATGGGGTTCCGACGTTCTGCTGCCCCTATCCAGGCCAAAAATGCCCCTTCCTACCAGTTTACATGCTTACTTTCGGTAATTTTAACTTGATCTCATTTTTATCAGGCCCCGGGCAATAATCGGGTAGACCCATGAGTTAAGACGGTACTGATTATAGACTGATTTGAAGGGAAACAGTTGGTGGGGTCCTTCGATATATATACTAACGAACAAATTGGCGAAAATCCTCACGAATTTATCTCGCAACCAAGGAATTTCTAATTTTTTTAAGCTCGTGGCACACATTTGGGAATGAGATTGGACTATTATATGCAGCAGACCCTTCATAAGGGGGTCACCCTTCGTTACTCAGAAAGATGCCCCCCAACCCACTTCAAGTACAAGCTTTTGATTATCTCTATGAGAAATATGGATTATCTCTATTTGATGATTCGGCGATAAATCTGGTAACCTTATCCTAACCCAACCGCACGTCAGAAAATGGGAAATGAGGAAAGAAAAAAATGAAAATTATAATAGATAAAAAAAAAACTTATGTATATATATATCTTAAGAGTCCACTTTTCACCTTCACTCTACATGTTTTCTTCCGCTCTCACATGCATATAGTAGAAAGATACATTATATGCGTGGAAAAAATCATTAACAGGAATATAGAGAAAGAGCAACTTTTCAGTTGATAGGGTTACAATAAAGTTTCACGATATTGAACAGAGAGAGATAAAGAGGAAAGAAAACACAAAGAACTTGTTTGAATTTATTGTACTGGCGTTTGGACGTAATATTACTCCCCAATTTAATCACCAATAGTAAAATGCTGAAACTCCCCTCGTTCTAACGATATCCTTTTCTTCGGTAAAACTTATCTATGACAAAGTGTTGCTCAACTTTTCGAAGAGTGGCGGCCGCTTCATCGGTTTGAAAAATTTCTGCGGGCCACTTAAGTGATCTAAAACAGCGCTCAGGTCACTTAAGTGATCTGTGAATGCACCACTAGTCACTTAAGTGAGGTAAGAATGTGCCACGAGTTGAGTTACTTGAGTGATCTAGAACAGTGCCACAGATCACGTAAACTATCTGAAAATGTGCCGCGGGTCACTTAAGGGAGGTAAAAATGTGCCTCGAGCCACTTAAGCGATCTGTAAATGAACAGCGGCTATTTAAATGATCTGTAAATGTGGCGCTAATATTTTAAGCGGATCTGGTACTGTGTCGTGGGTGATTTAATAAGGCTTTCTTTTTTTTCCTTTCTTTCAAACCGAGCACATCTCAGGTTTATTGCCCTCTATGGGCAATTTACTACCTGGTGAGTTGTGCCGTAAGCGTAAGAGTGCGCACCTAACAGTCTGAGTTCGTGTCTATAATAGAGAGTTGTATCTGATTTCTCAGTGCTGCCATCTATATTTCAGAAGTGAAGTGTCATTTCTCTCCACTAGGAATTGAACCCAGAACCTCTGGCATATCGGGCAAGCGCACTGACCATTATACCATAGAGAGAGACACTTAATTAAGCCCCGTTCACATGGGGAAAAAAAAAAAAAATTCACAAGAATTTTCAACAATGACTGCTCCCGATTCCTTTCCTTACGAACGAAAAAAAGTCGTCAAGCGGGTGCTAGAACTCGCAATGCTACCGCAATATTCGCACATGTGAACGGTGCTTTAAGCTGACAGGACTCGAAGTTGGAGGGCTTCTGGTGAACCGTTGATCCTAGAGGCACACTTCCAGCTAGAAAAAGTATCCAAATAACGTGTAGTGCTCGGATATGTCATTCATGTTTCAATGGGTTGTGAAATTATTAAAATAAAAATATCAACTTTTTATACGGACACGCTGCGTTCAAGAACCCAGTGACAAAGTTGTTTCCCTGTCTCTTCTGATGCCAAAAAAAAGTTCTAAGTGCAAAGCATTCGCAGAGGTACTCGAATGCGAAAAACGGAGGAAATCTGGGAAAAACAGCGTTTGATTCGGGTGAATCGTTTTGGGTGTTTCGGTTCAAAAACAGGTTCATATGCACGAAACTAATCGATTGCAACGAATGTTGTGTGTGTGTGACCTCAACCCTTTTCTAATCGTGAGCACTGCGTGTACTCATTATCAAAAGAAGAGCACCCTTACGGCAAATTTGACATTCGAATATAAGAAATTAGGATCATTTTCATTAATAATTGAATTCCATTTATACAAGGCGTTCAATCGGAACGTTGATCAAGTGCTCGCGAGCACACCATTAGACACGGGCATTGGGCGATCTGGGTGATTAAGAGAGCACCGAGGTGCTCGCGAGTAACAGATTGAAGATGCCTGCTTTATATCTTGGACACTTCTTTACCTTGGGCATTGGACACTCTCTGGATTTCTTATCCTGGACAGGTACAGCTCATTTGTCTGCTGGCTTTCTGCTTAAGTGTTGAATACTCGACAGTGTATATAAAGTTTCTGTTGGGAGGGTAAGTTTTCCCCACCTCTCAGGCAGATTTAAAAAACAGATTTAATGAAACAACTTCATTTTTAACCTACAAAACAGTCAGATTGTAGTGTTTTTTTGCACCTGCGCATACCTTTATTTCTTAAGACAATTTATTTTATCTCTCTGCATTTCAAATTTTTATTCAGTCCTCAATAGTGTTCTGTATGGGAAGTATTTTAGACTTCTTGCAAGTGTGTAAAAGTAAATTTTAATTTTGCATTATGAGTAAATGGAAGTTAGTGGAGCTAACCATCGAAAAGAAAAAAGTTATCGAGAGATGAATTTTATTGACACACACACATATTTAATTACTTCATTTAAATTTCTTAATTGTAAGATGCTGATATTAATTAAAGAGATATTTTGCACACAATTACTTTTTAACACCTATTCAAAAGGTTAATGCTTGTTAGTGTAGTTAGTTTTTTGCCGTATTCTACTAGTTAGTTTTTTTAATAAAATGCCGTAAAATATTTTTCTGTATTTCTATATACCATAGTTTCCCAAACTTTTTGTTCCATCGCACCCTTCTTCAGAGACATTTTTTCTCTTATCGCCCCCCCCCCCCAACTCAAGCAAACCCATAGGATACTATGTTATACTCTTGCAGCTAATATCTCCCCCATGGACCATTCTATCGCCCATCAGGGGAGATATTGCGCACTTTGGGAAACGCTGTTCTACGTCTTAGCATCTCCCTCACTTGAACATATTATTTCAACTTGGACGGGTTTAACTGTATTTAAGTTTTTTTTTGAGTGATCCATAATAAATCCGCGAGATATTTTAATACTTTTGTGAATATTTTAAATGAGTAGAATCAGTGAGATAATTTTTCCAATTTTGAATCCTTTTTTGAAGATGTCACCTTGGGACCCTTTCCTTGTTAGATAACTTCTCTGAATAAAAAGTACTAATGAAACAGCTAAAATAATACATGTATAACTGAAAAATTAGTAATTAACAAAGTACGACTCAATTTTATTGAAACTGGAAAATTCACTTTATTACGAATACCCTCACGATGGGGGAAAACTACTTCGGCCGAGAGAGAAGAAGAAAAAAGTTCCCTTTTTCGATGATATTCTACAAAATTCATTCTCCATTGCTACCCACAGAGATTCGGAAGTTGTCTAAAAGCCACGCGATTGCCTAGCTTTCCACTGACTAGTCTCCATCTCGCTCCGTAAGAGACCCAATCCACTCGAGATTTTCCATCCTCATTGATTGTTCGGAGCTTGGATCGGCCCTCTCCTCACGACATTGAGGAATAGCAGGTAGAGGAATCGACGCGTGACTCTCATGGAGTGGATCACCTTCGGGATAGAAATCCACGTCATCCTCACCACAACGCACAAGATGCCTATGTTCGTCAGAGTGGGAAACGTCTTTTCCACCGATTCTAGGAAGTAGGAGACAAGTCTCAGGAACCAGGTGACCATCTTTACGCATTCCCGGTAGCCGACACGCTTCCACGAGATCTCGGACCATCCTATCGGGATGGCGTAGTCTTCGGTCGAGTCGCAGAAACTTTCTTCTCTGTTCGCGACGGGGAACGGTTGCTCGATTTTAGTCACCACGACTGGACATCGGATATCTGGTTGCTTGGTATCGGTAAAAACCCGTAGCAGGGCTGAAATGCGAATGATACACAAATCATCAAAAAACAGAGGCAATAGGTGGTGTGTGATTGAAATCATGTATCTATTATTTATGACTAAAGTCATACACGAATAGCACATAAACATAAGCGGATACGGGACTTTCGAACGGTTTTGGGGAAGAGGGCGGCTACTACGAGTACTACTACTAAACCAAACATGTATCGCGCCCACATTCCCCTGTGGAATTTTTAACGAATGATACATGTTGGAATGTGCTGGCACGTGTTGTGAACCTAACTTGAAGTTTGTTACTGTGTAACGCTTGTTATGTGTAATGCTGCCATCTGCCATCAATTTTTCTAACTATGAGTGAAGTGCAATGATTAAATATTTTTTCCGTTGTAGACCTATGAATAACCGATGGTAAGAATAGTGAATGAGGGCGTGATAGTTCACTTTCCCCCACATGAACTTTGTATCTTATTAATAGGGCACTCAACTCTTCCGCGGCTGCTTTGCCTTAGCGCGGGGAGGGGGTGTACAAACTTTTCATTCGCGGGCCACGAACTTATATATATATATATGGGTGACCATAAGTTTTACTTAACATTTACGTAAATTTGGCCGTCCTAAGGTTTTTGTAAAATGCCCCGGATTTTCAACGAAGCTTGAGTGAACTTTTATTCTTTACTGAAATCAAGAGCTAAGATTATTTTAACAATATTGGTTATATTATAATGACTAAAACTCCATCACACATAATTAATTATAATACATAATAACATGTAAATAATAATCAATAAGACAACCATAATATTCTTTATGGGCATTGAATCATGTGTGTATATTGTTTATAATTTTTGTGATTGTGTTTTTAATTGGGTTGCTGTATTTTTGAAATATATGACATCCATATTTTTATGGGTATCTTTTTCTCAGCCACCTCGTTGGGCATTTTGCCTGTTGTAGCGTTGTGTTTGTATTTGTCTAAATATATATATATCGTGTCACATACACGATACAAACAAATACCCGCAAACAAATATGTTTTTTTTTTTTGGTGAATTACATTTTAGTCCATTACGAACTGCAGTAGTCCTTCCATCATTGGCGATTTTCTTGCAATTTCAGCGAAAGTTGGCAATCTTATGAACTTTTAATAATTTTTCTGGCCTATAATTTAAAACTTCATTTGCTTATAATTGAGCCTTTGATAATGTTTTTTTTGTGTGATAATTTGCGATGTCTTGTATGGATCCAAATTTACCGTATTGTTATCAAAAACATATGGTCAGCCTATGACATGATCATAATGTTGCTTTTCTACCAGAACACCTTGGCGGGCTGGAAGTTGCGCACCCTTGCTCTAGAGGACATACATCCGCGGTTTCACAGAATGGGTACCTCTGGCAATTTATTAAACTTAGGCAATTTAAAAGTCCTGTTTGAGTATTCGATGCGTACTATGAAGCCACGTATTGAGGGACACTCCCTGCATACATGTTGGAGCACAACTGGATACTAGAACATGGTACCCACTCTGTCCCCAGAGAGGTATTTAAGCGATTGACAAACCGTGTTACACCAGATATCTGATAACCGTATTCTCCCGCATTAGCCGGCATGCCGTGAAACTCGAGGGACAGAAGCTTTTTTAGAATTTTGAATCTGGTCCGTGTCCGACATGCCAGGAAAATCGAGGTTTATGACGATTCACTCAATTTAAATGGATTTTCAAGAAGAAAGATATTCAATAATTTTCAATAGTCTGTGACTCGATTTTCTCGGCATGACATACTGTCTTCCTCGTTGTTATCCGTCATGCTGACTAATGCGGGGGTGGGGGAGGGGGAATCCGGCATTATATTAGCCAATATTTAAGAGTCTCGAGCCATTCTGTCGTCTTTCTACGTTTAATAAATTATCTTACGATGCAATTTATTGATCACGATTAAAACCATTTGAATTGTGTGGTTATTGATGTTAACTGACATGTATTGTTACAGTTCGAAGGGGGGGGGGGTAGGACTCTGAACCATTTTCTTACCTGCGATAGGCGCTTCTTGCGTGTTGTTGATGACGATGAGTGCGGCATGTACATAACTAAAAGCTATTGAGCTTATTAACAGGAGTAGAAATGTAGTAGTCTTCATAATCAACTGGATACCAAAGAAAAAAAAACTTCCTCTTCCTGTTAATCTGGAGTTAGAATTTAGGATGAGGACGAATCGTCAATGTTCGCATGCGCTAGCTATTATTGTTAAATAATTTCCACTAGGCATCTATTATTTAACAGTCGACTGGGTTTAGTGTTTCCCACTCGCTTCTTCTCGACAAGTCATTGTTTTAGAGACCGCACAACAGAAAGACCCGACTTTCATTTTACTGACAAAAGCGGGTTGGGAATTCGAAAAAAATACAATAACTGCGGATTAACCCTTTGCAATGTAGGGCATGCAATGCTCGACCAATGACCCGCAGGCCAGATGTGACCCACGAACTCAAACACTCAAACCTACTTTCGAAAAATTTACTAAGTGGTGCACCTAAACAAATCTCTTAAGTGACCCGCGGTGCAGCTCACATTACTCAAGTGATCCACGACACAGTTCCGCAGTTCCAGGTCCTTCAAGCGGCCCACGATGTATTTACATATCATTTAAGTGACCTGTAGTGCTGTTCCAGATCACTGAAGTGTCTCACGACATGTTTTCAGATCACTTAAGTAACCTGCGGTGCTGCTACTCCATATCATTTAATTGAGTTGTCCGCGACCCGTTTTCAAACCAATGATTGCAATCCACACCCTCCTAAGAATTGAGTACCTTTGGTTTAGAGTAGGCTTCGTCAACCTGTTGCTCGCGAGCAACCCGGTGCTTCACCTGGACACGATGCTCGTGTCAGATTCCATGCTCGCGAGAACATGATCAGCGTCTCAATTGTACACCCTGTACAAATTGTTTTCAAGGATCACATACGTATGTTAAACTTGCCGTAAAGGTGCTTTTCTTTCGATGATAGTTACCGGCAGGGCTCGCAACCAGAAAAAGGTTAAACTCTGGTCTAGAGGTTTTTTTTTTGTTTGGTACTTCATTGGTATTTTATAGTTTGTATTTTCTAGCGGCTTCTCACTATAACAATTGCAGGAAGGGCTCTAAATATCAGCTTCTGGGGTTTTTAAGCTCTTATAAGCTATTGTACTTACAAGCTATCTAAAAAACACAAAAGCTAACGTCTGGGGGGAGCCTTCCGGCGACCGTAAGAGGAGCCGTTATATAGAAGTATAGTTTATTTATATAGCTATTATATTATATAGCTAATGAAGTATAGTTTTCTCCTCTTATCCATCTCGACATAGGACCATAAAGGGTTAATGCTCGATCATCCGGTTATAACATGGCTCTGAAAGTCCTGATGAAGGGGGAAGAAAAAGGGAAGAAATTTATTTGTTGCAATTCTCTCGATTAATCTGAATAATAATGTTGATCATTGGTTCGGATATAAAGAAAAAAAGGGACAAATATTTTTAGGAAAATAATATTTATGATTTTTTAACGTTGGTGCAATGATATGTGGATTGGTATCTATTAATTACATTCTTAACAATGTATGATAACAATGTAGTGGATTCTTGGTCAGGATGACCGAGTGTAGGAAACTATCGAGCAACTGCTGAAAGTGGGGAAAAGATGTATATCGTGATTTAGTGCTCGGGTGACGAGCGACTGTTTGAGAACGTTGATTCCAACAGTAACAGAGAAGAAAATTGATTGAGAAATGGCGAAGAAAAGCAGTCGTATTGAGGCTACGCATGTTAATGTTTTAAGTTCGAATAAAGTTTGTTTTTGAAATCGTTAGAAAAAGCCCGGAATAATTTACATTGAGTTCAAGTCGCGGCCGTTTCCTTGGGAGCAAACAGATTTCTCAGAAGTGGGATCTGGAACAAGACTGCGATATAGAGCCGAATATGTCATTTCTGGTGAGAGGACTGAAGAAAAATTAAGAAGAATGAGACGGAAAAAGACGGCCTTTTGGAAATTTCAGCAATAACTATTTTATTACCTATTGCGTCTTCGGATGATTGTTGAAATTATTCAAGACTTGTGAATGAAACGTGAGCTTTGGAACAATACTTTTGTAATGCTATATACCTTTACTGGTATATAGCGTATTATAATACTGGTATATATAGTACGGGGTTACCCGCGTACGCAAGCGGGTAACCCCTCCCCAAGCCGAAGATTATAGTGATTTTGCAGAAAAAAACATAACCTTCCCCAGAAAATTTTTTTTTGAACCCCCCTCCCCCCGAGAAAATTCTGCGTAAGCCTGTGTATATCTTGCCCATTGAAATACTGTGTGACAGCTCATGTTACAAATTCAATTCAAACCTAGAAGTTACCTGTATCTCGAAACGAACTTTTAAAATTGGGAATATCTTCTCGATTGATTCCACACATGACCACATTATTAACCGAATCCGCGGCATCGTAGAAATCACTAAACCCCCTTCAAAATGCCATATCTTTTTTTTTTTTTGAGGAAGTAGACTGTCCGCCGATTTACAGTAGATGCAAAGTAGGGGAAGGGGGCGTATAGAGCAAAATATCAAATTGAGAAATCAACTATACAAAATATTCGAGCTTGCCAATACTGAAATAAGAGGCTTTTAAAGGGGAAAGATATCTCGGCAATGCAGCTTAAAGGGTTAAAAATTGCACGAAAGTCGATTATCTTAGAAAATTACAATATGTATTATTTATTATTTGCTCTAAAGTACACGGTATGGTCAAAAATAACTCAAATTTTTGTTTGCTGAAAAACCCAGAGATTTTGCATGTCTAATGAGATTTTCTTGTTATATTTTGGTCTCGTAAGTAAAATTTTTACATTATCTTCTTTTTCAAATGTAAGCGGATACTTTTTGCTTGTAATTCGGGTTATCCGAGGTACTCGTAACATCACTGTACGCAGTAGAACCTCTCGATAACGGACACTCTCGGGACCGAAGATTCTGTCCGCCAACGAGGAGTATCTGTTAATGGATAGTAAAATGCATTGAAGCCCGTCGACGTTATTGAAAAAAGTGCCTGTTAAAGAGAGGTTTCCTCTGCCGTTGTAGGAGGTCCCACTGAAATTTTGATGGGGGGGGGGGAGCGTTTTCCGTAGTTCGCAGGATTCAAAAGATAGTTCGCAAGATCCGGCCCTGATCAAGATCCATTCAAGCGAAAGACTTGTTCGCAGCTCACCGAGACTTAGGGAAGGGTCATGGAGAGCAGTTAAAGGTTTTCCGCGGATGTCTAATAAATTTTCTATTGGATTCAAGTCAAAAGATATGGGTGGCTATTTCATACGTGTCAGTGTTTCAGATAGAACATTGTGCTTGACAACACAAACTGTGTTAACCTTTGCATTATCGTCTATAAACATGGCATCAGGTCTTGTGACAGAAAGAAATTGTGCAATGATGTCGTCATCTCGATAGGGCATTACCGTCTCCGAACCTTTAGTGAAGACATGGATGTCGATGCTAGTGCCAATAACAATTTCCGTCCAGATCATCATACCGTTACAATGGAGAATTATCAGTTTCTTACATAACTCTTGAACATGCGTGTAGAATGAACCAAAAAAAAATTTCTTATTTTTTTTGTTTACTTTTCCTCATTTTATTGAAATATACGTCAAACATCACTACAAAGTCTTTCATTCAAAACGTCAATTTTATCTAAAAAATAAAGTATATACGTATCTTTATAATGATCGAAATCTTATTTCACTCTGTGGGACTCAAATCTACATTTTAAGGCGGTTACATTGAGTTCCTTTCTACAAAGATGCCCTGACGTTATAATTAACTAAAAAAATTATGCTTGAAATGAATAGGATTGTCTTCAAGATATGGAATACACTCACTAACAACAGGACAGTTAAAATATTTATTAATGAAAACTGTAACACTTCTATTTTTTTTAGTGAAAGATTAAAACTTTAACCGGGGTAATCATCCTCATTATATCTCTCTGACAAGTGACGAATCGATATTCATCATTGATTCAATGGTTATCCGTAGCGGAACTTCGGACAGACACATTTCGGACATTCGCCTTCGGATTTTTCAATCTTGCATCTGCGTGGACATTTCGGTGGTGAGCATATCGGCTCGCATTTGCATACGTCACAGCCTTTCTCGTCGACTCGAATAGCGCATTCCGGCTTTTTACATTCGTCCATCAGAGGCATACAATCGCTCTTCACTGTAATGAAACGAAGAATGAAATATAATTAAATCTATATGAAAGTTTGCATATCTATTAGCTATATCTTGATTTTCGATTGATCCCAAGTTTCACGTGATAAAAACCAATCGTATTCTTTACCAACATTCCGGTAAATTTTTTTCATGGCCTATCTTGTGAAGTCACAATATTCAAATTACAGTATTAAAAAAGACACTACTTGGTTATTACGTACCGTCATCTTCCATCGATTTCTCATCGATTTTTGCTTCCTCCTCCTCTTCTTTTTCTTCTTCACAAACGCATTCGGGACATGGACTTTTCGGACTTTCCTCAAGATGACATCCTGGACCGCATTTCGGTGGACTGCAAAGCGGTTTGCAGTCACAGATAACGCATCCTTTCTCGTCGGTCACTTCTAGGCAGCCGCGTTCACATTTCACTGGTGCTTCACAATCCGATAAAGGCTCATCGATGTCTGATATATCCCGAGTTCTGCCCTTCGCATCTTCTAAACAATTATAATAAAGGAAAAAAACAGATTTTAAATAAAAAGGAAAATATAACATACTTTCTCCAACAACAAGAAAATATTTACTCCACCCATCGTTTTTATATCCCTCACTATGATACGAAAACACCTGCAATGACGTGTGTAACTTTCTAGGAAGAGAAATACTTTTTTATGGAGAAAAAAAGTCTTTTTGTATTATTTTCACTGAGCGTATATTTCTTTCTCTATTTTTCTCTTTCCTTCTCTTATGTAACCTTCAATAAGAGCTGACTTCACCCAATAGCAGTACATTGATTTGAGGTGGGGGGGGGGGGAATGGAAAACATGTTTTACAATAAAAGCAAGTTCCATGCGTTTTTAGAAGACGAGATATTTCGGGTTGGCTGAAATGAATCGGATCAAGTTTGGCGAGATATCTCGGGGTTGCCACTGAAAGGGTAAAATAGCTTCGACCTTCCAAGTTTCAAACATTTCTGAGAGAATCCCTAAATTTCAGAAATTCTGATCATTGGAGAATTCGATTGGAGAATTAACACATTCGGCTTTCGCAAAATTGGATAATTTCACATCAGTTTTTCTGTATATGATGATTCAAAAGGTGGGTTGAAGGACCTTCGGAGGACCACTAGAAGTTGTTAGGGGTTCAGCAGATTAGAGAGATAAAAAGAAGGAAAGAAGGAATTAGAAAATAAAAATGTATCGTGTGACTTTGGCCTGATGCATAATGTCTTTCATTTTCTGGGTGTGCTCGGTGTGATCAGATAAGTGGTAAATAATTAAATAATAACTGTCTATAAGAACTGACTGGAATATAATTAGTCATAGCAACAAATCAAATGATGGTCTGTTTGACCGTTACCCAAACCTGTAATTTCTTTTAATCTCTGTAATGTCGTCTAAGATCCAATTCCAAATACTTATTTCAGAAATCAAGGATTTTTTCCATGAAAAAAAAAAGATTCTTACTGTTTTTTCCTTGGTCATGGCATATGCAAATCGCGCACGAGCTGTCTTTTTCTTTTCGAACTTCGCAATCGTGGCCGCATTGCAGAGTAGGGCAAAGAGATTCGCACATACAAACGGGACACTTGTCGGGGATCGCGGTGACTTTTTCGCAGTTTTCATCGCAATTTATTTCCTCACATATGGGATTCTCACGCTCTAAACAACGGAAACAGAAGCGGTAGAAAAAAAGAAAAATCCAGAAATTATAGGTAGAATAATTATCCTTTTTTATCCTTTCCATATTGAGAAGCTGCTTGCGCGTATGAAATAAACTTTTTCTCATTTGCATATGAGTACAAATATTAAAGAAATAAAAAAAAAATCCTATTCCCATATTTCACCTTAATTTATTAAAATTTTTGATGAAATCAAACTATTGAATAAGAGAAAAAGAAATATTAATAATCATTAATTTTTTCCACTACTGAAATGAAGACGTAAGAGAGTTAAAAAACAATTAGAGAAACCAATGAAAACCTAATTATTTCCTATAATAATCATATTGAATTATTATTATTTGTTTTCTTTCACATTTTACCGTCGTGATTTTGTTGCATAATTCTAAAATTTTTGCTATTAACAAAGACTCGGGAAATGAAAAATGTTTGCTTATCCAAGTTAAGTTGGCGCCATGTTTGTATGAGTTATGATTTAAACTTTTGGTCTAAGCAGTACAACTTAAATTGTACACACACGGTTAGGAAAAATCCTATACTACGATATTACTCTCTCATTTCGATGCTCTTTCCATATTGTTAATGTGTATTCCATCTATTCCAATAAATCCTTCTTAACGGTACGTTTCTCCGGCCCCTATGAGTATCGTTGTACAGGGTATTTACTGTGTATAACAGTAAGTTCTTCAACCTTGTTCATGGGAATTTTCTGTCCGTCTGCGAAACATTTTGCTTAGTTTATCTAGCCACTACATAATTTTAGATTTAATAAATGAAATATACATCACATTCACAGTTTATCCATTTTTTTGCCGGTCCGCTAATTATTCCTGCAATTTATGTCTTTTCTCTCTGGTCTGCAGATTAATTCTCATATTTATTTATCTCATGCCGGCCTACAAATGTTTCTCCTATTTATGTATATACGTATTTTTCTTCCTTTTCATGTATTTTTTTGCCTGCCCGCAAATTATTTCTCCTATATTTATCATTTATTTCTGTCGGCTTTAAATTTAATCATATTTTTAAATATTTTTCTGCAGCTCCAATTATACTCTTATTTATGCGGGTTTTTTGCCGTACCAATTTTTTCTCCTAGTTATCTGTTTATTTTTTGCCGGTCATCAAATTATTTCCCCAATTTATGAATTTTTTGCCTGTCCGCAAATTACTGTTCCCATTATCTTTATTCACATTCATTGCCATTTCGATAATTTTTTTCCACTGTTTATTTTCTGTGCCCACAAATTGATTTTCCTATTGATGCATTTTCGCCGGTCCGCAAACAATTTTCCCATTTCCACCTGTTGCGTAAATTTTCGACTGTTTTCTCACCTGTCCGCAGTTGTAAAAGGTTTGAAGAACATTGGTATATAAGGCGCTTTTCGGTTGAAGGCTATTTTATCCACTACTTACCAGGTGATTTCTGTGCTGAACATATACATCCGGGACACGGACCGACGAACTCTTTTTCAATTTCACATTCTGGAGGGCATTTGGGAGGAGAACAAAGTGGTCTTCTTTCTGCGAGTATGTCTGAAATGGAATTAAGTAAAATTTGGGGTTATACTTATTTTTTCTCTCCCCTACAGAAAATAGATTAAGACCCTACAGAGTTTCCACATTTCATTCCTTGACTTGCACGTAACTTTTACGGAAACTCTGCCTCCGTCATTTCATCCATAACACGTTTCGTCATTTTCACGTTCGACATTTGGGCCAAATGAGTAGATGAGTGATCTCATGAGTGAGTAAGTGATAATATGAGTGACATGAATGAGTGAGTGAATGACCGGATGAGTTACCGCTTGAGCGAGCGATCGTATGAGTGACAAAGTGAGTTAATAAGGAATTCTATGAGTTACTAAGTGATCAAATGTCTGGATGAAATTTCGCTCTTGACGGGGTAAGTGAGTGAGTGGGTAAATGATCGTGTGAGTTCGCGACTGAATGATCAAGTTACTGGGTGAGTTACCGACTGAGCGAGAGATTGAGTGAGTGCGTTTATGAAAGACTCGTTCGCTCACCAGCTCACTCAACCACACACTTGGTCACTCAGCTACTCATTTTGTCATTCATACTGTCACTCACCCATTCACTTGGCCCGGTTCAGAGGGTAATATCAGAGGTGAAATTTGGGAGCGAAATGCTTGAGGAGAAACGTGCGGGGGGAGAAATATCTGTGCGAAATGTCGGGGCAGAAATGCCTGGATGAAATAACTGAGGCGAAACGTCCAGGGTGAATTCTCTGGATTTCGTACGTAACTCAGTCGAAAGCACATTAACTCACCGAGAACCGTTTCCTTGACGCACTTGCATCCTGGACAAGGTCCGGCAAAATTTTCTTCAATCTCACATCCTTCGGGACATATCGGCGGTATGCACTCAGGTTTTGAAAATCTTTCGTCCAGACCTGGGGGAAAAATCGGAAGGTTTCAACAAAAAAAAAGCCATACATTTTACTATGACGCGCATTTTTTGAATTGCCAAGAAACCAAAAACTTTTTATCTGCATTAAATGATTATTTAAAATGTGACATACGGGGAGGTTCTTCATCGAAGTCGGCGTCGTTTTCCTCTTCGACGCATTTGCAGGTAGGACACGGGGAATCGGGCAGTTTCTTGAGGTCGCATCCGGGTTCACATTCTATTTGAGGGCAAGTAGGTTTGCAGATACAAATTGGACAACCATTCGATCCGATTTCTTCGACACAGCCTTCATCGCATTTGACTGAAGTGCATTTTGGTTTCCAAGATTTACTCCAGTACCCTATTCAAAATAAATAAATTATCAGTACGGGTTAATATTATCATAATACATCAATATCCATATAATTTCAGAAAAGAATAAAACAAATGGCTCATGCTGCGTCTCATGCTAATGCCAAAAAAATCCCAGGAATTCAGAAAGCGCGCTTTTGAGCTCTTTATTTTGAATACCCAAGGGTTTTTCTGCACTTCATGATTCCCACTTGAGACGTATTACCGTTATAGAAGTCTTTCATTTCCATATTCCAAATTTTTCTTCCATTATGAAGATATTTCTTGCTCACAAATTTCTCCTCTTATATGGTCCCGACGATGACTGTGCATTAAAAGGAATCCAATAAACTGGAAAGTGACTATTACATGAATTGATTGTTCTCAGCTCAGTGTGATAAAGTAAAGATATAAAATAGTAGTAATGTATCCACTTGCAGGAATGAAGCTAAATGATTAAACACGTCAATATGTTATGTGTTAACCCCCTTAACCCTTAATACCGAGATATCCCAGGTTCTTAAAACTCTCTCAAAGCGACAACCCGAGGCCACGTACCATTGAAAATTTTCATATAATACATTTTTTCCTTTCCCGCCTCCTGTTAATTGACTGCCAGTGGGTGGAGTCATCTTTTGTTCAAAGTCTGGTAACCGAAGGGGAGAGAGAGAGAGACGATGGGTTTTTTTTTCTTCCAGGAAGTATATAGTATTATTGCGTACAGCATAAATGACAGAAAACGATAGTTTCCCCTCTACCTTTCCTTGTTTATTATTATCATTTTGTGTCCTGGTAAAAGCATTTATCGCAGTGGTTGCCAACCTTTTCTTCGCCATGCTCCCCCTAAACATCGTATAAAACACACTGATGTCCTCCCCTTCCCTTTTAAGAGACATGGGGGGAGGGGCATGATGATCGAAATTGAAAACAAATTTGTAAGAAAGCTAAAATATTGAAAGAAAATCTATAAAGACTGTTTCAATCAATATCTGTGAATTTGAAACACTTTTTGAAGGTTAAAACTCAAAATTTTTTCTTGGAGAAATTATCTGTGCTTCCCTCAAACTAGCTTGTATTCCCCCCTCCCCCCAAAAGTAAGTCATACTTATTCCCTTTCTGTGACATATGCAAGAAAGACATCGAAATGAAGAAAACATTGAGAAGAGGTGAAAGTTGCCAGTTGTCCCGTATGCACAGGACTCAAACCCTTATGCAGGAGGAAGGGTGCGTTGCATTGCATATTCATTAATCATGGGAGGGAGCTCAGTCTTCTCATGAAATTTATTGGGGTGGATTAAACAGCCTGAGCCCCTCAGGATCCCTCTTCACCGAACACCAACTCTGGCCATATCACTATATTGCAATAACTGCCATTAATGAGTTGGGTTGGAAACGAACGTGCTATCTATCAGCGGTCACCTCAAGCTCGTTAGGAAAATATCTTAACCATATTTTTCCCTGGGTTTGAACCAGGGACCGTGACAGAAACTTTCACTGTGGCAGACGAGCATCTTACCACCACGCCACTCGGGCATATCCCCAGGATTCAGTACCTATGTATACAGTGCAACCTCCCGATAACGGACATCGATGGCGGCCGTCACACACTGAGGCCGTCAGTGTAAAAGCGTCTATTATCGGGGGGTGTCCTGTAAAGGGAAGTGTCTGTTAAGGGTGGTTTTAGTCTGCAGTTCTAATTATTTGAAATGGGATCTCTTATGCATGTGATGGAAGCCCAAAAGACTATTTAACCTGATCTGAGGCAGTGGTTCTCAACTTTTGAGATAGTGTGGGCCAAAGAAAATTTCCCATGAAGACCATTGGCAACAAGTCATACTGTGGTATCTCTATTCACACAGTGACTTGTTAACGGGTGGCCCTAATAGGGCCCCAGGGTTTCGAGTTAAATAGAGAGCCCTATATAATTGGAGAATTTTATTCACTGTGAAATTATTTTTTTCATTAAATATGAGTTTTCTTTAATTCTTAAATCACTCACTTATTAAATATGAATTTTCATTTAATCGGAATTTGTTTTTCCGCTGAATATGAACTTTCCGTTAATTCCGAGAAATTATTTTTTCATTAAATAGGAATTTTAAATGATAATGATTTGTCCCACTGAAAAATGAAATTACCCCCTTCAAAATCATATTGTTCCTCTCCCTGTGGGTCGTGAGCCTCACGTTGGGAATCGGATTTATCAGCTTGCAATCGGAGAAAAAAAATCTTATTTAAAATAAATGGCAATTTCTAAAAGGTTTAGTGATTTCCAAAATGCCAGTAAAAATTTAAAAACCATTTAAAGGGTTAAGAGGTTCTTAAATTTTTGCTGATCCCCGCGTTATAACTGCCACAGTGGAAAATCACTAAACCCTCTGCAAATTGCCACACAATTTTTCAAGAAGAATATTTTTTTTTCTGATTAAGTGCAACTGCTAAGTGCATCCTCCCCCAATACCGAAAATAATAATAATCAACAAGGAGGAGGAGGAGGTTCCCGCGGTTTCTTGCCCCGCACTTATAGGACCGCTTTAAAAAACAAAAAAGAACATACATGTATCTCAAATACTTGTTGTAGTAAACTAGGGAGTAGGAGCTTCTATTAATTTGATATTCTGGAATTTTCATCAAAAAATTCCGCGATTTTTTTCACGCACATAAATTCTTAGTTTTCATCAATTCCGGAATTATGTCTCTCATTAATTCTGAATTTTCATCGATTTTCTTTGAATTTTCATTTGTTGTTTCTGAATTTTCATTTGTTGTTTCTGAATTTTCATCGATTTTCTTTGAATTTTCATTTGTTGTTTCTGAATTTTCATCGATTTTCTTTGAATTTTCATTTGTTGTTTCTGAATTTTCATCGATTCTGAAACTTTTCCTTTCATTAATTATGAATTTTCTTTTCATTAATTCTAAGATTTTCTTTTCATTAATTCTAAGATTTTCTTTTCATTAATTCTAAGAGTTTCTTTTCATTAATTCTAAGAGTTTCTTTTCATTAATTCTAAGAGTTTCTTTTCATTAATTCTAAGAGTTTCTTTTTATTAATTCTAAGATTTTCTTTTCATTAATTCTAAGATTTTCTTTGCATTAATTCTGATTTTCCATAGGTAGCCTACTGGAATTATATATCTTTCACATATTTCTCATTTTTAATTCATCAATCATAAATTTTCATTAGTTTCCAGGTCATTGCTACCTATTTTTCATTAGTTCTGAAATAATTTCATTCTTCAATTGGAAATTATCTTCAGTTCCGAATTTTCAAAATTTTCAGACATTTTTGTGTTAATTTGCATTTAGTTGTGTGGCTATATCTTTTGAGTGAATATATTTCGTAATCCCTGTATATTATGTATATAGAGTGTCCTGTAAGTGGTAATGCTGCCTTTATCTCACCAACCATCCGTCAAAGACGTATAGTTTCAATCTAAAAAAACACTCAAAAGGCGTTCAAAAATTACCCTGCACTAGTTTTAGAGGGAAAATACAATGTGTAACAAAATAAAAAAATATATAAATTTTTATACGGTCCCTCTGTCCTTCCAATTTCCAATTAGAAAGTTGTTGCCCTATATTTCCTTAGGCCAACAGAAAAAATTCTCATGTTTCTAAGTGCAACATTGACTGAGATATTCGAATTAAAAAAATCAGAGAAAAGTTGGGAAAGGACAGCATAAAGGAGTGAAAGGAGCATTGTGTCCGTTAGTTTTAGCTGTTCTTTCGTAGCTTTTCCCCGATTTTTGAATGCGAATATTGCACTAAGGAACATGGAATGTTTTCTGTTGGCCTCAGGAAATACAGGGCAGAAACTTTTTAATTGGAAGTTAGAGGACAATGGGATAGTATAAAAAATTTAGATGTTTTTTAATTTTGCGACACACTGTATTTCCACTCTCAAAACTGGTACAGGGTAATTTTTGAATGCCTTTTCAGCATTTTTTAAATTGGAATCGTACCTTTACGACGGACGGTTTACAAGATAAAGGCCGCATTAGCACTTACAGCTCACCCTGTATAATGCATGAATCTTTGTGGATACCAGATTCCTTACTCCCATAAAATACATAAAGTCTGGGCTAGAAATTATTTCCGACTCGTGTCCCACGTCCGATAAGGCCAGCAGTAATTTAACTAAACACAAAAACACTCAGAAACATTACGTATCAGCTAATACTAAGATATTAAAACCCTTACTTTTGAAATATTTTCTATCGGCTTCGACGGCGATCAAAATAAATGCGAGTAAAAACAAACTGATGGAACGCATGGCGAGGCTTTGGATGATTTCAATTCTGTATCATCAGAAAATCTGCTCTCGAACTGTGACAAAGAGAGAGTGTATTTCTTTTATTCTTTAACCTGTGATCACGATCCAAAGAGAGGAAACTGATTTCCTCCGTTATCTATTAACAAACACACAGAGAAGTAGAAAAAAAAAAATAGCGAATTTCCTCGATATATTGGAAGATATGTCCAACTAATTTCCAGGAATAAACCATATCAACAGGAAGTATATCCTGTATCCACAAGACACATACGACCATCAGCATTGCGCTTCAAAATGAAACATGACAAAGTTTCTAAAATTGATTTCTTTCGAGAGAATAATGTAATTCGAAGGTTATCTCTGTTTCATTATTTTTCCCGAGAAACTTTATCGCTATAATTTTCTTGAGAAAACATTCGGAAATGATTTCGCAGCTCGGTTTCTGAGACGCGAAGCGCAGCACTAGCTTCCATTCGATTCCTCTTTTTGGGGACATTCTTTAACTGACATAGCCGAGAAAAACCCGTTTTTTTCCTACATTTAACCCTTTCATGGGCCGATTTAGGGGTACAAAATTTATAGTTTACAGCCAGGGGCGTTGGAAGTGTTTCGAACCTGTGTGGGTGCTCGTATTTAGTTTTATATCCCTTTCAGACCCTGGTGCCACAAATTTGTGGGTTGCTTTTTCTCACTGCAGAATTTTTACCTTTTGGTCTCGGGGAGTTAAGCCCTGACTTAAGCCCCGTTTACATGTGCAAGATTGGGGGTAGCTTTGGTGATTATTACCTGCATGGCAACTTTTTTTTCCTCATGGGGTAAAAAAGGGACGGAAGTGCGTCAAAAGAGTCCCATATTTGTTGCGGAATAATGGTGGGTGATAGAGAGAAACGATGTCACTCTCCGCTGTTCATACGAAGTACGAAAGCCTGGATAACCAAGCGGAGATCGAGATGCAGTTCGGAAAGAAAATTCCCACTCCTCTGTAGGGAATCGAACCACCAATCTCTCACTGTCCGGGCGAGGGTTTTAACCATTGAACTGCAGAGGACAGACATTTTCTTTCCTTAGAGCAAATGTATGTGGATTTTCTATCCGAACTACATCTCGATCTCCGTTTGGTTATCCAGGCTTTCGTACTTCGAATGATGGGTGACTTCGACGTCCTCTCCCATAATACTTTCTGCCGCGAAAACTATTGTTAGCTTCAACGTCAGCCATCTTGAACCAACCACACGTTCAACCCATGTGACTAGTGACGACTTCCGAAAAGAAGGGGGGGGGGGGAAATACCGGCATAAACTAAATTTCATGTAAACGGGTTGTAGTGAAAATCCCTGTTACCGGGAACTTCCCGGGATGTTTTATTGCACATGAAAACGGGACTTTAAAAGATTGTGTTAAGTTTTGAGTTAGAAATATAGTGATTATGAATTTTGGGGGAGTTGCACGGGGTTTTCATCGGAGAATAGCACTTAAAGTTGAACTTTCAGGTTGGGGAGGGGTTAAGATGGCTTACAGGAGAAAGTGCTTTTGGAAAAAGTGTGATTTGTTGCATAAAATTTAGCACTAAAATTCTGGAACAAACTGCATGCGAACATGAATATTTTCTGCATCATCTTGGCTGAGAAAATTCAAACGAAGTGAATCATTTCCCCACAAAAAATTCAGAATTCGAAGAAAAAAAAATTGGAAAAAAATAAAGATTTGCTGCAATTTATGTTTTTAATGCATTTTTTGAGTATCAAAAATGTAAAAAAAAAACATTTTGAAAATTCCAAGAAATGAATGCTCGGGTCTAAAAAGGATATAGGAAATTTTGATTTCTGAATCAATTGTGGGAGTATTCGCAACCATGCTAGAAATTACTGTGGGTACTCGAGCATCTACAGCACTCTCTCTGCCAGCTTTGACACCTCTTGTTTAAGCGAGGGATCTTCAAACTTCCAGACATGCGAGACACAAGTGTGGTGTCTTTATGAATGGGTGAGTTAAACGGGGCTTCATATTATTCATTATATTAAAGACGGTCGGGCCATTGCCTCAGCGGTGGTCGGCTGAAGTTTGTTTTCTGCGGTTACCAACTTCGAGGCGCAAATAGGAGTCGATCGCCCCATTAAAAACTCACCACAGAGAGCAACAGGCCTACAACGGTACAATTATTCAATCATTACACTTCACTCATAGTTAGAAAAATTGATGGTAGATGGCAGCAATGCTCAAGTGACTTTAGGTTAAACTTTAGGTTCACAACACGTTCCGGCATGTACAAAATCGTTAGAAATTTCCATAGAGAAATGTGTACGAGATACATGTAAGGTTGAGTAGTAGTAAATTATTCATGACGATAGACCGGAAATGTGCATGGTTAGAAAAAATGAAAGTAATACTCTTTGGGCTTGCGGGTATTATCAAATTTTTTTTATTCAATCATTTTCAATGTTACGATAATTATTTTCTCAAAATTGGCTACAGGCAACACGAAAAAATTTTAAGGGTCACACATTAAAGGCTTGTGGTTTGAGCGAACCAGTAAAGATCACAAACTGGAGCCTTTGATTTACGTAGGAAAAAGTAGAAAGAGATAATATGATTGGTTTGCTATTGCTCTAAACTGCTCCTTTGTTTCCTTTTGTGTTGTGAATTTTTCCGGAACCTGCCTCTTGTTTTTTTTTTTTTTAACAAGAGGCAGGTGTGGCATTCAAAATCATGCTACCTCCCGCTCCTCAAAAGAAATCTGCGCACTAGGATTTAAATTTTATTTGAATAAAATCATCGATTTAAAGAAATGGTGCACCTTCAAACGATGGAATGAGGGAGTTAAGAAACAATATGTATCTTGTCAATAATTATCATGTTCCATTCTGTCAGATACAAAGATTGATGACACAACATGACTCCAGAAAAGCGTCTAAAATTCAGTCGAGTGTCAAAGAAACATTAATTTAAAGTTGTCCTGGATTGTAGTACGCCGTAAGGTTTTGGAGACCATACTTACAGAGGTACACTGACTTGGTCGGAGAGGTGTAGGGAAGAGCCACGCGTGCTCGTGATGGCACGTGGGGCTTAAACTATGAAAAGCGACCTAATTTTTTGAAAATGTTTAAATTAGAAGAGCGCAGATGTCGGGGGAAAGGGGATATGATTGAAATGTTTAAAATTTTCAACGGGATGGATAGAATGGACCGTGAGTTGTTAATACATCGTTAATCAACTACTTCGGCAAGGGACAATTTTAGGTTGTGGTGTCGCAGGAAGTTTTTCCTAATAGGGTTGTGAATACATAGAATAGCTTATCCCCGAGGATCGCAAATTCCAACACGATTGACACGTTTAATAAGAAATACGACAAACATATTGGGATAAATCAAGAAGCTATCCATACTTAGATGAGACAACCATAATTTTTTTATGGGCAGTATATTTATATTTCATCATAGTTATTGATTCTTTATTACTCTTATTGGGTTACTGTATTTTTAATATAGTTTAGACATTTATTCGACATCCATATTTTTATGGACATCTTTTTTCAGCCACCTCATTGGACATTTTGTCTGTTTTAGCCTTTGTATCTCTATAAATTTATAAAAAAAAGTAAATGAATAAATGAACACATTTTGATAACTCAATCAGTTTATTAATCAATTTTTTCTTCCTGAACATTTACAGCAGTAAAAACGCTCATATCAACATCGAATATATTCAATTGAATAAATAAATAAATAAATTAGGACAGAACACGTGTTGATTGCATAGGATAATTTTACATTAGAAACAAGGAGGAAATGAAGAATAATCATGCGCTAAATACAAATGTTTTGAACCGAAAACAAAAATTCTCATTAAAGAACGAAATCTAGTAGTCAGTATAAATATTTGATCAGATATGTCATTTTTGTTCCGTAGCATTTTCTTTTTTCAAAAACCAAATATATGTAAATAAATTTTCCTGGCAAGTATTTGCTAATTATTATTAAAGATACACATGTACATCTGAATTCATTTTTAAATTTATGATTTCATGCGATAGATTGTTCGTCTCGGATTCTGAAAATACATATATACAAAATATATGATAGCATGACAATGTTTCAAATGGTTCACGAGAAATTCACCGACAGCGATTCATTAATTGAAAACTCACCACCGCAAATGTCATCCGTGGAAAATTCACCGATACATAATTCATCATCAGGATAGTTGATCGTCACATCATTATGATTAATTCATGGAAGAGAAATTCATTGATGCGCAATTTGCTGACAGAATAGTTCGTCGACGCACAATGTGCTGATAGGGGGATTCAAGGAAGGTGGAATTTATTGACGCACGATCACAGGATAATTTATTAAAAGAGAAATACACATCAACGCACAATACTGACAGAAGAAATCATCGAGAGGGAAAATCATCGACTTACTGAAGGATAATTCACAGAAAGAGAAATTAATTAAAAAAATTAAATTTCTTGGCATGAGAAATTTATCGATGCTCTAAATACAAATGTTTTGAACCGGAAACAAAAATTCTGACATTATTGACAGGGTAATTCAAGAGAAAATAAATTCATCGACGTGCAATTTATCGGCAGGATAAGTCATCGAGAGGGGAAAGTCGTTGAACGCAATGTACTGTCAGGATAATTCAAGGGAAGAGAAATTTACTGACAGAATAATTCACGGAAGCAGAAATTCATCGAAACATATTTTACTGCCAAGATAATTCAAGAAAGAAAGATTCATCGACGTAGGATTTACTGTCAGGATAACTCATGGGAAGAGATATTCATCGATGCGCAAATTACAGAATAATTCATGGAAACAGAAATTCGTTGACAAATATATTTTACTTACAGTTCTATTTATCGGGAGGGAAATTCATAGCTGCGTCAAGTGTGTGGTCATAGACGACGTATATTTTCTTGGTCCAGAATTTCTACTTACTGTTCTTTTTATTGTTATTTTAATAATGTAATGTAAAAAAAAGATTGTTATTAAGGGCTTTCGATGAATTTCCCGAATATTGTCAGTGAATTTCTCGTTGACGGAATGTTGTCGGTGAATTAATTCATCCTGCACAAATTCAGCTTTCAACTTGTGAATTATCAATTGAAATAAAATTCATTACTTTCTTTGTTTCAACACTGCATCTATTCAGCGACGATGTTTGAACAAGAAGGATTGAACTGGATATGATCCATTTTATACTTATTTCACTTTATCTATATGGAATTTGAAAATCCTTTTACCGAAACCATTCAAAACCCGAACGAATTTCTATGGTCTCTTTCCTCGTGGGAAATTTTATATTTACAAATTTATCGTCTATTTATTTATTTATTTTTTTGAAAATTTGGGCAGGATTGTTATATATTTTGGCAAGACGTTTATTTTGACATTTACTGCATTTTAATAATGCATACTTCTTCGCCTATTTGCAGTTAGTAAATATGTGCAATATATATTACCAGTGAAAAGCCAATAAAAGCGTGTGTGATCAACTGTTCTCATGATTATTATTATTATGTACAATTGTTTTAAATACTTTCTACTATGATGCAATAATTGGATATTATTCCAGCCTAAATAGTCTTCATGGGGGAGAGAATGGCTTTCGCAATTCCCCTTGAAAAGAGGGCCAATTCTTTTAAAGGCGCAAAACAGTTCTGGTAGCCAAATCGCATCGACCATTTCCTCAGTTTCGTTCCGCATTGGCGTTATAAGCCAATTTAGTATGGCACCAAAATAGCACTCAAGACGATAAACAAGAGCGAGTTGGTACGCAAATGATAAACCGGCACTTATTACCTTTCTATGAAAAATGATTGGGTTGCCCATTCTCGTACTTGGTATGGTAGACTATAATAAGGGTTTCGCGTTAATATCATTGAACATTGTAGGAATAATCGATTTCCACACAATGAAAATATTTCAGATGCTTCACCCGTGTATAGAGGCATTACGTTTTTAGACGACTTATGATCTCTCTATAGACATCATGGCCCTATGCTTTGATGATAAGTATGACCTGATGTCTGGTTAATATCCATCCGTTGGTGATGGGTTTATGAATGATCCGGGCAATTTTTAAGACTTGGAAATTTAAAAGAAAAACATAGATCATTGATCATCATATTCGCATGCATATTAGTATAGCTATGTATATATATATATATATATATATATGTAAATTTACGTATAAAAAATTGCTGTTTATACAAGTTCGTTCAAACGAGGGACTGATTTATGCATAATTTTAAATTACAATCACTTTTAAGGCAGGTGAGTTTTTAGGATGACCATCGTCATCATTCATTACCAAGTAGGACTTACAAATTAGAGTTATATGGAGGAAAAATGGAGTATAATAATCTCACAAACGGAAAAAGGAATGATAATGAATAATGAGATTTGTGCGATTGTTCCGATTTGTTTGCAAATGTAATTAAGGAGCTCAGAATAATCAAATATAACATTTATACGATAGTTCATAAGGAGGCACATTTAGCTTTCACAAACGGGTTGTTCAAGAAAACGTGATTTCGGAGGAATGTCAGACACATTCTATTAATAAATACGCTTCTTCCCATAATTAAATTACACAGGCGTCAAGTGAGCCAGCACTTGAAACTATTTAACTAATATAATAAAAACAACAATAATAATCACATATGTTTTAACATTCTTATATAATCCGTATCATTGATTTGCTAACTTTTCTTTTTCAAGAACATACAACACGTACACATAAATAACACTTGTGTAGTATTATGAATGTAAATTTAATAATTGGTGACTCGATAACAACGAGAGAATATTACTCTATAGAACAAAAGCCACTATAGAAGAAAGGAAAGGTGATGAATGATTGATTACATAAACATAATAAATAACTGAATAGCAATTAATGATGATCATTTCATACACACAACATTGTGTGTTTGAAAAAATTGCAACGGAAATATGAAGTAGGAAAAAAAAAAGAGGTGTTAGTGATCTGTTTGTTCTTGATTGAAGCGCATGAAAACCATATTTTGTTTCGATCTCTTAATTTTTTTCTTCCTCGTCCTATGACAAGACAGTTCAGTAGAGGCCTAGGATGGATCTGCCTAACCTCGGTCGCGAAGCTGGAAAGAAACAGAAAACAAATTATAGAGAAAGATAAACGATGTGATACCAATTTCAATGAATTGAAAGCATTCTCTACGAAATTGTGTCGACTTCAATTAAATGCGCGATTGTATATGTACTAAAAACAGCTGAATCAGTGGAAAACAGAACCAGTACTGTCTCTAGGGGTAGGCTATAGCGAGTTCCGTCTTTGAGTGGGGCCCCCGCATACGTGACGTGAGTAACATATTTTATTGGAAATGAGGAAAAAAATACAGTGAAAAACAGCAGTTGCAGCTTATATTCAAAATAATTTAACGAGTCCAAATATAATTAATGTTAAAGGTGGCCCTGATCATATCTCTGTCGAGACACAGCCTATATAGAGCTGATATTCTCGTCTCGTAAAATTATTGGCGTCTCTAAATCTGGATTAAGTCTTGAGGTAAATAAGTTCTGCATATCATATGAAAAGAAAATAGGACTAAAATTTACCTACGGGAAATATTATTTGCTATTTTCTTCTATGATAATAGCTAAGCACTGCTCAGGGAATACCAGCATATGGGCAATAAAAAAAAAAATGCAAAAACAGGATTCTGCTGAGTTTTAATTACGCATACTTGCTACTGACCAGTGTTTTCCAAATTGTGTAATGTCCCCTCCTTGGGGGTGGTAGAATGGTCGGTGCGGGGGGGGGGTGATAAAAGCTATGAATATCTTACTGGATTGTTCAGATTGGGGGGGGATAAGAAAAATAAATTTCTAAAGAAGGGGCGACGCTCGATGGAACAAAAAAGTTTGGGAAAAGCTGCTTCAGACATTTATCCTGCTTGAGAGATTGACACCCATAGCTGTTTTCGAGACGAGCAGAGGCAAATACATGCACACATGCCACAAGAGATCACGGAGCTTTGGCAGTATACTTCGGCATCTATCGTGCATGTTTTTTTTTTGTGTGACTAAAAACATAGTTGGGTCGCTGTACCCATGAAATTGGATATGTCAATTCAAATTGATCATATGCGCCAGAAATTACTTCCTAACTCATGCTTCGCCTTAGAAAGAATAATAATATAACAGCATTTATATAGAGACTTCACTTTCAAAAAAAAATTGCGACACTGTTTTTAAATTTTACCAAGTTTAGTGAGAAACTTACGTCTCCGCCTCGTCGAAGGACACACGCAACCAGGACATCTGTGCGGTGGAGCGTTCGTTTCGGCATAGCAATGTCCGACGCACTTCGGCTTCGGACACTTGAAGCGACACTTGCATGTCTCGCATCCGTCGCTCTCTGTCACGTACTGGCATCGCATTCCCTCACATACAGGAGCTGGACAAGTCGTAGTCGGCATTTCTGTTGTGGTCGTCTCCAATTCCGTCGTTGTCTCTGGCTCGGTTACTTCTTCTACTTCTGGCTCCTGGTGGTTAAATTCGTATTGAGCTTGCTCCTCTTGCTGGTCCACTGGAACTGAGACCGTCGTGAAAATTGGATCTTGTTCGGCAATCACTGGGAAAACTTCACCTGGTATTCCAGACGAGTTAGATGATTCTGTATTGACCAATGTAGTGGGGGAGGGAAAAGAACAAAATTTGAAAAAAAATTACTATCGAATTATTTTCTTATTTCAGCATTTTGTTTCTTGTTTTAAAAATCATCGTCATGATTATAGCATGATATAACGTATGCTTACTTCACATTATTTTACTATTAGCTATTAGCTATACTAGAGAAGAAAAACTCAGACAATTTCTAACCATCAACAGGATTTCTGCACACGCAAACTGGACATCTTCCGTGGTATTTGTTCGTTATGATTTCGCATCCAGGACCACACGTTGGTCGCTTGCATAACGGGTCACATACACAAATCGGGCACCCAGTAGGACCAGGTACTTCTCGGCATCCATAGTCAGCGCAGAACAAGTTCGGGCAATATGTTTCCTCTTTTTCGTCCTCTGGAAAAATTTAGTGGGAGTAAAATATCACAATACCGATGATCATATATAGAGGACTATTAATCGGGAAATTTTTTATGCGAGGAAACACACGTAAGCCTACCTGATTCGATAAACTCACCTGGGCTGTTGGTGCATACGCACGTGGGACACCGTCCAGCGGCGACGTCGGTTTGGACTTCGCAACCGGGGTCACATTTCGGTGGAGGGCAGATCGGTTCACAGACGCACTTTGGACATCCGTCATTTCCTTTCACTTCACGGCAGTTCAAACTGGAGCATGATATAGGTAAGCAAGGGCGTCCTGCAATTGGCCACGAAAACAAGAAGGAAATGAAACTCAACGAGACCAAAAAAAAAAAAAAAATAATAATAAGAGATCTTGAAAATTTGCCACAAAAAAAAGTCCTAAAACTGATGTAAATACTACGTAATAAATTATGAAACAATTTCTTCTTGACTTTAATATCTTCATGTGCAGGTTTTTGGCAATGAATTTGGACGACCTATGTTTGAAGTATCTACGATGATTGAAAAAAAAAAGGCTGGTTTCCTTGTTCGCATGTTAGAAAAAGGAAGAAGAATGTAAAGAAAAATAGGAGAAAAACAATATAGAGTAAATGAGAGCGTATAGTAAATTTCTCTTTCGCCCTCACTTTCTCAGTCTCCCCTACGTGTTATCTCTCTTATACGTATATAGTAGAAAGACTTACATTACATGTAAGGGGTAAAAATCACTAAACAGGAGTATAGCAAGAACGGGGAGGAAAAAAAAAAACAGCTGCTGTTCATATTGTTACAATGTAGCGATGATTAAAAAAAAGACAAAAGAACCAAGGAAAGTTGGAATGAATTTATTCCATTTGCGTGATCGTTGAAGGGTTGAAGTCGAGAGGAAACGTATAAAGCAAGTTAGCTTAAGTATATCTTATTTGAATGATGATATATGAAACTGAAAAAAAAATTGATTTTTACTTTGCACAACTGCTTGTACTACAGTCACTTTACACACGCAGCCCGGGCATTGTCCTGGTGGCACGTCAGTGAGAATTTCGCATCCCGGATCACAGACTGGAATGACGCACTCTGGATCACAGACGCAAGTTGGACATCCCGACGAATCCTTGACCTTTCGACATCTCGAACCTGTGCATTCAACCGGTGGACATCGCTTTACGGCTGTATCTAACGAATTTAAAAAGGTGTTATGAGAGATTATGTACACACACACACCCCAGTTGTCCATTTTTAATGATATTTAATACTGTAGCTCAATACTGAATCATACATTAATCTTTCCGATTGTAATTTTTTTCTTTAAATTGTAATACGTCATCATAGAAGTCATTTCATTGAAAATAATCAATGTCTGAAAAGTTACGAAACGTAAATTTTTACTGCTTCTGGGTCCTGTAATTCAAGTCCAAAAAAAAAAAAATCTTCATGAACTAACGAGTAGAAGAAAAGCGTTCTGCTGTAGCCAAAAGATGGCCGAGTTATAGCTACTTTAAAGTTGTGACATATTTTTCACTGGGGGAGCGGGGGGGGGGATTGAAGTTATATTTCCGACCACACATATATATATTTTTCAGGAGCATCAACGGGTCCCAATATTTTATTATTGAATGAAATGCAGGGTGCCGCAGTATTCTACAGCGAAAATGAGGAGGGTGGCATTACGCGTCAAGACAGACAATTTCTACAAAAAAAAAGAACCTAGGGTCACAAATGACCTTTTCTAACGTCTCTGCCAACCCCCATTTTAAAACATTTTCTCAATCCTCATTATAATTACCTCGGTAGAAATCATAAACCTTTAAGAAATTGCCATCTATTTTTGAGAATATTTTTTTTCCGATTGCGTGAGCTAAAAAATGCTCCCCCCCACCAACACCGAAAATAATAACAGTAACAAAAACAAGGAAGAAGTCAAACTATTGCTTTCTGTCATTTATGATGTGCACTTAATCCTATAATTACCTTGTGTTGAAGAAGAGAAAAAACATTCTTTCCCCTTCCACTTCTGTTATTAGCCTTTGAACAAAAGCTGACTCCACCCATTGGCAATTGATTGACAGGACGAAGAAGGGGGGACATGTTATCAGGAAAAGAAAACTTACAACGGTATCTCGGCTCACCAATGGCGAAATGAGAGGGTTTTAAAAACACGAGATATTTCGGAATTGCGAAAATAAAGCACATCAAGTTAGACGAGTTATCTCAGGAATGCCGCTATAATAGTTAACACGCAATTGGAGCCATTGAAGCCAAAAAAAAAGGGGGGGGGGTGGAAAGACAAATATTCAAGTAACTGTGGGAGAGCGGGAAAAAACATTGCCTCTCACAAGCAACTTTTAGAGAGGCAAATAGAAGATAATGTTTTTTCCCTCCATAACTGCCTAAGACTGGAAAAAGGGACGTTTTTCCCCCATCACTCTTCAGGTTTAAGCAAGGTTGTCATATTTTGGTGAATATTTGGTGCCATATTTTCTGAAGTCAGGAAATGCCCGTATCTCTCGAATAACTGGATTGTGACAGTGGGTTTCATTGGAAAAAAAATGTTTGTTTGTATGTTCATTATCATCCCTCTCATTTTGGTGGTAGATGACTGGAACACCATGGAAATAGAAAAATTCTATTATTGGTTATTCGATACTTCGAGCTTCGCTGAAAAAATGCGTTTTCATCTAAGGAAAATGCCCACAACTTGTAAAATTTAACGCTTCGTAATTAGGTTATGAACTCTGCGAGCAGTTTTAGTCGTGAATGAATGCAATTTTCTATTATTTCACATTTCACTGCATTGGGTATTTTTTTTTACAAAAAATTGAAATAAAAATGAATAAGACATTTAAAAAATCATGTAAAATCTGTTTATGCAGGTTTTACAGGACGTATAGGAGACAGTCCTTAAATTGTGGGGAAGTTATTATGCTTACTTAAAAGGGATACATGTGGACGGTCTGCGTCTTGCTTCTGCGGCTGTGCTTGACCAGTGCAGTCACAGACTGGACACCTTCCTTCGGACGTCGTCTTCGTTTTCACGCAGTGTTGAGGACACGGAGCGCAGGGAGAGTCGCAAACACATTTCTGGCAACCGTCGGGACCCTTTAGCAGAGAACAGTTGTATCCGTTACAATGAGGAGTCGGACAGCTCATGGCAGATGGTGGCACCCCATGCTGCGGTGCCGACGAATACTTGATCCCATACATTTCCGGAGTAGATGCTGTCGAAAGAGCAATGTGCGATGAGTCTGAGGAGGGCTTATCACTATCGTAATATGAATCTTGAGGATGAGGTTTCAAGTGTGTGTCATCGACTATGTTATCGGGGTAGAAGGGCACGTCCTCATTTCCAGGGTCATTATCGAAATTCGTGTGTTGTTGTTGGTTATTGTGGTAATGATTGTGTTGTTGATTGTCATGATAAAGATTTTGCTGTTGGTAATTATGGTGATGGATTATCGGTTTTCTTATTGGAGAGTTAGGGGACCCGTGATTATCGAATTCGTGATGCTGCCACTCTGGCGCAATTGGGGGAGTGGATTTCGTTGGTGTTACTCGTATCGGAAGTGTCGGTTTAGTCACCTTCTTTCTTATGGTATGGTCTGATGGTCTCGTTGCCTGAGTGATTGGAGGTGATGGCTCTGGCGGCCTGTATGGTTGAGGTGTTGATTGGAAGCCGAAAGACTGTTCGTCATCGTATTGCTGGCTGTTCTGGTCGTGAGATGGTTCCTCGTAATATTCATAGTCGACATTTTGAGAATTCGATATCGGCCTGTCGAGAGAAGGATATAAGTCCTGTGACGTTTCTTCGTCGTACTCTTGTTGCATGTTTTCTGCTTGTTGTTGGTTATCTAAACTGCTATGAGAAGGATCCACCGGCTCTTCCTCTTGGTGAACCTCGTCGTATTGTGCATATATGTCTACTTGCTCATCTTGTGATATCTGCGTGCTTGGTGCTTTTGTGGTGCTCTGATCTGGCTTCTTTGTGTACATAACGGGCCTGAATAGAGGAGAAATTTGCTGACCTCCATGTGGCCTGCCTTTGACACTCGTGATTACTACTGGCTGTTTTTCTTGTTTGAAAATTTCTGGACTCAGTTCGACAGACGGTAGTTCGGGTTTCAGTTGATCACTTCCAGTCATGTTTTGCTGCAATACCATTGGTTGATCGGTCGATTCCTGTCCTTGAGGTTGCAATGTGTATAAGGCGTATTGCTCTTGTATGTTTGGCTGTACAATCGTATGCTGATGCAAACTACCGGGTTCAGGTTCAAGGGAATCATGATGATATGCATCAGTGAGTGAATCTGTTGTTTTTTCCTGATTCGGAATATTTTGAGTATTGCCTTGATACATGGGAATATTTACTTCATCGTTGTTTTGCATATGTTGAAACTGAATGTGTTGCTGATGGTGATCATGTTGCTGTTGCGGTGCTTCACTTTGTAATTGAGTTGATTGGGTAGGATAATTCGAGGTGCTTTCTTGAGCTGAACCGAATACACCGACCGAAGCCAGTTGATGGATGTCCGTGTTTTGATGTGGATCATTGAGATGACCAATTTGGTTACTGACCGATGATGCAGTATTGACAAGAGTTTGTTGATGCATGATTTGGGAAACGTAACCCTGGTTTGAGATCATATCCCCTTGTACTTGTTGGTTCTGCACTGCGTAAACGTGATGTTGCTGTTGGTATGCATTATTTACGTGCTGTCCAGAAGAAACTCCAGAAGAATCATGAGGTACTTCTGCCAAAACAGGTTGGAAAATATTATTAGATGACCCGTGGTGCTGCGATATTTGCTGCTGTTGTTGATGCAAGCCAACCATCTGATCTGCATTGGTGTGCGTTACAGCTGACTGACTTGTAGGAAGACTGGCGATTTGCTGCGGGGGATTAACATTCATTAAACTCGCTATTTCCTGAGGCATTGATTGTTGCTGTAAGCCGGCTACCTGCTCTGCATTGATCTGCGCTGAAGTTTGCTGACTTGTGAGAGGGCTAGCGTTGTTAGTATTCAACAAACTGCTTGTCAGCTGAGACATTACTTGTTGCTGCTGTTGTTGCGGTTGATGTAAACCAACCCCTTGCTCTGCATTGAGTTGAGAAGCGGCTTGCTGATTTACGAGAGGACTAGTAATTTGGTGCTGGTTATTAACATTCAGCAAACTGGCTGCCTGCTGAACCATTGGTTGCTGTTGTTGATGATGTAAGTCGGCTACTTGCTCTGCATTGATTTGCGATGCAGCTTGCTGGTTTGCGAGAGGGCTAGTAATTTGGTGCTGATTATTAACATTCAGCAAACTGGCTGCCTGCTGAACCATTGGTTGCTGTTGTTGATGATGTAAGTCGGCTACTTGCTCTGCATTGATTTGCGATGCAGCTTGCTGGTTTGCGAGAGGGCTAGTAATTTGGTGCTGATTATTAACATTCAGCAAACTGGCTGCCTGCTGAACCATTGGTTGCTGTTGTTGATGATGTAAGTCGGCTACTTGCTCTGCATTGATTTGCGATGCAGCTTGCTGGTTTGCGAGAGGGCTAGTAATTTGGTGCTGATTATTAACATTCAGCAAACTGGATGCCTGCTGAACCATTGGTTGCTGTTGTTGATGATGTAAGTCGGCTACTTGCTCTGCATTGATTTGCGATGCAGCTTGCTGGTTTGCGAGAGGGTTAGTAATTTGGTGCTGATTATTAACATTCAGCAAACTGGCTGCCTGCTGAATCATTGGTTGCTGTTGTTGATGATGTAAGTCGGCTACTTGCTCTGCATTGATTTGCGATGCAGCTTGCTGGTTTGCGAGAGGGTTAGTAATTTGGTGCTGATTATTAACATTCAGGAAACTGGCTGTCTGCTGAGCCATTCCTTGCTGTTGATGATGTAAACTAGCCGCTTGCTCTCCATTGAGCAGCGCTGCACCTTGCTGATTTGTAAGAGAGCTAGCAATTTGCTGCTGCTGAGGATTCGCATTCAGTGAACTGGCAGTCTGTTGAGCTATCGCTTGTTGTTGCGAGCTAGCAGCCTGCTGAACAAATAAAGGCTGCATGTTGCTTTGGATAGCTGCTAGACTTTCACCAGACTGTGCAATTGATCCTTGTGGACTGAATGTTTGTTGTAAGTTTGACGGGTTAGAAGATTGCTGAGAAAATTGGGATTGTATAATGTTCGGAACCGCAGCTTGCGATTGCGATGCATCTTGTGAACTAGAAGGAAGTGCAGCTTGTTGGTGAAGTGCATTGTTCATGATTGATGAGGTGGGCACTTGCTGATGAAACGTTTGATGAATGTTGGATTGGATACCCGTCTGCTGGATGTTTATTGGATTTCCCGCTTGCTGACTCAAAGCTTGGTGCCCTATTGATGAAATGGCGGCTATCTGTGGATCGGAAGCTTGCTGCGAATTTGATGGAACAGTCATAGCTGAATGCTGAAGTGTCTGTTGAGAATTTGCTTGACTAAGTACCTGATGAGCCCCAGGTGAACTTATTGCTTGCTGTTGCTGCATTTGAACCGAACTAAATGGGCTTCCGAAGGGTACGTTATACTGATTTGAAGGTTGTTGAAGCATGTGCTGCGATTGCATACCGAATTGTGCGGGGACATAAAGATTGTTTCCTTGTTGATAATTTCCTAGATTTGAAGTCAGCATGTGTTGTGGTAAGTTATAAATCTGTGTTTGTGGTGCAGAAGAATGTATGAAGTGTTGTTGATGTTGCTGCTGCTGCTGCTGTTGTTGTTGTTGGGAATATGCCGACGAAAGGTACGACTGCTGTGGTTGAACACCAAGAGAATCAGAAGGTGGCTGCGTATGAAGTTGAGGTATCTCACCATTTGGTGCTGGCTGAGGAGCTGAAGGAATTGCTTGATGTAGGTTAACAGATGAGGAATTTGTCGCAGGATGCCGTGACTGAGACATTAGATTTTGTTGCTGCTGCTGTGCTTGAGACATAAGATTTTGTTGCTGCTGTGCTTGAGATATACGATTTTGTTGCTGCTGCTGAGACATTAGATTGTGTTGCTGCTGCTGAGACATTAGATTGTGTTGCTGCTGCTGAGACATTAGATTGTGTTGCTGCTGCTGAGACATTAGATTTTGTTGCTGCTGTGGCTGAGGCATTAGATTTTGTTGCTGCTGTGACTGAGGCATTAGATTTTGTTGCTGCTGTGGCTGAGGCATTAGATTTTGTTGCTGCTGTGGCTGAGGCATTAGATTTTGTTGCTGCTGTGGCTGAGGCATTAGATTTTGTTGCTGCTGTGGCTGAGGCATTAGATTTTGTTGCTGGAGTGCTTCAAAATTCGATTGTTGGTTCATTGGATACGACGGGTTGGCTAAAGCGTGAACAACGGATGATGGAATCGATGTTAATTGCGAAACATGAGAATTATGTGGAACTTGATTCTGAAAGCCATAGTTCTGTGATAATGCAGATGCACCCGCAGTGCCGTCACTAGGATAGTGCACTCCAAAAATAGGAGAGTGTTGTTGATTTGGAGGAATGCCTTGGATCACATAAGGCGCTTGGTACTGAGAGTGCTGGTCAACATTGGTAAGGTAAGCTTGATGTTGATTTTGCTGCTGGATTTGATGCTGCAGGAAATTACCTTGCTGCCCAACGAAAGTTTGTTGTGGCTGCAAATGAGATGCACCAGGTGGATTCATTGCATTGTTTACTATATGGTGTGTGCTAGGAACTTGCAACAACGATTGTTGAGAGCTAGGTATTGCGCCCGCAGACTGTTGATACAAAGAGTTTTGTTGGTGGTTATTGAACGTAAAGGTGTCTATTCCTGAAAAAGGCTGTCCCGCAAAGCCCTGGAGGGGTGGATGTACGTTGTATTGTGGACCGATTTGTTGGCTGAGGGTTTGAGCTGCATTGGTTTGAATGTGAATCGATGGATCGTCATGTTGAGGAACTTGATAATGTGAGTATGAGGTTTGACCAGCGTTTGATTGACCCGTTGGTGAGTTTTCATGCTGGAGGCCGCTACCGGCAGAAGCTTGTGCTATAGGTGGTCGAAACAATGGGTGTGGCTGTGAGTTTTCTTGATTAGTTTCTGGTGTATATTCAGTGTTTTGACCCGAGATTTCATTAATCTCTGATGTTGTTTGTGAAGGTATGCTATATCCCGCCGTTTCTGTAGATGATTGGGCACTCGACACAAAAGAATCGAAACTGGGAAAATCACTCGATGGGGCTGCTGAACTAACATTTTGCGAAACTGTAGGGGTTGCATCAGTAACAGTGGCGCGCTGTGTTTCAGTTTGAGTTTCAGAAACCAGACTGAAATCACTTACAGTATACAGCGAGTTTTGATTCGTTGAGGGAACAGTTAGTGTGGGCTGGTGATACTCAGTACCAGTGGTGAGCTGTGAAGCTACTTGTGAAATTCCTACTGTAGTTTTTGCGGGAAGATCGGGCATTTGCTGTGGTGTAGTTGGTTTGGCGCGACATTCTTTGGAGGTGCTTCTGCGCCTTTCTGAAGTTGTTCTAGTTTCGGATCTGAATGGTGTTGGGGTAGTGGAAGGAATTTCAGAAACAGTACCTGTAACCGTGCTCGAAGATGTTGTCGTTGTCCTCTGCGTAGTTCTCGTCGTCGTCGTCGTCGTCGGAGGGCGTCGCATGATTGTGGCTGGACGCACTGGTGGCGCAGTGGTTCCGGAATATACAATACCCGGGAACGCCGGAAACCCGCTGCTTACAACACCTGTGGAATGAACATCAGAGTCTCTTAAACTCGCCACGTCGTCATTATCCGAGAAATGCAAGTACGTGGACGTTCCCGCGTCTGGTCGTTCAGTGGTCCCACCCGTGGAAAACGATACACGTGCATTGAAAGCTTCTGAATAATGCGCGAACGTGTTTTTATCTGTTTGTGTAATCCCACCCGTAGTGTGACCAGCGATTAAAGTGTGTGGGGCGATGGCAGCTGCGATAATGGCTGTCTCGGGTGGAGTGTTGCTCGACTGCGGCTCGGAATTACGACCCTCTATATCCTCTTTCGCTTCGATTCCATAAGGAGTAGAAGAAACACCCTCAGCTCTTGTATTGGACGACGATGTTCTCGTTTCATCAGCCGTAGCAGTCAGGTCAGCTGTCGCGAAGCTCGTACCTGTAGTCGAGTCGGCTGTCGCGAAGCTCGTGCCTGCACTCGTTTCAGTCAGGTCGGTTGTGGGACCAGCGGTGTTGGTAGTTTCAGTCCCTGAAAGATTCAGAAAAACAGGAACACATTTAAAGGAGCAAGCACGTTGATTTGTTTTATTATTAATTTAATAATACGTAATAATTCTTTTCTTTTTTGTTTCATTTTTACTTTAGGAATAAAATTTTTTTCAAAATTACATGATGGTACGAAATTTTCAGGGAAATGAAAATTTCATGTCAAAAATATTCCATATGAATATCTTTATCTGAATATATTTCTATGACAGAGGGTCCAAAGATACAAGAAAGCTATATTAATTTTTAATTAATGAGAAATTGTAATCAGGAAATAGGATATATATATATATATATCTGTATATAGAGAAGTTAGAAATTCCGAAGTTAGTTAGTTATTAGTATTAGAAGAAATAGCTTGCTCCTTTAAAATGAATCACTGTTGTTCTGTCTCTCGTTGTACTTTTCGGGATCCAGATGCAAACATAGACATGCATGTACGGCTGGATTTGTGAAATCATCCATATTTTGTTCCACTAAAACTTTTCCCAATGATTAAGAGCTCGTGTGTTCATTGAGAAAATAACATTTCCCAATACGCGAATTTTTGTTTTCTCAACATGCGCCAAATATTGCCATGCAGTTTGTATTAGTTTTAGTTAGAAAATTGTGATGTCATGCAAAATGTAATGAAAAATAATATTGACATTGAAAAAAAAAAGCAAATATACATTATTAGTGAGAAATTGTTTTTACACAGAAACAATAGCAGGTGATACATTATACGAAAATGGTACTGCTTTGGAAAAATACGTGCAAAGTGCTTCATTCGGAACTTGTTATTACAAACTCGCTTTATAGGAATTTTTACAGGGAATAATATTTCTAGATAATAATGACATCGACGCTTAATAGGAACTTGCAAACGTAAGCCACCTCGTTGGGCATTTTGCCTGTTGTGGCGTTGTATTTGTAAACACTCGTTTAAGACGAGATGATATTTGCTGCTTATAGGATAGAACCATGATTCTTTTCTTGAAAATATCTTCCTAGAAACAAATCCAAGAGGGAAGAAACAAATTCATTACAGGGCTTCTCACTGACTGGTGATACTACCGTCTTGATGGTAATCCTAATAATTATAATAATTCTTATTATCAGACCATTCCTAATATCTATTAGAAATAGTCTGTAATTCGACAGTGGTCTTCAGCTTTGAAACTTTCAGTTACAGTGAAACCTCGCTACAACGATACTCGATGTAGAGGTAAATCTCTCTGGAACAATATTTTTTCAAGTTTTAAAATTCTCATAGTCTAATGTTAAACGGCTGACTCTCGATATAACGACAATCCCCCCCCTCCACAACGATATTTTTTTCTTGGCCTGCAGAGTATTGTTATATCGAAGAGTCACTGTATTTTCTTAGTGTTTATACACTACGAACATCGTATGCTGACTAGAAACTGTATTTCAAACATCTTTTCATAATCAAATTACTATTTTTTTCGGTTAATACAAAATTTAGTTGGTGCGAAATGGGCTTGTTTGTTTCTTCCCTTATTGAAGGGGTGATGGTACGAGAAGAGAAATTCCGTAACTTGATCGAAAGACTATCCGACGACTTGAACGTCAAAAGGCCCGTTTATACGCGTCGTGATTTAGTAGTTAACTAAATTTTAAGCTGTCAAGTACTTTGAAATGTATGCAGACGTTAAAGGCCGTTTACACGCCGTTAAGTTGAGTGATTTAGTGGACAAATTATTTAGTTCAGAAGTAAATAAAACCGGATTCTATTTTTTCGGTTAAGTAGGCCTATGCGGATGTGCCAGTGCACCTCGTATGAAAATCATCCAATCAGCATTAACTAAATCCACCTTTGGACACTTTTTTTGAGAGCGCTTGCCAACTGAAAATTTAGTTAACTACTAAATCCCTTAATGCGTGTAAGCAGGCCTGTGGATAAAAATAAGGATATTTGTATTACTTGTACGTAGAAATATTCTTAAAAATTTTTTTGTTTGAAAGTGAAAATAAGTTTTCTTTCCCTCACCTGCTCTCCTTGTTGTACTAGTAGCAGGTGATGATGTGGTCGATGTTCTCCTCGAAGGGCAGTTACATTTCGGACACTGTCCATCTTTGGGTTCGGTTTCGAGCCAGCAGCCGTTCGGACATTCAGGTGGGATGCAGATAGAGTCGCAGTTGCATTTGGGGCAGCCGTCATCCCCAATCACGTTGTAGCAACGCTCGCCAGAACAGGGAACACGAGGGCAGACTTTGCCTTCGGCTAAAGACAAAATTGAATATTAAACTCACGCGTAAATCTGGCAGTTTTTTTGTAACGCGTGGCTGCAAGAGATCTCGACGAGGAAGAATTATGTCAGCTTGAATCCGATGATATGATCTGAATAATAAAAGGGCCACTTACCTCCACGAATGATGCCACAGAAGCACGATGGGCAGACCTCGTCATCCCATTTCATCACCATGCATCCGATAGCGCAGGACGGAATCGGACAGCGAGGCTCAATGTCGATACCTGAAGATAGGAAAAAAAACTTGTTTCATAATTTACAATAAACATGTAAAATAACAGTTTCAACATTTTCCTCGTATAACCCAGTCAAGGATGAGCCAGACTGCTCGACATATTTTTCTTTTGTTTATATAAATGTATGGTAAATATATTGATGGTTTCATATTCATGATCATTGGAAGTAAAATTGCAGCATGTGAGTGTTCTTACAGACTGGTATCGTTGGACATGGTGTTCTCAAGCACTGAAGTCTCCTGGTCACGCATTTCTGTCCTGGCGGGCACGTTTTTCGCTAAAAAACGTAAAATATTGAATATCAGAGGAGGAAAATATCATCAACACGATGGGGATGGTATTTTTAAGGAATACAAATGAGCAATCGCAATTAATATGAAGATAGAAATCTAGATAGAGTAACGTTCAGCTGAAGCTGAAATTTCGAAAAAAAACTAGTCATGCTTTCTCGTTAGTTTAACATATACCGATTGGATTGGAGTGCACATTTGAGATCATTTTCCCACGAATTCAATATACATGTGCGTAAATGTTAAAAAAAATTAGTTAATGCCATAAAATTACTGGACATCATTTCCATAAGCAATCCTCTCGTTTTAAAAATTTAACACCATAATACCATGAAACATAAAATGTTTCAAGACATTTCAACAACACGTTGACGTGGAAAAGCATGCAAGGTCACAATTACACTATAAAGGTTTGATAAAATATATTTCACAAAACTTCAAAAAAAAGAAGAACATAAGCCTGTTGGTTACATTCGCTTGCCTGTAACCAATACGCCAATTGGTTGCATTTTTCAAGTTCAAAAAAGGACTTTTATCAAATTTTTTTTATAGTGCAATTGTATACGAAAATCAAATTTTACAGGACGCCAAAGTCTCTGTGGCAAGACAAACACCCATTACTAACGCCACCTTTAGAAAGCTACAGACACTAAACTACTAGCGACTTGCTTCACCATGCCACTGGCAAGGGTTCGTACTATCTAATTTTCAATTTTTTGTGACTTACATGCTTTTCCATGCGAACGCTACAATTTATCATTTGAAAAGTGTTCTCTCCTCACAAAAAAAATAGTTTTGGGGAAAAATGATTATTATTTAATGGTTATACTGTATATATAAGTAAAAATATTTTAAAATTTAGCACATTGTGTTCAAGTTACGTACTTATCTGGGCAGTGATACGAAAATTAAATTCATTCATTCGGTCGGTCGGAGTTACGTACTTTTGAGTTTTTTTTTTGCAATCTGTCACTTGAGCACGTAAAAGTATGTATTCAGTTCGAGAGATCGTATACATGAAAAAAGAAAGAAATGATCTGTTTATACAGTCCCCGTGTGCCCAAAAACCCAGTTAGAAAGTTGCTGCCCTGTTTCCCCGGCTGTCAACAGAAAAAAAAAATCCACTTTTCTAAGGGAAATATTCAGAGATATTCGAAAAACGAAGGAAAAAACAGTGTTAAATGCAAAAGAAAAACCGTTTTATTCTCATTCAACGCTGTTTTTTCCCAAAATTTCCTCCGTTTTTTGGATTCAAATATCTCAGCAAATATTTCACTAAGAAACGTGGAATTTTCTTTGTTGACCTCAAGAGAGACAGGGCAACAGCTTTCTATTTGGGTTCTTGAGCACAGGGTGCCCTTATAAAAAGTTTACATTTCAATAACTATACAACCCCTTGCAACATGAATGACATATCTGGGTAGTACACATTATTTGGATACTTTTCCTAATTAGAAGTATGCCTCTAGGATCAACGGTTCGTCCGTAAAATACCATACGCCCTGTTATCTATGCACCCTGTATAGGAATCACCGAGTAGAATACTCAATTCTAGGATGACAGAGGGAAAAAGAAATGTATTGAGTTTATTCGAGATTACTTTGCATTTGTCGTCGTCGTCGTTCAAGCCTTTCTCCTCCATGGCGTCGTCGAAGAAGCCTTTCTCTTCTGCGAAATCCCCAGCGTAATGCAGGAAAGCCTCGTCTTCGAACTTGTCTTCGTCTTCGGCGAAGCCCGAAAGCCTGTCCTCGTCGATGTAGAATCCAGATTCCAATTTCTCTCCCCCGAATACCGGATACGCGTATCCGTCGTGATTGGAATGGTCGACGGCTTCCTTGTTGTGCAGCAGATACACTTTGTCCACACCCGGAACGATATCTTTTCCCGGCAACGGAATGAAGTCCGCTTCCCAATCGTCTCGCATTTCCGGTTGCCTGCTCGGTTGCCTGGTCGTTGTTGAATCTTCTTTCGAAGGCAACGGGCTCGAAATCGATGGCTCTGAGAAAGAGAACAACACAATCAAAAGATCAAGTCTTGTGATAACTTGACTGGATGCATCTGAATAAATCTGACGACAAATAAAAAGGATTTAGCAATAAACTTCCGTGTTTAAATAATTGTCAAGATACTCTTGTGCGCGAGATTAATGATTAATAAAATAGAAGCGTGTGTTCAATTTTGGGTTCAATGAATTATTAATAAATACTAATCACATAATATTTACACTAAATATAAATATTAAATAATAATTATAATCACCCCAGGGTGTACTCTGTAGTTATACTGACACTACTCAGTGTCAGTATAACTACGTCCGTTCTGGTGGACGTATTTCCTTGAAACGTGGTATATACGTTATTTATATAGACCATGGGGGGGGGGGGGAGGGAAATGCTATAGAAAGCACCATTTTTTTCACCTGGTGGTCATAAATTGAACTATCTTTCATTGCATAAATCTCTCTTTAATGGTCTAAGATTTTGAGAAAAACTGCTCAGAGTACGGGAACGTAATGTTATGTAATGTTATTAAAGTCAAAACGTTTGAGCGAATGTTTATGCCTTTCTGAATAACATGGGATTCAATCTATCATATCTTTTAGATCGATGATTTTACAATATATTGCGTGCCGTTGCTAGTTGGTGCGAAGTACCGAGCATTGAGCTCTTGTTTTCTCCATCATGGTTTCTCTTTTATAGAGATAGTTTTCAGTTAGTTGCAAATGGGCGAAAAGCTCACGACAAATTAAAAAAAAAAAAGATTAAAAATCAACGAATTGATACGAAAAAATATGGTTTTCACTAAATAGTTTAATAAAAATATCATCAAAATATATAGTATGCAAGGGGACCCGGGTTCGATTCCCGGTGGAGACAAATCAATCTTCTTTAAAAATATTAGTTTCGGCATATATATATATAACATCCAGAAAATTCAGTTTTTCAGTATATTATCTTAGTGTTGAGGGTTTTTTTTGATAGTTAAAAAAAATTAAGAATTTCACTCAGATGACAATGTATCATTAAAAATATTCGACATTACATATCAAATTCGATACAAACAGTGCTTATAATTAATGTTTATTTCGATTTGCGTAGCATAACCTAACCCCCCCCCCCCCCCAAATTTCATTATGAGTACCCTTTGTAAGTCGAGCTGCATCCAAACGATACTCAATTTCAACACACTCATCTGGCAATATCAATTACGCGAGAGTTACGATCCCTTCGGTGATTCTTGACTTCAGTCCTTCATTTCTGGTTAAAAGTGAAGTATAAACTTTGTCTTCGACATATCTTTTCAAGAAGAAATCAAGCGGGGGGGGGGGGGTGGTGCGCTCGCTTAAATGTAGAGATCGAGGTGGCCATAACAAGGGTCCATTCCATCCAATCCATTACCCCACGGAATTACTAATGCTAGTACTATTCATGTCACTATTTATGTATTAAAAAAAAGGAAAAACTTTACGCATTTCCGTGCAAACCACACTTTTTTATGCCAATTGGTTGATTTTTAATAGTTTTAGAAAAGCAAATGAATGAAATGTATTAAAATGTATCATCGACTTTTCGCCTTGCTCGGATTTGCGAAAATGCCATCAAGAAGTACAGTATATCAACAGTTAATGTTTAGCATGTCAATTGTCATCGGTTAGACAATAGTAAGTAGAAGTAGTATGCATATATTTGTTATTATATGAAAAAAATGCGTTTTAGTTTGCACATACCTGTCGTGTCGGAACACACACAGGCCCGACATCTACCCTCGGGTGCTTTAGGTTCCAATTTACAGTGAGAAGGACATGAAGGTTCCTCATCACAAGGAGATTCACAGCGACATTTCTGGCAGCCGTCTTCACCGACGATAACACTGCACGTATATCCCAGACATATTGGCGGAGGACAGTGTTTCTCGGAATCAGCTGGAATTATCACAAGTAGATTATTGATGGCTCATTCCTTTGTTATTTTAGGTTTTCGCAAAAATGAACGAATCTCATTAAAAAATTCACATTGCAAAATATTATTCCCTCTCATAATAAACGATATAAATAAATTATATATATATAAATAAATAACATAAACCCTCCGAAAGGAGTGAAAATCCTACGGTATAGTAATATCTAAAGTTGAAATATGAAATAATATCACGTAAACGAGTGAAAATGAGCTGTAATAGTTCCATTCCCGTAATGTGGTAGGTGAATAAACATTAAAACTAGAAGTTTTATACGGTCAATGTTTTTTAAAATCTGCTTCCTTTTTTTTTTCTATTTGGCTGGAAGAAATTTACGCATGTCCATTTTCTACGACCTTCTCGGTATTCTTTTTGAGATTTGGGGCTATTTTAGCTCGTAAAAGAAGCAATAATCAAGAATTTCTACTCTTTGTATTTTGATAAATTTCCATGCAGATATTACGGGTACAGTTATTTTGAGTATAATAGAAACAGGCGCAAATTTCATCAACTGAAGTTTTTTTTTGAATATCCTTGAATTTATACACGGAGCTGAAACAAAACCCATAGTTCGATTTCGTTTCTTTGCTTTGATGTTTTTTTTCTTCACATTTTACTTTAAGCATCTTATGATTTTTTCTAAAATTATTCTTTTCAATCATGCTTCTTAAAACACCTCGTATCACTTGAAGTGCGAATGTTATTTTATTGCATCCGAGGGGGGAAAAAAAGTGAAATTTCATTGTAGAATGGTATTTCAATTAAGAGTGCATGGTGTGGCATTTAAACCACGGTTAATGTTTGAAACTGAAAAAAAAAGGAGAAAAAAAAAAACTCCCCACAAGGATTTTACTTACCACGAGCAGAACGTGATAATTTACAGATGCACGTTGGGCAAAGTCCTGAGGATGACGACTCATTTTGCAAGTAACAACCATCCAGACATTTTGGAATTTCACAGGGCTCTTTACAGGAACAAGTTGGGCAGCCATTTTCATCGCTAGAAACTACGCAGTTGTAGCCTTTGCAAGAAACATCTGAACAATTTTGACTTATCTCTTTAGAATATATGTAATCCATAGCTTGTGTAGGAAAAAGAAAACGACTTATTTTAAAATAGAGTAACAAATAAAACACACTGGAAAACAAAGTAACGTTAGTACATCTGAATCGCTCGTGTTACCTCAGTTTTAGAGTTTTATACATTTAATTACTCACCAGTTGAAGAATTCCAACACTTGCAGCCGCAAGTGAGACCGTCTCCTTCTATGGAATCCAAATCGAGATCACAACCAGACGGACATTCTTTAGGTTTACACGGTAATTGACAGGAACATTCGGCGCAGGTTCCGTCTGAACCCAGTGAAATAGTGCAATTGAACCCTCTACATTCGCTCGTTGGGCACTGCTTATCTTATTGAATAAATGATGTTTTTCATTATTAGTTACCCATTTAAAACAAGAAAACGATCATTGCACACAAGAACAGTTTCTTTTGAAAAAAAATATAATTCCAAGTTCATTTTTTAATTCAACTTTCAAAAATGAAGTTTAGAAGCAAATGACATCAATATTTCCTCAATAGCATATTATATTATTAGTAAATTAAAAACAAATATTTTTAATTTGAATAAAAAAGAAATCAATGAGGACTAAGAATTATTTACGAGATAGAGAAAAATCCACCCATTTTTAATACATCGTGTTTATATTGAAAATGGATGCGAAGATATTGTATTTAAATTTTTTAATTCAGAAATAATTTAGTTCATGACTATATATCAATACGATATTTGTATACAAATAATGCTAGGAAAGAGAAAAATTATCACTTACCTACGCCATTTTTATAACATTTACAAATAGGGCATTTGTTATCATCTCTACCTTCCATAATACACCCGTCATCACACACCGGTTTCTTACATAGGATTTCATATGCAAGACCTGAAAAAAAATTTAAACTTTACTTAAAATCTGATGAAAGTACCAGATTAAATCAACACAAATACATCTTCAACCGAATCTATGTAATACTCAATTTTCATTTCAACTTCTCAGTAGTTGTGAGTTATAAAATACAACTGGTAATTTTCATATACAGCAAACCCCCCCCCCCTCTTTTGCGGACACTCGCGGGACAAAAAAAAATTCGTCCGTAAAAAAAGGGTGGCTGCGTCACGGGTAGGGGTGTTCTCTGTTAAAACTGTAATATACGGTATTAACAGAGTAAATGATACGATTCTTTGTTTGTGTATGGACGAAATTTTGACTATAAGATGAGTTTAAAGTCATGAAAATACATAGTTATTGCACAGATGCATAAAAAGAAATATTATACAAAAGTTTATATATTGAAATCTATTTTGTATAGCTTGATTTCCGTGTTTCCAGCCATTTTTTTTTCTGAAGTTACTTTTGCTTCAAAACGGAACATATCTGTGCTTTCCCGACATTGAATTCATTTGCAAGAGCACGACTTTTTACGTTTTTCGAGGACACACATTTTTTCTTTGAGGAATCTCGTCCCTTAATAATATAGAGTGGCGATTTTTAACAGAGCTAGCCATTTGAAACAGCATGAAATCATGTAACACATATACGAGCACAACCAGAAAACTAACATCAGAGTCGCCAAACATTAATAAACTTCAAGCCAAAATTTCCTTGAAAAGTAGCCACCAAAGTCAATCAAATATTAGAAGTTATGCTGTCATCTAGTGAGCATAATTCGAACCAGAGTTGCAACTATTGTAGGTGTCCGTACAGGGATTTTAGTCCAATAGAGCAAATGATGAAAATGGTGTCCGTGACAGTATTTGAAGGGAGACCCCTTAAGCAGAGTTCGAAATACATTATTTAATTAGTATTTTTGCGGGGATATTTTTATTTGGCCGTGAAACAGGGATGACCGCATCTGAGGGGTACAGAGGGGTTTTACTATATTACCTGTTTGTGAATAAAATAATGTTTCGTTCGATTAAAATATCTCATTAGAATTTATGAACTACTGGAAACAGGATTATTGCAATATTATTTGAAATATGAATTAAAGAGTTTGCATTATTATTAAAATAATATAAAAATATAAATATTATTTTTGTTTTTTTATGGATGATGCGTAATTATGAAAACAAATTCATTTTGATATTATGAAGGGAAAATAATTTATAAATAAAATTATAATGAAGAGACCTTCTGTTTCACAATGACATATTGGACACCCGTTTTCGTAGCTTCCGATTTCTTCGCAACCTGATGGGCAAGCCTTCTGACCACAGCCGTAAATAACTTCTTGGCCTGAAATCATAAATAGTGAATACAAATGATCAAAAGCGTATCAAAACTAGTCCTGGGAACTAATGGATAAAAAAATAATATTCATGGATAAAAAAAAAAGTTCACATAATTGCCAGTTTGTTTTTATAGCCAAATCTTGAGCAGTTGAACTAGTTATAATTAAATATATGATACTGAGATGAATGAGGTACATAAAATTGAATAATAAATCAATTATAATTTATTAACAGATGAAGAAAATACGAGACGATGTCCCCGTTAAAAAGTCTCGCCACATGCCTACAACGGCACAAATATTCAGTCATCACGCATCATTGAAAATTTGAAATACAGGGATGGCGGCATTAAAAACTTACCCACAACACAATATGCGCACTCAGACTGTCAGGTACACACATATTAACATTTTCAGCACAACTTAGTCGGTAATAAAATTTCCCATCGCGATAGACCGGAGTTGTGCTCAGATTGAAAGAAAGAATAGATGAAGACATTGATTTTATTTCAAGTTCCAATTGAAATAACGAAGTTCGAGAAAAAAGAATTTATTTATTTTGTTATAAATTTTTACTTAAACTCATAGTTGTACGTTATTATCTATTTATATAGAGATAACTTTATCACGCGTGCGTGTATGGGTTACGGCAAATGTGATAAATCGGTTATTATACATACTTACCAATCCTCTTGGTAAGCTTGATACATTTATCACTTTTACCAGTGAATATGCATAATACTCAAGCGTCGTTGGTAAATTTGATAAATTGTATTAAAAAAATTATCAATTTACCGGCGAATAGGCATAATAGCCAAGTGTCGTCGGTAAATTTGATAAATACTTGAAGTTTATCCCCTTTATCTGTGATTATGCATAATGCCCTAGTGTAATTGATGAATTTGATAAATATGAAAAAAAAACTTGTCCCCTTGCATATTACAGATAAAAAGATTCGGAGCGAATATAATTTGAGGTTAAATGAATAAATTTTACAATGAAAAAAAATGACGTTAATATACTTGAATATATGCCACTCTTCTCATAGAAAGTGAAAAGAAAGAATAGGATACTTCTAGTTAAAAATGACAAGATTATCATTAGAAGATAGAAGTAAATTTGACATTAACTTACATTTAACAATGGGCTCGCATGATTCTATGTCGCATTTGACTTTGGACACCATACATGTTTCTCCTAAGGCACATTTCATGTTCTGAAACAAGATGTAGAAATGCAGCAAAAAAAAGAATGAAGTTTTGAAATTTTTCAAAAAATTAATTTTTTTTATCTATAAACTTTTAAGTTCAATATCTTATTTTATTTTATGATATGATAACATCTGTATGCTGGAGGTAAGGGCACCATGTCACAAAAAATAAATTTTAGAGGAGAGCAGTTTGAAGGTTTTTGTGTGTCTATTTAATCATACAATTTGCTTGTTTTATAAATTCAATACCTCTGTTATTTATTGAAAAAATAAGATTTAGTGTTTTACACCCCTGTATAGTGGAAATACAGCAAATTAATAGCGTTATTTCAATATTGGCAATAGTAGATATAGTAGTGTCTTTTACCTCTGGCATACAGATAGAAGAAGTTAGTCTGTGTATTAAGACTAATTTTGGCAGCTTCATCAGTGAATAAATTTATCTTTGAAAATTGTTCAAATGATCATACACCTGGTATTACTACTACTACTACACCGAATGATTCACTTCGTAAACTCTATGTGGAATTTCTAATATAAATAGGTTTTAGTTGATATAAATATATGAGATGTATATTTATAATATATCTGAAACTATAAGCAATTATTAATCATGATGCACATACTTTACATGATTCTAGCGTATTCTTATCATCTTCTATATCTTCTGTGTTGTTGCCGTCTACTGATGAGCTTGAATTTTCAAGACCAACTATTATAAGAATAATATGGCTCTCAGTATCAATAACGTCTTTAGAAAGGGTTACAGAATTAGATCGTAAAAATTCAATAATCGTACGGCCTAATGATGAACGACATTTGTGAGAAAATAAAAGCAATTATCTGAGAGAGAGATGCTTGCAGAGTTGTATAAAAACACCAGTTTTTGTTTCAATTTTTTTTAAATCACAATCATAAGTGTTCCTATGTTATTGAAAGTAGATATTTTATAAGTTCGTGTATTTCTTTAATATAGTATTACTTCTGTTTCTCACAAAAAAAATAATCCCCCAGATTACAAAATTACTTCTTGAAATTTGAATAGGAATGAAATTACCCTCCTAAAATTTTCTTTCGGATAACACTGGTCTGTGTTGTACTTGATCATGTGTTGTTTGGATGGTGTCACTCTAACATTCTAGAGTTGCGAGATTTTAAATTCATTCCTGGCCTCTATTGGCGTTCAAACTATTAATATTTGAATTTTTTTTTTGAGTGACTCATAAGAATTACGCCAGCTTTTTTTTTATATTTCTGCGTATATTTAAATGAGTAGAATCAGTGCTTTTCTTCTAAACTTTTTAATGTCGTCACCTTGGGACCTTTCCTTGTAAGTACTGAGCCCCATAAAAAATCACTACGTAAATAGAATGAAATTTCCATTCTAAAAATAAATAAACAAGAAGAGTCGTAGCCCAGAAGAAATTTTAATTAGTAGCGTTTTCGTCCATATTTGCCCAATCTTCAGTGAATTTTTCATTCTCAGATATGGACGAGACATTTGGAATTCTATTCTCTAGCGGAATATAGCTCTTAATCTATCTCGACCGCGACCGTGAAAGCCTACATTGTTCTACCATTTTTTTTCTTTTAATCGCTATTATTATTTCTATGCTTACTAAGGGCGGTGGCGTTGATATGGCATATGCAACCAGAGCATTCGTTATCTGGATTTTCGGGTTGGCACATTTCTGGGCAGGGCATGCACCGGGATTTGCATCGACATATGGAGCAACCATCCTCTTCCCGAGTCACCAGCCAGCAATTGGTTCCCTGGCATATGGGATCAGGACATGCCCTACCTGCAATGCACATTTCGTTATAAACTATGTACTTTAATCACAAATCATTAAACAATATTATAAATTAATCAACTTCAAAATCGTTATAAGAAAAATGTCTCGTTCTTTTGTGTTTACCTCACTTATAGATTTAATTTGATTTTATCCTTTCATTTACAGTTTCTTGATTCTATCTTTTTTTGTTTAAAAAACTTCATGTTCTTTTATCTTGGATTTTCCCCCTGGAATTTTCCACGATTGTACATCATAGTATAGCAGAATAGCGCAGCAGGTCATCAAGAAATTTTGGTTGGATATTTAATGATACTATACAAATAAGTTTGACTTCATGCGTGTTGTAGTGTTTTTTGTTTGCACCAAGATCTGTAGAAAGTGCTTAAAATAGTCCCATTGCTTAAGAAAACATCAGGTAAATTGCCATCGGTAATTATACAAGATGGATGAGAAGTCTTGGACACATTTTAAAAATTAATAACAAGTCAACCAATTGGCATAAAAAAGGTAAGCAGTTTGTACTAAAATACGTAAATACGTATTATTATCATGGCCTAGATTTTTTTTTTGATAAATTAAAAAAAAAATATGTTTAAATTTCACTAGGTGGAGCTGTAAACGAAAAAACTCGACATGCATAAAGTGCAACACAAACAGTGCATAATTAATTTTCTAATTATGAGTCACCACACTAGTTCGCAGCGCCACCTATGAGTGGAATTCGAACTTTTTTTAATAAAAAAAACTCTTGGCCACCCAAGTTTATCGTCCACCGTGTATATGTTAAGTATATTATAATAGATGAGTGGGAAACTCATCTGGAAAGCCTGTCAATTTAATGACCTCATGAGCTCATTAAATGCCCTGCTCGTCCATATTTTACTTTTGCAGGGGGGAGGGGCGCTTTAATCATTAATAAAGTGGAAACAAATATCGCAATATGCGAGAACGGTTTTGCAGATTATAATCGTTATTATTATGTTGATTATGACAGTTTAATTAAGCAATTATTAATAAGCAGTTTGAAATTTAAAACGTTTATCTAACTGAGGAAAAAATGATTGCAAAGAAATCAATGAAACGAGGTGAACTCACTGTCTTTCTGTACACAGGTATAATCAGGGCAGCAAGAATGGGGTTTGTAGACGGCCTTGCAGTTGACGTAGTCGTTGTTCGGTGGCGGTGGGCAAGAACTGTGGATGCACGTGAAGTCGGGCGGCGTTTTGCAAGTGCACGTAACGCAATTCGTCGGGTGTTTGATGTCCAACACGTTACCGATCGGGTAATAACGGCCTTCGAAGGAGCACATCTCATCTGTGAAATGTAAATCGACCATTTTAAATACACACTGCCATGATATTGAATTAGTAAATGAAATCCTTATAGTCAAAGTTTGTGTTGCCTGAGCTGTCTACAGCTTAAGTACCCATCACAAAATTATAAAATTTCCAGAACGCCTTAAAAAAATCATGAGGAAAATTTCTGAAGACTCGGTTTCAGCCCGAAATTTTTCACATAGCTTTTGGTGCGGAATCACTGTGTATTCGTAAGAGATTCTTACCAGCAAGGCATGTTCTTGTAAACTCAACGTTATATTCTTTAGTGAAGAAACTTGAAGGGAAATGGTTGAACTAGATATGCTTGTCACGAATACACGAATATGGATCAGTTTGGAAACATGTTTTGAAAAAATTTGTATGTGCATTTCAACTTGTGTAGAAACCACCCCCTAATGGTGAATGTCAACAGCTAATTTTTTTTTCTGTCTCAGTATCTCCCCGAATCCTTCATTAAGGCATTCCCAGAGTTTCGTAACCTTGTGATGGGTATTAAGGCTGTAGACAGTTCAAAACTAGCCGTGTATACTATATATACCATGTATTTCTAAATATCATCGTATTCAGAACTTCGAGTTTCTTATGTGAACATTTAATGCAGGTGTAACTAACAAATTAATGTTATACTTTCCTCACTCACCAACCCCTATACTTTTCTCACTCAATAAGCTCCAAATTTCTGAACATTGTTCAGCGGTGGTGAAAAAAGCGAATAGAACGCTCGGTCTCATTTTCAAAAAGATCTCTTCGCGTTCTCCTAAAGTCATTCTTCAGCTTTTTCGAGGCTTAGTTCGTCCTGGACTGGACTTTGCTGTAAGGTTTTGGAGACCATACCTACAGAGGGACATAGACTTGGTTGAAGGGGGGCAGAGAAGAGCTACGCGTGTCCTTATTGGCACACGGGGCTTGAGTTATGAAGAGAGACTTCATTTTTTGAATAAGTTTACATTGGATGAACGCAGGTGTCGAGGAGATATGATCGAAGTGTTTAAAATTTTCAATGGGATGGATAGGATGGACCATGAACTTTTAGTACACCGCCAATCCACTGCTTTTACAAGGGGACACCAGTATCGATTGGTGAGGGACAATGCAAGGCTATGGTGTCGCAGGGAATTTTTCTCTAATAGGGTTGTTAATAAATGGAATAGCTTACCCCCGGAGGTAGTAAATTGTAACACAATTGACACGTTTAAAAAGAAATACGATAAACATGTTGGGGTAAATCGAGAAGCTATCCATTCTTAGAATAAGACAACCATAAGTATTCTTTATGGGCATTGTATAATATTTTATCATGTGTATATATTGTTTACAGTTTTTGTTAATTGAATTTTTAATTGGGTTGCTATATTTTTGAAACATATGACATCCATATTTTTATGGGCATCTTTTTATCAGATACCTCGTTGGGCATTTTGCCTGTTGTGGCGTTGTATTTGTATTTGTATAAATTTAGATGTAGATGAATAACCCATATGGTCGGAGACGTACACAAGGGGGGGGGGGACACAAGGGCCCCGTGGCATTCCCGTTATTTGGGGAGGGGGGTTAAGGGGACATCATGCCCCCCTGGCTTTGAGAAATACAGTAGAAATAGTATATATATGTACACGCACACACAAATATATATATACATACACTGAACACATGTTCTTTGCCCCCCCCCCCCCCGGAACACGTTGAAATGACGGTCCTGTCGGGCACGGGGCCCATGCCCTCCACCCCAAGACGATTAAAAATTAAAAATATTTTTAAACATCTTTGTAAAATAATTAAAATATCGAATGAAAATATCCACAAGATGCTATCTTAATTTATGTTAATTTAAAATGCTTTCTGAAGATTAGTAACTGAAAATTCTGTAGACGAAATCTTGGCGCCCCCCCTCCCCCGAAATGATCCCCTCCAAAGGTCGATCCTACTTATGGCCCGGTATATGGTATGATTGACTCGTATCACAAAATGTGCATACCTTCATCGTCTTCAGATTTGTAACTCGGTACTCTGTTGGAATTTCGTCCGAATGTGAAATCTTCATCTTCTAGGAGAAAATAAATTTTAGTAAAATAAATAAATATTGGATGTAAAATTATATATATTTTTTTAATTAAACATTTTTCTTAAAGCTACAGAAGTGAGTTTTGTTTACCGCAATGGTAGTCAATCGGACAGCACGTTTTCTCGTGATAAATCGGTATGCATCCCTGCCTCAGCTTCCTGGCGTCACGTTCCAGCATACAATCATGTTGTCTGCAAGTGGCGCTGCTGATTCCGTTCCAATCTTTAGTGCACAGGCATATCAGGCACGGATCTTCATCCGGATATATCTGTTCACCCTCGTAGTACATCTTGCCTTTGTATTCGCATATAGGAACTGAAAACGAGGGAAAAGAACATGAGGGCACATATTTGACGATGAAACCAAAACTACAGAATAGATTTTGCCAAACACATTTCGAAAAGATGGTATTTTTTCGGCCTGAAATATACTGATGAAATTGAATTTTCTGGATGTTATGCCGAAACTGATATTTGGAAAGAAAAGTGATTTGCCTCCCCCGGGAAACGAACCCGCGTCCGGCGGGTTCGTATACATACCGGGCAAGTGCACTAACCAATACACCAGAGACACTTTTCAATTCCTCATAACACGCACATTCATTTTTCTTTCCGAATATCAGTTTCGGCATAACATCCAGAAAATTCCTTTTCTCAGGACATTTCGAAAAGCTTTTAAGATAAAATGCGTGTGAAATTACTGTAATACAATGGGATAATTGTGATGTTGATTACTGGATACATAAAAAATTGTATTCATTTGAGAAATTCCCTTTTATTTGAAGACTCCATAAAAACTTTTTTCTTTCCATTATTATTTGTGCGACTACTACAACTTAACCATATATGTGCACCCGTACATATTCCTTTGCAGAATTTCTAACGGATCGGTACGTGCCGGAAAGGTGCGGCCTCTAACGTATTTATGTTGTCAGAGACGGGCTTATTTCAAGATCTTGCTGGTGCTGCCATCTGCCTTCCATGTTTTGAACTTAAAATGCTTTAATTTTCATGTTGTATATGTTGCAGGTCTTCTTGTGCTCTCTGCGGATAGACTTTTTAAAATTATTATTTGTACTGACACACGTTTAACGGTTATTATTTTTCAGAGCTCACAAGACAGCTTGGGCGCAAAATATTTTATTGTTCCATATGCATATATTGTCTTTTGCAGGCCAAGTTTAAATTTGGATTGATTTTCATAATTTTTTGTTTTTTTTCCTCCTTTTAGTCCTGTAATTCAGAAGCATCAATCAAAACATTCATGAAAAAAAAAAAGTTATTCTATGCATGTTTTTTCTTCTGGTTTTGTCAGAATGTTCACAGAAACTACATTTAAAAAAATGGTATTCCTTAAAATATAGGTGATTTGAACAAGTTAAATTTTTATTTTGTAGATTAAGTTTGGAATCTCACACCTTTAGAAAATAAAATCAAGTGCTTTCGTGAACGATTTTTTTTTTTCTCATCAATAAAACCGATGTTCATGATCGGGAACATTGGCCGTTAAAAGGTTGAATAGGTTTACCAGATTCGATAACTGAGAAAGGAGGACGGCTGCGCGCGCACCTGTAGTGACGTCACTTTCCCCAATTTTCACAAGAGATGGTACCACTATTGCGACCCGAACCGGCAACAAACCACAGCAGAAACTTTTTCCGGATAAAATAAAAGCGCAAAAAAATAAAAAATAAATCTGGGAATTTTTTGGCGGCTATTGTTTAGTCAGTCGAAAAAAAAAAACCACAACAACACTCATGTTAATGAAGATATATTCTTCGATGTAAGGGAAACATTTTCTGAGAAAAGAAAAATTCCGGAAACTTGAAAAGGAGGAAAAAAAACGGAGAATTTCCCGAAACGTAGGAGGACGACTTGTATCACTAGGTTGAATGAAAATAAAATGATCTTATCTTGAAATTTTCAAAAAAGATTGAACTATTTGAGGACGTGAGAACATTTTATGAAAACGGTTAAAATCTTAACTTTCTTCAGTGTTGTATTCTACTTATTTTTCAGCACAAAGTCTCGATAAAATACGCAATAGAAATTACATTTATTTACTCGAAAAATATTACAAAGACTTCTGCCAACAACAGACTGTCTGTCTTTTCTGTCTTGAAGCAAACTTGTAGAATCAAAAGTAATATGTATGCTAAAACTTGTGCAAGTGTGAATATAAAAAATATAAATACTTACCATCGTATACTGTATCTTCTTTCGCAGTAGCTGAAATAGGGAAAACAGAAATTAAAATAATTATTCGCAAGAATGAAGTAAGCAGAAAATTTAGTACACACCAAATTACTTTGTGAAAATATGCAGCTGGGGTGCAGAAAAAGTTTTTATTATCTTCTGATTTCTCGTGGATGAAATACAATTTTAATTCCGAACGCATATATTTTAATATATAAAAAATAAAGATTAAGAAAACTCTTCATGGCGAGAGGGATCAACATTATTTTATCCAAATGAAATTGCTCACAGTGGAAAATTACTGCTTCGATGCATGTAATTCTATATCAAAATGACACTAAATTTCACATCAAAATTTACGAATTTAATTAAGGGCTAGCCCGATCAATCGATTAATTGTTAATCTCAGTTAAGAGTTTTAGACTCGCTCAATCAGATTAAAATTTTTATTAAAAGTTCATAATTTATTTTGATTTATTTAACGAAACCGATTGGATGTCTTCGAATTATATTCCTATATGTAACATTTCAGAAAAGTGATCATATTTAAAAATATTTAAATCGATATTTTGAAAAAAATTTTGACATGGGAGAAATAGAAGTCGATTCAAAGAAAACTGACCAATGATTTCAGTTTTAAATCGGGCTTGATGGAAGTTTTAGAAGACACAAGACAAAAATTTCGCCTGATGTCTCCAATGTACACATCAGGTCCCCCCATTTTACAATCATTTGGGGGCACTGAGCTATAGGGAAAGCGATGAGCTATAGGGAAAGCGATGAGCTATATCTCCTTATAGCTCAGTGTTGGGGGTAGTTTCTAGAGAAAAAATAGCAGTACTGAAGATCGAAAGAAGTTTCGAAATCAGTGAATAACCTAAAATGAAAGATTTTCCATGACAACATCCTAGTGGATAATTTCCACGATACGACAAAAATTTTCAGCATTACTTCATGATCGTGCAGCCTTAATTTTTTAATCGATTCCATTATGTGTTTCCATATAGCGAATACAGTGTAGGTGAATGAAATGTATTTTGTAGCATCAATTAAAAAAAGAAAGTAACCACAAAAAGTTTGTTATGAAGTGATAGCACATTTAAAAATATTCGATTAAAACTCGATTAATCGATTAAAGGTTTCCGATTAATCAGTTAAAAATTTTGATCTATTCACAGCCCTAGTTTAATTATAATAATTGATAAATAATTATATAAAACGAAAAAGTAAATCTCGCTCTTTTTTTTTCCGGAAGACGTGGTTTCTAGTGCTGCCATCTATACTTGAGTCTGAGAACTGAAATACTAATTTGAAAAGTGCGACGCATCGAAGTCCGATCGTATCGTTTCACGAACATGGAAAATACCAGCATTTACTATGTGGCTTTGATTTGCTATTTTTGCCGTGAAAAAATAACTCGAAAATTTTATTGATTGATAGCCGCACTCATATTACAATATCACAATCAAGTTTAATTATGATAACGTCGTATATCGCAATATGTTGTATTTGTGCTGCAAAAACGCAAAAAACACACCGTTAAAAATGTAAAGTATCGTATTTTACTAATTTTATTAAAAAATCAACATCTTTTCTACGAAAACCTGACAAATAACCCATTTATGATGAATGGAATTTGCATAAGCGAATTATACGCCGAAGCGGACTACACACATATACGCTGAAATTTTCTTTCAAAGTACAAAATTCGCATCTGTGGATTATACGCAAGACGTTATGGTATTAGGGGGGAAAAAAAGACGCATTATCTTTTTTTCAGGCGAAAAATCCTTCTATCGATCTCGGTTGTATCGAGCAGAAATTGTTTTTTTCTGGAACGATATAGTTTTCCGTACAAATAACATGAATATAATACGAGTGCTACTTTTGCTGTTACATCTCGAAAAAATAATAACATAAGTAGCATATCATAACGAGTATAGCTAACTATTAATACAAAATGTCTACAATTTCTCTGACCCGAAAAATACGCAATTTAAAAACTGTAATATCTTGGGATTTATTGAAAAGAAATAGCCCACTGTATTCAGAAAAATTTCTAAAAGAATAAAATGAAAAATTTCATTGAGAAAAACCGTTTTGCTAGCTGTTTTTTCTCGAATTTCCTCAGTTTTTCGAATTCTGTAATATCCCAGTGAATATTGCACTTATATATATAAACACGTGGAATTCGCTTTTTTGGCATCAGGTGAAACAGAGCAACAATTTTCTAATTGGGGTTTGCAAGTTGGAACACACACGGGGAATGTATGAAAAGCTAATTCTTTTATTATTCTTTCTGAATTTTTTCTACTATATAACCCCTTGAAACATGAATGACATATCTGAGTAATACACGTTATTTGGCAGCTTTTTCTAATTGGAATTATACCTCCAGGATCTGCCGATCGATCAGTAAAATGTCATACCCCACTGTTTGCGCTATGCGCCCTGTATAATAATGTTAAATTCACTACGCAATTTATTATTTTTTCGGCTGTATCACGATAAAAAATAGAAAATATAATAGTAATAATGACACGAAAATAAAATAAGAGAAATCTTCGATATTTTTCTACGGAAAGTACACTTATACCCGATATTTGGCTTTTTGCTTTTTTTGTTGTTGCTATATCTTCTATCTAAAATAACATTTTTTTTTATCTAAGTATATATATATATCCCTGTTATAACCAAGCTATTTACATCCAAGATATGCGATGACAAGGACCATCTTTATAAATCCCTTGATCACCGTCTTTTTTTCCTCCCGAACGATCATCTAAAAGTTATCCTTTTTTTTCCTCTCTACATTTCTCTCCTGGGAATGGGGATGAAAAAAAGAAAGCTATACGATGTTTCCTTAAAGATGAGAGGTTTATCTTGCGAGATATAAAATACATTCCGTATATATAACGCCCAGAAATACATATAAACAAAAAAATCTAAGGGGTGGGGATAAATGCTGTCTAGTTTTAACAAGATGTTTTGATGATAAGATTTTATAGAGCTTCTCGTTCCCAATGCCAAGTTTCTGATTTTTTTTAAAGATAAAAACACTGGAAAAACAAGAGAAATAGTGAGATTGCTTTGCACTTCCGATATCATTATCATGTTTATATACTGTATATATCACGCGATACTGCTTATGTATGTAACTGAAGATGTGTAGATTTGGAATTTCCTTGGAGAGATATTGCATGTAAGAAAACTGCTACTGCTATACTTCTACTAGTTTAACGTTTAAAATCAAATAAGATAAGGAATAAATTAAAAAATAAGATAAAATTGAAATTAGATTTAAAAAATGAAGAGAAAAAAGGTGAAAAACAAAACAAAACTGTGTAGAAGATTTTTTAATCATTTGAGACATTATAAAACAGTGCTTCCCAAGTAGCAGATATCATCTCATGAGGAACAATGGAACTAACAAAGAGTAATAGCTAAGAGAAAATACTACTGCCCCCCCCCCCCCCCATATTTTTTTTTCAGACATGGGGCATTTAGAACTTCTTAGGACATTTAGAAAGGCAGGTACCATGGATAAGTTATTCCCTGTTCCCTGTAACTACCAGTTTTTTTCTAATAGTCTGCATCACAAAATGTGAATCTGGGCCAGAATCCCGATATTCAAAATCCTGACACCCCAATTTCCAATAACACTGAACAACAATGAAGTTGCGTCCGACACGAAACTATCATTCTGAACTATTTTCACCTGGTGAACACGAATATCACCAAGAGAAAGTTTTCTTGGCTGTTTTTTAGATAGAGCACTATGTTACTCATTACAGTAGCGCTTTCATTCACCTCGTTGGGCGTTTTTCCTGATGTGGCCTTGTATTTGTATACATAAAACAGTGTTCAACATCTTTCTACTTGTGGACCGGTTAGATTAAGTGAAAAATTCCGCGATCTGTCATACAAAATGTCTTCAACCGATGCCGCCATCTATCAAATAAAAACAAAACTATTTGTAATTATTCAGTTAAAATCGGTTGTTGATTTCAAATCAGCGCGTGGCATGGAAAAATGAACAATATACAGTATATTTTTTATTTTCTTGCCACACATTGGTCTAAATTTTATACGCCATAATACGGGTTACTAAATGTGTACCGGAAAATAATTTTGCAGCAAACATAAAAATATCGTAATCGGAATTATCGCACATAATATTTACATAGGTGTGCCGCACATGACAGTATGAAAATAAAAAATATAGAGTCCCTCTCCCCTCATGCCAGAAGCATGAATGTGCAAATTTTCAAAACGTGGAAATGACGTTCGAATGTTTACTCTACGCATGTTACTCTATGAATGCCATTCCTTATAAATGCTTTGTGACATGCGTTTCAACATTTGCGTTTCAGGTAAAACTTAGCCAGTAAAATAAGGGATCCAACCAGCTGATAAACTCAAAAAATGAACGGTTGCATATGCATAATGAGAGGTTGCGCTCCTGGCATGAGGGGGACGATATGGTATCATCCAGATGTATATTGTTCATTTTTATATATAATAAAACCCAACAGTAAATTTTACTTGGAGAATTTATAACAAATGCTTTGCTCTTATTTGATATGTTGCAGTCGGGGTCCTAACGCGAAGCTTCGCTATTTCAAGAAATATTTATGCGTATTTCTTTTCTATGGAGAGATGACATTGCGTTACCAAAGAAGAATTCAATGTATAACTTTAGAAAAAACCGTAGCCAATTGGCTTTCTCATGGTTAAATTCGTGTTGAGTACACCAAAATACAGAAGAAATAACTGCTTTTGTTTCGGATGTAGAAACTTTGTAAAAATTTGTTGTCTTGTCTAATCAATATAAACTGCTTTCTGCGGTAGGGAATTCTGTTTTCTCGGGTTTTCACGTCGATTTCGGCTGCCAATATTCTCAGGATTTCAGGATTTATGGCTGTCGGGATTATGACCAGACGAACATGAAATCGTACAAGAATACCCCTTCTCTGAATTTTCGTTTCTCCAGAATGTTATAAGATGATAATAAAATTTTTTTATATTTCTTATACTTTGCCTATAAATAAATAAAAAATGTTATATTTTGTATTCGAAAATGTTTTTCCTCTAAACTTACGGCATTCGACGGCAATCGGGCAGCAGTTTCCTTCGGTGTATACGTAATGACAACCTTCAGGCAGAGGTGTTCTTGAATAAACGGACGGGCATTCGACTGTTAGGCAGGATATCGTTGGTGCCTGTGTGAAGTAATCTCTTACGCAAGAGCAGCTTTCGCACGGATTTGTCGTGTTGATCTTCGTACCCACAGGATAAACCTGCTTCTTGTATATACAGGCTGGCACCAGGGAGAGAAAAAAATAATCATCAATCACAACTGAAAACAAAATTTATTCGTTAATCGAACACTCAAATGAAATCTATTATTCCCCCTCAAACAACGTAATGTTAACCGAAATGAAGAGAGAGATGATAATTATCTTTTGATCGTTTTATAGAAAAGAAAAGGAATGAAAATTTTAATCATGTCAAAAAAGGGAAATAACTGTTGTGCGACACACTGGGAAATCAAACATATATCTAAGAATTTTCGAATATACAGGATGCATTGGAAATCCATTTGGGCTTTGCTTTTGGTATAATGAAGTCAACTACTACCACTTGACCGTACATGCACCTCGTACACATTCCTCTGCGGAATTTCGAATGAACTGATACGTGCCGTAACGTGTTCTGCGTGAGTATACAGGGCAATTACTTAATTCCCCTTGCCGCATTTTAATGGTGAACTGTTGATCCTAGAGACATATAATACTTTCAATTAGAAAAAATATCTAAATAACATGCAGAACTCAGATACATCATTCATATTTCTAGGGGTTGTATAGTTATGAAAATAAAAATATTAAGGTTTTATATGGACACCTTGTCCTAAGAAACCCAATTAGAAAGTTGTTGCGCTGTCTCTTTTGAGGAAAAAAACTCGTTTCTAAGTGCAATATTCACTGAAATAGTTGAATTCAAAAACTGGAGCAAAGTTGGGAAAGAACAGCTAAAATTTAGCAACGCTTCTTTTCTTTATTTTTTCTGTTCTTTCCCAACTTTCCTCCGATTTTTAAATTCTAATATCTCTGTGAATATTTTACTTTTTCTTGGCATCAGAAGAGACGGAGCAACATCTTTCTAATTGGGTTTCAGAGTCAGGGTGTCTGTATGAAAAGTTAACATTTTTATTTTGATAACTATATACAACCCCTTGCAACATGAATGACGTATCCGAATTCTGCACGTTATTTGGATATTTTGCGTTTTTTTCGTGTTATTGCTGTTGCTGTCATCGTTCTCCCAAATTTTGAAGTATAGATAATATAAACATAGCTCTCACTCTCACACGATGGAGCAGAACCCCTAGGCTGGGATCTTTGTCGGGCCCCCAAGCCAGACTTTTCATGGGCCTTTTTATAACGAATTTGTTGCACGAAAAAACAAAAAATGATGATAATTGTCCCGGGTTATAGGACTAGAGGCCTGCCAGCCGCACCCATGTGGGGGGGGGGCATGCGTGTAACTGTATGATACATTCATGTGATGTAGACATGTAAGGTGTGCCTATATTATCTGTGGATATACATTTTCAAATGAGAGAGTGGCTTGCATTCGCGTCAAAAGTGAAGTGACTATTTCAGATCGGATGCAATGAAAAAAGCAGGGTGTAAAAAGTTTTTATACGGCCCTAAACTAACTTTAGTTTTTTTATGCTTTCCCTAAAATTATTATTATTTTATACGCATCTTATATATATTGCATCTGATCGAGCGTGGGGATTTTACTATACAGGGTGTCCTGTAAGTGCTAATGCGGCTCCTATCTTATCAACCATCCGTGATAGAGGTATAGTTGTAATGTAAAAAATGCTCAAAAGGAGTTCAAAGTGAGCAAAAATGCTCAAAGGAGTGTGTAACAAAATAAAAATAAAATATAAATTTTTATACTGTTCTCAATTGTTTTTCAATCTTCAATTAGGTAGTTGTTGCCCTGTCTCCTCTGAGGCCAACGGAAATATTCTAAGTTTCTAAGTGCAATATTAGCTGAGATATTCGAATTCAAAAATTGGAAGGAAATTGAGAAAGGAGCGGTACGTTAGTTCTTACTGTCTTTTATAATTTTTCTCCGATTTTTTAATTTAAATGTCTTGGCGATTATTCCACTTAGAAACATGAATTTTTTTCCCGTTGGCCATAGGAGAGACAGGCCAACAACTTTCTAACTGAAAGTTAAAGGACAAGTGAACAATGTAAAAATTTAGGTTTTTTTATTTTGTCACACTCTTTATATTCTCACTCTTAAAACTGGTACAGAGTAATTTTTGAACTCCTTTTGAGCATTTTTTTTTAAATTGGAATCATACCTCTACGATGAAAATTTGATGAGATAAAAACCGCATTAGCATTTACAGAACACCCTGTATTGTAAACCAAAGATGCGTGGCTATCACTCTCCGTCCATAGGTTATGAATAATCAATTTATGAAATTGGTGATTATCGATAGAGCCTTTGATATGTCGGTTTAAAAGGGCCTCAAGTTTTTGTCTCCTTAATTAATATGCAGAAAGAGGTTCTCGATTGAATCATTTGGCTAGTAGCCCCATAGCATTTGGCTGAGAATTCGCCGATATATCGGTGATTGAAAATTTTCGAGAGCTAAAAAAACCCGAATGTTTTCAAAGGATGTTGAGATAGTTGCAGAATTGAATTCCAATCACCACTACCTCTCGGTGAATTTCTATCTAAATGATGCGAGGTTAATTTCGTTCGATACATTAGAAGAAGGCACAAATTTTATTTTTGCCGTAAACTGAATGATTTATAAATTGTTATGAACGTTTTTATTTTACTTTATCGCATCAGATGCGTTATCTGAGTCTCGTAACCCCGTTCTTAAGTTATTTCAGGCTGAAAAGATTTGTACGAACCTCGTATATGTTTCGAGAGGAAAATGTAATACGAAAGAAATCCTTCACACGACGCGTTTGAACTCCTACATTTTCAGAAAATCATATCTGACTACTTTCATTTGTGCCTGGGTTATTTACAAACTAAATGTTTCTATGTAAGTGAACCAAAATGGATATTTACTATATTCCTGCAGAAACGCATTTATTTGCGATTTTGTTCACAGATATGGTAAAAAATTCTAATCCGACACAAGAGAAGGATGAAGAAGAAAATTTCTAGCGAGAAAATGCTCCATGGTTTCAATTTAATACGTATAATGCGCAAGTTTTCGGATGAAAAAGGGAGTTCTCTCTCCGGGAAATTATATAGATAAAACTCGGAAATGGAAGTAAATATTCTCTCCTTTACACAAGTAGGAAAATGAGTATTTTCTGCAGAAACATTAATGTTAAACCCATGGGGTAAATAATAGGGCATACTGTCTGCATATCTAATAATTCGGAGTTGAATGGATTTAAGTGAAGGAAAAATAAACGACAACTCTTCTTCTCTTCTGCGATTTCTACCATTTTTCGTGGGGATGTACCACCTTCTGATTCTTAATAAGAATCCGCTTCTTAACTCCGGATTTGATCTGTAGTTAATAGTAGAGAGGGAATTTTGCTACCACATATTCTTAACTAAGAATCGTTTTTCTTCCGTAGTTAGGAATCGAGTTAAGAACCGAGTCTACCCACTTCTTAACTCGATTCTTAGTAAACAATTTTTTTTCTCCCATGCAAGATAACGTAAATTCTTTTTTTAATGTTAAATTAAACATGCACCCCATATAAGAATAATCTTATATATAAATGAGAAAGTATGTATGCATGTATGTGTTTGTCTTTTGTACAAATCTACAATTTTAAACCGATGGTCACCAAATATTGCATATTTAGAAAACGGGACTGGGATTGAACTATAAGCTACTTTAAAAGTTCATCGCAGCAGGGCAAATGACAGAATAGGGCAAAAAACCGTCGGGCAACAATGGTTACTGGTCCCCAACAATCACTTTCGGAATGTTTACTTTGGTTACCGTGGTTCCCTAGCAATACGCGTACATGCCTTTTAAATGGTTTTTCATTTATTTAATGATGCCCGTATTATGTATAATAATTTATTCCTGTATAATGGTTTGTTACATTTTTCAATCCTCCCATTAATTATAGAAAACCTGGCATTGCCAGGTATTATGGCTAGTTTGTTATAAACCGGAATTTCATGAAAACGGCCAAATTACAGCCCCTATTGTTCCGTTATAATGAGGTTCTACTGTTGGCATCTTAGATGCAACAAAACACTTAAGATTGGTCCTGTATGTGTTAATGAGCCGTTTATTTCTCAAAGGCCGGGATACAAAAGTTCATTTATCAAACTTGAAGAATGTAATCTATAAGCGTATCGATTACATCTGAGTGAATGTAACCGATAAACTTATTGGTTGAATTTTTTCAGTTTCATAAATGAACTTTTCTCAAACTTTTATAGTGTAATTCCGGCCTTACAAGTGTTGTTTATGAATTGCTAGTGTCACATACATTTGGACAGTTATGAATTGGAAGAAAAGCAAGCGAAAAATGCGTTGTATATTATATTATATATATTATTATATATATGTGGCACCTTTATCGTCGAGAACATCTTCATCAGGGACGGAACAGTCATACCGCCAAGGGCAAGGGCAGTCATCAGGAGGTTCGGTATCTTTCTTCCCGTTCCTCCATTGCTTCTCAGCGTAAACAGGACGGCATCCTTTGGCTTCGTAATGCTTCAAATATCGCCACTCGCAGTTACATTCCGATGTTTTGGTCAGCCTTTGGTCTGTAACATCAACAATATATATATATATAACAATAATAATTTTTCGATGGCATAACGATTTTCTGAAAATCATGCACGTCTTAAAAAAACCACGATGCAACTATAGCAATTCAGGAAACATAAATTTCCATGTAGTGTTTTCATGTGTTGTACTATTTTAATCTTGTTTTGTGAAAAAAAAAGTTTACAGTGTACATGTTGTGGTATGAAATTTTTATGTGGGAAAAAAATTATTGGCATTTACTATATTGTGTTTTCCTTGTATATTTAACGTTAGTGCAGTGAAAACAATGCTTGCAACACTGTACTACTCCCGAACTCCGTTTGAACACTCCCATCCGTTTCAAAGAATTTTGGCGCTGTAAAACTATAAGTTTGGCATGATATCCGAGCACAGCAGAGGGCTCCAGAACCCATAGTAATCCTTATATGGAAGATTTTTTTACTAAAAATTTCTGGTGTCAAATTGGGTTCGCAAAAATAGGAGGAGGAAAGCCATCCGGAATCGGCCCATTGGAGTAAACTATTCTCGCTCTAATTTACTCTTGTTTGTATGAAATGACAAAACTTGAGGAAGATGATTATCTGATGATCGAGATTTATGAAACACAACATATAACGAGTCAGATGTTTGAATAAATTGCACACTGAAACGTATTATTATCGGAAATTTTTGTGTGCCATGTGTACAAACTAATGGATAAACCATATCCGAATGGTTAGAATTTTAACATCATCTTCAAGACTTTTGTGGGTTGAATATCGGAGAATTAAACAACGGAACCTCTAATAACATACACTAACCGTTTGTGGACACCTTCTGTTAACGGGCAACTTTTTGAATCCAATGGAATAACGTTTAGATGTATTTCCCTACCTACTAACGGACACTCCCCAATTAGAGAAGCAAAATTTTTGGTTCCATGGTGTCCGTCATTGAGAGGGTTCAATGCAAACACAATAAAACGATTATAGTGAAATTGAGGGTATGTTTCATAACAAATCTAGTTATAAATGACTTTCGTGGATTTCTCTGGAATAACATAAGCGTGTTGATCTCGATGGAATTCCTTAGCAATAGATAATAGTCTCAAACTATAAATATAAGCATGCTAAATAGACTCTATTTGAATACATATTCTATCAGAATGATTGATGAGAACATTTCGGTAATATCTCAATGTAGAATCAGTATTCCGATCATCAACATGACATTTATCTTGTCGTGATCGAGCGAGTCAAGTAATTTCCAATGCTCATGCAGGAGGTCGGAGGAGGAGGATGACAATGGGCATGCATTCGTCAAAAGCGTGCTCGAATGCAAATCGAGATTCGTCATTGCATGCAGGTGTGTGCTGAGTATTTCATGCAAAGGAAATATACCGCAATTGTATACCGCATTCCCATCCAATGGGACAGCAGTCTCTGTCGGCGTAGATAGGAGTACATCCCGGAAATCGCTCGTGGTAATTTTCCCAAGGGCAGTCTATCACTGAGCAAGTGAACGCGTTCGGTTCCGTGAAACCTTTGAAGCAGTGGCAGATAAGGCAGAGACCCCTGGTGGGCAGTTCTGCGTCTTCTTCGTACCAGGTGCCGTTGTAGAAACACGTCCCTTTCCGTAAGTAAAATAAGAATATGACATACGAAAAAAACTATAAACTTTCACAATATTCAAACCATTAAAAAAAATGTGTGTTAAGGCGAATGTCTGAAGTTCGGGAATTTCACAAATTGGTCAGTCATTAAAATGCCCGGATTTCGGACATTGGCCGTGGCATACACACTACACAAGAGATAAAAAATTGAGAAATGACTAGAGCAGTTTTAAATATAATTCATATCCATACTAGCAAGTATTCATGGATATTATGGTAAAAATTAACATATTTGAGACTACTTTAACCTTCACTCTCACATTTGGGTGCTCGAAGAGTCAAGAGCAACTCATAACCAAGACTATAAAAAACATAGAATAAAATTTATATAAAAAATAACAACTATTAAAGTGAAATACTAAAACATCAGTAAATAACAAAATGCCCGATTTGTTATAATTTACTGTAAAAACTAGTAAATTGTAAACCGTATTTTTTTCCAAATTAGTTACAAATTTCGCCGAGGGATGATGCTAAAACACCCAAATAACAGAAATTAAGGTGCATTCAATATATGTGGGGGTGCATCTACATATAATCCGCATCTTTCCGTAATTTTAGTCGTCCCGATTTTTTTCATAAAAATGTCCCGTATTTTCTACGAAGCTAACTCGAATTTGTAATAAATATTATGAATATTCGCCTTCTATGTTTCTCATGATTGAAGGTTTTTTCGATTTTAATTTACTTTGATTGGCATTAACCGTCTATTTTTTCTACCTGTTAGGCAATTTCTCAGCAAGTTTTAGCCATAACTGGCAATTTCTCATGTTTTGCAGCGTATCTGGCTAGGATTGACGGTGTTCCGCATATCTTCGTATTCAGTAGATTTCTGTTTGCTGTACATGGGAAAAAATATGGTCAGCCCAAGTGTATGTAGCATTTTCAGCAATCGCATGTCGCAACCATAAAATCTGGAGATACATGGGGCAGTGTCCGACCTAAATGGGCACACATCAGCTTTATAGATGTAATAATCCAGCAGTTTTCGATCGTTTGTGGATTTTAGGGATAGATCTGAACTTTCAAATTTCTCAATAGAGATGAGTTGCTCCAGTATATCTAGTATCACCACAACTAAGGTAGATTTCTGTCGGTAAATTTTGCGGCTAGTTTGGGAATTAGATGCGGTTGACGATTTACAGTTTCAGTTTTTGAGGTCCATGATTTCATATATGCTGCAAGAATGAAGTAATATTAGAATTATTGAAGAAATAATAATTTAATAATTATTGAGAGTAATTTCAGAATTGTAAAAATGAATAATTCATGAAAAAAATTTAGTCATTAGCGGAAAAATAATTTCATGAAATGAAAAGCATAATTTCAGAATTATTAGTCGAATTTCAGATTCAATAAAAGAAATAATTGAAATTAATTGAACAATTAATTCATGAAAAGGAGTTATTTGAAAACAAATACAAATTCAAATTTAATGAAAGAAATATATTCAGAGTAAATAAAATGTTCAGTATTTTTTCAAGGAAGCTTGTTTTACCACCGAGAATAAAACGGTATGACTTGGTGGTCCGCGGTCTGTGTGTATGAGACAGAGAGAGATCTCTAACGAGATATATATTTTTTTTAATTCAGGAAAAAAAAACCCTTACGCATGATAAATTTTTTTCTGTGCAAATCACAATTTTTAAACACATTTTATCTGAATTTTTAGAATGTGTCATAGAATTTTCACCACCCTGTATTATGAACAATTGATTTTCTCTATCATCATTAGATACAAATCGAACTGCATCCAACTGTAAACACGAGGAATATAGAACAAGAAAAAATATGCATATGGCGTCGTGTACTGTATATTATTCTTCACATATTCCCAGTTAATGATCGCAACAATATGTAATTATCCAATTCAGAACTCATTCATAGGAATTTTTCTTCTGGAAATCACGATTCACAAAAAAAAAAAAAAAAACACATAATGACGGAATTTTTTCTTATTAGAAAATAAGAATTTGTAGGGAAAAAGAACAAAAAATGTTTGATGTTAGTTTAATGACATAGGCGTAGATGTTTGTTTAGTATGAAGAATTTTTTTTTTTTGAAGATGATCATAGAATGTTTCCATTGTGTGTATACAAAAAAAAAACTAATATAATCAGTCTTGGTCTTGGGTTAATTAGAATCTTAGATATTTCCCCCATCGTTATCATTCTACACTTTTTTTACCCACATTCAGTGTTTTGTTTCTAATATTTCATGTTTTGGAATTTTTTAACAAATTACAGAGTGTCTAAAGTTAAAGTGCGAAATTGATTCAGTGCTTTGGATGGAGGGTATTTTTTTTGTTGGAAAAGATTAGCTTTCCACCGATCAGCACCCGCAATTCTGCAAGAATTGTGAATAAAAGAATGAAATTCGTGTCAGCAGGATGACATGATTCACAATATGTTTTGTGGTTACTGTATAACTTTATGAAGACATTCAACTTCATAAAATGGCTTTCTTTTCCAAGGTTTCGTGGTTTTTCTTCTGCATTTATATGTTTGGTGAATCGGCCTCATGATGAAATTTTTGAACCAAACGCATTAATTTTGTTCATTCTCTGAGTACTGGTTTGAATTATCTTCCATTTTTGTTTACGTAATAATATATATATATATATATATATATATATATATACACTGCTGGCCACCCAAATTGCAACACCAAGAAAGACAAGAGATATCGCAACAATATTTATTTTGCAGATAACATGTTGACCAAGCATCAAATGATTAAATTTATAGACTTCTGTGAAGTGTGGTTCCTGCCAAAATCAGTAGCCAGAGTAGCCGCCATTGTTGGAGATCACCACTGCCACACGCCTCGGCATTGATTCAAAGAGACTTTGGATGTGTTCTTGGGGTACAGCAGACCAAGCAGCTTCCACGCGTTGCCAAAGTTGATCTGGTGTGGCAGCTGGGGATGTAATCTGGGCCAATCGTTGAGCAACCATGGACCACATGTTTTCTATCGGCGAAAGATCCGGAGAGCGAGCTGGCCAGGGAAGCAATTCAATCTGGCGATTGACGAAGAACCTTTGGACAATGCGTGCCACGTGTGGTCGCGCATTATCCTGTTGAAATATGGCTGTGGGCAAGCCCTGAAGGTAAGGAAGGACAACTGGCTCCAACACCTCGGAGATGTAGCGCTGGCTTTTTAAAGTACCGGCAATGCGTACTAGAGGAGTGCGAGAGTGATATCCAATACCGCCCCATACCATAATACCCGGTGCAGGACTAGTGTGGCGGTGCATAACGCAGCTGTTCAGCGTCCTCTCTCCACGGTGTCTCCAGACTCGAATCCGACCATCGTGGTGTTGCAGACAGAAGCGTGACTCGTCAGTAAAGACAATTTCATTCCATTGTGCCGTCCACATCCTTCTTTCATCGCACCATTGGCGGCGGAGACGTCTGTGGTTCTGCGTCAAGGGTAGACGAAGCAATGGACGTCTTGCGGACAGACCACTCTGCTGTAAACGGCGTCGAATGGTACGCGCAGACACTGGATGATGCGGTACAGACTGAATGTGCTGTGCTATGGTTCGTGATGTGGCTGAGCGATCCGTCACTGCCATACGCACAATACGCCTGTCATCACGTGAAGTGGTGCACTGAGGTGGATGCGATCGAACACGTCGGTCCGTCGTACCCTCCTGCATCCAACGATCACATATCCGCATTACAGTTGTTTGGTTTCGTCCAACACGACTACCGATTTCGCTGAAAGATAATCCACAATCTCGGTAGGCCACTATCCTTCCTCTGTCGAACTCGGATACTTGATCAAAAGATGATCGCTGTTTTCTACGAGGCATAATTGATCGTTTTTTCAAAAAAACCACAAGAAAAACACAATTGCCGTACTTCAAATCGTCGAAATCTCCAAGCCTTAAATAGCGCTTTGAAGTGGCGCCACAGGCGCGCGTGATGTGCGTCTGCGCTGAAATTCTAATCATTTGTATATCTCACCTCCGCTAATGCATGTTGTAAATTTCATATTATTTGCATGCTTCCTTCAGGGTGTTGCATTTACGGTGGCCAGCAGTGTATATATATATGCAAGACATTTTCATTTATTTATTTTATCATAAAATAATGATAATTCTAATTTTAGACATGTATGTACGGTGTTTAATGAAGAGTGTTCGAAAATATTAAATGAACAATAATTCTGTGATATGAACTATCGTAGTAAAATTAAAATTAAGAATATACATACATGGTGGATGAAAAGTCCTGGATACATTTAAAAAATTTCTCTCAAATCAACTGACATACAAAGTGCGGTTTGCATTAAAATACTTACCGTGGTCTATAAATGTTTTTAATAAATTAAAAAAAAGTTCAAGTTTAACTCACAGGCAGCGCTGTGAAACGAAAAACACGACATGACACAAACATGACGTAACTCATAATAGCATTTATTCTTAGATTTTTAAACGCAACACAAATAGTGAATAGTGCATAGTTAATGTTTTTTGGCAATTTAGGTTACATAAAAGTACCGTACTTCAGCAAGATCACCCTTTCAACCTTTCAGATGTAGCTCTTGCTAAAAAGGTTGCTCATGTTTAAATATGGCAGTTTCATGCACCGCAAATTGTCATAAACACTAATTATACAGTGTTCGTGTTACATTTTATGCGTCAGATCGAGTTTTTCGTTTTACAGCGCTGCCTGTGAGTGAAATTTGAACCTTTTTTTAAATTTATTAAAGAAAACTCTGGGCCATGTTTTAGTGCAAACCGCAAACATTTTTATGTCAATTGGTTGATTTGTTGTTAATTTTTAAAATGTGTCCAAAACTTCTCGACCTCATGATGAAATGAAATGAAATCTTTATACAAATCAACATTTTCATAAGGCTCCCACTCCCATCGAAAAGAAAAGTCAATTGCCGTAGTCGGCAGTATTTTATAATGTGGTATTTGGTTCTCTCTAGTATAATATATCTGTTGTGTCTATTTATATATACGTACTACCATAATTACGCTGCATACATGATAAACGGTATGGAACTGCAACCCTTGCTGCCATCTATCTGATATAAACAAAACTATCTTATGTAGCCTAAGAAAAATTGATGACCGGTTTTGTGCAAAAAAATTAGCAAGATATATTATCGAAATAGGATATAATTTAAAACACAATATTAACTAACCCATTTGCATCATAAGCGCATATATGCGCGGAAATTGCCTGGCTATTATCGCCAAAGCGCATACATGCGCGCTAGTTTTTTATGTATAAGAACAAAACACTAGAGCGCATAGCCATAGCACGCATGTACGGAGTCGTGGGCGGAGATACGGGGTGCAATGCCCCCCAGCCTCAAAGGTGGTGTCAACTGATCTAATGTATAGCCTATATGTATATCTGAATTGACATCATCATTATCGTGCCGCCCCCCCCCCCCCAATAATGACCGTGCCACCCAGACTTCCAAGTCTATCTCCGCCTATGCACGCAGTTAGTGGAAAGTGATGATTGCAAATGGATTAAAGTATTTTTCCGGGTAAAAGCAATAATAAAAAAGGAGGAGTTTGATTCAAATAGTCGTGAAGAAGTAATTAGAACTACAAAACGTACACGTATTATTGCGATATCTTCTGACAATGACGATAGGGATCAAAGTGTAAGTAATTTTGAAATATTTCTAACTTCATACAATAAAAACTTTTTGGTGATATGGGCCAATTTCCCACTTTTTCGAATGATGCAAATGGGTTAATCATATTTCTAGGTATGTCGTTGAATTTTAGCCGATAGTAGTAAAATTTGCTGTCTGTGAAATGATAGATGACTATTGCCGGAATTAACTCTGTATTAGAAAGAAAATTTGAGATATCAATTATTGAAATTCGTAATTTTTTCTATTATCCACTCTGTACTCTCAGAATTGACCAATTCACCTCGTAGAAAATTCAATCATGAAAATCCACATGAACTTTAATTTAAATGTTACAGAGGAAATCTCTCAGTATAATAGAGTAACGCATCGGTATAATATGATATATTTTTGCTCTTTTTGCTTAAAATTTTACTTCAATTTTAGAGTCAGCTTCGAGACTTATTAGTTTTGGACGGTTTGTGAAACGTCGTATGTAATTAATTCATGAAGTTCGTAAAATATAAATTTTTCAGAGAAATAAATCGTCGATGAGAAAATCTCATACCGAAAACATCTTTGATCTCATTTCATTCTCTATACATAGGCAATCATCATATTTATAGTTTTTATTCGAAATAAAACTTCTCTATTCGGGATTTTTATATAAAAATGGAGAAGAAAAAAACAGTTTTCTAGCATTGTCATCTTTCTGGATGATTTCAATCGGAAGAGGTTTTGAGGGGAAAAAAAGGAAATTTGTATAAGAAAAATACATTTTCTGATCAGCGTATTTTCATAGGAAATAACACAACTTTTCCGAGATGGTTCTTGAATTTCTTTTTACTTATTATTATTTGGTATATACAATCCAGAGGGGTTTCCATTTTTTTTATTTAGTTCAGCTCGAAAATCTCTCAGGGAAAAAAATGTATGTACAAAAAAAATTGACATATGCTACATGCTTTTACTTACTCAAAAATGAAGTTGTGTTCGACAAGACGAACGCAAAAGAATAAATATAATATAAAAAGAAAGAATAACCGATAAAAGGATATGGATTTTGCTTCAAGAAGACGTTTGATCTGCACCAAACGAACCAAAAAAGAAAAAATGTTTCCTCATGTTTCGTATGGAAAAAAAGAAAATGTTTCTGACACTAGAATACGTTCTTATACAACATCAAACAAGCCTACGGTTTTCCTGAACGTTCATTTTTTCCCCCTAAGTCTCTAGAGAACAATTTTATTGTTGAATTTCTTCCTGAAAAATAAATATTTGCTTTCAGGTAAAAGCTACATAATCATTGTTATGTGGAATAGAATGATAAAAATCTTACCTTCGACAACTGGCCCATCGTTTTTTGAATCTTTTACTACACCTGTAAATAGAGGAGGAAAGAAAAGAACAGTTATTTAAAGAGATTTGAAAGTTTTGTCGGGCATTTTAAAAACTTGAATAATATACAGGGCGCATAGCCGACAGCACGCATCCCAAATTATTGGCGCACCGTTGATTCTAGAGCCCTGTTTCCCAACGTGGGGCAATTTGATTTTTAAGGGGGGGGGGTCTATTTGAGTATTTCTATGAAGACTTGGAACCTTCCGAACTCCCTTCATTTTTTATATCAGTTCAAATTTTTAAACAATTTCTTGACGATTACTTTTTTGTTTTTCTCATTCAGTTGAAGGGGTTTAATTAAAGGTTCTTGACGCTTTGTATCCCCCTGAAAATTTGTGCCAGTAAGGTAAATTCGACAGACCCCCTGTGCGAAGAACCCTGATTAAAACAGAGAGCGAGAGAACCACTGCCTTTGACTAAGTAAAAGTAGATAGAAATGGGGAGGGAGCAAAAGACCCCTGGTTTTGAAATTTAAGGAGGCAAAGCAAAAACTAATAGTTATACATAAAAAAAACTTGAAAAAATCCTTTGTTATAACACGATGAAGTTTCACCAGCGGGGGATGGGGTACCCCCAGAAAAATTACGGGGGACATCTGGATTTCAGATATGCTTTGCTGGGGCATAGTCTAAAAAAAGTTGGGAAACACTGTTCTAGAGGCATACTTTCAGTCAGAAAAAGTATCCAAATAACGCGTAGACCTCAGGCAAGTCATTCATATTTGAAAGGGTTATATTGTTATTAAAATAAAAAAAATAACTTTTTCTATACGGGCACCCTGTGCTACAATACACAATTAGAAAGTTGTTGACTTGTCTCTCTTGATGCTAACCAAAACATTCCACGTTTCCAAGTGTAATATTCGCAGAGATATTTGAAAGAACGATATTTGAGATTATTGGGAAAGAACAGCAGAAACTGATTTACAACGTTTCTTTTTCCCATTTATGCTGTTTTTTTTCCTCAATTTTTCTCTGATTTCGGAGCTTGGATATCTCAGTGAATATTGCACTTAATAACGTGGATTTTTTTTTTGTCCCCGGGAGAGAGTTGGCAACAGCTTTCTGATTGGGTTTTTAAGGACGGTGTGCTTGAAATTCTTTTTAAATTTTTATTTTGATAACTATACAACCCCATGCAATATGCATAACTTGTCTCAGGTCTACACGTTATTTGGATACTTTTTTCTAATTGGAAGTATGCCTCTAGTGTCAACGGTTCACCAGTAATTTGCGGCGCGTGCTGTTAGCTATGCGCCCTGTATAGTAATACATCGGAATGGGAATATATCAAGAACTGATGAAGCTTCTTCAAAAGGATGTTATCGGATTACATCACTAGATTCAAGAAATGTATAAACATTTGAATACATTCGTTATTTATTTTTTTCAACTTTTTTATATGTATAATCACCGAGCATTTTCGTAAGTTTGATAAATTTCCCTAAATTTATCACTTTCACCGGCCATTATGCATAATGCCCAAGCGTCGTGTCGTTGGAAAACATGATATATTGTTCTATATGATATACTAAACATGAAAATGTATACACATATTGTATCATTATATCGGGGAGCGATCGTAAAATTCATCATATTATCGGGTTCGGACTATATTCATCACACGTAGAAGACTCATTTGGAACTGTTTTCATATTTATCAGTTTCACGAATTACATTAGGGTATTATGCATAATCACAGAAAAAGGCGATATATTTCAATTATTTATCGAATTTACCAACAACACTTGGTTATTATGCATATTCGCCGGTGAAAGCGATAATAACGTGATCTTCACGTATTCCCAAGGGATCAGCATGATCCGTCCAGGGAATTTGTTAGTATTAGTAGACATCCATGCCCGAACCGGGATTCGAACCCAGACCTGCACAGTGAGAAGCTAGTTCCCTAACCACTGCACTGCCAGGCGGCAGTGCAGTGGTTAGGGAAGTTTTCAGTATGTTTCATGTATTCAGTATTTATTGTTCATGTTTTCATTTTTCATTTTTCAATTCATTCTTCATGTTTTCAGTATTTATCAAATTTACCAATGACGTGGGTATTATGCATATTCGATGGTAAAAGTAAAAAATTTATCAAACTTACCAAGATGATTGACCGATTTATCACATTTACCGTAACATATATACGAGTTTTGATCATTGATCATTTTTTGTCACACCGCGGTCATTTTCTACGATGGCTAATTAGACCGGGACCTACAATTTATTACAGATCCTGAACGGTAGCCTTTTTTTATATTCATCGAGAGGTTGGTGCGCTAACCCCTTGGTGTGGGACTCCCCGCGGTAGCCATCTTTTTCTGTGGTCATGTCGCTGTTTCTGCTGTACCAACGTCAGGAAAGTTTCTGACAGGGACGAACCGGGTAGCTAATTTGCGACACCACCTAAGCGAGTATCTCATCGACCTGCTTGATGCTTTGTGTCCTACAGAAAATTTGTGCCAGTAACGTAAAGTCGACGTATCCCCTGTGCGAGGAACCCTGAGTAACCCCACCGAGTTTTGCTTATACCTTTCATATATTTGAGCTCTCAGAACAGCGAAATGAATATGAATGACGAAATTTTCAAACCAGAAAATTTTTTTAAGACTATGTAAAAATTCTTAAATATTTTAGCTACATGGAAACATAACAGAATAAGGGGTAAAAACATTATCCCGACTCCATTTTAATGCAAACCCTTTCAAACCTTAGGCAGAAACATAGATCTCTCTTTCGCCGTAAAACGAACATAATACACAAATAGAAAGAGACGAGGATTATAAAACATTGCATTAAACATGAAGTATGGGCATTAAAACTTTTGTGACAAATACATCCTCGTGTACACTTTTTAACGAGGGGCTTCGCTGAGCAGAGGAGAAGAAACAAACATTATTTTCGATTCAAGAAACGAAATTATTGAAAAGAAAAATGACCCTGTACTCCATAAAAAAAAAACAGGTTCTTCTTTCAGAAAAATGGACGGGAGAAGAAAAAAATGTAATAAAAATATCCATCAGATTGAATCTTCCTGAAATAAAAGGATACGAAACAGAAATTATTTGAGAGGGGATCGTAGGAAAGTAAGTGACATAAGTAAAGTTTGCTTTTCCTTTGCGCCTTCGAAAAGCATTGGAAATTAAATTATTGAAAGCTCACAAGAAAATCAGAAAAATGACAGGAAAAATATCTATCGTATGTAATGTATTTTTTTTCCTCATTTTTCATTTTATTTTCATGGAATTCGATCCCCCCTGGTAGAATGTAGTATGAAAAGGGCGGGAAAAAAAATACATAATGCCATTTGCAACCTGATTAGAATGACTATTTCAATTATTGTAACAAAAAAACGAGGGTTTTTTCGGTGCAATTTAATTGAAATGTGAACGAACTTAAAAAAATGATAATTTTTAAAATGTGTTAGTATACATAAACAGCAATGAACTGTGTACGTTGTACGTACTTAAGTGTACGCACTTATAATTGCATCAAATTAAGGAATAGAAGAGAGAATTCATTATTAGGCAATCTAACATACACACACACAGAGTCATTCTAAATTCATGAGACAAATTCAAGAGATGATATATAAGACATCTAAAAGCATTTTTCATGAAATAAAATATGAGGTCGAATTGCAAAACAAAAGCGGTAGAGGGTGTTTTTAGATAATGCTCAATAGCACTTTACCAAAAACAAGTATACTTTTCCGACAGATTCCCTGCGATATGTTCTATTAACCATTCGAGGGAGCACATGCACTTTCAGATTTGTGCAAGGACCATCAAGAGTGAGTTTTCGTGTGTGAATTGAGCTTTTTCTACTTCGTTTCAAGCTCATAAGTCGGATATCTTCTCTCGCAAGTTGAAGCATTTTCTGGAAATGCTTTGTTCATAACTAGAATTATTCGCGAGGATAATTCAGAAACTCGTGATTCGAGATACCACTTTATTACCTTATAATCATTTTAGGAAAATATATCCATCAGAGAAAGTAAACAATGTCAATCCAAGGGGGTGAATAATAGAGATTATTGTATTCCATTTAAACCCATACACCACTACATGCTTTCGGCTAAAGATTTGGATGATCTGTATTTGAGGTATCGGCAATAAAATTAAAAAAAAAGAAAAAAAAGACTGGTTTCTTTGTTTGCATGTCAGAAATAAAAGGTGGAAGAGATAGACAAGTGCAATAGAGATTTCACTATTGCCCTCACTTTCTCTTTCTCTCTCGTTCTCTTATAAATATGCAGTAGAGATATACATTTTATGGGGGTGGTCACTAAACAGGAGTACGGAAAAAACGGGAAGGCAAGCAAAAAACTTCTGTTCACAGGGTTACAATAAAGCAAGGATGATCAACATTTTGGAGAGTACGGGCCATTTCCTTTGTTTCAAAACGTGTCGCGGGAAACTCAAATGATATGAAAGTGTCCCGTAGGCCACTTGAGTGCTCTGGAGTCGTGCCGTGGGTCAATCAAGTGATCTATAAATATGCCGGGGGCCACTCAAGCGATGTGGAACTACACCTTGTATCACTTACGTTATCAGTGAATATACTGTGGGTCACTTAAGTGATTTAAGTTCAGTTAACACTCTGAGGGTCATATTTGGCCCCGCGTACCATGGTTTGAGCATGTATGCAACAAAGCTAAAAGCTACACGATGGTGATAAAAGAGGTAAAAAACAGGGAGAGCTGGAATGAATTTCTTCCCTTTGTGTTTCTCTCTCCAGGTATTTCGTCCGTGATCGTTAAGAGGTTAAACAGAAACATCCAGCACGACAATTTTACTCACAAAATTCAACAATTTTTAGAACCAATAAAAAATAGCCACCTACGACTTTTTTTTCATACTGAAATAAGCAGTAATGCTAACAATAACAATCCTTCACCACCGAATGACAACCGAATGAGCCATGAAATGCTGTTTGATCATGACTCGCTGGCTAACAGCCGAGATTGACCATGTCTAAACATGTCTAATCTAATCTCTTCTCTGCACTGATCATTGATCTTCCATTCTCTCTCTTGCTATTTCTCGGATCAAGCGCACTTTACTGCTTAGGTGAACCTGACTACATACGACAAAGCCCAAAAGAAAAGGTTTGTTAGACACTAACATGCGATAGATCTATTCATGTCACTAGTGAATGGTATAGATACGGGAGTGGGGATAGCGAAAGTTCTCGGATAAGAGCCCGCTAAAGGTTAATGAATAAGACTCCTTTTTTTGTATATCCTTCTAGGTTTCTTACCTACACTCCATTTAACGAATAGTCCGTAGGAGGGGATAAAAGGAAAAGCCACCATCACACACCAGGCTTCAAGTTGCCTCTTCTCTTTTGTTTGAACGAGTGCTTCTGCTTTGATATAAGGATTGATGCTGTAAGTATAGCTGAGATTTATTTTACCTCCATCCTATTTTTTTTTTTTGCCGCTCTGTCTTTCTCTATTTCTTTTCATTCATCCTCCGTTGTCGTGCATTGAAGTCGAAACATAGATTTTTACTTAAGTTAGATGGAAATGAATGAAGGTTTTTCTCAAATAGCTTCGACACGCGCGCTACGACGGTGAGAATCGCGAATCTTTTGTCATGATCAACTCTCTTCTTTTATGCGTTTTGAGGGAATTCGCAATGAACCGTAACGGCTCATGTAGATACATATGCACACGCATAGCAGGGAGTAAGTGATGGATGCTTTTCTTCTCAAGTCATTGTCCACGTTCTTTGACAAGTAATCGAGAATATTTTCAAGAGCTGGGTGATGACATGTAGGGGGTGAATAGATTGTATTTTCTTAGGCATGATTTCTTCAGGTATGCAATTATTAGACTTGCTTAGTTTTCCTCGCGTAGGTAATTACTAGATGGTAACGCATTAATTAGTAATTTTACTGATGGGTTACTGACACCGAATTGGATGATGTATAATTCAAATCCCAGCAGAAATACTCCAAAACTGTAGCCTTAGAAATGAGGGAGGAAAAGAAATGAGTTTTCATCGTTTATGAGATGATTACCGACACCTCTGTTTTAATCTTCTACTATCATTTGTTTGTCTCTTCTATATAATGGACTAGTCAAACAAGTCAACTTGAATCTAAAAAAAGAATTAAAAATTAAATTCTGAGAAACAACTCTTCTCCCCTGCGAAAGTTGTTAAAAAACACTTTCCATACCCAATTCTTATAAACAGTTTAGGACGAGTAAATTCGTTCCCGTCAGAGAAATGATTAACATAAAATAGTGTTTCTCCGTTCTTGACTAAGTATTACAGATAAGAGAGAGTGTATTCTATTTTCACCCTCACCTATCTGTTCTCTTTCCCCTCTTAAGTACATGTATATACGTAGTATTTTTATACAACCTATTTACCTATTGTACAATTACAATTTACCTATTTTACTCGTAGTACAACCTATTTTAACTTAGAGTTTTTCTTAATTTTTCCTTCTCATCACGGAGATAAAAGAACTTTTTTTAATAGAGTTGTAACGCTTTTTGTGGTGATGAGGAGAGAGGAAAGAAAACAGATAGACTTTTTGAAATTATTTCACTGGCGTTTGGACGCAATATTACGTCATTGATCGTAAAGTGGTTGAAGCGTTAATAAGGACAGCTCAAGCGTGTCGGCGCATATTCTTAGAATCACTATTACACATTTCGCATACGTATTTCCAGGACCACCCACTCGAAAGAAAAGTTGAGAACCACGGAACCAGGCCAATACAAGGTTAAACACAGAAAAGTTCATCCCTTGCATCCACAGATTTACCTTGAAATAAGTCGTAAATGAAACCCTAATTCACTAAATGCAAAGACCAGGAGGTCGAATTAATCGTTTCTACCGTCTAGATTATATTTCAGGGATTTCTGTAGGAATAAGCGACTGAAATATTGAAGTTCAGTGAAATCATAGATGGGTATTTGAAATGTATGCATCGAAGTCGATAAATTTACAATCAGCTTCATTACCGTCATATTTTATAAATATTCGTTCATCGCGTTATATGAATTTTACATGAACAGTATTGATTTACAGAGTTTTCCATTTTGAACTTTAGTAAAGAAAAAAAATCAAAATATTTCTCAAAACTTTACGAGATCATTATTATGACTAGAAAAATCACACATAGTTGAGAAAGTTTATTCTATTCTATTTATATGCATCCCGAATAAAAGGCCATACTGAATTTGAAGCTCAATGCGTAAAAGTTGAATTACCATGTAAACTTTTTGAAAGCTAATGTAAAAGCTAAAAATATCCTGATGGAATTTCTGAGTGGCAGACAAATATTTATAGCCTTATGATCTCTTTTATGTATTTCTTTTTATATTGAAAAATGAAAGGAAAAATAAATCATGAAAACTGCACGGAATACAATAACGAGAATGGTTTTGCTCTTTCTTCAGAGAAAGGTACCGTTCGTAGAAACTGAGAACCGTTATTTTTCAAGTCCTTCCATCCAAAGCCTCGGTTTCATGCGTCGTGTTTGAGCGATGGAACTGCTGCGTATATTATGTATATATCATATACTTTCTAAAAAAAAAATGTATCGCGATAAAACACTATCCGTACTGTAAAATATATTTTTTTTCCTGTATTATCTTTGTTATCGATGCTTGAATTCGTCGTCAGCGTTGCGCAGTCTGTTTCCCGTGACAGGCATCAAAGTCCACGGATTTGGAAAATAGAGAAATACACATATGCTACATAAATTTTCATTGAGTTGTTGAAAAAGATAAAATACATTTTTCTCTCCCTTCTCTGTAAATCCATATCTACCTTTTTTTTTCATTTGATTTTTGAATTTCTCATTAAATAAATTGAATTTTCGATGCCAAACCCATAAATACTTAATTAATTCATATTCAAGGGAAAAAAGCAATTTTATGATGCACAAGTTATAATATGGTTCAAAATTTACATCAAATGATTACTTTCATGCTTTTTCCCCCCAAACATCTCCTTGTAAAAACTCCTCGAAAGTAGAATCTAATTTTGAATAAATTTTTGATGTTTTTATTTGCATTAAAGGTTATAAACGCGAATGTCTATTTAAACTTTGATTATGTTAGTGATTAATGATGAGATAAACTATTTAATTCTATATGCTCTTCGGAAATATCAGCTTGAAATATTATGAACGGTAGATAATTATTATTTCCAAATTAATGGAATAAACCAAAAAAATATATGAGATTTTAATATTTCTGATTTAACCCGAGCGATTAATGAAATTATACGAGTCATTAAAAAATTGAATAAAAACTTATGTCTGGAATTTTTTTTTTACAATTTTTGGATTTTCTAAAACAACGTCTCAACATCAAAATTTAATGATAACATCCCGGATGACAACGGATTTAAAACAACGTTGACAGTCAACGGAGAAAAAGAAAACATGTCAAATGATGTTGTCTGGAATTGTCAGGGTATATTTGATAGGAAATCGCCAAACATTATCTCGTAATTGGCTAAAAGACGAATAAAAACTTGAAAAGCAAAAGAAAAAAAATCCAGAGGGATGTTCCCGCAGCAAGGACGAAACAATCAGTCAAACATCCGAAGAGTTTCAGGCAAATCGCCAAAACAACGGATAAAATCGAATTACGCAATTATGTTTGTGTCAGTGCCAAAGATTAATGGAATAACAAGCGTTTTTAAATAATGGGACGCCTATTAATGGACCCTATTTTCCGTTGCGCACTACTTAGATTTACGGAGAGACATCATTTATATCCGGTCATATTAGGTATGTTTACCGACAGCTCCGAAAATAGAGCACGGGCTTCCATGGAAAATTAATGAATACTTCCATAATTCATTTTTTTTCTACTCGCTGTAGCATAATCATATTTGTTTTGGCATTGATTGTAATTTGACGCTAATAGTCCGGTTGACGACAAAAAGAAGGAAATGCGGTGTGTATATCGTATGTATAAATTAACCACCCGTCAACTTGAAGGTTATTAGTATGAATCTTCGAAATATATTTAATGCACATCGAAAGAAGCGGGATTATGCTTGGTATTTATCACATCGGTGTAAATTATGCTTACAAGTTTCAGCATATTATTAAGGCGACCGCCTTTCCATCAAATGACAAATTTCAAAAAAATATTTGAAATAACTTTTATATGTTCATCTGAAAGTGCAGTTATTCTAAAATCGAACCTGTTTCATTTTCATCTCTAAAATAAGTAGAAACAAAGTCATTTCGAATTAAGTAAATCGAAATGGATGCTCTTAGTTTGAAAATGAAATAAATCTTTGAATGCGTTTTCTGAAGATTTGTGATTTTTCATTTCCACTTTACGGAAAACTTCATTTCTCAAAATGTTTTCAAAATATCTCTATATGAAACTTTCCCATTATATTTTAACCATTTCACGCACAAGCTTTTGGCAACAAACTTGGATGATCTCTATTTGATGAATCAGCAATAAATCTGATAACTTTGTTCTAACCTAACAGCACGTTAGAAAAAGAAAGAACGTGAAAGAAAAAAAACAGAAGTAAAAGAAGTAAAAATAAATAGATAAAGAGAAACAGTTTAATAGATACAGAAAAACAGTTTAATAGATAAAGAAAAACAGTTTAACAGATAAGTAGATAAAGGTAGTATGCACTAGATTTCTCTTTTCACCCCTCACCCTACGTGTTTTCTTTTGCTCGGACATGTATATAGTAAAAAATATACATTGCATGTAATGAGTGAAATCTCTAACAAGAATATAGAAAAAACGGGGGAGAAAAAAAAACTTCGGTTCATAGAGTTGAAATAAAGCTTTGCGATGGTTTGGAGATAGGAAAGAAAACACAGAAAAAACTGGACCGAATTTATTCCACTGGCGTTGGACGAAATATTTCGTCCGTAATCTTAAAGTGGTTAAACAGCCCTGGCTGTGCAACGAACTAAAAACAAAGTGACATGTTGGGAACCTTTGATTCATATGATTTTGGATTGCAATTATCAAGTGAGTTTTACGCACTCAGACTTTTAAGTACCTATGCACACGCATACATCCGGCACAACTCGATCAGTAGTAAATTGCCCATGACGATTGATCGGTTTGTATGAATGAATGAATGAAGTTTGAAGAAAATTTGTGCATTTCTTCTACATAAACAATCATGATTCAAACAATTCCCATAGTATTCTAAACTCTTATTCTAAAACTCTTAGCTCCATTGCTAGACATTCTACGCTAAAAACTGCAGCTTGCAACAACATGTTCTTCGCACAGATTTTATTGCTATGACATTGTTCTCTACATAGAGCAATGCCATAGCAATAAAATCTGTGTGAAGAACATGCTGCTACAAGCGGTAGTTTTTAGCGTAGATTGTCTAGCAAAAGTACTGAAAATATGCTAATTTTACATATAAAATTAGCAGTGATTTTTTTTTTTGCAAAATTGTTCATCCGATAACATTTATTTTCCTAATTTTATACCATATCCAAACCAAAACCACATTCGTTTTACTCAAAATGACATTTTTTGTAAAAAAAGGAACTTGATTTCGAAGAATCCTCGATGATCAGGACTGACTTAATCATGAAAGGTTAGTGTGATTTGGATTTTTACTACGGAATGGAAATTTTAGAAGGACATCATCTAGAAGTATTTACTCCAAGAATCTTTCAGCATATCGATCTATCAGTATTTTTTTTTTCTTTTATGTGGGTTCAATGTTATACGTGAGTTTTTAGTTGACTGCACTTTCTTCATGTCTGATATTTATTTATTATTATTATTACATTTCTTCATGCTATCGTGAAAAGATGATACATTACTGTATACGCATGTCACGGATGGAAGCCTGGGACGAAATTAATAACGAAACCGATCAATCTTATAGAATTATCAGCGATACCGACGGACAAAATAAGCTTCAGTCGAGTGATCAGCCCATGATACTGAAAAAGCGTCGGAACACTGACCGAAATCCCTAATGGTTAAAATAATAGGAAAAACAGTTCTATATTTTAATATTGATAGTGTTAACACCCATATACTGTATATTGCGTAATTAATCGAAAAGTTAAATATGACAGCTTGATAAGTGTTGACACCTCATGCGAAAACTTGGAAAAAGGACAAGTTTCCATCATATAATCAATAAATGAATGATATTCATACACACAGAAAAAGTAAAAGTACATTTTTGTGAAAAAATGGGTTTTTTTTTGGCATTTTTTACTTTATCACAAACTATTACGTGTTTTATGCCAAAAAATCATTTTGTTGAGTCTGGTAAAAGTTATCCGTATAGCAAAAGTTTCGCAATTTATACAGAAACTATTGGGCAGTTTCTTGCCGTTTTTATTATCAATGCCCTTACTGCAGGGCTGGACAAATCCCAGGCACCAGGTCACCATAGCAAGTAAGAAATTGATATTGGTGCCTAAAATTCTATTTGTGTAGTTACTAAATCGCAGACTGACAGCAGCACAAAATGTTGGGAATTTAAAGCTGCGTATCTACCAACATTTTAGGGGGTCACTATGCCATGAAAAAGTCAAAAGAAGCATTATTTTGGACCTTTTTCTTCAGGTAAAAAAAGTTTTTGGTGCCTAGAGTTTTTTGTGATTTGTCCAGCCTTGCCTTACTGCATGCATGTTCAACCCATGGACCAAATGTGACCCCAGAGGAATCGGATGTGGGCTCCTGCTACCATTATCAAACATAATTTTGTAAGAATGAATCAAGCGGCACATTTCCATATCACTTAAGTGACCCGGGGTGCAGTTCCACATCACATAGGTTGCCCGCGGCACATTTTCAGACCCAAGTGTCCCATGGCACATTCATGGATCACTCAAGTCAAGTGTCCCGCGGCATATTTATCGATCACCGTGGCTCATTCTTTGGTCACTTGAGTGACCCGTGGCACATTACCACACCACTTGAGTGATGTAATTTACTGATCACTTGACTGACCAACGGCACAGTTTCAGATCACTCAAGTGGCACGCGGTCCATTTTCAGCTCATTTAAGTGCCCCACGGGACATTCACAGATCACTTTAGTGACCCGTTGAGGCATATTTACAGATTGCCGCGGTACATCCTCAGTTCATTTGAGTGACCTGCGGCACAGTCCTAAATTTTTCAAGTGGCCCGCGACACGTTTTCAAATCAGCGAAGCGGCCCGCACCGTCATAAAGGTTGAGCATCCTTGCCTTACTACATGAAACGATTACTCTTACTAACGTAACACGCATCATAAAGCAAATAATTGAAAACTTAGTCTATCGCTTATAAAATTTCGAATCCTTCACGTTTCAATTCCATTTGTATGCATGAATTAATGAAGGATATCACATGAGGGTAGAACCATAGACGTGATGTCTCCCATTCAACGCATTTAACACTCCAGCTATTACATATTTATTTATAAATCAAATAAAAGTAAACTCATTCCTTTTTCCGGTTCAGTATCACCAACTACCTGGAACGGCTTCAGAGAAATGCTAAAAAATCAAAAACGCTGTCATCTCCAGATGTCATGTCATAAATAAAATCTCAATCCGTATAAAAGACACTGAGTTGTCTGTCACGTACGCCACTACTTCCGGAAAAGGAGAAGGGAGCGGCCCGAAAAAAATACGTATCGCATCAAAACTTGTCACCTGACAACTGAACAGTTGACATTTGTAAAGACATGCAACAGAAACGGCTTATACAGCTTTCATGATAATGTAACACACACCTGTTTAGCTTGAAGTAACATCGCCGTGAATCACAATTTAGTGATGTAACTTGTATCAGCTGACAACAAAAGTTAATCCGAAGCTGGATCTCGAAAAATTTTGTGCATTTTGCCGGGACCGGGTTCTTGATTATGCATATAATGCATATTTTGATTGCATACATTCTGAAAAAAGTGTGTCTCTTCCAAAAACTCATGGGCATTATAAAGTCGAATCCCGTTTTAACGAATACCGTTAAAGCGAAAATTTCTTTGAATCGAATACTTTTCTTATCCCTCAGATGAGTTTACATAGGAAAAGAATGAAAAATCTTGGAATTCCTTTTTTTAGAGAAATTTCGTTATAACGAATTTATTTCTCTGGTCTCTTGGAGTTTGTAATAACGGAATTTGACTGTATTTAGAAAAATAAAAATAATTCTGTATAAATATTGCGTTGCTGGGGGAGGGAAAGCAGTTATCAGCTCGTAATCGGGAAAGAAGAATAATTTTTTTTTGAAAATAGGTGGCGATTTGCAAAGACTTCGCAATTTCAAATATGGCAGTTAAAATGCGGATCAGGAAAATTTTAAAAACCGCTTAAAGTGTTAAGTCAGGGCTTAACTCCCTGAGGTCAAAAGAAGAAAATTTACACTGAGTAAAAGCAAACCATACATTTGTTGCACACCAGGGGTCTGAAAGAGATGGAGACACTACTGTATTCATTTCTCTCTCTTACTTTTCTTTAAATCGAAGATTATTTTGTTCTTACAGTAGAGTTTTACTGAGAAAATTGCGAGATTTTCAAATATTTTGTGATCATGTTCATGAGCATGCATTAGAGTTAGACTTACGTCAAGAATTGTCTTCACGTTTGAGAAGCACGGTCACTATTGTTAGTTCACAAAATAAACGCTAAATTGATTGAGGGGAAAAGGGCTTTATATTTTTTCTATGCAAATGATGCTATTGTATATTGTAAAGGGTTGATTATATTTTATGGAACAAAAATACGGGACATAATGATCGAAGATACTGGAAATCTATTGACAACTCTAGACAAAAAAGCTGTCGGATGTAAGAAAAATGACCAATTATAGCTAAAATTGCTGGGGAAAAACTGCCAAAGGAAGAGAAGAGATAATGCCAATCGCAGAGAATTAAAATGCATTTCATAAGAAAAAAAAGTCGAACATGATAAATATGTGAGATGAATATTCATATTTACCGTCATAGCTATCGCAATACATTGCAGCAATAATTACCATCAATGAAGTGCATCATAATTATTTAATGGAAATTATCTTTGTTTACGATTTGAGTTCAAGTAAGTTTCAATGGAAGTATGAGAAAAAACGAGGGAATTTTTAACAGACACACTCACACAAGGACTACTAAAACAACGGGAAAAAGTGAAATACGGGCCATCTAGTCACCCTACATATTATGATGGATATTTCAATCTTCTCCATTTTCCATGATTTTGTGTGAGAACTAACTTATCATTGAATTCTTTTCACGTTCAGTGTAAAACACGTATTTTCTCAGCCATGTAATCAGAAATCGGATCGCCTAAATTAGGAACTCTTTTCTCAAAAACTCTTCTCTATCATATATTCCTAAATGTACTTGAAAATATTCAAATGTTTTATTTGAAAAAGATCACTCAAACAAAATGCCATATAGATTGAAGGAATAACAAACATTAGAGAATTTATATATTTCATATTCGTCAAAGATTAAAAACTGATACCACTCAAATGCACGCACGTGTCTCTGTTCCTTCTGCATTCGAGTCCAGCGTGAACAGCTATGATGTTATACGATGCGGCTTCATATCATAAACAGACTAAACCTGAGCGAGCAATGCTTACGGAAGCATTCCAGAAGTATGTATGTGTAACGAACAACCATTTCAAAAATATAGTTTACGAAGCACAGCTGAAGTCAATCGACCAAAATCGGTTTAGAGAGAGAGAAAGTAGGTGAAAGCGGGAGAGAGAGGGAGAGCGCTAGGTGGCGCATTTCCCGAGGAAATTTATATATAAATTCGGAAAAGCGTGAAATAGTTTTCCGAAATTTAATCCAGAAATTTCGCTGTGCGATGTGCGAACGAACATTTTCACGGTAGATTACACTGTGGGTTCGAGCAGGTAAAGCTCCGTTAATGAGTATGGTGCTGTAGGGGTGATGGACGCGTCAGAAAGAACTCTTCCCCTCCTCACCTCGTTCATTATAGGTCCAATGTCGGAGGTGTAGTTATCTGAACAAGGTTCACCCTCGACACACTGCTTCTCTCTAGAAGCGAGGTGGTAGGACTAATTGATGAGCTCTGGTGCGAAATTGTGGCCGAAACAACAAAAAGAGAAAGAAAAATGTATAATGTAAACCAAGAAAGTTGTTGCCCGAAATCGACTCGAATACATCGTCTAGAAGCCGGAAAGACGCTAGTTTATAAGGACGTTTCCCGGAGCTGAAATAACGTCCCGAGGCTAGAGTTTCTCTGAACGTCTCGTTGGATTTGTGGCACCTCCACTGCATTAGTGCGAGAGAGAGAGAGAGAGAGAGGAGATGGTGGTTGCGTGTCGGTCATAAATGTTTGTACCAGAGACCTCTCCCCTGCCAGAAATATTGCGTATTCGAGCGTAATAGATGACACGGCGAAAAATTTACCGACGAGACGGCGGAAGAACTTACTGTATGCCATCTAGCGGAACTCTGATCGTTATGATGCCGCGTAAAAAAAGTAAGTCAACCGGAATGAAAAAAATTGCAACTACTTTGACACCTAACAAATTTCTGGACTCGGAAATGTACGTGTAACGGGTAGCAGAGATAGCGATGTGAGTAAAATGCGCTTCGAGTATTATTGGTGTCAAGATGTAGATTGCAGTTAAAAATACCCGTTTCGTCTTGAGACGGTGGGCACTAGAATTTGAGCACGAAATTTCCATCAAATGCATAAGTTAGGATCCTCAATATTTGAAATTTGAAATTTTATTTACACACCCACATATACAATGCATGAAGGCACAGGAAATAATTGCAACACGACACATACACGTACAACATACGCAATGCGCTTCTGCTGTGCACAAGGGACCAAGGTGAGCAATATATTTATATCTCTGTTGGTGGCAAGCACTTATTTATATAAAGCACAGTGAATAGCATATCCTTACACATAGTTTTCACAATCCATCACAAGCCAATTACAACTTCATTATAATTTGTAAATGTTTCAGAATCTTATTATATTTTTGATTTAAAGCACAGTTTTTCAAACTTTTTGTTCCATCACCCCCTTCTCCACAATTTTTTTTTCTCTAATAACCGCCCCCCCCCCCGCAAATCTCAAGCAAACCCATCACATCCTATAATATATTCGTAGCTTCCATCGCCCCACTGGAACTTTTCACCCCCCCCCCCCCAAGGGGAGGCGCATTGCTCACTTCGGGAAACACTGATTTTAAGTGTAGAAATTCTATTTTTTCAGTTATTTATATAATTGATAACGTGTTTCTCAAAAGAGTTCTGACCCAACCACCTCTTCAGATGTTAAATGGTGACAAAATTGCTTCAGTGGCGATAGACTTTAGCTGTGCGCGATTCGAAATGAAGTCAAAATATTAATTTAAAAAAACCTCGAGAGACGAAACACAGTTTTGTAAGATCAAACTCAATCGGCATATCTCTGATACTGGAGCCATAAAAGTAAAATCAAAAAACCATCCAGTATCGTCTTTAACAGGAACCCCCTGTATAAAATAGCAGCTTTATTTAAGGCATCATATTTACTTACAGATATGCAAAACAAATATGAACCACGGCATACTCATCCTGCAATCACGAGATGATTCAAAATTTAAACAAAGAACTTAAACAAATGCACATTCGAATTTCAAATTCAAATATCACGTTAAGTCTACAATGTAAATGCATTTCCCTATAACACGATGTTCACTTACTGACTTTAGTTTCACGAGGAAAAACAAACCGTGAAATAATTGCATGAACTTGAAAGTGACTTCATTAAAATTTAAATATTTTATTCTTCTACTCGAGTATTAGAGGAACTCTCTCCCTGTATTATCATATCCCACAGCGAGCTTTATTAGCTTTTCCTTGTTCAATACTTGTACTTACCCATTAAAGTGGTCTTGCAAATGTTTATCGTTCATGTGAATATTTGCAATGAGAATCTCGAGTTCTTTGAACAAACGGGATCTTGAGTGTATTTATGTATGCTAATTGTACTCAAATGAATTCAATATATACATTTGGTTTAAGGATTTCTCGAACGAAAACTTTTCGTTCTCCAATAGGAGAAGTATATTCCTGATTCCACGGGAAATCTTAATCTTATTGCCAGGGAAGGGCAAAGCAACTTATATATGTTACGTCTCCCAGCGAAGAAATAAAATTCGAAAAGAGTAGAAAAATTCACCTCGGGCGATGTTTGCTTCGGGTGGAATATTCTAGATCGGCTGGCGCCTATCCCAGTTTAAGTGGGAAATACCGTCCCGGGTATCTCCCCCACCCCTCCCCCTCGGATAACATTCCTTTAGGCTGTGGCGATGGGTTGGATGGAAAGAAGAGGCTTTTTCGCTCTATCTAAAAGCATTTGCTAACTTTACTTCACCGTTAAATTGAAGATCCGGGGGCGCGAAAATGAATTCCGGATACCTAGGATGTTCTTTCCATGAGTGAAAATAAACTGAATCCTTGCCTGCAAACATCAAGAAGGAGAACAACAGTGGACCGGAGATGACAGGGAAGTGTGGGAAGTGTACTCTCTTCCTGTGTGAGTGGGTGGAGCGGAACTGCATATCCGTTTTCTCAATTTGGTGGTACAGTCGCTGAGTGAAAACTAAGGGCAATGAAAACTCTACGAGAGACCGCAGAATTCTTTGATTGAATTAACGTCTTTTGTGGTTGGGACTTGTTTGGTCGATCCCACATCCTCTCGCTTTCCTGAAAAAAAAAAAGGCTTTATCCCAACTCCATGGATTCTAATTTTCTCTCTCAACTCCTTTTTACTACTTTTCTCTCTGACAGATTTGCACACAAAAAGCCTCTTTTTTTTCCCCCTCCCAGTTTCCTTCAATCACGGTTTTATTTTCCGCTGCAATCTTTCCTCTAATCCGAACAGCTTTAGATAAACGAATTACCTTTTTCAAAAGGAATTGTTATGCCTTCATATGCTTTCAAGGTGTTTCGAAACACTTCGAAATCTCTGATGAAATTTGATTTGGTGAATGATGGTATATATATATATATATATATAAATGGAGTTACTTTTTCTGGTAGTTATTCAAGCGTGATATCACCCATTTATGGTAATTTATGAATTTTGTTTTGACCTAAAAATATAAAAGTAAATTCCGTTAGTAGTAATACAGTGACATCTCGCTACAACGGTACTCCATAAAACGATATTCCCCCTACTACGATATTTTTTTCTTGGTTTGCGGGATATCACTATATCCAGGTTTCTCTGTATAGCTATTCGAATACAATTTATTTTGTGATCAAACAATAATTAGGAGTAAGGCCATAATTTTTCGGATTTCTGGAATGAAGGAGAGTAAGTTCTAGGGCTAAAGAGCCGTCCCCAGTTTGAGAAATCGAACTCAAAATTCCCCGAACACCCTTCAATTTATTGACCATTCATTACCCAAATGCAGAGCGATCAGCAAATAATTGCCATTTCCGTTTCCTCCGTGACACTTTACTAATTGTCAAAAATTCCGGTATATCGGCATAGAAGCGATTCGTTCAACCCTGAGATCCCTGGAGAGGACTGTTAGTGTGGATGATTAAACAATTAGCGTCTTGTTTTAAATTATTTCATACTGAATGTTATTGTCTAAAGGCGGCAGCGACATTTATTTTGATGGCATAGGAGGTCCGTGGAACGCATCTTTTGGGCGCAAGGGATTACCAAGACCATTTACGTCGACGAAGAATTTTATTTCAAATTTTATTAAAAAATTTTATTTTTTGAGTACCCGTAATTTAACCTGAAGAGGCGAGCAGGATCCACCCACATTGCGTTTCGTCAGGCCTTACACCTCATGTTCGCGTGCCTAGAGCTTGTCAGGCTTTAAGAACGTACTGCCATCTAACTTCGGAATCGCAAGAGAGAAACTGGCATTTTGAGTGAATATTTTTCTGTATGCAACTTTTTTGTTGTGAGTATGCTGCCATCTTTTTCCCCCAAAGATGCGGTCACCATCATCAGGAGTTTTATTTCATTTATTTTTTCTTTTTGTATTTTGTTTTGCATATTTGAAATATGGATTTTTTGCTGTAATGCTAAATCGGTGACGTCATATTCAATACGACGACAGCTTTTATACCCGTGAAACTTTCGTTTAGTGGACGACAGCCTAGAATTCCGGATTAGTAGAGATACGTAAATTTCGCGCAACCCCCCCCCCCCGCGAGGGACATTAAATTGGTCGGGGGGGGGGGGTTGCAGAGAAGAGTCACTTATTACTCTGCGGAATATTTAACGAATTGGTACAAGTTGGAATGTGCGTGTATGTGTAGTGAAACCTTACGTGAAGTTTGTTTCTGTGTAATGCTTGTTATGTGTAGTGCTGCCACCTGCCACCAGTTTTTCTAACTATGAGTGAAGTGTAATGAGTGACTGATTTATCGTTGTAGGCCTGTTGCTCTCTGGGGCAAGACTTTTTAATGGGGAGATCGGCTCGCATTTGCACCTCGAAGTTCGGAACCAAAGGAAACCAACTTCAGCCGACCACCACTATGGTGACGGTGGGGTTCGAGGGCTTAAACTCTGAAGAGAAATTTAATTTTCTTTTAATGTTTGCATTGGGAGAGTGCAGATGTCGGGGGGGGGGGCGGGATATGATCGAAGTGTTTAACATTTTCAACGGGATGGATAAAATAGACCATGAGTTATTCGTCAATCAACTGCTTCGAGGAGGGGGCACTAGTATCGACTCCAGGTTGTGGTGTCGCAGGGAGTTTTTCTCTAGAGGGTTGTGAATAAATGGAATGTCTTATCTCCAGGGGATGTGAATTCAAACACAATTGATACGTTTGAGAAGAAATACGACAGACATAGTTTGATAAATCGAGAAGCTATGCATATTTAGATAAGAAAACCGTAATTTTTTTTGGACAGTAATATTTTGCCATGATTATTGATTTTTTATTGCTCTTATTGGGTTGCAGTATTTTTGATATAGTTTAGATATATATTCGACAACCATATTTTTATGGGTGTCTTATTTCAGCTTACTCGTTGGGCATTTTGGCCTTTGTATTTGTTTTATTATTGGCTAAGTATTAAATTATTGCACTTAGTTGAAAGTTCTAGAATTCAAGTGTTTAGCAAAATTACTACCTATTTTCCATTGAAGAAGTGCAAAATTATTGAGACAATCATCGATGCAACTTTCGCGAGAAAGTGTTGAAAATCAAATTTTAGAGATTTTGTTCATCAAAAATGGCAAAAATTTCGCATTTATCGCTTCCATTTCGTAAATAAGAAAAATTACGTGGCCATACTGATTAGTTATCGGAATGCTACAAACATAGTTCTGAAGAATAGGAAACACGTTTATATGTTTGATAATTGACACAGAAAATAACATAAAATGAAAAGTTGACAGTAGGAAACATATAAATGAAAATTTGAGAGAAATAGAAGATGATATTTTCAATTCAATTCCTTTTGACACTTATGGTAGCTGATAGAGTAATATTTGTTAACATGAAGTTATTTGAGAGGTTGAGAAAAATAAATATCGAAATTATTAATAACAATAGTTTTTTAAATTTAGGAAAATACACCATCTACAAAAACAATTTTTGGAAACAATACAAAAATCTCAGAGGAGTTGAAAAAAAAAGACAAGGCATTGGAAGCTTATTTTGAGACCGAAACGATGAAGAGTATCCGCAGAAAATGGAAATTCCTTCAATATGGAATTGCGTTGATAAAAGGCTACTGGGACGGAAAAAAATGAAGACCGAAGAAAGAACCATTAAGAAAGATGCATAATTAAAAATAACGAAGAACCAATTAATTTTCTCATGAAAAATTGCATCTGCTTCTTAGAAAATGCGGAATAATCCGATCGCGAATTCACCGTGAAAAGGAGAAAGAGTAATAAAAAAACATGTATATATTCTCCATCGTATGGGAAGTAAAAACGATAATTTAGAACATTTAATAACCCGTGTATAATGAGTAAGTAGATGTTGGAAAAAAGGGAGATTCGTTTTAACGCGCGAATAGAGTTATCCGCTGAAAAGATGGATCCTTTTTATTCCAACATCCACACACATACAAAGAAAAAAAGGTTAATAATAAATAAAATTTCATACAAAAATTTATTCCGGAATAATGCAAGCATAACCACGTAATTCATTTTTAATGCCTCTAATAACTACTTCGCATTATCTTACGCGCAACTATATTCCCATTTTTTTTTTCGTAATAGGATCTTATTGCTGGAATAAAAAGGAGGAAAAATGTTTCCACATGAACTTTTAACATTTTTAGCGCTTTCAGGGAATGTTCTTGAGAGAGTACTGCACTTAATTAAGGGGGAAATGTACGGAAAATTCTAAGAAAGTTTTATTAAGCTTCCGAAAATTTTTTTGAAAATCCATGAAGTAAAATTTTATGTGCATACGAGACATTTTAAATTCATGGTTAAAAAAAATACCTTAAAACGTCTTATTCATTCCATTTTCTTCATCTCACTCAGTTTAATTGATTTTAGCTTTCTGAGGCAAAAAGTCGTCAAATATGGGACCATGACACGAAAAACCCGGGGAAAACCGATGAGTGAAATTCAAATGAGTGTATTTTGAATTTGTTTGGTTTCAAGCCCAGTTTTTGGTTTTTTTTAAGTCTTTTTGTGTGAATTTCATTTTTCTCTAAGTCCACAGACAGAGAAAATGGTTTTGTCAGTTTTGTAAAGTTTTGCCTTCGTTCATATCGGCAGTGGGTGGTTACTAACTTGTAGAGCCTGGAAGTTTAAGCACTAAAAATGATGGAAATAGTCCGGCAAAAGGCACTAAAAGTGCTTAAATAGACATTTATTGGAAAAAGGAAAAGTAACAAAAACCTACGGTATTAAAGGTTCGAAAACTGGCGCCGCATGTACTGAATTTGCTGTTTCAATAATAGCACACATTTTAATTGTTCTGGCTCATTGAGGCAAGAGAATCCTCGTATTAACCGTTATTTCACTGTATCCGATTATTTTAGAAGCAGGCACAACTTACCAAAGTCATAAATTATTTTGTAAATTATTGATTTCATTGATAAAAGAAACATTCGAAAAGGAAAAAAATATGATATTTATCGTCAAAGAGAGATGACGCTTAAAATCAAAACTAATTTATTTTGGCACGCACAAAACCGAAACTGAAACTGCTTCAATAGGCAGTCGTTCACTACAACAAAAAAGGATAGAAATAAATCAACCTATATTTAACTGCATCAAATTACGCTACAATTGAGCTTCCTGCAATAAATTTCATCAATATAACAACTTACAACACAAATTTTCCGAAAGAAAAGATATGTAAATATTATTACAATTTGCATGAATTCAGAAATTAGTGTTTTAAGTCAACAACAGAGGACGCCATTTAAAACATTTATTACCTGCCACGGGCATCAACACATTGATCGCTCTTCCAATTTCTTAACCAAATTGCACATGATTTTAACATATGATCACTTAAAAACTTTACAGAAATTTAGAAATCTCACTCAAAAAAGCATTTTTACAGAAAACGTTTGGAAATAGGCAAAAAACAAAGCATTTGTGGCGTTTCACATGAACGGCCGAACTCTACTAATACGCGCATTTTTTCCAGCATGGTGCTGAGAGATAATGTGGCATGGAAAATAAATTACTTTTTACGAAGCCAATGTCCAACTAAAACATTACATGATTTGAAATTTCATAGGATGAATACAGAAGTCTGACTACATTTTGAAAAATTAATATTTTCATCAATCTTATATACAGAGTGGATAGCTAACAGCACGAACCGCAGATTTCTGGCGAACCGCTGATTCTAGAGGCATACTTGCAATTAGCAAATATAATTAAATAACGTGTAGAACTCGGATAATGTTTTATACACGATACGTTTAATGCAATTTCAAAAAATTCACACGTACATCCACAGATTTAGGTGAGACTTATGAGAGTATACAATGTTTTGAATTTCGGTCCATAACTTACACCATCACTAGTTGAATGTACTGAAAGAATAACGAAACGTTTCATATTCCTAGAATGTTTTGTAAATCATGTTTCGAATTTTGCTTTAAATTTGTGAAAATAAAAGTGACTTTTTCATAGAAAATGACATAAGTTCAAACTTTATTATTGATTGCACCATTTTGAGACACTTTCTGTCGAAAAATATTATTAACGTTCACTCCACAACAATTTTGTAGAAAAGTTCTAAGAAAAGTAGTCGGATAGCGCTTATAGCTGAATCTATGATATTTTTTCAACTTCATGGTGAGACTGCTATTAAAAGTTGAATAACCGACGTGAATCACTGCTGAAAAGCTACAGCTTCTTATTCTTTTGAATTTTTTTTTATATCATGTATTTCCAATGACGCCCCATTCAGTCAAGCAGGTCAGAAAAAGAAGTAATGCGTATATACACTGTATATATATATTATAGCATGAATTGCTGATCTCTCTCTCTTAGGTCGAAATCAAAAGCATGATCTCGCGAAGACTCGTTAAGAAAGGGAAAACTAGATAGGATATACTGGAGCCTCGTTAAAACCAATTTGTGATTTGAAAAGGAGAAGTTCGGTAACAGCTACCCGCGGGGACAATCAAAGACTTCTTTTCAAGTCATTCCGTAGAAATCTTCGAAATCTTCGAGGATCGAGGAAAAGCGGGTGCGTGGTATTCCTCGGAAAATCCATTGAAAATTCTCTCGGTATAAACAGGGTTTGCGGCTGACACGGTGATGGGTTGAGGAGGACTTTGAGAAAATTCGTCGTCGAGGAAACGGGAAATAAATCCGTTTATCCATCCGGACAAAATACCGAGTTTTCCGAAAGACAATTTTTTTTTACTTCGTCCACCCTCCTTCAAAATGCATTGGAATCTTTCTGTGAGTGTCTTCTACCTGTCCTCCCACTCGTAGTTTTTCTTAAAAATTTCTAAAGATTTCCAGGTTTAGAAAATATATATATATTGCACAAGAATAAATTTACCTCGACAATCCGAAAAGGGAATTAAATGAAAATGAAAATCAGAGACTATTTCAAATCGTTTGTAAATTCTTTTGTGTATTCTATGTTCTATTTTCAGTTGAAACATTTATATTTTGATTTCCAAATACATACATATTGGATGACTATGGATTACGTCAGGCAAACGAACACTGCTTTCATACAAAGACTCTTTTATTTGAAATACAGTAAGCAGTCCTATACGTATTTTTCTACATGTTGAATACTAGGAAACAAAAATCAAAATAAATGGTTAGAATGAGTATGCAAAATTTTAATATAGTGCGTATTCTTGATTAAATAAAATTTCATGTTGAATTATTATATGGTTTATTTTTCTGTCAGTAAATATATTTTTCAGCTCTATTAATTATTGAAATAGGAGAAAAATATGTGAACTCGGTTGCCAATAAATAAATTGCGAATTATTAATTTTCTTGAAAGAATTTCATTTGATGTTACACTAAATCATCTGAGATCCACTAAAAATATTTTAATCTCAAGTAAATTTCTTATTTTTGTTGAATTTCTGAAAGGCGCAAAGAATTTGTTCGGGACAGCGAATACAATTTGAGAAAAATAATTAAAATAATTCTATGTAAATGATATTATTATTTCATAATTTAATAATATTTTTTTCCCTCTTTTGTATCAGTAATACATTTTTTTCAATTGTTCTAAATAAAAAGTTTGATATAATTAGATATTCTTTTTCTACCACATGACGATATTATATTAGTGAAGAAATAGTTTACAAAAAAAATAACGAACACTCTTGCTGCAAATTTTTTATTCGCATTCTGATGAAATGAATAAAATTATCTAACCTAAATATTATTTAGAGCCCTTAAATGTGTAGCTTTGCATGTATGCAAAGCACTTTTTAAACTCGTATTGCTGATATTACTAGTACAAATACATAATTTTACGCATATTTTTTTTTGAAGAAAATGATAGGAAAAAGAAGTATGACATGACACGTTTATGTGTTTGGATACTACAAAAAGAATTTTTGTTTCTCTTTTCACCCTCAAATTAAAAGAATAATCAACATATAACTAAAACTGGTGCATTTGAGTGTTAAAACTGTGTTGGAATTTTTATATAAATACATTTTCCATATATAGAGCTACATTTCAAATATATTATAAGCAGTAATTGTGCATATTGGTTTCTTGAAAAATCAGTAAATGAGAAAATAAAATAATTATTCCTATCATCATTGTGTTTTCACTCCAAACGAAAAACTCTGAATACGTCAAGATAATATAGAAAGAAAACTTTATAATCATTTGGTTAAAAATTCAAACGATTCAGCTTCTGAATTTTCTTCTTAAATCAAGAAATAATCACCAAAGTAAAAACTTTCATACATATTACTGTCTGGAGAGAAACAGTTTTATTCTTTTTATACGTCTTTTAAACGATAATACTCTCGAAAAGTAATTAGTTCTCCCGATAAAGCTTTATTTTATCGAAGAGAAAAGTACTCTGTACGAAGAAGAAGAACGGAAAAGAGTGATAGTGATCTCACGATGCTAGTCTGTGATAGCTAACATCTTTAATTCCTTTTTAATATATTCGGCTATTCATTTTCTTAAAGAAATTTGATTTAATATTATATCTTTTCTTACGATATAGAATTATAAGTATCGATGGGGGAAAATGTAAAATAGCGAGCAATAAGAAATGGGTAGATATATTTGGTTTTTGCTTTTTGAATTTATAGCAATTCTTTCGAGTTAATTATTCACATTACTATGACATTATATATTTTATCATGTTTGCCGTATTCTTTTATTCAGTAAAATAATATACAGTAGTGTAATAGTGTAACCTTTTTCAGTCAGTATTATTATACATATTTTTTTTTCTAATCCAATAAGAATTTTTTTGAGTAAAATAGAGATAAATTTTATGAAATCTAGTGTAGAGGGTACTCAATCAAATGTAGGTTAGAAAGGATATTTGTATTTCATAACGTAGGATATTTAAATTTTTTCTCAAAATATTTGCATTTTTTGGAACTAAATGTTTAAGAATTTCATTGAGGTATATTCAATAGACGATGCAGACTTTTATTTTACTATTTAGTAGGAGCAAAAATTAATGCATCATAACTTTGCCACATTATAATTATAATTTTGGATCGGTAAAATTTTGCTCTTGCTTGTATCTGACATCAAAAATGTTGTCTTCTTTATGTTCTTTTATTTCGAATTCCTAAAAAAGACAGTTCTTTTTATCACCTGTACAGACATTCATTAGCCTTTAGATAATACATGCTTAACCCTTGCCCCGCGGGGACAAATGTAGACCTTGAAACTACCTGATATTGCCCGCGAGGCAACACCTAATATTATTAGACCTTATCAAATAAGCCAAACGCGAACATTCCTATGTGATAGATCTATAATTCTGGACTATTAAAATCTAGAGTAGAGAAGGTAGTGGGGTGGGAAGGATATTTTCCCCGAAAAGTTGTGGTCCCCCTAATCAGGACGATTTCAACAAATATGAAGAATCCCAACTTCGGGAAGCATTTTCAACATCGCACTTCAGCAAAAATTTCATTTTTAGGGTAATTTCTACTATCAAAATTAAAGAGATGATGAAGTAAGAAACAAGAATTTAATAAATTCAGAACGGGAAAAAACTTCAGAGATTTGAAAATCCTGTTTGCCTTGGGGTCATCGGACTAGGCCCCGTTAAGATGTTACTCATCTTTATTATTATATGAAAATTTTAATGTAGTACCAATTGGAAATTTTGCACTGTTTAACACTGTTTGCACTTTGTGGCCAGCGTCCGGTTTCAAATCCTTCAAGTAGCACGCACTCATCATAACTTTGAGCATTCCTGCCCTGGATGGTGAATATGTGCTTCACTAAAACAGATTTTGATTTTTTTAAATTTATACGTAATGGATAAAACTGATTTGATATTGAAAAAAAAAATAGGTATATGAAATCTCTCGCTATATATTAGGTTCATTTAAACTCAGCAATATTTCTAATAAAACAAGTTTTTTTATCGTTTCTCGTCTAAACTAAAATGCACAATGTAAAAAAAAATTTCAATCATATTGAATAATATTGAAAAGTTTATGTTGTAAAACATAGTTATAAAGAAATAAGACAATGAGGAGAAATTCGTTGCAACGGCTATTACGTATTCCGCAGTGAGTGCGACTTTATTGAAAAAAATCAAACAGCGCTCCGTAAAATAAATGTATGTTATATGTGTATAAAAAATAATGGAGCTACACACGGAGTGAAGATAACGCTCATCCGTGTAAAGAGCAAACAAAACGTGAACGTTCAATGTTTGTTCAGTTTTTCCTGTTGAGCAAAACATCGACAGCGTTAAAACAAATTGATGTTGCCTGTGAAATGAGCTGGAGAATAATAATAATAATAATAAAAATCATTTGACAAGAGAGATGCCTACGTCAGCAAAAAAGGTGAACAAATTTTTATATGAAGACCGTATTTCTATCCTCCTATTGTTATTACTATTGCTAGATATCTATTTTTCATACAGATAAATTCTGAAATGTGTGTGTGAAAACTAAATTTTTCAAATTCCCAGAAATAAATATTTTTTCTGTCTATTTCCAATTTTTTTACATACAGAAGAAAATTATTTCAATGCAAGCAAAGGAAAAACCAATCTTTATGTAAATATATTTTCTTCGATGATAATTGTGTTGAGGATATAAATATATATATTTGTTTTTAAAACAATCGAAATTGAAAATACAGTTGTTTACTTCAGTTGGTGAAAATGATTTGTTTATCGTTGAAAAGAATCGAGAAATTGAGCGAATTCTTTTTTTGAGTTCTTTTTCCAGAAAATATTCCAAGAAAAAAAAAATTAAATTCCGTCTCGAAGGTTGATGATGTGTATGGGATTTATTTGAATATTTGAGAATATAGAATACATTCATGTTTTTCTTACATTTCTATAAAATACATATTCTATTTATTTTGTAAAGTAATGAAATAGATTTTTTTTCCCTCGGTGAAAGGAAGGAATAGAGCCTTTGTTCTCCAACATTCTATTCATAACTTCATACGTTCTTTCACTGAACTTACATTTCACTTAAAAATTTATTCTCAAATACTGGATTAAGACTCTCATAACATAGAAATCTTTAATCCAGTTCAACAAGAAATTTGAAGTGTATAGTATTATATTTCCCTATGAATTCTCATTTGATTGGTTGACTAGTCTTTCGGTATATGAGAAAAATTTCTTGATGAGGAAAACTTCTATTACTTCTGAATGAAGAAAAAAAATATTTTCTATTCTCGGAATTTTCATAGCATTCAATAGTTCAAATATGATAATGATAATTTCATGAAAAATTTTAAATTATTTTTTATTTATTTATTCAATATTGATTGGCCGATGCCTATACAAGAGGATGCGGAATAGGATATTACATTTATCATGTATTTCATGCAAAAAATACCAGAGACGGATCCTTATGAAAGCATACTAACTGAATCTTATCATACATATAAATTAATATTACAATTAATAATTGTACATTCGAATAGACAGACATACACTGGCAGTGAAAATTTAAAGAATCTTTTTTAGTTATCTTCAGGAAAAAGATATCTAATATAAATACTGAAAAGGGCATTTTTATTTAAAAAACAAGAATGCAACGAATGAAATAATACATCGCGATAAAAAAAAACCTGGGAATATTTTACGACTAGAAAATAGGGTCTCGTAAGGTAAAAAAATATACGTACATAATTCTTTTTATTATGTTCAAAGAAAAATTAGCAGTTTCCTAGAAATTAGGGTTTTTTTCCCTTTCCTCATGGGAGAGAAAAGGGAAGATAAAAACACAAGCTCTAAAGAAATAAGTTACGTTTTATCGTCTCTTCAGTTGTTTCGCCAGAACAATTAAGACTGAAAGCCATTTTGCTTGGTAAACATTTAAGGTAGAAAAATAAAACTAGAAAGTGACGACAAAAAAAAAAAATTATATATACATCTTTTTTCTTCAGAATAAAAAGCTGTTGCTCCTCTTAACAAGCCGAATAAATATTTTCTGTTTTTCTCAAGCTAAATAAATGAGTTAAGAACGAGTTAATAAGAAAGTAACAGAAACATTTAACTTTCAAGCATGCGTTTCTGTTGGTAATTTTTTGAATTATAATTGCGTACACCAAAAGTCGCTTGGCGTTGGTTCGATAACGAATGATCGCCCGTCTTGCATCATAGCAAGACGGGGTTTTGCTCTTCATCAAGAATTGTTTAGTAAAGACAAGTAAATATACAGGATGTTTCAAAAAGAATCACCCGATTTGAAATACGTATATTACGGAAAATATTGAACATAGACACTTAAGATTAATTTTGTATTACATGGCTAATCATAAAGTTTTCTTACAAACCAAATTAAAGGTGCTCAATATGTCCTTTGGATGCACGGCATATGTCTATACGGTAGTCAAATTCGTCCCAAACTTTTCCGAGCATGTTTGCATCCACTGCTTCTACGGCTACTGTTATGCGTATCTTCAGTTCGGCTAATGTAGCTGGAAGGGGAGGCACATAAACGTAGTCTTTTATAAACCCCCACAAGAAATCGCACACTGTGAGGTCCGGTATTTTGGAGGCCAAGGATGTTTAACTGAATTGTCAGGTCCCGTTTAGGACCCGATCCATCGTTTAGGAATGCGATTGTTCCAAAATTCTCGATCGTCCAAGCTCCAGTGTGGTGGTGCCCCGTTCTGCTGGAAAATGAAGTCATCCGAATCGGTTTCCAACTGTGGGAAAAGCCAGTTTTCAAGCATGTCTTTTTCAAGTGGCCGAAGGAAAAGCGTTAGCGCTAGCTGTTGGCAACTGCGTGAAACTCGAGATTTTTCCCTCTTTCTACCTATACATTATTCGATGAAAACGGATTAAAAGCTGAATAGTTATGATTTTTTTTAGATTGGATGATCCTTTTTGAAACACCCTCTATTATTTGTTTCCCCATGTAGAAATTAATTAAATAGATAATATTAGGATCATAGGAATATTGAAGGAGATTATGTTAATCTTATATATTACATTATTTGGTTCCAACAATCCTTATGAAATTTTTCCGTCACTTATCTATTGTACGGCTGAAGCAATAAACCTTGAAGATTGAAACTAAAAAAAATACTTTACCTCATAATTTTGCTAAACCTGAGGTTCATTTCAACAACACATTCACATCATGCAAAACAAAACAAAACTTACTAGTAGTTCTAAATAGAAAATAACTCATACAATCATACGCGCAAGATAGTACTTGTGATTTTTATAGCGCAATATTTAGCAGAAGTTGATTGAATCACACAAAAGCATATATAGATATCTCTGTGAGGTAGGCTACGTATTCAAGAATTTCATAATGAAAGATTGCTAATTAAACGCAGGAAATGTTTTCAGAACAAAAAAACTAATCTACTTTTGTTAAATTAATTAGCAAAGCAATATCAATATATATATGCCTTGCAGGGAAGTACGTTATAGTTATATGTGCTTTTAATAAATGGTATATTTTAGTGGGAATATTAATTAAAATTCAATAGAAACAATAACGGAATGTGACACATAATTTTGAAGAATTTTATTCTCCGAAATGAAATTAACTGGCAATTAATTTTCTCTCAATGGTTTTCTTTTCCTGAAATTAATTGAAAATATATACATTACATTCATCGAATAATACCCTAAAATTCCCATCCGATGCAATTATTTGTCCTCAGAAATATAAAGTTATGGACGTATTCCACCCTACTTGAAAATATATGTATGTATACACATAGACAAAAAAAAATTATAACCTTCTACAAAATAATCTACAAATATGTTTGTAATACTCTAACACAGAATATTATACTACACGTATATCTTTACCATTTTTCTTATCGAATTATTGAGTCTCTTCAAATCAAAACTTCTACGAATCGAAAAGAAATCTCCGAAAGTAATTCGAATTGATTCGAATATATTTCATTCAAAGTTCTCGAATTGAATTTCACAAAAGTATATATCTAATATTTGCTTTTGGTTCTCTGTTTAGAATTCGTATATGCATCAAATACAATTTTGTGACAAGTATAGGAATTCTCATCTTGAGCACATCGGTAGCTGATAAGTCGTGTCCATTCGATATATTTCTACGAATTCATTTCTGCTAATACGTACATGGGAAAGACAGCCATTTATTGACTCGAACTAAAATTGAGAAATAAGACGACATAAACGTAAAACGTTCTGGTAAAATAGGGTATGATATCGCCAAGAATATCATTATATAACATTCCTGGTGGAAATGCATTTCGAGCATTTTTCTTCCGTTATATAAAACAGAAACTTTTGAATTCTCCCTAAAGCGAAACCTTAACTTCTTTTCTCTCTTCTTTCGCATAGGAGAAAAAAAAAATAATAAAGCAATATTCTCTTCCCACGAGAGATAGAGAGAACATTACATAAGAAACCCGAAATAACTTTTTCCCCCTCCCTTTTCAATGTCGGCATTTTTTTTTTATATATACCAAAAAATATTTTTTCCGAGTGAAGTCCATGAAATTTTTACTTTGACCCTTTCTATGAAGTCCATGGGATAAAGAAAGAAGCCGCGAGGTAATGGCGTCGAAGAGCTCTGTTTGTTTTATGGTTAGTGCGAGATATCGAACGAGACTTTTTTTCTTTATGCCTGTATATGTGTGTGCAAGTATTTTTACCTTAAATATATATCCTTCATAGATTGACGGCCCATAAAAAGTGATAGAATAGTGATACATAAAACCCTCTAAGAGTAGCGGCCATTACTTTCCACTTTAACGGACATACATTTTACTCACCCATTACGTATATATATTTATAGAGACGTTTTCTCAATGGTTTGTTCTTATTTATAGCGTGCTCGATGATTTGTCAGTTTAGTTATTTATTGGAAAATTGTGTGTATGATTCCCATGATACCAAGGATAGTTAACCCTCTATGGTTCACCACACCTCCGTAAAAAAGTATTGAGTTTTTTTTCCCTTACAAATGCGGATGAAAATTTGTCCTGTCAGCATATTTTCAATTGAAACAACACAACTGTTTGATTAATTAGAGTGGATTTTTTCAATTTGCTACTAATGTAGTTTTCCTTTAATTTTACTTTCAAACTGAGCACAATTCAGGTCTATCGCCATGGGCAGTTTTCTACCTAGTGAGTTGTGCAGGAAGTGGAAGTGTGTGTGTACCTAACAGTCTGAGTGCGCATCAGGTGTTGTCTGATTTTCCAATGCTGCCATCTATATTTTAGAAGTGAAGTGAAATGCTTTAATATTTGTACTGTTTGTAGGCCTGTTGCTCTCTGTGGAGAGACTTCTTAACGGAGATCGGCTCGCATTTGCACCTCGAAGTTGGGAACCACAGAAAACCAATTTCAGCCGACTACCACTGTAGGGATCGAACCCGAGTCCCCGCGATGCAAGTCCGTCACTATGACCACTCCAACACCACCGCGGCTTTTTATTTCAATGTTATCTATAAACTGATAAAATCTTGTAAGCAAAACTGAATAGTTACCTCGAATTTTATTTTTCACTAGCTGTAGTACCCAGCGTTGCCCTGGTTTTTATATATACGGTGGAAGCATTAAAGATGTTACGAACCAGTATAAAGTCATATACATGTCTGACACGCATTGTTTGGGATCCACGACAACCAAAGTAAACATCCTTAAAGAGCTTTTTGAGACCCAGGAACAATTGTTGCCCGATAGTTTTTCGTCCATTTCGGGCATTTGCCCTACTCTGAATAACTTTTAAAGTACACTATCGTTCAAGATTTGTAGATTTGTATAGGGAGCACACACACACAGAAAGAGAAAAACAATTTCATATACAATATATACAGATTTCCTCAATTCGGTACGATTATATACATCTGAGCACGGGAAATTTCATCAGCTCTAAAAAATTTACACCGACAAGGGGATAAAAACTTCTTCTAGATAGAAAAAGTATTGTACCATAAATTCATAAGTAGTTGAAAAATTCATAAAAATTGAAGGAATTGGTATACTTGAATGCGGTTTGCGAAAACAATATTCCCGTGAAGGGGGGAATTTTTTTAATATAGAAAAAAAATTGTGTTCATTTTTTTTTCGATGGAGGACGCTGCAAGAAAGCAAATCACTGCAAATATTCAAATCAGAGGCCTATAAAATGCAGGATGTACAATTAATAGCTCGTTTCTGAATTTTCCTGTTACTGGCGCTTATATAAATTTTTAAATGTGATGTTGGCAGTGGTGGATAGAGCACTATTAGTGAAGGAGTGTTACCTCAGCTATGTGAATGGCTGGCTGCAGCTTTACGAACGTTTCGGACACCAAAGATATTGAAGACAGGTTCAGGTCCACAATTCTGTGATTCACTTTCGTGCAGTGCTATCTTTCAACAAAATTTGAACTTATTTTTTTCTTTACCAAAAATAAAATTCCCCGCCGTGAGAATAATGTTTTTTTTGCAAACCATGTTCAAATATACCAAATTCTTCAATTTTTATGAATTTTTAAACTATGTATTTACGAACTTAAAAATGTATTACGACACCAAATACACTCCGTACACCTTTTACTTATATAGCGGTATTTTTTACTGAAATTATACTAAAAGATGCAATTTCAAAAATTGTGTTTCTTAAAATTTTCATCATCCCTATTCTCTAATATGAACCATGGCACCAATGCACTATTCTATTTAATTATCAGAGAGATGCTGGAGGGGGTATGAGCTGTTATAATCTCATCTACACCACCCTGACATAGAAGTGAAGGTTCACAAGGTTCCTAAAATACATAAAAAATTGCATTATGAGTATTTCTGACCGTGCATTTGTCATGTATATTTTATGGAACACCGGACCATAGAGGGTCAAAATGCGAAATTTCAAAAATCGGTGGTCGAAAAAATTATTATTGATTATTCATTTGTGTATGAGAATTACATTAGAAAGTAAAAAGAGTTAGAGAAACACAGACGAGCAAATTTCCATCACTAATATTCGCGATTTAAAAAAAACTTATATCCCTCTTAAATTCCCTCTATATATAACTTTGATTTGTTTCTTCATAGTGCTTTTATATCTAAATGACATATAGTTCCATTAACTCCAATTTATTATTAGAGTTTCACAGTGGAATATATCGGATGTCTGAATGACTGTCTGGTTAAAAACAGGTTAGTATTTCTTCCTAATGATATCTATATACATTCGGAAAAATTCTGATATTCTTCTCTTTTACTGGAACGTGTTCTCTCCATAGCTATGATTCTTTTAAAATCCAGTAATTTGGATCGAATCGAATAGTATTGCAATGATTAAGGAACATGAAGTTTTATGGGCAGAGAGATAATCCAAAGAGATCATTAACTCGAATGAAGTATTCTAGTTTAAACGAGCTATTAAGGATTCACTAAAGTGATGCGCAAAATAAAGTGGTTTCATTTAACTAAGCGAGTTTCAAGGATTTCTGAGAGAGATCTACAGAATAGGAAACATGGCATCGTTATTATTCGTAATAGACTGCCTTACTGTTCGTATATGAAAGAGTACGATCAAGACATTAGAACGACATTAGAAAAGTAAAAATTTGTTTTTAGATAAGCAAAATTAGTTTTTATCTGTCTGTTAATTTTGGAATTCGACAACTGTTGTTTTCTATGTTCGTGAGAAATCACGAAATAATTCATGGAATTTTACGATTCACGATAAAAAATTACGGTTGAAAAGAAAAGTTGTTGGATTGATTTTTTTTTACCGAAAATGTCGTGAATTTTAAATTCAACAATGAACAATTTATTTTAAGAATCGTAAAGTACTGAAATTTTTATGAGCACAATGAGAAACGGCTCTTTAGACTTTTAAAACAAAAATATCGACGAAAAATTTGTCAGTTAAAAACATCTAAATAGAATAATCTTGTTTGCAAAATTTTCCATTTGCAAAATATTCTATGTGCTAAAAAATAATAGAGTTGTATATACTGTGAAACCTCGATACTCTTCGAAACCAAGAAAAATATCGTTGTGGAGCGGTTATCGTTATATTGACAGGTAGCATTATTATCAGTCGTCCTAGAGTTTATGCTGTTGTTGACATCTCTCCCGAACCGGCGCGTTGTTAGTATCAGCAAAAAAAAAAAAAAACATTTATAAATATTTATTCACAACAGAAAATGTTAACCGACTTGTTGATTAAGAAAATGCAGCACAACAAGTCACCTAAGTGATCTAGAAATGTGCCGCGGGTCACTTGAGTGATATGGTACTGCACCGCAAGTCACTTAAGTGATCCGGAAGTGTGCCACTTATTTCATTTTTACATAATTAGGGTTCAGGTTGCGGGACACAATAGATGCCTCCGATGGCCACATTTAGCCCACAGGCCATGGGTTGAGCATGTATGAAGTAGAGTACGTATGTAAGGATAGCACTTTTGTGTATTACCCCACAGAAAGTAGATGCACTTCATTGACACTTTCAGAAGCTACATAGTGCAACATACCGGCGTTATTAAATGCCCTCAAGAAAACAAAAACTGATGAGAAAATTTAAAATACATTGAAGGTAATTTTGAGTGAAGTATAAAAAAATATTCTTGTAGAGTGGTTTCGAAATCTATAAAAAATATCGTTATAGTGGGATTCATGCTAGTAAAGGATGTCGTTGTATGGAGAGGAGTTTTTAACACTAGACTATAAGCGATTCCGAAAACAAAATTAAAAAAAATATCGTTGTAGAGAGAATTATCGTTATATCGAGTATCCTTGCACACACAAAAAGGGGTTTCACTACATAAATATTTCTAAAAAGAAAGCCATCATTGGATTTCCATCTAGCCATAAATATGACTAACAAGAACAAAAGACTTGAAACTAAAAATTTTTGCTAAATATCTACAACCTTGTTGATTTGATATTTTAAAACGAAAAGAAAAAAAAAAAAAAAATATATATATATATATATATATATATATATATATATAAAGGTTTCAAAAACGTTGCTGGAAATGCACGTACACACGTAAAGGTAGTACAAACGCTTTCCCGGCAGGTAATTAATGGACAATGGCGGTACGTGTATTAGAAGATAGGGAAGTGGGCGAGAGATCCGGGAGTCGAACACAGAAAATGGTGGTAAGGTGGTCGTTTAGAGACTAGTAATGCATTTACCGATGTTTCAAGGCAGTAATGTTGGAAAGAGGAGAGAGATCGCGTGGGATCGAGATGGGAGAAAGAGAGAGAGAGATAGAGGGGAATGGGTAAGTATTAGGTACAACGTCTTTAGTTGAGTCCGAATCGAAATTCATCATCCTCCCAGATATGCCTTTACGTGCGGCTACCACCTGAGCATTCCCACAGAAACCTGGTATTCCAAACTCTAGGAGAGTTTCTCTCTCTCGCTCATCCCATGGAAAAGAGATATATGGTCTTTCCTAGATAATAAACCCCTCCTTCACTCTCGCTCCAGAGGAATTCTGAAATTCCCAGCACCTTGTTAACTGGATGCTACCACCTCCTCCTATGCATGCAAACATAGCGGTGGTTACAAGAAGATGGAGCGGCGGTGTAAAAAAAATGGACAAAAAAAAATAAAGTAGAAAAGCACGAGACGAGGACATCGATCTTGAAAAGAATGTAATTCTAGATTTTCGTGTGTGTGTGTGTGGACTATCTTTTGAATACGAAAATGAACATTTTCTTTCTAGGTGATGTTTCAAGACAAAACCGATATTTGAGAGAAGAAACAAAAATGATTACAGCTTGTTATGTGTTTATGAATGATTTTTCACTGATTACGTCTACTTTAATGGTCGATTTTCAAGTCTCAATTACATTATTAAAAGGGGTTTTCGTCCCTTAATTAAAACGCATTCAATGCTTCTCTTGTCTCTTTTATCATCGTAAAACTTTAATAAGATAAAAAATAAACAACATAACGGTTTAAGGTGATTGTGATCTAAATGTTTTCTATATATTTTTTCTTTTTTCCGAGTGTAATAGAAAGACTAATGTCGGACAGAAAATTTCAGTACAATGACAAAAGAGAATTTTTTTACTAATTTTGTTGGAAAAATAACTTGCTTACGGAATTTTCACTGAAAGAGATACAGTCGGCCCCGTTTAATTGAATAATGGATAGCCCGTTTAATTGAATAACGGATAGCCCGCTTAAGTGTATGAAATCCTCCGACACCAAAATTTCTCCCATAGAGACAATGTTAAATTCCCCCCCCCCTCTTAATATGATAATTTCAACAATTTTTCCCCTGCATAATCGAATATTACGCTTCACTGGTCAACTGTTAATACACATCAACCACTATGCACATAAATTTTTTTATGTAATGAATCATTTGGAATAAATGTAAAATATGCTACTAAGTTAAGATTTAGAAAAATGTACATTTGAGAGTAGGTCCTGCCTCTCCATGCAGTCAAGTTGTATTCAATACAAACATTTAATTATTATTATTTTCTGTTGAGCCAATAGAGAGCGCTAATTTCCCCAATGAAAGTAATGTGATCACTGCAATTAAATACAGTGATCACGATACCTATCGATTTTTATTTCATTCTTGATATCTGATTTACTCGAAAAGTTTTATTAATATTGATCCTTTATCAGTTTTCCAATATACAAACTACACCAACGGTGTAAAATGGCAATCGAATTGTTTCCCGCACAATCGGAAACCCCGCTTAATCGGATATTGTGTGCTGGAATCATTCATATCCGATTTAGCACGGTTGACGGTATACGGTCTTTCCTAGATAATATAAAACCCCCTTCACTCTCGCTCCAGAGGAATAATGAAATCATGAAATGCACCTTGCTAACTGGATGCTACCACCTCCTATGCATGCAAACATTGCAGTAGTTGCAAGAAAATGCAGCGGCGGTGTAAAAAAAAAATTGCAGAATAAAAAAGTGGAAAAGCACCAGACAAGGGCATATTGATCTCGAAATGAATGCAATTCTATATCTTGGTGGGGACTATCTTTCCAATACGAAAATGAACATTTTCTTTATAGGCAATGTTACAAGGTAAAACCGATATTTGAGATGTTTTTTTCTGAAATTTTATTATGAGAGGGAATGAAACAAAAATGATTAACAGCTTATTACGTTTCTGAATGGTGTTTGCTTCTACTTTAATGGTCGTTTTCCACGTCTCAATTAGATTACTAAATGGGTTTGGTATCCCTTAATTGAAACGTATTCACTGCTTCGTGTCTCTTTTGTCATTGTAATAAATATATTGGACAAATATATGAACAACATACCGTGTAATTACATATGATCTAAATATTATTTTAATATTTTTTTATTTTTCGAGAGCAATGGAAATACTTATACCAGAAGGAAATTTCAGATTTTCAATAAAATAACAAAAGATAGTTTATTTTAACGAATATTGTTAGTATAAGTAGCTTAATTATCAGGATTTTCACTGAATCAGTACTATTATTGAGGAACATCGTCAATCGAGTTTTTCCCGGACAAAATAAATGGTTAAGCTGTTTGGAAAAGTATTAGATATAAAATTCATTGAAATTATTTTTGAATCTCTAATCATATTCAGTGAATTTTAATGACAATTTTCTTTTGTTTCGTACAGTTTTAATTGTATAATATTTTACCATGTGTATAATAGTTTTAGTTTTTATAATTGAATTTTAATGGAGTATTTTAATGGGTTGTTGTTGAATTTTAATGGGTTGCTGTGTATTTTAGGAAATATATGACATGCATATTTGTTATACGCATCTTTTTTCACGGTCACCTCGTTGTGCATTTGGTCAGTTAGGGCCTTGTATTTATATGGGTATTTTTACAAAAAAAAAAAAAAAGTTAATTTGAACTGGGTATTTGATATATTTGAATGCTGTTTGAGAAAAAGTTGTTCCCACGACAGGAGTTTTTGGTGCAGGAGAAAAAATTTCATTCGAAATTTTTTCGATAGAAGGTGCTGCACGAAAGCATATCACTAGAAATATGCATGTCAGAGTCCTATAAAATGAAGGTGTGATTAGTGTGTGTGCGATTCACATTTGCCAATTTCTGAATTTTTCTGTGACTGGCGTTTTCATTGGGATGCTGATATTGGTGGATAATGTTGAACACTATTGATGAAGTTATTCTACCTCAGCTACGAAACACCGGCCAAATCTTTAGGAACGTTTCAAACACTGAAGAGATTGAATCATCTTGAGGTCCAATCATTTTCGACTCGTGTGCACATCGTCCTCTATCGACAAAATTTGAACTAAGGTTTTTTTTCTGTACTAAAAACAAAATCCCCTTTTGTGAAAGTGACTTTTCTTACAAATGTATTCAAATATACCCATTCCTTTAATTTTTATAATTTTTGAACAATTACGAATTTAAGAGACTCCCTGTATGCAGCACCACATGCGTTGTCAGATACTGTGTGTATGCCAGTCAGACTTCGAAAAACGTACAAACCTGCGAGAGAAATTCTGAGATATTTAAAAATAATTTTACACATCTTTATTTTACACACAAATTTATATACCTCACAGGAAAAAAAAGAGGATTCTCCAAAAATCTGCTCGGACAGATTCTTAAAATTTTCACTCATTGGTAACCGTTGAAGAGAAAAAATAAATAGACATCGAATTCGAAATTTCTTCGGTGACTTATCTCTACGATTTGAATATCTCTCACCACAATTGATATATAATTCACGAAATTGAAAATCTTGCTTTTGGAAATTTATCTCACAATGGGTACGTTGGTTTGAATGCTAACGACAAGCTACACATTCGTGTATTATTTCTAAAATATAAGAAAAAAATTACATCGTGGGGAGGGGGGGAATCGAAGAAGTTTCAATTTTCTCCTCTCATTTCATACGTGGAAAATATTTCAAGAATAACACATTTTTTTTCATATTTTGATTGATTACAAAGGAGACTATAAAACATTTGTCACAGATACCTTCTTTTTTTTTTTCAGACCATTAACTCTGAAATTCTGAGCAGATCCTCCGCATTAGGGAGTTTTTCCTCTCTCTCTCTTTCATCCTGAGTACTTTTCACTATGGAAATGGTACCCGCTCTCTACTGCCTCTCGATGTCGATTCAGTTAAAGAGGAATGTGTGAAAATGCAAGGAAAAGAACGGAGATGGGATAACACAAAAGGAACTTTTCGATGCAAGAGAAATCAAGATTTTCCGACGTATGTGAGAGGAAAAGATTTCAAAATAAAAAAAATATATATATATAAAAAAAACAAAGGTAGCGATTTAAAATGCGAATGGAGAAGAAGTTGATGCGACAGAGAACACAGTACATTTATTTTTCGTTTTTTCCAGATCCTTTCCATTTCATTTTTATATTCTATTTCTGATACATCTATGTATCTCATGCGTTGTAATTTTTTTTTTCTTCCAATTCCAAAGATATCTCAGCCGGATAATAATTCCATACAACTTTCAAAGGCAAGAAGCGCGATCTAAATTTGAATGGGACTGAAGAAAAAAAGAAGTAAAATTCCTGTCAGTTTTCCTTTCAAAGGTAGTAATATATAGATAGATGTATGTACATAGTTTTGGAATGAAATGACTCATAAATTCAAAGTGAAATTTTCGGTGTTATACACGGATGAGATGCTCTCTGAGATAATTTTGTTTTCGGTCAATTTCATTCCTTTTCCTGATTGAAATTTTGATCTTGAGATATTAGATTTCAGATTGGCATTTAGAGAATAAGGTTTATATTGATTTATAGCGTCGTTATGTTGAGTCATTCAACTGAGAATATAAACTGTAACGCAGTTTATAGCGGGTTTGCGACAAGCGCAGTCACACCTATTCCCGCACTCAGGTAATAGAAGTGAACAATGGTATACTATTGAAAAATTGCAAAAAATTAAACCTTTTTTGATCAAAACTCATAGAGGGATCACGAATATATGTGTTCGCGACAGATGTAAAATATTTGCTCTAAAATACATTTTTGTTCCTAGTTAAAGGGACCCAGAGCCCCCGAATTAAATAGAAGATCCCCGAATTATTAGAGGTTTTTTCTAGTTTTGGAACTATATATATTCCTTTCAACATTTCTTGAATTATTTCTTTCATCAATTCTGAATGGTATGGAATTATTTCTTTTATTAATTCTGAATTTTCATCACAATTATGGAGTTATTTCTTGCATTAATTATGAATTTATTTTATTAAGTTCTAATTTTAATCTGTTTTAGAATTATCTTCATAAATTTTAAATATTCTTCAGCTCAGAATTTCCATCTAATTGAAATTTCAGCGTTAATTTACATTTATTAGTGTGCCAATATTTTTTGTATGAATAATTTTCAGCAGTCCTATTTATATGTATGCATTCCTGGAATAATGTATGTATTTTTGAAGACGATTTCTCTCGCTTCTACAAAATACATAATACCGGAGCTGAGTTGGGTACTCGAAATTTTTCTAGATGCCCTTGGCCTGCTATTAATTTCGCAGCGAGCCCCGCGTCTGTTTAAGGGTGGCCCTGCTACAACTGCACTGGTTATAAAAGTGGTGGTCACTATAAGCGGTTATGCAGATGTTATATCCAGTGCGGACTTTCACAGATATGACCAAGTCATCACTTTCGACCACGTGATATAATTACATATTATATGATGCACAATTAAGAAATTTTACATTATATTTAATTTTGATGCACGTAAGAGCTTTCTCAGCTAATGATAAATAATTGCTATAAATATAAGTAAGGAACGATGGTCGGCAAAAATCATTGATGAGATGTCGATGAGAAGAGGTCAAACAAACGCGCAACAGTAACAAAAGTACACTTTTTGTCAATAAAATCATTTTAAGGGCCTCATAAATCACTTGGGACCCTGCATAAATCTCCATTGCTATTAAAAAAAATTAGCTAAGTGAATATCTTTCTATTCACTTGTATTAGTATTGAGTACGACGCTAATTTTTATTTTATTAAAATAATTTAAGAGAGTTATCACCAGAAACTAAATACCAATCTCTATCAAATTATAAAAGGTATCTGTTACGGTAAATGTGATGACTTGGTTATTATACGTAATAACCGGTTATTATGCATCCTTACCCGTCGACTTAATAAGTTTGATGAATTTATCACTTTTTTACCGGAGAATATATACAATACCCAAGTGTCGTTGGTAAAATTGGATAAATATGTGAAATCTATCTCCTTTACCAGCGCTTATGCATAATACCCAAGCGTAATTGGTGAATTTTATAAGTGTGAAAAAAATTGCAAATGAGTTAAGAATGTGTGATGAATATAATCGGACCCTGATATAATGATAACAAATTTTGCGATCGTATCTCGATACAAGGATGCAATACATGCGTGAATAATCATGTAAGTATATCATATAGTACGATTCATCATGTTATTATCATCCAACGACATGACGCTTGGATATAATGCATAATCGTCAGTAAGAGTGATAATGTTTTTTGTACTAATCAAATTTACTAACGGTGCTTGGGTACTATGCATAATTGACGGTTATAGTGATGGATTTAGGAAAATTTTTCAAACTTACCAATATGCTTGGTAAGTATGCATGATAACTAGTTACTATGTATAATTACCGTATTTATTCATTTAACGTAGGGTGGGGTAGCCCAGGTCGATAAGATACTCGCCCGAAGTACCAAAGGATGCTTAGAGGTGCGATACACAGTTCGTCCTTGTCGGAAACTTTCCTGACGCGTGAATACAACAGAAACGGCATGACCACAGAAAAAGATTGCTACCGAAGGTGGGTCCACACCGAAGGGGGTTAGCGCACCAACCTCACGGTGAGTATAAAATAAAAAGGTTGCCGTTCGGAATCGGCAATAAATTGCAGGTCCCGGTCTAATTAGCCCGCGTGCGCAGAAAATGACCGTATTGCGACAAAAATGATCAAATGAACATTTATCGTACCATATATATTTTTCAAATAATAAATCTCTCATATATTCTTTAAATGTTAAACCTATTAGAAAAAATAATTAACATATCATACTATAAAAGAAATCGAATGTTCATCGCATTATTATAATTGCATGAAATATGAACCGAGTTTTTTCTTTTTTTTGTAGAATTGCGAATTGAGCGTTAAAAATTTTTGGATTTCTCATAAAATTTATAACATTTATCATCTATTTTATTCATAGATGAAAATATTCATAAGTGATACTGATAAAAAAATTCTTTGAGAATCATATTTGAATAAATACTTTATTCTTAGCAAACTGCATAAAAAATGTAAGTAGATTGTTTTTTAATTTCAAGAAAAAAATGTAATTAGTCCAATTCGAATATAATTTATCTTACAGACCAACTATTGATGTGTTTTTTCACCCACGATGGATTTTCTGTAAATGTGACTAATGAGTGAATGGAAATGTTTGTTGAAAAAATTAATTTATGAATCCTTTCAAAATAATACTTGAGTGAAAGAAATAGAAATTTTTCGATTTATATAGTTTCTAGATTTTTTTTTCCCGGAATAGAAATGGTCTTCATCTATCACAATTTCAGAGCGGTCTCTTGGCATCAGAAATAGCCAAAGAGAGACGGGGTCTTCTACTTAGCTCAGGGCACGGAAGGGAGACAGGCAGGGGTTGTGGGATCCGGCACGTGACTCCCCTTCTCCCCACAATTTTCTTTTTTTACTTTTTTACCCACAGTTTCAAAAAAAAAAAGTCACTTTTTGTCTCCAGAGAAGACGGGAAAAACCCGCCCAGGGATCAAGAGTCCAGTCAAGCGTGGGTCCATCCGGGAGATTCCAAATGACACCCGTTTTCGTGGGTGAACAAGTTCGCCCTTTTCTCAATTTTTTTTATTCTATTTTACTCGGTCCTCAAAAAAAAATATATATATATTGAAAAGAATTTCAAACTGTATTCGACTTTTACTGTAATTTTTCAAAGAAATTTTTTTTCCCCATCTTAAATTTCACTTTACTTCTTATTCCGGGAAAATAGATTCCTACGTGACTTCTCTTTCTATTTTTCCTCTGTCACTTGTGTTATTCATCTTTTGACTGAAAAGTGGTTTCATTGAAAGAGATTTTTATCATTTTTTATATATTATGCAGCATCAAAATTTGAACTGCAAGGTATATATATGGATATTCAGCTATTTTTCAACTTTCCCAGGTTAAGCTTAGCCACCAAATCAGAATATCAGAAAAGAAACAGACAAAGTTCTTATCTTTCTCTCTCTTCTCCATTACAGAAGAAAACTTCAACAAAATATATGGTATTGCCTGTATTATGAGACGCATGTTACAAAAACTTGTAATATAGAGTGTTATACAAAATCAGTAATCGAATCGCTATAGCTCTATCAGACCCTGGTACCACAAATGTGTACGTTGCTTTTTTCCTTACTGTAGAATTTTTTTCTTTTGACCTCAGGAACTTAAGCCCTTACTTAAAGGATTGTGTAAGTTTTCAGTTAAAAATATCAGTATTTGGCTTTTATTTAAATAATTATTTCACACCTGAATGATAATATCCAAATTCCTGTCATTAATCGCAGAAAGTGAACCACTCCTGATTATCTGATTACAATCAGGAACAATTATTAGCGAAAAATTCAGGCAGAAATCAGTTTTTCACCCTGATAAGTAATTTTAATATTTTTGTTTTGTTTGAATGATTTTTGAGTTATTGAATTTCCTCACATTGGTGAAGATGCTGCTAATTTATATATTTTAAACATTGCACTTCTCATAAATCTCAGTTAAATTTTCTTGTGATAATTATGTGCTGTTTAGATTTCAAAGTACGTATAAACTTTCTTCCTATGGAGACTAATGGAACATGCAAAATCGTGTGTAGTGAATCATGTAGTAGTGATTTAGAGAGATGTTTCTGCTTTATTTGATGTGTTATTTTGCAGATTTTCAACAAAATAATAGGAAAAAAGATATGCCCAACTAGGATGTATTTGGTTGTATACTTAATTGTAAAATAACAGTTACATAAAAAAAAAAAAACGTAGATGAAACTCAAAAATCGTTTTGCCAACGCAATCAAACAGTAAGAAAATCAAAATTTGAAATACAGCCAAAATAAGCATTGTTGTAAACCTTTTTCGAAATTTTGTTTTAAAAGTAAAACTTACAGCGAGTATGGTTCAGATCGGTATGCTTACGCGACTCAACACAATAATATTTTATAGCATAGGTCCGTATCCAATTTTTGGTGGATTTATTTTTCTTGTCCCGTTATACCCGAACTTCGGGGCTAATGGAACAAAAGAGTTGATGTATAAAATTGATCATCGCTTCAAAATCATCTAAAATTATGTGTTTTGAATTTTTTTTTTATCGTGCAACGTAAGGTATATGTGTATGCTTATCAGCATAAAAAAATTCACTTCGTAAAAAATTAAAAACTAAAATTTTTCCCATTAGCTCCTCCCTCCCTTCATTACCCTACACGGATAAGCGAAATATTCATTCCGGCCATCCTGCTATAAATCGGGTAACCATGAGCTTGCTCAAGTAAAATGACGTGAAACACTCGCCACTACCCGCTGGGAGTCCCAGAGCGATTTCGACTGCCGAGTGAGTGAGTAGTTTCAGCAGTAATTAATGTCTTCAACATGCATTGGAGTCATGTACACATTCCTTATCGAGCCACCTGATGATCGGTCAAAGCGTCTTCGATTCCCGTGGCGGATTAGCCGTTTCGAATTTTCGGCTTGTGGAGCTCTGGTGTTTGAGGTACAGTAATTTCCTGCGTATAATCCGCACATGTCAATCTCGCTACCCGGGGATATAATCCACAGTAGTGTATTCAACATATGCGAATTTTAGTCATCACATCGATAATTAAATCTTGAGAAATCGACGCTGTAGTTGGCCATATTTTTATAGAAGAAAATGCTGATTTAAAATAATTAAATATACGTATTGAACACAACTTGAATACTCGAAGGCCAGTGCCTACTCTAAAATATACATTTTTAAAAATCTTAATTCCAAATGTTTCATTCCATAAAGAAAATGTGTGTAGTGGTTGATGTGCATTAACAGTTGACGTGTGAAGCGTAATATTCGATTAAGCGAGGGAAAAGTCGTTGAAATCATCAATATTAAACGGGGAAATTTAACATTGCCTCGATGGGTAAAATTTTGGTGCCGGAGGATTATTTTAAACGCGTTATCCAATAAAGTGGGGCCGATTATACTTACTTATAAAATAAAAATATTTATATTTCCCTTATCTATATTCCTCTTTTACACGCTACTGTATTTTTAGTACCTTGTGATAATTCGAAATTATGGTTGCTGATATTGGTACCATGGGCATCCATAATTATAGCGTTACAACATATTGTTTTTTCTGTAAAACACAATATTTGTACGGAAAAGACAACTATAAGGAGTTTTTTTCTCTTTCAGCTTTCCAGAAATATATTACGGTAAATGTGACAAATAGGTAATTATACGTAATAATCGGTTGTTACGTATACTTACCAATGGCCTTAGTAAGTTTGATCAATTCATCACTTTTACTGGCGAATACGCATAATAATCAAGCCTCGTTGATAAATTTGATGAATACTTGAGATTAATCGCCTTTGTCTATGATATAGCCTAATAACCGCAGATACAAATACAACGCCACAACAGGCAAATTGCCCAACGAGGTGGCTGACTTAAGAACACCATGGATCCCCGATCCATTTTTTGGAAGCCCTACCTACTACTGCTACACCACACATGCACCCCACGGAACCCCCAACGAATCGGTACATGCGGGAATGTGCGTGTACGTGTAGTGAAACGACTTTTTATATATAAACCACTATTTTCTTAGATAAAGAAGATAAATTTCAAGTATTTCAAGTATTTATGTAGATGACAAATTTGATAAACATGAAAAAAAAAAAATCCAAATGAGTCTACTATGTGTGATAAATAAAGTCGGACCCCGATATAATTTAGTGATAAATTTTTAGTGAAATTCATCAAACTTATCAAAATGCTCGGCGATTATGCATAATAACGGGTTTATTACATTTACTTCGTAACAAAGACATTAGCTGGTTATTCATCCTTACTCTACGACTGTGTGGTTTGATTTTGTTGGAACTTCGACAAATGAGAAGTCATGAAACGCTGAGAAAAAACGAAAATTTATAAAAAAAACAAAAAATAAATTGGTAAAACTTTGTTTATAGAAATTATCTTTCGTTATATCAAGAGTAAGTAACATGTAAACGTCGTTCAAAGTCAAAGTGCTGTAGAAAAAATTTCGTTAAGATAGAAAACTTCGTTAAATGGAGACGCGACTGTATATTCGAAATAATTCCTGAGATATGAGCGTTAGGTGGATTTCATTGTGGATAATTTTTATTGGGGGGAAGCATCCAGTATTGTCAGATGATTTAAGAGACGTACACACGTCAAAAATATTCCGAGTATAAAAGTGCTTTTATCCACTCACAAAAAATTTTCATAGGGTTACCTTGCTATCTCAAATCGGCACACACACTCAGCATAGCAATAGCAGCGAAAGAATGGTATTTTGCAGTCTTCCGTACAAACTTAATATTACGGCAAAAACATTCAAAAGCTCACATGGAAGTTACCGGTAACAGGGATTTTCGCTACAACTCGTTTACATGGCGTTTTAAGTTTATGCCGGTGTTCCCCCTCTTCTTTCCGGAAGTCGTCACTTGTTACGTGGGCTGAACGGAAGTGGTTGGCTCAAGATGGCTGACGAAGGAGCTTACAGTAGTTTTTGCGGCACAAAGGATTATGGGAGAGGAGGTGGAAATCACCCACCATTATTCCGCAACAAAGATGGGAATCTTTTGACGGATCTCCATCCCTCCTTCCCCCCCCCCCCATAAGCAAAAAAAAATCGCCATGCAGGTAATAATTACCAAAGCAACCCTCCCCCCATCTTACGCATGTAAACGGGGCTAAAGGGTCAAATAGAACTCTGTAGGCCCTTAGTTAGCCATTCTAATATCGGGCCAGTAGGTTTGCAACTAGTGTTCGCACTCATTCGGGCATTCCCCAATATGGAATAGCTGTAAACGTTTTCATTGAAGGTGTATAATAATACCTGTGGAAAAAAAAATCGTGTATTGTAAAATCATTCACATTTGTTTTCGTTCCGTGGAAGCTTCCTATTAAAAGATAAGCTAATAAAAGCTTAATAAAATAATAAAAGCTTCCAATGAAAAGATTCAATCAAAATTCAATCAATGAAAAGATTCAATCAATTCAATCAATGAAAAGATTCAATCAAAATTCAATCAATGAAAAGATTCAATCAAAATTCAATCAATGAAAAGATTCAATCAAAATTCAATCAATGAAAAGATTCAATCAAAATTCAATCAATGAAAAGATTCAATCAAAATTCAATCAATGAAAAGATTCAATCAAAATTCAATCAATGAAAAGATTCAATCAAAATTCAATCAATGAAAAGATTCAATCAAAATTCAATCAATGAAAAGATTCAATCAAAATTCAATCAATGAAAAGATTCAATCAAAATTCAATCAATGAAAAGATTCAATCAAAATTCAATCAATTGAAAAGATTTCGCTATACGACTTTTTCCTTTCAACAGGGGCCTTCAACCTTTAAGACACGGCGGACAAAATTGTGCCGTGGGCCACCAACTCATATAATTTAATGACTTCTTAACAGAAGGGTCCAGTGTGGCCTTGAATTAAACGGGGAGGGGGATTTTGAAGACTTTTATTTATTATTATTTATTTTATATTAGTATAACTTTTATTATTGATTTTAATTAATTCTAAAATAATTTTTTCGTCAACTCTGAAAAAAATTTGGTTAATTACTGATGAAAATAATTAATTCCAAAATAAATATTGATCTGAAATCACTTCAAATGATTCTCTAATTATTTATTTCGGTAATTATGAAATCATTTCATTCAATAATTATGCAATTACTCTTGATTGTGAAATAATTTATTTCAGTAATTATGAATTTTCATTTATTCTAGGATTATCTTTCATTAGTTCCGAAATTATTTCAGTCAGTATTAATTCTTTCTAGAATTAATCGTTTTTCAATGATTTCCACACGATTTTGTGAAAATGATCGTCAGGCAGTACGAAAAGCTCCGAAGACCAAATGTGGCCCGCGGGCCATACGTTAAAGACCCCTGCTTTACACCAACTCCACATCAACGAGAAAAGATAGAACCTGTTCAAAAGAGACAATTCAGGCTGGTCGTCCACTGGAAGCGACAACATGCGGCAAAAAATGAAAATATTGAAAAACTAAAATTCTTGAGAAAATTGATGAATAAATCCATTAACTTATTAATTAAAGCCCATGCTTAATGAGGCACCTGACACAAACTCGGAGAAGGTATTCTTGTTGTAAAATGATGGAAACTATGCGGAGTTCAAATTTTTCAGCTTCCATGTTCACGTGGGAATGGAGGTGAGGGGAGGGGAGAGATCGAGGATTATGGGAGAAAAAAAAAAACGGAATGAATGGCACGAAAAAAGGTAAACAACCGCACTGCTCAAGAGCTGATACAGCAAGAGCCGTGTGATCAAACAGGAATCGGAAATTTTTCTCGTCTGATATTGTCGCCGGAAATCACTGCTGAAGATAGCTGCTAATGAACGACGTTCTCGTACTCTCTGTGCAACGGGATCAGTTTTGCGAATACCGCGCAACTTGTTTATTGCTTCAATTCACTGCCAGTGGACGACCAGCATTATTTACCGAATTTATTGCTACGCGGAAAAACTGTTGAGCCGGTTCCACACTAGCAGTGCTATGCAGCTGCTACGCACGGCGAAACCGATTCCGGGGTTTGGCTACCACAGACGGGGCTTATAAAGATTGATTTTATGTAGCGCCGAAACCGGTTTTGCTCGAAATCGTAGTGGAGGATTTTTTGCAGAGTCATTTGGCTTATGTCTATAAATATGACGGGTTTTTCATATATTCCGCCATCAGTGAGATGAATTTTTTCCAGTGCCATTCATTCATTGAAAAAGAACAAGTGAAACCAAAAAAACCTGTTTTGATTTCTAACATGAATTCTCATCCTACTGTAGAAATTACTTTTTTCAGACATTGCTGGTATTGATCCGTATTGCGGAAACACCTGGAGGAAATGTATTTTCCATTTTTTGACCAGAATGATCGTGATTGTATTTGGCGATGGGGGAAAAACGACAACTCCGATAAAAATACACCACTGTTTCACCAGGTGGTAAAATTTTGAACTATTTTTTTTATTGAATCTTTTCCCAATAGTCCATATACCTTATATACCATACCTCCATCAGAATGGACGCGCTACATACGTCTGAGTAGTCAGTTTATTTATTACCACCCTGTATAAAACTTGATACCATCACAAAAATTACTATTACAGTAGTTTATTTCGAAATTTGTGATTTCCATTTGGATGCTCTTAAACATTGTGCAAAATGTTTAAGTTGATTTAAAGAATGAAAGATGGTGATTTCGATATTTCAACGCGTTAACTTTTTTCTAATACGTCCGTAGTGCAAACGTAATACAATTTCGTTTGCATTTATACATTTTACGTAGTTTCAAATTTTTCCCATCTACGTTTTTTGGCAATAGCCGCTGTTATAGCCAGCAGCATGTGATTGCTTAGATTTTGCATTATACAAGAAAATAGTGATTACAGTCAAACTCGATTTTGATGACAAGACATCGGTTTTTATTGATGGTGGTTTTATTTGTAATAATCGTAGGAAGCTATATGGTATCTTCCCATGAATCCGGATCCATTACCGTTATTTCTTACTTGCATTCGTTATTTCTTCGAGCTTTGCATTTCGTTCACAGAGATGCCCGGAAATGACTCGAAGCCGCTGGGGTCGTTGACTGATCATAGTGATGGACTCGAATCGCGAGGACAAGGGTTCGAACCCTACCATCGCCCCAGTGTAGAGAGGGCTCAGAGTTAGGTGGTCCACTGAAGTTGGTTTTCTGGGGTTTCCAAGTTTGAGGCGCGAATGCAAGCCGATCTCTCCGTTATAAAGTCTCGCCACAGACCTACAACAGTGCAAATCTTCAATCATTACACTTCACTCATAATTGGAAAAATACATGGCAGCACTATAATAACTATTATTACACAGAAACACAAACTTTGCCTTAGGCTCACAACGCGGACACGTGCATTCCAACACGTACCAATTCCTTAGAAGTTCCGAAGAGAAACATGAACAATTTGCATGTGTGATTTAGTTGTAGTAAGTAGAACTTACCATCACACAAACATTGCACAGAAACAGACTTCACAACACATATACGCACCGCTTCCAGCATAGGCCCGGCTCTTCTTCGGCCACCTGCTTATACGTCTTCATTGAGATAGAGTGTTGGGTCATGATCTGGTTAGGAGGAGGAAATTACTCTAAAGTTACCGACTTCAATGAACATGGCAGGGGCTGTTTCGCCACGAGGGCTCCGACAAATTGTTTGTGCCCATCTTAAATGTTTTTTTTATAAAGTTGTTGTGTTCTTAACAAAATGTGTTTTGCATCAAAGCTGCATATAGCCATTCAACCCAAAAGTGAAGTGGTGGAGAGTGTTGATGTGTTTAGCAGCAAACAACACACACAACTGCCACCACTCATTCATTTTGTCAAGTGATATGTGTACGTGCAGTTCAACTGGATGGGAAAAGTAAGAAAGATTTCCCCTTTTTGAAAGATAAAATTTTCATCATCAAATGAATAAATTAATATAATGTCATCAATACATTAATATAATATCAATTGAGGGAGTGTTTACAGTTTTTTTTTTGTTACCAGGGATTAGATGGAATCGAATATTTTCTTCGAGTTGCGCATTACACAGGTATGTCATTATCATTTTATCGAGAAATGCCTCGTTTATATTTTTTATTATTGGTTTATCAGTAATTGTCAGTAGAAAAATGTAGAGGAGACCTTCATCCAGCAGGGGATTGAAAATGGTTGTCGATGATGATGAATTGTCATTAATGCCTAGCACATTGCATTGAATGGAGTCTTTATACGTTGCATATTATTGCGCATACGGCTATATTTTTTTATAGTCAAAAAAGTCTTAGAAAACGTCAACGTCAGTTATACCGACGAAATTCTGTGGAATCTCCGATGTCGTTATAACCGAGTTTGACTGCATATGAGAGTTCAATATTTTTTTGTCGTGGCGATGTGCGGCTCTTACGTCAAACAATATCCAGTGGATTTCCCTAATAACTTTTCGTAATTATTGATCAACGAAAGCTGCTTTAGATTTTTCTAACATATGATCGATGTGTGTTATTTTATTCTTAAATATAATTCTAGCTGCAAACTGACGAACGAAAGAAAATAGTTCACGTGTGATGACACGTTTCGATTCTTATATATCTTTACATGCTAGGGCTTTCAGAAGATAAATGTATTCTTCCGTATTCTCACACCAGAATACGTAATAACGAAGTTCACACCACGTTTCAGACAATCTCATCACAGTTACGCTCTTTCTTTTTTTTTTCTCGTTGAACCAGCAGAGCCTACACGAGACTATGACCCAGACGAGTACATCGTCTGAAGTGCTGACTCAAGGAAAATCGTGGCAAATTACAGAACAACGTGCTTTACGGGAAGAGCGAGGAGGGTGGTCAATACAATATTTACTTTACTCTTTCTTACTATTTTCATTCTTTGTATTTTTTCTACCATTTTTTTTCACGCAACCTTTTATCGTTACTCAGAGTTTATACATAGCGATCCGATAGTTTCCCTTGCCGCATTTTACTGGTGAATCGTTGAACTCAGAGGTATACTTTCCTCTAGTTTCTCAGAGAGAGAGAGAAAAATCAAAAATTAACTGTTTATGTAGTACTCCTGTGCTAAAAAAAACCAATTATAAAGCTTTTGCCCTGTCTCACCCACGGTCAACTAAAATAATTCCACGTTTTCAAGTGTAATATTCGCTGAGGTATTTTCGAATTCAAAAATTAGAGAAAAGTTTGGAAAGAATACACTAAAATGGACAAGAATTTTTTTCCTCGTTTATGCTGTTCTTCAACTCTTCTCCGGTTTTGTATTCAAATATCTGACTTAGAATTTGTAATTTCAGTCAAACTCGGTTATAACGGCATGGATTTTCAAACTTATTTCCACAGAGAATTATGCTTATGAACCTTGCTTACAACGTAAATGAAACAAGACCTCAGATATAACGACACATTTTTCACCAATTTTATTTTACGAGAAATTCCTAGAACTGAAGTCCAGAACATGGAATAAATGTTTGTCCGTGGTTCTATTGAATACCTAACGATGTTTTCATCGCTAGGTATTTTTTATTACATGCATATTTTATTACATCTTTAACGCTAAACTCGCTCATTGCTCAGTCTCCATACGTTTTGTATAAAAATATTGGTAGCACTTCTAGAAGCCATTGATCTCTTTAATAATGAAATATTGCACGAATATTGCATTTAGAAACGTGGAATGTTTTTTCTTGGCTTATGAAGAGACAAGGCAACGACTTTCTAACTGGGTTTTTGAGGACAAAGTGTCTGTATAAAAATTCAATTTTTTTATTTCAACAACTATATAACCCCTTACAATATGAGTGACATATCTGATGTCTACACGTTATTTAGATACATTTTGTAATTGAAAGTATGCCTTTAGGATGAACGGTTTGCCAGTAAAATGTGGTAAGGAGAGGAATCATGGAATCACCCCGTATAAAGTAGTCGTTGTTGTTGAATACCACCAGAATACGTAATAACAATTGTTGTTGAATAAAAAATTAATCATGATAGAATAATTTGGAACTTTATTCGCAAAATGAACATACGAATGCATGCAATGAATGTGCTAATACCAAATTATATTGATATTCAGTTCTATATCAGTTAAAGGTACTCGAAAAATAAATAATCAGAAACATTCTGAAACTTTAGTTAATGCTACCGATTTAATGCTTAACAGTCAATATTTATATATCGCAATGTTTCATCTTTTCAATTATGGCGTACATGGAAATTTTTATAATAACCATACTATTCTAATCCCAACAAAAGCCTCATTTGCGATAGCGATTTCCTGAAGACTTTTGTCTCGATAGTTATGATGATAATATCGATGACACTCCATATGCAATGTTAATGCAGTTGTTGCATCTGTTTACGAAAATTTTGGATTCATTTGGATTGCGAAACATTTTGTTGAGCACTATTTTTACATATTATAAAATTATCAAGTCCACAGAATTCTTGCACAAAACCCTCCAACACCAGCTCGTCTCAAATCCTAGCTTTCGTGAGATTTAATCTCTTAAGTCCTAGTTCCTCGAATGCAGAACTTTTTTTTATGTAGAATTTCATCGATTTCTCGAAGTCTATTTATGAAATATGCTGGTGGAAGGCCTTTATTTTACGGTGGACACAGTTTACTCACTGTGAATGGAAATGTAGATCCACGTTCACCAGAAGAAGTATTAGTAGTAGTACTTTGATAAATTATTTTGACTATTTTTAATTCATTCGTAGTTTGAAAACTTCATTCCGAGATTAGAATTTGTTATTTTCAACAATATTAATTGCTTTGATCAGTTTACTATTAATTGGATGGATTCCACTCATAATTTGATATGCATGATAAGTAGTGTATTCACTTGTGTATAATCTGTAGATGCAAATTTTGGTATTTTTAGAGGAAAAAAAACTTCACCGTATAATCTGCAATGTTGTGTCATTCGGCATGAGAAAATTTCATTCACCACAATACTTTTCCATTTAACCCTTCATAGTAAGCGAGGCCGCATATACATGTATCCCGTTAAGAAGAAACATTTTTTATTTGATCAATGATAAGCTCAGATGTTTTGTAAATCTGATTTGTCAAGGAAAACATGTTTTTATCCTCTTTACTTTGAAATTTGCTGAAAATCAGAAGAAGGCCTACTTCATTAAAAATGACGTGGCATTTTACAGTGGGGCTTAGTGATTTCTGCTATGCCAGTTAAAGAGAAATACATTGATCTTGTAAACACATTACTCTGGGAAATTTGTTTGGCTCTCTAACGTTTTTATGTTGTTGGATTTTGCTCTTTTCGTGTTATACTGGTATTGTTGTCTAACTTCCTTATCTTGAAAATGGCAGATGCGTGAATTTTCATGTTACGCAGGCATCGTGTTAAAGGTCTGTTTGTCCTCTTCAAGTAACAGAAGGGGATTTTTGTCTCGTTTTTGTGGAAAAAATGTGGATTTTCCTACTTAATCCATACAATATTTAAAAAAAAAAATGTTTTAAATTAATTTTCAAAATATTTAATCTTATTCCAATCTTTCATAAAAAAACCAAAACAAAACTGCATATACGATTCCACTAAGAAATCCCGATGTTTCATTAACGTATTTAAAAAAACATCCATAGAGACTATACCAAGGAAAATTCGCGCAAATTATAACTGGTGTCTTCCTTGTCTTGCTATACTTCAAAATTCATTACAATATTAAAATAAGACGTACCAATATTTCTTTTTTAATCGATATTATTTCAAATTTGTAATTTCGAAATAGTGCTAACAATGATTTGTGATTTGAAATTTCAGTAACACGCATTTAATTATTAAATAACTATGTAATTTAAAACTGATCTACGAGATAAACCGAAATACCGAAACAATCATGTGACTTTTACAATACCACCAATTCCATAGTAAATAGTGGGAACGAACCGAGGCATGTGAATTCGCCAAATGATGAGGTTCTACTGCCTCTCAACACGGTTCGTATATATCTATTTCAGTTCCATCGTAATCCTATTTCTGCCTGCGTCGGAAATTTATGAATATGCCAGTACTTCAGAGCTGTTCGCACAATAGAAGCGAACGAGTCCACCCGACACCAACATTTTCTTCGGTGGAAATCTCTGTCCGTTTTCAGTATGAATGACAACGAGACGGCCGGCGGTGAGTATATAGCACGGAAATTGTGAATTATCTTTCCTCCGTCAATAATTCGCCATCTATTGGATTGTCGTGCTCGAGATAAATCTGTGTTTCGAATGGTTTACGCTGCTGTCCACGGCTATCCGTAATTTGTTATCGCACACAGCCGCTCCTTCCCATCCACCGCTCCCGCGTAAATCCATACTGGCAATGATGAAGCATCGATCAAACCACCAACACACGTTGTGACTTCACCGTCCACACCCCTTTTCATCAGATAAACCGATTAGTCTCCGGGATTCTGCTGAATTCCTACTATTGCAAATCGTGTCTTCCGTCACGCGGAGGTCTTCCGTTCTTATGGGCTATAGCGCAGTCCTGATTAGCGATACAGCTTTCCACGTCCAATCCCTCTTTATTCAATACTACGGAATTGTGATTATTTCATGAACATTCTCGTAAGTAAAATACAATTTTTTTTCTTGATCAAATATGAATTGTTTTCGTCCAAAACATGATGTTTAAATTGAATTAAATTGATTGGTGAGTATAATAATTGATAATCTTAAGTATAAGAAATACTTAATCTTTAAAAAATATGGATAATAAAGAGTTGTACTTTTATAAATTGGTATGTTGAGAAAAAAGTTTTTTTATTTACTTATTTAGACAAGACAAAACAACACAAAACCAAACAAGACAAAAAAGACCATTGCAAAAGTATTGTTTGACCCAAAGGGATTTCTTCCGTGGGTCATAAAGAGTAACTTGTGACAAGATTCATGACAACATCGAAGTGTTGAAAAATAAACAGTAATTATTGATAATCAATTTAACAGTTTGTTGAAAAATACTGGTCTGTATACCGTGTTATTCATTGAACACTTTCAAGAAACTATAAAAAAATTAAAATAAATGACAATTCAATTCAATGTAACGATGATCTTATTCGCCAGACAGAACTCTGCTTTTTTCAAGAAATTCTCGAAAAAAAAATTTCCGGGAATGAAAATAGCCCACGGCATTGTTTCCGGTAACAATGAAAGTGTGAATAATATGGCTGTCATTAACAATGAAATTTCTCATGAACCTTTGAGAAAAAATGAAACGTCAAATAATGCTATGTGGGTAACAATAAAATGCCTTACAACTTTAATAAGAAACTATAAGATGTTTTTTTACAATCATGTGAACAACAATAAAATGTTTTCACAATCCTATGGGTTACGATTGAAGGTGAAAAAAGTGATCTGACTAACAATTGAAAGTCAAACAATTTTGTGAATTGCCATGAAAACGCTGAACAAAATGTGAGTTACAATGAAATGTCCAATGTGGCTGCGAGTGACAATAAAATGTCAGTCATAAAATAAAAACGAAGCTCTACGCAACAATGAAATGGAGCTTTTAGTAATAATAAAATGTCGAACAAAGCTTTGAGCAAAAATAAAGTGTCGAATAAATCTGTAGGTGACAACTAAATATTGTGCAAGGTTGTGAACAACATTGAACATTAGAAGACCGGACACACCCCGCTTCTCATCTCAGAGAGATATCGAAGCGTTCCCGAAAGATGGGTGTATCTGGAAATTTAACTGTGAACAACAATAAAATTTCAAAAAAAAGCTTTGGGTGACAATGAGATATTGTGCAAAGCTGCGAGCAACAATGAAATACTATGAAAAGCTGTGAACGGATTGGATTTAGATTTTACTGGAGCAAGGACCAATTAGGTCAAGCTGCGCCGAAACAAACAACGATGAAACATTGAGTGAAGCTGAGCAGCAATAAAATTTCGAACAAAGCTGTGAGTGACAATAATGTTAGCAAAGCTGGGAGAAACAATTAAATGCCCTAAAAAGTTCTTAAAACCTGAAATCTCAAAAAAGTGGACCTAAAAACAAATGTATGATATTCGAACTAACGACGTTCGAAGGTTTTCGAACTAACAACAGAAATTCAAACACATAGACACAATTCTTATATTTATTACTAGCTATAATACCCGGCGTTGCCCGGGTTTTCTTCAATGAGACTATTTTGGATCACGTGATATCTCCCTTTCCTTGAAGGACATGCAAACCGTGTGTAAGTTAACCAATATGGCGACTTCCTGCGCGACTCATGAAACAAACAAATCTAGATTTAAAGAAACGTAAAATATATATATATATATATATATATATATATATATTTTTTTTTTTTTTTTCTTTTTTTAAAGGATGCTAGGTATTTCGATTCCGCCCTTTGAACTTCAAGTTATTCATCTCTGCCTGTTTCTGCTTCAAAAAATGCTTAATTAAAGCTGTGGAATTTCTTCGATGCACTTTATGGGCCCATAATTAATTTTAATACAACCTAAACTATATGCATTTATGCAGTTGAATATCAAAAGACAATTCGCGGAGACATTAATTTTCATGCTTGAGAAGATATAAATAAAAAGTTGAAATCAATGTTATTGCATGAATATCCAGCTCGAAAGTAGGTCCGGGGCTAATTACTTCATATTTAATCGTATATCTATCTCTAAGCGAACTCAATATTTCAAAAATCGAGTATTTAATACAAGTTTTTAAATTATTGATGTGACAGAAAAAACCCCCACCAAATTTCCGCATTTCTACATTAAAATCGGCATTTTAACACTGATTTCTAAGGGGAATCATCCTTTGCCTTACCCTCAAAGTGATGCTGATGATGATGTCTATTCAAAAAGCTCTCATAACTGGGAGGATTGAATAAAGTGGCAAACCATTATAAAAGCATAAATATTATACATATACTGATAGCGTTGAAGAAATGACAAACCATTGTAAAGGCATAAAACACGCCTTAAACGCATTGCTAGGGAACCACGGTAACCAAAGTAAGCGTTCGGAAAGTGATTGTTGAGGCCGAGAAAGCATTGTTGCCCGACAAAGCATTGTTGCCCGACAGTTTTCTGCCCATTTGGGGCACTTGCCCTGCTCTGACGGAATTTTAAAGTAGCCTATCGTTCAAGTCGGGTCCCATTTGGTATATATGCACGATCTAAAATTGTAGATTTGTATAGAGAACATACATACACACACACACACACACACAGAAAATCAATTTTATATATATAGATTAAAAATAATTACATATGAATAGTATTTTCTCGTGTGCTCATTGAAATTCAGTATTCACGATCACTGTAGTAATAAATGAAAACATAATTATTCATCTTTGATCAACAAAATTCTATGGTTCATGATCTATGTCTGATCTCTATGATTCTCCCAGAAGATGTTGAGAAGTTATACGAAATTACAGTCACATTAATCAAATTTTTTAACAGAAAAATATGAATAATTTTCATCCCGTGAAATTATAAAGTTGGAAGTTCAAACAGAATGTTTCCCGTGATGTACCAAGTAAAGGAAAAACCTGGAAAAAGAACCCGCTTCTCGGAACATTCCGATCACGACTGATCAAAATACAGTACTACTTCGATTGAAGCAATGAGCCCGCATTGTGATAGCACAAGGAGCCGATCACGAGCCTGGAAAATTTTCGAGCGTAAAATAAGTTCCCAGAAAATAACTTTGAAGAAATTGTGTATGTGTTGCGGTGTTTCCCGTTTCCCCAATCTTTCCTGTATGCACTCGAAGAAGCATCTTAAAGAGGGCTCTTGCTGCATTCGGAATGAATTGTATGCGGTTGCACGATTTCCGACTTTGAATGATAAATCTTCGAACAAGCGAACGGTGGACAGGCCATTGTTCAATGGGGGGCAAAAGAAAAAAAACACGATAAAACATTTTGCATTTGATCCGAGTTTATGAGCTCGTCTCGTCGTCCATGAGAAAAGCAGCGTTTTCATATCGCCCCGAGGAATTCCTTAGCATGGGATTTTCACTGAGAAATCCAAACATCTTGAATGTTTGTATAAAACGGTAGGAAAAAATATCGCCTTGTTGAGATAGCGTCCATTCTACTGGTGCCAATTTTATCTGGCTGATAACGTTATATTGATTCGCAGTGTGTTTTGCATTCGTATAAAACCTACAAAGGGTGCTTATCATTTATATTAGTATCCTTCAACCGCCGGTCCGTAGGAACTTCCTGCTCGTCCACAAAAAAAACTTAACCAATTTTTTTATGCCACTATATGATTGGTGAAGGTGCAATATATTTAGTGTGAGAAAACTTTTGAAATTTTAATGTGTGAAAATAGAAAAAAAAATCTGAGATTTTGGCAAATTAGGGTGCAAGTTTACCCCTATGTCCTTGGACATTGAGATGAATCAATTTGAATTCTATTCATTTTCCTGTACGATATTATGGTATGGCAGAGAAATCCGCATTTATATTGCTGTGATCGGAGAAACTTTGCGATACATCTCCTGTAGTTGGGAAATCGCTGTCGCCGCCCCCCATAATACCACGTTTGATATACTTTTATCGAAAACATTTTCAACACCGACTACTACTACTCAACCGTACATGCACCTCGTACATATTCCTTTGAGGAATTTCTAACGAATCGGTATATGTCGAAATGTTTTGTGTGAGTTTATATAGATTCACGGCTCAAAGGTATTTACGTTGACAGAGTTGCGCTTGTTTCATGTGTTTGCACGTACTGCCATCTGCCTTGAATGTTTCGTAGTAAAGATGGGTAAATAAATGCTACTATTTTCGTGTTATGTATCGCCAACACTGACTACAGCATGCTATGTTATGTTTCAGAATTACTGATGCATAAATGTAAAATGCGACTACCATCAATGAATCAAACTCCGATAGATTGTAAGCGAAAAAAGACATTAGAGAGCATATTAGTTGACTTTAGATGTCGACTTTGTAATAAAGAATCTAAACATTATACAATATCAAATTTCCAACCAATGACATCATACTTCCCTATTTCTTAACACGCTTGGTTGACGATTTTGGCACAAATCGTAATGAATCCTTATCTAAGCGGAATGCTGTGGATGGGTGGAAGGAAGGAAGGAAGGACAAAACTGGGAAGTGTCTTGAGGAAGGACTATTCTACATTGAACTTGAGCCAAGGAAACGTTCGTGTAAAACGATGACGTGTTTTAGGCCACTGCCGTCCCTTCATCTTCATGTTCATCTTATCTTTTCCCCTCTATCTTTTGCTCGAAAAGCACAGAGATACAATCTTTTCATCTCTTACCAGCAATCTCTTGTGCCCATGTCTCTCACAGAAACACGCATACAGCAGAAAAGGTTGAGATAGAGAGAGGCATCACGCACACTATATACTCCTTCTCTTCCACTTCTTCTTGAAAACAACTTTTATTGTCGTTTAAATCTTTAAAAGGCTCGTGTCACAAACATTTTGTTAGATTCAACATCAGCTTAAGTTAATGCCGCTGGACATGTTACGAGAATGACCCTGATATGTTCGTGATGAGAATCTCTTGGGCTCGCAAGTCGTACGCTAATGCCGGTTCGTGTATCTAGAGATGAGAGGAGTACATCAAAAAATGATTGCGCAGACTTTGATGTCAGTATATATATATATTCGCATGCACACGACCACCTGTATTTACTGATATGTACAACAAAGGAAGATACTGTCTTGAATTTTAATTACAATTTCAAGAAAGTTAATTGAAATTGTGAGAACCTTCACCTTCATTTCTCAGAGAATACCCGTTCCCTACTCTCGTAAAAGTCGTTACTTTATTACTTACTCAAACCCGCTCACTTTAATTTATCAGGAAAGAAATAAATAAGGAGCTTCTCCTCTCTCGCCCCCCTCCCCCTCACTCTCAATAAATACGTCGTTACCAGACCCTTTTACACCATTAAAAGTCCGAGTATTTTGTTACGGAAATTTGTTCTGTACTTATCATTCACAAACAACCAATAAAAGCAACACAGTCCAAGTAGCGGCAGCAGCAGCATGTCATTTCCACATTTCACCATAAAAGATACGGAGAGATTATGTACTCATTAACATGAAGTATAGACAAAATAGTGCTCAGAGAGCTTTAATGGCGATTAAACAAACGACCCGAATATGATAATACCCGAAAAGAAGCGCATAAAATTTGCATCTTTAAGCATAACTATTCCTACCCGTTCCTTAAAACATCATCCAAAGAACTTAATAACAGACAATAAATGGGGTAAACGTTTTTTTTTTTTTTTTTTTTTTTTTTATAAAAATGAGATTTTCGTTAAATTTAAGGCAGAAAAAAATAATACATGTCTCCATCTCATTGCATATATTTCCTACGGAATTCTATTTTATCTGGTAGTATTTATGCTAATGTCGAAGCAATCTCCGTATTTCGGAAATGGTAACACACTATGAAAGGCGGAGAAAAAAAAAATATATATTTTTCTTAAAATAGGAGAAGGTATATCACGCCATTCCGCCATTCCAGCTCCGAAAACTCTCTCTCTCTCTCTCTTTATATATATATTTTAATTATAGCTGAAGCAGCAAAACACAGGTGTCTAAGTTCGCACACTGAACGAATTTAATTTCAACGGTTAAACAGAACAACGTACGAACTAATTTTTTTTTCCTTTCGCTTCTCCTTAAAGAATAGAAGAGATTCTTTAAGTGCGAGTGCTCTAAAGTTCCCTTTTTTTACTTATTTTTTCCGAAATGTTTCACCTCTTTTTCTTAGTTTCAAGTATTTTGAACTAAATGAAAGGTAGGAGAATGAAAAAAAAATATTCCTCTTAAAAGAATAAAATCAAGAAGTATTTATTTTAGATTTAAATGTTTGTTTGAACTATTTTTCTATTTTATTGAATTTTGAGTTTTTTTTTTATTATTTTATATTCTTAAGATTAGTTTAACTTGAGCCTAAAGTAATTGAAGAAAAGTTTGTTTCTTTTTTTTAATTTTTTTTTTTAATGTTTGTGTAATTTAAGAGCTGGAAAAGAGTAATTTGAAATAACTTTACTGTTTTTAAGTCATTGCGTTTTAGGCAAACTTTCAGAAAATGTTTGAGAGTTTATATCTAGGATTATATTAATCCGTTTCTGATGTTTATAAAACACTAATTTATGGTTTCTCGTTTTGAATAATAATAAAGCGTTTATTTCAAAATCTGTTGGATTTTATTTTTGATATTTAACCCTCATAAAAACATATTGAAAAAAAAATTGCAAATGCGGATGAAAATAGGTGCAGTTAGCATAGTTTTAATTGAAGCAATACATCAACAAAGCAATTAAGTGGATTAGAGTGAATTTTTCAATTAGCTAAAATGGTTAATTACGGGTGAAATGTATAATTTGCCTTGATTTCAATGTTATCTATGAACAGATCAAATCTTGCTGAGCAAAGTTGAATTTTATTTTCATTTGCTCAATTTAGTGCGATTTTATAAATCTCTGAACACCTAATATTTCGAGAGCTCTTAAAATATGACACCAGCAAGGAATCGACTCTTTCTGTTGTACTAACAAAGCTGAATTTTGGACTGAAATTAAGAGATACGCTTTGTAAAATACCAAAAAAGTTGAGAAAAGAAATTTATGTAATGTTTTTTTTTTGGCCATGTATATATTTGCCACATATATTCAAATATACGGGACCTAAAAGGTTGAGCCAATTTTTTTGCTATCAAAATTGTTGAATTTTATGGAATTAGTATATGTATTATCATCAAAGCATATTTTTAGAAGTCAAGTTCATGCTTGAATGACATAATATATTTATAAATTTTTTTAGCCCATAATTTCTTTTATAATACCTGTCTTTATGAAATGCTTCATAATTATGTAGTTTTATATTTCAATAGCAATTTATCAGACTTATACTTGAAAAATATTCGAATAATCGAAAGCAATTTTCTCTAGAAAGTACCCAACATATTCAATACACGATGGATATGCAACTAATTCTCCACTAGTTTCGATTTCTGGTTTAATTAGATTTCTCTCAACCCCTCAAATGACATGGAAGAAATCTCAAAACTCGTTACCCTGTGTAAAGCGATTTTTTTTAATGAAGGCTTCCTTCCAATTTGCAGCAGATACATAAGAAGTGGGGGGGGGGGGAGAGATTAGAAATTATGTTTCATTGAGAATTCAGCTTCGTACAAAATATCTGGGCTTGCCATTTCTAAAATAAGAAACTCAAGGAGGCGAGTTTTGTCGTCAATGCCGGTGAGAGGGTTAACCAATTGACGTCACAGTTCGGGCCGGTTAAGAGAGGTTTCAACGGTATTAAATTTTCACAACCTTTTTCTGTTTTTGCCCATAGAAAAACATAAAATATGGTGTAAAAAATTATTGAGAATTATACAGCTTGTATAATTCATCTTGCAGTTATAGTATTTATTATGTTTAGGGACTCGAATTTTATTTATTACGTGTATTGCCTACTGCCGAGTAATCCGAATAATTCGCATACTGCTCATTTCAGACAATAGCGATTTCTGTCAATAATTATGCCGGATGCAAATCGAGTGGATCATCAGGTAACCTTTGATGATGAAATAAATCTAATCATGATTACGCTTCAATGCAAATTGAGTATCCGTAACTCGTTAGTCACGGGGAAAAAAGATGAGCAATAACATGGTTGATGTGAGCAACGTATCTGAGCAAGTGAAAACAAACGGTTAATTCCAGCATACAAAGTTATTGCTCTGTTTCTTAATTCATCTTATTCTCTAATTCTTAATTAGTTTTTATTCTATTTCTTCATCATTTTTATTCTAATTATTATTCTTTTAATAATTATTATTCTTTTCATTATTATTCTTTTCATTATTATTCTTTTCATTATTATTCTTTTCATTATTATTCTTTTCATTATTATTCTTTTCATTATTATTCTTTTCATTATTATTCTTTTCATTATTATTCTTTTCATTATTATTCTTTTCATTATAATTCTTTTCTTCTTTATTCCAATTCTTAATTATTATTATTATTTTTCTAAAAATATATATATATTTTTTTATTCATTTAATAATATATATGTTTTATCACATTTTATTCTCCGTTCTCCGTAGGCATCACTAATTACCAGTTTTTATTGATGTATTAGTTCTATTCCCGTTGAAACCTATTTTCTGAATTTATTTGATTTGTTTTTTCTCTGTTATTTGTACTTGCATATAAATGATGAAAAATATTTTGAAACCGGTATACAGCTTAGGCACAAAAAAAGTTTTGTATGTGTATGATTAAATGAATAAATAAAACTAACTTATTTAATATAACTCTTCTATAGCATATACACAAAAGATAAGCATCTTAATAGTGATTGAGAAATGAATTATAGTCGGACCCGCTTAATCAGATGATATAATAGACGGATAAAATCCTCTGGAGCCAAAATATCTAGCCGCGTTTAGACTTGGACAAAACCTATACTTCAGAGTGGGTACTGGCCTCGAAGTATTTAAGTTATTTTCAATGCGTACATTTAATTAGCTTATTTTCGTTCTCTGTTGAGCGCGTAGAGGATGCAAACTTTTGCAAAAAATGAAGAGTAGGTATTGCGATCGTTGCGATTCAATATAACTTCCATTTCATTTTTTGATGTTTTACATGTATTTATTCCAGAAACTGCATTAACATTGATCCTTCATCAGTTTTCAGTTATTAAACTATACTAACGGTGTTATACAGAAATTGAATTTTTTGTTTCCAACATAATTGAATATCCCTGCTTAATCGCATATTGTGTGCTGGAACCGTTGATATCTGTTTAAGAGGGGCCGACTGTGTATTACTTGAAAAGGGGCTTATACATATGTATATTTTTACCTTTTAGTTACGTTAGTAGAAAATGAGTCGAGTAAAGGAAGTCAAGTTTCATGACCTGGCGGAAATCTTGGTGTTCTGGTGGTGACATAATAATCTTGTAAAATATTTTCTTACTAAAATTCAAATACCAGGTTTGGTAGGTATCTTATTTATGCATCACAACGAAAACGTAACAAATGAGACTTGTTATATCAAAAGCTATGAGACCATGACATGACGTAGCAGTTTATAAAGGGGCAGTGTTTCGAATGTCTCACAGGTTTCGTGAGTCGGAAATGACATCAATCATGTCAGTGATAAGTCTAGAAAATATAAACGGAAGGTGTTTTTTTTTTCTTTCCCAGACACTCAAAAACGTTCAGTTTTCTGAAAGGAATCGAAGAAGTATCAGATGATGGGACGGAGTTTTCATATATATGGTTGATTTCATCTATCCGTCGTCCATGACGCCATTATAATTCATAAAACAAAACGCACCAGTGTATGTCATTTTGAGACAGAGACGGGGTTGTGGCTGGTTTCAATATATCATACTTGAACGAATCCTATCATCAAATCACGTGGATTCCGTTCCTATTTATTAAGTTTATCAATCAGCGAAATGCAATATTTTATATTTTTTCCGTTTTTCTTTTCTGTTTTCTTCGTCTGATTTCAGAAACTTTCAATCTGATCATACATTCACTTTTCTGTAAAAAGAAAAAATAAATAAATAAATGAATGAAAGAAATTACAGACTTGGAAATTCACTTTGGTAGATTGAATCGATAAAATGCATAACAATCTGGAGATTCGGGCCAAAAGTTTTCATGTTTTTTAGAAAAACTCGTAAAATTATTCTTGAATACCTTACGTTTTTTTTTTCCTCTTTTTTTCTAACTTTTTTCATTTGTAATATTTTCCATTTTTGAATAAATGGAAGATATGAAAAGAGTATATGAGAAAATCAGCAGTAAATATCACAATAACCGCACATATTCCTAGTAAACATTCTTCTTGGTAACACATGAAAGTGTAACATGTCGAAAAGTATTGCTGTTTATCCCTGTTAGCAAAAGTATATCACCACGTTAGTGCTTTTCGTGTGTTCGGTGCTGCCATCTCTATCCCAAATTGAATGTGAGAAATTCACAAATGTGTGTAATTTTTGATGTTGCGAGTCGATTGTTCTCAGTCGATTGTTCATTGGAAAGACATTTTTCGAAATAAATGGTATACAGGGTGTTAAGTTCTTTCATTTGGACAAAGTATACACAAAGGCTGCCTATTTCACGTCTGTTATTTATTTCACTGGGAGCCGTGTATACGGCGAGATACAAAATCGAGTTTTTCATACTGTTATCCTGTTATCAAATTTGCTATTAGAAAGTTGTTCTACTGTCTCTGTTGAGCCCAACAGAAAATTGTACGTCTCCAAGTTCAATATTAGCCGAGATGTTTTTATTGAAAAAACACTGAAAATGAGAGAAAGAACAGCATGAGTGACAAATTTGAGAAAAAAAGAAAAGCGAAAAATTCGAATTTTTTTTTTTTTCATTCAGTTCGAAAGTCGCTTCCGAAGTTTCAAAGCCTTCGTTCGCGTATTAAACACGGTAGACAACTTATACTGTCAACTTCAAGGCGCGAATGCGAGCCGATCTCCCCTTTAAAAAGTCTCGCCACAGAGAGCAACAGTCCTACAAACAGTACAAATATTGTCACTACACATCACTCACTTCACTTCTGAGATATAGATGGCAGCACTGAAAAATCATACACGACACTAGATACGCACTTAGACTGTTAGCAACTCACTAGGTAGTAAATTGCCAATGTCGATAGACCTGAGTTGTGCTGGGTTTGAAAAAAAAAACAAAAAAAACTTATACTGTACCACATCAACTTTAACTATATCCCTTTTAGACCCTGGTGCCACAAATGTATGGGTTGCTTTTTTTCTCACTGCAGAATTTTTTTCTTTTGACCTCAGGGTGTTAAGCCTTGACTTAAAGGATTGTGTAAATTTCGAGTTAGAAGTATGGTGAATATGAACTTGGTGGGGACTTTAATCAGAGGGCAGCAATTAGAGCTGAACTTTTAAGGCTTTTTTGAAGATGGCTTCCAAAAGAATGTGCATCCGGGAAAAGTGTGATTTATTGCATAAAATGTAGTAATAAAATTCTGGGAAAACTTTGTATGTGAAGATGAATACATCAAAAAAAAAAAAAATTTGAAAAAAAATGAATTTTTTTGAAGGAATAAACAGCAGTATAAAATTGTAAATAGATTTTGATTCAAGGGGAAAAACTTAAATTTACGATTAAGATTACGGCTGATGATCGAACGATCGATTATAGATCGAATAAAGTATTACGATTATATAGTATAGCCCCAATATATAAGGAATTTGTTATCGCAGAACACTCACATTTTTTGTTAATATTACTGTACATTAAAAATTAATTCTGCATTCGAATTTTTCAATAAATCAAAGTGACAGTATTCAGGTAGTATTCTCCATTTTCAGAATTCGAAAATTTCGAATACAACTGAAAAAAAGTATTTATTTATAGATGTATACGCCCCAGCACACATGGCTCTATAAAGGAAAAAGAAATGAATGAATACACTCTTCGAATGTGTGTGAAACCTAAAAAAAAAAGATTAAAATGCAGGAAGAGTACGCGTAAGAGGATGGTAAGAGCTATCGAAATTCAATAGAATGTTTCAATATAAATACGTACAAGAATAATAGATATCCTATTACAATAAGGTTTTTCCGTTGCCGGGAAATCGGGAACAACGTTGCATATCTCTCTTTGGAATTTCTTATAGCGGCACAAAAGCGCTTATTTGACTCTTACTATTGTACGCTTCAACAATTTTATCAAAGGCTCTCATGAGCCTCATTTGAATATCAAAAGGATATTTGGAAAAGTTGAAAGATTTCTGTTTCTCTCTCTCTCTCTCTTTCTTCCGTATTTCACTTGTTATTTTTTATATAGGTGTGACGTTAAGATGAAATGGTAATTTTGTGTACGTGGCATGGCAGGGCATTAGATTCTGTATTTTTATACATTTCCGAATGAATATTGTCCACCAGAGCTGATAAGTTTTTATTTGTTTCATTTCGAATACCGAACACAATGGAATAGAATCTAGGGTGAACCAGTTTGTATTCAATTATATATTATTAAACGACGGGGGAGGTGATGCTGTGGAAATATTTAATTTAAGCAGAAAAATAAATTTCATAGATATCTCTCTCGCGGAATTTTAGAAACGATTCTAATGAATATAATTTTTTATGGTTTCATGAAAAATTTATGTACATTTACAATTCATGTACGAGGTTGCATCAAAAATTTTCCGAGACTAGATCTATAGCGTCACCACAAACAACAGCGATGAATGCGCACTCTTGCTTGGGAAGCATGGAGATTGTCGACATTCATTATTCCGACTAAAGTTATCTCTATATGATCAATTGGAAATTGATGAGAGTTTTCCATTTTTTACGATCACTTATACCATCATACCATTTGCGATCCCAATTTGGTAATTAAGAATGAGGAGCAATCGAAACTGTGCTTGAAATTCGGCAAATCTGTTGTGTAATATTAGGATCATACTTGTACGTCTCTGATTTCTAGTGATGATTCTCCCCCCCCCCTCCCCACTATGAAGATGGGCCCGTTGCACACAGCCCCAGAAAATGTACTGCTCTTGACTGATTTTATGGTGTTTCCTCACTTCGAAAGGCATTAACTGTCCTAATTTTGTTCATTTTGTATAATTTATACAGTGACTCTAACGAGGCATGCTGTGGGCGCCAATGAATTCTACCTACCAAGTACACGCACGCGTTTTTCATGTTATTTGTTGGCTCACTATGGAAAAAGTCTCGGATAAAGTACGTATAAAAGAAAGCGGACTCATCGTCTTCCATCTTTGAACAAAAAACTAGTTCGCCTTCCAATTTATATTTAAAAAAAAGAGCAGAAATTGGCTGTATAGCGATAATACTACTTCACCACACACCAACTCTGGCCGTATCACTGTACTGCAATTTACTGCAGTTGGGCAGAAATTAAGGGGGCGCCATCTCTCGAATGATCGCTTTAAGTTCGTTCGGAGAAAATCATCTTGTTATCTATATTCTTTCCCTGGATCAAACCGGGGACTTGACGGCAACCTTTATGGTGGTAGACGCGCATCTTACTACCACGTCACAAAAGTGTGATGCAACAGCACGCGTTGTTCATTTGATCACTCTTCCTAGTACTAACCGAGCCCGACGTTGCTCAACTTCGTTGATCGCTCGAGAACCGACGTTTTCAGTATGGTATGGCCATTGGCAAGCGATAATACCGACGTCACACTTTCATTCAAAGATGGTGGATAAGCCAGCTCACGGTTAAAGAAGTTATATAGTCTTGGAAAAATTTAAACACACCTGCTTAATACAGTCGTTCACCGGCTATGCGTTGTAGCGGCAGTTCTGTTACAAGTTCAGTTACAATGACCGATAAAGTCTGAACGGATCGAGATAAGATAAGTTTTCGACGGAACGATTGGGGTCCGTAAATTACAATTCATGTACGTTATGGTTAGTACAAGCGTCGACTGAACTATTTAATCTGTTATAATAATTTACTCTCACTGATATTTTGTAGTTAAAAGAATCAAACAATGTATATAATAATAATAAATGTTACGATGAATATATACGATGGAACTATAAATATAAAATAATTCATTAATCAAAAATATACAAGCATAACGAAATCATTACACTTATCTCGAGTATTCAATTTCTCAAACAAAAATAATACTCATTTTTATCTTCATAACGCAATATAATTTTTTATAATTCCGGTAATTCTGATAAATGAATAAATAAATTTAATATATTATAACTTTTCGAAATCAGTTCATTCAAAACGAAATATATATATATATATATATATATATATGTATATTATTTAGATTATTATTGATGGCATTATTCATTATTAGGAGGGGAGTTCAAAGTCCACTCTCATGATAATCAAACGAATCCAATTCAATACAATCCAACGAACATCGCCGCCACACGACTGCAGACTGAACACAATACAAACAAACGAACAAACAGAAAACTCAAATCTTCTAGAGTATACTGACCCCATCCATATACAAACGAAATGTCACTCTCACTTCACGACCTCTAAAAAGCCACAGCCACACACACACACACACACACAAAACAGCGAATGAAGAAAATTTCGCTGCTTCTATGATGACTATAATCTAGTAGACACGGAACAATAGGAAGAAAGCGAAAAGAAAGCACAGAAATAATTTTCTCCCTGATGAGATATTTCAAAAAAAAGAAGAAAAAATTGCATCTGCATTATAGTCAAATAATAAGACAGTCCACGCTTCTCACTCACTCACGTTATCACATAGCGGACAATCCACCTCCTCGAGGCGAGCGACTTCCGCATTACAGACTATAGACACACACACACACAACAAGAGTCTCATATGAATCTATTACGGTTTCTTGTTCTTCAATCCATTAGGACGGAGCAGACCATGATCTTATTTACGGATAAATAAAAGGGCCTCTCTATTCATTTCACGTGTCCGGCCGTAAGACCTTGGCCTTAAGTAACATATTTCCTTCCCATTCTTGCACCCCTTTTTTTTTCACAGAGAAATACGTGATCGTGAAAGTAAACGAGTTTTTACCTGGTATCTCTTTACCAGAATGGAAAATCGGAGGAAAAAAAGGTATCTATCTACCAATACCAGGAAAAAAAAAAACTACAAGTAAACGACTTTATGAGAGCACGAGAGTTTCGAAGCAAACCAGACAAAGTCGATGAACCCTTTGGAAAAAAAAAAAAGAGACATGGAAGTTGTAATGTTTTATTTTTTTTTTCTTGACCACCATCGTAGTTTTGATATTCCGGTCTTCCGAAAAGCATTGAGGAACATTTAGGAAGAATGGAAAAGAAAAAAAAGATTTGATGTGGCCAAATATCTTGTATTATATAACCAAACGGTGCTTCACATTCTACATAGTTCCCTTTTTTTTTTCATTTATGAACCCGTAGACCGAAACCGGCTCGTGACCCAGAACGGTTTTATTTTCTGTAAAGATTTATGTTCCTATCTGAATGCTCGAACGTTACTGAACCGGACTGACTTGAATCATTCTGAGTATGATTCTGGCATGAAATCGAATTTTGTGTTGCGATATTTAATTTTACACTCGTATGATATATGAAACTAAATTTATTGCGACATAATAATTGGTATTCCCAGTATTCCGATTATATATATTGATTTACTACTAAATATCTTGAATCTTCCGGGTTTATTTCATCTATTTTCATCTGTCTTCTCAAGTTTCTTCCAACATGTATTTTTTTTTTCATTAACCCCCCCTATGGTCTCGTGTATATTTGAATATACAGTCGGCCCCGATTAATAGGACTCAACGATTCCAACACACAATATCTGATTATGCGGGGAGCAATTCAATTTCCATTTTACAACGTTAGTACAGTCTGTATGTCGAAAACTGATGAAGGATCAATATCAATAAAGCTTCTCGAATAAACCAGACATCAAAAATGAAATGAAAATTATATTTAATTACATTGATCACAATACCCAAGATATTTTTAGTTTTCATGAAAAAAAAGTTATCAACCTCTATTGGCTCAACAGAAAACAAAAATAAAATTATCAACGTACGTATTGAAGACAAATTGGATACTTCGAGGCCAGTACCTCCTCAAACGTTTTTCTTTTTAATCTTATAACTTAGAGAGACCTATCAATTCCAAATGATATATATTTACAGTTGACGTGTGAAGCGTGATATTCGATTAAGTGGGGCCGACTGTACATCGTAAATGAATGGCCCCATTATACTTATTTCTGCATTACCCTCATTATACTATATTTCTTTTTCTTTTATTTTTTTTATTTTAGAACGTAAATCTTTTAGTATCATTTCAGTCCGAAATACAGCTATATAAGTTTAATATATTTTTATCTAGAAGGACTTGATTCTTTATTAGTGTCATTTTTGGGAGCAGTGAAAATTTTACGAGTTCAGAGATTTATAAATCGCACTAAGTTGAGAGGATTGAAAATGAAATTCAACGTAAAATTATTAAGCGAGTTTTATCTGTTTATAAGTAACGTTAAGAGTTAAGATCAGGGCAAACTATTTATTTCACACTTAATTAACACTTTTATCCAATTGATCATGATTAAAAAAAAAAAAAAGCCGCTGTGGTGGTCGAGTGGTTATAGTGCCGGACTCGTGATGCGAGGATCCGGGTTCGAACCCCACAGTGGTGGTCGGCTGAAGTTGGTTTTCTGTGGTTCCCAACTTCAAGGCGCAAATGCGAGCCGATCTCCCCGTTAAAAAGTCTCGCCACAGAGAGCAACAGTCCTACAACGGTGAATCATTCAACCATAACACTTCACGCATAGTTAGTAAAACTGGGGACAGATGACAGCACTACACATAACAAGCATTACACAGGAACAAACTTTACGTCAGGTTGCACTACACGTACACGCACATTCCCGCATGTACCGGTTCGTTGGGGGGGGGTTCCGGGGGGGGGGGCATGTGTGGTGTAGCAGTAGTGGGTAGGGGCTCGGGGATCCATGATGTTCGTAAGTCAGCCACCTCGTTGGGCAATTTGCCTGTTGTGGCGTTGTATTTGTGTATGTATTTAAAAATTCATTCTAATTAATCAAACTTCGGTGTTGATGTATTGTTTCAATGTAAAATATGCTAAAACAGCACCCATTTGCATCTGTATTTTCTAAAACAAAAACAAAAAAATTCAATGCATTTTTAGGGGGTAGAACTAATTAAATTAATGAATTAATTAATTCATGTACTACTAAATATATCTTGAATCTCTTCCGGGTTTATATCAGTAACGTTCAAGTTTCATGACATGCATGCTATTTTTTTGCATTAAATTCAGAAATTATACAACACACTGATTTGTATTCGTACTAAAAGATTGGCATACGGTCTTAATATAAATAAAAATATATATATATAAATTTTATTAAATGAAAAAAAAAGAGAAATAATATGTACTGAACTGGACCGTGACTTCAATCCTTCTGAAAATAATTCCGGTACAAAATGGAATTTCATATTATTGCGATATTAAATTTGTTGCAACAAAAAATTTTTATACTTCGAATATTCTAACTTTATCTTCATTTTCTACAAAATATTTTGAATTTTCCGGGGTATTTTTTCACCTATACGAGTCAAATTTGTTTAAATAGTTATTTTTTTAATTAAATAAATTCAGGAAATATATTATATATGCGCAATATACGTGTTTTATATAACACACTCTGGTTTGTGTTCCGATCGGCGTACTGTCCTGATATAAATAGAAAATATATACCTAGATACATATTCAATTGAATGAAAAAAAAAGTGAAGTGATATATAAAATATTTTATCGATTTTCACAAGAACTGCAATTTTATCTTATAACATACACTATATTCAAAAATATGTAACAAAAATATAGAAAACTTATCGAATAAATATAAAAGCTATTGCGAAACAATATTCAATACCGAAATTCCTTTAGGCTTACTGGAAAGACTTCACAGTCCCTTGATGTTACAAAGTGTTTGTATTATTAAGTACGTATATGTCTATTACATGCTTGTATTCGTAATTTGTATGCATTTGTTTTGTCATTATCATGTACGCGTGTACGTATTTTGTGATTTGTTTAAATTTAAAAAAAAATTTAAAAACTATAAAATAATCATAAAATTGTAATTAGAAATTAAAATATGCCTAATTAATCTATATACATTTTTTGCATAAAACACTCACTTTGTGTTAGTATGACTTTTTGATATTTTGAATTCAACAAAAAAATATTATACAAATACAAGTACAACACCCCAACAGGCAAATTGCCCAACGAGGTGGCTGACTTAAGAACATCATGGATCCCCGAGCCATTAAAAACCGAGTTTAATTAACTGTCTTTATATTGCTTGAAGACGTTCTTTTGTGCATTTAGTGACGTAATTCTAAAATTTATAGCTATAAAACTCTTGATTCAAAAGAATAAATAGATTTTTACCCGGATGTATTTCCATTAAATATTAAATTTGTTTACAGCTTATAGATATCCATTGCTTGTATATTTTAATTACATTCAACAAACGCATAAAATAATTATAAGACAGTCGCGACTCCATTTAATGTTGTTTTAATTTTTAGTTTCTTTAGAAAATTCTTTACAGTATGTATAAATTGATTCGCAGTGTGTTAAGTAAAATAATTAAAATCTCAGTCCTGATAATATTGTTTCCATAACTATGTGTTGTATAGTGCAAATTTGTTATAGAAAAAGTGTTACAGTTGAATCTTAATGTTAATATGCATTCTTACACAAGAACACCGAACAGGAACTTGAAAACAAATGAACATTAACTATTATCGAGTAAAATACGAGGAACAAACTATTATCTAAACGCATGAACGGAAAAATATTGCAAACAAGAAATAATATTTTTCTTTTCTGGAAGTTTTCTCGAAAGTGCATTCTAGTTATTAAGTAAAATTTCGCAATGAAATATTTTTATTAATGGAGTATATATTGAATATAATATTTAATTAATACATATATTTATGTATACAGTAATTTATTATTCGACATGCAAATATTTTTTTGTTTTGAATCCTCAGAATTCATGAAGGGGAGAACACGATGATTTTCGATGGATGCACCTAGAGCAGGCAACTTTTTTAGTTCCGCGGGCCATATATGCAGCATTTGCCTTTGATTTTTTCTTTTTTTTTTTTGCTATAACTGGTAACTTGCTTTTGATAATTTTTTTTCGCTGTTATTGACAACTTTACTTGTTTGTGACAACTTTTACGGCTCCAATTGACAACTCTACTTGCTTTTGACAATTTTCCGGCTGTAATCAGCAACTTTACTTGCTTTTGACAAACCTTTCGTGGTCCGCATTTTGCTCGCGGGACCGAAGTTGCACACACTTGATCTAGAGATTCTAGAAGTGATTTAGACGTTCGATAACGTTGCTGTCCGTTCCACGCAAGTGAAGCTAGAATTTTCATACGACGGACAAACGAATCAACAACCACAATGACTTGTTCCTCGACTGAATAACAAGTTGCTTAGAGTTGATTCAGAACCGTGATTGCCACAATCAATCAATCACATGGATGCCACTACCTATATTCAAAATACGTTTTCTCGACATTCTTTTTTTACAATTCTTCTTCACGTTTTCGTTATTATTCAGTGGCGGTGCATAGAAATCGGAAAGATCAAAATCGATAGACATCCTGCAGTTTCCATCTGTTTTATTATTATTTTTAAGAAAAAGAAATCTTTAAAGAAAAATATTTAGCGCAAATGTCTGGGAATTTTTGTCTTCTTTATAGCAGTGGAATGAAAATTTGAAATGAACGAAAATATTCTTGAAACGGTAGATTAATATTTTTCACAAAAATGTCAATGGCATGGAACGATTTATTTTAAATAAGTTTTTCATAAATATCAGCAAATATTACATTAAATATTTAATATTCGATGGAAGTGCACCGTATCCCCCCCCCCCCCCCGGATTAGCAGGCATGCCGTAAGAATAGGGAGACACTAGCTTTTTTGTATGTAGGAGTCTGATTCATCCCCGGCATTCCAGGAAAAGTGAGGTTAAATAAAGATCACGTGATGCATAGAAGACCGGAGATAGACCAGTCTATATTAAATACTTAATTAGTATACGAATCGGAATAAAGTAATAGTTTTCTAACTGTTGCAAACATGTTTTGCCCAGGAACTTGATGACGATAATAAAAATTAAGCATTTACTTATCGCTCCGACCTAACTTTCGTGAGCCTAATACGAAACATAGAAACTGAATTTTGCAAGTTGTTTTTTTTTGCATGTTCATCGTTTTTGTACTTCAATATCATGTTTTGCTGTGCAATTCCTTTATTTTTTGTTCTGCTTATTATAATCTTAAACACATGATCAAAGAAAAAAATACTTCACAGTCTACAAATTTTTCAGTTGAGCTCTACGGAAAGGAATAGGCTTAGTATCGAACATTTTTGATAAATTATAATTTGCGGTAGTAAAAGCAAAGTTCGAGAACTTGAAATTTGAACTATATTTTGTACGAACCTACTTCGTATAACACAAAGAACCCTGAAATGCAGCGAATACTGGCCTACAAGTTTCAAATCAACCAATTCAATCAACTCTTAATAGTCTATATATTTTAGAATTTTCCTGATTCTGTGACTCGAATTTCCCGGCATGGAGGAAAGTGCTGCGGATATTTCTTCTCCCTCCCTTTTTTTCCCGGCGTGACGGCTAATGGTGGGGGGGGGGGGGGGATATGGTATATCTCAATCAAGATTATCATGTGAATGGAAAATAAGTGAAACTTGAATACTGTTGAAAACTTCTGCTCGTGTCATACGTCAAAATTAACCTTCAATTAACCTTCAATAACGTCCTATTAATTACAAATCAAGCCCTCTCCCATCATCAGCGCTACCTGTATTTATTCATTAACCACCATTATCGAGGAAAAATTATTCACATGTTAAATCAGTTTTCTTTAGTTCACCAAATTCCTAAAGCATGCGAGAAATCTTCCATCATTCCACGTCTATCTCACCGGTGAATAAAACCTCGTACATCTCTCTCAAAAGCCCCCTTAGCTCGTAAAATCTCGATTGCTCCTTCACTCGTACGATCTCAACAATTTCCGAACGTGTTTTACACCAAAAATAACGCTTGAATAACCCTAATTATTCAGTACTATGAACAACAATCTCATTTCCATTCACAATTTATGAGAAGAAGATTGAGAACAAATAATTTGGTGCACAATAAGAAACATTTGGTACGCATCGTCACAGTAAATATAATTCTGCCCGAATTATTCATAATTTTATTGAAGTACTAGTATTAGTACTGCTCTACCGGAGTAGTACTAATTCTGAAGAGTCAAATATAAATATTTCAATAACTTTTCCTCTAAACGCAACAATAATAAAAATTAATGTAAATCCATACAAATGAAAAACATTGAAAGAACTCTCGAGCATTAATATATTATCCAAAATCAGTTAAATAACTGATTTTGGATAAAATATTAATGCTTCACTAATAAGTGAAGCAAGTGATTGCTTGAAACATCTCTTTTCTACCTTCATTATACATTCTCGTAGCCTCTGAATTTTTTCATGCATGTGTCTGTGTATATGTCGCGGTAATGTGATAAATTAGTTATTATGCATAATCACCAATCGTCTGGATAAGTTGTATAAAATTATAAATTTACCAGCGATATGCATAATACCCATGTGTCGTTGGTAATTTTGAAAACAGAAACAGAAAACATTATCCCTTTTACCGGCGATTATGCATAATACCAAGCGTCGTTGGTAAATTTGATAAATGATAAAAAAAATTATCACTTTTACGGCGATTATATATATACTACCCGGGGTACTTGGAATTTATCACTTTTACGGGGGGATTATGCATAATAAATGCGTATAAGAAAAATTCTCAAATGAGTCTTGCACGTATGACAAATATAGTCGGATTCCGAAAAACGAACTCCCATTTGAGGAATATCACGATTTACCGACCAAAATTGTGATTTCATAATTGGAAATTCGTTAAATCGAAGAATTTTTTCAACGGGGTCATATTGGAGTAGGGCTCGTAATTTTTTTTTAATTGGGAATTTCTTATATCGAGGTACTATCGTATTTTTTTTAAATAAAAGTTAATTATATCGAAATACGACCGTAAAATTTGCTACATAGAAGTTCGTTGTATCGCTGTCTGATATAACGAACGTCTGGTAATTCGTCATTCATTCACAACTTCGGTCTATCGATGTAGGCAATTTACTACCGATTTAGTTGTGCCGGAAGTTTGAGTGTGTGTGTGTCACCGAATCCTCTGTGTCTCCTGGGATCTCCTGGAAGCCGAGATCCCTGGGCGGGGCCGCGAAAGCGATTATATACAAAGAATACGGTAGTTCGTCAAATAGGATTTATTTCGGGGTTCGGAAAGGAAAAATTCGTTAAATCAGAGTTCATTGTATATCCTGTTCTGACTCTGGCTCACAGGTACGGCATATTGGTATTAAATCTTATCACGGCAAATGGGTCCGAAATGATGATTATGCATAATAACAGGCAAATGAGATGAATTTAGTACAATTTTTCATGTTTACCAACGACACTTCGGTAATATGCATAATCGCCATCAAAAGTGATAAATTTAGGTAAATTCAGCAAACTCACCCGAATGGTAAATGATCATGCATAATAACCTGATTTATCACATTCACCGCAACATATATACATAGCATATAAAATACCTGTATTCATTGCGATTTCAGTATTAACTAGAAAGCTGAACTTTTCCATTTTCCAGACGGAACGTAACTAGTTGAGAAATGGATAAATGTGTTCATTTGGTAGCGAGATTAAAACGAAACAAAAAAAATTTTTTTTTGAGTAATAATAAATACTGAAGAACAATTTGAACGAATAAATGAATTTAGGCGAAGTAAATGTAAAATATGTATGGGGAAGGAAAAAGCTCCACCTACTTTTTTTAAATGAGTTTTATGTAAAAACTGGGAAAAAGGAAGCATATTTATATTAAAAGAATGGATAAAGTAAAAAGAGTCGAGATAAATGGATGTTTCTTGAGAAAGAAACTGCTTCATTTTTTTTTTCAAAAATAGAAGAGAAAAACTGCTGCCACACGAAAACTAGATTGTTAATCATTCCATTTTCCTCTCGTGATATAACGCCATAGTTGTTCATTCCTCTACCCTACGAGGAATTCTCAAAAGTATCCCGGAGTTTTAATTTCGGCTTCGCTGTTGGGGTGTTTCGTTATAAATATAAGAATACATTTATTAACGGCGAAACACACCATCAACCTTCGTAAAATTACATGCGTAATATATATTTATATATATATCCTTGAAGTTGTTATTTATTTATGGAAAATTCAATACGTGTTTCATGCTTTGAAAAAACAATTAGAGAATGTTTTGTCCGAATCACATGCTCTGAAATTGCGTTAGACTTGGACATTTTTTCATCTGGGTTACGACTAAATCAAGTTTTTAATAAACATTTCTATGAACTGAAACTTAAATAAACTGAAAGATTAAAAGTCATATGTATAAACTTATTTACTATATTTCTCGACATTAATAGGGTTAAAAGCAAAATCTACTTTATCGTTAACCACATTTTCCCTGACCAAAATTCGAAATTTCTCTGACTTTCTCTAACCAAGACAAAACAATTTCCCTCACTTTTGACTATATAGTCATAATACATAGAATATGTAGTCATATACACAAAAATCTCTTCTACTTTCAATGAAACTTTTTTAGAGAAAAAAAAAGTTGATGAAACGAAATTTCCTTGACAAAGCTTGAAAAGTTTCTGACTTTTCTCAGCCAAAACTTAAAAATTTCCGTTTTTCCCCGACCAAAACTCAAAAAAAGTTTTCGACTTTCCCTGACCAAATCTTGAAATTTACATCAGTTTCCCCCTCACTAAAACTCCCAAATTTTTCTGACTTTTCCTGATCAAAACTCAAAAACTTCCCTGACTCTCCCTGACTGAAAGAAATATAATTTAAAATCTTTACCTTCTAAAATGCTTTTTGTTTCGAATTTAAATTTTTTCTTTTCACATAGTTTTTGCCTGACATTAATCAAATATTTGAATGTTCCCCTGACTTCAGCCAAATATATACACATCTCCCGACTTTTTCCAGATACCTCCCATTTACCCCGACTTTCCATATATTTTTCATTTTCCTGGGAACTAGCTTTAATACCATATAAACCCCGTAATTAAAAACATACTTTTTTGGTTGCTTTTGGTTTCTCGAATTCAAGGAGCGAATACGAGATACGCGAGTCTCTCATTTGAAAAATTCTCTCCGCAGAGAGCAGAAAAACCTTTACTACGGTATTAAATGAGACGAAAAATCGGACGTCTGTAATTTTCACTTCAAAAATGGAAGACACGTGGCAGCATTACTACAGCACGAAACACGCAACTACAGCAGCATAAATGTTTTAGGGCCTCACATATACTCACAACAATCATTTCGACATGCGCCAACTCGATAAAATTTCCCCAGAGAAATGTCTAGCAGGTGCATGTATGGTTAGATAGCAGTCGTCAAAAACTTAAAACAGACCCATAACTTTGTCACCCATGGCAAGCATATACGTTTCGGTTTTCCCGTCCCTTTTCTTAATTTTCAACGGACAATGGGTAAATTCGGTTTTTTCCGCAATGGTCACCCGAGGCACCAGATCCGGACGCCGTGCCCTATTTGCTAACTGCTGTCCTGGTGAAACAAATATGCTCAACCATATCACACAATGCAATTAAAATTCCATGTACCGGTAATCACGTTTTCCTACTTTCTTATATATATATATATATAATATTTTATATAAATATATATATAAATATATATATATATAAATATATATATATAAATATATAAAATACATATAAATATTTTCTTGTTATATAAAATATTCTTTAAATGCTATCAACGAATTTGGAATGCGTGTAATAGAATTTAACTGATTGATAATTGAATAGTTCGTAGTAATATAATAATTGGTTCGTAGAAAAGAAAAACTGTATAAAAAAATGCGGAAATATCCATTTGATAGAATCTACAGAACAGCGTATCAATGCACAGCCAATGAGCTTAAAATCCGTATTAAATTAGTTAAAAATGAATATTACAAGCAACAGTTTATGAAATGCGATACTAATAAAAAGAAATGGGAATTTATTAACAGTATTGTGGAAAAACAAAATAAAGCTATTGTGTTGCCAGATTCTACTGATACTCTAGAACTTGCAAATCAATTCAACACCCACTTTGATCATATAAGCCACAATACGTCTTTATTTGGTAACAATGATGATTTTAAAAAATACCTTGCGCCTACCATAAATTCCTTTGCCTTTTTTGATGTAGTCGATCTTGAGGTACATAGCACTTTAAATTCTTTTTCTAAAACTAATTCGTATGATTACGATGGAATTAATATTTACTTGATTAAAGAGTTTGCTGCAAATAATGTCGCATTTATCACAAAGTTCATAAATACCTCATTTCAACTTACTGTATTTCCTGAGTCACTGAAACGAGCTACTATCACTCCTGTTTTTAAAGCTGGCGATAAAAATTCTCTGCTGAATTATAGGCCTATCTCAATTGTACCGATTTTTTCTAAACTTATTGAAAAAATTCTTTCAATTAGAATATATAATTTTTTGTATTCTGTGAATTTTTTTGCTAAAAACCAATTTGGTTTTCTAAAGGGACGAGGTGCTGAAAATGCCCTTTTGGCGTTTTCGAAATTTATTTATAATGGCATTGACAAGAACAAATTTACTGTTGCAATATTTTTAGATATTTCAAAGGCTTTTGACAATGTGAACCATTATATTCTCATTCAAAAACTTAATTCAGCTGGTATTCGGGGTCATATTTTAAATTGGTTCACTTCATATTTATATAATAGAGAACAAAGAGTCAAAATACAGGATAATTTCAGTAATTATGTCCATATAAATAGAGGAGTCCCACAAGGATCTATATTGGGTCCTTTACTTTTTCTGATTTTCATTAATGATCTTTGTAATTTAGAATTTGACGGTTCCATGATCACTTATGCCGATGATTCTGTTTTAATGTATTCGTGTGATGATCTTGACAGACTTAAGAATCATATTAACCACGATCTAATATTAATTCAAAAATGGTTCTATGCTAATGATTTAAAATTAAATTTACAGAAGACAAAATACGTTAATTTCAATCTTATGAAATCTGATTTACATCTTAATCTAAAATTTCATACCCTCGCTTGTGATTTTCAACCTCATTGTCATTGCGATGCAATTCAAGAAGTAAATAGTATTAAATACTTGGGTTTAAATGTAGACAGCAATTTAAAATGGAAATCTCATGTTCATGAACTACTTAAAAAACTCCGTTTTGTTTTATATAATTTTTATTATATAAGTAAGAAAGTTTCCGCTAATTTCTTAAAAGACCTTTACTATGCTTGGTTTTATTCACTTATAAATTATGGTGTAATTATATGGGGTGGTGATTATAAAACTAATTTATTGCCTTTATTTTCAATACAAAAAAGAGTTTTCAAAACTTTGAATCGGGGTCAGCCTCATTCCTCTACAATTTTTAGAAATCTTAATCTACTTCCTTTACGCCATAATGCTATTTTTCGTATTATTCTGTTCTTAAACCGTAATAAAGGCTTATGCAGTTTAAAAGATAATGTTTCCGAGCGTAGACCTCATATGATTTACCGTATTCCTACTTTTAGGAAAGAAATTTTTCGTAAACATTTTTATTATTTAGCTCCGAAATTATATAATTCACTACCGCTAGAAATACAAAATATACCCACACACGCGGCATTTAAAAAATCATTATTCAAATTATTAATTTCAATAGACGATGTAGACTCTTATTTTGACCTTTAGGAGGAGCAATAAAATTTATTCAATTTAGCTTTGCCACTTTAATTATGCATATTTTTTCAATAAAAAAATTTTGTTCTTGTTTGTGTTTGTCTATGTATGTGCGAGTTTAATTTTTTCCCTCATATATTTTTTATCTATAATGTTTTGTTTTATTTTACATTTCTCGCCATGCATTAAGAACTTTGTCTTTTTTTGTGTTGTGTACGTTTTTTCGTTCTTGATTTTTTTTTATCTTTACGTATTTTTTTATTTGACAGTGATAATTTTGTCTCTTTTATGTTGTATATCTGTCTCTTTTTTTTTTTTAATGTTTCTGTTCATGTCGTATATTTTTAGATATTTTATTCATTAATTATGTAAATTTTCAATCATCCGTACAGGCATCACAGCCTCTGGATGATAAATATGTTTTGTTTTGTTTAAACTAATCTAAATCTTTGTATGTTGTAAATGAATAAATTGATTTGATTTGAAAAAAAAAAAAAAAAAAATAACATACGAATATATTAACACTCCAATTCGAGGATATTTTGGTTTTATTTAAACAAAATATAACGCATGCGCCGCAAACTTGCGAAATTATGTTTTCAAAATTTAAGAGCCCAATAGATCAAGAAATACTGTATGTATTTGAATATAAGTTTGCATCTAATTACTCAAGAAAATATTTCCTCGTGATAAGAAAGTTTTACGTCATCAATCAAAAATATAATTCTCATGTATAAATAATGTTTCTTGATTTTTTCGAAGAATTTAAAAACAAATAAAACACCATTATTTTCTAAAAGTTTAAGAAACAAAACTAATGCATAGAAAACGTTTTATTTCGAGATATAATCTTCCCACTAATTCCCCCTACGAAGCGGTTATAAAGTAATCGATATATCGATATCGGATATAATCAATGTTTTTCCTCGGTTAAAAATGTGAAAACTTTATGTAAATAAGTAGAAAATCCCTCACCGCTGAATATATTTTTTTCCTACGTCGGTTGAACTCTCACGTTCCATTAACACGGGAGATAACAACTATCGATTACAAGTAACTTGTTCCATCTTTTTTGGTTATAAAATGTTTCGTCGAGGGTCATAAAACGGTATCAAGTGGGAACCATTCTGTGGTATTCAGGATGGAAGTTGGTTTGTGCTTCCCCGACCAGTGTGACAGGTCATTGGTATGATGTGATACTTCTCTATGCAATCCTCGAGAAGAGCGTCACTGATTTCGAAAAAAGAAATTGTATGAAAAATGAATTAAAAAAAAAAAACAGTGGCAGAAGTTTTGAATAAGAATCGGCCTTTCATTTTAATCGCTCCAATTATTGGAAAACGTTAGGAAAAAAATCCCCACAAAAAAAAAAGGAATTATTCCCCCACATTTCTGTTTTATTTTCACCCCTCACTTCAAAATGATTGGTTTTATAAATGTGTTTACTAATGGGAAAAAATTGTTCGACACGGAAATTTTCTGTTAAAATGTGGTTTTTTTTTGTAAAAAGGTTTTATTTCGCAATTGCATTGAGATATTGGTAAAAAGAAGAAATTTTTGAAAGACATTTGTTATTTGAGTTGCTCGTGTAATACATCATTCATCATTTAAAAATATTTCTCCTAAAAAAATGTAATGTAATATTTATTAGTCATGCTGAAATGCAATTTAAATCTGTAGATAAATAAGTGGAAGCACGTAAATAATTAGAAAATCCCTCACCGTCAAAGAAATATTGCATTCTCCCGCATTAGATCACATGCCGGGAAGCATCGAGAGAGACCAGCATATATACCGGGAAATTGGAATCACAGATTCTGGAAGATTCTTAAATACCTTTTTTTTGTAAAAAAAATCCATTGAATTAGCTGAACGTATACGGTGATCCTTATTAAAACTCGCTTTTCCAGGTATGCCGGGAATGAAGTCGTCCTCCCGCCCCGACATTAAAAAATTTGGTGCCCCTCGAGTTTGGTGGCATGCCGGCTAATGCGGTATTTTTTCTACATTGGTTGGACTCTAGCATTCCGGTAACACGGGACAAGTAATTCGTTCCATCTTTTCGTTGCAAGATGTTTTGTCGAGGGTCATAAAACGGTATCAAGTGGAGTGGGAACCATACTGTAGCATTCAGGGTGGAAGATGGTTTATGCTTCATCAACCAGTGTGACAGGTCATCGGTATGATGACACTTCCATATCTTTTTTATTGAGAACATCACTGATTTCGAAAAAATAATAGTATACAAAATGCCTTTGTATTGACGACAGAACAACAACGACAGAAGATTGTAACGACAGAAGTTTTGAATAAGAATCGGTCTTTCATTTTAATCGCTCAAATTATCGGAAAACGTTAGAAAAAATTCCCCCACAAAAAAAAAAATGAGTTATTCCCCACACATGTTTTATTTTTACCCCTTACTTGAAAATGATTGGTTTTATAAATGTGTTTACTAATGGGGGGAGGGAATCATTCGACACGGAATTTTTTGTTAAAATATGTGTGTGTTTTTTTTAAAGTTTTTATGTTTCCCAATTACATGTTGAGATATTGATAGAAAAAAGAAATTTTTTGCTAGATATTTGTTGTTTGAGCTGCCGGTAATACTTTATTCGTCATTTAAATGTTTCTCCTAAAAAAATTTAACGTAATATTTATTATTCATGCATTTCAGCATGAATAATAAATGTTGCGGGTTTTTTTTTTCTACTAACGGGTGATTCGGATGATGGATAATGTATTATAAAATTTGATCTTTTTATTCTGGATATAAATAAATGATTGGACGGGAAAAATGTTACTTTTTTCCCTCCGAGATGAGTAGACGTTTATTACTGCGTTGTGAGAAATGTTTCGATGTGAAGATGAAAATGTATTTAGACATTTGTCGGAGCACGAATAATATATTTTTCATTTTCTTTTATTGGAAGAAATTTACGTTTTTTGTATCTCATTTAAGTGGTTTCTAAAGAAAATAATTCAGAGGGGAATTTGCCGTATTTTTTTAGAGTTGTTCGAGAATTTTAAGGATGAGAAAAATACTGCAGGTTTTTGTACTTATTATAACCGTATTGTGAGCCATAAGGAGAAGGTTCTAATAAAACACGTGTCAGTAAGATCTGATTAGATATCAGTCTCAGAGCATTATTCGAACATGCTTTGTAGTATCCATAACCCCGATCTATTGCTTCGTGATATTTACTGCGATCAGGAAGAAGAATGAATACACACCAGTGATTTTCTCATTTCTAGCAATGCTCTGTCGACAAAATTAGACACACAAATGACACCGCGGCATTGAAAAGACACGTCTGCGTATCAAATTTTAACAGAGATTTAATTACTTAAACGATCAACATCAGTAACGAATAGTTACTGTTTTATCTTAGGTTCGGACTGCTGAAATATTCTGACCTCCCATACCATTAGTATGAACTAATACAGTATGACCTTTGGCGATATTAAAAACTTAATTTAGATTTAAAAAGTGTAACGTAAAAACCCGTGAATCACTAATTGCAGGGAAGTGATTTATTTTATCTCTCCATAATTAACATAATTAATTACGTTCATTAAATTTTTCTATGGCATTCATCCACTGGCGTATTGACATAACTCTTTGAGGGGCGGTGGCTTGCTTCGTGCCCCTCATAGAGTTAAGTCACTACGAAACTACCTATTCCAAAAAAAATTTCCTCGGCCAGGTGGTGATTTAGCGGTGGCCGATTTTTTTTTTAGAAAAAAAATTGTTTTCTAAAATTTAATAAAGATAGATGGCAACACAAAATAATTTATTATTTTTTTTAGACCTACATGTGAACAAAGAACTACGGTAAGATAAAATTTTTTTTTATTTTTCTCATTTCATCTCAAAAAGAACAAAAACATTTTTTTGATAATTTATACATATATATTTTTCAATGTTTTCGGGTGGTTTTCACATGGGTAGACCACCTCTCACTTCGAGCTAAGAATTATGGCATTTTTTTGTTGCTAAGGTGTAATATGATATGCTTGCAGGTAAAGAGACTGAAGTTTGTCATTTTGGGGAGGTTGGCGTTCTTGCCATTTTCTGAAAAAAAGACATAAGTAACATCCATTTACTAGTAAAGTGTGCATCATAAAAGATGTGTCTTTTGTCGTACTAAAGAGAAGCCGTGCTAAACAAATACTAAGCGCAGTACTTGTAAGTTGTCGCTGTGTCCTTATCAGAAGGGTGTCGCATGTTTTCAGAAATTTCATGATTTATGAAGATAGGTAGGAGAGAAGAAATTAATAATATGAATGAATTATGTACATAAATTTTTTATTGAATAATTCTAGATAGCATTTTGTACTTTATGATTTTATTTCGCACATTTTTTTTTATGTTCGGTATTGGTTAGTAAAAAATCTTATGAAATAGAATCAGAATAATAATCTATCATAACTGATAGACGATGCATCAGTCGTTTTTTTTATTTCAATACTTCTTTCTGTAGCACCATTTGAAGGTCATCGTTTACAGTGTCTTCAAACGCTGTATCAGATTCTATTCAATAGTTTCATCTGTGTGTCATACGCATCCATTGCAATGAAGACATTGATGGAAAGTGGCTTTTCAAGTACTCTACACTTTTGTCGCATCCTTGCTCAGGGTGATCATTTTGAATCCAACGCAATATGATTTGACCCCTATGAGTGGAGGGCAATATCACCCATTTTTAGAAGGTATTGCTCCTCTAAATTGATACTAACGTCATATTCACTGATGCTCAAAAGTTAAACAGCAAAATCAAAATGCTTATAAAAGCAAGTGTTTCAATTCTTTTTTGTTAGAGTCTACACGGATCATAGGGTGAAGCAAAAGACAATAGAAGATCCATAATCGAATGACTGACGTAGAAAGAAACAATCATATATTTAGCCACAAAAAGTTCAATTGAGAAAGTCAGCCAATATGACATATGACCACCTATGTTGGATATACAGGCTCGACAACGTCGATCCATACCAGTAATAAGATTATCAACCGCGTTTTGCGGTATAAGGGTCCACTAAATGAAAGAGTTCCATTAAGTCTAAAGTTCCATTAGGTGAAAGACTTGTTCACCGCCCACCACGGCTTTGGGAAGGCTCATGGAGAGCAGTTGAATAAGTCATCCTTTGGCAGGCCTAGGTTGAAGTCCGAAGTACCATGTTTTCAATGGATGTTTAATATATTTTCTATTGGGTTCAAATCATTAGAAATGTGTGGCTATTCCATACAGTCAGTGTTTCAGACTGAACATTATGCTCGACAACATAAACTGTGTTAACACTTTTGCATTTTTAGTCCATAAACATGGCATCAGGTCTTGTGACAGAAAGAAATGATATCAGCATATGGTGCAAGGATGGAATCTCGATAGTGCTCTACCATTTCTGAACCTCTAGTGATGACATGAAGGTCGATGCGTGAGCCAATGGCAACCTCCGTCCAGATCATCAGACCGTTACAATGTGGAGAATTATCAGTTTGTTACTTGAGTTTTGGGCGTGGCTGTATTAGCATAAATTGTAAATAATTTCACGAACCGGCGTAATTAAAATTCCCCGGCCACCACTGATTAAACGGACTAATTTTTTCTTCTTTCTATCTTTTACTGGTTCCACGTTATGTCACTCCAAAGTAGAGTCCTTTCTGGAATAACTAGTATGTAGGTCTTTAATTTTTTGAATACGTTTATACGCACTGAAAACTTGCTGAATTATACACCTCGTTTTGTCGCACAGGGTTATCGTATGCAAAGTGAAACTGTTTGCAATATGGGATTTCCACAGCAAGCATTAGTGCTAGTTATAATAACACTGATGTATGAAACCACTGGGGCATAGAAAAAACGACTGTAATCTAATGTGCTAGTCAGATGTCTAGGAGAGAACCAAACAGAATAACAAAAATATTTCGACAGCGGACACTACTAAACACGGCTCCGTGGAAATTGCAAGATGAAGTTATGGGCGTGTTGCATTGTATGAGCAAGAGGATTCTAGTTGCTGGAGAGAGATTACATGAGTGACAACAGGAAATTGCCTAGCGCCAAACTTCTGATTTCACTTACTTATAAATATTTTTTTTTTTGCCCCAACACTTTTTTTTTCTACCTTTGGTGAAAAGCTACGACATCAACTTGGCGCTGGGATTATGTGGAACATTTTTGAAAAGCTTGATGTGAAAATGAATGAATAAAATCTTATTCCCTAAAAATCATGTGCCCACCATATTTTTTTTTATTAAAAAAAATATGTTTGATAACCCTTTGAAAACTTTCAGGAATTTCTCTCCTTTACCCGAATATTCATTTAAAGATAAAAATGTGGTAGAACAGGTACATTTTGAGAGTGACGTGATGAAAACATGTGCTCTTTCTCTATTTTCACTTTCTGAAATGATAAGTAAAGGTTTGAGGTTCTAATATAAGAAAATACCAACATGCTAATGTGCATGTCATTATTCTGAAATATTTGCGTTGTGTATTCAAGGAAGTTTAGATCGAAAATTTCCATATTCGGTGATGAGAAACAAACTTAAAAACATCATGAAACGTAGAAAATAATTCTGAATAAATTCGCAATTTCGAAGTAGTACATGATAAATAATTCCTCCATTGAAATGTAAGGTAATATTTGGAATGTTGTTATTATCTTAAAAAGTATATTCAAAGATATTATTCGAAAATTTCTTGTGCATTTTGTTTGTTTTCATAATGATTCGATGCTGAAATTTTTTTTGTGAGAAGACGTTCACTGTTAAAGATACGAAAGACATTGACATTTTTCCGTAATTTATTACGATTATAATTGTAGGCTATATTATAAATGCGTTTGAAGCTTTTATCATCTCAATAGAAGTAAAAATTGAAAAAGGGTAATCTTAAATACTTTATTCAATGTATGACCATACATATAGATATCTTCCTTCAACTATAAATGTTTTTTAAATCCCTTATTTAGAAGATTATTCTGTTATTTTCTTTTAAAATAATATTTGATGATGAATTACAAGATACGCAACTTTATTTTAAACTTTTATATACTAAAAGTACATCATTAGAAAATTACTGCTTGTTCTCCCGTAGGACAAATTATACCCATTCCGATATAGTTATTAGTATAGCATTTCGACCATATCCTTATGGTACTTACGGAAAGAAGTTAGGGATATCATTATATGATACGAATTTTTCTATGGGAAAAAGTTCCGGTATATCCCGATAAATGAGGATGAAATAGAAAACATCATAGCTGAATCTGGAAGGCTCTTGATACCTGCTTCTATTTATCGTGTTCTGCCGAATCCATATCGGCTGGTGCTAAAAGAAATATAAAAAAATAGAAACGCCAAAAAAAAAAGAAGTCCATTAATGCACTCACTTTATTCTGAAGTCTCTGAAGAAGATCCTCTTCAGCATCATCTTTTCCTGTCTAATCTACAAATCCCTCAATCTCGTTTCGCAAGAACGCAGCTGTGAGAATTTCAATTGCTATGCTTATATACTACTACTATACTACCACTGAAACATCTCTGGATTATTTTGCCCTTGGGATTAGATGTTCCCATTGTTTTGATGGAAAAAAAATTACTTTATTGATCGATCAAAAAATGAATGGGACTTATGTATTTTGAAAAAAATGATTGAAACTAGAAATAAAAATATCTTCTAAAATTTGAGACGTTTTTCAACTTCAATCAAATATCAATACAAATATGAGGGCCACAACGAAAAAATTGACCATTGAGGTGGCTAGAAAAAAACAACGAAAATTGTCCATATACAAATACCAAATTGAAAAAAAGGCAACAACCCAAAATATAAATTTTCATGAAAAAACACAACGAGAAAAATGCAATACACTACTCATTAGAAACAATGGTTGTCTTCATTTAATTATTGGATGGCATCACGATGCATCTAACATGAATATATTATTTCTTTTAAAACGTGTCAATTGTGATAGAATTTACGACACCTAAGGGTGAGCTATTTCATTTATTCACAAAACTATTAGAGAAAAATTCCCTTCGACACCACAAACTGGTGTTGTCTCTTACCAATTGATAATTGCGTCTGTCCCCTTTTCGAAGCACTCGATTGACAGCGTATTAACAACTCGTTCCATTCTCTCGAACCCGTTGAAAATTTCTAATTTTAATTCTTTCGGGTCACGTTAGAAATTAAAGTTTGAATTTAAGTTTTTCCCTTAGCAATACAACTCTAGGCTTTTTGACCTCCAAGTTGCTTAGAAGCATCGGTGCCGAAACGAGCTCAAAATATAATGCCGTTTACTTCTTTTTTTTTTCATTTGGATCAAAAAGATAACAAGAATGGCACCTCGTGATTTAATCCTCTATGTTTCAACCCCACGAAAACGTATTGAAAAATATATGTATATAAATTTACAAAAACGATTGTAAATTGATGGTGTTTTTTTAATCAAAATAACACGTCATCAGAGCAATTTAATTGATACGAGTGAAATTTTAGTTAGATAAAATGGTTAATTGAGGGTAAAAATATCCAGTTTCCCTCGTTTTTATCTATAAACAGATAAAATCTAGCTGATCAAAGGGAAAAAGTTGTTACCTGGTATTTCATTTCTAATTCCCCCAATATTTTTGGGAGATTTTATAAATCTCTGAAAACGTGAAATTTTAGCAACGCTCAAACAAATGACACCGACAAGGAATCAACTCTTTCTAGTTAAAAAAATTATATAGCCCTATTTCGTACTGAAATGACATTAAAAGATGTACTTTTTAAAGCACCAAAAAAAAAAAAAAAATTGAAAAGGTGAACTGCAATAAGTTCTTTTAAACTACATATTTACCATCAACCATGCACGGGATCCGAGGATTGAATATTGATTTGGTATTTTATCAAATTTGAAAAATTTAGTCATTAAAAAAAATTCTGATGAAATGTATTTTTTTTCTCCCAATGTTTTTTTTTTTTGCTCTTTTAAAGCAAAAAAATTGCAAACCTCTCGGAAGAAGTTTTTCTTTACTATAAATCGTTTCTATTTTAAAAAGTTTTTGAACATGGTAATATAAAACTCTGCCGATCGAATTCCGGAAGTAATATTTCTACATATCTGGATTTCGCCAATCCCAACCTACGTCTAGTCGTCGGGATCGTAGTTTTCTTGCATCAAAAATTATTTTGGAGAAAAAATATATTGTCGGTAAAAAAACTTTTATTTTGTATGCTTATCGAATTTCTATATCAACTCGTTCGAAAATTCGACATTTTTCTTTCGTATACATGAACATGAATGTTAAATGTTCTCCAAGAAGAACGGCTTGGAGAGGAAAAAAAGATAAATAAGACCAAGAGGGGGGGGGGTGAAAATTATTTTAAACGTTTGTACTGTTTTGTATAATGGAAGTAGTGTTAAGGGAAACGCGATGGAGATAATTAGCACAGTGTCCGAAGGAAGTCTTTCGGAAGGGACATACGACATCACAAACACGCCGTAGTTCTGTACGAAAACAACACGGTTTTTTTATTGCCACTATGACTAATGCTATAATACTCTTCTATGACTTCATTATAGCTAGCTTGGGTTATGACTGCAATCCGGTCCAGTATAAAAGACTGTAGTCCACTAAATCTGTACAAATGAATGTCATTGTTAAATGCTTTAAATGTTTCGGTAAACATTGTGACACATTGGTCCATTGAAAGAAATGAGCTGCTAGTGTTTGGAAGAAAGAAAAAACTTTCAGACGTGAAGTGAAATAGACCGAAAGTTACAGACCAGGTGCGTTGTCATCAAAGAGCATCACAATAAACAAATTATGTTTCAAACTGGCGTTGGACTTCCGATATGAAATACTGAGCTTCTTTGTAAAAATGTCAGATACCAAACAGGGCTTGGGATTCCATTTTTAAATCCCGACTAAATTTACATCTTTATGTAATTTAGTTTCTCAAAAACCAGTGTAGTTTCATCACATATCACGTTCCGATCGAATAAAACAATTCTTTTCATACTTATCACTTAAAAATCTCTACTATTCAGAAATAATCCCGTGATTACGATAGAAATTTTAAAAAAGTGTGAATTTTTCTCCGAGAATCGTGTAGCTCCGAAATCGCGCAAATCGGTGCATTACCATACATGGAAACAGCATGAGCATAAATGTTGAATTTTCTCTACGAACGGCATTAAGAAGAAAGACGACTTGGAGAGGCCAAAAAAAAAAAAAAAAGATAAATAAGGGAAGACTAAGAGGAATGGGAAATAATTAAAAACGTTTACTCTGTTTTGTATAATGGAAGTAGTTAAGGGAAACGAGATGGAGATAATTAGCATAGAGTCCGAAGGAAGTCTTTCGGGAGGGACACAAGGCACCGCCACCGACACACCGTAGTTCGTTAAGACCGAACAAAAGACGGATCGCGTCGCAGGTCGTGAGTTGAACAATGAAGGATGAAAGAGTAGTCGGCCTGGCAGTGGCGTAAAGCCAGTGGCGTGTACGCATGTATGTGTGGGAAGGGCCAAAGGTAGCATTTCACTTTACCCCACCGCATTCAACCATCATGCATATGCACTTGTCTCGTTAGCATTTTAATGCGGAAACGACCAGAGAAACACACACTCAGAGACATAAGGGGGGGTTGAGGTGGGTAAGGACGGCTCTCTTCCTCCAGAATAATTATCAAAGCTTGAACTAACCGAATTTTTAATCAAAATTTTTCATCAGAAAACTCGTGGCAAGACCTATGCAGCATTTTTTTCCCCCCTCTGTTCTCTTCTCTATCCATCTGAGCATTGAATTTTCATGCAATCAACGCAGATTTTTAAACTTGGGATAATTCTCAAACGAAAATCTCTCTTCTTTTTTTTTTCTCGAAAATTTCTATTCCGCTCTCGTTGAGCATGAAGTTGAAGGGAAAAAAATTGATCTGATTGGGTATTTTCGGATGAAAATTCTTCAATTAATGATAAAATTGGATTTTATGCTATTTTTTTTTAAATTTCTGAAAACCTTTGTTTTATATATTATTTTATTGTTTTCCTGAAGAAAAGAATGTAGTTTTGTATGTGTTTTGTTTGAAAAGAACGTAGAAATGAGAGTCTTCGCAGTTAGCCAGATAAATGAGGTCATACTTTCAACAAAATAGTTTTAAAAGTATTCAAAATTTTCTGAAGTGTCTGGTTATGTACGAGGATAGATATTTTTTTTTTCGTAGTAGCATCCATTGTTGTAGAAACGTTAAAAAATGTTAACGAATGTCAGACAATGTCTTTTATAGCAGTGTTCTCCAAACTTTTTCTACTACCACTACTACTGAACTATACATGTACCTCGTACACATTCATTTTTACGGAATTTCTAACGAATTGGTGTTGTAAACCTAACGTGAATTTGATTCGGCGTAATGCTTGTTATGTTTACTGTTGCCATCTGCCTGGCAGCGATGGAATATCAAACACAATACTAGCTACACACTCAGACTGTTAGGTGCACTCACTTTGTCTCAGACTCTGCCACAAAGCTGGGCTGGAACAGATCTCGGCAACGAGATAAGTCCGGTGGCAGAGCCCCTGGCGTTCATTCATTCATGTTGCCATCTGCCGTCAGTTTTTCTGACCATAAAAAAAAATTTCTACTTGCGGACCGGTGGGATTAAGTGAAAAATTTTGCAACGGGAGAAATAATTCTCAAACCGGCGAAAAAAATAATAAAATAATAAAAGTAAGATTTCCTAAAAAAATTTATAACAATATATTTTGTCATGCGAGAACCATTATTTATATAAAACTCCTGCTGCTACCTATCAAATAAAAACAAAACTATTTTTTTTTATAATTTTCCAATCATTATGATTTTTTTGGTTTTAAAGCGGTGAGCAGCATGAAAATGAGTAGTATGAAGTATGATACCATATATTTTTTTGCTTTCATGATGCACATGGTGCAAGTTATGAGTCATGGATGCTTAAATTAATATTACTTGTATGTTTTAAACTGGTGTGAAGCATGAAAAAAGCAGTGTGTCGTTTACTTCGAACTATCGAAAAAATTGGCAGCGGAATTCGGTGACTCGCATTATTGACAGCACGTATATCTCGTACGTATGTATACAAAGGCTTGCAATACATCTTATGAAGGATTACATCTATTATACATCTTATGATGGATTACATCTATTATACATCTTATGATGGATTACATCTATTATACATCTTATGAAGGATTACATCTATTATACATCTTATGATGGATTACATCTATTATACATCTTACGAAGGATTACATCTATTATACATCTTATGAAGGATTACATCTATTATACATCTTATGATGGATTACATCTATTATACATCTTATGAAGGATTACATCTATTATACATCTTATGAACACATCGAAGGCTTGCAAAATTTGGAATTATGATTGTCTTTCAAATAAAGTTTCCACACAACCCTTCTGTTTTAGACTGTAGTTGAAGTATGGCTGAGAAAAGTTCAATCGAAGGCAAGAGAGGCTGGAATGAAATTCACGGTGAATCAATATTACAAGATTTATTTTTACTGGAATGAAATTTTAAAAGTAACATCTCTCTTAGTTTGTCTCATAACGTGCCGAAAGAGTCAGTGAGTCTCAAAGCAAACTAACGAGTACCCTTTTATCGAAAGATGACTCCATTTTTTTTTTTCCTTTTTTAAATCATATATTGGAGAAAATGCCAAAACTATTCGATGATAGGGTTGAAGACCTTTTCGAAGCAGCATCACGGCAACGATGATAGGTTTCGAAGATCGATAAAAATTCTTGCATACAAGGTGACTATCGTTCCGATCGCTGCTAGATACTTGTTGTAAGTTCTCTCCCTCTCTCTCTTCCATTCAACAACAACAAAACACGGCACCGTTGCCGCTAAATGGCTAGTGGAGAGAACGAAATGGGAACGGTAAGGGAGAGAAACAACCGAAACAAATACGGTGAAAAGACACGTAAAATGGTAATGAGGAGGTTTCTACAACGACATGTGCGCACACCGATCCTTATTCGAAAGATCGGTTCCGCACAACCCCCTAATTACATTCTTCTGCAGATTCCTTCCATTACCTCTTTTACCCGTTTTCACCTCGTTTTGTTCGTTTTGAAAGCATTTGCAGCATCTCCTCCTCATCATCATCATCCTCTTATCCACCGTCACCATCATCCATATCGGCTGGGAGACGTCTTTGAAAAATTAAATTCAAGCCAAATGTTTCTTCTCCCGATATCCATTGAATGAATTATTTCCCCCGGAAAATAATTCTCTTGTGAGGATTTGATACCATAATTATGCAAGTTTGATAAGCATTTTGTGGCAAGGATGGTATTTGAAATACGTTTATTTATGATAATCAGCATCCTATTGAAAATCTCTGGGAATGCATACATTATCCCATTACTCGTTATGTCACATTTATCCCGGCTTTTCCCAGATTATGCGTTAGACAGAATATGCCTGCTGTAAAAGATTTTGCTCAAGTTTTTTCCTTCAAATGTCAACAAAATATGCATGCACATTATCTAATCCCTCATGAGCATCTTAATCAGATACATATTTGTAAGTGCGCATAAACATTTGAAGAGTGCAATGTTTCATGAAGTCCCAGAAGATAACCAAAACATGAAAAAAATCCACTGAAATAATCTTTAAAATACCTTTAATGATGTCTTCAGATAGAATTTGAATTTTACGCAGGAATGTTTGCCCTAAAAATGTACAATCTGACTTTTAGACTATTGGTAGATAATAATGTGTTCATCTTAGGTCTCTTTCTATTCAATTTAATCGAATTGTACTACCACTGGATATACACATTCTGGACAGCCCACCATTAGAAGTGATGAAAGGGCTACATTGGCCCCGAAACAGCCGCCTGGTGTTCAATTTGTTATATTTTTAGCAAACATCGTTGGACTTTACCTTTCTACATTAGAAGTCCCTTGTGTGCTCGATCCTGGAGACTTCGAAATTTTCTGTTGCGGTGCTCGAATGGTCACAGTGACGGACTCGTATCGCGAAGTCCCGGGTCTGAAACTTCCCCTTCGCCACAGTGGTGGTCCGCTGAAGGTGGTTTTCTGTAGTTCCCAACTCCAAGGTGCCAACTAAAAATAGTTTCCAAATTATATGCTCATTTTAAATGCTTAATCTTTTTTTTCAGCAGTTGTATGTTCTGAGACTCAAAAATATTTTTTATACAGTAATTTTGTTCTCCACCTCTCGATTATAACGTTGTTACCCTGTCTCTCTTGAGTTCATCAAATCCCATGTTTCTAAGTGCAATATTAGCCGAGATATTTGAGTTAAAAATGACTGAAAATGAGGAAAAGGACAGCATGTATTAAAGGGCAAACTCGAGAAAATATTCGAAACTTTTTTTTGCAATTGCAGTTTAATCAAAACTTCTGAAATTCTGAGATCCCCCTTTAACATCCAACGAGCAATATCTCGGCGAATATTCCACTTAGAAACGTTGCGCGTTTCGGATGATCTCATTAACTATGAATTGCCTGGGGGTTAAATAGTTAAAATGATACATGTCTGACCTATTTAGGCATCACATTCATGTAATTTTTATCATATTCGATTCGAAACAAAATCCATGACCCACAAGAAGAAAATAAGATGGTAATTGTTAAGTCTACTCTACCGGCATTCTTCAGAGATGTGATCGCTTCGGTTTTTCGGTGAAGAGAAATGATAAGTTAGGATCATGAAAAACATTCCTTAAAATTTCATCATAGTTTAATTAAATTTGCTTATGGGATTATACGATGACATTTCCCCTTCCCAAAGTAATGAAATCTGCGGATTATATGAAGAAAGAGAAAATTATAGTGCACATGAGAAGCGGACATCTTATTATATTCAAAGGAAAATAGAACCGAGGTTCTGCGTATATTTGAATTGAAGAACCAAACTGTATTTTAACTCCTCTTATAAAATTAAATTGAAATTTTAATTAGAAATGTAATTTTAAAAGATCAAGAATAACATTCGGAAAATACAAGTCAATGTCATATAAAAGAACAAATTTGTAAAGCTCCTTGACGAAACGTTAGCGGCATACTTAATGTTATCGATCATATAAATAAAAGCGATATGAATTCGATTTATATATCGCCACATGGAAGGAAAAAACTCTGATGTGATTAATGTTCTCAATTAATTTTATAAACAGCGCATTCATGATGAATTTTAAATGCCAAAATAAGATTTTGATCATTATTCCACTGAAAATTTCAATATGGAAAACGCTATGTATTTTATTTGCATTTCGTATGATCTCATTAACTAAGAAATCGGAGCGGCCCGAGGTTAAAGAGTAACGAATGATACATGTCTGACGTGTTTAGTATGCATCATATTCATACACGGATTCAAAACAAAATCCTATCCATGACCCACAAGAAGAAAATAAGATGGTAATGCAGTTGAAAAAAAAAAAAAATGTGTTAATGTGATGATGCATTATAACTCTCCCGGCATTCTTCAGAGATGTGACCCCTTGCGGTTTTTCGGTGAAGAGAAATGATAAGTTAGGATCATGAAAAAGGGCTTAAGCATCATCATCACCATCATCTTCCTATACTTCGAAGCTGACAAGAGATGCCGTCAAGAATTTTAATAAGTATCATCTCATAAGAACTTCACGTGCGTGAGCTCGGTCATCTCTCTCTTTTTCTTCGAGATGCTTCTTGATCTTTCGGGCGAGAAAAGAGCGAGACTTATTTCATCTATTTCATTTCGGTACTTATTCGTATATAGAAAAAAATAATAAGAAGAAACCTTATATACTATTCAAAGCATTCTTCTGTATTCATTTCCATACGTTTTGACGGCTTTGAATAGTCCCTTTACACACCACGTAAATTATTTCATTTTGTTGTTGGAAGATACTGGCGCATATGGGAATTAATTTCCGATGTGGGAATGAATAGACAAAAACTTGGTAAATTTTCTTTTCAAGAATTCATAGTTTTGGCAGATGTTATGAAAAAGCTGTCGAGTTGAATTTTGATATGTTTTATTTATAACAGATACTCATTTTTCTTCTCTAGTCCGGATAATGAAAGCTAACGTGTGAAAAGAATTCAGATGGCCAATGACAAAACCATTTTTACACACATTGTATTACTTTCCATTTCTTTCGTAATTTCACTTTTGGTATATGAAATAGACAATTTTTCGTTGAAATCTTTGAAATTTCATATGTCATCTTCACATATCATTTTTTAGATTTTTCTTTTATCAAATAATTCATAAAAACACAAAACAATATAGCTGATAAGGTTTTCACGGCCATCATTTGATGAAAATTGTTTGTTCGGGTTCGAAGACCGTTGTCCGTTTGAGTTAGTTCTCAATGTATGCCACTCATATACGTAAATACAACCTGAGACTCCGGAAAACTTGACTTTGATCCAGTTTTATCAATTCTCCTGATGATGCCACTAGTGTTGGGGAAACTTTGAGAACTAACTCAAACTGACGACGGTCTTCGAACCCGTACAAACAATTTTCAACAAAACAATATGTTAGCAAGTAATTTTCATGATTTAAATTTATTGTTGGTTATCCATTGTTGTTCGGAAAAAAAGCATTGCATGGAAAAAAAATATTTTTTGTAAAAATATTGTTAGTTGGAGCATTATTGATGCACTAATCAATAACAAGCGATGCTATATTGTTTAAAATTCATTGTTGTTTGGTGAATAGCTCCTATTTTTTTTTTATATTTTGACTTACTGATGAATGGATGTATAAAACAATGGATTCCCACAATAAGTATTGCTGAAATTTTCGTTATAATCGCATTATTTCACCACTATCTCTCAAAAAGCATTGTTTTAAAAAGTATTTTTGCACTGTGAGCATTGCTGATTGATGGATCTATAAGAGTTATATGATCGAGAACAGTTTGTGTGTGTGTGTGTGTGTGTGTTGCAATGCATTTATCGTAAACCGAGGTGTCCTAGCGTTTTGTTATTCCAAAGCTGAATATGTTAGACCTCTAAAAACATCTGTAAATTTTAAAACAGCCGTTGGTTTTGTAAAACTGTGTGCAGAAGCGTATTTACAAGGAGACTAAGAGGGCTATAACCCAGGGCTGTTAATGTTATGAATGAATGGTCAAGAATGGAAGAAGGACAGCAAAATTTTATAGGTCATAGTCGGTAAAAACATAAATCCAAGGGTACAAGCAGGTATTGTGACCAAAATGAGTGACTTAGAGTGTACGCAAACACTTGAACGACCGAAATAGTATGAAAGCATGTGAGGTATCTAAATACTGACCTAGAGAAGAAGGAGTCATGTCGATGGGTGACCGAAAGAGCGGCCTAGAGCGTGTGCATGAACACGATCGATAAAAAAATTCTTCAAACATGTGAGCTATCAAAACAGTGTGCGATTAAGTGAATGATCAAAAAAGTGAGGGCTCAGATCAGTGAAATGACCAAAAGCATGTATAAGCATAGGAGTTACCTAGAGAACGAGTCAGTGAATGACCAAAAGTGACCAAAAAATTGAGCAAGCATGTGAACGACCAAAAGTGATCAAAAAATTGAGCAAGCATGTGAACGACCAAAAGTGATCAAAAAATTGAGCAAGCATGTGAACGACCAAAAGTGAGCAAAAATTTAGCAAGCATATGAACTAGTGACCATATGAAGCAGTGACCTAGAGCGTGTGAAATTATATGAGCGACCAAAATAATGTGAAAGCATGTAAATAGTCAAAACAGTGACTTGGAGTGGAACCAGTTCAGTGAGCAACCAAAAGAGTGGCCAAAAATGACCAAGAAAGTGTTCAAGAATGGGAATAACTAAAAGCGTGACTTGGAGACAGAGACGTATTTCCAGGAGAAGGGAACTAAACAGGCTTTAGTCCAGGGTGGCAAATTCGAAGAATGAGTGATCGAGAAAATTGAACCAGAATGGGAAAATGGGGGAAACATTTGCGTAGCCCACAAGGGGAGAAACCATAAATCCCTCTCCGAATGTGTGTTAAAAAGACTATTACCAATGAATACTTAGCCAGCCGTAGAAAGAAGCAGCAGTTAATCACCATTATCTGCTTGTCTCTTGAGGAATTTGAAATCCATATGTTTTATTGCCACCGACAATATTATCCGTTTCCAGCGAAACCACAGGCGATGGATGCTAAGAGAATTTGAATTTCTGTCTCTTGTTAATGCAAATTTCTTAATGCCTTGTTAAGTCCAATATATTCAAAAGAACCACACTTTATAACAATTTAGGGGTAACCCTTCCATGTACGATTATTTTTTCAAAGAGACGCAAACAAAAACCAACATCTCTGGTGGTGTTGCTACGAGAAGGATAATGGATGAACGAGAACCCTTTTGTCGCCTTAGAGTGTGACGAATGAGTTAATGGCAAGATAATGGCCCCGGTTTTAACGAGTTCGATCGTTCTTTTGTGCGCGTCCTGAGAGTTTTGTTAAGACTTGACAATGAACCTCGTGCATTCGTTGTTGCCCCTCAACACACTACGACGACAATGAATTGAAAGGTCCCACACACCACTTCTCTCTATTTTTCCTCTTCTCTTATACCATAATGTTTTCTGTGAGAACCCGAAAGACACGTAGTAGTTTAGCAAATTTCCTAAAGCACTACTAGAAATGTTTGATGGAAACATTAACAATACCGGTAACCACTTACCCTTTTCGGAACTATCATTTATCATAAGCCCTCTTTGTTGTAGTTAGATCTTTATAATGCTTTCTCTATCGGTTGGTTTAAATCATTTTCTACAAATCCCGAACAATCGATTTTTAAGAAAACATTCCCGTGAGGATATTTATGGATTTTCTTCACCCGTTCTTCAAGTACCGTACAATAAAATAAGTTGTGGTAAACATATTTTACGGTTTTAAAAATATCATTTATTGTAATATCCTTCTATTCAAATAAAAATCATGAACGTGTATATGGATACATATTGAATATCGAAGGACCACACACACACACACTACGCTTCACATCTCTGAGGGGATAACATAGAGATATACAAGATTATTGTTATGAAACCGCTGATTTTACATTGGGCTGAAACAAACGAATCGTCCTAGAATGTGTTTTGAAATAAACTGTGGATACTTGTGAAGTGATGATAGTTTTATGAAATAAAAATTACAATAAAAGTCCGTTATAAACATAGTTCACAGTAGGAAGGGAAAATTGTCTTTATAACGGGCTTCTCGTTATAAGCGAATTTTAGTTTTTTACACTATAAGAACAAATAAATAGTAAAAAAAAAAAAAAACGAACTAGATAAATTTACATTTCTTTTTCCTTTTATTTTGGGCAACTTTTGCAGAAATATGCTTCTTGAGTTAACTGCTTATGCATACATAATGTTGATTGTACAAGAAAAGTTTGCACTTTGTGGAAAGCAGCAGTTTCTGCAACTGGAGTATTCGTTGTGCTATAAAAATGCCCAATAACACTTACGGCAGAGAAAATGATTAAGACGTGTTTGCCCTGTGTTTGGAAGATTCCAAGAAAGTAGGGGGGGGGGGGGGAAAGGAAGAATTTTTCAAGGAAAATAAGAATGATGCCAAAACCAGATGTCGTGCCCCACTTGCGCAACTTATAACTCACAGATAAAATTATGTGTTTTTCCACCTCCTATATAGATAACAAGAGGGTAAGGTGATCTTATCTATGGGAAGGTATTGACATGCCCCGTTTATGAACACCTATGAATATGGTGAAGAGATTAAAAAAAGCTCACTCTTTCTAGTCCATTTTATGTATAATTCTTAAAGAAAGGGAAAGGAAAACATGATCTTCAATAGTTTCCGTTGTCGTTATAGATAATGCATTCTGATTTTCATTCATAAATAATTCACTATAAGCAAATATTTTCTGTATATTTAACATTAGCTCTTTGACAATCACTTGCGAATTACGAGATTCTCGTTATAAGCCGAGCTCATTACAACGGACTTTTACTGCAGTTAAAATATTTGTTGCTGTGGAGAAGAGCGAAAAAGCAGCTGATCTAGTGTATGTGAACAGCAGTGAAACCCCCCCCCCCATTAACGGTCACTCCACAGATGCGGTCATCTCTCTTTTACAACCAAATAATAATTTTTATTTTAAATTCTTCAATATGAACTTTTGTGGTCACTCTTCGTTTTCGGAAGAATGTTTTTAGCACGTCGGTGTCCGCAAAAGAGGAGTTTTACGGTATTTAGTTATCAAGATTCTGAATTTTTACATATTAACAGTGATGAGATTTCAACATGTACCAAAATGAGAATGATATTATAATCAGTATTTACGTCAATTTGTAAATGTATATTAATTCTGAATTGCTTTCAAACACACCTCAAGCACAAATTGTTCCCCTTAGTTGCTATTTTTGGACGCACATTTGGTTTCCTTCATTCGAAACAAATGTCCATTGGGAGAAGGGTTCATTCTATTGTTCACGTAAAACTTCAGAACATTCCGAGAAACGGTTCACATTTCAAATCATTTTAAATCAGAACTTTAAATGCAATCGCCCTGTATATCTGTATGTCACTACCTCAAATATATATATATCTATCAAAAATAAGCATCTCTCGTAATTCCTCGCATATAATCCGCTGTGGCACATAATCTGCAGATGCGTATTTCACTTTTTTTTTGGGGGGGGGGGAGGGAAAGGGCATCGTATATAATCCGCATACGTAAATTTCATTAACCACTATTGAAATATTGAAGAATAGAAGGTGGCTGTTCCTTACGTTTTCAAGAAAAACTAATGCCGATTTTTTTCTTACTCCCTTTTTACTAGTTGTAAGTCTTTAAAAAATTCTGTGGTGTTTGGTCAGAAAACGATAACTCCAAAATCGCATTTTCGGGATATGAGCATTTTCATTGTCATTTAAAAATTAAAAATAAAGTATACACAAAACAAATACAAATGAAAATACCATTCATCAGCCTGTTGTTTAGCCGTACGCACGTATTTTTGCATTTATCTCACTTCTAATTAGTTATAATCAGCAAGACTTACCACTAGATCAGAAAGCCATTTTTTTGGAGATATCACGTTCTGATCAAACACCACAGAATAATTGTTCACAAATAAGTTTTTTAATTAATTATTTCTATTTAAAGCTCTCTCTCCCGAAAAAAAGAAAAAAAGGAGAGGCAAATAACACGCAGTGCTATATAATTCAGACTAAGAAATTCTGGTGTAGTGAAATCGTATAAGTTGAGTACAATATCCAGTCAGGCTGATTGAGGCTTATTGATCAGGCTTAATTGAGTACTGCTCAAAAGAATATTTCAACATGATGATATCATTTAACTTCCCAAGACTGACGTAATCATCCTAAGTTTGCTAATTTTTGTTCATTTACGAACTTTTGTTTTAAATGTCTTTCCATATCTTCTTTCACTGTGGAATTACAGCTTAAAAACAGCACTTCAAACCCGAGCTGAAATTAATAAGAAGATAGGAAGTATTAACTCATAAAACTTGAAACAGTTTTTTTTTTCTTTAGCTTTAACCTTCAGTCTCCCCCCCCCCCCCCATCTTAATGCGATTATCTCCTTAACACTCTTGTTTTTGAATGAATCTTCTTCTTCTTGAAGGAAAATTTAATTAGGAGTAATGCTCGTTTTATCAACATCTTTAGCGGGGAGGTAAAATTAATTTGGATTAGTGACTTGTTTTTAATTGAGGACATTGTGTTAGTCTCCTCTTTCTAAATTCTTCATTTCGGGGTGATTGTAACTGTTGGCGACGAAATCACGTAAAGTTTGGGGTGTGTTTCTTTTTTTTGATTTTTCTTATGAAATTTTCTTTATTATCGGAAAAAGAAATAGTATATTTCGCCCTGAATTTTGATCGCGTTTTTTTTAAATATTATCTATAATACTTTTCTTTTTAATTTGTGATAACAAGGACTTCATTAGAGAATTTTAATTTCTTATGCTATATAATACTGTATTGCTAAGATTTAATTAAGCATTTTAAATGTGTATAGAAAAAGAAATCAATTTTCGAATTACTGGGGGTATTGAACAATTGTAGAAAATGCACAATAAAGTCATTCTTTTACTCTTGAAATCCCTCTCTTTCAATACAGTCTTGTTAGAATCACGAATAATGTTATCATTCGGGTATTGTTATCACTTTTGCAAAGAACGGAACAGACCGATATCATAGCGTGGGAAAAAAATCGTTTGTAGTTATGAGGACTTCGGTTTATGCTATCGATTTTCTCCCGTCGAAAGTTTTATTTTTTTATTTTGCGCATACTGAAGCTAAGTTTTATACAAACTTACTTTTTTTCCAGTAAATTACCGTTATCAGGCTGCAATACTATGTAAGAGGCTAGAAGGTGTCTTCCACCCCTCTTATTGACAAACGTTTCCGTACTTAGTGTCGTAATCGGCCCGTAGTATTTACTGTGATCCCCATAAATGTGCAGCTGCTTTTGCAATGATTTTGCCACAGTGAAGGCAAAATGTATGACAAAAAGGCACTTTCATTTGTTCTTGTTCAGTTTCTTTCAGTTAACTAGATTCAAATTTCTTTTCTTTTTTTTTGTAAAAATTTTCCAAGTAATCCATGAAACGTATTACAAATTAAGGAAAATATCGTAATTCGTGATATACATTAGTCAGTATTGTATACCACAATAAAAACAATGCAGTGTTTTAGCTTAAAAGATAAAAAAAATCCCGTTTTGGAACAAGAACAAAATGGAACGATTGAATATTTTGCAACTGATATTATGTGCGGAAGAAAAATATAATTTTCCCGTTTACTATTCCTCCCGTTCGACCAAACGGGTTGTATGGTCACATTAAGTGGCGTGGACTGTATTGGGTCTATCAATAGTAAAAATAACATGTCCAATCAGCTGAAAATACTTTTTATGCTCCAATGTAAAACTAACTAAGCGAATATAAATTGGTAACGATGAAATATAGAGAATTGTCAACTAATAGGTCATAGAGAATTTTCCAGCCATAATGAATCGGCACCAAGCGGCGAAAGCGATTAATAATAAGCCTTCAGGATAGTAACGAACTAAAGGTTATCATTTGATCAACAGGAAAATTCTTACAAACAATTTGCTGATTTAAATTACAACTTAAATCAATATTCCGAAGCTCAGTAATCTGCCATTGATACGATACTGCTCTATCGTATTTGCATTATCTCAAGTTTCGTTAGCCGGCTTCTCTCCATCGCAGAGTGGAACGTAATTAGGCACGTAATTTCCAGTGATGTTTACCGCGTTACATATAGGTGGTTCTTTGCTTCTTGGTGTCGATTACTCGTAAATCGAAAACGGTCTACACATTGTAATTGGCATTTCTTTTCTATACTGTTTTTCATTAACAGGTTAGATCCACACGTTTTTATTTCACAACTAGGGGGAAACACTATAATGATTTCTAATAGATAAGGCATTGCTAACTTTACCATAGATAAACCAAACGTTTAAAGTTTGGGTCTCTCTTCCAAGAGTGAATCTGGTGATTACGGGTTAATTTTGTATACCAATGAAACAACCCGTTCATTTTCGCAAGAAAAACTAATATTGGAGATGAAAAATAATTGGTGGAATTTTTCTAACAGAGTGACAGAAAAATTAAAATCAATTGAAAATGTAAATTGCTCAGCTTTGCCTCTAAATTCTTCTCGGAACAAGCGTAACCATTATGATGAAAAGTACGATGGTTTTCAGCTGAGTATGATGGTCATAACCGAAATTGTCTTGTTCGAAAAACTAGTAGGACTGAGTTTTGAGGAGCCGATTGCCATCAAAATTCTCACTGAGAAACATTCAAAAGTGTAATATTTTCAAAAATATTCTGAATATCTCCTTTCACATTGAAAATAAACTTTATATATGTTAATGCCAAAGCTCGAAATTAGCTAGATCGCGAATTGTCCAATTTTGTTGTAAATTCATTCGGCAATGTTCAAAATTTCGTTCTTTGGTCAGCCAGTTCAAAAAGTGGGTGAAGAACCCTGGTCAAAATACGAAAAAAAGACATGATTCAGGGTCATCGTCATTTGCCGTATTTTTTCGTGATAATTATGTCGACGCGCGAATTAGCTATTGCAACCCATTATATGCGGCAATAAGTTTTTCCTTAAATTTGTCAGAAAAACTATGTCTGTATTATTATATAAACAGTTTTTTCTGTCGTCGTAGAGCTAATTGAATACAATTACTATGTACAATCATGTGTCGCTGTGGTGGTCGAGTGGTTATAGTGACGGACTCGTGGTGCGAGGATCCGGGTTCGAACCCCACAGTGGTGGTCGGCTGAAGTTGGTTTTCTGTGGTTCCCAACTTCAAGGCGCGAATGCGAGCCGATCTCCCCGTTAAAAAGTCTCGCCACAGAGAGCAACAGGCCTACAACGTCACAAATATTCAATCATTACACTTCACTCACAATTTGAAGTATAGATGGCAGCACTGAAATATCATACGCAACACTAGCTACACACTCAGACTGTTAGGTGTACACACTCACTTTGTTCCAGACTCTGCCATGAAGCTGGGATGGAAGAGATCTCGGCAACGGGATAAGTCCGGTGGCAGAGACCCTGGCGTTCATTCATTCATGTATATAGTACACACGTTTGCGATGAAAAAAAATTGATTTGGTACCTACAAGTCAGTCTTACATCAGAAAAAAATTTTCCGACACAGCCACGCCCTCCAGGGCAGTGTGCAAGTGACAGAGCCTGGCCGCATTTGGTAAGCAAGTCTTACATCAGCACATTGAACTTTGACCGAAGATCTCAGGCTACTTTCGCGGATTGGCCGCACTTCGGGTTTCGCAGTACTACAGATATAAAGGAAGATTCAAAACTCAACGTACATACTATTAGAGAAGGTAGAAAACACGAAAATAAAACAGAATCCCAAAAAAAAAAAGATTGTGCATAACTGTGGATGGTAAGAACTTTGAACACTTGTTGTGAAACGTGTACACTTACTGCCCTCGTGTAAAGTATCGCTAAATAAAGAGTTTTTCCACCCATTATCGGCTTGTCACTTCTGCATCTTCGTTTATCCTCCAGCTGATTAGGTTGGAGTTTCCGGTCATACATTACTATGTGATTCTGTTGTGTGCTTTTTTGTGTTTTCTACCTCCCCTAAAAGTTCATACGTTGAGTTTTGAATCACCCTGCATATAGGCCTATATATACATATATATATATAGAGCATATTCAATATATTTTCGATTTAATCATTTATTTAAAAAGTTATTCCCCATTTGTATAATGGAGATCGCAAAAAAATAAAAATAAATAAATGACTGCAATTAATGAATGAACATCCAATTGAACCCTCCCAAATTGAAGCTCTAAACGTTTTTGTGTTTGAAAACTTGTATAAAAGTCCTTCAAGGTCACTTCGAGATGCGAATACGAGCCAGTCTCCAATTTGAAAAAAAATTTCTGTGGAGAGCAGGCTCACCTTCAACACTGTAGATACTTACATAACATGAAATTTCGAGCACTTGCCATTTTTTTCTTAAAAATATGGAAAACAGATGGCAACACGAGTATAACGCGAAACACGCATAATTATCACGACATACATACGTTAAGGCTAAGCATATACACGCACGCACACAACACGTTCCGGCATGTAACGAATTCATTTTAAAAATTTCACTGGAATATTTACGAGGTACGCGTACGGTTAAGTAGTAGTAGTATAAAAGTCCGTTTGAGCATTCATAAAAACTACTAGATGATCTACATAATTAGAATAAAAATTGTAGCAATATTTCTATTTGAGCCGTTTCCACTTATTTAAAGCCAATCATTAAAAAACATTTTTTTTCTTTAAATTCAAATTGCATAGGAAGGCATTTTGCTTGATAAGTCCTTAGAGAAGGCGAACTTCGATTGCGATATTCAGAAATAATTTAACGAGTTCTAGAATTATATACGCCTTGAAACTGTCGTAAAATCTCAAGCTTAAAGTGATTTCAAGCAACTGCAACAACACTCATTTTGCTATTTTAAAGATTTTTATTTATTTATTATTTTTTGCATAAATATTCAAAGCACTGAGGAAGTCTCTACTCAAGAAGAAAACCCTTCATCTCTAAGACTTTTTTTTTCTCTCTCTCTGATAGATCTATGTAATCAAGTAATCTTTGAAGAGCCTGCCTCTTTTGTATTCAGAGCATTTCCCTATATAAATACGGCTTGGGAGATTCTTGGCTCTTAGCGTGACTCTTCTTCATCGGGAAAAGAGCCTTAGAAAGAAAGACGGCAAAAAAATTGTGGAGGAGAAAGAAACATTTTTTTCTGAGACAAAAAATAACAGAAAATGTGGTAGAAAGAGAAGAAAAATGATCGTCTTCCCCTGCCCCTCATCATTTCCTTGATTCTAAGAGAACTTTTCCATTCTCTATTTTTTTTGGGATTTTTTTTTTTTCATTTAATATCGGGAATCGGATCAGAGCCTAGTCCTTCTTGATTTTTTTTTCTTTGGCCAGTATTTCTTGTCCATCCAAGTTTTGATTTTTATCTACTTTTAGGATACAAAGAACACCAGACTAAGACATTTCATTATAGGATAAATATAAGTAAAGAATTGAAGAAATGTGACAATATTTATCAAGGAAAAAAAATAAAATAAAAAAATGCGGTTACAAAAAAAGTATAACTTTTTTTTTTATTTAGAATGGTTAGCTTCATACAGGTAGTAGACTACTATGTGTTGAAGATGTATGTGTCATGACTAGAGCCAGGATTATATGCAAGTGCGTAAGTGCACGTGGAATTGCAATTTTAGCACATATAAATGCATAAAAATCACCGAAATTTTATAATAAGTGCATATTTGGAAATGTAGGAAATGTTTCACCATTCAGTAATGTTATTTTAGGGCATATTTTTAGGCATTTTAAATCAGTATATTTTCTCTCCTATAAATGCATGTTTTCTTCATTTTTCGCATATTTTTTCCAGTTCTACTACCTGTTTTTTTTCTCTTCTAGTCGATACTTCAGTCTTCAGTGCCTTTAATATGCATATTTTTCTTTTTTTAGGTCAAATTTCCGCATTTTCAAATTAAGGAGTTTTTTCCTTTTTTGTGCATATTTTTTCCTTTGGAGAAACTGAAGAAATTTTTAAATGAATTTTTTTTTATTTTGTGCATATTTTCCAAAAATTCATATGTATGGCTCTTTTGGGCATTTTTTTTTCATTTTAATGCATATTTCAGCATTTTTTTTTCATTTTAATGCATATTTCAGCATTTTTAAATGCATATTTCAGCATTTTTAAATGCATATTTCAGCATTTTTAAATGCATATTTCAGCATTTTTAAATGCATATTTTCCAAAATTTCTATGAAATTTTCCATTTTTCGCTACTTATATAAATGCATTTTTTTTAATTTTTGAGAGTAGTTTTCATTTTTAGTGCCATACTTCGGCGTTATTAGAGGGATTTGTTTTCATTTTTCGAACATATTTTTGATTGCGTGACATATCTCGCAATTTTTATTTATATTTTTAGAACATATTTCAGCGCGTTTTTCAGTGCATATTTTGTTCTTTTTTTATATTTTTGCGCATATAGTTTTTTTTTCACTGAGGTATCGACGATTGAAATGAGCTTACCTAATTTTGAGATTTTCGATTATTTTTCCGAGATATTTCGTTTAGCACTTGGGCAAAATTACCGAAAATCAATTTCAATCACCGACAAAGTTATAGAGTGAGTTCCTTTGAATTTCAACTGGAATTTGTTTCTAAAAGTTACCGATATCAAAAGTTCGAACATTAAGATTTAGTTTCCTATTCAAAATTGTATAAATATCATTGGGCATTGTGTGTATTTTATGCTTAAAAGAAATTATGTCTTTTAATTTATAAAAGAGAGGCATTTATAGTACTAAAATTGCTATCGGTTACATTTTGTTTTATTTCCAAGTTCGTAATTCAAATATTTTTCTCGAAGAATTTTCAGCTCATGTTTTTCGCTCATAAAGTTGATCACTCGTCGAGAGTCGAGACACTTGTCACTTGAGATACCACCGTAATCCAAAACTCGCAAAATATTTAAGATTTCGTTAGTTTAAAATAGGAAAATCCTATGCTACGCGCATACTATAATTTCGAAAAATATTGAAAAAGAATGGATATTTTCTTGCTCTTTTCTGTCGCAAACAACTTGATGAGTCGCAGAATACATAAATAGAACAGAAAAATCGAAAAACAACAAAATTTTCGATTTTCATTAAGACTTTTAACGCAAAATCATCGATTGAAAAATGCTCATCAATCATGAGAAATACCAGTACGAGTTTTACCCCCCGAAGCAACAAAGAAACAATTCTGATGGATTCCGTTTTAATTGCAGAAATCGTTTCGGAAAATTCCTCGACTGTTTCACACTTAAAAAAAAAGTACATACATACTCTATATTTATTAAATTTTTCTTATTTTTTCTCTGCCCCTTCTTTTCTAATACATCCATCAAGATTTTAATTTTCTATCTCTATCAGTTTTACTTCAGAGTCGTTCAAGGATTTTATCTTTCTCGTTCAATAACTTTAAAAAATGAGCACTTGCCTGGCAAAATTAATGAAGTCGAGGATGAGGAAAAATACGGTTTTTGATGACGAAATAAAAAATTATTTTCCAGAAAAAGATCCTGTGTAGGAAATAGCTAGCTGCTTAAGGTACTGGAATTTGACCCTTTATTTAATAGAAAATCAGGAAGCGTTCGTTCTCTTGAAGCGAAGCTATGGATTTTCTATGTGAAATGAATAGTTAGTCAGCGTGAGAATATTTAATAGACATAGGTGCCAATTCTTAGAATTGAAAATTCTGTAGTTTATCAGGTGATGAAATATTTCGCACCAAAGAAAACACACCAATAAAGGGGAATTTTCTGGATTGTATCGAGTGACAGTATGACCCATTTCCTGGAATGTTTCTATATCTTTCTCCTATCCCCATTTTTTCTTAAACTTGTCCCTTTTTTTGCATTTTCAGCAATGCCTACCCTACTTGAATTTTCTATTATTCAGTGAAATCAAGGATTAAATTTATTTTGCCTACTTAAAAACAAGCATTATGATTATAAATATCCTACCACGCATATATTCGTCATATAAAACTTTTTTGTCGTAGAATTCATTCCAATCCACTTTGATGCAATGGAGCTTCAATTCCTGCCACTGGTGACTTTTCTGCAATTTTAGCAAAAATTTACAACTTTGCGTACTTTTGCCATCATGTTTGGTAACTATTGCCGATTTTACATGAATTCGTAATGTCCCATATTTTTCCTTAGAAAACGTAGTCAGGCTGGAACTGCAAGGATTGAAAGAGTAGTTTCTTTAGGGACTTTTCATTCATGTGAAGAACAATTTGAAGATATCTGTATGAAGATACGAGAAAACGGGAGAAAATCAGGTTTCCTACCGAGAGTTTAATAAGGTTGAAAAATCGGAATTCGTCCTAGTAAATCGGAAGCGTTGGCACCCTAATAAAATTCTTTAATTCATATATTGAATTTAAATGAGATCATAGTATTCCCATCGAGAAAATAATTTTACGCAAAGATGTAATCTCATGACAAACATTTTCCAAATCGGTTGATAGTCAGGGTTTAAGAAAACTGAGCAATACATATTAACACTAATTACTAATTTGGTGGTTATTTTTTTTCAGAATTTTGAATAACACATGTTTGTTAGTTTGGTTGAGCATTTACATAGTGTCTCTGAACTATTTCTTAGGTTCCATAGTTGGTTAGCTGTAGCGAAAGATACGAGAAAAAAGAACTAGGCGCAAACTTCGTTAGCTAATGGGGAATCTTATTAAGAAACTTTGTGAGAAGTTTCAGCAGCAGCAGCAAACCAAGTGTTCCATCATCACAAAGAGTATCTCCTGAAGAGAAACGACTGATGGCACCCACTACTTAATAGCAGTTGAACACGCAGGAGCATCACTCCCGTTGCTCAATTAAGTGCCCTGTATAAGAATCTGCTAAAATGGTTATTTTAGCAGAAACGTGCAAAACCTTATCCACCCGGGTGGAAGGTTTTGCACGTTACTATCAGGAGTCTATTAAGGAATAATTTAACCGAAACATTGTAATTAAGGAGGAAATATCGGAGATGTTGGTTATTAGCGAGTTCCTTTCTCAAAATGTGGACGGAAATTGCGTTGATTAGGGCCTCCAATGTCTTTTTTTCCAAGCCATAACCTTTTTTATATTTTAATTTTCCAATGTTTGTCACCATTATTTGAAACAGCGGCATCCTTAGAAGATTTTTTGTCTTTTTGTCTTTTTTTTTTATGGAATATATCATTCTTTTTTCATCAGGATCGGTAAGTAAAAATTAAAAACTCGATTTAGAAACGGTTTATATCTCGTCAATGACAATCGATTTGACGATTATTCAACATTTATCAATTATGAAGAATTTGACATCAAATACATTCTATGATAAAGAATAAAAAACTAAAAGATTCCCCGATGAGATGAAGAAAGATAAAAATTCAACTGATTAAAGCATTAAAAAAAAAGATACTCATTTGAATGATGAGGAAAACTTAGATATCAATGATGCAGGGAAAATGACAATAAAATTCTAATGAAGAAGAGTAGATTAAAACTACCCCCGGAGGTAGTAAATTGTAACACAATTGACACGTTTAAAAAGAAATACGATAAACATGTTGGGGTAAATCGAGAAGCTATCCATTCTTAGAATAAGACAACCATAAGTATTCTTTATGGGCATTGTATAATATTTGACCATGTGTATATATTGTTTATAATTTGTGTTAATTGCATTTTCAATGGGGTTGCTGTATTTTTGAAACATATGACATCCATATTTTTATGGGCATCTTTTTATCAGCCACCTCGTTGGGCATTTTGCCTGTTGTGGCGTTGTATTTGTATTTGTATTTATTTGTATAAAAACTTCAATGACGGGAAAAGGTAGAGATCCTAGTCAAAAAGAAAGTAAAAAAATTTCAGTAATGAGAAAAACCGATAAAGATGTCATCGATGAGTGAAAAGTAGATATCGATGAAGAAGAAAACTAAATTCAAATGAAGATAAAAAGTGAAAATAAAATTTTATTGAAGGAGAGATAATGAAAAAATGAAATTCCTGTAAAGAAAAGATTCTAATGATAAAATAAATCTTTTATTCTAAAATAAAATAAAATCTGAATGATTAAAATGAAATAAAATCTGAATCATTAAAAGAAATAAAATCCTAGTAACTGAAAAGATAATGATTCGTATGATGAGAAAGATAATGATTCCATTGATAAAAGGTGATGATTCCAATGAAGAAAAAGATAATGATTCCAATGATAAAAAATATAATGATTTGAATTATGAAAAAGATAATGATTCCAATGATAAAAAATATAATGATTTGAATTATGAAAAAGATAATGATTCCAATGATGAAAAAGGTAATGATTCCAATGATGAAAAAGATAATGATTCCAATGATGAAAAATATAATGATTCCAATGATGAAAAAGGTAATGATTCCGATGTTAAAAGAACACAATGATTCCAATAATAAAAAAGATAATGATTCCAATGATGAAGAAAAAATAAATATTGATCGTGGAAAAAAAAGATGAAAATAAAATTCTAATGAAGAGAAAAAGTGCAAATAAAATTCTTATGAAGAAAAAAAAAGATTAAAATCCCAATGATAAAAAGCAGATAATGATTCCAATGATAACGAAAATGAAATGATTCCAATGATAACGAAAATGAAATGATTCCAATGATAACGAAAATGAAATGATTCAAATGATGAGGGAAAAATAAGTATCGATCATTAAGAAAACATGAAAATTATACCCTAATGAAGAAAAAAAAATGCGAAAATGAAATTCTAAAGGAGAATAAAAGACAAAAACGAAATTTAAGTTATAATGTAGAAAAAGGATAAGAATCTCAATGATGAAAAAAAGAAAAATTCCACTGATATAAAACAGAAAAATTTCTATGACGAAATAAATAAAAATTCCAATGGTAAAGAAGATTAAGATTCCAAAATGATAAAGAATATAATATTGATTGTGATAGTATGTACTTTATTTATATGTCAATGAACATTTCGAATAAAAAAAAATTCTATCAGCGATAAATAGCTATATATCATTCATCAACCTTATTTATATAGTGGAGAGCAATATCGTTTTCCTTGTTCATCAATGACCATATTTTGTAAACTGTTATGTAGTATATATATACTTTTAGAAACAATTTGTTCTCTAATTGTGCTTTGGGTTTTAGAACTACGAGGTACAATTCGTGATGGAAATAATGTTGGCATAAACGCTTTGATGTGCAACGTACGAATATATCTGGGTTGTTAAACTTCAAGTATATGTCTACTCAAATAAACCCCATAGTTATAATGTTGTGATGTCACGTACATGTGTTCATACACCTTTCTAGAGTTTCACGAAATTCTGGAAACGTGGAACGGAAATTGCGAAATGACTTCTCACATGAATATTTAGTTGAAAGAGTGAGTTCCAAAAGATGCCAGAAGTCGATAGCACCTACAAACTTGTGTATTCAAGGAATTCCAACTCTTAAGTCTTTAATGCTATTGGCTTTTGGACGAATGAAGGTCTCCCTCACGAGAAAGTTCTCCTTCATAATAACACGTACACTACATCAACACCATCTGCTGAAAATCGAGGCATTTCTCCAAGCGTTGAGGAACAATTTAAATTTATTTTAATTTTCTTTTATGCGATCGCTTATACAAAAAAAATCGTTTTTGTTTCTTTTCTATGCAACATACCTTCCTCAGAACGTACTACCCAATCAATATCAGCTTTTAAACTTTACTTGCAGGATTTAATTAAACTCTTAGTTTCACTTTTTTTTGAAATTTTTATTTTTTATAGACCGATATCCACTTTGTATTCACTTATCAGAATTGTAAAATGGCCTGATGAGTTTTACAAGTGCATTCAAATTTAGCGTGAATTTGTGATTTCCTATACCCTGGAAGAATTTCTTTCACCACTTGACGCAAGTTCAAAGGAAATTCATTAAACAGCTGAGCTTCATTTCTCAGAATCCAATAACAAAGTAGTTAAAAAAAGATATAAATTATGCATTAATGAGGTCATTAGTTTTTTTTCCTTACCTGTTTTAACCTGTGGTTAATGATGTCGTTTTCGTAATTATCCACTTTGAAGGACTCTCGGGAATCAATTTAAAAATGAGATATTTTCATAAAAAATCGCGAAAAAATATTAAATGAATCTGACACTGAAAAAAGAGAAAGAAAGACCCCCGGATCATTATTTTTAAATTAGTTTTATATATATATATATATATATATATATATATATATATATATATAATAAATAATATCACAAATGACAATAAAAAATGTCTCCTTATAAATGAGGAGATTGAATAACACGGATACTTATTGAGAAAAGTAAAAATACATTAATTTTCCGCTCTTCATCAATTTGCCAATGCTCTACGAGAGCACTGCTCAGTCGTTTTATCACAACTGTAAATGACTACGAGAAAATTAATTAAAAGAAAGCTTAATTGAACTAAAATACTGCTCTTGCATACCCGATATCATCAGGAAAGCCAGTATAATGAACGTTTTAAAATTATTTCAGCATTTGCAACTTCTAATTTTCTTTAATATTTGTAAAAGAAAGGACATTAATTGTCAAAGAATGTCGATTAATAAACAGCATTTCTTTGTTTCTGCGTATGCAAACCATAAAATTCATTTCTCCACAATATTTGCAGTAAGTTTTCCTGTAATGTCGAGATTACACTATAAGAGCTTTATATACAAAAGATTTTTTACAAAACCAATAAGTCTATTTTGACTGCTACCAGATAAAAATTTAACTTTCTATTAATTCATCTTCAAAAAATGTTTACGTATAACGTACAATGCATATATACTTGAAAAACTTGTTAGAGAAATTGGAAATAAATAGTAACGAATACGGTTGCATTTTTAAGTTTTATAAAAGAATGTTTATGAAACTTTTAAAGTGTAATACCGGCCTAAGCGTTATAATCTTCTCCGTGAAAAAAATGAAAAATAGTCACGCATTAGCTATTCCAATAAATAATGTTTATTTAGGTATTAGCATATTTATATTCCGTAATTAGTTTGCTCGAAGAAAATTTATTAAAAATTCTGGGATTTTTTCACACATACCTATTAGGAATTCTGAAGCTTCAATTGATTTAGGATTTATACAAAACCGTTTCAAAAATTTATTTTTCAATATTTTGACTGCCTAGAAGATAATAATTTAACTTTGCCACTCATTCAACTTCAAAAGATGTTTACATATAACGTACAATGCATCTGTATTTGGAAAACTTGTCGGAAAAATATAAAATAAATTATATATATAGATAGAATAAATATACAACTTTAAAAACTTAATTTAAAAATTCCAAACCCGTTTCGGAGTTTCATAAAAAAAATTCAACTAAAATATAAGATACATTTATTTCTTGAAATATGATTTCATAAAACTATCAACTAAGGTGTAAAACACAATTATTTTGTTTCAACACTATAATTTACGCTACCGCATATTGCACTTGTTTCCGATCATCACCAAATTCATAGTATGCGGAAAACATTTTTATTAATTTTATCATCTACCATAATTCACATACAACGCTCTTAAATCGAAAATATATATATATATATATATATATATATATATATAAGTTTGTTTTCTCTTATCTCATAATGACACTCGTTTCGAAAGCTATTCGATACATTATAATACAGAAATATTGCTTTTTAAAAATATTATTTTCTGCTGAAAAAAAGAAAAGAAGATACATTATTACAACTATTTAAACCCTGTGGGAGCAAGAAAGGTGAGAATCTCGATGCTATTCGTGGACGTGCATCCGAAATTGCCTTCAGTGATTCCAATTTTCGTTTACTTACATTCCATTTTATATCTATTCGAGAATAAGAAATTGAATTCGGGCTCATAAAAAAATAAATAAGAAGAGAAACTAATCGTAATGATGATTCACATACCGGAAGAAAAATTCCAATAAAACTATCATATATATATATAACAGTGTGTAATATATATCTGCAATATATATATTATTTTTCCTGCGGTTATGGGTGAAGAAAACTGAAACGTAAATGTCTTTTCTTCTTTATCGGCGAAATGCCAAGGAGATGAAAAAAAAAATTAATATTCAAAGAATATCTTGGCAATACTTCAGCTCAGGAATTTTTTTTTTTTTTAATATATATGCTTATCTTCTATGATAACGAATGATAATGAATTTGTTTCCTCAAAGCGTTTTCTCTCTCTTGGCATATTTGCCGGCATATTCTTCGGCAGAATTAAACATGTTGAAAGCTGAAGGGTAAATGAATTAGCAGTGACATTAAGGTGAGATGTTTGCGTAATTTCTGTTAAAAATAAGACACTTTTTCCTCTGCTTGTCAACAGAAAAACTGTATTCTTCAATAAGAGTTACGTGCTTTGTATTCATTAACTGCTCGATTACTTATGATTTTATTTTTTTCTTTAACATAAAAAAATATCACTATTCAATATCTTCAATTCAGAAATGAAATTTTTGAAAAATTTTCTACAAAATTTCTTTTATTCTAATTATGTTTTTCCTCGTTATCATTTTTTAAGTATTTCACTCTGTTGATATTTCAAGAAAATATGATGCGAAAAGTTTCGGCTTGAAATTGCATTACAAATAACTGAAAAGACAGGAAAAATTGCATTTTAAGGATTTTTCTGTTCCATATTTCTAAGAAAAAGTGATTATTTTCTCGAGAAAAAAAATTCCTTTCTAGTTTTTACTTCTTTAAAGGATAAATTATTATACTCCTCTTTTCCATTCACTTGAATTTTATATTTTCCTCTCAGTAATGCACGAGAAAACTATTACGATGTCCTTTAACTGTTCCGATTCTAACACGAAAGTTACTTTAAATTCCTCCCATGTGAACGATTCTAAAACTGTAAAATATTTCCTATTTATTCATAGCTTTGTAAGAAGGAAAAAAATATTTGTTGCTCATTTTTTAAGATGTGTACATCAAATGTATGAAAGAAATTCGAGGAAATCAAATATTCCCAACGTTTTTTATGTGTTTTCTTCTGTGATCACCAATTAAACGATACGTGGCAGAAAACAAGCGAGAATTAAATTTCAAAGTGAGCTGGAAGTGCAAATATGTACATGTAATCCTATGTGTTGAAAAAATTACTATCACTTCATTTTTGTTTCATAATACAGCTTAGTTTTAAAATCACGTATTTTCGTTTCGTGCATGGGTAAAAATTTTGTAAAATGCATTTTTAAAAAACATGATCGTTTTGAAATTGCATATAATTAAATGGGTAAAATATTTTCTTCAAGACAAATCTGTCTGAAACTAAATAGAAGAACCGTATAAGGTTTCCTTAAATAATATAGTAAACCATTTATAGAACCCGGCACTGCCCGGGTTTTTTTCAATCACTGGGAAGATTGAAAATATGACAAACCATTGTAAAGGAATAAATTATTATACATATACTGGCAGCATTAAAGAAGTGACGAACCATCGTAAAGGAATATACATGTCTGAAGCACATTCTTTCAAAACCACGGTAACCAAAGTAAACATTCCGAAAGTGATTGCTGAGGCCCACGGACCATTGTTGTCCGACAGTTTTTTACTCATTTCGGGCATTTACCTAGCTCTAACAAACTTCTAAAGTAGCCTATCCTTGAAATCGGGTCCCGTTTGGTATATATGCAAAATTAGCGACGATAGATTTAAAATTGTAGATTTGTATAGAAAACACACACACACATACAAACTCAATTTCATTTACAGTAGAATCCTGTTGCAACGAACTCCAAGAGTCCGGAGAAATCACTTCGTTATAACGAAATTTTGTTATAAAGGAATTTCAGGTTTTTGAATTGTTCCTATGTAAAATTATCTGGGGGATTACAAAAATGTTCGTTAAATCATGATTTTTGCTATAACGGTATTCGACTGTATATAGATATACGTTTGACTTATACTGAAATATTTGTTCGTTCCCTGGATAGTAATAAATTAACTACTTTAATTAAACGGAACCAATTAATAACGGTAGATATTGAAATGAAATCACTGACAAAATTATTTTTGGCGTATCGGATAATACGAAATTTCACAGATTGGTCATTTACTCTAAAGCAGTGGTGTTCAACCTGGAGTTATACGGCCCCCTTGCGGTCCTGGGATATTCAAAAGTGGAACCACGAGTGAAAATCATATGAAAGGAGAGCAACGACAAGTAGTGAAAGGCGCCACACAGAGATGTGAAGAGAAATAAAGCTTTCAAATGAAATAAGTTGCGAATAAATGTATCTACTTTCAGAATCCAGCGGAGATGTCCATGGAAATCAGGGCCCCATCTTAACCCATGTCCCCATGCGGGCACGCTTGGGAGTCTCATGCCAATAGGGTGCCTACATGATGAGATCTGGTTCTATGATTTTTGAGTTGAAGTACGTGAGCTGTTACGGTTACTTCCAGCCAAGTAGAGGGCCCCAGAAACATCAATTTGCCCGGGGACACATGATAGCGAGATGGCCGTGCATTGAACTTTTATAAGAAGGAAACTCGCTGAACTCTAGCCCGCGGTAGGTAAGGACCCATTTATTGTGTAGGTCCAGTGGATCGTCCCGTATTTTACGCAGACTTATTTGTACCATATAATTTGGAAGGGATGATCAGTCCTCTTTTTCCTCCCTTCTGGATCCTTACCTTGCCCAGGGTTCCAAAAATTGATCTTATTTCTAAAATTTTTGTTCATTATAATATCAGTTGTGACTGAGTTCAATAAATTGAAAGGGGGAAAGATCGCTTCTGCATAAGGGTAGAGGGCTCTGAGTAAAAGGGTTGTTACCAGAGGAAAATATATGGTCCAAAAGGGATCGGTGGGCTAAAAAAAGGTTGAGAACCACTGCGCTAAAGAATCGAAAATTTGTCCATTTCTGAAAATCCAGAATTTTTTTTATAGTTTTATTTAGAGTCCATCTCAAACCTGGAATAATACAGTCGACGCCAATTGTTAGAATCATGGATAAAGTTATCGCTCGGATATTGTTATCACTTTTACAGAGAACGGAACTGACCAATACCATAACATGGGAAAAATTAGTTTATGGATATCGGGACTACGGATAATGTTATCAAAAGTTTTCTTTAGCATTTTGAAGCTAAAAGTTACACAATTTTTTTTCCTGTAAGTTATTGTTATCAGACTGCATGTCTATGTGGGAGGCTAGAAGGTTGTTCTCCCCACCTCCTGCCTTGTTGACAGACATTTCCGTACTTAATGTCATAATCAGTCCGCAGTATGATTATGCGTGATTCCATGTACGTGTGGAGCTGCTTTTGCAATAGCCTTTCTATAGAGAAGGCAAATGTGTATGACGAAAAATAACCGCTTTCCTTCAGTTCTTGACCAGTTCCTTTCAACTGACCAGATCCGAATTTCTTTTCCCGAGAGACTTTCTTAAGGGGATCTGTGAAACGTATTGCGAACAGGAAAAAAAATATATCGTAGATATACATTACACAGTTTCATTCTAACGCCTCACGTGTCTGATTGACAAAAATGCAAAGTTTTAGGTTAAAGGGAGGAAAAAAGTTCTTGTGTGTGTTTTAGGACGGAATTAAAAAAAAATGGAAGGATTGAACATTGTGTGTGTGGGAAAGAGAAACGTTGTCCCGTTTTACCAATCCCCCGTTTACCATGCTTCGCCTTCAACCAAACGGGATATAGAGTTACCGTACTTGCGAACGAGACTTTTTACGGATATAGTTACCGTTTATTAATTGTTATTCAGAAACCCTGAGTCCCGATGTTATTTCATTAATTGCAGCGGCATGAACTGTAGATGATACTTAATGAATTCCTCCAAGAGATGAAATAACTTTTTCGTGAAGTAGATCTCTCCAGTGGAGATCAATAGAATCCATCATAAAGCAGAAGCGTCGATAAAACTTGTGGATGGAAAAGGGGATAAACCCATTCGAGAGTGTGATTCTGTTTCAATTTTTCTTTTATATCTCCTATTTGTTTTTATTTCTTCTCATTTTGTGGATGTATTGTTTCTTCTTTTCTGTTTCTGTGACTTCTTGTTTTACCCATTAGGAGAATTATTTATTGATTTTGGTCGGGACTTCTTTTTTCTTTTTTGCTTTTGGTAAGAAATAGAAGAAAAAAAAAGGTGAAGCTGAGAGAAAGTGGATGGAAAATCATTTCCGAAAGCCTCTTTTCCGATTTCAGGGCATTATCTGATGCTATTCAGTTTGGACGAGTGAGTTATTAGGAGGAAGATCTTTTTCTTTAGGCTCTTACCGGAGAGATCCTTTTTTTTTTGTTGGAACCAAACCCATTTTAAAGTTTTTGTAATTTCCTGTTGAGCAGATTCTTATTTGATGATTCATTGCATATGTAAATGACATTCTCCCCCACGTGATTTTTTTTCCCCCTGTCTTCATTCACCATTATCCGAGTGATTATAATCGTCTTCTTTTTGTCAACTTCAAAAGCTATTCATTTCCGTAATATAAATCTCCCTAATAAAAGTATTGTTTCAAGGAAATATTATATGTAATTTATTTCTATTTGAACTCAGTTAACAATTTATTATAAACGAATGCAAAATCATTGGTATTAGCCTGTATTTCTGATTTTGATATACATCAATTATTTAATTTGAAAATATGCAGGTTGTTAAGGAAAGTCCCTTTATCCTGGAATAACTCCCGAACCGATGATACAAGAAATATACTTCGAATTAGAAAAAGTACCCAAATAACGTGAAGACCTCAGATGCGTCATTAATATTGCTAGGGGTTCAATATTTATCAAAAAATTTAAAAATTAACTTTTTATTTCGTCACCCTGTTCTAGAAAACCCAATTAGAAAGTTGTTTCCCGTCTCCCTCTTAAGCCCAGCAGAAAATAAAAATGCTTTTAAGTGCAATGTTCACCGAGATATTTGAATTCTCAAAATCCCTGAAAATGAGGGAAACAACCATATAAAGTATCTAACTGACAAGATCCATTCTACACATTACACGGTGTTCTTTCCCTCATTTTCAGTAATTTTCGAATTCAAATATATATCAGTGGATATTAAAAAGAAAATTTTTTTCTTGGGCTCAGACACGGCCGACTCAATTTAAGGCCAACGAAGCAAGAGATCACGTGGCTTTATCCGTCTGATCTTCGGGAATGGCCCACTCAATGTATTTAGTTACTTGACACATTGTCTGGTGAGCTAAGGATGAACGTAGGGTTTATTTAATATTACTATGGAAGAGACTCGTGTTCTTAGGGGAATGCATTCAATCGAAGGGAATATATTTTCCCTAGGTAGGACGGATGAAGTCACATGATCTCTAGCTTCGTTGGCCTTGTGTTAGTCGGCCGTGGTGCAGGAGAAATCGGGTAACAACTTTCTCATTGGATTTTTTAGGACAAGGTGGCCAAATAAAATACTAATAATTTTATTTTAATAGCTATACAATCCCTTGTAATAAGAATGACGAATCTGAGATCTACACGTTATTTGGATATTTTTCCCGATTGGAAGTGTGTAAGTTTCGAGGATCAACGGTTTGCGAGTTATTGCAGGATAAAGAGACTTTCTTATGCACCCTGTATATGAAAGTTTATGTTTCGTCCTAAAATGACGTTGGATAAACACCTTCGAACATTACGATACTGCATAAATCGAATCATTTTCTCCTACTAAAATCGCTTACGTTCGTTGAAAATGTATGAAAATTTTCCGGCTGAATGAAGAGGAGTTTTATAGAGAAAAATACATTCCATATTGCAGTTAAATATCAATTATATGCAATAAAATTCAGCGACCTGTGAAAGGATTTTCACTGCTCTTTCGAAGCAATTTTCAAACAGAACTTATAAGATCGAAACAATTTGCGGAAGAATTATTCTCTTGGCTTTGATTCGATTCCGTTCTTATTAATTAGCACGATATAAGGAAAAAGTCCATCAGAATCTTATATAAAGAAATTTTCAGTTAAACTGTTTCTTTCTGAATTATACGCAATTTCCCAACAAAGTTGAGTTAGGTAATCCGTTTTCATTGATGAATCGAATCACTCTTCCGAGTGAAATTATAAGTTGAATTGGTAATTACATTCCCCGGTGAAATAATGAATTTTTGACTCTGGGAATACTTTAATAGGAACTACCTTTACTGTTCTTTCTCGCCCTGTAACAGGAGATTATCAGAAGAAATGTGGGTGTATGTGTTCGTCCCTTTTATGAATTCATTTCATAGCAGTGGAATATGTATTTCTCAAAATCAATATCCTACCTTCATATACCGCGTGGGTGATTTAATCTGCACCTGCTTTATTCTGGTTCATTTGCTTTACAGTTCTTCACTCACCCATGAATTTATGTTATTTGTTCGGTGCCAGCTTAGTATAAGAAACTATAATATTTTGTTAAAAGATATTCAAATTTATTCAGAAGGGACTCGCATTTTGTCGATCATCACCATGTGATTTTATCAACAAAATTCATTTCTATAAACAACTTTCTGTTTATATTCTGTAATAACTTTTGACCGCGGAGCTCGTCGCGTTATCCATTTGCCGTTTTCTCCATGGTTCGACTGTACATTTTTTAGAATAATCAATGTATTGCTCGTCGTTGATTTTAACATATGTCTATATATTATTCAGCTTCAAAATACTTTGTAATTTTTCATGTGTGGAAATAAATTGAATTGAAATTGGATCTTCTATGAGTCTGAATGCGTGGAGAGATGGAACTTTAGGGTAGACAAGAATTACTGTCGAAAAATTGACCTTCATATAATTGCTTCATTTAATAGCTCCGGTTCGACAATTAGATTTTTAATGATTAAGTACCGAGACTTTACTATGCCAAGCGATAAATGTGTTCATGTACATAATGTTATTGTTTACTGGTTTTTTTTTTTGGTTTTTTTTTTTGCCCTTACTTCCTAAATTACAACATAAGTTATCATTCTGAGCTCTCACCAATATAAATGCAAAAGCTTTTCCCTAACCTAAAAAAATTTGTACAAAAACTAACGTATGTCCACACAGAGACCACAATCTATTCAAATAAATTTATTTTCCTTGTGTCTATGTGAATGTTCTCCATACAAATCTACAACTTTAGACCGATCGTCGTCAAAGTTTGCATATATATGCAAAATAGGACCCGGATTGAACGATAGTCTGTTTTAAAACTTCGTCAGAGTAGGTAGGGCAAATGCCCGAAATGAGCAAAAACACCGTCGGGCAACAGTATTTAATGGGCCTCAAAAATGACTTTTGAAATGTTTACTTTGGTTACTGTTTTTCCTCAAACAATGCATTTTAGACATGTTTACTCTTTTACAATGGTACGTCACTTCTCTCATGCTCCCAGCATATGGAGACAACCCTCTCAGAGCAGAGTATTATAGCCACGTTCTCTTAAAATACTCGTCTGTATCTCTAGAAATTCAATTGTTTCATTCAAGTCATTTACAGTCCAGAGATTTATCCTGATTTTTCACGCAAAAATGATTCTAAGACCTCTATATAACGTCAGCCCGGGAGAGCAAATAAAAATAACTTCAAAAGCGGTTGCGGGTTGAAAATAAATGCAACTAGCCATTTATACTATTAAACATTTTCATTGACGTTGTAAGCGGGAGGCGTTAAAAGTTATCAACATTATACTGAAGTATGACTGTACACAATAATAATTATATAAATATTTTTGCTTGCACTCCAACTCACTTTGCATTGAAATTCAGTTATAAGGTGCATTCTATAAGAAAATATTTTGTAAAATCATAAAAAGTTAAGAAATATAGGTATAGAAAAAAATAATTTATTCTCTTACGAAGTATCTTCCCTCAGATGATGTGCAATGGTCCCATCGTTCAATCAACTTTTCAAAGCAAGTAGAGAAGGATTTTTTTCTGGAAGCCACCTCAATGAACCCTGGAAAACAGCTGAAATAACTAATAATTCTCCCACGTAGGTTTTCCTTCAACGTCTGAAACAGCCAGAAATCTCATGATCCAGACCGTGAGGGAGTTGTGGAATGATGTTAAAATTACATTTTGCATGTTATATTTCAGGTTTGAAAAGTTTGCAACAACACATATCGAGAAAGCGTCGTGAATTAGTAGAAATTTCAGTTGTGCAGGGTCTACTGAGGCAGCTTCCAAAACAAAGTCTTCTCTACTTACTTTGAAATGTGTTAGAACCATGGGACTATCCTCTGAGGGAACATACATTGAAAAAGGATGGATTTTTTTTCCTGTACCTATAGTTCTTGATTTTTCAAGATTTTACTCCAAGTCCTTATGGAACGTACCTTGTATAATGAGTCAAATCTTAATCTCACGTAGTATAAAATTAGTGAAAATAGTACTTCGGTCAAACACCCTCATCGCATCGAGCAAGAATTTATTCCCATTTAAATGCATGAATGATTCTTACCACTGTTCCTTTTTTATTCGTAATGCAGTATTTACGGATACCAAAATATTTTTCAAAGTACTGTATTAGATCATAATTTAATATTTCTAATGGGAAATTGAATTTATCTTTGCAAAGTGAAATTCACCATTTGATACACCGTATCTATTTCAGTGAAACACCCATGATATATTGAAAATACTCTGTTGTAGATACATAAATTGCTACAGGCATTATTTTAGACTTTTTCACCAATAAAAATAGAAGTGTTTTATTCAGTAACCGAAACCAATGTGAGAAAATTGCAGTGTGTACATATAGAGACAGTTGTTCCTAGTAAAATACTCATCTATATCTCTAGATATGAAATTATTTAATTCAAGTAATCAACTGTCCGTAAATTGCGATTTATTCTGATTTGTCACACCTAATCGGTTCTTTATGACTTTTCCTGAATAAAAATAACTTCATAAGTGGTTTTACTTGATAACGAATAAATGCAAATGGTTATTTATTCTAGCAAGGTCTTCAAAAACGTACGTAATAAGTGGGGAGAGTTTGAAAATGATAGACGGTGAAATATGAGGTCTGACTTTATTCAAAAATGATTACTATTTTCGCTTATCCAACTCCCTTTGCATTGAAATTCAGTTGCAATGAATCACGTAATATTATTTAATATATAATGTTAGTAAATATTTCGGTCTAAAACCCTCACAGTATCAAGCAGAAATTTATTCCCCATATAAATGCATGGACGGTTCTTACCATAGTTCCTTTTTCATTCGTAACACAATATTAACAGATACTAAATCTTTTGGAATCATAATTTGTAAATCTAATGAGAAATTGAATTTATCCTCAAGCATCGAAATTCACCATTTGATACACCGTATCTATATCACCGAAACATCCATAATATATTGAAAATACTCTGTTGTAGATATATAAATCGCTACAGACGTTATTTTAAACTCTTTTACCAATAAAAACGTAAGTGTTTTTCAGTAACCGAAACAACTGTACGAAAACTGCTCTATGTGCACATAAAGACAACGATTTCTCGTAAAATACTCGTATATAGTCGAGCTTCACCTCATCAATTTAGATGGGAGAAGAGGATAAAAAAAAGAAAAAAACGTTTCTTTCCTCTTTTTCTCTTTTCGGGAGGAGAAATTGAACATTTTTGTACCTGAGAGAGAAGGGATCGTAAACCCTCACGATCAAAAGCCCAAGCACATGCAACAGTCATTAACCCTATACCATCCGCATACAACAACCAAGGTAGATGGTAAAGGAAAAAAAATGGATAAGGAATACTGAGAAGATGATACAAGACACACACACACACACAACATTTTACAGGGAAAAAGCATCGCGTGATGGTTTCCAAAATATGATGACGAAAAATGGAGAAAGGAAATACTTTTGCGCACTTTTGTATAAATATATATTGGATTTTTGTTCCAGAACAATAAGTTCCAATGAATTCCTGGCTTTAAAAAATCGTTCAGAGTGTTGGGAGGTTAATAAAGGTAACGTATGTTATCGTATGTATTTGTATATATAACAACATAGACGCCAAAAAAAAACATTTTCTTCTATCAGAGAATGTCGGGATTTCATGACGGATCGCTAGATCGGAAAACGTTGGAACCGTAACGTTATTTGTTCTGAATAAATTGCTAAAGATTTGTCATCTTGTCATGAGTTCGAAGTTATCTTCGCGTTTAGTTTAAAAAAAGCGGTGAGGACAAAAAGAATTTCAATAGAGTTTTCAAAATTGTTATTCATGAATGTGAAAGAATACAATGCATCGATTTATACAGTTTTCCCATGCATATCAATACGTTCATAATGATCCAATTGAAGAGTTTGAACTTACTTGAATTGACTGAGATAAATTTTGTTCACCGAAATTTAGTATGATTGGTGTTCTTTATTGATAGTAGTTTTAGTTGTATTTACAGCCTGTAATTTTCGATAGATATTATTTTTAAATTTCTTTTAAATAAAATCAAAATTTTAACTCTAAACTTCAATCTGTATCATTCATGATTCTTCATCCTATTACCATATTTCAGAATTTGTTTTAAAAAAATCAGGTTAATTTAAAAAAAAATTTAACATTATTTTATGACAAGTAAAATTACCACTATTTACCACTATTAATCAGTAGAACATTTTCTATTCTATTTGGATTTTCTTAAATAGACAGAAAGATCTCTGTTCTATTTAAGAGTATTTTAATTTTAATTAAAAACATTTCCATACAAAACATTCTATTAAAAAATATAAGAGTTACCATTTATGAACAACATTCACGACTTTTGTAACTATTATAAAATTTCACAAATTTTTGCATTTCTTTATTCACTGGTTCACTGTGAATTTTATTAACAATTAAGATATTGAAGTATTATGTCAGGCTTTCGAGGCCGGTGTTTAATGAAAAGTATGCAACTATTAAGCTTTTAGGTCAGTTTATACTCTTTAAGTGGCACTGACGAGATAACTCCTTAAAAGCCTATTATTATAGCATCGAAAATCCCAGATATTTTATAAAGCTGATTTCTCAATGAAACATCTTTTCTTAAACCCCCTCTTAGTTTGCACCTGCTGAAGATCGGAAGAAAGCTTTCATAATTAAAACAGATGTGTCATTTTGAAGGATCTTAAATGTTTTCTGCCATGGCGCTTAAAAGGGTAAATAATCAAATGTTGTGAGAAGTTTTTAGTTCCGTTTCCCCCTTAAGTGTAAATTTAACATTAGGGATCAAACGATTTATGTATCGTACAGATATCTGTTGAATTTTTATTTCACTGCGCTCTCCTTATATAAATATTAATGTCATAAAAAAAACGTTCACGTTTGGTTAAAATTATTAGCGTATTAGCAAGTTGAAAGAACTAATCCCCACAAAGAACTTGAGAAGAGTTTGTCTACTTTTTGATAACGTAATATATATATAACAAGTATGCTAATAAAGTTAGATATGTTGGAACACACTTTTTCCATTTAGAGTTCTTTTTCTGTGATAAGTTTTGATAGGTCTCTGTGTAACTACCATCAAGTTTATAAACATCAATGGCAACTTTTTATCCTAAAAATTAATTTTAATTAGTTTTTCTGCTACTAAATTCAGCATTTAAAGATGAATCAAAAAATATGATGGTCCTATATATAAGCAGGCAATACATTAACGTCCTCGACATGTTTGACATGATAAGGCATTCAAAAAAATATATAGTTAATTAAACACATCATTAACGACCGAAATAGTACTCACGTGCTGCCACCACTGTCAGCAGAAGCAATGTTGTCAAAAGCCTTATCAGGCATTGACACGGACGATCCATCATCCAAAAAGTGTGAAGAGCTTGAGGATCTTATCTTTCCAGTTTGTATGTTCGTCTTAGTTTTTCCTCACTAAATTTTGCTCGTTTCTAATATATTGTCCACTCTATTTTTTTCTTCTTTATAATAACTATCCCTTTGCAAAGCGAAAACACAAAACTTGTGAACAAAAAAAAAGGAAAAGCAAACACACAAAGTTCTTTAAAGAAAATAGGAACGGGAGAATAGTATATACTGGTGAAAAATTTTTGTTCTTGTTTCTCCAGAGAGAGCGAAGAAACTGCACGGTGGTTGGTATGGTATCTCTTCTCGCACGGATGTGATCCGAAGGGATGCTGGAGCCGGTGTTTTATTATAACAGCGTGACGTCGCCGTCCTAGTCACTCTCTGTGGTCAGAGACCTCTTGCGGTCGGATCGAGAACACGCGCAATCTTCCTTGTTGACGGAAGTTCGTCCGATTTATATATACATACAACGAGAAGATTCTTCTCCGATTCCACTGAGGGAGAGAAGGATCGAAAACCTTCAAATAACAAAGATCGCACGCGTGTCAATCACGCGCGTTCGCTTTCGATCGATGCATTGTGGTCACTCATTAACGCGAAAGTTACCGTAATCTGCGCATTAGCAGGCATGCCGTGAAAATCGGGAGACAACAAGATTTTTTTTTTTAATTTAGGAGACCATTCCCGGCATGCCGGGAAAAAGCGAGGTTTAATAAGAATCATAGAATACTTTCGAAAGATCTTTTTGTATATCATAAAAAAATTATGGTTCTTCACTATAGCAAACATGTTTTTGCCCAAGAATTTGGAAACAAAAATTAAAATTTCGCATTTATTTATTAGTTCAATTTAATTATAGTCAACCTATTCTATGTATATAATTTATTTTCTCTCTGCGTGTATGTTCTATATATAAACCTGCCGTTTCAGACTGATCATCGCCAAATTTTGCATACATACGATACTGGGATCGATGGGCTACTTTAAAGTTTGTGAGATCTGAGCAAAACTGGCGAAGAACTGTCGGGCAACAATGGTTCCTGGGTCTCAACAATGGTTTTTGTAATGTTTACTTTTTTACTACGGTTTTCTAGTAAATGCGTTTGATACATGTATATGTTTTTACAATGGTTTGTCACTTATTTAATGCTGCCAGCATCAGTGTCATCAGAAAATATAATTTTGAAAACTAATTTCTCTCCTCCTCAAAATGTTAAGGGACATTTTTTTCAGTGAGAAATAACTACTTGGAAAAAGTTATATAAAATTTGAAGAGGTATTTTTTCACATCCCAAATTTTAGTATACGAAACATTTCGAAATCTTGCTCTTCTTGACTTTTTTGATTTAGCAAAAAACATTCTTTTCAAAGAAACTTAGACCCACTAGGACTTATGCCACAAACTAAGGACGGGGCCTCAAGTGCCTCGTGAAAATGAGATATGGTCAAATTTTGACAGTGAGCTTATAAATTTGGTAGTAGGTAGCTTTAGCCAGGAAGGAGTATAGCCGCCTAGATACTAGGAAGCCGTGTTAGGACGCTCCCACAAAAACCATTTTGGCTGGGACCTATGATGCTTTTAATACCATCATGACGGTATATTTTTTTCATTGAAATTCATTTTAAATCACTGCAGATCTGCTGTACTACTGCATTTCTCGCCAAGAGTTACTAATAAGAAATAATTGGCGATTTGGCCGACAAATGGCAACATTTTTAGTGATAACTGGCAATGTCAAGTATTTATGATCTCAATTTCCCGTATTTTCCTGATCAAATATGATTACTTGAATTGTAATAAAACGACAACTTCATATAGACTATTTGATTGCATTTTTCACTCTTAAAGAGTCTTGAAAACGTCAACCTTGGTTGTAACGACAAAATTTCACGGAATGTTGGATGTCATTGTAACTGAGTTTTACTGTATCTACTTCTTTTACGGGAGTTTCCAATATCTTATTAGTCTCGTGTATATAAAACGACTATAACCGAGAGAAAAGAATTCAAATAAATTAAATATTAAAAGTGAACAAAAACTTGTGTATATACGTACAATTTTATGTACGTATCAAATCAAAAGTACGTTTAAATCAAAAGAGTTATTTTAAACACATTCTTTAAGCAAAAAAATTTCACACTCTTTCCTTTACTACATTTATTAGTTATTCCTCTAGCAATCAACGAAAAATCTATTAGCCCCGCGATGAGTGAGTAAAACAATTAAATTTAATTACATCAAAACTGACTAATGAAATTGATTCTTAGTCAGTTCACAATCGTAAAATACTTCTCTATACCAATGACAAAAATTTATGTTTCAAATATTAAAGAAACCTAGATCCAACGTAATATTTTTATATAATAAATAAATGTGTCAATATATATATATACTGACATTTCACCACTCGTAAAAGATTATTATACTTTTTATACGACTGCGAATCCTTATCAAGTACAGTTAAGAAAAACTAGAAAATAAATAAACCCTTTAAAAAGAAGAAGATATCCCCAAATGATTCAAAAAAGTAACATACAGAATAAAAATTGTAGATTCGAAAGAAGTAATATCTAGAAATATAATAGAATAAAAATTGTACAGCAAATAAATAAATAAATGGTGTTTATGTGATGAAAAGCAGAGAGCGAGGGAGCGGCGACCAGATGAACACACGAAATGAAAAGCTCCAACTCATAATTCACTGTAGAATGTAATAAAGCACAAACTCTGAGGTTGTCATGAGCATCACGTTAGAAAACAAATGGCTCCTGAACCAGCAACGAAAAGCTCTGTTAAAGTAGAAAATGCGATATATATATAACATAATTTTTTTTTTATACGTGTCCATAAAAAAAAGTATGTTATGAAGTCAATAGAAATAACATACCAACATTTTCTTCTTTTTTTTTTTACAAATAAAATCAAATAAATAAATAAAAGCGTGAGTTTTTATGGCTTTTGTCAATAAAAGACTATCCACGAAAAGCGATTTTTTTTTTCCTTCCTATGGAAAAATAACTTCCATGTGTTTATGGTCTATGTACTGGCGTAAGTAATACTCACCTGTATCTAAGAAAAGTAAAGAAAAAATAATATTTATTTATTTTCTTTTTTTGAAAAAAAGCTAAATGTTTTATTAAAATAAACAATGGATGTTTATTTTTAGCTATTTTTTTCTCTCTTAGTTTTTACGAACATATATATACAAGAGACATAAAATCTCATTTAAATTGCTTTCCTGTTTCTTTCATCCTAATTTAAGCACTGAGTAATATTTTTTTTTTCGAAATTTGACTTTTTAACTGCAGTCGAATTCAAAAATAAATATCCCTTTTCCTAGGGGTTTTTGTTGTTACATGAACCAAAGAAAATTGAAGTTTTATGCAATGAATGTTAAATATCGATCCGATGATTTTCGAAAAAAAATAAATTCATAGATTTAGCTTGAAAGATGTGTATATATTCTATCTATGATAAAGATTGGGGTTGAAAGCCTACGTACGGATGAAGCAAGTATCACAGATAAATCAGTATTTTCTAGGACACAAAAAAAAAGAATAAATTTTGAACTTTTTTTTTTTCAATACGTTTGCATGTACTGGGTATAAAAACATTTTGGGATCGTGAAATTCGTGTAAGGCCAGAATTACAATGTAAAAGTTTTGTAAAAGCTCTTTGATTAAAACTAAATAATTCTATTAATAAATATATCGGTTACACTCGAGTGAAAGTAACCGATTGGCTTATTAGTTGTTTTCAAGTTTTATAAAAGTTCTTTTATCAAACTTATAGTGTAGTCCCGGCCTAACACAAATTTCAAAAATCTGCAATTTAAATCAACATAATCATAATATGTATATGACCACATTTCAAAAGTGATTTCGCACTGGTTTTCTTACAGGGGGTAAACTATTATATATTTATATAGAACTATTATATTTTCTAAGCCTAAAAACTGTGAAGTGAAAAATAGTTATATCTAACCAAATCACTCAGAACCTTGAATATTGAAATATTGTAAAAACGTATTCCAGTATGTATGCTTACTTTTGCAACAGGTGTTACACGATATTTCTTTATATTTCTTGCATTCACATGATACTGTGGTAAGGGAATTCAAATCCCTAAAAAATTGTGTAGCACTTGTTTTTAGTATTCTCATTCTCAGTTAAATTCAAATGAAAACAGTTTATTTTTGAAACGCGTTCCAGCTCTTATCGCCGTCATACGGTTGTGTGGGCATCGCGCTGCACTCTAATCGTGAGGATCCAGGTTCGAACTGCCGTTGACGCACGTGGTTCGAGACGTGAATGCAAGCACACGCGCACACGCACACACACACACGCACGCACACACACACACACACACGCGCACGCACACGCACGCGCACACACACACACGCACGCACGCGCACACACACACACGCACGCACGCACACACACACACACACACAGGTCTTCCATTTAAAAAAACCTTTCCACAGAAAGCAGGCAAACCCACAACACGATACTGACATAATATGAAAATTCAAGCATTTACCGTCTTTAAAACAGATGGCAGCATCGGCAAAAGAACATGAAATGCGTGAAATTCTGCCGAGATAAATATGTTAGGGCCACACATTCTGGCATGTACCAATTCGTTAGAAATTCCGTAGAGGAATGCCTACCTTGAGCATGTACGATTAAGTAATAGTATTCTACTCTCTCTCGCTCTACTTTTCTTATAATAAAAAAGATGATATATAAGAACTGTTGAGTTTGATATTGAGAACTTAATCTTCAGTAAAAAATATTGTTGTTCATTTCCAGCAAATAATAATAATAATAGTAATTTTTCACTTCTGAGCAATATTTTGCAGTTTTATATACTACAGAACACCTACATTACTTATGCCAATTATGACATATATGGAAGTTCTCAGAACATTTGGTTTTTTGGTTGTTTTTTTTCCAAGTTTGCATGCCTAAAATATAATTCTCATGGATGAGGTTCGTTTTTTCATCCGAAAGACACGAGCACTGAAGAAAAATAGAATGAACAAATTAAATTATTTGTAATATCACCAAAAAGTAACTAATTTGCATCATAATTATGAACTGATTATATATCTAATGTGCTAAACATCGTATTAAGTTAGATGTGTTGATGTGTTTCAAAATTTAGGAATTCTCGATCTGTATCCTGTTATAAAGCGCAATAGAATTAAACTAATTTCCTTGCTTTCACAAAATCATTTACACGATTAAGTTCGTTTTAATACTTCACATAGTTTTGGTGATTGACTTTTCAAATTTCATAAATCATGATCGCATAAAGCTAAAATATATATATATATTCATTCACCAAAGCTCTACTCATTGAAAATGGATTATCTCATTTATTGCAATTAATTGAATATATCTTTCAGAAAAAAAAATAGCATTAAAATCTTGAAATGATAATTTCTATTTTTTCTATTTAAGAACTTTTTTTGGTAATTATATTATTTTCTTCTTATTTGCATAAAAAAACATGGATGAATAATAAAAATAAAAGAATTTTCTGATCAGAAGAAATATTTTTTATATGTAAAATTGATTTATTCAACTAAACTCTAGCCTAGAAATGGAATTATTTCAAATTTAATAAGAATAATATATTCTTTAAATTTGATGCTCAAGCGCTTTGCAAAAAAAAAAAAATCTTCATTGAAATTTAAAAAAAAGATACAAAAAGATTAAGATTCTTATCTTTTATCGAGAGAAAATACAAAAATTATTTTTCTTTGCATATCTTGAAGAGAATATTTTCATAAGAGATTCAAAAATGGCAAGAAACACTAGAAAATTAATTAACGTTTTTTTGCAGGAAAATTAAAAAAAAAAAACTAAAACTGTAATATACAAGGGAAAAGAGCGAATGTTTATCTTGAGTCTTATAAATTTCTATATTTTTGCTTGAAATATTCAGCTCTTTGATTCACGTGCATAACATGGAAAAATATCATCATTTTACTTACGAATCTCACGAATCATACTGAGAAATTTTTCTAGCTATTTGCTATTGATTGAATTCGATATAACCGTTAAAGGTGAGTCTCTAACAAAATATATATATATATATATATATGTTACGGTAAATGTGATAAATCGGTTATTATACATACTTACCAATCGTCTTGGTAAGTCTGATATATTTAGCACTTTTACCGGTGAACATGCACAATACCAAAGCGTCGTTGGTAAATTTGACAAATACTTGAAGCTTATCGCCTTTACCTGTGATTATGCATAACAACCTAGTGTAATTGGGAATTTGATAAATATGAAAAACAAAAATTCCAAATGTATCTTAGTATGTGTGATGATTATAGACACCGATATAATGAAAACAAATTTTACGATCGTACCCCGATATAATGATACAATACCTGTGTACGGTATATCTTATAGTACGATTTATCATGTTTACCAAAAACATGACACTTGGGTATTACGCATAATTTCCGGTGAAAGTGAGAATTTTTTTATCACTTATTAAATGTAATAACGACGAAAGTGAATTTCCTGGATGTTATGCCGAAACTAATATTCGGAAAGAAAAGTGATTTGTCTCCTGTGGGAATCGAACCTGGGGTCCCATTGCATACCAGGTAAGTGCTCTAAACAATACACCAGACACACTTCTCAATTCTTTATAACACTCATTAGTAGCGTGAAGCAGCCTCCCTTACCTACAGCAATTTTCGCCAACGTTGGCGAAAAAATACCATCTCTTAATACAGAACTGGGGGCCAACTGGGGTGAAAATTGCTGTAGATAAGAGAGGTTGTATCCACTCAGCGCTTCACGCTACTAATGCGTGTTATAAGGAATTGAAAAGTGTGTCTCTGGTGTATTCAAAAAAACCTCCCACCATCAGAATGCTTGAAAAATCTATAAAAAGAACAGATGTATTAAAATACCTCGGCGTGTACTCAGATTCTAGACTAACTTGGAGTCCACACATAGAAAAACAAACCGAAAAAATTAATAAGCTTCTTCTCCAGCTCCAAAACATCGGCGGAGCGAAATGGGGAATCAAATATCGACACCGACGAGTTCTCTATTAGAAAATAGCAACACGAATAATGGCTTACGCAACACCTATTTGGTACGCAGGCGCAACCAACTCCATGCAACAGAAATTAGACTCAGCCCAACGTAATTTACTATTATATATCACAGGAGCGTACCACACAACACCAAATAGCGCATTATATGTCATTACAAGTTGTCCGCCTTGGAGCCTATGGATGAATTATGAAGCACAAATGGGTCTATTGTTACATCTACACCGACCAGCAAAGATTGGTGCATTAAACTTTGCTCCAGAAAAGTATCAGAGACGGGAAAAACAAATAACTATCCACCCATCGGAAGACCTGCATCAGCACCAAGTATCTATCGGGAATAACCAGAAGAAAGAAATAGGAGGCCAAAGAACTCATATATACACAGATGGCTCGAAAACTATCTCCGGAACAGCATCAGCATATGTAGTAGCGAAAGATCATAAGATCATCGAGTGCTGGAGTAGTAAGCTAGAAAACGACAATAATATCTTTCAAGCTGAATTACTAGCGTTATACATGGCAACCATAAAAGCTCAAGAATTCCAACAAGCAACTATAATCTATAGCGATAGCCTTTCAAGTATATATGCAATGCAGAACCCGATGGCCATCCATGCTATGGCTAGGGAAATTCGGCAGGTCCTCCACAAGAACCCACAAATTCCCATATCTTGGATCAAAGCGCACGTGGGTGAGTGGGGGAACGAAGAAGCAGATGCAATAGCCAAAGCAGCGACAACCAATGGCGCACATTTAATTAAAATATTATTACCATTATCAACAGCGAAACAAAAGGCAAGAAAAGAAATACTCAATCTATGGCAAGCCCAATCGAATGATTCCAAAACTGGAAGAAGTGTCCACAAAATAATACCAAAAGTTTCATACAACGCAAAAAATTGGAGCAGAGAACTTGTATTTTTTACAACCAATCACGGACCTTTTCCAAATTACCTTCACCGCTTCAAAAAACGAGGAACAGATCATTGCCATTGTGGTGAAATCGGCACTCCCATCCATTACTTGACAACATGTACATTAACTGCACATCTAAAGCACATGGCTGTGCCCGCTGCTGAAAATGCCACACTCTGGATCAGAGAGATTTTTAAAAACAAAAGTAGAATAAATAAAGTCAAGAAAATAATTAGATGGATAGAAGACAATGAAGACAAAGTGATCCCACGGACGTCTTATCAGCCTATAGCACAAGTACAAACTGCACCACTTCGCCGCTCACAAAGAAAAAAGAAACTGATCAACTACAAAGAAGACTGACTGATAGCACAAGACCAGTATAATGTCATGGAAATCGAACGATTTAAATTGAGGATGAAATCGATTATGAATTTTATCTGATTTTTATTATTGATTTCAATATGTGATTTAGGACTTTATATTCGAATTAAGATTTAATATGGAATATATAGGATTATATGTTTGATTTCCGATTGTATACGTAGATTTGTGATCTCGCAATTGATTTTATACTTAGATTATGATTTTACACTTAGATTGTGATTTTACACTTAGATTGTGATTTTACATTCAGATTGTGATTTTACATTCAGATTGTGATTTTACATTCAGATTGTGATTTTACACTTAGATTGTGATTTTATAGTTGTTATGATTGTAATGTATATTTTGTAATGTATGCTTTTTTATGAATAAATTGCCAGAGGTTCCCAGTCCGTGTGGACAATGAGCCGACATTGCCATATGGCGATGTGGCCTGGGTATCTTTCGGTTTGACGGTGTATTGGTTAGAGCACTTACCTGATATGCAATGAGACCCCGGGTTCGATTCCGGGAGGAGACAAATCCCTTTTCTTTCCAAATATCAGTTTCGGCATAACATCCAAAAAATTCAATTTCTCACTATATTTCTGGCCGGAAAAACAAAATGTTTTTATTACTAACGACGCTTGGGTACTATGCGTAATCACCTGTAGAAGTCATTAATTTAGGGAAATTTACCAACGGCGCTTGGAAACTATGCGTAATCACAGATAGATTTAATTAATTTGGGGAAATTTACTAAACTTACCAAAACACCAGAACTCTCGACGATTATGCATAATAACATAATAAAAAATCCATTTACCTACTCAACGAAAACGAATATTTCATTTCATTACTATTAATTGGTGATATATCTTCCTCTAATAAAATTACATAAAAACCAAGGAATTTTTTTTTTCATTTCTTCTCTTTTATAAGTGTTTTAGTGTGATTATCATTAATTTCATTATTTATTTCTCAATCATTATTTTTTTTTGATTATCATTAATTTCTTATTTCCCTTAAACAAAAAAAAGACTTTTTTCCTGGCATTCTAAAAGAAATATTTTTTTCATAGAATTCATTTATTCAACTAAACTTTCACCTAGAAATGTAATTATTTCCAACTTACTTAGTTGTACTATAAAAATAATATATATATTTCTTTTCAATTTAATGAAGCGCTTTGCAAAGAACGAAAAAAAGAACTTCATTGGAATTAAAAAAAAAGATACAAAAAGATCAAGATCTTCATCTTTTATCGAGAAAAAAATATAAAAATTATCATTCTTTGTATTTCTTGAAGGAAATTTTTTTATAAGAGATTCAAGATATATATATAGAAACACTTGAAATTAATTAACGTTTTCTTTATTTTAAAAGAATAAGAACTAAAACTATAGTATAAAAGAAAAAAATGGGCATATACAGTATATTTAGGAACGTATGAATTTTTATATTCTTTGTCGATAATTATGGCTCTTAGATTCACGTGCACGTGCACAATATGGAAAAGTATCATTATTTTAATTATGGACAGACGCATCTTACCAAAAATCTTTCCCTATAAATTAATTTTTATATATTTTTTAAAGAAATACATGTAGATTCGCATACGCAATATTCGTAAATATCATCGCGAGAATGCTCTTCAAAATATGGAGCGTTGATTGAATTCTATATTAGCTGTATAACTCTCTTTTAGAGACCCGAGTAACTTTTTTTACAAATTTTCTGGGTTTTTTTTTGTGATAATCCACTTCATTACAATTTTTTCAACCAAGATGATGCATGATATATCCCTCTTCAAATACAATTTTTTCCAGAATTTGATTGTTAAATTTTATGTAATAAATCACACTTTTTCTGGAGGCATTTTCACCTGGAAGCCATCTCAAAAACCCCTAAAAATTCAACTTTTAGTGCTGCCCTCTGATGGAAGCCCCCCAAAAAAGTACATATCACCATATTCTAACTCAAAACGTACACAATCCTTTAAGTCAGGGCTTAACTCCATGAGGTCAAAAGAAAAATTCTACAGTAAGAAAAAAGCAACCCATACATTTGTGACACCAAGATCTGAAACGGGTAAGATCCAAACAAAATTTTCTGAAAAAACTGAGAAAACTCTATTTAATTATCTGCCTACTTTTTGTGTTAGCGTCATATTGGCTGGAAAGATCGAGCGCAGAAGTTGCCAATCTATTTGAGGCAATGAATCATCCTGACTTTGTGAAAAGCGTCTCTTCTCACAGAACGTGTGATGACTTTTTTTTCACAATCTCTTCTTTTAGGAAATAGCATCGATTTTTTCCATCGAATGGGCACTGCTTCAGGATGTTTCTAGTCATCTTGACTCCGATGCTATTGGAAATCAAGTAGAAAACGTCTGGAAGTTTAACAGGCGAGAGAATGGATGAAAACCTCTGGTTTAGTACATATAATGAGTTGATCCGACTCCATGGCTTGAGAGCATCTATGACTTCATCATTCTCTGATGATTAAGAGGTCTCTGGCTTGCATAAATTTAGAATTCCAATATACAGATCGATGAAGAGTTTTGAGAATGCAACTGAGATTTACGTTCAATATTGAAAGAGGGACGAAATTACATTTCAACCATTTCTTATTGAGCGACATATGAGTAATACTCGTTCTCAAAACTCTCGTGCAACTGTACCTTTCAAATTTTGATGTTCCGTTCGTATTCATATTCCCTCATTCATCATGCGCGCACAAAACATTTCACAAATATATGAATAAACTGTATTCACACGGGCTGCACCACAGCAAATATTACTTGCCATAAATGGAAGCAGTGCTGCTACCGTTTCATTTCTCTCATCTTTGCACCTCGATGCATTTTAGGATAATGCATTGCAAGATCACCCTCATCCCTGGAAGCATGGAAAAGCGTTGGAGGAGAATGGAATACTTTACCTTGTGTGTCTGGGTTCTTAAATATTCATAGGACGGAAGAGAAAGTTTTGTTATTAATGCAGAAATCTCTCGGAAGACAGGTACAACAGCAGAAACTATGGAGGAGAGGGGGCAAAAGAGCATTTGTTTAACAACTAAGAACGGTGAGAAAGCGAATCACACGAGAACTGCTGGATACGGAAGCCTTTGTTATTCCGCGGGCTAGAAATAGCGTTAAAACTATGGAAGCTAGCTAGCTTCGTGTCAAGTCGGCGCCGCATCTCTCTGATGCCATCAGCTTATAAACGGATTTCTACATATCTCTGGTTATGCGAATTATCTGATTTCCAGGTTAAAGCACTATTTATCAAACACGAGTTCGCTAATTCAAGATTTTCTGTGTGACGCATTGTGAATTATAATTTCACCTACTCAATCACAGCCTGGTGGTTCCTTGTATGATCAAAATTTATTCCACGTTTAAAGCAGAATAATATGAACAGTGAAGAGTAATGTTCATTAACACTCTGGAAATATTTCAAAATCGGGATTTAACCCGAATCGCGTGGTGAACATTAAGGAATACAAGAAATTTTTGTATGTACGAGTATGTATTTCACGAATAGTAGACTTACAGTCAAACTTGATCATAATCTTCTCGGTTGTAAAGACATATCGGCTATAACGTCAGTAACTAGTTATAGTCAGTAACTTTTTATTTTTATGGGCATCTTTTTATCAGCCACCTCGTTTGGGCATTTTGTCTGTTGTGGCGTTGTATTTGTATTAGTGGTCCGGACTGATTCTCATTGAGAATAATGTTTATTTGTTTATTTATTCGTTCGACGCATTGGAACATTTATATTGACTTCCTGGTAACATTTACATACAATCAATCTTATTATAAAATGTTAACCCATTAAGTGGCACAGCAGATATTACTAAACCCCCTTCAAGATGCCATACCATTTTCCATCAAGTAAGCTTTCTTCCGATTTTCAGCAGGTGCAGACTGAAGAGGTTTTGGGTAAAGTGTTCCAATGAGAACGCCATTTTAGAAAACTTCTGCGACTGCTGAAATAGGAGGCGAAATATCTCGTCATGTTCCTCTGTAAGTATGGTCTCCAAAACCTGACGACATACTCCAATCAAAGACGAACTAAGCCCCTCGCAAAAGTGGATCACTTTAGGAGAAGGAAGGTGTTTTAGGAAATAGTTGTGGTAAAATGTCCTATTTATTATTGATCCAAATTTTCGTTTATGTCAGCACTTTTGTCAAATAATACCTATGTTTCAAATACCAAGCACGTTTGTGACTATTTTACCTCACACCAGCTCCGGTCATATATTGCAATTTCCAACCAGTGAAGTTGGGCGGGACGTGAAAACGTCATCTATCGGTGGTCGCCCAAGGCTCGGCAGGTAAAGAGCTTGTTTTTCATGTTCTTTGCCTGGATTCATACACGTGAACTTTTACTGTAACCTTAAGACGAGCATCTTACCACTACGCCACCCGGGGCAACATTTGTCACTGGCACTTATAAATACCGTCAGAGTGTAACAATTAGAAATTCACCTAGATAAATGTGTACAAGTTGCATGTACGGTTAAGTAGTAGTATATGGTGGGCTGTAGATTGCTCATAAACAATTACGAACTCAAATTCAATAATAATTTGAACGGGTAGTTCTTTCTATTTTTAAAACTAATCACGATATAACGAAACTTTGTGGAGTAAGCGAAAATCGCAAAAAATTATTTATTGGGATTATCGTTGTATCGGCAGGCAGATGTATTTTTTCCTTGATATATTTTCCAAATCCCAATGGTTGATACCACCGTTGGTGTTTATTTGCCACCAAAAAAATTATAATTAATTAACGGGTTAATTAATAGAATTTAGTTAGATGTCTCGCCCCGTAAAAGTGTCCTCTTCCACCATGGCCTTCTGGGTAACCAGCTTATATCACCTATGGGGACAGAGCGGGAGAGGAGGGAAGTCATGGTCGGTTTGTTGTTATTGTTGAAAAAATGTCCACTGCATAACACCTATTTGTATACTATGCCCCACAAAGTATTCCCTAACATGCACGACACATAGTATGATTTTCTCCTTGGTAAAATAAATAAATATTCTTGCAACTGCATTATTCAATATATTTTATTTGGTATTTTTTATATTTGTTGAAGTCGTAGAGTGCTGGCTTGAAAGTACCGCCTGAATCAAATCGTTATATACGAACTAATTTTTATTAAAAAAAATTTTTTTTGGCTTTTTAGGCCTCGATTGCAATTAAAAGGACCTACCAAAAAAGTTTTCATGGTAAGTAGTTTATAATGTACTACTGAAAGGGTTAAACGAATAATTGATGGTATTGAATCTATACCAAAAATGTGAAAAAATTAATTTAAAAATTTCAAAAATTCTATGATCTATGAGTAAGACTTCAACTGAAAATTACAAAATGTAATACGCAAATTAAGCAGCTGGTGAAAGTATAACTCTTAGATTTCTAAGAGTTATACTTTCACCAGCTGCTTAATTTACCAGCATCATTATCAAGATTACTAGACATATCCGGTGAGGAATCCCATGAGGAAATGGAAACGAACTTGGCCTCCACATGTGGGATCGAGTACATACAACAACGCCCCTCCCGGCATCTGCATTACGAAAATGAGGTACGTTTTCACACGAGCACTTTATCTCATTGTCCGTCCATGACTTTGTGTGAGTGCGTCTTCGGCTTCTACTACGTCATAAATATCTAATGCCTCTGGCCTCAATGAATGCCACTATAGAGGAAGATCGACTGAATAGGCCGCTATAATTATTGCTAAATGGCGTCCATGTTTTGCCCTGGGCTCTATCTTATCACAGAGGAGACATATGCTGCTCCCTTGTGAAGATCCATTCCCTTTGTGTCCTCATTATCACTCTCGACACTAATGGATGCGTTACGCTACACCTTCTCGGAAGTTCATTTCTTTTATGCGACTCGATTTTTTTCAGTTGCTCGAGTGTTTGCATATTCATGAAATCGATACATAATGGAATATACGCTTCAAGATTTAATTTCACGGCAGGCAACATAAATACCTATACATCATGGTATTCTGATCGCAAATAATGCATTCGCTCTTAATTAGGAATCACACTTTCCTGAAATCTCCAATCTCATAAACGAATTCAGCTGAGTATCACGCACAATTTTAATAGTAATCAATACCAAGACATAATGTATTTTAGTAACTTTAATACATACTTAATAATAGAACTTAGGGGCCGTTCAAGTATTACGTAAGCAAATTTTTAGCCATTTTTGACCCCCTCTCCCTCTTGTCAGCAAAATTTCGTCATCAGCTCTGCCCCTCTGAATACTAACTGATATTTTCATAAAGGGTGGTCGATGACGTAAGCATTATCCAAACCCCCCCTCCTCCCCTTGTCACCAAAAGTCAGCAAATTGGAAACCACATCCCCATCGATGATGACGTAATACTTGAATGACCCCTTATGTGTACATTGTATTAAACTTATTAATAATACAGTATGCATGTCACGTGGTAAATGTGATAAATCCGGTTATTATACAGAATAACCAGTTATTAAGAATAATTTGCCGAGCATTATGGTAAGATTGATAAATTTCCTTAAATTTATCACTTTTACCGGCGGTTATGCTTAGCACCCAAGCGTCGCGTCGTTGGTAAACCTGATAAATTTTACTGTATGGTACATGATAATTCATGCATGTATTGTATCATTACATCGGGCTATCGATCGTAAAATTTGTTATCATTATGTCGGAGTCCAACTATAAGCATCACACATATAAAGTCTCATTTGGAATTTTTTTTATTTTTATCAAATTTCCCAATTACACCAGGATATTATGTGTAATCACAGGTAAAGGCGATATATTTCAAACATTTATCAGATTTACCAACGACACTTGGGTATTATGCATATTTTCCTATAAAAGTGGTGAATTCATCAAACTTGCCAAGACGTAAGTATGCATAGTAATCAATTATGTATAATAACCGATTCATCACGTTTACGGTAACCTATAAGTATTCATACTGTATAAAAAGAGCATTAAATGCTGGTAAAACGGTTTACTCTCATTTAATGCTCTTTTTTCTTAACTTTCCTTCTTTTTTTTTGGAATTCGAATATTTCAGTGCATATTAGAAAGGTGGGAAATTTTTTTGTTGGCATCAGGAGAGAGAGACAGGGCAAAAACTTCCTAATTTTGTTTTTTAGCACAGGATGTCCGTATAAAAAGTTGATATTTTTATTTTAATAACTATACAACCCCCTTGTAACATGTGAATGACATATCTGAGTACCACACTTTATTTGGATACTTGTTCTAATTGGAAGTATGACTCTTGGATCAATGGTTCGCCAGTAAGGTGCTATGCGCGCTGTTACCTATACACCCTGTATAAGTAGTATAAATATTTATAAAGCAAAAACCGTATGTTCAATTATAAATTCTTCAATTTTACGTAATTTTTTTTCAACGAAAAAATGGACATGATTTCGAAAGTTTTGTAGAAATAAGAGATGAGTTTAGCTATTGAAAATACTAGCCGATTTGATCGAGTCACGTATTCTCAATAATTTCAACTAGTTCTTCCGGCGTGTGAATAAGAAATTTTCAACTGTATATTTTCATTCACTTCTGTGTGAAGTCAGTGATAATAGATCTTCATGAAATACCCGGCTATACTCTACTACTTTGCCGCACGCACAACAGCTCCGGTCATATCGCCTTACAGCAATTTACCATTCATCGAGTTGGAAATCAAAGTGTCATCTACAGTGATAAATTAAGATTTGTTAGGGAAAAAACTTATTATACCGAATATTTCAGCCCGAAATATTTCAGCAAAAGTGAGAGACGTCAGTATAACAAGCACTGTTCCCTATCCTGCTCTTTTTTTCCAACGATTTCCGAGACTTGGAGCTGTAAACTGGTGTTTAAAAAGTGGACGACAAGTCCGCTCTTTTTCGTGGGCTCTTTAAGCAATGGTGGATGCTGACAGGTATCTCCTGTCTATAATTTCAGATGTCCTTTCAAATAATCTGATTTATCGACGGAAAAAAGACAGCCGGAATAAAAAATCACTAAAAATCTGTTTTGTGAGCAAAAAATACGTGGCTCAGTATGCACTGTGTGGCAGCCCAGGACAACCACTACATCGCATGTCAACTACTACTAGTACGTAACCGTACATGCGTTACCGTACATATGTTACGTAACCTCGTAAACATCCCTTTATGTATTTCTAATGAATTGGAACATCCTGTGGAACATGTTGTGTGCGTACATATGCCGTATCCTAATGCATTTATGTTGTCATTGCTATGCCTGTTTCGTGCTACATGTGCTACTGGTGTTGCCATGTGTCTTACATATTTTTAAGTTATATTGGCAAGTGATCGAATTTTTCATTTAATATAAGTCTTGTGTTGAAGATCCACCTTCTCTCCACGGAGAGACTTTTTCAAATGGAAGGCAGGTTCGCATTCTTGCCTTTACCTACAGAAAACAGCTGGTCGCCAGTGGCATCGGAACCGGAGGTGCTGTTAGTGCTCGATACCCAACATGGATATCCGTAGAGCTTGCGCGAGCACCCTAGAACTTATCAGAAAAATCAAAATTTTCTACATAAAACTCGAAACGAGCACCCATAGTTCTAAACCACCACTCTTCCGCTAATGGAGTTCGAACCTGGATCCTCGTGATGAGAGTTTCATTATATGAGAGTTCAGCGTGATGTACGAACGACCGTGCAACGGCATAAGGAGAAAAGGGTGTAAGACCACTGCGAAACACTTCCAATATTCAAAACATTATATTCATTATATACCGTGATATTCAAAACATTTGCTGAATTGATGACAGATTTTACGAAGATTGTTCACAAAAAGATTGCCATGCGCTATCACATATGTGAAGAAAATTATTCTTGTACAGAAAAAATTATTTAATCCTTCCGATGTTTCTGACGTAATATTACGTCGCAAGTGCTCTATGGGGGAAATGCAGAACACTATTCTTAAGCTCACCAAATGTGTATGGCGATTTCAGATAAGAATGTAAATGACTGAGAACTTTTTGTGGGAGGATAAAAACAACTTTTTTTTTCACTCGAAATTTTCTTTTTCGTGCTTGTCTTTGCTTGAGGGGTCGTACATTAGAATAATTTCGCGTAGAAGGAGAATTTAAAACTGACTAGTGCGTTATCAAATTAGAAATAATATCAAGTGCAGCATGCAAAGGCATAATGTTATTGAAACTATTGGGGGGAGGGCCCCTAAAATATTTTGGAAGGAGTTGAGCGCTCAAAAAAACCCAAAATTTCTGTTGGTAATATTGATATGGTGGCAAATTTTGGGTGGGTTTGTGCTCATGGACCAGAATTACCTACGATAATTTGGCATTACATAGTTATTTGTCTCTATTACATTATACCCAATAATTCTTTTGTCGAAGATATCATACTTGAGAATTAATATCTCATTTTTTTTATTTGATATATGTTTCATTCCACGTCGCTGATTCATGCATGGTCCTGGAATCTAAAAGCTCCGTCTATTTTGAGGGAATTAAATTCAGGAGCATAGGAAGTGACAGGGGCATTTTAAACCCGTGGGCGCTGGTGTTTGGCTTGAGCTTCATGTAAAAATTCTGATATTTGAATAAATTCTGGGAATACCAAATACCTCTCTGGCGCATACCAAAAACAAAAAAACTGGGGTGCTTGAGCATCCATGACCTCGACGCAACAGTTTCACCTACCAAGTTATATAAACAGCCCCTGATAAGGAAGTTTTAAAATCTCTCGTTTAAAAAAAAACGAGGCTTGTTTTAAAATGAGAACAAATACGGTATCAAATATTTGTTCCTCGGCCGAGAATCACTACATACTTCAATGATGAATATTTACTCTTAGACGTCCCCTAATCGCTACTTGAAATTGAATCTCTAATCTCAAAAATTGAATATTGAATCGCTAAAACCTGTTTGTGTAAGTTATCCTGTAATAACAATCATATAAAAAATAATATAACAAGAATAATCTATTTTTCGATGTTTTCTCCAAAAAAAATCAGGTTCTCACTTTTGGAGAATTTCTGCATGGAGAGAAAGAAAAAATGAATCTTTACTCAAAGAAGGAGCGAGAAAACATTGCAGGGGTTAAAAAAATTGTGGAAGAATTGGGATTTGACCAATCGGACCGTGCTTTCCAAACAGACTTCGCATAAATTCGATTACCGACCGTCAAAGTGAATGAGATCCCTATTCCGAGATGAAAATAGATTATTAATGAAATGCCTTAGCAAAAATTTTCCGGATTCTTGAAATATATGTCCTTAACTTTTTAACTTCCTCCCCCCCCCCCCCGTTTTCCAAAGGAAAATACTCACTCGATACTTTCGTATTATAGTAGGATATATGCAGTCGGATCGATTATACATTCGATAATCGATTCGAATGTATTAATACGCTTTTCCATGCCCTCTTTTTTCCGTATCAGTTACTTCTCTTTTCATGGAGGAAAAACTTTAAGCTTTCAGAAAGACGAAGAGGAAACTGCAATCCCATCAAAACAATTTCTTCTTAAGTTTTTTCATTTCTTCATGAAGAACTCACGTCTACTTCATTTTTCTTTCAAGGGTTCCATCTTTCCCCCTGTTTTTTTAAGAAGTTTTTCCGGTGTCATCATATCATTTTATGCAGATGAGTGAATGAAATCGATCACGGAAAAGAGAAACAAGTTCTCAACGTAAAAGGTATTTCTTCAATGTCGCAATACATACTCTTACATTTTCTTGTGTATGGGTGTTGGAGTTCATGCAGTGACATAAAACTTTCCCTTGAATAATAGTTTTATGCTGCGTCGTGCATACTTTGAGACATCATCTTCGAGAAGTTTGATTCATTTATTCATCTAGTGACATCATTAAAAGACCATTTCACGAGTAAAAGTTTCCGTAACATTAACAATCTCTTTCACTTAAAAACTGCTTTGAAATGAAAGAACTCGTGCAAAATCTATGTTGGTCGACCATCGAAAAAAATCGCAATATTGACAAGAAAAGTATTTTATGCTCTCCAAGTTTCAGACGAAAATAACAAATTACCTTGCTACCCATGTCAAAACCGTTTTACTCATTAATAACATTGATTTATAATCTTACAACGAGTATGTAATTTTGTTATCTTTAAAAAATTAAAAACTGATACAAATGTTAATGTTGACATGATAAATTCAGAGCACAGTAAAACCTCTCTGAAGGACAGCCTTTATAGAAGGACCACCTTTTTTAGGGATGCAGTTTTTTTCCTATAAATTCAAAATGTTAGTCTCTCCTCCATTAAACGGCCAGTTTTATGCGCTTATCTTATAAGTCACTTTTCACGTGAGAAAACATGGCTTAATGCTTTCACTGATATCACGCTTGATAACAGACGCAAGAACAGTAAATCTATACCATCACATACACCTGTTACAGTTACTTGATTATGTAGCTCAAAGGAATTGCTTTATTGCTTTGGGTCTCTAAAATATAGTGGTTTCATATTCGCATTTGAAGACGTCTCTCCACAGAAATCGCTTGGGCGTTTCTATCTTTCTTTCAAACCGAGCACAACTTCAGTCTATTGCCCTGGGCAATTTACTACAGAGTGGGTGTACCGAAACCGAAAGTGTGAGTACCTAACAGTCTGAGTGCGTATATACTATTGAATCTGATTGATTTTTCAGTGCTGCCATCTATATTTCAAAAACGAAGTGAGTGAAGTGTAATGATTAAATATTTGTACCATTGTAGGACTATTGATCACTGTGTTGAGACTTTTTAACGGGGGACGTCGGTTCGCATTCGTGCCTCGAAGTTGGGAACCACAGCAAACCAACTTCAACGGACCAACAATGTGGCGACGGTGGGGCTCGAACCTCAACCACCACAGCGGCGACCACATAGGCCCACAACATTGAAAGTTCACGCATAATACTGCGCAACCGAAAAAATATTCAGCCGAATTGCTTGTTTCTTAAAACGGATCGAGGAACTTTTGAAGCACGTAGCAGGCGTTCCTCAGAAAAACTTCACGTTAGGTACACAACACATACACGACATATTCCAGCATGCACCAATGCGTTAGAAATTTCTCAGAGCGATGTGTTTACGAGGTGCAAGTGCGGTGGTTCGATAACACTTGTTGTTGTTTGATATTTACCAGATAAGAGCTGTCGAAAATCTATCAATACATTTGATGTCATTCTACTGGGAATATACGGATGAAATAGTTTTTGAAGGCAGAACAATTGTGAACGATTTTTTCCAGAGATTATAAATTAAGCTAAATTAAGCTTTAGCTTAATAAAGCCTTTTAAGCAAAATAAAAAACTCAATTAATAATCAAGAATATAGGAATCATGAGTATTCATACCAATGGTGATAACCGAATGAAAATTTTCTATTCGGTGTTAAGAGTTTAATCAAAATCAGACCACTCATTCCATTGACATCTAGATTCATTTTATCCCAAGATTTCATCGATTACTTTTCAAATGCTGTATAAATAGCGCATACAGCATTTAATAATGCAAGCCATGTATTTCAGTGCTCTCTCAGTGCATTTGTAGCCTGAGAAACGGTTTTTCATTTTTTCCATCGTGAAACTCTACTAAAAATCCACCATTTACACAAAAGTAGAGAAGTTCAACTGCCATTAATATTGAAAAATTCCATGGGTTTTCTTCATTTCAGAGATTTTTTGAGACCACGAAGATATTTTTAACTCCCTCGTTTACTTTTCTATTTACTCATCTAACTTGAATCAAGAATTAGCTTTTTTTTCCAAGCTCACTTCGTCCTGTTTTTTTCTCTTCAATCATTTAGATTCCCATTCTGTCTTCATATGGGATTTTCAACTGGATTGTAATAGTATTTTGAAGAAGAAAAAGCACGATAACAAAACTTCTTATCTTCCTCGTGGCTGAAATCTCTCTCTTTTTTTCCAATTTTCGATTCAATTTCGCGATTTACTGTTTCGATTTTCGAACTTGGTGAATTCTCGCCACCGACGTAGTTTTTTATTTTTTCCTCTTCTCTCTTGTTACTCATATGACGTATCGAATCGCCTTATACCGGATTCTCCGTCTTAAATTTTGCTATTTTATTTTCTCGTGTTCTTTTACCACATTTTTCCCAATCACATTCGTGTTTCGCTATTTTTCCAACGACCTTAGATTGAAAGCTTCTCCCTTTATCTTTTTTCCTCTTTTTTTTTTAGTGTTTTTCTATTGCTTTCGGATCCCACATATCTTTATTATGCGTACGCGAGGCATAGTATATATGTGATAGGAGGGGGAGTGGAATAAAATGTAAAACTTTGTACGGTGGATCAAAGTTGTCAAATTTTAGGTGAAAGACAAAGATTCTCATGAATAACAATTTCTTCTCTCTCGCCCTCTCTCTCTTAACTCGGGGAAAAACGTCTTTCCATTTTCTGGCAGTTTATAAACGCTTCCCAATAAAAAGAACGCGGAAAAAAACTATAATGAAAAAATGCAATATATATTTCAAAAATACCGTTACAACTGATCTTTTTTTTTATTTCTTACATTATCTGTAAAGATATTTTAAGTCTTATAGAAGTATTAATTTTGTTATTTTAACTTTTCCATGCATGCATTGATACATCTAGTTTTCCTCTTTTTTTTCGGAAAATAATGTCTTGCAATATTTTTTGGAATTCAAGAATCCAAACTAGTATGATATAAAAATCGTAAAATATTTTTTTATGTGTATAATACTCATCTAGTTGCTCATCGAATAGAAATTTTACATTAGATTTTCAGAATTTCTTCAATAATGTATACGGGATGATTATAAAAAAAACTATCCCGACATATGGGCCCCTAACTATCATACCATTCACAGAAACTGAATGAAATTTTGGCATAAGGTATTTTGAGGTATGCGCTCAAGAATGATATGGAAAACAACAGTGTCACTCTTAACAGGTACGGTTACAGTGAGAAAATTTCGGAAATATCAAAAGGCAACACCAACTTTTTTGTATTGGAATGCGATCGCCATACTGAAAAACACTAAATAGCGTTGGAATGGCACCTGTAGCACGAAAATCCCCGGAGCTAGGCAAGGAAAAAGTAAAAAGGACTTTGCTGTGCACCAGAGCATTAATTTTCGTTTCATTCGTCACACCGTTTATTCGGCTGAGATCCCAGCCTGATTAGTCCTCCACAAGGTCATGTGGAAAATTTGTGAAACACAATAAAATGCTTTATTTTATGCTGCTTCTCTGTCCTTAGTGGTTGTCCTCACTTTTAGCCTATCTACCGCCGGTGATTTTCATGCTACAGTTGCCGTTCGAACGCTATTTAGGGTTTTTCACAATGGAGATCACATTCCAATACAAAAAACTTGGTGTTGCCATTTGATATTTTCGAAATTTTCTCACTGTAACCGTAACTGTTAGAGTGACACTGTTGTTTTCCATATCATTCTTGAGCGCATACATCAAAATACCTTATGCAAAATTTCATTCAGTTTCTGTGAATGGTATGATAGTTAGGGGCCCATATGTCGGGATAGTTTTTTTATAATCACCCTGTATTTACTCTTATTTGAAGTTGAGATATGTAAATTTATCCCCCCTTTCCTTCATTTCATTTTATCTTATTTTTTTAACGAGCATGATTATTATATCTTGAATTATGATTTTTGTCTAATCAGGGTGTTGCTAATCTCTGTAACGGGCCAATGACATGTATGTAAATAAATATTATTATTATACTCACTAGTTGAAAAACCAAATAGTAGAGGAATTGACTATCGCATATTTCTTGCACCAACAAAACAGGAAATATTAAAACACCAACGCACCAGATCATAATATTGGAGGGGGGGGGGCGGCTTTTATAGTTGGAGTTTATGAGTCCATTATTCCTTCTGAATTGATCTGCCGTTGTCAGGTCTCTTGTCGCCTCAGCTCAGTGGACGTGATCACCCTTTATCTTTTTCAGAGCTGTATCAGAGGTGCTCTGATACTTTTTAGCTGAGGGCAATCATACACATGTTATTCATATGGCTTATTTGACATTTTAGTCACTTATTTTACGGTTTCAAGTGAGGGGATTCCTCACCTTTGTAGTCTTGTTTTCGTGTCAGTGGTATGCGCGTGTGATAACTTGGTTATTCATTTTGATGATTCTTACGTTAATCAATGATAAACAAAATGAGTTGTTGTGCAATTGTCTGATCAATATTAACACATTAGGCCCTAGACTTGACTTCAGCCTCAGATATTTACTAAGCAATATTGATAAAAGTGCCGATGCATCAGATACTCCCATCAGCAGATGGCTATATTATCACCACCGCACCATATATCAATGCATATCACTTGTTCATTTGATCATACGGGTAATATTGAGAGCTAGCGGGCTTTACCAAAGTTCACACCATCCTTGCACCAAATACATAATTATAGAATAGTTACGCACTGGATTTTGGCCCTACACCCACTGAACTAGAAAATCATCAATATGTAGTGATATCAGTTATACAGGGTGGTCCTGACCTGTTTTGAAGAAATGTATAAAAAAGCTGTTAAAGATAGAGACAAACAGGTCAAAGTATTTGAAAGTGAAAGTTTTAAAGTTTTTTATTTACTATTACAAAATTTCTGCTTGTGCATCTTTAGAGACGCGGAGGAGGTCAAGCCCATGCTATATAGAGTTTCTTGTCGTATCATTCGTAACATGAGTGTCACAGAGAATGGAAGTAACGATGGGAGTAAAATGGATCGAAGAAAAAAGTTGAGTAAAAAAGTTAATAAATTGTTTTAAAAAAGTTGGTTTTTTTAAAATAATTTATTGGCTTATTTCTTCAAGTCGGAGCACCCCCAAACACTGAGCTATCCTTGCACCAGACAAAGAAAACCGCAGTTGCACGCACTTGGCCAATCTTGCGTCAGACAGATAGTATCAAGAAAGCAAAGCACCGGACCCTCGTAATAAAAAGAGCATTTTTTTAAGTTTATGGATGGTGTTATCATAAGGATATTGTCATAACTTTCACGAAGTACGAATGAATTAATATCATAACGTGGGGGAAAAATTCTTATCACGACTTTGGTTTATGTTATCAATTTTTTTACTCGAAAGAATATTTTCTTCTGCATATTTTGAAGCTGAGGTTGAACCAGACTTATTTTCCCGTTATAAGTTATCATTATCAATCTGCAAGACCATGTAGGAGGTCAAAATTTTCTTTAAACTGTCTTTTATTAACAAAACAAACAGTACTCAGTTCGTTATGTCCTAATCGGGCCGTAATAACTGCTATGATTCAAATATCTGTAGTGCTACTTTTGCGGTGGCTCTCTTATAGTGAAGAAAGGTGTAAGTAAAAAAGTCCCATATTTTGGTTCATAGTCAGTTTCTTCAATTAATGTAATGATGTGATCGCATTCGCAGTTCTTCGGTCTGAAGACCTTCACAATGGAGTCAATCTATAGAACATACAGAATGCATACATCTATAGAACATACAGAATACATACATCTATAGAACATACAGAATACATACATCTATAGAACATACAGAATACATACATCTATAGAACATACAGAATACATACATCTTTTGTATTTGTATTTGTATCTATAGAACATACAGAATACATACATCTTTTGTATTTGTATCTATAGAACATACAGAATGCATAAGAATTTTAGCTCAAAGGGGAAAACTTTTCGTTTTAGAACCATAAAAATAAATGCACAAGTTAACATTTTGAAACCTGTTATGATGTGGGGAAGAAAAACGAAGTTGTCCCGTTTGACCAAACGGGATAGATGATCATCGTACACTTACAACCGAGATTTTCTTCAAGTATACACACACACACATAGTTATTACTTCGTTAGCAAAAGACCCAAGTCTCGATGTGATCACATTAACCCTTTAAGCGGTAATGACGAGTATCTCGCCTCTATAAGAGCCTCTTATTTCAGAATTGTAAGCCTAGATATTTTGTAAGAATGATTTCTCAACGGAACATTGGATTACAGCAAGGCCTTTGACTGTATCTGGAGAGAAGGCTTGTTACATAAAATGATTACGAGGAGCTTTCTTCCAATGATAATTAAATTTTAGGAGTCGTATTTCAGGGACAGGACATTTCAAGTTAAAATAGGCGAACGTATTTCAAGAATTGGATTAATTACAGCAGGCATAAACCAAGGCTCGAACCTTGGTCCATATGACCATAACATTTTTATGGATGATTTTCCCACTATGACAAATGGATTATTAGGTATGTACGCCGATGATGTCATTCTACTTATTTCCAATCAATATCTTACAATCATTCTTAGGGATATGCAGAATGAAATATACAAGATTCAAAATTGGAATATCTTCAATAGAGCAAAGTTAAATCCTGACAAGTGTGAACTTATTTGGCTCACCACAAAGAAAGAACCTATTAATACATCTCTCATGATAATGAAATATAATATCTTACCACCTCGGGAAATAAAATATCTGGGAATAACATTTGACAACAGACTAAGTTTCAGAAATCATACAGTGAACAGAATTAAATCTGCAACCATTACATTGAATCAAATCATGAAATTTTGCTATCCGAGATCCAAGCTCAGCTTAAAAAACAAACTTTTGATATACACGCAAGTTATTAGACCAGCAATTCTCTACGCAGCGCCTGCAATGGGCATATGCCTCCAAGGGTAACGTGTACCAAATACAAATATTTCAGAATAAGATTCTTAGAAAAATCTCTGGTGCCCCAAAATTTTTCAAGTCATCAGATCTACATAAAGAATTGGGTATCGAGTGAGTATTCAAGTTCATCAAGAGGACTTCAAGAAATTTTTACGAGAAACTTGAAAACTCAAATTTGCATCATCTCAGCGAAATAGCAAGATACAATGAATATGAGAGATTGACTCATCTCAGACCAAAGAATATATTGTTGAATCATTATAGAAAAGAGTTCTGAAATCCACTAAAATAGGGAAGTAAGTATTTCAGAATATTTCTTGTATATATTATAAATAGTACTTAAAACATTAGCCACCTTATAATTGGCCAGTAGAGTTTCTTATTTGATATAAAATTAGCATTTTGTTAGAAGTTTTGTAATTAAAATTGAATTATTGCAATTGAAGATTGATTTTAGGTAGTACAAGAAATGTACATATTACTGGTGTACAATATTTTTAGTTAATAGTATGAGATTAATTACTATGGAATGTTGTGTCTTTTATTTTTCATATATAGGGAACATATATTCTTTTCTTTAGTGGTAAGAAAGTTAATTACTATATTATCTAAGTACATTTTATTTTCACATATATAAAACATATGTATTTTTTGATTTGATAATTTATCATAGATTTTGATAATAAGAAAATAAGGACAGATTTTGATTGAAAACATTGTCTAGAGGAAAAAAAAACAACCATGATTGTTTAGGAATGATGCTGTAATAATGATTGACCGATCCTGCGTAATGGCTGAAGGGCTCGCTGGAAGGAGATTTTGAAAATCTGAGGGCTGCAATTATCTGGGGGGGGGGGGTGGATGGGTAAAATTGAATAAGAATATAACATAAGGTCTAATTAAAATTTTTCACGTTAGTAGTGAAAACCCACGATGAACGAGATGTAGATCTAAAATTTAAATATTATTTGATCTGGCGCTCTGTATCACTTGTTCACTGTCACGGTCACGGTCTCAACGGAAAACTTTTCCCTATACCCCCCCCCCCTTGTTTTCACCGATTGAAAATCGGAAGAAAGCCTACTTCATGAAAAAAATATATGGCATTTTGAAGTAATGTGTTTAGAGATTTCTAATTGCCGCTTAAATGGTTAAGCGGTGTGCACTGTATAGTCGAACTTCGTTAAGAGGGTTCTTCACACTTAAGAACCCGAAATATGACCCCCCCCCCACCCCACGCCAATGAAATCACCTGCTGAAGGGAATTAATACGATGAAATCTATACTTTACCAGTTTATTTTCAAAAGTTTAGTAACTAACACGGTGATAAAACTCTCTAAAAAGCTTTGCTTGTCTTAATTACATTCAAGAGCATAAAGATTGTGGGTTCATCTACATCTCCACGTCTCTCCGTAAGAAAAACTGCGTTGTGTGAGAACTTATCTGGTCCTTTAAAAACTGTTAAAAACGAGCATTACACATTAAAGAAAAAAAAAGCCTTAGAAGAAACTACATTTATAAATGTATGTAGTACACACACACACTAACTTGAGTGGAAGTAGTTTTACGTTAGTACAAAGTGAGATGTGTGTACTTCTTCGCCCTTAAGCTATGTAATCATTACACTTCATCCTTCCGTTTACCGAAGAAATCGCTCTTCGAGGTTCAACGTCGTTTAGATAAGTACCCGAAGCAACGTACTAACAGTAGTATGTCCGGTTTTCTGGAAAAAAAAGGAGAGAGGCATTTACGAGGAACGTGATCTCCTTTAAGCTTGGCAAAGTCTGTATCCCAAGATGCGCACATCATTAGCGGTCATCTAATACAAGGGCTTGACTGACAACTCAATAGATTAGTCGATTATTATTTCGAGTAGGGGGGCTCTATTCAAAAGTACTGAACATAAAAGTTTGCGGCGCAGTCATCATCTTCCGGAATGGAGATGTACAGGTTCTGTCGGTCAGTCCATTGAAAATGCTTCATATTATACCGTTCGTATATATATATCTCATATTGCTCAAGTTATTGATCGTGAAATGGTAATATTCTTCTTTCATAAAAACGTGGTTCAGTAACATAGAAACAGGTAATTTATTCGAGGCGCTCATTTCCTTGAATAAGCTACTCTGAAGAACATCGCTCTCAGAGACGGATACATTTAAAAAACTGGAAAAAAATGTAAGAAACAATGATAAATACCGTTCCTATATATATATATTTGAAATTTGAAAAACCACTGTCTGAAAGCTAAGATTAAAAGGTCGACTTGAAAAACGTAAAATTTAAAGGGAAAAATATAATTTTTTATAATCATTTATAAATAATTATGAGGGACAGGGACTAGAAATAATTATGATTACAAATACATATGAATTTATTCTTTAAATCCTCCAAAATATATATATATTAGCTTTTAATGAGACACATCGGAAATCAACTGGTATGTATTTAACCTTGATATTCGCTGAGGTATTTGAATTCAAAAATCAGAGCGCAAAAGTGGGAAAGAACAAGATAAACTAACAAACGACTTTTTTTTCCATCATTTACGCTGTTCTTTCCCAACCTTTTTCCCAGTTTTTGAATTCAAATATCTCAGTGATTATATCAGTTTTAAAAAAAACTTTTTTGTTTGATTTTTTTTTGATGGGCTAAGAAGAGACAAGGCAACAACTTTGTGATTGAAAGTTAGAAGACAGAGGAACCGTATAAAAATTTAGATTGTTATTTTGTGACACACAGTATTTCCATTCTCGAAGTTTGTACAGGGTGATTTCTGAATACATTTGAAGCATTTTTTAAGCTGGAACCATACCTCTACGACGGCGACGTTGATGAGGTGAAGGTCGAATTAGGTCTTAGAGGATATAAGTAGTACACTTGTATATATTAGTCACTTGAACTATGGATATCGGGGTCTCAGTAGTCCATTTATCTTATTAAAGTGATAATAAATATAAATGACGTAATCTTGGGAACGTACTTAGTAGAAAGTACGTTCTACATCTACACTTCTACACACTTACGTACTGGAATCACAATATAGCCTATATACTGTATATATAAAACGGGGGATATATGTTAAAATGGTAGAGTTTTTTTGAGCTAAAAAACTTAACTTTAAACTGAAGAGTAGTTTTAAAGCTGCTATAATTTTTTTTTTTACCAATTGAAAAAAATAATTTTTTTTTTCAGTGGAATATTATTTAATTGTGAAATGTAATTTTTGTGCAAAACGTTTAATTTTGTACATCGAAAGACGTATGTAACTGATTTTTTCCATTAAATCTGGTCATTTTTCACCAAAACAAATAAAATAAAAGTATAAAGAAAATAAATGAATAAATATATATATATAAAAGCAAGTTTTATTTAGAAACAAAAGAAAAACTCTGACTATATCTGCATACGAACAGAAAAACTCAACCGTAGCATATTTTTTCCATCCTACAAACTTTGTTTCAATCAGTTTTTTTTTAGGAAGCTCGTAATTTTTAAATTACCTATTTTTTTTTTAAATAAAGATTTTATTCTAATAGTGTCGTTAGTGTTTTGTTTTTCCATTACGATAAAAGTTCGATTAGAAATACAGATGAGGAATCGAGGAATCGTGACAGTCTCACAAAATACTTCAATAATTGGGATGCCTAGAGTGTATTTCTAGTGGCTTTATCTATAATAAAGTTCTTGTTATTTCAATCATTCGTATTTCTTTCAGTGTTCAATCACGGGGGTGTTTTATCTTGATTGACAGTTATACGTTATCGACATAGAGAAGGGGAGGAGTAAGAAGAGATCGGATGGAACGGGACTATTTTGACTTGAAGATGAATCGGGAAAGGACGAAACGGTACCTAGCCTTTATAATGGAGGGTGTATTATGAAGACCCTGTTCTTAGCGTATAGACGGCAAGATGATTATCTTAATAAATTGACTCTGTTAGTGTTTGAACATTCTAAATTGAACCATAATCTAAAACAGTTACATGAGGTAAAAGCCGCTTTACTCGAATGGTTATCAAAAACCGAAATTCGGTCCTACAGGTATGAATTGATATCACTATTAAAACTGAAAAATATATATTAGAAAAAAATCAATCCTAAAGCTTTATAAAACTGAGAAAAAAATCCATGGTGTAGTATATCTGAAATATAAAACTTATTTCAAGACTACAAAAGAATAGATAGTGAAAAGAAAAACAATATTGAGTGCACTTTGTATAAATTGTTTCCATGAGATTTAATGTTTGAACAGTTTAAAACAGTTTTCTCATATCGGAATCAGAACGCGTGCATGTATTCATAGCGGAACTCCTGATATTAGCATATCTTTCATATTTATCAGGAAGAAAGTATATGAATATTCATGACGGGAAAAATATATACATTTGCGAATATCCGATCTTTCTCAACAGTTTTAAATTATTTTGAATTAATTTCCGTTAAGAGCTCTTCTGAGTGTAAGCTCTTTTGTGTGAAAGAGATACGGTTAAAACGTTTCAAACGTAGAATATTTCTTTATAAAAAATATATTCTAAACAAAATATGTCTTACTGAAAAGCTATTTATGCGTAACACTTCCTTTTATTGAAGAAAAAATTCATAATTTTTTTAGAATTTTTCATGGGTAAAAAAACATTCTGCAGATACTTTATTTGAGCAAAGCTTTTTTCAATTTTTAGTATGTGTGAATTAAATACTGATTCTTTTTTTAATTGTGAAATTTTTGGAAAATAATAAAAAGGTGTGTGTGGTTTGCATTAAAATACTTATAATGGCTTTAGACCTGAGAGATTTGGATTTTTTTTTTTTTTTTGATAAATTTTAAAAAAGTTAAAATTTCACTCACAGATGGCGCTATAAAACGAAAAACTGGACATAAGGGGCCATTCAAGTATTACGTCAGCAGCGATGGGGCAGGAGGGTTTTCCGATTTGCTGACTTTTAATGACTGAGAGATTGAATGATGCTTACGTCAGCAATCACATTAGAGGCATACGCAGGATCGACCTTTGGAGGGAGGGAGGGGGGGGGGTGTCACAATGAATTTTTTAAAGAGAAATTTTGGATTTTTAGCCTTGAAATAGCATTGAAATTAACATAGAAATTGGTTATATTAACATATAAATTATTTTATGACAATTATTATCACTCACAAGATTTATTATTTTGATTCCCAGTACGTGAGAAAGAGAAACGGAGTTTCGCTTCTCACGTACGATCAAACAGGATATATGGTCATGTCACTTACAATCGACGTTTTTTCGGATATTTATTTATCTATTTGAATATATACCAAGCTACAGAAAACAATCCAATTACAGTAAGGTAAGACAAAGAAATGTTAATACGATAAAATCAAACCGGATAAAATGCAATACACACAGATATAAAATTAAAAAAATAAAAAGACACACAAGTCAATACAAAATAAGTAAGATGAAGGCCTGTATAAAAATCACCGGATCAATTTAAAAATAAAAACAAATAAATAAATTTTATTTAAAAAAAGGAACAATTAAAAATAAAAGGAAAAATAAATAAAAAAGAGTTGAAATAGTTTAACAATTATATACAACAAATCATTTAAAGAAGAAAAAATCGCTCATACTCTTTGAATTTACTAATAGGTGTTGCAAATATATTAAATTCGTCAGGTAAAGTATTATGTAACATACGAAATCTGTTTATCACACAAGAAAGACCAACCGAGGTCCTAAAGTGAGCTATATAAAATAATTTATTTCATCTGGTGTTGTACCGTGGGACCATGAATCCTATTTTAAGCAACACAAAAAAAATCTATATCACCATTAAGTAATCGCCAGAAAAATTTCATAATAATGAAATTTCTTCTCTTTTGGAGACCAATAATTAAAAAAGTTTGTCGGAGGAAAGTTGTTGAAATTGTAATATCATATGTTCTAAATTTCTTAAAATACAAATATGGCATAAATGAATTTTGTATAATTTCAATGCCATTAATAGCGTTATTGTAATTTTGAGGATTCTCCAAACAACAGATGTATGTTGAGGTTTTCATCGTATTATAGTGTTTTATTAATTTAATTTAGAACAATGATTGCATCTAAATTATTGAAAGCTTGAGTTACTCTTTCAAGCCAACCAAGTTTGCGATATGAATTAGTAGTACAATAGTAGTAGCGATTACTTTATTATATAGTTATCAATTGGTATTTGTTATCAGAAATCTTAAGTTCCGATGTGATCACATTAAGCGGCGTGCACTGTATCTCGACTTGAGTTTTGTGCTCAAATGTTTCTTCTGTGAAAAAAAAAAAAATTTCTACCGAATTACATATGGTCTAGGTACTTAATATAAGTGAAACACGAGGTAAAACACACAAATAAGTGTGGAAGTGGATTCAAAATGCCGGAAATGAAACCTCTGCAAACTTATTACGCTCATGGTTAAATAAAATAGACCTCCCACTAGCAACATCTCCATAATGTGTTCCAATGGTGGCACAGCTTAAATCCTATTACCCTCACACATTTTTCACTTAGTAACCAGGGTTTAAGCTATTTGCATAAACTCAGAATCTCTTGAGGAATTTCCTCTGTTCCACTGAACGTTATGATTTACTTGTGACACAAAGAGAAGAACGCAGGTCATCGCAAGTTATACAAACACTCATAGGAGGCCAATGGAAAGAACGAAGAGTACATGAGGTTTTCTTTCTTGTTAACTAATAAATTAGGTTGACCTCTAAGAAAATAAAATTAATTTGCTCAAAAAGAGAACTATTTTTATTCCATCTTGTTCCCTTATTCTTCATTGCGTATTCACGGTTGTATTTTGTTGAATACAAATTGGTTTCTTTCAAAGAGAAACAAATAAGTAGAAAATTCGTCTTCATGGGAAATGGAAGAAACTCTCACGCGTAAATAATTTGCAAACATGCTATGTCATTTCCAGACAACATTAGTTTAACTAATGTTTGTTGAATATTTATTTGAAGGGGGAAAAAATTGGTTCCGGTTGTAAAGCGTGCGCTTGAACGAAAAATTCAGCAAAACACGAAATTATTTCAAAAAGGAAAAATGTGTAAATAATCATTATTATTTCAAAGTTTTGTAAACCTAATGTAATAGGCACTAATTTCACAAAATGTGCGTTAGAAATTTTCTTAAATTTGCGCTAAAACTTCTCGGTTTCTAACCATTTATTTATTATGAGGAACAGTGAATTATGGTGTCAAGGAACATTCTTCCCACAAAAACATTATGCAAGATATACAGAAAACTGGATGTTGTGTGAAGATCCTTATTATTTTTTGAGATGTTCATTTTAGGAGCAAAAAAAAATTCATTTCTACCGTAAATCGAATCCGGGGCCCGTGTTCACCGGACGAGTGCTCTCACCACTAATCTACAGAGGAGATATTTTCTTTCCTTGTAGCGTATATATGCTGAACATGACCGTGCAATGGACAGCGGCAACATCCAGTTTTCTGTATATGTATCTTGCATAAACAAGTGGAGAGCGACATCATATTATATATATATATATGTTACTGCCAAAGCCCGAAGTGCGGCCAATTCGTAAATTATCCAAGAGTTTTGGCCAAAGTCCGAATTGCAGAAATAATTCGAAATTTGGCCGGCCATTTCGGGAAGTGGTCGCGGGCCAAAGCTCGATGTGCTGATGTAAGACTGTCTTATAGAAACCTAATCCATTTTTGTAATCGCCATCGTATGATACATGTCTATATATTAACAGCTATATTGGATTAGCTCCATGTGACGAGAATAAAAAAGGGTGAATTTTGAGAGAAAAACTGTAAAAATAATTATATATATAAACATATGGTTTTCTGAAAAATTTCGGAGAAAAAAATAATAATAATAAATGATAAACGTGTACGCATAAATTAATTCTCACGAAAAAATACGTCAACTTGATGATGATCCGAACCATGTCTTTTGCTATCGGACTTTGGTCAGGGATCATCAGTCACTTCGCGAACTGACTGGCCAATGTCTGAATTTCGGACTTGGCCAGCCAATCGTCCGCAAACGAAGGGTCCGAGTTAGATTCCAGGTAGAGATGTTTCTTTTCTTTTCTAAAATCAACATCTAAAAAAATAATAAGCATCTTCATACATCCAGTTTTCCGTATATGAATTTTGCATAAACAAGTAAAAACCGACATCATACAAAAACATTGTCTAAAACACGTTTACTTATTCATTACCTGAATTTTTCAATATTGAAGATAATTTCTTATTTTTCATATTTTCGCAGCATTATATAATAAAAACAAATTAACTCCCCCAAAAACTGATCACAACTAATATCTCCGGGGTATTTCCAAACAAAATTCTAATATAATAAATAAATCATTAAAAAGAAAGAAATACAAGTAATTGCTTAAATATTTGATTATTCAGTTAGTATTGATGAAATTTAATTTTGTAACAAAAGGTTAAAAAATATTGTTACTTAATTTTTATTTGAGTAAAAAGCTAATTAGATATTAATACCAATCAATAAGAATGAAATTTCCATTGGAAGAAAACAAATATAATTTTTGCAATTAGAGAAAAGGAATTTAAAAATTATTTTGCCACTGATTGATTCTTGAGTTTTCTTTTTTTTTACTAAATCTAATTTGATTCTTTTACTTAGAGAGCTTTATTATTTTCTCATAAAAAAATTCTGAAATAAATCTATTAGTATTTCATTTCAATTATTAGTTCGTGATGAAAATTCTAATATCGAGATGTTTCTTGCAATTCAAATTTAAGAAATTTCGCAGCGTAGTTTCAAGAAGACTACGTATAAATTTTATCATCAATAAAATTTCTTACTTGTAGTAAAAACATTTCTGAAAAATATTTTAAACCGAATTTCTAAAATTATTTGGAAGGAAAAACAAAGAAATTCATAGAAACAAAATAAAAATATATGAAATTTTTTTGTAAAACAAATTCCAAACATTTACAAAATCTTGAAATAGTTCATTCTTCTCATAATTCTTTTCTGCTATAATAATTTTCATTTTTATTATTCCTCATTGCTATTCATACTATGCAGATTTAAAAAAAAGAAACAAAATAAAAAACGAAAACATTTCTTTCTCCTAAAAGAAATATCAAATTATTTTCAATTTCCCTTGAAATTTCATATTTTGCGAGTTTTTATTTCAGACCGAACTGAAATATCAATTCTTTGCTATTTGATATTCTCTTTAATTCATTCACATGGAATGTTTCAAACATAAATTATGAAATATCTTATTCAGATTACCAAATTTCTTGAATTAAGCAAAACAAATTCGTCGATAAAATTCAATTTACATGCAATACTGTTTTCTTGTATTCTACTAACGAATATTTGTTGGCAAATGTATGCTTCATGCTCAGAACCGATTCTGAATAGTTAGAATGCAATTTAATTACGTGATAGTTGAATGTTGTAAGATAATCGTGCATATGTATGTTCATAGTATTTCCTGTAGATGAATTTTTTATCTAATTTTCGACGCATCACTGCAAGTATATAAATTTCTTTTTGAATATTAAGATACGGAAAATAGACCAAGAAATACGGTGGTAAGTATAGATATTATAAACGAAGAAAAAATACCGTATTTTGAATAATATGATTTCATGGAGAGAAGTTCATACGAAGTTCGCCACAGAGGGGAATGTGAATTTTCTTTCTGAACAACATCTCAATCTCCGCTTAGTTTTCCAGGTTTTCGTACTTCGCAATGTGATTTCACATTATCATTAAATTAATATTGCACTGTACGTTATTTATTTTACGCATATATTATCTGTATATATCGTATGAACGAGAAGACCTGGTTACGTTTATAAAATTAATAACAAATGAACCATTTGACATAAAAAGGTGTGGTTTAAACTAAAATGCTTATCATAACCTAGAATTGTTTTTTGAACAAATTTAAGAAAAATGTTCGAATTTCACTCACAGGTGGTGCTGCAAAACGAAAAAAATTCGACATAACACATAAAATGCAACACAAACAATGCATAGTGTTTATGACAATAGCGTTTCATGAAACTCACATTTCAATATGAGAGGGGCATATGCCTCGGACTACATTTGATCGGAAAGGGTACTCATGTTGAAATGTGATGCAGTAGACTCTAGATAATCCGGCTGTGCGTTAATCCGGCCAATCCAGTAATCCGGCGTTTTCTTGCCGGGTCTTTTTTTTTTCTCCCTCCGGACCACTTTTTTTACAGGGAAAACATATGCGTTTACGCATGTTCCACAAATACGAGGACAAGATAATAACGCGAAGACAAACAAAGAGGAAGACAAATGAAAAAAAAAAGCAGCATACGCTGTGTGTGTGTGACCTCAAGGGATTATATACCATATGTCCCCTATAAATATCTTATCTATAAGAGTTATTGGCTCCTTGCTGATGCGGAGAAATGGAAAATGTCACCACACGTCTCTGCATGCGCCTGCTGCTTAGAAGACAAAACAACACCAATTGCAACCTAGAAATCGCGTCTATACATTTCAATGTTCGATTTGATTCCCAGTCTCCTACATATGTGGTATAGTGTCTTCTCTGTATCTCTGTCGTTTCTCTTGTGCTACTGTCGTTGCAGTCGAAACGAAAGCATAAAACATTAACTCTTGTTCAAAAAACAAAAAGTTATTAAAAAGCTTGAGAGAAACGAGAAGTTGGTTGACATTGAAAAAGAATATGCCCCTTCCATCTCAACGTGGAACCCCAGATTTTTTACTCTAATAGGATAATACAGTTACAAGTATAATTGCTTCTTTTCTTTTCTTTTTTTTTTGTTACGGGAAAGAAATGTTCAGATTCATTATGCGAACTCTTTTCACTAAATTTATGATATACACAATATTTTAAATTCAAGTATAAAGTTCAGTTCAGTTTTGGATTTGTGTGGTGTTTTATTAATAAAAATCTGGCAGTAGTTAGAATAATTTGAATGCATTGGTTTTCGAAGGCCTTCCAACAATCCGGCGTACCTCTGGTGTGCCGAGATATGTGCCGGATTGCCGAGAGTTCACTGTAGTTTTATGTAGCGCAGATTATCGTAAACGTTAAATATGCACCGTCTGTGTGGCATTTTATGCGTCACATCGAGTTTTTCGTTTTACAGAGCCTTCTGTGACAGAAATTTGAATTTTTTTCAATTAACAAGAAAAAAAGAACTCTATATCATGATAAGTATTTTAGTGCAAACCACGCCTGCACATGGCAATCGGTTGATGTGTTATCAATTTTTTAAATGTGTCCAGGACCTCTTTCTATGCTTCTTTAAATTTAATACTTTTTATTGAAATGGAAATTCATTTTGTGCTTGATAGCAGCACAATCGATTGTTTGCATCAAAATTATTAAGTGCTGGTGTCTGTAATAATAAATATTTGAAAAACTTGGAGAACAATTCATACGTTCGTTCGATTTATATTCATGCGCTATTCACCATGAATCGAATAATCCTCGAGTTATTAATTGAAATGCCAAAGTGGAAAATTAAATGATTTCGAATCACCCAATTTTCCTTCAATTTTCCGTTTTCCTCCGCTGAATCGTTTGGATAAGTCGATTCCGAAAACTTGTTTCGGTATTTTAAACGGGAGTTTGGCAGCTGCTGTGCTTCGCAAGCATATTCAATGCCTGTTCTCCCTTTTACTTCGAAACACCCTTCCATCCACGGATACATACGCAAGCACAATCTTCGACTCACTCTCTGCCGAAATGCCATCAAAGTTAAAATTCAACGTTGTTAGTAGTAGTAGTCTGGTAAGCGGTGCTCGTTGACAAATGGAATACTCTTGCTGATTCTAATGAAAGTTAAGGACTTCCTCCTTCAGCTGCGACGTTTTGCAAAAGATTGCTCTCGCTCTAGTTAAAAGCATTAGTACGAATTGCTTTGCTTGGTCAACTGACAAACCCTTCCCCCCCCCCACTCCCCTTCTTTTTAGAAATATTTAGACAGTTAATTTGCGGTTTCGTAAATAAAATCGTAATTATATTTTCTATGATCGATTACACAGCTCTACAAAAAAAAAAAATGTTTGGTGCCTGAAATTTTTTAACTGATTTTGACTGTATTTGATATGCTGGTTTCAAATATGAAAACAGTTTTTCCCTATCAGCTCTACTTTTTGAGATTCAGCGTTGCAATGTTTGACTATACAACTCACTTAGTAGTAGTTAAGTTCAGTTTTTTACGTGGTTTCTGTTTTTTCTTTGGTTCTTTGTTTTGAAGGTTGATGAAAAGAAAGAATGACGTCCAATCCAAGAAGTTGTGTTAATGATTTTAATTTATTTTGCTATACATGATGGTGAGTATACCCTAAAAATAGAACAGGAAAGTCATTCCTGATTTTATAAAAAGAACTCACCTTGAGTACTTTGGCGTTAGGCTTGGTGACCAAGACGAAGTTGGCACTACACACACACACATTGTGAATAAAACTTGTACAGAACACCCAAGACAGTGAACTAATGGGAAGGAGTCTGAAACTTGGTGTTCTAACGGTTTAGAGAGAACTCAAACTTTTATGACTTATTTTTGTATTGTGAATATTACTGGCATAAGTCAAAATAACCCGCAGCATATCAACATATCCTGATTTAGCCTCTCCAAGACAAATTGCTCACTCAATGAAATTGAAATGAATGATTGATTCATTGAAATTGAATTCAATGAAATGAATGATTTTCCTTAAAACGGAAAAAGAATGTGATACCATAGCTTTTTTGGTCATGGAGACGATTAGATTTCAAAAGCATGTCTGGACTTAAAAATGGTTAACTTTTTCCTTGGTCAGCAAGAAGACTACACGAAATACACTTCATTTTTGTGTCTATGAGATAGCAGAGTCAAATCACACCACTGAATAAGAAAATAATGGTAAATAACGATATACTGTCATATCTCACAAACAAGAGCTGATGGGCAAAAACTAATGTCATACCGTATTTGTGTGTTTTCAGTGCATTAAATTCCATAAAATCAGTTTAAAAAAAACCCGGCACCATATTCTGTTGTATTTAGTCAGAACATGATAACTCCAAAATAACATTTTTGAGATATAAGCATTTTCATTGTCATTTAAAAATAAAAAAAAATAAAGTATACACACACAAACAAATACAAATGAAAATATCATACATGAGCATGTTTTTAGCCGCACGCACGTATTTGTGCATTCATCTCACTTCTAATTAGTTATAATTAGCAAGACTTACTACTAGATCAAAAAAGCCATTTTTTGGAGATATCATGTTCTGACCAAATACCGCAGAATTATGTGTTGCACTTTGCTATCAGTTTTTCCATCAGCTAATGAAAGGTCGAATTGAATTTATATTTCCAGAAAATAATTTAATAAAATTGTTTTTTTTTTCCTTAAAGTTCGTTATTGGTCGATTTTTTTTTGTATGAATAGCGTTTTATATATTCTACTTGGAAGTTGAAATAACAGAAATTTTGCGTTCTGCTAATTTTTCAACGTGAAACTAGTTAAAATACAGGTTGTCCCATAATTTCATATTAATTTTGAAAATTCGTGAAATTTTAAGGAGTTTTTATATTTGAATGTAAAAAGTTCGCGAAAAAGTTATTCTTACGAAGTGGAATTCTTTTTTTAGTGCAAAAAAAAATAAGTTTAAATATTTGTTCATAGAGGGCGCTGTACAAAAGCTAATCACTGAAAATATGCATATCAGAATTCTATAGAATGCAAAGTATAAGGTTAATAGCTAATTTGCGAATTTTCACAATTTACTCGAGCTCAAATAAGGTTTTCATTGTGATGTTGATTGACATTGGTCGATAAAGCATTGTTTGCGACGTTCTTCTATCTCAGCAAGGAATCACCAGCTGAATCTTTACGAACGTTTCGGACACAGAATAGATTAAAGAAATGTTCAGGTCCAATCACTGCTGTTGCACTGGCTACCCTAGCCAATCGAAAAAAAAGATTGAACCATTTTTCTTTACCAAAAAATTAAAATAAAATTCCCCTTCGTGAAAATAACTTTTTTGCAAACCGCATTTTCACATATATATATATCAATGCCTTCAATTTTCAGGAATTTTAAAACTATTTACGAACTGATGGGACACCTGCATATTATTTGCAAATTTAATATAGAATTTCAATGTCAAAAATTTTGTATGCATCTGTTAATTTTTCCACATAAACTTATTTTACGGTATTCTATAATAGAAATTTAGTACACATCCTATAATATAAAGTATACTAAATTCAAATATATCTTAAATAAAGTTAGTTCAGATTTTTAATTGAAATTTTATTATAAACTAATTTGTGGTCAACAAAATTAAAACCATTTCATGGAAGTATTCCGGGTGTCAAAGCAAATATTTTCTGATGGAAAAAATTCGGAAGCATGTTTTCTGAATAAATTTAAAAGCATTTATTCATGAGAAAAGCATGGAAAATAAATTTAGAATCACTATTTTATTCTCGTGGAAGAAAAAGTTATATTTTTTGTGTATCAATGTAATCATTTGTGTGTATTTTTGTGTAATAAACCAGGCAGGAGTGTCTTGGTATTTCTCTAATAGGGTTGTTAATAAATGGAATAGAGCTTACCCCCGGAGGTAGTAAATTGTAACACAACTGACACGTTTAAAAAGAAATACGATAAACATGTTGGGGTAAATCGAGAAGCTATCCATACTCGGATTAAGACAACCATAAGTATTCTTTATGGGCATTGTATAATATTTTATCATGTGTATATATTGTTTACAATTTTTGTTAATTGCATTTTTAATTGGGTTGCTATATTTTTGAAATATATGACATCCATATTTTTATGGGCATCTTTTTCTCAGCTACCTCGTTGGGCATTTTGCCTGTTGTGGCGTTGTATTTGTATAAAATAAAATAACGAGGATGATCCAACACCACTGTAAGCCATCACAGACTCGGTTAAGTTGATTTCAATAAATAAATAAATCCTAATATCGTTTTATGTGTTATTTATTAATTTGTATTGGACTGTCGGGGGAAGGGGGTTCCTTGCCGAAATTTTGACCATCAATATTTTAACATACGTAAGCAAGCATTTAATCAGTTTAGTTTTTTTCCTTGGTAACTAGTCTAAAAATAAAATAAATTTCTTAATTTAAATCATAAATTATTCATCATTATATTTATTATTATTAGTATTAATGTCATTATTATTATCGTATCATTCCATAAATTAAATCTTTTACTAAAATTCCAAAACTTTGTTTTTTAAAACATGCATTGTTCATTTGTTTTGTACTTTTTCAGGCCACATGAGAATGTGTTTAGCAAGTCAGAAAGTCTATTTAATGTTTTACACGAGGGGCCCTCAACCTTTCACACACACACAGACGTTGTGAACCAAATTAACCTTTCCACGAAGCCCGCGGGCCACCAAGTCATGCCGTAGTACTCTCGGTTGTTGAACAGGGTTCCCCAAATTTACTAAACATTTTTATTTACTTTGCTGAAATCATTTCTTTCATTAAAAATATTCGAATTTTTATTTATTTCCAAATAACTTCCTTTCATCAATTAATTAATTAATTAATTCTTTTTAATCAGTCACTTATTTTATTAAATCTGAACTTTTTCTCGGTAACTCGGAAATTATTTTTTCATTGATTTTAAATTTTTATTAATTATAAATTTATTTATTTCAAAATTTCTTAATTTTTTTCATGAATGACAATTCTGAAGTTATTCTCAATTTTTCTGAAATTATTTCTATCAGTGGTTCTGCAACTATTTCTTTCAGTAACTCTGTTACTATTTTTCATTAATAATAATTAATTAATGAAAAAATAGTAACAGAATTACTAAAAGAAATTATAAATATTATTGTATTATATAAATATTATTGTATTATATAAATATTATTGTATTATATAAATATTATTGTATTATATAAATATTATTGTATTGTGAAATTATATTATTGTATTGTGAAATTATATTATTGTATTGTGAAATTATATTATTGTATTGTGAAATTATATTATTGTATTGTGAAATTATATTATTGTATCATATGTATTACATTATGAATTTTCTTCAATTACGAAATTATTTTTTTCAATAATTCTAAAATTATTTCTTTCATTAAGGTGTTTTTTTAACATTTCTGTGAATTCTGTAATTATGCCTACTTTCTGGATGCCGAATTTGACCTCTCGAAATATGTAGCCTATATGAAATCATAGTCCTCAAAAACTGTTTCGGCTCACGGTCCCCTAATTCGTTACGACGCGACGGCCGTTTTAATGTATCAAATGCACAGCATTACTGTGGGATCTGGGAAGTATATCACAGTAAAAAGTTCTAAATACAGAAGTACAGATATCAGTGGTAAAATTTTTTTTCAAATGTATTCGTTTTTCTATGTAAAGTGGTTATTTTCGAAAAGTGGTCGGCGTTCCACAGCAAAAAGCTCGGAGAGCCACATTTCTCTCGCGGACCATAAATTGAGGACCTCTATTTTACACATAACCCTGAAATCATTTATTTTAATGATGACTCGAAGAAAATCCCTAAAATAAGAAATATCATCAACTGATATACAATATCGTTTCATCATCGTGTTAACTGTGGTGGGAATTTATATGAGTAGTATGGATAAAAACCAACCTTTCATATCGATTTTTAAGTTGAAACCATTTTCAAAGAAAAAATAGAGTGAAACTCTAGTCTTTTGGATGTCATTTATCCATATTACGTAATGATATTAAATTTCTTTCGAGAACAAAATCTAATCATTTTCTTGGATCTTACCAACTTTATTAAATTCACGAAACAATAGAAAATAACTGGGGAAAAATTTTCAATGCACATCTTAGAACAAAATAATCATAACTTTTATGTTCTGTTTACATTAAACTCTTGAAAATAAGCTACTTTTTATTACGAGAAAAGACATTTTTTGTGATATAAATCGTGCAATAAGAGCATCTAATATAATATGTGAGCTTGTTTCTGGAAACGAGATTGGAAATTCTTGGAGGAAGTTAATTTAAAAAAAACCATACTCTAGTGGTACAAAGTCTGATAATAATTTATCATTGGAGCTCTTATCAATATGTTTACATTTGAGTTAGTTTTTCCAACTGGGGAACTTCTTGTAAAAATATTAAGAAATTTAAAAAGAATTTAATAATAGTTATTCTTAAAACAAATTTTCAAGTTACAACTTCCACCATATTTTGATCGTAGGTTTCCAACTGGGGTTCCACAAGGGCATTTAAAGGGTTCCGCGATATCTAAAGCTTTAAATATTTTTCATTCGCGTTACAATAAAAATTCCTATAAAGGAGAAACATTCATGATTTTTTTTTTAATTCCATAGAACAATTTCTTAGTCATCCTAGTTCCCGTAAAACAGTGTCATAATCATCAAAGGTTCTTGAACCATTCTCGCAATCACCCAAGATTGCGTATGACAATCTCATAATCATCAAGAGGTCCGTAGAAAAAAGTATCATAATCATCAACAGGTCCGTGGAAAGTCTCATAATCATCGAGGTTTCTGTCTAGTATAGTAATAGTATCGTATTCATCGAAGGTTTCGTGGTAGTACAGTCTCGTAATCATCGAGAATTCTATTGAACAGTCTGGTATTCATCCAGGGTTCCGTGGAACCGTTTCGTAATCACTAAGGGATGTGTCTATTGGTCTCGTAATGTCATCGAGAGTTCCTTGTAACACAGTCTCATAATCATCATAGCCCCCGAGTAGCGTAGTTGTAAGATGCTCGTCTATCACCGTGAAGATTACCAACAGGTCCCAGATTCGAACCGGGGAAAGAATATAGATAATATATTTTCCCTAACGAACTATACGTGACCCACGATGGATGGCGTTTTCATTTCCAACTCAACTCGTTAATAGCAGTAAATTTCAACATTGCGATATGTGAAGAGTTGGTGCTTAGTGAAGTAATTATATTACTTAGTGAAGTATTTATCTCATAATTATCAAAAGTTCCGTGTAACAGTCACGCAATCAACCAGGGTTCCGTGTAACATATTCATAAGTATCGAGAATTCTGTGTAACAGTCCCGTAATCATCAAAAGTTCCGTAAAACAGTTTCGTTTCAATCTGTCTCTCCCTCTCTCTCTCTCTCTTTCTCTCTCATCCCAGGTTCCATGTAACAGTCTCAAAACCGTCAAGGAAACAGTCTGGCATGCATCCGAGGTTCTGTGCAACAGTCTCGAAACTATCAAGGGTTCACCTCGAACTAAAATTTGCAAACCTCTGCTGTAGACCACCAAACGTATTTCTGAGATAAATGTGAAACACTGTCTTTCGAAAAACTATCAGGGAAAATGCAACGTTGGAAGTTTCCAACAACAGCTTTTGCTAGGTATAAGTTGCAGAATATTACAAACACATGAGTCAAAAATATTCAATTACCTTCAAGATAGCATATCAGCGGTTACCGAGTATCTAAAAGGAATCGAAAAATGCATTAATTATAGTAAAATACTTATGTATATTAATGTATCTTCTTCTAAAAAACCCAATCGCCTCCAAGATTATACTAAGATAACGCTAACGTTATCAGAACAATCAAGTTAAAGTAACGGGAAAATCAGTGCCAAAGAGAAAGAAGCAAAAGGTTCGTATGTGTGTAGGTCTCTCGTTCTTCTTTCGCACCTTTGCTCTCAACTATCGGTTGTTTGATGAACATTTCTTTTCTTTTGTTCCGTTATTCTTGGACAAGGCTGACATCGTGAGTTTTTCTGCCTCATGAAACACGGTGCGAATTATTTGTATGTTTGCGAAGCGTTGTTTGTGAATGACGGGACGTTCTTACCAGGAAATCGTTAACAACAAGAAAGAAAGAAATCTTTAGCCGGCGGGAATGTCGATCTCTAATGACCAGAGACCATGTATAGAAAAGCTATTTCTCTTCTTTTATCTATAGCTTTACATGCTTTACATTTATTATTGGCCTCGAGGAAGTTATACCTTGTTACATTCAACAACGGTGAACTTTTATAGCTTAACTCGAAACTCCGGTTAAATACGAGTACTGCTACTTAACCTGTTGAATGCGCTTTGAATTCCATTTCGATACTGGGATATTTTGTTGAAATTGTGCATCAATTATGAATATTTCAAGAGATTTTTTAAATACATCAACAGGAAGTATGACGCTGGACGAGAAATGCCCAGAATTGAAGACGGCGAAGTATGAAGACGTATTTGAAAAAACAAAAAGTTAAAGTGAAACGAAATTGAATTGTGTTAGTTTTAGTTGTTCACATAATAATTCTGTAATCTACATAATCAATTCAAAAGAGTGATTTGCATGAAAGTAACAGTATAATGTCGGTAATAGAGCCCGTTTAATGTATTCACATCGGGACTCGGGGTGGGGGGGGGTTAATAATAGCCAAACGATAGCTATATCCGGAAAAGTACCATTTGCAAGCATAGTGACCATACATCCCATTTGGTTGAACGAGACGTGTAGTATTAGTAAAATGGGACCGCTGTTTTTGTTTCGCACATAATTGGTTGTACATTAACATTGGTTGTACGCAAATAATTCAGTCGTTTTAATTTTTTTTTCACTTTATTCCATAACGGGACCTTTTTCCCTTTAAACTAAAATTCTGCATTATCGTTACCCAGCTAGTCAATTGAAAGAAACTGATCAAGAATTGTAGGAAAGCGCTTTTTTATCGTCTTACATTTGACTATACTGTAGGAGGGCCATTACAAAACCAGCTTGACACTTATATGGATCACAACGAATACTATGTAGAAATTACGACATTAAGTACGGAAATGTTTGTCAACAAGAGAGTGGGGAAACACCTTTTGCCTTCTACATAGTCTTGTAACCTGATAACGATAACTTACAGGGGAAACATGGAACTTACAGGGAAACAAATTAAGTTTAGTTAAACCTCAGCTTCAGAATGCACAAAAAAAAATTTATACGGAATTTTATGACGGAAAAAAATGATAACATTGTTCGATGTCCCAATAACTGTAAAAGAATCTTTTCCCCTTTTTATGATATTGGTCCGTTCCTTGTAAAAGTCATAACAATACTCAAATGATAATATTATCCGTAATTCTAATAACCGGCGTTGACTGTATTAAAGTGGGAAACAAAAGTACCCACGAGATAATAAAATACACTAACCTTCGAGAGAGGGGGGGGGGGAGGGAGAGAGAGAGAATTTTTTCGATTCCAATCTCCGAATAAGGTTTTCGTCTATACGTGCTAAACTATACATCTAGCTGCAAGGCTAAAATAATACACAAAGTCAAATCCTCGCTGTACTCAGATGAGTATAGATGAATGGGTAATTCATAATAAATAAATGCAGATAAAGGCACAAATGGGTTAAGATAAACACCTTGGAAGTATGTAAACTTAATAAATATTGAATATGGTTCCATAAACAAAATAAGGACATTTGTGAAGTATTCAGGAGTATTTTATGTTCTAACATTGATAGTTAAGGCATGCGTAATTGTCGAATTAGGCTTTCTCAATATAATATGCATAAATGTTGTCATAGATCGATTTTGTACGAGTAAACGGAAAAATTTAATAAAAAAAACACAAAATCATTGTCAAAAACCTACAGCTAAATTTTTTTCGAACTCTGGTTTTTTCAAGAAATCTCCCGATTTGTCAGCTGTCACCCTTAACTTGTGAAGTAAATGGCAAGTAGAATGCAGGAAAAATAAATAAATATGTATGGGGTATTTTATACATTAACTTTAAAATAATCCTTGATTTATGCACAACCTCCACTTATTCCTATCCATCTGTGAAAGTTATTTGATTTTTTTCCTTCTGTTAAAAAAAAAGTAAACTGAAATGAAAAATTGAAGAAATACGATGTTGTGCTGTAATTAGTATCAAAGTGGATATTAATTGAATATTATATCACATTTAGACTTCGTCATAATGTGTTTGTACTTTTTTTGAGATTCCGATAACTTTTTTTAATGCTTCCTACATGCAATCTCCAGGTTGTTTCACCGATATGAACATCAGGCGTTCATATTAATTTTGTCGAGAAACATATTATCAGTAGACGAATATTCACTTCTTACAAAACGATATTAAAAGAAGTGATATTTGCAAATAAAAGGTAAATAATATGACAATATATTGATAAATTCTACATTTATATGATATAAATAAATATAACATGCACTCACATGTCCTAAAGTTGAGCATAATGAACAAACCACCCCTCTGGACCGTTTTTCTTTAGAGATTCTTGTGCTTCCCTCTTTTCCCAAACCTTGCGTGGCCTTTCCAAAAATTTGATCCTGCTTACGCCTCAGAACGTACAGTCCAGAGTGGTTGTTTGTGCATGATGCTTAACTTTTGGATATGAGTGTAGCATACATTGCAACTTGTTTTACCTGGCCACTCTAAAGCAACTCGTATGAAATATTTCAAAATAATTGATGTACAGACAGACTGTTTAAAAAAGTGTCTAGTTTTATTTGATGGAAAAATACACAAATGATATAACGGTTGCCAGTAAATTAAAACTGAATAATTCAACATTTTTTATCATGTCAATAATTTTTTTTGGATACATTAATTTGACGAAATAAAAATGAAAAATTTTACATGTGATGAGATAAATTTTGATTACTTTCACAGACCGATAAAGTTTTTCGTTGCTTTAACGTGCTTTATCGTGTCAGTAAAATTTCTTGGATATTTTACTATACTTTATCATATCAATTCAAGTTGTAGATACTTCAACATAAAATTATGTTTTGGGTACTCTGAAAGATCAATAGAATTCGGATACTTTGAAATGCCGATAGAATTTGAATTATTTTAAATGCGATAAAATATGGATATTTTCTCATATCAGTAAAATTTTGCCATAAACATGTAAAATTGTTGCCAATTATACATACAGTGAATCCTCTTAATAACGGACACCATGGAAACCGAAACCTTTATCCACTAACGGGGAGGAGTGTCCGTTGATGTATTGTAAAATACGTTGAAGCTCTGTGTTTCAGACTTCAATAAATATCCGTAATGGGAGGTGTCCGCTAACAGGAAGAGTGTGTTATGGCGGTTACACAGTACATACAAAAAACTCACTGATTAAATAATATTGCTTGCTGTACGCAAAATCTGCACGAAGATGTTTCCATTTCAAGTGAAGAAGATAATATCACGAAAAATAGACAAATAATCCCAATATATAAAATGCATTTAATTTCATTTAAATTACTTCCATTTCCCATTAAAACCATTAATGAAATTTGATTTTAATATATTACTATCCCCGATAGTTTTAAATAAAGGATTACAGATAATCAAGCTTTAATTGAATAAGAAAAGCGATTAGTACTTCAGTGGTAAAAGAAACTTCCAAATTGATTTTACGTCTACAAAATTTCTCTTTTTTTCCCTATACTTTTCTTTAAAAGCTATTATCTTAGAAACATTAACTCTTTACTCAAACTTCTCCAACCAAAATTTTCACCACACAGTAACTCGACAAAACGGAGAAAAAAGAACATAATTACATTTAAGGTCCTGTAAAAATACCATCAAGGGTCATACGTAATGATGATTTCCCCTATGCAAACACAGAGAGCTAAACATTTCAAAGACTCTTTTTCTCTTTTGGTGTACTTTTTACTAATTAGACTTGTTGAACGGATTACTTTTCTAATTTCCGGGAGTTTCTTAGCCACTCGCCACCATCTTGAATGGCACGTTATTAACGTATCCCAGAATCCAAGTGGTTTCGTAAAATCTACTCAAACTTTAGAATTAAGTCTCAAGTTTAACACTTAGGAAACAGCATATCTTTTGATTATTCTTGCATTTTTTTGTTATATTCGGTTATTAAAGAAGTAACTAAATTATTAATTGGTAGGGAAAACGTGCCTAATATATCGCACTCTTCCTAATATGGCATCCATTGGTTTCCTAGTGGTGTAGGCACACGCAACTTAGTACCCATTGCCTCTACTTGATTCTTCATGAACCAATTCCAAAGGTAATCAGAAAAGGTTTGCAAATTTCCCAAAGTGTGATCAAAACATTGCACTTGTTACTTAGTTAGATTGAAACTAAGTTTCGATTAACTGCTTATGTTCTTAAACCCGTCTGAGAGAGAAAGCGGTGCCTATAATATCGCACTCACTAAGTAGTTAAAATACCGCACCGCGCCATATTTGCATTACTTTCGTATTCTTTTACATTCTTTTATTACTATTATCATTATTTTTAAAAATTAAACCTCAAAGCGCTCTCATCATCCATAAATGATGAGCGTAGTAGTCTGCTCAATCATCCTGGGATGATTTGAATTGTTTTTTTTATTAAAATGCAATCCTTGAATTGAGATATAGATGGCATACACATATATATTCGTGGTTTTATTATTAATATTATTTCTCTAAATTATTATGGGTTTGCTTGTACTGCATAGGCGGCGTGTACATAATAGTGTAGTAGAAGAGTATATCTCTCCAATCGCTAGTATGTCGCTAATTGTGGGTTTGAACCCCGATATTGTGTGTGTATTTTGAATCATCCCCTTTTTTGATTATATTTAATTTGCAGTTTTTGAGTGCTATCTATCATTCACGAAAACAAACTTTTAAAAAGAACGATTTCTTTTTCTCCAGCAGTGAGAGAAGTACTTCTCTGACTATTCCCGCAGCCAAAGGGTTAAGCAGGTGTTAATCTCACTTTGTTCATGTTTGCAATTGTGCAGTTTGGGTGAATTTCAGCCTATCTGCAAAATTTTATCTGAATGTTTTCTGAATAAGAAAGATGCTGATTATAACTAGAATTTTTGGTAAGTTATAAAATGTACATCGTTCAACTAATAAGCAATGTTTTTCAAATTCAGGGCAACTGTTTCTCACTCGAAACTTTAAATATGAGACAAATTTTTTGTATTCCCAATAATATTAGGAACACTCAGGAAGATGGCAATAATTTCATGATAATCTATTTTTCTCTAAAAAAACTTTCTGTAATTCATTATCATTTCGGTGAGGAACATGCATTTGCATTTGTCTGTGCGAACATATTTCATGAATCATTTTCCCTTTTCAACAATCCAGCAACTTGAGAACGAAAATTCGAAATAAGAGCGATATTAGGCACCTCTATTTAAAATTATACTTTAAACAGTTTTCTCGGTATCGAAGGTTAAGAAAAAATAAACAATGATAAACTTAAATCAGGTAGGTACAAGGAAATGCTAAAAATCATTGGTATATCATATAGCTGTGAGTTATGATCAAGATCGTAAAGCAGAGTCAGTAAACACAGTCGAAACATGTTTGCACCTCCTCGGGGGATCGAACTACCGTTTACTCATTATTTGGATGGACATAGCAAAGTAAATAGTTCAATACGGATACATTATCAATATGGATACATCAGCCGCTGTATTATTTTCGCAGTGTGGCAAGCGATTCGTATAATGATGCAAAAATTGTCTGAAACCGTCTATTCTACAGGAATGTACATACAATATTTACACAATTCCAATGAAAGACATTGTTATTCAAATATTCTACTTTGTGAGTTTAAGCTGAAATAATGTGAGCGTTCTGGTTTCCACAATATTCTTTGTCTTAAGTATTACATAATTCCTAGTGTATTATCACCAACTTTAAAGCGTTGAAGAAAAATATTCAATTGGAGAAGCTCATCATAGATAAGTCCAATAATTCACATGAAAATTCACTTAAATTTTACGTTGTTAAATATACGTCGTGTTTTACGAAAAGCGTCAGAAATAAATAAAATGTCTACAGTTGGATTCTAAAATTGACGTAAAAGTAAAAAATATCACCAAACACCCGGAAATTGAGCTGCTTAAAAGAAACTTATTTTTCATTTTTCTGCAAAATGATGATACGCGGAAATATATAAATTTCAATGTTTATGCGACCCCCTATCAAAAGAACACCAATTCATAAAATTTGAGCTATTTCTATTATACGGGAGAAAAATTTATTCCCTAGAATTGGAGTGAAAATCTTCAAGATAACATTTGAAATTTTTGGTTTTGGCTGCTTTCTATGTGTCCAAGTCTAAAAAAATACACCAATCATCGTAAAAATTACAAAAATCAAGAACTTCAATCATCGATATCTCGTCGTATTTCTATTCGAATATTACTACTACTTAATCGTGCATGCACCTCGTCTACATTCCTCTACGGAATTTCTAACGAATTGGTACACGCCCGAATGTGCGTGTCAATACAAAATACAAATGGAAATACAAATGAAAGGCAACACCACAAAACAAAACATACACTATGCATCTCTTAGGGACCCAATTGTTCCGTTCTAGAGCGTAAAAAAACAATATTTCATTTATTTTATTTATTTATTTATTTTAATAATTTATTTTATTTATTTTAATAATTTATTTTATTTATTTTAATAATTTATTTTATTTATTTTATTTTTTTATTTATTTTAATAATTTATTTTATTTATTTTATTTATTTATTTATTTATTTTAATAATTTATTTTATTTATTTTATTTATTTATTTATTTATTTTATTTATTTATTTTATTTATTTTATTTATTTTATTTATTTTATTTATTTATTTTATTTATTTATTTTATTTATTTATTTTATCGATTAAGCTGCAATATATTTTATCTATATTAGTTCGATTTGATGCTATACTACATAATTGCAAAACAACCTAGACATGCAAAATGTTCATAATGTGTACATACACCAAATAATAGGAGCTGATCTATCCGGAAGAGTTGGACACTGCACATTGTGTTATATATAATATTGATGCATGTTTCAATCATAATAGCATCGGTATTAGTGAATTCTGCAACTGTGTGAACATTTGCCATCTAATGATGCAGGCTCAAATTTATAAACTTTGCGGGCCAATTTTCCTGACATTTTTTTTTCATATTTCACTTCAATTTGAGAACCAACCTTAGAATTTGTATTCGTTTCGGACACCCTTCGTGAAACACCCTGTACTCCATTAGTTATCAAATTTTTATCTTTAGACTTTTTTTTTGAGGAAAAAATGAACTTTAAATGCCAAAAAAACTGAACGAGAGACAAAAAAAAAATCCATAGAGTTAAAGTCATAGTTCGAGTAATTCATCCTTCAGGGTATTATGTCAGATTCAAAGAAATTTTCTAGCAACTGGACGAGAGAAAGAGAGAGAAAAAATTGTCATAGCGTTGAAGCAAAAATTCCTTTTTTTTTTTTTGCTATGGAATAAGGAGTATAATGTAGAAAAAAATATCGGATCTGCTGCAGCAGAACCAATACAAAGCATCTGCCGTTCGGAGTAAAAAAAAAAATGGGAAGGAACGGGCAAGAGAAGAAGAAAGTCTTTTTTCACACGGTGAAGAAAGTGGCACCGAGATGTGAAGAGAAGCCTTCTTGTCTTATCTAGAGTCGTAAAATTCGTTCTGAGTCGCTGAGCAAATACGATCTCATTGCAAAATTAATCTAAACAGGGCGACGCCTGCAGCAAAAATGTCATCTAACAGCAGCTGCCGTTTTACTATACTTTTATTCATTTTTTTATTTTTTAACGACATTTGCCCTCTCCCTCCCCCCCTCCCTCTTTTTCCCTTAACTATATATTTCTACGCTTTTCTGGTTTTCTATTTTTTAGCAGAGTATCATGAGTAATTTTCAACAGTCGACTAAAGCTGTTAAGAGATGAATTTTAATTGAAAATCGTTCTGAAATTTCCTTGCCCTTAAGGTATGAATAAGTCAAAGGCTCAATTTAAACGCGAGATATTTTTCAGAATATTATTAAAGACGGGGGAAAAAACGTTTATTAATTCATAAAAAGTATAATTTCACTTCTGAAAAATTTCAAACTAGCATTTTTTAAATTTTTATATTAATGATCTGATTCATTTGTATTTGAATGCTCATAAAAAAGTTATATTTATTTAAATAACATATCTCTAATATATTTTATCGTGATTCTACGTATGTCGTGAATATTAAAAAGGTGAGTTTTTTTTAAGGTAAAACTTTGTATAAAGCGATCGAAATTGGTTTTTTTTTATATTTTATGTTTAATTAATTTTTCTAATAATAAATTCAGTTAAACTTTATTTGCTTTTCTTCAAATCTCATTTTTTTAATTTTTTTTACACAATGTTTCAAGTACAAAATATTTTTTTAAATAAAATAACTGAGAGAGAGTTTCTATTGATCAGCTTCCAAAAATATATAATGTGAATGATTTTTCTATCAAATATATTATTTTAACTAGAAAATTTGAAATAAAATATTGATTCACCTAAATTAAATGAAATAATATATTTAAAATTCATTCATTTGGTGGTCTTTTTTTTAAATAATTAAAAATGGTGAATCAAGTAGAATATCTTTTATAAAAAATCATGAACAATTTGTTTAGTTATAGAAATTTCGGTATCAATTGTATCTTTTTAGTAATTCGTTTTTTTTTTATATCAAGCAAGGCATATTCAATTTGAACTGCGCTGCGGGTTTTAACGGGATCCGGAAATTTCGTCTCCGACGTTTCATCACCGACATTTCGCCTGCCCTGACGGTATGAGTGGCCGAGTGAGTGACCAAGTGATTAGGTGATGGCCGTATCAGTGACTATATAGGTGGGTGAGTGTCCGTATGAGTGACTATATAAGTGGGTGAATGTCCGTATGAGTGACTATATAAGTGGGTGAGTGACCGTATGAGTAACCAAGTGAGTGTGCAAGTGATTGTATGAGATAGTAACCGTATGAGTGATTAAGTTGGTGACCGTATGAGTGATTAAGTTGGTGACCGTATGAGTGATTAAGTTGGTGACCGTATGAGTGATTAAGTTGGTGACCGTATGAGTGATTAAGTTGGTGACCGTATGAGTGATTAAGTTGGTGACCGTATGAGTGATTAAGTTGGTGACCGTATGAGTGATTAAGTTGGTGACCGTATGAGTGATTAAGTTGGTGACCGTATGAGTGATTTAGTTGGTGACCATATGAGTGACCACACTCAATTGATCAGTTTTATGGTAATTTATTTCATTTATTTATTTTATATATGGTTTTATTAAATGAAAAATTTTTAATGGTCAGCTATGCATAGTAAATTCAGTTCTCGTGTCTGTCATTTCTCAAACATACATTGTATATTAAACGAGAAGTGGTTCACCATGGGACAATAAAAATCAAGTTTTCTAATTTTTTTATTCGTAAATTTGCATTTATTGTTTGGCAATCTTCGTTTCAGAAATAATGCGTATATACACTGCTGGCCACCCAAATTGCAACACCAAGAAAGACAAGAGATATCGCAACAATAATTATTTTGTAGATAACATGTTGACCAAGCATCAAATGATTAAATTTATAGACTTCTGTGAAGTGTGGTTCCTGCCAAAATCAGTAGCCAGAGTAGCCGCCATTGTTGGAGATCACCGCTGCCACACGCCTCGGCATTGATTCAAAGAGACTTTGGATGTGTGGGTACAGCAGACCAAGCAGCTTCCACGCGTTGCCAAAGTTGATCTGGTGTGGCAGCTGGGGATGTAATCTGGGTCAATCGTTGAGCAACCATGGACCACATGTTTTCTATCGGCGAAAGATCCGGAGAGCGTGCTGGCCAGGGAAGCAATTCAATCTGGCGATTGACGAAGAACCTTTGGACAATGCGTGCCACGTGTAGTCGCACATTATCCTGTTGAAATATGGCTGTGGGCAAGCCCTGAAGGTAAGGAAGGACAACTGGCTCCAACACCTCGGAGATGTAGCGCTTTCTTTTTAAAGTACCGGAAATGCGTACTAGAGGAGTGCGAGGGTGATATCCAATACCGCCCCATACCATAATACCCGGTGCAGGACCAGTGTGGCGGTGCATAACGCAGCTGTTCAGCATCCTCTCTCCACGGTGTCTCCAGACTCGAATCCGACCATCGTGGTGTTGCAGACAGAAGCGTGACTCGTCAGTAAAGACAATTTCATTCCATTGTGCCGTCCACATTCTTCTTTCATCGCACCATTGGCGGCGGAGACGTCTGTGGTTCTGCGTCAAGGGTAGACGAAGCAATGGACGTCTTGCGGACAGACCACTCTGCTGTAAACGGCGTCGAATGTTACGCGCAGACACTGGATGATGCGGTACAGACTGAATGTGCTGTGCTATGGTTCGTGATGTGGCTGAGCGATCCGTCACTGCCATACGCACAATACGCCTGTCATCACGTGAAGTGGTGCACTGAGGTGGATGCGATCGAACACGTCGGTCCGTCGTACCCTCCTGCATCCAACGATCACATATCCGCATTACAGTTGTTTGGTTTCGTCCAACACGACTACCGATTTCCCTGAAAGATAATCCACAATCTCGGTAGGCCACTATCCTTCCTCTGTCGAACTCGGATACTTGATCAAAAGATGATCGCTGTTTTCTACGAGGCATAATTGATCGTTTTTTTGAAAAAACCACAAGAAAAACACAATTGCCGTACTTCAAATCGTCGAAATCTCCAAGCCTTAAATAGCGCTTTGAAGTGGCGCCACAGGCGCGCGTGATGTGCGTCTGCGCTGAAATTCTAATCATTTGCATATCTCACCTCCGCTAATGCATGTTGTAAATTTCATATTATTTGCATGCTTCCTTCAGGGTGTTGCATTTACCGTGGCCAGCAGTGTACAATACTTTCACAGTATTTCCTACTATTAGATCCGAAGAGAATTGATAAATGCGTATTATTATGTACTTTATCTAACACACCCGAACTCTTGGGGGTCATAGAGTAACTTACTGCCATTAATAAGTTTGGTTGGAAATGAAGTCGCCATCTATCGGTAGTCGCCTCAAGTTCGTTAGGGGAAAACATCTTATCTATATTCTTCCCCGGGTTTGAACCTGGTACTGTGACCGGCAACCTTCATAGTAACAGACGAGCATCTTACCACCACGCCACACGGGCGGGGTGTTATTGATCTGAAAATTGTCTTTTAACGATAATATTTTATTACTCTGGGATGAAAAATCAGTGAAAAGTTTCCCCCCCTGCCTTTTTCCTAATATTAGAGATATCCTATATTAAAGTAAGATTTCGATTCGGATTACACTGCTTAAGACTGTTTAAACTCAAAATCCTGTTACAAAAAAAAAACGCAATTTCTTTTAGAAATTCGCCCATACATCATGAACTCAATCCCAGGGCCGGAACAAGAGAGGGGACGGGTAACTGCCCCGAGTGGAAAAATTTAGTGGCAATAGTTTTAGATGAAAACAAAGAACACCGTTATAAAATTGTCGAATTTTAACGTTGTGGGGGGCGGAAAAATCCTGTTTGAGCCCCGGCGGCAAAAATCCTAGTTGCTCAATCCTCATGTTAGACTGTTCTTGAGACAAATTGTATAGTTTACAAAAAACCACTAACTTTAAAATGACAAAAATCGTGTTTTCTATTGTTATTCCAGACATTTCCATGAAGAAATGTCTTTCTCGAAAATTCGAAAGCTCGGAAGTCACATTAATAATTCATGTTTATTATTTCAACTTGATATTCGATAGAAAATATTTGTAGAACTCGAACAGAAATGACGAATATGGAATATATTATAGATGACCATTCTATATGGAACATTCTTTTCCCTGCCTGTCCAGTTCTTGATGTTCGAAGTATGTATTTTAATATCAGTCTAGACATATGACAACAACGATCAAAAACATGAATCTATCCTCAAGCGATGCAAGTTTCAGTCGGAAAACCTCGCAATATACCTAATTACTTTCTTCTCGGAGCGGATCGAACAAAGAGATCTCAGAGAAAATGAAGACAAAACGTCAGACGGAATGGATGGAAAAAAAAAATTATCAGAGGAAACAAGAGAAGAGAGGGGGGAAAAAATTGAAAAACGCTTCGAAAAAGAAGAAGAAAATGGACAAATCAAGAGAAGAAGAACATTTTGCTCCATTTTGGTGAGAGAAACCAAATAAAGAAATAGTAACAGGATTGTGCAATGGCAGGGAAAAAAAAACGTCTCATGCGCTGTGAAAAAAAAAAAAATATCCAGGACAGAAAAAAAGGAATTCGTGATCCGTACAACAGGAAATAAATCAGGACTTTCAGGAAGCAAAGCACAAATAAGGACTTTCGGAGATAAAGACGAAAAAGAAATTCAAGAAAAGGACTATACGGTCCCATGATAAGATGTTAGCCTGCTAAAAAAAAGTCAAAGTGGAATTGGGAGGAGAAATAGGGCAAAAAAAAAAGAGAAATAAACGGAAAAAGTCTTAAACACTATGACATGGCTATGGTCCACAGATGGCGCTGTTAAAGGGAACAAGCGTTAGTAGTTTTAGGGAGAAATTTTTCTGTTCCTGTATTTTTTTTTTTTTTTCGCATGTTTCTCGATTAGAAGGATAACCATTTGAAAGATCCAAGAAACAGCAAACGTGTATTACCGACAGTTAGTACATGTTACATTCCCCAAAGACTCATTTATTAGCTTCAAGCCGTAAAAGTTTATCTCTAACTAATATAAAAAACATTTCCTTATACTTAGTTAATAATCTCACACAACATCGTAGAACGTTGAAATTTTTTAATAACACTTGGGTCAACAATTTTCAACTTTTTTTTTCATAACGTGAGTGAAATAAGTTTTTCTTGATTAATTTTGGGGTGCGCTGAATTCAAATATCAATGTAAAAAAATCTCCATCACGTGCAATTTTTCTTTCTGTATGCAAGATGTGGTCCATGTTTTGAAATAAGCATACACTGAAAAACTTACACATCTTGAAAATGGAGATAATTTGCATATTATTGATAACAAATTATAATGTATTTATTACGATTGTTATTTTATCATATCCATACATCGTTATGTATGAAATAGCAAAAAACCTTTCTTACCCTCATACACATCCATAGAGTGCACATGCATGTATACAAAATTAAATTTATACTCATTTTTCTAGTATTTCATAAAAATCATTCATTTCCGTGCTTGCGTGCGTGTTGATAATTTCTGAAATTATGAATTAAAAACTAAAGTGTGGATAAAAAAGTTTTCCTGTTCCGAGCATTCTACAGCTAAAGCTATTCGTCAGAGAAATATGAACCTTTAGGAATGTCTTAATGAAGGGATAAAATTTTTGAAGCGTACTTTAAACACCGAAAATCTCCGCATTTTCTCTTGTTCTTGAATCAATAGTTCTTTTATTTAAGAATTAACCCTTTATTTGGAGATGTTGCTCTCAAAAAAAAAAAACATGAGTTTCTTATATTTTTTAAATTAAGGCAATTCTTTTGTATGCTTTGATCTCGTTCCGGCATTGTTGCTTCTAGGCAACTCCTAACCATTCGATTTTTACTTGTAACCTATTCATGAAGTTTCCATAATTACTAGCAGAATGGCTCAAAGTTATACATGTCTCCCATTTCTTGGCAAGCCAAGCAAGAACGATTTTTGATATTTGCATTTTGGAGTGAAATACTATGTGTGGAGGAGACATATTGCTGTGCATTCTTCAACAATGATAAAAAAGAAAGTTGACAAACAATAAATGTCATTACAAGATTCATTGAAAGGGTGGTTATTTGTGGAGATGAAGATTACAAGGAAGAAAATTCATCACTGCCCCCACGGGGACTCGAACCCCGGTCTCTCGCTTGCCGGACGAGTGCTCTACCATCTAAGATATGGAAGCAGATAGAATATTTCAACCTTGGAGCGTATATATATATTGAAAGGCACCGTACATGGACGGAGTCAACAATCAACTAATAGCTCGTGAATGACAAAGGCCAACCAGATGGCCATATCCATATAGAAACGTCCTCTCCACTTGTCAATACAAGATTCATCGAAAGACTGGTTATTTGTGGAGATGAAGATTACAAGGAAGAAAATTCACCACTGCCCCCCACGGGGACTCGAACCCCGGTCTCTCGCTTGTCAGACGAGTGCTCTACCTATTTCTATTTGCATGTGGCCATCTGGTGGCCTGTCATTCACGAGCTATTAGTTGATTGCTGTCGGCGTCAGTGTGTGTACGGAGCCTTTCAACATATATACGCTCCAAGGTTGAAATATTCTATCTGCTTCCATAGCTTAGATGGTAGAGCACTCGTCCGGCAAGCGAGAGACCGGGGTTCGAGTCCCCGTGGGGGCAGTGATGAATTTTCTTCCTTGTAATCTTCATCTCCACAAATAACCAGTCTATCTTGTATAAAGGATATCCTTAAAAATATCGTTATAGAGGGATTTATCGTAGTAAAGGATATCGTGATATCCAAAGAAATTTAACATTAGACTATAGGCAATTCCAAAAAAGATTAGAAAAAATGTCGTTGTAGAGGGGTATATCGTTACATTGATTTATCGTTGTAGCGAGGTTTCATTATATGACAATTCTTTCTTTTTTGTGAATTTTCCAACTATTCACGAATTAACGGGAACCCTGTATATCCTATGCCTTGTACAAGTATCAACGGAACTGTTTGTATTATTTTTGTCAATTCCAAATGCTCTTATTTGAGTTGTTCAGAACACGCTTTTAATCGTGTAAAAGGTTATGTTTGCTCTCCGAAATCAAGGTGTCAATTATCTGTCAGAGAACACGGGATTTACTTGTTGTCGAAGACGTGCCCATGTTTGATAAAAGACGAAAAAAACTACGGAGATGCGTGTTTTCCTTTTTCCTCTTCTTGCGTCCATTGGATGTTCCGAAAGTTGACAGATCGAACATGATGAAGGAGCAAAAGCAAAGGTAAGAAAACAAAACAAAATAGTGAAAGAGGTAAATATCGAGTTACTCTCTCAGAGTTAACAAACTTGTTCTTCTCTGATCATCATCATCATCATCCACGATCCGAGTGCCTGTCATGTATAAATTGCCTCTTCAGTTGCTGTGCTTCGAAGACTGTCACGAATAAGACAGGAAAAGGTGGTAATAACCATCCACCTCGTAAGACAAACATGTAGATCGCCCGAAAGTCTGCGACGTCTCGATCCCAGATGGGCTTTGATAATATTACTTGGTGCTATTTATATACTTCATTATTTTTTTTTCTTCATTTCACCCCTGGAAACATATTTTTATTCATTTATTCATGATCTTCCTCTTCAAAAAAAGGAAATATTTTCTTTTTCTCCTTAGAACATAATTTCTTTTAATCCTCAGAGAGATGCTGAATATTTCTCATTTTTTGTTCCGTGGTGTAAATGGATAATTTACACGTGTATAACACGGAGAAAAAAAGCATGTAACACGATGTTATGATAAATGCGCATAATCATTTTTCTTTGAAGATTGTGATAGGGAAGCTAATTTCATTCAGAATGTCATTTATCATCCTGGAAGTCGTTTGTTTTTGTTATAAATACCACTGCAAGTTCGGTAATTGTGAATCCCGTGAATGAGGTAGGATAGGTAAATTATGAATTCTTCATTAACTTGGGGGGGGGGGAGTCTTCATAACTTAAGGGGGTTGGTGCACTATCTTGGCTTCCCATGTTTTCCTATGGGAAAAATCTCCTTTCTTTAAGGAACATTTACAAATTTTTTATTCACTTTAGGCGCTCAACTTTTTCTCCTCAAATACTATGAATCTTGAAATGTTTTTGTACAATTCAACACAAGCATTTAGGATTTTAATTTTTGGTTATTTTTTTCTTGAATTTTAACTTCAACAACATGCAATTTTTTCAAAAATCACCTAAGTTTACCCATATATTTTTTTTTCCAATAATTTTCATAAAAAATCCTCTTGTTAAAGCATGTAACAACAAAGATCGAACATGATGAAAGAGTAGTGTTGAGAGACACACAAAGTTTCGAGGCATTTGAATAAGTGGTTTTCCCCCCAAAAAATGTTCCTTATCTAACAAAAACTTAGTTCAGAGAAAAGAGCATTTCAATGGAAAGCATTAGCATATCTAATGCTTGCCAGCAGTTTATATTAAAATATTTTAAAAATATTTTTAGTGCAGGTAGAACAAAAAATTTAACACAGTTCGACGCAGAAAGATGCATATTATTTGAAAATTGAAAAATTCGAAAATGTGTTTTTGGAAAAATTGCGTACACCAATCCTCTCAGTGCAGTGCACGCCGCTTAATGTGATCATATCGGCACTCGGGGTTTCTGATGACAATAACCGATTGATAACTATATACGAAACAAATCCACAAGTTTATCAGAGTTGTGTCCCCGTTCGCGTGTATAGAAACTGAATCTGATGAACTACTACTTTCCCTCACACCAATAACGGTCATTTCGCCATACTACAATTTACTACCGATCTAGTTGGTTCGGAAATGAAGGCACCATCTATCGGTGGTCACCTCAGTTTCGGTAGGGAAAGAACTTTTTATCTACGTCTTTCAACCTTACATTAGCTTTCACTTGTAGGAAGACCATTGCAAAAGCAGCTCCACATGTAGATGGATCCTAGCAGCTACTACGACCCAATTAGGACATTGCGAGCCGAGTACTGGAATAATTGTCAAAAAATTAAGGGAGTGCACCTTCTGACCTTCTACACAGTCGTTCACGAACGGTAATAGGGAAAAAATGCAACCAAAAAAAAAATTGGACGAAAAAAATTGATAACATAAACCGATTTTTCAAACATTTTTCCCGTGTTATGATATTAGTCCGTTCCGTACTTTGCTGAAGTGTAACTATACCAGAATGATAACACTATCCGTGATTACAACACGCAGTGCCTTTTGTACTTGCAGAGCGTTCTGTTCGTGAAATACGCTATGATTATGTGTCAATAACGCGACACCTTACTTTATGGGCGCTGTAGACCAGGTCGATATGTTACTCGTCCGAAGTACCAAAGGATGTTTAGAGATGTCTCGAGTTGGATACCCGGTTCGTCCTTGGCAGAAACTTTCTTGGCAGGGGGGTACAACAGAAACGGCGACATGACCACAGAAAAAGATTGCTACCGCAGGGAGGTCTCACATTGAGCGCAACTCTCGGTGAGTACAGAAAAAGGCTGCCGCGTTCGGAATCAGCAATAAATTGTAGGGCCCGGTCTAATTAACCCTCGTGTGCAGAAAATGACCGTGATGCGACAAAAATGATCAACTTACTTTATTGAACGATTTTTCTTCAAAAAATAACTCTTTCCTCTAAAATAAATCTACTCTTTTAAGTCTGCGAAATTTTCCCGTCAAACATTTTCGCCCCACATTCCGTTTATTTTATATATTATTACATCAGTTAGAACTATTATCTATTTTTATTGCACCCTTTATTAACGCCGTCAATAGAAAGCTAAATACATTTTTGGAAAATTCTAAGACTTTGTATTTTAAAAATATTTATATATTTCGGAAAATTACCTGAAATGGTTGGAGGGAAAACTAAAGTCATCACATTACTGGAGCTTTAAGCTACTATTTTATTGAGGAAGTATTGCTGGAATTTATAGGAATTTCTCACGGACATGCTTGTAAATATATAGACTATATATATATATATAGAAGGCTGATAGATAATATAGCTAGTAACCTATTAAATTCGAAATTCTAGCAGCTGCCATAGAGTGATCATGGAGTCGGTTTTCAGCGCGCGGTATTAAACGGAAGCAATAAAAAACTTCGGTTCAAAATCAAACAATAAAATTTTTTATTGCTCTAGATGCCGTGGGAATCGATAGCTTATGAACAGTAGCTGCGGCACCTCGATCGAACAGAAACATTAAAAAACAGGGACTCCTTTCGAGAAAAAAAAAGATAAAAGCAAATGCGTATAATGATGGAATTAAAAGTAAGGGAATTGCATCTAAAAAATAATGAATAGAGTGAGTTCATTAAAAATTCTTACAAATACAAATACAACGCCACAACAGGCAAATTGCTCAACGAGGTGGCTGACTTAAGAACATCATGGATCCCCGAGCCATTTTTTGGAGGCCCTACCTTGCTACTGCTACACCACACATGCACCCCGCCCACACCCCCCCCGGAACCCCCAACGAATCGGTACGTGCGGGAATGTGCGTGTACATGTAGTGAAACCTGACGTGAAGTTTTTTTTGTTTCTCTGTAATGCTTGTTATGCGTAGTGCTGCCATCTGCCACCAGTTTTTCTAACTATGAGTGAAGTGTTATGATTGAATGATTTATCGTTGTAGGACTGTTGCTCTCTGTGGCGAGACTTTTTAACGGGGATATCGGCTCGCATTTGCGCCTTGAAGTTGGGAACCACAGAAAACCAACTTCAGCCGACCACCACTGTGGGATTCGAACCCGGATCCTCCATCGAGTTTGATTCTTATTCGAGTGAAAATATACAAAAAAATTGAATCTGTGCTCCATGTTTGAAAATCATAATGGCCGCTTTAGTCGTGCTGGTGTTTGACCTCTTACAGTGACGAGATATCTCGTCTAACTTGATGCGCTTTATTTCGGCAATCACTTAATAGCTCCTTAAACGCTCGCATTTCGGCAATAACGAACCCAGCAACTGCTTTGTGATTGTTTTTACAATCAAAGATGTTTTCCACCCGCCCCCCAACCTGTCGATCAATTGCCAGTGGAGATTTGATAAACAGAAGAAAATGGGATGTTTTTCTCCCTTCTTTTTGGAGTAGTATAAGAATATGCGTACAGAATAATTAATAGAAAAAAAAGATAGAGTATTTCTTTCTCTTCCTTGTTTTTTTATATTAATACATCTTTTAAATCATTTGGCGATGCTAGGTGCATTCGCAAAAAAAGTTGCAAAACCAAATAATTTATCCGCTCATATCTCAAGAAGTCTGCGGGTAGATCTCTCGATAAGACAAATCCAATGAGTAGGGGTTTTTTTTTTCTTTTTTTTGCGCCGCGTGAACTGAATTGGACCATTTCGCGTCGGCATAAACGTGTTACATAAACACGCTACGTGTTTGTATTTTCCTAGCTTGGCGCATCAGCTAAGTGCGGCTGTATAGTATATGGCACCAACTATTCTGTCGTCTGGATTGGAAGGAAAGAAAACACAACCGAAATGAAGAGAAGATCGGCGAAACGAACGGCGCACGATGCATTTGACTCCTCCAGAGGCAGTCAGCCAATCACGCCCGACGTAAACCGCTGACGTGAGGCAAAATTTAGTAACTTTCGCAAAAATGGGCTTTTTTTGTAGCAATTTCTTTATTTTATTAAACATAATTATTTAATTTATGATCATTTTATTCAATAATTTCGTAATGATTTACCCATTTTTGTAATAATTCGTTCATAACAAAAGTATTGGGGGTGGGGACACGAACAAATAGCAAAATAGTCTGTAATTTGCATTTCTGCTTTTAAGGTCCTTGCAAACAAAAATAAATGTTCCGATATTATTCTGATGCTTATTTTTCTCTCATTTCCATTTTTCAAAAGAATAGAGAATACTGTAACTAGAATTATCATCGGTTTATTCAATCAAGTCCATGTAATTTGATTTCTGGAAACTAAAAAATTAAAGCTCTTAAAAACCCCAAAAATTTAAATTTTAAAAAATAATAAAATTATATTTTTAAAAATAATAAGATTTAAATGCGTAAAAATCTTAAAAATTAATTTAAAATTTTCAAAAATTCTCACAAATATCAAAGTTATTAATTTTTTTTAATTCTTAAAAATCAAAAAATCAAATTCTTAAAAATCAAAAAATCAAATTCTTAAAAATTCAAAAAATCAAATTCTTAAAAATTCAAAAAATCAAATTCTTAAAAATCAAAAAATCAAATTCTTAGAATTAAAAAAATTCTCAAAAATAAAAAAATTAATTTCTTAAAAAACCAAAAAAAATCCCAGAATTTAAAAGTTTTAAAAATTCTGAATGTTCTTTTAATTTTTAATTTAATCCAAAAATTTTCCAATTTTCGTACAACTTTAATACCAATGTCGTATAAGCACTTCACTTCAAATCGACCGTGGAACAATTATGCAAATCGAACAAGTAAAAACAATAACTGCAATGATCTAAGAATATGGCCGTTTCCAAGCTTTAGGTGGCTCTCACGAAGTCCGGAGCATTGATCTGTAATGAAAACACTTTAATCCGGAATGTTTACACGTTTAATTAAGTGTTTTAATTACTACCGACACAACGGTTCCACAAGAATTCGTCGAGTCTCTCAACGGGTATGAAAAGGGCGCAAGATTAGCTTTTGAATATTTACGCAGGAATTAATTATTTGAATACAATTACTCCCAGTGAAATTACTTGCGTGGAAGGGAACACAATGCGAGCGACGCAGTGTAACTATAGTTGCTCTCGAAGGAGTGATTCTTGCAAGTGAAAAGAACGGGACGTTGCTGCTGCTGCTGCAGTAATGCTCGTTTGAAATTTCATCTCATATGTTTTAATACTATGGAACGATAGCTGTAGGGAGGAGGAACAGAAATTCCATCAACGTATGTGCGGCGGCAACACTCTCGACGGCAATGAGTTATTATCTCCGAGGGCTAAGCTTAATTTTGTGCTGAGTACCTATCATTCGCCACCAGAATTTTCATTAGAGAGAGAAACGCGAGGCCTTCACGTTCTGGGAATTCGCCGAAGATAGAGAGAAAATCACGATGTTATCGGTGTGTGTGTGTGATGTTGGATGAGAGGAGAAGTGGATGAGGTTTACGCTGGAATTTGAGATCAGTCATAACTTACTCGTTTTCACGAAGCTGCGTATGGATATTATGAGCAAATATGAATGTTTGACTTATCGATCAGTTTTAAAATTCGGGAAACAGGAGATGAAATATTTAAACTGGGAGCTCGTAAAGTCATCAACTAAACCAAAAGGTAAAAATCCGTTAAATTGAATGTTTCGAGTGAGAATTCTGGAAAAATATCTATAGAGACTAATTCATTAAACTGAAAGAAAAACATTAATTATTCTGGACTGAATAATTTATGGTTGAGATACCTTTTCATGATAAATTTCTAATATTACAAAAATATAAGATATTATAAGTACAGAGATGATGATTCAGAAATTTACCTACTAGCCAGAGGCGAATAGACACGGGTAAAAAAACCCCATAATTTCAACTTTGGTTGAACCCCACACACAGTTATTACTTTCATATTAAAAACACATCAAAGTACAAATAAAAAATCATTTCACTAATCTATTTATCATCATTTGAACATTTTTTGCACACGAGGGCTAATTAGGCCGAGACCACCAATTCATTGCCGATTCGAAATTTTTCCGTTTTTTATACTCACCGAGACTTCCTGCGGTAGCAATCTATTGTATCTATCCACTGTATGTGTGGTGATGTTACCGTCGTTTCTGTTGTACCTCCGTGTCAGAAACTTTCCTGACGTGGAGGTACATGAGGGTATCCAACTCACGACACCTCTAAACAGCCTTTGGTACTTTAGGCGAGCATCTTATCACCCTGAGCTACTTTTACAGCACACCAACTCCTGTGCGTGTGCGTGTGTGTGTGTGTTATATATCGCTTTACGATAATTTCCAATCAGTGGAATTGGGTGGAAAAGAAATTGCCATCTATCTGTGGGGTCGCCCCAGGCTCAGTAGATAAAAAACTTGTTTTTAATAATTTTCCCCGTGGACCTTGAAGGTGGAAGACGAGCATCTTACCACTTCACCACTCTGACGCAACATCGACCAGGGCTAGATTACCCTTCCTATATTTATCATCTATCATTCATTTATTTTTTTAGTATATACAAATCAACTGAAAAATAACACACAGTCAAATCTTTAAGGTACGGACGCCTGCTTCGAATGGAATCCTGACACCACAATTGAACGCTTTTTTTTCAGGATTTAAGTCCTCTAATGATATTTTAACAATTTTTAATAAAACCTTGTTTGTTTTCTGTTGTTTTTTTTTTTCATTGAGCTTCAGCTATTTTTACTTTGCTTCATACTCTTTCAAACTCGGCATTGCTTGGTGGAATCGTCAATAAAATGTGCAATATCTTTCTCATCATCACCTCAAACGTAGTGAAGTTTAGAGAATTCATCTTCTCCAAAAATGATTCCAAGGAGGGTTTAAAATTTGTGTATATTATGTTTCTGAGAATTTCCCACTCGGAATGTGATCTTTCTTTAGGGAGACCAAATAATTAGCACATTTCTTTCAGATCACTGCCTCCATATAGTTGCAACAATTCGTGTGATTGTATAACATATAAGTTCGAGCAGAGAAAAGCGATATTGTTAAATCGTTCCAAATATTATTTATATTGAAATTCTAGCAGCCGAATGATGTACCTGCATATATTAAAAATTAAAAATATATTTTCTCCAACTTATATAAATATTTTTCCCTTATTTTTAATCTCAAATCAAAACCAAATTAGAAACGTGGTGTATAATATTCTTTATATATTCATTTCACAAACTACTTTTAAGATTTATTTATTATTATGAGATACGAAATAATCCCCGAAAACCAATCGATTAACAAGAAAGATTTCCACCAAACAAATTGAAATCTCTGAAATTGAAAAATAAAAATGTTTAATCTAATATTGATCAAAAAATGAGCATGAAGGAGAAAATAATTATAATTATTAGATTTCACCACGATTTCGCCGCTTATCTTTCCGCAATGGAATTTGATCATTTATTTATTTGTATCTTATGTGGTAAAATGAATAAATTCGATTGTAAAGAAAATTTTCTTGAACTAATCCGATGCATTAAAATTCTTTAATTGTGAGGAAACATTTTTCGAAATAAATTTTGAATTATCAGATATTTAATCTAGTTCTCTTCTAGGATATTTATATAATGAAATATACGTTTTCATTTGATTACATTCAATTTTCCAATCATTATGTTTTGTGGATGAAAAAATAAATAAAACCTAGATCGCATGTGTTTTCAAAATTAAAAGATTGTTATATTTTCGATGCGGTCGTAATTAATTTGTGTTTGCAACGGCAACCTACAATCAGTAGTGCGAACCAATCAATTTGAAACATATGATAGTAATATATGGCCAATTTTCTGTATAATTTTTCATTTCCAACGTAATTCGAAATTCGATGTTCTTATGATGTGTAGCTATTTGTTTGGACACATGGCCCAATTTTTTTATTTGTTATTTCCAAATTAATTTGTTATTTTCAAATGACACACTTGTATTTCCTCTCAGGGGTTCCATTATTGCACTACTTTAGATCGTTGATCAAGATAAATATGCTGTTTTTATTTCTTTTTCAACTGCATTCATTGAAATTTCAATCTGTATAAAATTCTGTCTGTCGTGTGTGTGTGTGTGTGTGTGTGTGTGTAGGTTTCTTCAGAATATTTAATAGGTTGCTTTTATGGCCAGGTATGTTGTATTCACTGCGCATGTTCCACTTTTTTGTCAGAAATTTCATGTGACAGGTCTCTTAAGGCCTCGTGGTTCCCCAATTTCTATTCACCCAACATGGAAGAGAAAGGAAATCCGTTTAAACTTCTGTCTGTCTTGTAGGTTTCTTCATAGCATTTGACAGTTCGGTTTTATGGCCAGATATGCGTAATTTCATTGCGCATATGCGAGTATAAACCTTTTTTTGTCAGAAATTTCATGTGGCCAGGTCTCTAGGTCCTCTTCCACAATTTATATTCGCTAAAAAGGAAGAAAAGGGATTTATCTGTTTTAAACGCGTCTCGAAATATTCATTTAAAATATTTCCAACTTTTGTGGTTCATTATTTTAATTTAATTAAGAGCTTACGGAATTTATTTTCTGGACAAAGTACATTTCTTTTTGCATTTAATTTTTGAATAAAACAATTGCTTAGTTGAATAACTTTTTTAAATCAATGAGTTGCCATAAAAATGTCCGTTCATTTGTAGAGATATATGTACGTTAAGGACTTCATTGGCCGTATTACCTTCACCTGTTGGAATTATGGCTAAAAGGTAGACTCTGTGACAAAAAAAAACTATTTTTTAATAACTCTCAAAGTATTTTCTTAACAATATCTGTTTTTCGGAATTTATCATACAAGCATCAGCTAAAATCATTGAAGCATGGTCATATTACCCTCACTTACCATAGCTGAATTTCGAATATAATTATGAGAATTTATAAAATCATTTAAATTATATGCGTAAAATATGTTCTAGATGTATTTTTGTTCATTATAATATATAATTTCATGTTGTAATATAAAGTATATTGTAATGATTAGGGCTTGGATTTCTATGAATTTGCGTATTTTTTTGTTCTTGCATATTTCGCTATTTTTACGTGATAGATCATTTTTTCATGATTTTCCGTAATTTTAAGGGGTTTTTTTCATAATTTTCGACTAATTTTAAGGTGTTTTTCATGATTTTCAGAATTCAAGGCATAGTTTCATATATTGGAAAATTACTTCGCATATCTCGAATATATCTCTTCGCATATATATTTACTTCGCAAATACTGCCTGTACAAGATGAGTCTAATTAATTGTCAGCAAGATAAGCCCATAATTCGACGATGAGACATTAGAAGCATCTCCATTTGTGAAAAATGTTTTGCGAATGTCTTCACTTTTTTCCTCGGTAATTGCAGAAACCAAAAATTATTTTATCAGTGATATCAAAGAATTCTTATTTTTCATGACATCAACTTTATTTCGGAACCTCATTTTTTCCTTTGACGAAAAATCATATAGACGATCAATCATTTCAACGGTCAATGTATCGCTGCTAATCCATCTTTTCCACTTTTCTTTTTCAGGTTTAAAAAAAGAAATAACATGCGTACAACGACCTTTTTCCTCCATCAACCAATAGCAGAAATAATATTATTTCTTTATACATTTCTCTCTGAATATTACGTCAGTATTTTGACCTTACAAACAACATAACCTGAATTTAGCAAATAGGAAAAAGTTTGAAGTGAATGACATTTCACTTTCGATTTCAGAAAATCTAACGAGCACCATGGTATGTATGCTTATGAGATGTTGGGGGACAAAATATCTGCTGTCATTTAAATATTTGTTGCAATATAAGTTGCAACACCATGGTTTTTCGTGGTCAAACTAAAACAAATTCATATACAGTAAATATTACACTATTGGATGGTATGAAAATTTCTGTTTTGTCAGAACATAACTCCAAAATAACATTTTTGAGATATAAACATTTTCATTGTCATTTAAAATAAAAAATAAAGCATACACACAAATACAAATGAAAATATCATACATCAGCATGTTGTTTAACCGTACGCACGTATTTGTGCATTTATCTCACTTTTAATTAGTTACAATTAGCAAGACTTACTTTTAGATCAAAAAGCCATTTTTTGAGATATCATGTTCTGACCAAACACCACAGAATTTTATTTCAAATGGCCAACTTAATTTTGCATTTTCATTATATTTGAACCCATATACATATTAACAACATAATTACAATTATTTTTCTCTAAGGAATGTTTCTAAAACGCCTGAAACACACCTATGTTCAATTTTTTTTTCTAAGGAAGATTAATTAATCACATTAGACCAGCATAGGTTGAGAAACACTGGCAGACTTCATAATTTAATTCTAATTGAAAGAAAAATTATTCAATTGTTGTAATTGATATTATTAATATTAATGTGGGTTCCCAAATAATCATCTTCATACTTAGATTCATTAAACTGAGGGAAATTACGATCTTAAATGCGGAATATCGGTAATATTTGCTAAAAAATGCAATCTACTACAAATATGCTGATTACTGATAAAATTGCTGAAGGGTTTGGGAAATAAAGGGCTGCTTAAAACCGCAATGAACAAAAATGTATTTCACGAAAAAAGTTGTTCATTCACTCGGCCAAATGACCATATTTCATTCAGCAAAATACTGGAAATCGAGATCTTAAATACGATAGAATACGTACATCGTCAATTGTCATCAAAAACGTTCCCATACGTTGACAAAATAACAAATTGTTGTCAAAGTTGTACCTATCAAATACGTGAGATGAATATTTATATTTATAGCCACCATAATAAAAATGTAGAGGCCACAACAGGCAACATGTCCAATAAGGTGGCTGAAAGAAGATGCCCATAAAAAATGTGGATAATAAATATATATATCTAAAGTACAGCACACACACGCACACACACACAACCGTAATAAGAGCAATTATTGCAAAAAAGGAGTAATAATTGCTGTTAAATAAGTAATTATTAATTGAATGTTAATAGATATATATTATATAACAACACAGTATTTATTTATTTTTTTATTCACGATTTTAGTAAATAGAGCATCGAAAAAATGGACCAATTTGTAAAAAAATTGGAACAACAAAAAATTCATGTCCCATGTCCCATAATAGGGAACAGAATTTGTCCGTCGAATTGTTTCATGCATTTTACTGCACCTTGGGTTCAGAAAAGTTGAAAAACGATGCATCCAATTATTTGGGTTTTTTTTAGATTGTATAAAATTACGTCAACGACAACGTGATTCAAGCTAAAAAATGATTACGTTAATGATATTAACCAGAGAGAAAAAAATTGCATCTTATTCTTAGTTCTAGAGTCGTGCATCATCGTAGATACCTTGATTCATCCACGAAAATTTGGTTATTTATGGACCGAAGTCGACCTAGTGATCTAACAGATGCTCGTGTGTGCTGGCGAGATTTATTCGACATATTTTTGCATTAAAAAGAAAAATAAAACTCAGTAGCTTTTAGCTTTTTCTTTCTTCCGGATAGCCCAGCGACCTCTAAGCACTAGACGTTTTTTTTTTTTCTTATTTTTTTAAGGCTGTTACTTCCTTCATTGATCTACTGGTGTGTTTTCTGGTAACCAGTTCCACGTCGTGTAGCAGCCGTTTAGAAGATTGCTACCATTTAACTCGTCGTACCCTCGGAAGAAGTCTGAGAAGATCTCAAACGGCATTTTGGTGGCCATAGCCAAGAGATTTTTTTCTCCCTGAGGGATATGAGGTCAAACAGGAAACAAATGGAAAATAGCAATAAAAAAAATAAAGACCGAAATGCAATAAGATAAGAAAATACAGAAAGGGTGAAGGTCATTCATGCAGGGAAAGGTCGTTCACCTGAGAATAACGAAGAATAAAAATAATGTTAAATGACTATCTTGACCCTTTTCGATCGCTATTGCTTTTTTTTTAATAAATAGTTCTAAGAAGAAGAAAAAAAATCAATATTTATCTCAAACTTTATATTATGTTAGTTATGTTTTAGAAATACGTAAAAAGAAATATATATTGGTTGAAAAAAAAAAAAAGAAAAGCCGGAAGTTGAACCTTGAAAATCCAGATTCAGTCTAGAAATTGAGCGAGAACAATGTAGAAGAATCAAGAACGAGTTCTGGACAGAGTTCCGAACTATCAACCTTGAAGGATAGCGATTTTGTATTGTTTGTGGGCGTAACGGTCAAACGGAATCTACGTGCACTTTAAATTCCTTGACCGATTATGTTGAAGAATATGGTATTACGTTTTTGTTTTTTTTTCCTTCTTTTTTTTCTAGTCTCTGATATTATTCATGCTTACGTAACTGAAAGTTATTTCGGTGTTTGAATTCGACGTCGTGTTTTGATGAATTATTATGAAAATTCAATCTATCAATAAATATTATAATCCAGTTGTTATCTGATGGACATTGTGGTAATAGCAAAAAATACTACACAGTATTAATTTTTCCCCCCCATACATATATAAGTTCAGTCAAAAATTTTAACATTTTATAAAATATAGATTTGGAAATTTGCAGCTTTTGAATTATTTACTTTGGAACTCTTTAAACTTCTAACTTCATTATAAAGCCAATTGCTTATTGCCGCTATTGTATAAGTGCACAAATAAGAGAAAAGAATTTTTCAAGGAATCAAGAATTATTACTCAATATATTATTGCTAATAAAGTTAGTATCAAAATTCCTATTGAAATTTTTTAAATAAAACAATATTATTTGGCGGTAAAAGAGCCCTGTTAAGAGGAGTACTTACTGTATATAATATACTGTATATAAAAATTCGAGGGGAAAAAGAGAAGTGCAGTTTATATAAAAATTCACATATTACGAACAGTGTATTTGTATTTACTCTAGTGCTGTGGTATGCTTAAACATTTGCCTGCATAAAAATAAACGTAGTTTTTCCATAGAATTCTGTGATTTGCTTTCATGCAGCGCCCTCGCTCGACAAAATCCTGTAATAAAATTTGTTTTGTACCAAAAAAAAAATTCTTACTCCGTGAGAATAATTTTTTTGCAAACCTCATTTAAATATACCAATTCCTTCAATTTTCATGAATTTATGCGGGACTGTGTATATACCTTGACATAACGTGTTTATGTTGTCAGAATTGTTCTTGTTTGTGTTCTTGTTGGTACTGCCATCTGTCTCCCATATTTTGAAGTGTAGATAGTAAATAATTGAATTTTAAAGTCATGTAAGTATCGTGTTGCAGGTTATGCCTGCTCTCTGTGGAGAGACTTTTCAAATAAAACACCGGCTCGTATTCGCGCTATGACTCCTACTGTATATCATGACATGCTCCAGAACTCGCTTATCACCGGGCTGCAACAAGTTAATATTTCGACTACTCCTGTTCGACATGAGATGGCGCTTTCATTATTGAAATATGTTTTGCTTCAACATTTCACCAACTATATAGTAATAACTGTATTTGCACTCACTGTACATAATACACTGTATATGCAAATTCAACGGAAAGAGGGGAGTGCAGTTTATATAAAAATTCACATATTACATAGTAAGTATATCATAGCAAGTTATATAATGTTGAAGATTTAAAATGAAAAGAAAAAAATAACAAAATGTGACGTGAATGAAATCATAAATTTATCCAAAGAATTCCAGAAATTAAGCTATTAATGCGTAACTTTTTAATAAGTGGTTCTTAGGGCATGTAAAAATGTAATGTTTTCCATAATTATATTTAACATTTATTTTTATGTAACGAACATTTTCCTTTGTGGAGGGATAAGAAATTAATATTGCCCAATGCTCTCAATAGTCAATATCTTCCCGCAAATAAACAAAAATTCCAGTAAATCAACCGAATCTTTAATAAAAATCATCGAAATCATATCTAGGATCCGAAAAGATGTTTCCGGCGGACTTCGTAGAACTTGGAGATAACTTCAAATCGCAAGTCACATTAAGTTTACATTTAAACTTTAACGCTTTGAAGATGGCGGTGTGCAATTCAGAAACTGCTGAACCGACGAGAGAATTTAAGCAAAAGACCTCAAAAAAAAGGAAAAAAGAAAAGATTATTCTACAATATCAATTTGTGGAAAAAAATTATGATTACAGAAAAATAATGAAGACATATGAGCACATGGAACCATCAATATGTTTCTGTTTCTCTCGTTCCGTTAAACGTCCCTCGTACATTCAATAACGGAGCAAGAAGTATAAATAGATACATTGAAAAAAAAATTTTGGAGGCGAAAGGGTTCAGTTAAAGCCGAAAAGAATATTTTAGAATGATTCGTGAAAATTTAACATGGCTCATCTTTTTTCTTATCATGTAATTAAAGCAAAAGAAAATAGACTGGATTTAAAATAATCACATTTCTAATGATTATTACATTCAAAACATCTAAACAATTTGATATCGAATACTACTATTGGATATCGAATATTTTATATGCGTTTAAGGTTTACACGTTAAATTCAACTTCTAATGGGATCTAAATGGGGAAAGGCAGCATAGTATTAAAAAGTAGCAGTGGAAGGTTTTTATTAATGACATCAATGCTTTTACTTATTCGACAGAAATTACGAGAAATAAGTGTTTTGGAGAAAAGTCTCGACATATAAACGAAATCAGAAAAGAAATGAAATATTTGCGAAATAACGTCATTACTGATACTAGAGAGGAAAAAAATCACATGATTAATACTCTCTGGAAGATATTTTGGCAATTTTCCTGATCTACTTATACTATTAGCAAACGCGCTTTTACTATATCTGTTCTGGCAGCCGGTTCTCATTCAAGAATAAGAAAATTAAGCTGCTGTGTAATCAAGCGAAGAGGTCAAGGATTCCCCTTACTCATTATCCTGTTATTTTAACTTTAGAGAAGAACTACTTCTGAATGTATACAACTTAGTATTTAGAGACTTGAAGCTTTGCCATTTGATCCACACAAAAAAAAATTTTCACAGAAACACCGAAAGATACAAACTCTCGAATTACTCCGGGACTAACATTAAAATTTAATTCAATTCAGTTCAAAGGAAGAGGAATTTTAAGTCTTGTTAATTAATTTTGCGCCTTGAACAAGGAAGTTGCCTAGATATAATTTTCTTCAGCTATTAGAAACTTAAATTTTGTTTCTCAGTGAATCTTTCAGTAGAAGAATTAATATATCATTGATGTTATAACTTTATTGGTCTTAAAATCCGGAAAATCTCTGAAAAGCCAGAACACATTTTCCATTATTTGTGTTATATCTACATGAAGAGCAGCAATGCTCTCTTTTGCATGAAAATTTTTCAAATTGAACTTGGAAGTAGCCTTGATGAAGCATATTCAAAGTTACTTCAATGCCCTTTAGTAATTCATCGAATTTTTCTAATGCACTTTAATATGAGATATGATAGGTATCATTGTACACTTATATATAGTTCATTATCAACAGTATTTGTAATAAATGGCAGCACTTACCGCTAATAATACCAGAATCATGCGCACACTTCATATTGGAGTTGCCCAACATTATTTTAACACAACTCACCTGGAGAATCAAGTAAAGAATAGCCTCAATATCGAAAGGCGCATTTAAGGGCAGTGAAAAACAGGCGAATATCATCAAATAGTGTAGGTACTAGTTGAGAGCTTCAACAAATATTTGGTTGCTTAGATATGAGAAAAACTATTTTGCCTCAAAAATGAGGAGCTTATTTTCAAAATGAATCATTTCCATGTTGGCTAAATTTGCAGTAGATGTATTCTAGACGAATACGTTTGCTTTATAAACGTAGAATATAGCCCGACAGGTAGCATGTAAGAATGGTAGCAGAATATTTAAGCACTAAGTTTCTTGATCAATATTAAATAGAGTAATCCACATTTGAGTTTTGGAATTGTTGAAAATATAACAGATTGGTTTGAGGAACATATAATTCAGAGTTTCAATTGTCCCCTCAGCCACCCGATTTCAACCCGATTGAGCATTTGTGGGACGAGGTTGAAAGGTCTGTTAAAAGCTCCGAAACACCACCTTCTAATCTGAGGGAATTAAGAGCTGCTATTTCGTTGGCATGGGCTAACATTCCTCCTCAACGTTTTTAGCAACTTGTAGAGTCCATGCCTGGAAGAATATCTGCTGTCAGTAAAACCAGAGGAAGTCCCACACGATATTAGTAGTGAGTAGCAGGATGTTCCTAATTTTTTGGCCACTGGGTGTATACTTCATTTTGCTTAAGAGAATCCTATACTTTGTCTATGTTTCACCGAAAATTCTTACTTGCATTTTTCTCGCGACAAACATTTTTAACATTCCCATGAGAGGTCATTTTCTCTCAGTTCAGAAGCGTTTTCCTTTTGTCTCACGAAGTTGAAAAATCAACTCAGAATTGCCCGAAGCAATCCCTTGGCAAACATTTGCACTCAAAAAATGTTTTTCTTTTTTTTTTTTTGAATATTCACAATCAACTTTAAGTCTGTTTAAAAAGTTCTCTATAACTGTTCATACAAAAGCGCTACACATGCCTACATTGCTCTCTACCCTGGATTCTCCTATCGAGAGGGGGCCAACTGTCCCCTTACATCCATTATTGACGTATCGGAAAAATGATTTTTGGTCAGAGCCAATGTTATCTGCCAACCTAGATTCAACTTCCTTTTTACTATCCCTTATCGCTTTCTTCAACAGTCTTCTTTTATCAGTAAACAATGATAGGTCACCTCGTCCACTTGTATACTCTCTGAATGCTCTTTTCTTTTCAAGATAAAGGTTCCGCACGCTATCAGTGAACCATAGAGGGTGCGATGTACAAACACGCTTTTTCCGAACAAAGGGTATGACGTCGTGCAAAACAGAGGACAGCTTCGTACTAAATTCTTCCCATTGACTTACCACCCCTACTGATTCCAACCGGTCTTTGAAAACTTCCGCTAACCTTCTTCGCAAAACATCAAAGTTAGCTCTCCGAAAACAAGGAACCAGTCTTTTGTTATCAACCTTACCCGAGGAAAAGTTACAGTGAAATCTGACGATACGATGATCACTGGAAGAAAACTCTTCCCCCACCGAAACATGTTCAACTAGATCCTCAGAACTAGTAAGAACTAAATCCAAAATAGCAGTACCCCTAGTGGCTTCTGATACATGCTGATACAAAAAATTTTCGAGCACCAACTTAAGAAAGTCTCTTTCATACTGATTTCCAGATGAAAGGTTCTCCCAATCAATACCCGGGTAATTGAAATCCCCTAGTATGAGAACCCTCTTTCGCTTACACATGTAGGAAATTTCATCATGCAATTTGGCGATGTAGTTTTGATCCCTATTCGGTGAATTGTAACAAACCCCAACAATAAGTTTATGACGTCTTTTGTTCTCAAGTTCAACCCATATGGTTTCAATATCACTTCTCTGCACGTTACACTCTCTAGCCTTCAAACAGGATTTCACGTATATCAACACTCCACCCCCTTTCCTATCAGATCTATTTCTCAAAAAAGTATCGTATCCGGAGATGTGTAAGAAAGATTCATCCCCATCGTTTGCCCAAGATTCTGTAATGGCTATAAGATCCAAGCCCTCCACAACTATCATAGTTTCTAAAAAATCTTTCTTATTACCCAAGCTCCTGGCATTTATTAACACACATTTTAATTTGCCCGGTGATTTAGTGTCAATCGAGAAGCCATCCAAGTCAGAGGTGGGTAATTCCCCGTCAGTACTGTTGTGATTATCATTAACTAACCCGCATTTCCGACTACGTGGTCTGAGAGTAAAAAACCTGACTTAAGACTATCGTAAACCTCCCAGACCCCCCCCCCTCTTATTTAGATGGATCCCATCCGAACGAAGCCACCTATCGGTAAATGCGGGAAGCTCCAAGAACGTGACCCCAAGTGAGGAGCAAATGTCCTTCAGGCCTATATTGAATTGGTGGATCCTATTCCTATACCCCCTACTACCCCTTGGCAGCACTGGAATCACTGCTACATCTGAACCCCCCTCCCTAGCGGATAATAGTAAATCCCGGTATTCTGACAGAGACTCACTAATATTCGCTCCTACCTGATTTGTTCCCACCCACAGAATCACCCGCAAGGGCAACTTTCGGCGATGAAAAACGTCTCGAACGTTGCCAATCTTCCCCCCAGGAAGACAACAGCGTTCGAAACCCCGAAAATCCCTACACACTCGGTTCCCAAGTTCCCTAACCATAGAATCGCCGATGATTAAACCCCTATCACTATCCCCCTCCACCTCATCCACGACCACCCATTCGCCCTCTAAAATGTCGTTGTTCGTGGAGATTGCTTCTTCATCAACAGGTGGCTCGACGACCAGAGGCTCCGTTATAACCGGGCCCTCTAACACCCTAACTTTTTCCCGTAAAGCTTCGACCTCGAGTTCCAGCCTTTTCCTATCCAAGCCCCCTTTACAATTGAAACTATCAGCTACTATACCCCTAGACCAGGGAAACCTCCCGTCGCAAGCTCTACACAACACTAGTCGCGGTCGAGGCATACTAACACTATTGCTAAAGCTAGATAATAATAATAATTAAAAATAGGAAAATAAAAAACGTTAACAGGAAATTAAAATAATGGAAAATACATTACTATGCGAAATATGCGTAAGCGATTGTACGAAAAAATTACGTAAAATAGAATGCTCAACACTAAATCACGAAGAATAAAATAAATATGTATGTAAAGAATAGAACTAGAATAGAACACTCTAAAAAAGTATTAATCTACAAAGTACAATTTTTATTTATTAGAATTAGATTATAATTGTTACTCGAATTAATCATAAAAAGTCATAAAGTTCTGGCAATTTTCAAATATAATTACAATTTTATTTTCGGACATCACGGTGTTTGTGATATAATTCTTTTATTTATTCTGGTATACTGCTTTTATCCTATAACGTACATACGGATATTTCTTCCTTCCTTTGAAAAGATCGAAATACATTCTAAAAAGGCAAAAATAGAGAATGTGATGTTTATTTTATTTCTTATGTTTTTATTTTTTGAATTTATAACCCTAGGCACAGAAAGTGAAATGGACTGGTCAGCGCTCGTTAGTGCATCTTTTCGTGCCCTCGAGGCAGATTGTTCCGAAATCGATGGTTTGAAGTCGATTCTTGTGTATGTTTCGAAACCTAACTATAGATGAACCAGATATTTTTTTATACACAGGAAATCGATCCGGAGAAAATACGAAAAGTTTTGGTGAATCATCACTATAGGAAAAGGATCGCAAAAGTGATTTTTTTTTTCTCCGTATTTACATCCGGAATCACTGACCTATGGTCATTCCGAACAAATATTGGAGTAAAAATATTTCTGAATGCAAAATACAGTTGAATTCCGTTTTAAAGAATACTGTGACAGCGAAAATTCCTTTCGGATTCCCCTAGATAAGTTTACATGGTAAAAATGCAAAAAACTTGGAATTCCTATGTATCGAAATTTCATTATAACGTAGTGATTTCTCTGGTCTCTTGGAGTTCGTTATAACGTTATTCGAATGTGATATCCTTAAAGCATGAATTTTTTTTTTTTCAAGAGTTTTTCGATCTGGTTGTTTGACGATAAAATTGAATACCTTGGTTTTATGTGCAAGTTAAAACCAGACACAGTGTATTGTCAAAATCAAGAGTAAAATACAGGGTGATTATAATATTAGACACCTAAACAAGCATTTCCGGTCATGGAATGTGTGTGGTGGAATCGTAATGGCAAAAGCGTTAGAGGTGCTTTCAGAAAGAGCACAATATCATTTCACCACTAGCAAGTTATAATATTTTTCCAACGGATTTACTGCGATATGTGCTATCAACCATCCGATGGTGTATAATTTCCTAACGTAATGAAGTGGACCCATTTTTTTTAGGAAAAATTCTAAATTACTCAAACACATAGGTGGAGATGGAAGTCTGGGGGTACGATGATGATGATGTCAATTCATATATGCGTATATACATTAGATCAGTTAACTTCACCTTTGACGATGGGGGTCAATGCCCCCCCACGCCGCCGCCCCTCGTATCTCCGCCCAAGCTCAAACACTACATTTCTGCTTCAATGGATTACATACGCTGAGCTCATTACATGGCACCTATCTCCCACCATATCTCTTCTCTCTCTCTCTCGACTCTTTTTTGTGAGTCCATCTCCTACGAATCATGCACGTGATTCCTATTGGCACCTTTGGGGGCCTACCTCATCGCCACAATTAGCGTCATTAATGTGTCACCAATGTGTTTTGTCAGAGTTTGCACCTTAACCTTTCACATTGGACCACACATTCCAGGACGAAAAATGCTTGTTAAGTGTCTTCTATCACCCCTTCAAGTTCATCCCATGAATTCTGAATCACCCTGCATACAGTTTTTCCTTTATTTTACTGTTATCCGTAAACTGATAAAATCTTGCTTAAGAAAGTTGAATATTTGTAACCTTGTATTTTCATCTCTGATTCACTGAATTTGGTGCTATTTAATAACTCCTAAAAATTATAGACACTTAAAATTTCAGCAGCTCTCAAAATGTGATACAAAGAATCAACAGCTTTATAGATTAAAAAAAAAATTTATTATATATACTTATATAGCCTTATATTTTGTACTGGAATGACACTAGATGATGTATTTTCTAAAATACTAAAAAAATTGAGAAAAGAAATTTATATAACGTGTTTCTCTCTCCTGACCATGTATTTTTCATGTATATTCAAATATATACTGGACTATAAGGGGTTATAAGTGTAGGAAAAAAAAATTTAGGTATAAAAAATTACGAAAAATGATTGGAAATGCTGGAATCAGCGTAACATGTGAAATTTAGGTTTTCCGTTTTATTTTAAATGTCGAATCTGAATATCCATGCATGGTTCAGGTTAGTGCAGTCCTTTACAACAAAGTGTCCAATTAGTATTTTGGATTTCCAAAGTCCCTGCGGGGTTCGCATTGAGAGAACAGAGAGATCTCCTCCTTCTCCTCATCCTCGATCTCCCAATCCGATGTCACGAATATCCAATAAATGCATTGTTAAGCATGTGATGATGACGTCAGTGCTCCCTGAATACTAAACGTAGTGTTTAGGCTATGCAGTAATAGAATACGGTTTGCGGGTTTCCGCATAAAATGACACACACTTTCCTGAATTCCAATTACCGGCTCTGATTATGCCGAGATTAATAGTTTGCATCGTTCTATATCGGTTTATCAAATAGTACACTAGTTTACCCATAATGATGTCGACTAGCATTCTCGGCAAGCCGCGCTTTCTCTCTCTCTCTCTCTCACTAATATTTTCCTGTATGCATACGCATCTAGCAAGACAAACAAGTCAACAACGTACAAGTATGCATGATCAACCAAGTAGCAAACCTACAAGGTGAAGAGCTCAGTTCAAACATAGTTAATACTAAATATCAATTAGATTTTGGTATTTGAATTACGTTTGTATAATTAAGTGTCATAAACATAAGCGAAGTATTGCATGTTATTATTATAGCCACTTGATTGAACTAATCTTCAGGTGGTAATAAAATTCAATAAAATTCAAAACGATCCCTAAATGCAGTATAAGTCCGACATAACGAGCACTGCTTATAACAATAATCTCGTTATAACGATTGATTTGCAAGTGATTGTCAAATAGCTAATGTTAAAAATACAAAATATATTCGGTTATAACGAGTTGAAAAATAGAAATCATTCGCTATAACGTTCAAAAAAAGAATTCTCAAAAATGCCAGTTTTTTCTTCTCTTTCGTCAAGAATTATATATGATGATTCTTATTACGGTATATGCTCCTAGTAAAAATTACTCTGAGGTACTCTATCAAAGAATGTGAACATTCAGTATTCAATTTATCTTCCTATTTTTGGGCTTCTCCAATGTACACATTGGATATGTGATGATTTTATTCGATTTTTGTCTCTCCCAGTGAATAAGAGACCACGGGACCGAAAGTTTAAAGTCGTTTCCGAATGACTGAAAAAGTCGCGCTTTCTGATGAGCTAAATATTGTTAAGTTCATACAGCCATGGAGTGATATGCGGCCCACCAAGAGTTACCATCCGACCCGTAAAAAGTGTTGCGGTAGAAAGTATCAACACTATAAATGCTCAGACTGACCACTTATTCAAAAATATTGGAAAACGTGATCAATATGGGATATTGCCATTTATCGCAAGTAATTGTCAAAGGCAAACAAGGTTGCAAATTACGGGCAAAAAAATAGTAAAAGGCAAATGAGGTCACCAATTGCAGACAAAAAAAATTGTAAAAGGCAAATAAAAGTGTCAAATTATATCAAAAAATTGTCAAATGCAAATAAAGTTACCAATTACGGCAAAAAAAATTGTCAAAGAGGCAAGTGAAGATGCCAAATACAGCCAAAAAAAATTGTTTTGATAACTTGAATTTGACTAACAACTGAAATTTATTTTTGGTGTATGAGACCAAAAATTTCAAACACAAGTGAAGTTACTAGTTACGGCCAAAAATTGCCGAAGACAAATAAAATTGCCAATTATAGCGAAAAAACATTGTCCAAGTCATTAATTTGTAAGTCATGAAATAATTTCAATTCTGGATCTCAAAAAACAATAGTAAGTTTAATTGAAAATGAAGGAAAAACGTCACATTTTATAAAAAAAAAGTTGGAACGAAAAAAATTACGGGCATGTCCCGTAAAATACAGGTCATATAACCGCTCAGTATACACAACTGTATGGGCCCGTGGACTGAAAAAAACTGTGCGCCCCTGTCTTAGAGAATAAACTGCTTTGAGACCAAAAATCAATTCATGAGTTTTGTTTATTCATTAATATTGTTACGGAGGGTAGAAATTTGAAAAGGCTTGTTAACGCATGCACGGTATACGCGTCGCATGCAATTTTTCGAATAGAAGAGCGAGATTCTATGTGAACTCGAACAGAAGATTTCGAAGAGAGAAGACGTATGTGCGATTTTCTGCTGTAGTTTAACATCACTTCTAGTTGCTGTAAATAAAGCAGGTTCTTCGTGCTCAAATCCGCCGTCTTCTGAGTTTTCACTCATCTTCAAGTCCTCTGTGAGATCCACACGACTGTACAACATTAAAAATGGTCCAAAAAACGTTTTAATGCAGATAAAGCAGCAATTTTCCTCATTTTATAATCTGACTGAATGAATTCCCTTATATAGAGAATTTCGTTATAACGAAAATTTTCCTCGTGATTGGAATTGGAAACTGCCGTTATAACTGGCTTTTACTGTCCAATTTTGAGACTAAATTTACAGCGATTAATCTCTGTGTAAAACCAATTCATTATAACAAGAATCATTTAAATTTTTTTTCCTTTCTACTACTACTACTAAATCCCACATGTACCTCGTCCACATTCCTCGGCGGAACTTCAAACGAATTGGTACATGTTGGAATGCACGTGTAGTGAACATAACGAAGTTTGTTACTGTGTAATGCTTATTATGTGTAGTACTGCCATCTGCCATCAATTGTTGCAAGTATGAGTGACGTGTAACGATTGAATAATTGTACCGCTGTAGGCCTGTTGCTCTCTGTGGCGAGACTTTAACTGGGAGATTTTCTCGCACTTGCGCTTCGAAGTTGGGTACTCCTTTCAACTACTGAAAATTTTCCTAACTAATGCTCCAAAAACTCTTACACCGTAATTATTCAGAGAACTCCGAAAATTTTTTTTCTTCCTAATCAAATGACAAATCAAAGTTCAAACACGAACCAAAATTTCGATTTCTTCAAAAGAAAGATAAAACTTTACATTCTGCGAATTCCATACGATGAAAGTTTCGTAATGGAACTCCGTGGAATCAAAACTAAAATTTGCCCGAATACTTTCAATAATATTGAATAAATATTTCGAAAGGATTTTTAAGTTAAAGAAAAATACATTGATATAATTTCATTTTTGAATCTTTCGAAAGAGTGAAAATAATTGTTGTTTGTGAAAAATCAATGACTTATTTTCAATTGAATTCCAAATATAAAATTCCAGTATTCGTTACACATGAATAAAATAATCTATTCATTGCCTCCAGCTGTTTTTTTTTTCCTACAATTTCGCACACACACAACTTGTCAAACTTCATTATCTTGCAAAGAACATTTCTTCACTTGAAGCTCCCGAGAATTTATTCAATGCGAGTTTTATTTAAAGTGTGTCATGTGCTTTTTACAATACAAAGAATAAATCTTTCAAAATCGAAAGCTTCACATGAAGGAATCTGAAAATTCGTTGATGCTAAATATTGCCGCTGTTGTGGTCGAGTGGTCATAGTGATAGACTCGCATCGCGAGTACACCAGGTTCGAACCCCATCGGCGGAAGTGGTGGTCGGCTGAAGTTGGTTTTCCATGGTTCCTAACTTCGAGCCAATCTCCCCGTTATAAAGTCTCGCAATAGAGAGAGACAAACCTATACGGTACTAGTAGAGAGCAACATACAAATAATCGATCATTTCACTCACAATTTCAAATATAGATGGCAGCACAATCAGAAAAGCACTCGCGACTGTTAGGTACACACACTTTGTTCCAGACTCTGCCACAAAGCTGGACTGGAAGTGAAATAGTTCGGTGGCTGAATCCTGGCGTTCATTAATTCATGATGCTAAATATTGAACTGCACTTTAGAAAAATGAAAATGCGTCAACGATTCCGGAACAATATTGTTTTAATAAAGCTGCCAATTTCAGCCAAAAAAAATGTGAACGGCGAGTAGTTGCCAGCTCAAGTGAAAGAAATTATCAAAGGCAACAAAAGAGTTGCCAATTCAAGTGAAAATAATTGTCAAATGCAAGTAGTTGAAAATTTAAGTGAAAAATATCGTCAGACACAAGTAAAGCTACCAATTTAAGCGACAAAAATTGTAAAAGGCAAATGAAGGTGCGAAATAAATTCAAAAAAGTATCAAAGGCAAGTGAAGTTGCCAATTTCAACCAAAAAATATAGTCAAATTCAAATAAATTTGCCAATTCAACCGAAAAATTTCAAAGGCAAATAAAGTTGACAGTTGCAGCAAAGCAAAAAAATTTTTGTCAAAGGCTTCAATTTATGTCACGAAAATAATCTCTATTCACGATTTATGTAAGTCGCACGTAACCGAAAAATTAAAAAAAAATAATGCAAAACTTCCACAAAACCAAATTTTGTACGCAACATTTTCTTCGAGGAGTTTTGTTATTTAAAAACAAACACAAAACAATAACGTGTGGAGGGAAAAAATAATTCTATATTTTAAAAAAGAAATGCAGTATTCCCCCGTATTAGCCACATGCCAGAAAACATTGAGGGAGACCAGTCAAGGGAAATTCGAAACAGTTTTTGGAAAATTCTTAAATATCTTGATAAGAGTCCATTGGCCGAATTTAGAGATTTAGATTGGTTTTTTTTCTTTTCATTTCTCCCTTTTGACCCCTTAGGTTGGGGTTATAGTAGAGCGAAGAGGTAAGCGGCACGAGAATAACGACTAGGGAAAAAAATGCGTAAGGGCGGAGGAAGAGACGTCCGCGCATAGTAAAAGAGGAATATGATAGAGAAAATGGTCGGAGGGGTTCTGAAATGTTAGGGTATGATGATGATTCCCCGCAGAAGAGGGTAAGAAAAAAAAAGGGGAGAAACGGACCAAACAGTAGATAGCGGAAATCAGCACATTGAGGTGAAAACAAGCCAGATGGTTCAAGCCGCGCACCTCGTTGAGCGGCCTCTTTATCTTCTTTGTCCCGTTGCTCGAGTATGTAGGCCTACGGTTTAGAACAAAACAATACAATTGTTTTCGTCGCTAGTGTTATGCACTCCCGTACCTCGTGGTCGCCTGACAATGTGTTCGGCCTTGATTACTTTAGCCCATGGTCTCCCAAACTTTTTGTTTCATCGCCCCCTTCATCAGAAATTTTTTCCTCTCATCGCCCAACAACTCAAGTAACCCCATAGGATCCTATGTTAAATCAGTACGTTCTATCGCCCCCTTGGACCATTCCATCGCCCACCAGGAGGCGATATTGCCCACTTTGGGAAACACTGCTTTAGCCCCTCGGAAACAACATTAAAAACAAAAAAAAATTATTATTCCATGAAAATTAGTGATTAAAAAAAATAAATCAAATGGATAGTATGTGTTGAAAGGAATGATGTTTTTATTTTGTAAATTAAGTTCGAAATATCTCACACTTTCGGGGGGAATAAATCAAGTACTTTCATGAACAAAAAAAATTTTTTTCCTAATTAATGAAACCGACGTTCCCAATCGGGAACATTGATTGTTAAAAGGTTAAATAGTGCAAGATGTATTTACGAAAATTTTCAAATTCCCTCCAATGGAGAAAAAAATTTATTTAAATCTGCAAACATTTTTATCTTTTCAGACTTCTCTTTTGTTAACTATCTTACCAGAGCATAAGTGCACATTGTATGAAGATGCGTCAATTCTATCAAATTTTTTTCATGAGCCATTTTTTCGAAATGATACAGATTGACAAAAATCATTTTATATTTCAGAATTGAAAATTAATGAAACTGACGTCTACATTCATTATATTTTACCCGGTCATTTGACCGCTGAAAATCTTTGGATTTATATATAAAAATATCAAACTCCTATAAAATAATTTCTTTCTTAAATAAATCTCAATCGCTTACGATGTGAAGAAAACGATAATTTGCATTATTAAATTAAGATCATATCTTCATTTAATAATCAAGCTTGAAAAGAGAAATCTTCCAAACGCAAGGGAATTTCATGGAAGAAAACATTTTTGCGTGTTAAGCTCAATTTCCAAAACTAATAAAAAAAGAAATCTTCCCGTTTCATCCACTTTAACGAAAAATACGTTTTTATTTAATAATAAGTTAATGTAATTAAAAAAATTCATATTTTTGCATATAAACAAAATTTCTGTTGAAATTTAATTAGTTTGGGTAGACATCAATGTTTTTTCCTCTTAGAAGAAATTATGATAAACATGGGAAAAAAACATAAATGAAGGTTTATAGTTGTTCAGCCATGTTTAATAATAACGAAACATTTCACTGACATTGACTAATATTCATAAAGTTTTTTTATGGATCTACTAAAGTCACATTTTTATGATACGCGGTAAGAAGCTAAATTTCAAGTAAGTTAGATAAAAAAAAGATACATATTATTCTTTAGTTAAAGAAAGAAAACACATTCTCTCAAGAATAAAAATCTACCGAAAAATGTATAATTAGCGAATAAAAAAAGTAGAGATGTAATTAAACAGATATTAACTTTGTTTGCTTAAGCATACAAATTTTACAATGAAGATTCTTTCTTTAAAGTTGGAAAAAAAAAATCTGAAAAAAATAACACTTTTGAAATCAAAAATTTCCCATAAAAGGAGAAAAACTAAGGTTGGCGAATATACCGACGTTGCGTGAGATAATGACTCTAGCAGCTTTAGTTTGAAAAATATATTATTCATACATGAAAAGAAATTAGGGATATGATTTTTCACAACATAAGCTAAGGTGAATTACTTCAAAAACCTTTCCCTAAGAATACAGTTGTTAAATGTTATACGAAGAAAAGAAAAAAAATCTATCTCTTTTATATCTGTGCATAAGTTGGGATTAAAAGCAAAAAGAAACGTTTAAAAATAAAATTAAAAAAAGAAAAAACTTTTGCGAAAAGAATGAGTTCGAGGATGAAATAAAATCTGTTTCGAATCATATGCTTAAATGAATTTTGTGGTGTAAACCCTTAGAAAAAAAATTAACTTTCGTGTAGAAAAGGATTTTAATGGAATTTTTGTTCTCTTCTTATTTCTATATATTCATTGTTTCCTTTCTCATTTACAAATGTTATAACGCCGTATTACTTAAGCCGTGTGTTCGGTATCCGTTCGCCGTTTATCAATCAGTTTCTGGTGGAAAAAAAAGTTATCAAATTTTGTTTTTTGAGATGGAGTACAAAGATCTGTGTAACTGAGCATTAGTTCCGCGAATTCATAAAGACCTTCGGAACTCATTCGGGAAGATTTAAAATTCTTCTGAATGGGAAAAGGAATTTTTATCTTTTATCAAAAGTGCTGCATAAACATTTTTTCAAAAATTTTCAAAACATTAATAATACAATTACCATCTACATATAACTAATTTTTGAAGTGTCGCATTAAAAACTTTTAATTAGCGATTGCCATTTGAGCAATTAAAGCTACTTTAGATAATTTCCTCTGCAACTGACAAGAGAATTCTTTCACAACAAAAATGTTCTAGATCAATTCACCCTTTTATACGTTTTGAATCCGTTACCTCTTTTTTTCCCTCTTCATTGAAAACACCGTTTTAACAAAGTGATTAACGGTCTATTTTCATCGACATGACCGCGAATGTATTCGCTCATCTGACATGAACTGACCTTTCGATTAACGTCATTTCCCTACTAACAACAGCATAATGTGATGGAGCATCGAATAAAAAAGAGATGGAGAGGAGGACTTTGTTAAAACATTTGCCCAACCCACAAAGATATGCGATCACATTATATCTTTTCGTCTTCAAGAGATGCTCCATTCGTAGGTGAGGGGAAAGTATCTAAAAAGATGTAAGCGTATATGAGGGAGCGTCCAATAAATTAGAGGTGGTTTTGTAAAAGTTACTTGCAATTGAAAGAAATGACTGAATCTACATTTAATTGTCCAGGAAATTATTCCTTGAGTGATTGTAACTTGAGTAATAATGTGTTGACTTTAATTTGAAATAATATAAAATGTTAATTAACTTAATGCCACTGTTACAGCCGATTCAAAATTTGGCCCATCACTGCCATGTAATATAGTGATGTGAAAATTCGGAGATTCTAGAGGTAAGACATTGGATTAAAATTAGAACATTTTTTTAAATTTTAATATTTCCATTTTCAAATTAATATCCCGGAGACTATCTAAACAACTATGACATATATAGAGAAACATGTTACCTCGAAACCAGAATGTACCAAAAAAACTGACGTGCAGAACAATCTAAAAAGATTTTAAGATAAATAAGGAAAAATAACTCTTTTGTGTAAAAACTTTGTTATGGGAATTTCTACTACAGAAAATTCTCAACTAGCTGAGGGCCCATTGCAGAATAATGCAGAATTCTGCGTGACAGCATGTTACAAAACAGCGTCATAATATATGTATAGGAAAAACCAAGAGCCATCAAAAAAGCTACAATTCGAATTGATGGAACGAGTTTTTCCCACGACATACATCATGTCGTGTTATAAAAAAAAATTCAAATTACTGGCTACAGCAAATATAGTACAGTAATTACATTTTGGGAATGTTTTAACAACTTCTTTTCAATTGAAATACCCAACACTATTTTACCACAAGAGAATCTTATTTTAGTGAATTTCTCACTCTTGATTGAAAGGGGGAATGAAAATGAAAAATGGGTATTTCTATAAGAAAAATGAAAATACATTTCTTAATATCATTTTCGTTTTTTCTTTCTTTGTGGGGGGGGGGGGGGGTGTTCATATTGAAAGAAAGGGTTATGTCAATCATTCATAGAGAACCATTCATTTCCAAGCAATTTGTGTGATGTCTTCTTACACATTTTAATATTGAATTTTAATTGAATGAAACCAGTTTTTGTATCATATAGAGAGACAAGTTCTTCTCACATTCTCTCTCTCTACGATATGCATTGAACTTTATAATTAAAAAATGTTCATGATTCTCTGAAAAATGAAGATGAGTATATTATAAATTAACTATGCATCTGAAGTAAATTGCAAAAAAAAAGTTTGCTTCAGCAATTTAGGTGCAGTGAGTGCGTGTATTATTCAGAATCTATGAATATGTAAATATTTGAGTCCTAATACATGCAAAAAATAACCGCCAGTAAGTGCATAGAAACCTTCTAGTAATATGAAAGTTCAAGTAAATGAAAAATAATTGTTGATTCCTACAACTCATACTAATTGAAATGTAATCTGTTTTTACATTTTTCGAAAGTTTAGAAATTATGGCTTTGTGAAATATGTGTTACAAGTGTCAAAACTCATCGTGCAAATGATGATATATGTTTTCACGTGTCTGGTAAATTCATCGAGATAAGTGTAGAATTTTTGAAAGCATTGTGGTGATTTGATGAAATCATCAATTTGATTGATTTTATTTGCAGTAAGCTTTATCTAAATACATGTGAGGGCCAGTCAAAAAATAAGACTGGTTAGTAAAGTTTCAGCTTGATATGGTCTGCTCTGATAAACTTTTCAGAACTGAATGGGGACTTCATTGGCATACAATATAATATGCATCCTACCATGCTGACTTTGGACCTTGGTGAGTGTAAAAAATATATATATACATCTAAATTAAATTGAAGCAGCAGGTGCAACCTCAAATAGTAAAGGCAGAGGTAATTTCAAAAGGTCTGTCAAAAGGCTGATTAACAAGGGCAGAAAGGTGAATGAGGAGCATTTGGAAATAGGCCATACCAAAGTAAACTTTGATGTGGTTTGAGAAAAATAAAATCACTCTAATTTTACCTTGACTGGCCTCATTATATCAACACCTGATCTGAACTTTAATGTCTTGTGCCCTCAGTTAAATCTACATTGAATGGTCTTTAAATCTTCTTCTTCCCAATTTCATATGCAAGAACAATAAGCATCTTCTAAAACCTTTACATTGCATGAAAATCAAAATGCTTCATGATCTTTGTGTTAGGCCACTTAGGAAAATATTAGAATGACTAACTTCAATCAACAAATACCTTCATTGATTAGTTACTCAGAATTATCATAAATGTATTTTTTCCTTTAATTGCCATTACAGTAGAACCTCATTATAATAGATCCTATTATAATGGATGCTATTTATAACAGACAGTTAAAAAACTGTAATAATAATAAAGGGTGCAAATTTTTATCTGACAAGTTTTTTTATATTTCCAAGCCAATGATTGAACATCAATCGTTGTGTAAATATGCATAAACATGGATGAGCTTCATGGCTCATATCCTAACATAACATAATTTATTTGCCCCCAATCTATTACAATAAAACTATACAAAATAGAGTTTACAATTAAATTACATATTTTACAATATTTGCAAGAAAATATAGAGAGAGAGAGAAAGAAAAAATTATATTTGAATTGATATGGTAGAACAGTTAATTCATAATGTGATGAAGAAAGCTGGGACAGGGAAGGGAGCAGTAGCTAAAAACTAGTACAGTCAAATCCTGTTTTAATAAATACTGTTATAACGAAAATCTCACTGTAACGAAAACTTTTCTACTCTTTAAATAAGTTTACATAGGAATAATGTATTGCAAATTCCGATATTACGAAATGAAAAATTTGTTACAATGAATTCAAAAACAAGTTTCTCTGAAAATCAACAAAACAGTATGAAACGTTCCAAAAATTGTCATGTAAAATCGGTTTCAAAGAATAAACTTGCTAAACTGTTGAAGAAATTTTAACTATATGATGAGTGGAAAAGAAATAAAACCTGCGGTAAGATAGTGCTACGCATTAGGAAAGTTTCATATTTCTTCTGTTGCAAAATGAGTAACCTCGAAAGGAAATGGTTTTCGATTAAAGATAAGCTTAAAACATTTTTGAAGTTGATGCTGGAGTAAATAAAAACAATGTGGCATTAAAATATTACACATTTCTCTGTCTGTTCTTTCAAATTTCGGACAAAGTTGGAATTTCAAATTCAAACAGCAGTCATAGCATCCCACAGGAAAAAAGACTAGGCATTCTCAAATTTTCAAGATGTGGGTGTAGCTCTCGTTACAGGACATTGTTCAAGACATTTTCCAGAAACATACACAGTTGCAAGACATTCATTTCCGAAATGTGCTTGTTACCAACCCACCCATATGAGGAAAGACTTTGAAATTAGCATGTGGTTTTGGATGTGACCCTTTCAAACATTGCACGTGTTTGAACACGTATATACAAAAGCAAAAGAAAAATGGATTATTTTCTTCAAATATGTTCAGTAAGTGAAACTTATTCAATGCCTATAATATTGATTTGAGTTGCTTTGAGTTATTTTTGAAATTTAAATTCATATTCTTTTTATTATCTAGAACATAAATATTTTTTCCTTGAAATCAAATTCAAGTTTTCAAATAAAGTTTCATTCAAATAAAGTTTTTAATTAATGTTAAAATTCATAAAATCAAAAATTCCTTTATAATGAAATTCTATTATAACAATGAGATTTTTTCAGTTCGTTATAACAGGATTCGACTGTATACCACTCACCAGCCAGAAAAATTACGATTAATGCAATTTAGATGTTACTGTAAATGTCATAAATCAGTTATTATACATGATAACCAGTTATTTTGTATACTTATCCTCTTGGTAATTTTGATAACTTTATCACTTTTACCGACGAATATGCATTATACCCAAGTGTCATTTGTAAATTTGATAAATATTGAAAACACAACTTTTACCAGAATTATGCATAATAACCAAGCGTCATTGGTAAATTTGATAAATACTTGTAATTTATCACCTTTATCTGACATTATTAATGTAGTTCTCAAACTTTTGTCACCTGCATCTCCCTTGCCTAATTCATGGTCCATCGGCAGCTCCCCAGAATAGCTTGGCAGATATTTTCATATATAAAAGAACCGCTTCAAAGCATAAATAGGCATACAAAAATAAATATCTAGAGCTCACTGCAATGCTCCTAGGAGCTGCGACACACACTTTGAGAAACACTGTCATGGTGAATGATATATATGAAAAAAAATTCCAAATGAGTCTAATTTGTGTGATGAATATAGTGGAACCCGGACATAATAATAACGAATTTTACTATCGAACCTCAATACAATGATACAATACCTATATGATTCATCACGTTTAACAACATGACACTTGGGGATTATGCATAATCACACTTAAAAGTAATTAATTTAGAGAAATTCATCAAATGTACCAATGTTGCTTGGGTATACTATGTATGATCGCCCTTCAATTAGAGCAATTTATCAAATTTACTAACAATGCTTGGGTACTGTACATAATTGTCAGTAAAAGTGATTAATTTAGAGAACTTCATAAAATTTACCAATGACGCTTGGGTACTTTGCATAACCACTGGTAAAATTGATAAATTTGGGAAAATTTATATAATATAAATTTATCAAAATCACCAAAATGCTCTGCGATTATGAAAAATAATTGGCTATACATATAAATATAACCAGAGAGAGATTCATCACATTTACCGTAGTATACATACGTACAACATCTTTCTCTTATTCAACCTATTTTTAAGGCTGTTCTTTTTATTTGATATATAATAAAAAATTTCTTCAGCGAACCTGTACTTTGATTTATACCTTGTTGCATACACACACTTTCTGCATTTACACACTTTCTATAAGAATTTATTTGTTATATATAAACTAGAATTTCATTAAAATGGAAAACTTTTATTAGTTCGCGATAATGAGGATCTACTGTACTTATTTTCACACATAAAGAGTCTTCTATCAATACCAGCATGAAAAATTTAAAAAATTAAACTACCCATTTCAGATCCCAATATTATCTCTCTCTTTCTCAAACATCTGTTTTTTTATTTCTCTCTGTCGATATAATTTTTTTAACCTCAGGGAGTCCAGCCTCGACTTCAATGATAACACACACACAATCACCGAAGTCAAGGCCAAGTTCCATGAGGTTAAAAAAATAATAATGTCTACAGCGAGAAAATAAGCAATAGCTATGTTTGTGCAGCCAGGTTCTGAAAGGGTTATTATACGTTCTATGTTCTTTTTTTGGACAATGAATTAGAGATTATATCTAGTTACTAATATAATAACCACACTTTTTATATGCATCAACTACTAACAATATTAATTTTTCTTTTTCCTATGACTTAAACAATTAAAAAAAATTCAAATGCATTAATATAATTATTCACTTGTCCATTGGTTTTAATGATCACTTTTATGTGTACTCATTCATGACGCCTACCATATTACGCTTTATTTCTATAATGAAAGAAACAATTTACCACATTTAAATTCTGATATGAGATTATGTTGTATTGAAAGAATAGAAAAGAGTATTCTCACTTGAAAAAATACCAAATGTTTAGAAAGTAAAATGATAAAAAATATGTTAATTAAATAAATTAATTTACTTAGCCAATAATCTCTGCATATCAATAGAAAAATAATTACTTATATAAAAAAGTAGGAGATACTGGAATTCTAAATATGATCCAATTCTTCTGCAACGTTTTTAACACCTCAGGTCTTCATTCTCAGCATACCAAAGAAAAAATAAACAGAAAATAAAACAAAAAAATTTATGCATCTAAAGCAAGTGTGCCCAATCTGCACACACAAGACAATAACCTCCTCAAGCCTCAATGTCATTTTGATTTTGTTTTTTATGTTTGTTTTTAACTGTGAAATTGCTTGAAATTAATTTATGCTGATAGATGGGTATGAATATGTTACTACCAAATGTTTGAATATGTTAGAAATGTTAGCAGAGGAGGGGAGTCAGATATTGGTAGTAAACATGAATATGTTCACTACCAATATCTAGAACTAACTTTTAGATCTCTGTGAGCATTTCCTTTAGCAAGGTGGACTGTTTTTAACCTTTAAATGCATAGTTTAAGCATTTATTACTGCAATCAGTTTGAAAATAAAAAATCAGGATCATCTTTGCAAGATGTGAAAAAAGGGTTAATGAATCGTATACACAGTATGTGAATAGATTGGGACATGCCTTGAAACTTTATTTAGAATCAAGACAAATCAATACATTAGAAATGTTGAAGGACCTGTTGGTAGTAGATAGGGTTGAGGATAATTTGAAAAAAGGAGGTCAATCAAGTCTCATATCTATCTAAAAGAAACAAAAACTTGGTTGACGAGTAATGAGTTGGCTAGAGAATTGGATAATTTTGTATTAGCAGTCAAACTCTGTATTCAAACTATATTAACGGTAGACTAGAAGTTCTGATGGTAGGTCTGGGAAAATTGTTAATGAAAGTTCATCCGTGAAACCAGCCCAGGGTAGAGCTGTTATGTGTTTCAAATGCAATCAGGAAGGCCATATTCGAAACATTTGCCCAAAAATAAACACAATTGCGAAATCTATAGTCAAGAGCAATGACGAGGTGGAATAAGCATGTGCTCAAGTGAAAAGTACCATGGAACTGATGGGTGAGATAGTAGACTGGTGAACAGATAGGGTTTACCGAAGATTGAATTGGCAATCAGTTTGGTGAAGTTTCAGGGCATTGTGGACAGTGGCGCCCAAATTCCAATGTTACAACAGTGTTTGGTTCCCAAGGAATATCTGTAGAATTACACTGCTGGCCACCGTAAATGCAACACCCTGAAGGAAGCATGCAAATAATATGAAATTTACAACATGCATTAGCGGAGGTGAGATATGCAAATGATTAGAATTTCAGCGCAGACGCACATCACGCGCGCCTGTGGCGCCACTTCAAAGCGCTATTTAAGGCTTGGAGATTTCGACGATTTGAAGTACGGCAATTGTGTTTTTCTTGTGTTTTTTTCAAAAAAACGATCAATTATGCCTCGTAGAAAACAGCGATCATCTTTTGATCAAGTATCCGAGTTCGACAGAGGAAGGATAGTGGCCTACCGAGATTTTGGATTATCTTTCAGGGAAATCGGTAGTCGTGTTGGACGAAACCAGACAACTGTAATGCGGATATGTGATCGTTGGATGCAGGAGGGTATGACGGACCAAAGTGTTCGATCGCATCCACCTCAGTGCACCACTTCACGTGATGACAGGCGTATTGTGCGTATGGCAGTGACGGATTGCTCAGCCACATCACGAACCATAGCACAGCACATTCAGTCTGTACCGCATCATCCAGTGTCTGCGCGTACCATTCGACGCCGTTTACAGCAGAGTGGTCTGTCCGCAAGACGTCCATTGCTTCGTCTACCCTTGACGCAGAACCACAGACGTCTCCGCCGCCAATGGTGCGATGAAAGACGGATGTGGACGGCACAATGGAATGAAATTGTCTTTACTGACGAGTCACGCTTCTGTCTGCAACACCACGATGGTCGGATTCGAGTCTGGAGACACAGTGGAGAGAGGATGCTGAACAGCTGCGTTATGCACCGCCACACTGGTCCTGCACCGGGTATTATGGTATGGGGAGGTATTGGATATCACTCTCGCACTCCTCTAGTACGCATTGCCGGTACTTTAAAAAGCCAGCGCTACATCTCCAAGGTGTTGGAGCCAGTTGTCCTTCCTTACCTTCAGGGCTTGCCCACAGCCATATTTCAACAGGATAATGCGCGACCACACGTGGCACGCATTGTCCAAAGGTTCTTCGTCAATCGCCAGATTGAATTGCTTCCCTGGACAGCTCGCTCTCCGGATCTTTCGCCGATAGAAAACATGTGGTCCATGGTTGCTCAACGATTGGCCCACATTACATCCCCAGCTGCCACACCAGATCAACTTTGGCAACGCGTGGAAGCTGCTTGGTCTGCTGTACCCCAAGAACACATCCAAAGTCTCTTTGAATCAAGTGTGGCAGCGGTGATCTCCAACAATGGCGGCTACTCTGGCTACTGATTTTGGAAGGAACCACACTTCACAGAAGTCTATAAATTTAATCATTTGATGCTTGGTCAACATGTTATCTACAAAATAAATATTGTTGCGATATCTCTTGTCTTTCTTGGTGTTGCAATTTGGGTGGCCAGCAGTGTAGATGGTAGGAATTTGTTTTGAACCACAAGTAGAATCAAAAATAGTTACAGTGCCCTTAAGTTTGTGGCCGGAGGAGGAAATAATATTCTTTGTAAACATTCACGTAGCAGTGACTGAAAATCATGTATGAACAAAATTGCATTGATAACACCTCAGGTGTATAGATTGTTAAAGGATCAGAAAATAAAGCACCTTTGAGAAGACTGATTTTTTCATACCAGGTAGTGGCTATGGGTCTAAGAGAAGAAATTACAGGCTAAATGAGCAGGAAGAGGGTGAGGTCATGGTGGAATCAGCAGACGTTACAATGAAAGGTGCTGATGCTGTGCTGGTAGTTCCTGGGGGTCCAGTGGAAAGCAAAAGTGTTGAGGTGCATCGGGAAGAAGATAATAATAACCCATTATCTGACTGAGAAGTTTAGGCAAGAACAAGCAGGATATGAATCCCTGACAAAAAGCATTTCAGGAAGCCAGACTGGGGAAGAAGGGATATTATTTGCATACTAATATATTGCATCACATAAGGTCCGTAGCTAGCCAGAAGTGTAGTCAGTTGGTGATTCCGAAGTCCCAGAGAAAGGAAATTCTCAAATTGGCTGACGAAACTTTGAAGGGTGGTTATCTGGGTTATAAGAAAACCAGAGACCCAGAATAGCTTTATCCGTTTGGTGGGATAGCTTGTTAGCTGATGTTAAAAAAACTGTGTGAGTCATGTCATGATCATCAGACGTGTTGGAGAAAATGAATGTTAAAAATAGAGCACCAATCGAAGCTGTAAGGTCAGAGTTACCATTTCAGGAGGTTAAGATGTGTTAGGGCCCATCGAGCCCAAGTCATCGAGAGGGCATAGTTTTGTGATGTGATTGTATGATGGACTAACACAGTAGGTGGCCAGGAGCTATACCACTTATATCTTTAACTGCTAAGGCTGCTTGTGATGCGTTTGTCCAAGTTTTCACGAGGATTGAGATACTAAGAATTACAGCGATATATAATGCAACTAATTTTTTGGCAAATCTTAAGCATGAATTTTTGAATAGGCCAGAGTGCTGCCCTAAGATCTCTACTTTGAGTTTATAATTGAATGGACTTAAGGACGTTTCTTTGGAAAGATGAAAACCATGCTGTGCATCACGATTCGTAGTCATGGAAGAACATGGGATAAACAATTACATTTTAATTTTGGACAGAAAGAAAAATAGAAATGTATGTTGTGTACTGTATTATCTGCATTTTATGCATTTCTATGCTATTTGCATTTTATGCATTTCTATGCTATTTGAATTTTATGCATTTCTATGCTATTTGCATTTTATGTATTTCTATGCTATTTGCATTTTATGTATTTCTATGCTATTTGCATTTTATGTATTTCTATATTTATTTGCAAATTATGTGTTTCTATATTGTTTTCAAATGGTGTACTTTTTGGTAATTTACATTCTGATAATGGCTCAGAGTAATATGATGAATGAACCTTGGTTATTTTGGTTAATGAGTTTACAAATTATGGAAAACAATTATAAATAGCATTACAATTATGCAGAATAACAGTAATTGTAAACTGGGGGGGAGGTGTCATGTAAAGGGCCTCAAGTGCAAGAAAGAACTGATCGTGGGGGGGGGGGGGACTGCGGGGGAATAAATTCTAGTTGGGGGTGGAGGAAGAGAAAAAGAAGATACAAGATACATAGGGGTGCTTCTGGTGACAAATGCCAGAAGGTTTTCTCATTATTATGTGTATTTGTGCTTCAGATAGAGAATGTTGTTTTTATACTCAGCTTTTAAAATGAATAATTAAATATTGTTAATGTTTAAAATTATGACTGGAGTTCATATATTAGATCAGTGACATAGTTCATAGTTCATCAAGGAAGGAGTTCATAGTATCTGTAACCATCATCGTTTTATCCTTCCAAACCCTCCCTCCCCCCCCCCCTCCAATGACATAACTGTCATGCTTAAGATCAGTATTTCTGATCTTAAGCATGACAGTAGATGCTAATATCAAAGCTAATAAAGCTAAGCTTTATAAGATTTTTGAGAATCAGCATTAATGAAGTGCTCAAATTTGTGTCTATCCAGTTCAGTATTCACCACAAATCATCATATAACAATATATCTCATTTTATTCATTACAGTTACTTGTAAATGTCATGTACAACTGTGGAAATATAGATGCCATGCTCGCGGGCCAACAATGTATACAACAAGAATGATTGATTATATTTAAAAAATATATGTGTATATATATATAATGTTTTGTCTTCATAAAAATTTTGTCTAATCTCCCCTGCTGTCATGTCGCTCTAGTGGAACATTCACTTCCACACCGTTCATATCTTTTTTTAAAAAGACTTGACATCCTAATCTAGACCTGAAGGGAAAAAATATTAAACATTGACATTAAAGTACATAATCGTGTCATGAAATTTGGTTAGTAAAATTTCAAGAAAGTGGACAGAAGATATATACAGTGGATACTGCTTATAATGTTCATATTTGTATCATTTTCCAGCTTAGTATGACTAATTTTCAAGGTCTCAACTCTTACTAACACCCATCAAATTTGAAGTATTTTCCCACTTAAGTTTTTTCAAAATAATTTTTTGAAAAGCATTACAAGCAGGATCCACTGTATATGTTTTAAATATTATTCAGTAATACAAGGAGTGACCTGTAAGAAGAGTGAGTCACCCTTCTTTCTTAAAATATGAACAGCATGATGTGCTGCCACATGAGCATTATTTTTTTCCCCATGTTATTTAATATCTGCGTTTGTTTTTTGAAATTTCTTGCAGGTGTTTGTTCACGTGGTAGCTGTAACCTAAGAGTTTTTGGTGCATTGCATAATGGAGGTAATGGAGCAGAGAATTAATATGGAATTCTATTTCAAATTGAGTAAAAACTACAACGGAAACCCGCGAAATGCTGCAAAATGAGTATGTAGATGATGCTGTATCTTGTGAGACAATACAGTCAAACCTCGTTAATGAGTCACTCTTGGGAGAGCAAAAATATGACTTAGTAAGCGGAGTGACTCATTAAGCGGAGTGACTCGTTAAGCGGAGTAAGTCATAGCTGTGCTAATTCTAAATGGGAGTTCCAAAAAGTGACCCGGTAAGCGGAGTGACGTGTTAATCGGGTGACGCACTAGCAAGGTTTGGCTGTATTTCATTGATTCGCATACTTTTGTGAAGGTCATGAAAGTGTCAAAGGTGAGCATAGTTGTGGGAGATTTATGAAGAATAGAACAGCAACAAATGTTGACAGAGTTTGGCAGTTATTGTTACTAGATCAGCATTTGTCCATCTGAATTATACAGAAGAATTGCATCTTTTATGTGAAATTGTTCAAAGTACTGTGACCAAATATTTGGGTAAACACAAACTTTGTGCAAGGTTTGTTCCTCATCACCTAAGCAACGAACAAAAACAACACTGAATGGAGTTGTTGTGGAGACTTCATCAATAATGGATAATAATGCCACATTTTTATAGTCAATCTATACTGGAAACAAAACTTGGTGTTTCCAGAATGATCCACAAATTGAAATACTTCATCTCCATACACATTCTGCTGCATTTCATGGGTTTCTGTTGCAGTTTTACCCACTTTGAAAGAAAATATTCCATATTGTTTCTCTACTCCATAATGCAATGCACTAACAACTCTTGCATTACAGCTACCACATGAACAAACACCTGCTGAGAAATTTCAAAAAACAAGCACAGATGTTAGGTAACATAGAAAAGAATGTAACACTCATGTGACGCACGTCAGGCTGATTTTCGAAAGGAGGGGTGATTCACTCGATTTACCAGTCACACATTGTAGAAAACTCAGTAATTACTTCAATATGAAAAACTCTGTTTACATACATAAGATTTCTTAACCTGCTCTGATCATCTATCAGCGATTGCAATATTATAGAGCTTGTTGAAAATTAAGTTTTTAAAAAAAGTGATGAAAAATTATGTAGGCCTACTTCAACCAACCATGATATAACAATTCCTCAACGAATATGCTTCAAACTAGTTTTACATTAAATAATAAAGCACAATCTATATTTTACTAGACAGTATAAACAAATATGAAATTTTCTGTGAGGTTACACAATTGAATAAGGACCACTGATCTTCCTACGTTTCTATCAGCACAAATATGCTTTTCAAATAACACACTTTAATTAAATTTGATTCGATAAGAAGCTTACCAAGCTTGTATTTGTAAATATGATAATCCATCCATTAATTACTTAATTAACTGAACATAATTATGGTCCAAGATTATGATTCCGAATGGTAATGTTAGTTTTGTTCGCACATGTTGATACGTGTGAAGAAAGACAAGTGATAATGTTGTTATGAATGTTTATTTCTTCTTCACATTATTTTAATTTTTTATGGCAAAATATGTGTAGTGCACGTATCACATGCAGGAAAAAATAATTAATTGGTTTAAAGAAGCTACAGAAAAGTTTTATAAACATTTTTATAAAACTTTTCTATATTTATCAGCAGATCCAGGAAGTTCAGGCACTAAAAATGGGCAAAAAGGCACTACAAAAGGCATTTATAATTTATGGAAAAAAAACTAAAACTAAGGTATTAAGGGTCTATAAACTAGCTGAAAAATTGGTTGCTTTATTCCCCTCTACTGCTGTAATTATTGTTTATAATAACTGCATTATAATGCAAGTTAAACTCATTTCAAGCCCAAAATAAAATGTCAGGAGACCCCTCATTATTAGTCCAATTCCAGGACCACAATTACCAGAGGTGGAGCCTGCAGAGAAAATGACCTGTGGGACTACTTGAAGTTGCGAATAATTCTCGTTCATTTGTTACATTATTTGGAATGATCATTATCATTTCTATAGTTGAAACATAGCTACCTTGTTCGAATATAGTAAGAAAATTAGCTTCTTTTTATATTACCACGTATGCAGGACTCCTTCAAGCACTGCCCTATGTGGGTGTATAGACAGTTCCACACATGGCGAATTCTGAAACAAATCCGCACAGTCTATTCCCGCACTTGTGAAAACAAAGGCTCTTCTTTTCTTTCTTTTTCGGTTTTCCTTCCTGTCTTTTCCTTCTTTTCTTCTCTACCGTAAATGGGCTATCTACCAATCTATCTATCTAATAAAATCTACCCCTTAATACGATGTAGTAAGGGGGCTATATCCACATGAAATTGTGCAACTGAAATTATCTTTCATGCATTCCATGATGGGAAAACCGAATCCAAAGATCAGAATGATTATCCCGGGTTTGAAAGAGGAATCTAAATACAGTGACTTCCTCATGAGTCAAGCAGAGGTCGATTTAGAAGGCAAAAAAAAAAAAAAAAAAAAAGATGCAAAGGGTACACTAAACTGGAGAAATGCATTTCAAACACTGCTTAATTATAAGAGCACAAAAGATATTAAAACATTTTCGGAATCCTCATCTTATATTGAAATATTGGAGTGAACTTTTGCATCAGAATTTTAGTATGTGTTTGATCATGTGTCCGCATCATGTAATTGTGCTTTTGAAAATTTTAAAGCAAGGTTTTTTCAGACAGGAATGTAAAAATTTTGCACTTCACACTATTTTCAATTACAGTATTTATGTTGAGGATTCAAATTCATGTTATACACTAAATCAATGATAAATACAAATATAAAAAACATGTTAAATCAGTGATAAATTTTAGGACATACACCTTCAAAGCTTTTTATTTCAGAGGAAATGGGCGGAGTGACAAAACTGTTCATTTGAAGGGAAAAAGGATTTAAATATTTTGTAAACAATGATGACTCTTTATCAGCATAAATATTCAGATTTCAAATTGGTAAATTGTTGATTTATCTTATGAGTTAATTCTGATGTATAAAATATGCATTAGGTTATGGCTAACACTTATTTTAATCTAATTTTTTAGCAAAAAAAAGTGTTGTGGATGTATCGCAAACTAATAAACTGGTTAAATGAAAAACAGAACCGATATATATATATTACATTTATCAAATATACCAACTTCAATTAGGAATTATATATAATTGCTGGTGAAAGTGATAAACACATTAAAATTTATCAAATTTATTAAGGCGATCAGTGATTACGCATAATCACAACTTTAGCAACTTTCAAGTAACATTTAAGGGTAAAAAATATTCCAAAAAATATGAAAAGTGATGAAAAATAGTTGAACTTTAACAATGTAATATGGATACAGCCTCTATACAACTCCTATCCATTTCAGGAAGGGGATAAAAGAAAGTAGGGATAGAAAGGAAAAAAAAAGAGATGATATTTAAGAAGAAGCTTGATTGTGCAGAAATGTGTCCAAATTCTCCCCTATGTGGAAATGCACCATGGGGATCTGCCACCCAGGCCCTGTGTGGCCACATCTATCGCACACCCCTGAGGGTAAAAATCTAATTGAATACTAAATATATATATATTTATATACACTGAAGAGCCAAAAAACTGGTACACCTGCCTAATATCGTGTAGGCCCCCCCACGAGCCCACAGAAGTGCCGCAACACGACGTGGCATGGACTTGACTAATGTCTGAAGTAGTGCTGGAGGTAATTGACACCATGAATCCTGCAGGGCTGTCCATAAATCCGTAGGCATAACAGAGGGTGGAGATCTCTTCTGAACAGCACATTGCAAGGCATCCCAGATATGTTCAATAATGTTCATGTCTGGGGATTTAGGTGGCCAGTGGAAGTGTTTAAAGTCAGAAGAGTGTTCCTGGAGCCACTTTGTAGCAATTCTGGATGTGTGGGGTGTCGCATTGTCCTGCTGAAATTGTCCAAGTCCGTCGGAATGCACAATGGACATGAATGGGTGCAGGTGATCAGACAGGATGCTTACGTACCTGTCACCTGTCAGAGTCGTATCTAGACGTATCAGGGGTCTCATATCACGCCAACTGCACACGCCCCATACCATCACAGAGCCTCCACCAGCTTGAACAGTCCCCTGTTGACATGTAGGATCCATGGATTCATGAGGTTGTCTCCATACCCGTACACGTCTATCAGCTCGAAGCAATTGGAACCGAGACTCATCAGACCAGGCAACGTGTTTCCAGTCCTCAACAGTCCAATGTCGGTGTTGTCGGGCCCAGGCGAGGCGTAAAACTTTGTGTCGTGCAGTCATCAAGGGTACACAAGTGGGCCTTCGGCTCCGAAAGCCCATATCGATGATGTTTCGTTGAATGGTTCGCATGCTGACACTTGTTGATGGCCCAGTATTGAAATCTGCAGCAATTAGCGGAAGGGTTGCATGTCTGTCACGTTTAATGATTCTCGTCAGTAGTCGTTGGTCCCGTTCTTGCATGATCTTTTCCCAGCCGCAGCAATGTCGTAGATTTAATTTTTTACCGGATTCACATAACACTCGTGAAATGGTCGTACGTGAAAATCCAAATTTCATCGCTACCTCGGAGATGCTATGTCCCGCCTCTCGTGCGCCGACTATAACACCACGTTCAAACTCACTTAAATCTCAATAACCTGCCATTGTAGCAGCAGTAACCAATCTAACAACTATGCCAGACACTTGTTGTGTTATATAGGCGTTGCTGACCGCAGCGCCATACTCTGATTAGTTCCATATCTCTTTATTTGCATACGCATGCCTGTACCAGTTTTTTTGGCTCTTCAGTTTTTATATATATATGTAAAATAAATTGCCTCGGTTGTTTGCAGTGCATTAATGGTGTAAAAAACAAAATCACGAGTACAACATGGGACCCAGAGCCCTGTCTGCTCCTACCCCACCTTGTGTGAGCCATGACATCAATTGATGACCTGTTGGGACAGTCATCGGTCAGCTATACATATACAATGGAGTTCAATGCCTGAGCGAGACATGTTTATGTGAGGCATATGGAGGAAACAAAAATTTCTAATATTTTCTTCTGCTTTTCTAACATGGGCTGCATTTATCTGAAACAAAATTGTTCACATCTAACACCATCCAGTCAAAGCAAAGTTAATGCACAGCAACACCAACTTCTCTATCTCTCAGATCACTTATTCGCATTTAAATGGGCTGGTTGGTTTAAAGGGGTGGGGCTTTCTGATAATTAGTGCAGAGAAAGTTGGAAAATTTTAAAAACAGTGATTCTTTAGTTCTCAATGCTCAAACTATTCAAATTGTATAGAATATGGCCCCTGAAATTCACTAATAAACATAAAAAATATATGTGAAAATATGCATTTATGGCGGGAAAACTTTAAAAAAAAAGGCATTTTTACCAAAAAAGTTTGAAAATAAGAAAAAAAGTCATTTATGGCATTTTGATTGAACTTCCGGGCTCTATTTATCAGGCTTTCCAACTTTGTTTGGGAATTATGCATAATTCCCTCTCTCTCTGTTTTATATATTTATGATCAAAGACGTAATATTGCACCCAACCGCCAGTGGAATAAATTCAAAAAGTTCTGTTTTCTTTCCTCTCTTCTCATCACTGCAAAGCTTTCTTGCAACTCTCGAAGAAAAATAAAGTAGTTCTTTTTACTTCTGTGATGCATCCTTCTACTATATACATCTAAGAGCAAAAAGAATAGGTAGTGCTAGACTTATGACGAGCAGAATGGCAACAATTTGACAGAGGTGAGGGTGAAAAGTGAAATCTACTTCATACCTACTCTTTTATCTGTAAGTATTACAGATAAGGGGACCGGAGAGATAAAAGTATAATATCTCTCTCTCTCTCTCTCTCTCTTATACTTATGTAATATACTGTTTTCCTTTCATTTGCTTTTTTTCTTACTTTTCTACTTTTTCCTTTCTTCTAACATGCAATTAGGTTAGGACAAGGTTACCATATTTATCACAGATTTTTCAAGCAGAGATCATCCGAATTTCTTGCCAATAGCTTGTAAGCAAAGCAGTTAAATAATAAATTTAGGAAAATAAATAATCATTATTCAGAACAAATTTTGATTATTGGACCAGTCATGCTGTCTTCATGCCCGAGTAGTGCACAGTGGTAAGATGCTTGTCTTCCACTGTGAAGGTTACCGTGAAAGTCCACAGGTTCAAATCCGACCAAAGAACATCAGAGAATCAAGTTCTTTACCTACTGAGCCTGGGGCAACCATTGATAGATGGCGCCTTCATTTCTCATCCAACTCCACTTTTTGTAAATCGGCATATGGCGCTATATGACCAGAATTAGTGTGCAGTAAAGTAGTCATGATATGTCTTCGTACCAGAAGGTTCTCATATTCACTGGTCTGGGCTGTGGAACCAGTGACTTTAATTCTATCGCTGTATATGTGTATTAAATGCACAATTTCAGAGAAACCCGTAACCAACTCAATTTTTTCGATCATACAAATGATAGTTTTATGAAGATGATTACTGCCTTCTTCAACATGATAAAGCTCCAGCAGCACTTCAAAATGTGACACATTACACATGAAATCACTGGAACTCTACAAATAAAAATGAAATCTCTCATTGTGAAAGGTTTCACTTTTCATTACCAAATAGTGGAGCAGTATGCAGTGTGAGCATGAAATCAATGAAATATTTTTTCTTCTTTCTCAAGTTTTGGAGCAGCATTTTTTGACCTTTGTTAGCTGCAAATCAAAATCACTATCATCATCAACTTTGTAGCCTGCAGATCTGTTTGGTTTTTGAAAAATAACGAAGACCCCCAAGCAGAATGTGCCAAAATCTGTGACGTAGATCGCAGAACAATTACAGCTAATGCAGAACAATTTGGAGGAATTTTAAGGAAAAAGTGCGAAAAACACTCTTACATGAATGGGGATTTTTACCGCAGAACATTTCCAGTCAACCGAGGGCTCATAGCAGGACAGTGCTAAACATTCTGCTTTGGGGATGAAGACGTCTGCGCTAACTTTCGAAATGTAAAATAAATAAATATCTTTTATGCCTCAAATCTGTATCAGTGTATTACATGGATAACTAAGAACTTTGATAATATACTTTCACAAAACATACGTTTTTGTGACTCCAATGGCTGTATCTAACACATCTTCCTCATCGTGGTCTGGGTTTCCAAATTTATCATAATCTTCTTGCTTGAGAATCAAATGACATGTTGAACATGAAAGATTTCCTTCACATGCACCTATATAACAAAATAATTGAATTTAAAGCAAATCTTATGAAAAGTGAATGTGAATACAGTTCTAATACAAAAAGGCATACATGAATAAAAGTCATCAGTAATTTGAATCATTCAGAAGACACGTGGCAGCACAAGCATATAACAAGCATTCCTCAGAAACAAACTTCACATTAGGTATATAACAAATACACAGCACATTCCGACATGTCCAGATTCATACAGAGAAATATCTATAGGGTCCATGTATAGTTTAATAGTATAAATCTGAATTAGCTAAGACGAGAAATTATTGAGTTGATAAGAAAGAATTCAATACAAAGCCACATGGCTTTGTGTGAACGCATTCTACAATATAATTTCATAACAAAGTGATCTCTTGCTCATGCCCCCCCCCCCCCCCCCAAGAGCAGAACTAACAAGGTTCCAGCCTTGGGGCCCAGAACGATTTACATCATTTTTTGTTTTTTCGCACTATAAATTGATCATAAAGAGGGACTCACGCAAGATTTCAGCCTACGGGCCCTGCTAAAGGATGTGGTTGCCATGATGCACCCTCTCCCTCTAATACGTTTCTCTCAGTTGCACATACACAAGGTGATTTTTCTATACTCTTAGTCAAAGATATAGTTGTGTAATGCTGTTCATTTATACTTGTACCTTCTCTCACATCTTTTTTCTTCTTGTTCTCTTGCACCGTGGTGTAAGTGAAAAATCACTGTAGTTTGAAAAAGAAGCAATATTCTTTATGCTAATGTTATGGCTGTTAATTCATAAGCCTTTGACAGCAATGCTATGGTAAGTTAATATCGGATAGGGTTTTAGCTTTCAAGCTGCACCATGTGTAGCCTACTGCATTACACAATGTTCTAATACTTAAGAACTCAAAATTTTTGACACATGCATTTCTACAATGCATTAGGAAGATGTATGAAAATGGTATAAAAATTCCATAGAATAAACAAACTATTGAAAACATTCATGTGAAAAAAGAAATTATGCTTAAACCAATATCCGAGCGACAAATTAAGTATTCCAGTCTACATTATCTCAAAAAAGTGTCATTATTATAATTACTATTGATAAATGACAGCACTTGACAAATGCCAAGTTGGCATAGCAATTCAAAAAATACCTAAAATTTTTTAACTGAAATACAGAAGAAAATTACTCTAGCTTTTTCCCATTATTTACACTGTACCTGTATATTACCGCAAACAGAAGGGAAAAATATCTTAAACACAGTCTCTCTCCTTACATTATCAAAATTTGAACAAAAGCTGACTCCATTGCCAGGCTATTGATCAGCAGGTTGGGGAAGGGTGTGGAAGATGGAAAATGTGTTATTAGTCAAAGCAAAGTTACATTGGTATCTGGGTTCCTATCATCAGTATTATTGCTGAAATAAGAAGGTTTTAAGATCCTTAAAACCTTCTTATTTCAGCAATGATACTTATGTGATCACGTTCATGTGAAATATCTTGTACTTGCCGAAATACATACCATCAAGTTAGGCAAGATGGCATTGAAAGGGGAATACAAATACAGTGAAACCTCAATATAATGGTACTTTGTGGACCAGGGAAAAAATATTGCTGTAGAGCAGCGGTTCTCAACCTTTTATGACTCATGGAGTCCTTTTAAGTATATAATTTCTATGGCGGAGTCCTGTTTGATTCAAGGAGCCCTTTTTTGTACGTAATTTTAATGGCGGGACCTTGTAGACCTCTCTTATTTACATATCTATCAAATTTACTGATTTATTTCATCGGGCCGCTGCGGAGCCCCTGGGAGGTGCACACAGAGCCCTTGGGGCTCCGCTGAGAACCAGTTGAGAATCGCTGCTGTAGAGGAAATATCATTATATCAAGAGGCGTTAGTATAACATTAGAATAGGGCTGGACAAATCTCAGGTGTCATGTCGACTAGAAAACTGGTTTTGGTGCCTAAAACTTCACATGCATCATTGCTAAACTGAAGTGAGAGTATGACACAAAATTCTTTAATTTCATAATGTTTTTTTGATTTCATAATGTCTTCCGACATGGGAAGGGACCATAAAGTCTCAGAAATTTTTTTTTTAAAAACCATTATTTAGGACTTTTTGTTGGGGGGAGGGGGGACACGCTTTGCTTCTAACAAATTTGGTTGGTGCCTAATTTCATTTTCTGATTTGTCCAGCCCTACATTATATTACAGGCCTTTCTAAACAAACCTTGGAAAAAAAATTATTATAGGGATTTATCGTTATATCTGGTATCGTTGTAGTGAGGATTCACTGTACTCAATACAAGGCTTCCTATTGGATAAGAAACTTAAGAGAAGTAATATTGGGATTCTAATGTTGATTTTTGTTCATGTGCCTCAAATTTTGGGATATTATATCATGTTATGAAACTATTCAGGTCTTTGTCATCGACAGTAAGAACTACAACTGAATTCAAGATGACACACAATCTGTGGCCTAGAGTGAGATCTGCCCCCCCCCCCTTCAGGCAAGAGATAACAAAAAGAGGGCGTAAAAACTGAAAATTTTCAAAAAACAAATTTAATTAAAAAATATAATGAATAAGAGAAAAGCTCATGTTACCATAGCCCTCTATATCCAAGTTGTTATTGACTTTGACATCGTATAAGCTTTCTCCAACTTTTCCTTTAGCTGAAAGACGAGTGCCATCGCCCAGTACAAAACATACATTTACTCTAAAAAAAACATTAATAAGCGTTACAATTACTTACTCACGCAAAACAAATAAATTTTATTTTCAAGCAAGCATTGATGTATAACAAATAACAGTAGGCCTATAATATGAATGCCAAATATATGTAAGAGTTGCTCACCAAATTATAAGCACAATAATCTAAAGTTGGCTTAGAATTTAGATTTACATTATGTTTCTCAGACTAGTACTTTGGTAGAGAAATTGTATGGCAATAAAGCATAAATAGAACACTTACAGAAATTGTTGTATTAATTACATCAACAGCTATGATTCCACTATAAAGGATAAAACTAATAGGCCTACTGTTGACTATACATAAGACATATATATCAGCCATATTATTTTCCCATTCAGAAATTAAAACACTGGAACCCGCCATTTATCTGCCCCACTAAGAGATAGAAATGGCGAAACATGGGCAGAGGTATTTCAAGCCAGTAAGGGGTCCCCTTCTACATTTCTACACGAGCACACTATGTATATTGTCCATGCTTCTGAATGTATGTTTCTTGCTTCTTTAAGTGTACATGTATGCTTCAAGTATCCAAGGCAGCATCTGTACCCATAGAAATGTATAAGGTAAGGCTTGACAAATCGGGAAAAAAATCAAGGTGCCAGCCATATTTCATGGAAGCCAAGAATTTTATTTTAAAAATATATAGTGCAAAATTTTTTTTTTTTTAACTTTTCCAGGGATTTTCGACTACCGTCGCCACAATGCTGGTCGGCTAAAGTTGGTTTTCTGTGGTTTCCAACTTAGAGATGCCAATGCAAGCTGATCTTTAAATTAAAAAGTCTCGCCACAGACACCAACAGGCATACACAATGGTAAAATATTCAATCATTACACTTTGCTCATAGTTAGAAAAATTAATGGCAGATTTCAGCACTACAACAAGCATCACACAGAAACAAACTTCACAACATATACATGCACAGCTTCCAGCATGGCCCAGGTCGTCTTCTGCCACCTGCTTTTATCTGTGCATTGAGACGAGAGCAGTGGAGCATGATCTGCTTAGGAGGAAGAAGACTTCCTCCTTGAGGGGGGTGACCCCCCTCAAAGTCGAGACACACATGATGATATACGAATTCTGAAAATCTTGTGTTATCCTTAGACTTGTATTCAATAACCACAGACATGACATGAATGCCAGGTGCTCTGCCACCGGACTTATCCCATTGCCGAGATCTCTTCCAGCCCAGCTTCATGGCAGAGTCAGGAACAAAGTGAGCGCACCTAACAGTCTGAGTGTGTTGCTAGTGTTGTGCTTGATATTTCAGTGCTGCCATCTATTCTTCAAATTGTGAATGAAGTGTAATGATTGAATATAATATTTGTTACGTTGTAGGCCCGTTGCTCTTTGTGGCGAGACTTTTTAACAGGGAGATCGGCTCGCATTCGCGCCTTGAAGTTGGAAACCACAGAAAACAAACTTCAGCCGACCACCACTGTGGCGCCGGTGGGGCTCGAACCCGGATCCTCGCAATGCGAGTCCATCACTATGACCACTCGACAACCACAGACAGAAAATTAGACATTGGTTGTCACGGCAACCAACCTGACACTTCAGATTTGTCAAGCTCTGGTGTGGAAGGTTTTTTTAGCCCTTGAAATGCTAAAGACATAATATAGTGTTCAAACAGTGTTTGTTTTGCATAAGCAAAAGATTACTGTGTGTTTATTTGAATGTTTGCATAGTTTAAAGTTTGAGAGAGAGCCTAAACAAGTTTTTCATTCAAAGAAACCTTGTAGGTAGATAAAACCGCTCAAAACCCTCCAGACCAAAAATGGCCCCCGCTCTGTATTGCTCACAACCCCGGGCTGATGAAATACACCTTACTTCCATTACCTCAAAAGAGGCAGAGTTGTGTCGGAAAAGTAAGCAAAGATTTATAGAGATGGCTCCCCTTGCTCGAAAGTATCGAGTCACCCACATCACTTCCCATAAAGACAGCCATCAACTCAATGCAATGTAAAAGTCATTTGACTGAAATGTATAGTTGAACCCAATGACTAGGGGAGAAAAATTGCATGTGCGCCCAGTAGCACATAAGGGCCAGAGACCACAGCCTGGGATTTCGAAAGAAGTGTGGAAAAGGTTTGTGGGCAAGTAAGAAGTTGGCATGTTGAAGCGGGAGAGGTTTGAGAATGGTCTAAATACACAATGTACACAAAATATCTATACAGCGCCTCCACTGTGACGGTGTAAATTGGTAGGCAGGCATCTTCGATCAAGTAGGGGGCATCGGAAAAACCACTTTGGCTCAGGGCACCCCCCCCCCTCCCCCACACACAATACGATACTACATCTACTTCACAGGACTTTCGGATAGCGAAAAATCGAGTTGATGCATTCGACGTGATAACGTTGTAATAAGCATAAAAGTCAGCATAGCACGGATATCTATCTCACTGGTAGTACAAAACTCACCATGATTTATACGTAGGGGGGGGGGGGTGTACATATATATTACCTAGATTCCTCCAGCATCGGATGGGACTTCGTGAACGGTCTATTAAAACAATAATAGTGAGACGCATTTCTAACAACGTTACTATTTACATGTCGCCGCCGGCAGTTGACGAATATGCTCCGCGAAGAAGAGAGGACCGGAGACTTCCTTGACAAGACGCCGAGGATCGCTTTGGAAGCCATAATTTGAATAAAATATATATATATCGATAACAACGAGCTAAAAAATTTTTATGCTAGATTTAAGTGAGTTGAAGAGAAAACTGAGATCTCTCTCTCATTCTCCAACCCACTTTTCTTTTCTTTTTTTTCCGCCGGATAAGATAACACGGGGAGATAAACAAAAACCGGTCCCCCGGTCTTGTCTTGCCTTGTCCTGGTTGGTCGATTGGTGGTCGTCGGCCGCCAAGGCCATTTGCCGGAAATTCTTGGAAATGCTGAAATCGATTCAGTGAATTTCAATTGAGCTCCGGCCACGAAACAATGGAGCAATATTTTTCAGCGGTAATTAGTCATTTAAAAAAAGAGCAATATATTATGTATATACGACAAGTGTAAATTTCATTATTCCTTGAATGTTGGCTGGAAAAGATGGTTTCTCTGACCATATTCCATCGAGAGAAATTCGGGATGGATCTTGAATGGGCCGAGATAAATCTACACCTTAACGCAGCGGTTCTCAACCGGTGCTCCGCGGAGCCCTTGGGGCTCCTTGTGCACTCTACAGGGGCTCCGCGGCCGCTTGAGGGTTAATAAACAAAAACAGTAAAATTAAAAAAAATAATTTAAATATTTTTAAACAGTAAAAATATATATAAATCAGTAACTTTGATGAATAATTAAGAAATGGGTCTACGGGGCCCCGCCATAGAATTTTTTTACTAAAATGGGGTCCGCAAGTCAAAAAAGGTTGAGAACCGCTGCTCCGTTTGAACTCTCCAGGGGTTCGTATCTGTACTCACATATCTACATGTATATTAAGGCCCGTATACACTAGCGATCGGATCTTGCAATGAAATCATTCGCAAATGGTTGTTCAGTAATTTGTACGGTGTTGTGAACGATTCTTGAGCTGTTTTCACTGGACCCACCTGGAATCGGTTTTTTCAACAAACACAAAGGAAGTTTTTGTACACACGAGCGGATTAGAACCGGATTAGAGCAGGGGATCGTGCGTTGCACGATCGGCGCGCTGGTGTGTACGCGCCTTTACATAGTGTAAATTTTCGTTTAAAAGCGGTCCTAAAGCCCTTGTAGGTATAAAGGACGTAAAATAAAATGTCATGTCATGTCCCCAGGGGTTCAGCGGCCTCAAGAAAAATTGAAAAAAAAAAATAGTAAATTTGAAAAAAAATAAGTATAAATATTTTTTACTAATAAAAACAAATCAGTAACTTTAATAAATAAATAAGAAATAGAAGTGTACGGCTCCGCCAAAGAAATTGTATATGAAAAAGGGCTTATCGAATCAAGAAAGGTTGAGAATCGCTGCCTTAACGTATACGCTCAACAGGCTGAACCGAAGGTGTATTAAAAAGGTGAGCCGCTTTGGGCTCAACCCACTCTAGTTCACTCTTTCGTCATGGGCATGATTGCACACTGTATCTAGCACACACTCACTTGAACACACACACTCTACGTCACTCTTTTTGTCATTCACATGCCCGCACATTTCTTTGGTCGCTCACATGCTTGCACAGCCCTAGGTCACTCAATGACCTTCTGCCCCCACCCCCACTTTCTAGGTCACTCCCACGCTCACACACTCTGTAAGCAACTCTTTCGTCTCTCACTGACCTGGCTTTTGCTCTTTTTTTGGTTCCAAAAGAGTGATTTGATCAGATCACTCTTTTGGTCACTCTCATGCTTGCAAACGCTCTATAGGCATGGCTCCTCCACATCCTTAAGCAGGGTGTCCCTAGGCTGGGATCTTTGGCGGGCTCAAAGTACTTTTGACGGGCCCTTCTGTTGTGAATTTATAGCACAAAGAAAAAAAATATGGTGATTGTTCCTGGCCCAGATCTGTGGCCCCGTCAGCCCTTGTGGGAGCCATGCAACCCAGTGTCATCATAACAGTATCAAGGGCATCTAAAGCCCAAGGTTGGTAAAAAGGTCAAAAAGTCAAGTATCGTGGGTCCCCGGACCAAGCGATTTCCCGGCGTCACTACCTGACAGACTTACACAGAGCTGCCCTTATGGGGTGTGCAACAGGTGCGGTCACAACGGGGCCCGTGTTTCAGGAAGTCAGCAAATAATATTTTTTTTCATATTTCTCAAATTTAGCATTTTCATCTAGAAAGAAATAATGCTGGAATTTTTTCAACTTTCATCATTTAGAGAATTCTGAGTTTTTCATCAATTTCTGTAAATATTTTTCTTTTATTCTAAATTACGATGGACGATGGAATTATTTTTTTGAATTTATTTTGGATTTTAATGATTTTAATTTTCTGAGAATTTTTGATTCCTTCCCTCTCACACAATATATAAAATTCTGGGCTAAGAGGCCCCCCGAAATTATGAAGATTCCTCCGTGGCAGCGGCCCTGAACTTACATGCTTACTCCCGAAGATTTCTAAGTATCATGCTTTTTATGAGGACCACCTCTTCCTTTTAAAACTAACTACCCCCCCCCCCCAGACCATGCTCGGGTGAGTCCATGCGTTAAAACGATCGAGCTTATATTGGTCGATGGTTAAGCCGGCCCTGGATTAACAACCTCAACCGGGTTATATTTTCCCTGGCCCCAAATACGCCCTTAGAGGAGAAATAGAGCCCTTATATTTGTCCTCGATGAATACGCCCTGCCTATGAGGTTTTCATTTTCCCCTATTTGGCAATTTATTAGAAATTTCTGTCGTAGTTAGTACTTCCCTTCACCTTTGTAATTACTTTTTGGTGACAATTATGGCAATTGTCTATGTCTTCTCGTATTTGAGATCCCAAATTCCTGGTCATTTTCAAAATATTGCAGTTTGCTGCCACCTATGCAGAAATTCGAGTACTTCATTAACGAATCATAAAACAGAAAAATAGGACTAACGCTGCCATCTATTATTTTGAAAGCAAATGAAAAACTGTCAAAATTAGTACTGTTTGTAAACTATAGATGGCAGCAAATTCACGATGAAGATATTTTTGTAACACTGGTCAAAGCCATCCAAATTTTCTTATGTCAACAAACATGGCTTCCTGCATTTGAAGTTGAAGCCAGGCCCTGAAAGGACGTTCCGGACGATATTGCTGCAATCATCGATGTACAAATTGTCTCTAACAAAGGCCATTGAGACAAAAACAAAAACGACGCCAATGGTTGTCCTGGTAACCGAAAAACACAAAATAATCTATAAACATTCAATTTTTACGTTAATGGTGTAAATATGGTCGGTCTTGACTTACTCTGAGTTCTGAAAGCCGCACGGTTGTAACCAAAAAGTTGTTATGGTGTAAAAAATATTTCTTTGATAAAGTATTTGCTGCCATCTAATTTTCAAGGATGATACCATATATGAGTTTTTTTATATTTATAAACAGTAGATGGCAGTAGCTGTTCTATAATCTGTCATTTCTCTGGAAATGTTTTCTAGTCTGTAAACAGACGCACCACAGATCCCAATGTTGAAATTTTAAATTAATACTTAAATATTATATGTAATGATTTTTACATCAAATATGATATCAAAATATTAATATTTAAATATTGAGTTTTAGAACTGGGTGAGAAAAGGAACTGGTGCCGGGCTCCATAATTTAATCATGCTACTATGCTAATGCTGTTTAAATTTGAAGTCTTTATAGTGACAGCATGCATTCAAGGGCTGAAACGGATTTAACGGCGTTCGCACCGTACGCGGCACCCTAGCCGTAGTCAGCCAGAAGAAGACAGCTGGTACATCGAAGAGGTAGCACCATAGAAGCGGACGACCAGAGGAAGACAGTTCTAGTCGCGACGAGGTGACCCAGAGGATGAGCGGCACTCTGGCCGGGGTCAACCAGATGAAGACAGCTGGTACACCAAAGAGGAGGCGCCATAGAAGCGGACGACCAGAGGGAGACCAGCTCTAGCATCGGGGAAGTGATTCCACTCGTAAGTCATGACATGAGGATCTTTCATTGGAGGAGTATCAGGAAACGGGACCCCCGTTTCTTGATAGACAACGAGAGTTCAAGGGGGAAGTGGGTGGTGAGGGGCCCACGGAGACAGAAGAAATCGTGTCCGAACTGTATCATCTCTCTGAGCCAAAAGCCCCGTTTTATTATTAACTTTTCTCCCGATCTTCAACTTTTCGGACTTCCGGATTGGTCGGGGAGGGGTCGCGAGATCACCACGTCATGCTCCCTCGATGAAACCGCTCGGGGAATGATTACTCACCCCTGAGAAGAGAAAGAAGGACGGAGTGGGGCATCGAGGAGAAATAAAGTATTCCCCCCTCCCACTCTAAGGAGTGGGAGGGGGGGGGGAAGAGAGCAAGCGAAATGCGTGTCGAAACATGATTATGAAAAAATCTGGAATTAACATTGAAATTTAGATTCCTGCTGGAATTATGGGTCGAAAGTTCTGAAATTTTGAATTTACATCCAACATTTTATTTTCCGTCGAACGAGGCTATTCGCAGCGTCGACGACGACGAGAGTTAAGTGGACCAAATAAGAGATTTAATTTTCGAACGTGATTATACGATGCCCGGTGCTAATTAAGGTATTTAATTAGAGTGGGACATGTTATCAGGTGGGATTTGCATACAGGGTGACGAGGAAACAAAAATTGTGACGTGGGGATTTGTTAGAATGACATAAAAATGATATATTTTTCATCACTTTCCTTGAATATCATATCCTAATAATAATAACAATGATGATGCTAATTAGTGTTTATGTGCAGTGTCGCCTTAAGGCATGGGCCCACCCGGGCAAGGCCCGGGGGGCCTCAAGTGAAAAAAAAGAGCCTCACAAAAATGAGATCTGGTTGAAATTTTCGAGAATTTGTTTGGTAGGACCTCAGAAAAATGAATTGGCCCGTGGGCCCATGATACTCTTAAGACGGCCCTGATTATGTGGCGTGTTTTTGTGTGGGGTTTACATCATACGCTGGGGGAAATTATGCGTGTAGGCGTGAATTTGTCAATTTCAAAATATTAAAAATAACAACAATTTTCAGCCTCGCTGAAACATACTGTATAATAAATAATAATAATCGAGTAATTAATGACCGTGTAGTGTTTGGTTTTACGTGTGGGCCACATATTCGAATAGTGAGTATTTAAGTGTGCATGTGTGTATGATGAATGAGTGGAAAAATAATAATCACAAAATAATACAGTCGAATTCTGTTATAACGAACTCCAAGAGGCCGGAGAAATCACTTCCTTATAACGAAATTTCGCTATAAAGGAATTCCAGGTTTTCTCATTGTTCCTAAGTGAACTTATCTGAGGGATAAGAAAACTGTTCGTTAAAACGAGATTTTGGCCATAACGGCATTCATTAAAATGGGATTCGACTGTAATAATAAAAGGACTCACACATTACACCTTCCATTTTTTCCGTTCTCCGTAACAAAAAAAGCGTTACACAGAAACAAACTTCACGTTCACTACATATACACACACGTTCCAACATGTACCAATTCGTTAGAAATTCCTCAGAGGAATATGGACAAGGTGCATGTGTGGTTTAGTAGTAGTAGTAGTAGCCCTAAATGCCTACACCCTCAAGTCAGCCAGGGGCCTCGAGATTATTAAGAACCTTTCTTCATAGCTAGGCTGACCATATTTTCTCGAGAGAAATACGGGACATTGAGATTCCAAATACGGGACATCGCCTATTATCGCCAAAAACAACGCCAAAACCAAACAAAGTTGCCAAATATTGTTGAAATTACGGAAAAATCACAATGGCGAGGAAATGATGCATTACTGTAAATTGCAGTGCATTAAAATGTATTCCACAAAAAAATGAAACGTTTACCAAGGCAAATGTGGGAGATTAATATTCTCATATATAGTTGTAATTATCGTAAAATAATTTATGAGTTGAAAAATAATGTCAATCTTTGACTTCAATAAAGAATAAAAATTCAAGTAGGCTTCGTGTAAAATACGGGGAAAACCGGGACACTTTTGCTAAAAAGTCGGGACGGCCTAAAAAACAGAAAATACCGGAACTGTCCCGGGAAATACGGGACGTATGGTCACCCTATTCATAGCCTACCATTCATAGCCTACCTCTATATGAAATATTTTAAATTTATGCCTTTAACTCATCATTTGTTTTATGCTTTTTGTTTTTTTTTTCCATTGTTTCATAATGCTTTCTAATTAGGCTTTCTATTATATGTGTTTTTTGGCATGGGTGGAGATACTGGAGGGAAGTTGGATGGCATGCTTCCCTATTCTTAAGATCAAGGCAGTAGCAGATTAAAGTTAGTCGAGGCCCCGGGCGCAAAGGAAAATATTGGGCCCCTATATATACAATCAAACTTCGTTAGTGCGTCACCCGGTTAACACGTCACTCGGCTTACCGGGTCACTTTTCGGAAGTCCCAATTGTCGTCAGGCAGGAATTGGCACAGCTATGGCTTACTCCGTTTAACAAGTCACTCCGCTTACTAAGACATATTTTTGCTCTCCCGAGAGTGACTCATTAACGAGGTTTGACTGTATATATAAATTAGAAAAAAAAATGTGAAATTTGAGTTTTTCGGGGCCCTTTGCAAGTCGGGCCCCGGGCGCCCGCCGTTGAATCCGCCTCTGGATCAGGGATGTGGGGGTTATCGACGTCATGCCAATTTACCCCCTAGGAGAACGTACAAAAAATTGACGTACAAAATTTTCATTTTTGAATCTTTTCTGAGGTGCCGAGACCCATTTCACAAATTACCGTGGGTGCTCGAGCACCCACAGCATCCCTTGCTGCGACGCCACTGTTTGTATGGATAGAGGAAAAAGTGGCAAAATCATTCCCTGGTGCAGAAATGTAAAGGCAGCGAGACTGGATGAGCTTTTTCAAGTGGCTATACACAAATGTACCGTAAAATGCAGCTCATATGGTCATGCGGGGCCAAACGCCACCTGCTGCAACGTGAAGAGGAAGTGTCACGTGATATTTACTAGCGGAAACTAGGTCTCCTCTTGAAAAGGGGGGAAGGGGAAGAAAGGAAAAAAAAAAGAAAGAAAGGAAGAAGAGAGAAGTGAAGTGAAGAAAAGAAGGATGTTGTTACCGTGAAATTTTTGTGAATGGGGGCGACTTTCATTCATTAGTGGGTTTTGGTTTGGTTGGTGGTCACTGCCCATCATCAATTTTCCTCCCCTTGTTGCTGTCATTTGTTTTCGTTTACCAATACACGCTCCAGGAAGACTCTCGGCGACCTTCAAAGATGTCTCGTGAATTCATCGTTTAATTCACTCAAATTTCATGATATTTTTTTTTAAATTTTAAATTCATAGGTTTGATCGGCCTAGTTTTTTTTTATTGTGTGTGTGTGTGCGGACACGTAAGAATCGAACAGTGGAGGTCCCTGGTAGAATAAAAGAGAAATTTTCTTTTTTCTTCCCCCAGTGATCGGCTGTACATTTAATAAAAAGTGAAACAAAACATTATTATGCCTCTTGCTCAGTTAGCAGATCCTTGGCAGCATATGCAGGTGCAGACAGCCCAAGTCGAAAACGAGGTTGGTATTACCAGGACTGTTATTGAAAAGAAATATTAACATTTATGAAAATATATTCTACTTTTTTTCACTCGTGGAGTAAATGTTTATTGTTAGACGAGGACCTAATTACTAAATTCGAGATACATGTTAATTGGGTCGAGATAAACAATTCATTTCTTATGGTTGAGCTATGATTCAGCTTTCGGATTGATGAATAACATACACGTCAACCGACAGCGGGGGCGGCTCAAGCTTACATGCCCAGCTGCAAAGCTTCATACTCCGCCCCTGGCGGGTGACTGACAGTAATTTAGCATGCAACGATACAATTATTCAACCACTACACTTCACTCATAGATATAAAAATTATTTAAAGAATGACTATATATATAGTCTCCCACTTTTTTAAATGTCTCTGCTGGGAGAAGGCACACCAACATAACGGTATTCACAAGAATTTAGGCATCTGAGGCATCTGCCCCTTTCACATCTAATGTGGAAGGTAGATAACAGCACTTCTTGAACATGAAACATGCATTAACTATCACATCATAAATACATAAGCACCACACACATATCCAAAACACAACTCTTTGTGTTATGCGCTGATTCATTAGAAATTCCCCATGGGAATGTTTACTTAGGTGAATATAAAGCTTAGTAGTAGCTAGTAGGCACCTTAGTTCATCTAATGCTTTATTCCAACAAGAAACCTCTGAGGATTACTGATTAACGATGCAGAGACTTTAAATATTATTGACTTATTGTAACTTAAGGACTACTACTACTAAACCTTACATGCACCTCATAAACATTCCTCTGGAGGAGGTCTGCTGAACTGGTACAAGCGGGAATATGTTTAGTATGTGCGTATATATATATATGTGTGTGATCCTGAAAATGTGAGAGATATGCATATTCAAATAGTGCTGCCACATGTTACTGCTAACAGACCTGCACCCCCGAAACCGAGTACTATGTACTGATAAAAATTATATAATTCTTTTTGTCCACTTTTTTTTTACCATTATTATTTGGCAAGGATCTAGTTAGCATCATCTTTTTAGCTACTTTTTTTCCCACATAAGCTGCCATTTTTCCAAAACATTTCGAGCAGAAAATATTGATTTGTATAATCCACATTATCCACTTAGAAAACCTGGAAGCGTCAGCCTATCTTGACACTGCTAACATATATAAAAGAAATGTTGCCAACTCTCCTTCATGAACCCAATGTTGAACTGACATCCAAAAACTTAAATTGACTTTTTTTTACAGTAAATCTTGATACCTTTTAACAGTGCTCAAGGCATGATGCAAGAAGACAAATGGCAGAATGAAATGAAATAACAACTGCGTAGAAAACTATACTCACATCCCACTCTTCATGGGAAAATGGTGTCACCTCAGGAAAAACCAGCAATTAAAAAATTATTCAAAAATCCGCAGGAATAAAAGATGACTGTACTATAAGCGAAAGAATAGCTTAAAAAAATCACAGAAAAAACAACAGAATTATGCTGTCACTGTTTTGAATGGTGATTTCAATTTTAGTTATACAACACCCATCACTTTCATATAGTCACAAAATAAGCATATTTTTAAGGTGAAACTTCTGATACCGTCCAGATACCCTGTCCTTCATTACATTTAGCCTTAAGTTTACATGCATGTGGATATTCCATGTATTAGGCCTACACCCTAGATAAAGTTATCAGTTATATTATTTTTTCAGTTTGTAGCACTATTTCTTTCGCTCCAGGCATTCATGATATAACAAGGGGTTAATGTACGTCAGTTTTTTTTATAATTCAAGGCACACTTCTTACTTAACTTGAAGAAATTGCGCATTATTTGTGACCCTCCAATCCTAAAGGACTATTACTTTTTTGGTGTTTCTGAGGATCATGACAGTCGCAATCAATGACTCAATATTTCATTCTCTGAAAAGGATGTATCCATGTTCACACTTGTATGAAATTATGAAAATATCTCACGATATCTTGAATGTACAGAAATTAATGAACATTCATCAGTGAAGAAAGAATTTACTTTCCACCTAAAAACTGAAATTTCAATCATTCTTACACCTTACTGATAAATGAGATGACTCGTTACTTCTATCTGACTCTGACAAAATACTGGAGTCACATAATACTTTGTAACTAATTCCTCACTATCTAATGTCTGTTAAACTGACTCCAGGTGAAACTTCCATATAAAGACATAAATTCCTAAACCGCAATGACAATATAAACTGCTGAAAATATTAAGTAGCTATGACAGCTAGAGTTTCAACCATAATCCAGACATGATATGGATGTCTGTCTAACAACTCTGAATTTTACTTATGTATACGATAACCACAGTGTGATAAAATTGACTATATGGTTTTTTTTAAACTTACAAATTATATTCATTTAGTTATATTTTTAATGTGTTAATTTTCATTCCAGGAGGCTTAATAGTTGTATAAAAAGAAGAGAAAATAACATAAGAATAATACAATAACAGAAAATTATTTGTTTATAAAAGATTATAGATGCAATGAAACCTGTATGAAACAGAACATCAACACTGAAATAATATTCTGTTTTAGACAGATTTCCGTTTTATAAAGCTGAAAAAAAAAGCACTAATCATTGAACAGACTATATTTCGATTCTGTTTAAGACAGGTTTCTGTCTCATACAGTGTCCATCTTAGACAAGGTTCACTGTACAAGTTATTGAGTAATATATGAAAAGAATACCAAGAATTTTAATAGTGAAATCTCTCATATCCAAAACCCTTGAATACAACCAAAATAATTTATTTTCACTTTCATATTCAAAGCTATGTGAGAGGGTTTTATGTGAGGCCTGTGACCCTAGAAATAATGCAGATAAATTTGTATGAGCCAATTTTGTTGTATTTAACATATATGTGAAATCATAGAAAAATAAAACAAAATTTTTTTTTGTAATATTTTCTTTCTCGAAAGTGTGTAGCTCATTTGCTTTAAAGCCCCATTTTAGTTGTTCAACAATTCTATGGGGGATATTTAATTTACTCAAATCCAATATTTTTGAAAAAATCCTAAATTTTTTAGTCTAGTCTCTTTTATTTCAGATAAGAGTTGCAGGGTTTGACTGCTGTATTTCTTTTATATCAAGTATGGTAGTTTCTTTCAGATCCCTGTGCTCAAAACACCAGTTTTGAAGTGTTAATGAAAAAATAATGGTTTCACGCTATTCATGAATAAAAGTATTCATAATATTTTATTCATCTATTATAACTGAACCAGCACCATTTTGCTTTATTTATCTCAGTTTTCAAAAGCATGAAGAAAACTATCACTTAAAAAATTATTGTCAAGTTCATAGATAAAGGATTACTGTCAATGTTTTTATAAATATAAAACTCAGTATTAAATAAGGCAGTGACTGTCAAATAGACTGACAATAAAAAGAGTGACTGAGTTTTTTTACATGTTTGACTGTAAAAACTCTTTCTTTTAAATAACTGTTTTTGTAAATAAACATTAACAAACAAAAGTGCTATCCGAAAACATCCGAAGAAACATTTAGCATCAACTTTTTTCAACATTATGAATTAATGCACATAAAATATTATGTTTGTTTGAGGACTGTTAATTTTCATTTTATTTAATCATTGATAACAACCCAGGACATCGATGATTAAAAAAAGGGAAGGCCAGAATCTTCTTTTCAAATTTCAAGGAACTGCTTTACAAAGCATTAACAGTTTTATCATTTCATATTATCATTTTTTTAACAATAAGTAAATTAAAATTTGACTTTAGTTGTGAGTAAAAATTTTGAATTATTTTGATTTTTATAGGCTTAGAAATGCACCAGATATTGTACGCCAGCATCGGTAATTCAATGAAAATTGATTTTGATTTTTTTTTCAACACTTTTTTTCTTTTCCCTCCTTATGATGCTCTTCTTTTGTTTGCACACTTGCATGGTTTTCTTGTTTTTTTTTTGGTGAGTATTACTAACACATTACTAATGAATACCCGGAGGAAAGAATTTTGATGCACAAACTCTCACTTTAAAGAGCAATTATGATTTGTCTTCACATCTTGACAAATCCGAATCACCTGGTTTTCCCATGGGGACTAAAAAAGAAAAAGGAATTTACACCTAAAATTATTTTATGTATGATAAAGTGAGAGCAACATAAATTTTTTTAGAACTTGTGTCAGTACCTCAGATGATAAAGAATTTGAATGGTGCCAATTTTTTTTTCTACTTTGTCAAGCCCAGACTTACTTTATTGAAGTAGGTTAGAAAATTTTCTGTATCCATGATCTATTTATTTCTGATTCATTGATTCTTTAAGGATGTGCTGTGGCACCTTGGAATGCCTGCAGTTTGGAGTAAAATTTATCAAATTTAATAATAACCTTGCGCTTTACAATCATTATATCATAGAATCTTAGGGTGTTGCTCCATTTGGAAAAACAAAAACCAACATAAAAGTTTCAATCTCATTGAGTCAACTATGGCTATTAATTTCAGTTAGTCCTGGCTAAAGGTTTTAGTTATCTCCTTATACTGATTATAGTGTTTTTTTTACATGATATAAAATGTATAACTTGAGTCTCACACATAAATTGGGATTAAGTCATTCACTTTTTTTAAAAACTGTTCATGTTGTATACCTAGTAGTGAAATTTGGTCATAAATACAGTGCTTTAAAAATGATGAAAGATACAAAAAAAAAAACCAAAAAAAAAAAAACAAAACAATTACAGAGTTCCAGAGTACTCTGTAATTGACACCAATTATATATGCTTTAATTTTTTTAATTATTTAATTTTTTCATAATTATTTTAAAAAAATTATATAGGGGAAAGGACAGGAAAAATAGCCTCACAAAAGAATTGAAAAATTTTGTGAAATATTATTTTAGTATAATTTTTCATGTATTTCTATGTGTAAGCTAAAGTACAACAAAATGGATGCTTTCTAGTTTAAATTTTTGTTAAGCTATAGTGTAGCTTTGATGCCACTACCAATTATTCAGGTTTTTCTTCTTGCTTGAGAGAAAACACTTTGTTAAGCACAAATCTCTGTGCATGTTGCATTAGGCCCCAAAAGCTGAAAGCTTATATTTTTGAAACCGAACAGCACCTGTTTATCACAAGAAATATGAAATAAAAGTTCAAATATTCAAAGTATACAAATTAGCAGTATCTTCACCATTGAAAAGAAATTTAATATTTCAGAATCATAAAAAAAAAAAATCAGTTTCACTTTCCAGGGTGACAAACTGATTTTCGTCTTTCCTGTTCTCATAAGGCCCCTTTCACACGGAGCGGATGCGGGTCTGCATATCCTTTCACGAGCTAAAGATGCAGGTGAAACACCTGCATCTTTAGTTTGAAATTTGTGCATAAAAAATATTTTTCTGCAATTTTTGTAATTATTTTTCTCCTTCACCCCTGATTCAGTGCCCATAGGCAGCCTAGAGGCATTCTTTGGTGTTTTAGTCTAGAGCCCCATAGAATATGGGTCTAAAGATGTCTTCATTCCGATCCTCACAAGTAGTTGATGGGAGAAAATGTCTTAATATATTTTCAAAAGATTTTGAAAAAAATATGGAAGAAATATGGAGCATAATTTTCGGAAAAATATGGAAGAAAAATTTCAAAAACATCCAATGTTCAAAAAATCCAATCTAAAAACATCCAAAACATTCAATGTTCCAAAAAAAAGAAAAATTCAGGAGATATCAAAGAATTTGCAAGTGGAAAAAAAAGGGAGGGGTGGAGACTTTCAAAATGTCTGTGCTTAGAAATATTCACATCACAATTCTGTCTTAGGCCGGGGTTACACTATAAAAGTTAGTTTATAAAACTTGAAAAATGTAACCAATAGGAGGATCAGTTAAGTTCGCTCGAATGTAACATGTGTTTATTGGTTAAATTTTTCAAGTTTTATAAAAGAATCTTTATCAAAGTTTTATAGTGTAATACCAGCCTTGGCTGGAATTACACTATAAACCAAAAACAAAACAAATACAGAAGTTTGGCCTTGTTGTATTAGTGCCATTTTTTCCTGATCCCGTATACAATTCAGCAATGGAAGATAAAGCCACATTTGGGTAAGAGATTTCATATTGTAGCAATACGTGTAAAATTACATGTGCAGAGGATTATGAATGGAAGATCTTAATTATGTGCTTATGAATATAAAACTTCATACAATGTTACTTACAATTGCATTATATTCAGATTTCAATGTTGCGCATTCGGAAAAATTGATTCAGAGCAGTGAAAATAGTGTGGGTGTTCAACACCTTTACCAATGATAAAATGCAGTACTTCCTTTTTTGTTTTATAATAGTGTAGTAATTTTTTTGGAGACAGTCTCAGGAGTTGAAATTCCATATATTAACCATATCCCAATTTTCCCTTGCTTATACAGCTCAACTGTTTCGTTTCATTACTTCCTCCTCTAACTTTCAATTAATCTAAATTGAATTATTACAGTATTTTTGAGATTTTTGTTTTGGTTTTCCTTTGTTTTTCTGCTTTAATAGAATTCTAATAACATAACAGCGTCAACTAATATTAGACAATTAACGCAATACCAGATGTTTACATTTTTGTTCTCTGCATTCAGAAATAAAAATAGTTGCCATGAAAGTGTGTTTAAATTATTTTCACACATTTTAATTTTATTTCGCCGGAAAATATTTTTATAGCCCATATAAATATTTTAAATAAATTTGTTCACTTATTTTCTGGTACTTAGTGATTTTATAAGCAATAATAATTATTGATGCCTAATGCCATAAGTAATAATTTATGCATAGTTATCTCTCGACTTTTCTTTTAGCCTCATAGTATTTCCGAAAATTCAAAATAATTAGTTGTTAAAAAAAGTATTGAGAAAAGACGAACATCATTTTGATTTCATTGTAGGAAAAATTCCAAAAAATATTAAATGGAATTGACTTAAACCTGTGGAAAAGGCTTCAATTAATAAAAGAGACTGATTTTTTTTTTTGTTTTTATTTAATTTTATTGTATGTGTCATTTCAGTTGCTGTTTGTCAGTAACAAACAGCCTGAAGTTTGCTGTCAGGCTGAAGTTGAAGAGAGTAAATATGTAAGATATTTTTCTGTTTTGATTTTTTGAAAGCTTATTTTTTTTGTCACTCTCGCACCTTCTTTGCACCTTTCATATTTGACATGAATTATTTTTTTCTTCAAATTATTAAAAAGATCTTCATTTTATCCTGTGATACATTTTGATGGCCGCTTCAATTTTTTAAAAATTAATGATAATGTCATTCCGTTAATGCCAATCATGATAATGTCATGCTGATTTTAGCAAACTTCATTTTCCAATAATTACTATTTTCAAATAAAAAAGTTCTGCTTGAATGTACTTTCTACTCTTGAACTGATTTCAAGTGTATTTATGCATGAACTTCCATTTTTATTCTTTGAATCCTGATTCACATAAAAACATTCCACAAAAGATTAATGTTTCATAATGAATTTTTTTTAATCCTCCTAGGCTCCCAATACTGAGACAATGGCTGCTGATGATGTGATTGAAGACATATCTCAGGTATTCAAATATTTTTTGAGCTGAAAATGTATTATTTTTTATGATCAACCACCTAACTTACTTGACATTATTCTTTATAATCATCAATGTTTAAAAGAGCCTAAGTTTTCTTTTTCATATGCAGTCCACAGGGCTTAATGCGATCACCTCAAGACTTGGGGTTTCTAATGACAATAACTGAATGATAACTTTATCCAAGGAAAATTCTGTTTGCAAGTACACTCTTCATACATCCCATTTGGTCAGAACTCATGGTAAACAGGCATTAGTAGAATGGGACATTTCTGTTTTTTCCCCCCCACATAATTGGTTGCAAAATGTTCAATTCAGTTTTTAGAATCATCATTCTAAATTGAGATATTTTTCCCCCAAACCAAAAAATCCTGCATTTTTTTTAAATTAAACCATTGTGAGATGTTAGAATGGAAGTGTCAGGAATCACAATAATTTTTTTAATGTGCGATACCTTTCATAGATCCATGAGAAAGTCTCTGAGAAAAATAAACTTGTATCTGGTCAACTGATCAAGAACTGAAAGAAAGGTTTTTTTTTTTTGCCTTTACTATCAGAAGGACATTGAAAAAGCAGCTCCATATGTAACTGGATCACAGCAAATATAACGACCTTATTAGGCCTGATTACAACATTAAGGGACGGAAATGTTTATCGACAACGTAGAGTAAAGAACACTGTTTATGCTCCTGCATAGTCTTGCAGCCTGATAACTTATGGAAAAAAAATAAATTTTTGCTTGGACCTCAGCTTCAAAATGTGCAAAAAAAACAAAAAAACAAAAAAACAAAAAGGATGCATTATCCAAATTTCTGACAACTGTAAACAAGTTTTTTTCATGTTAAGTTATGATATTGGTCCATTCCGTTCTTTGTAAAAGTGATGACAGTACCCAAATGGCAACATTATCTATGATTTTAATAAGTGACGCCGACTGCAAATAGTGAATAAATTAATTTGCAGTGCTTGGAATACAGTTGGCTTTTTGTCTGTACACTTCCAAATCTTTTAAGTGTTTTATGCTGATTAATTATGTATAGTAGCCTCTCATTAATTACTATGCCCAAAAGTACCTAATTTTAACATGCATTCTGATATTTATCACCTTAAAAATTTAAATAATGTTATTTTATTTTTGCTCTAAGCAGGTGTTATCAAGCTTTCAGTTAATTGCTCTTTTTCGTTGTCTCCTGACATGTGTGATATAACAAAAAGGGGTTATGGCTTTTGTCAGTAACTTAATGATAAGAATGATTAAGTAGTGAAAATGAGATATATTTTTATTACTTTATTACTTATATTAAGCAATCAAATCTTAATACACTTATTGAAGCAGTCTCCATAAATCTTCTTTTTTTGTTTTCATTTGGATCTGAAATTGTGTAAAAACTTGTTTTTTTCTTTGCATTTTTATTTATAGGAAGAAATGGACACTACAGAAGTAACTGAAGGAGTTCATGAAATAGAGCTCACAAATATAACCAAAGAAGGTCATCCAAAAGGTTCCTCAGACCAATTCAAATTGATGCAGGTGCTTGGCCAAGGATCTTTTGGAAAGGTATGAGGGACATCCCATTAATGTTTAGTTTATACTAATTTTTAAATGCATTTTAGACTTACTTCCTGTAAAAAATAATATAAACCATGTGTAGAGGTTGTATCAATTACAAGGGATTTTCAGGAATTGAATTAAAAATTTGAAATTGATCAATATTACTCGATTAAGTAAAAAAAAAAAAGATATATTTTTCTATGTATAAGATAATTCAGTATTAAGTAATATAAGTAATTTTCACACACTGCTAGGTTTACCAGATTCGAACTTTTCCCAACTGAAACAGAACCACTTAAAAAAAGAACAAATACTGATCCTTCTCCCTTCGCTTGCAACCTCTTCAAACCTGGACTAAAATGAAAAAAAAATTTTTGATTGATTTATGTTTACTGCATGTGAAAATGCTCTTTAAAAAGAAAAACAATTTTTTAATTAATTAATTTGGGTCACTATCTTTACTAGAGCCATTTGAGTTTAGTACACACATATGTGTATCTCCAGAGGTGCAGACGTGAAGAAAGCATTAGGGGGGGGGGTGAAAATTGACATACACAGGAGGCGAAATGATGCATTTTATTGTATATTCATTAACTATTGGGGGGGGGGGGGACTACACACGTACACATGGTAAGGTTTTCCTTTGACATGAACTTAGTCTTTTATTACATTAATTGGCATTTAAGAAAACCTTACCCTCAGGAGGTTTTTCTCCCGAGATTGTTGCTTTTTTGCCAAAGGCATCTCATTGACTGTTATTTGCATCCTATTTTCTTTGTTTCTGAAGGGAAGAGGTGACATCCCTCCCTACTTTAGTAAACAATATTTGCTGTTAGTGAGCAAACTATTGTATTCTTGAAATGGAGGTCACTATTCAAGAGCTGTTGTTTGGATTGATACTACATATATATATTTGGATTGATTTCATACTGTTCCGGGGCAAACTGGGCCATTAGAATAGTATCTGCCCTGTGCTTGGAGACAACTTGGGTTCTTGTATTGTGAGAATTTTGACAGTGATGGTCAAAGCAGAAAGAAAAACACAAAAACAATTGGGTCAATGAAGAGATATATGTTTCAGAGTAAAAAAAAGAATAATTCTGCACATCTAAAAAAAAGGACAAAAGGGCGAATTTTCCAAAACATAAGGGAATGCTTGCAATGACAAAAAAGGAGGATGTCTGGTAACTCTACACACTATTACTACACCATACGTGCACCTCGTCGACATGCCTCTGCAGAATTTCTATTGAATTTGTACGTGTTGGAATGTACGTGTTTGTGAACTTAACCTGAAGTTTTTTGCTGTGTAACACTACTCACTGCTATCAATGGATGGCATCCGTTTTATAATGTAGAACCCCCTTGTACAGCCTTTGTTACTAGCACTAATTCATCACTGCATAGTGTATATATGTATTTAGTGTTTGATGCTCGTTTTATCTATCATAGGTTTTCCTTGTTAAAAAGATAGTTGGTCCTGATGCTGGAACTCTTTACGCTATGAAAGTACTAAAGAAAGCTACTTTAAAAGGTGACTACACATTAATTGCACAAATTTAAGCCATTTGAGAAGAAAAAATTATCATTGTCACACACAGGTAATATTCTAATTCAAAATATAATTTTTTTTTTGCTTTAATTTTCCATAGTAAGAGACAGAATGAGGACAAAAATGGAACGAGACATACTAGCCGAAGTCCGCCATCCATTTATAGTAAAACTTCATTATGGTGAGAGACTATTTTAAGGAGTTTTTTCATTAAAAGCATTGTTTTTTTATTTCACATCATAATATTTGTTTCATTTCATATTGTCATTTATTTAGCTTTCCAAACAGAAGGCAAGTTGTACTTGATACTAGATTTCTTAAAAGGTGGGGATTTATTCACAAGGTTAAGTAAAGAGGTAATTCTTCATTTTGGAACTTGACTTTTTTTAGAGTATGACTATACTTTTGCATGATAAAGCCGCAGTTTACACAGTTTTAAAAGTTGATTTTTCACTGACAACAAGATAAAAATATGTTTTGAGTAGTGAGAGCAAAGATGCTTGGGAGCGTAAATGATCACAAAGATCACATTGCCTCCTGATTCTTCAAATAATATAGCTCGGAATAAATGAAGCCAAAGCTTGACAAATTGAAAAAAAAATTTAGGTGGTAGCCAAATTTATCAGGCATCTAGCATATTTTTCTTTAAAAAAAGCCCGTAATTTGTTAAAAATTCTCCAAAAATATGTATTAAAAAAATAAAATAAATTCCCCTCAAATTATTTTTCCACGTGCAGCCCTGGGACCTATTTACTACTTTTTCGCAAACCAACTCCAATCATATCGCTGTGAAAAAATTTACAACTGATTATGTAGAAATGAAGGCACCATTTATCGGTAGTCGCCTCAGGCTCCGTAGGTAAATAACTTGTTATCCATATTCTTGCCCCGGATCAAACCCGTGGAGCTGACGATAACCTCTATGGTTCAGGCTTTAAGCCAGATAAAAAATTCCTTTAGGAAAATAGCGAAAATTTGGGGGGGGGGGGGGAGCTTTAGCAAAATGCTAATGATTGATGGATGTCTACTCGTTTTGTACCTTCTCTGTGAATTTTTGCGAAAGTGGCTACTACTTTTTTTGCATGCGAAGATTTTCTTTCACATTTTGTAAAAAATGTGATTGTAGCTTAAACCCTGCTATGGTTGTAGATGAGCATCTTATCACTCCATCACTCAGGCTACTACTTCACCAAACACCAACTCTGGCCATATCACTATATTGCAATTTACTGCCATTAATGAGATGGGTTGGAAATGAAGGTGCTGTCTATTGGTAGTCGCCTCAAGTTCGTTAGGGAAAATATTTAATCTATATCCTCCCTCGGTTCGAACACAGAACTGTAACCGCAACCTTCACAGTGGTAGGCAAGCATCTTACCACCACACCACTCAGATGCAAAAACCAACTTCAGCCGACCACCACTGTGGTGATGGTGGGGCTCGAACCTGGGTCTCCACGATGCTAGTTCGTCACTATGGCCACTCAACCACCACAGCGCCATCACTCGGGCTGGGACATACTTACTGAAACTATGGTAATATGTTTTTAAGTTGTAGTATCAAATATTTGTCATATATTTGGTTAATATTTTAGGTTATGTTTACAGAAGAAGATGTCAAGTTTTATCTTGCAGAGTTAGCATTATCTCTAGATCATCTCCATGGACTGGGAATCATTTATAGAGATCTTAAACCAGAAAAGTAATCATGATATTTTGATCATTTAATCCATCTAATTAATTATTTATTTTAGTATTTGTAATTACTTGAAAAAAAAACATTCTTGAATTTTTCAAAATTACTTTAGGCCTGTCTTATTTAACGAGTAATTGTAATTTTTTTTTTTTTTTTGCAGCATTCTTCTTGATGCTGATGGGCATATCAGTTTAACTGATTTTGGGTTGAGCAAAGAAGCACTGAGTGATCAGAAAGCTTATTCATTTTGTGGAACAGTAGAATATATGGCTCCAGAAGTCATTAACATGAAAGGACATACTACTGCAGCTGACTGGTGGTCTTATGGAGTTTTGATGGTAAGAAAATTTTTTTCTTATCACTTATTGTTAATTTACTATCACTATAATTATTACTTATAGTTAAATTGAACCACTTAGTGTTTAAAAAATATTCTGAGTGTTCAAATATGTATGTGATACCTGTGATACAGTCAGCACTCATTATAACAACCATGTGTTATAGAAGCCATTTCAGTACATCACAATGGTCAGTATTGTACGATATATCCTGTATGTGTTTTCGTATAATATCTATGCAGTAAGTTTTTATTTTGATATAACATTCTTTTCAATGGGGAATAACGTAAGTCATTATAAAGAACATTGGCTGTACACGTTTTCGATTTTGAAATCTTAATTGAATTCAATATGGGAATTTTCTCAAACCTTAGAGCAGTTACCGTGCTCACCACCAAGAAAGATCAATCCATCCCACTGGCCTTAATGGAATTGGGATTTAGATTATTTAGATTTTGAGAGCTGGCCAGATCGATTACTTTAAATTATTGTCAGCGAGCCAGTTCTACATGTTGCGTGGACAAAAAAACCTCATCATCGTGTTGGATTAGGAATGGGTTATCTTCAAAATTTTTTTGCCCTAAATGTGGTCATCTAATATGTATCTAAAACAGATTCTTAAATTTTATATACCTACATTAGCAATACCCGAGTTGCAGCCCACTTAGAGGTTCTATCCAGCCTGCCACATATTTTATAATAATAGTATAGAAACTTTCAGTTTCTAGTGTTTCAAAAAATTAGAAAAATTTTTTTTTAGGGAATGTTTTGTTTTTTGCATATGCAAAATATGTAGCTGTGAAATTGAATAGAAGTTGATTCAAAAAAATTTTGCATATGGAGAAATTGTAACATGCCCTGATAACTATGTATAAAATTATTAGAATACAGATATCTAATTTCACAGTTGCAAAGGATGAACTGTTGTGTCTCATTTTCAATGAAACCATATGACAGTCTTCAAAACATATAACATATTATGCTGCTTCACTTCTAAGCATAAAATTTTTTATTATGAATCAATGTTCGAATATGTTCAGTCTGCCGAAATTTTTTGTGATTTGTTTTTTGGCCTTTCTCCTAAAAAGTGTTTTCATCACTGATATAGTGTTTAACATATAAATGTGTATAGTTATGTATTAATTTGTATGTCTTGTTGACTTTTTTCCTTTGCAGTTTGAAATGTTAACAGGTGCCTTGCCATTTCAAGGAGCAACAAGAAAAGAGACAATGATGCAAATATTAAAGTAATGATTTCTTTGTGATTATGTTGTCAAAATTTATTGAAAAAATTTAGACAAAAATTTTTTTTGTTATTGATGAATTAAAGTAGTAAAGTAGTAAAGACTTAAAATATAGTTAAACTGACTGTAATTATAATGGATTTCTAACATACTGAACATACTATAAAGTTTTTACAAATACAAATACAATGCCACAACAGGCAAAATGCCCAACGAGGTGGCTGAGGAAACATACATTGTGTAATAAGGAAATTGAGTTCTGTTTTGAATTCCTAAATTTTGCCCATCAGAATATTTGAATGTTTTTAATACTAATTTTTATGAATTATATACAATTAATTATGATTAATTAATTAATTATGATTAATTAGATTTGTTTTTGTGTCTAAACTATTTTTATGATATTTTCAAAATGAACAAAAGAAAAGCTATAAAAATTTTTACTTTTCATTTATTCTTTTTTTGCTGATGAAAATGATTTTGAAAAGCTCAGAACTTTTTATTCAGATTATTTTTTGCCAGATCTATTTATGGGTTTTATCTTTTCAGAGCTAAACTTGGAATGCCTCAATTTCTCAGTCCTGAGGCCCAAAGTCTGTTAAGAGCCTTATTTAAGCGTAATCCTGCCAACAGATTAGGTATTTTTTGTGCCATTTTGTTTTTGCTGTAAATCTATTTTCAAATTTTTATTCAGCTTTTTTATCAGTAATTTTCATCACATTCTTTCTTTGATTGACTTTTGTTTTTTGAGTTTTTATTAGATGCCCCAAGTATTTGTTTTGATATGAATTTACATTAGAGGGCATTAATTTTTCTTCATCTTTGCGCAAATAATTTGATTTGGAAGTAACATCATTCTGTAGTTATAAAATTATAACTTGAACTTTTTCATAACATGAAAATTATTTGTCAAACAAAAAATTTTTATTTTATGTTAAACACATTTTTATTTAGTTTTTATAAACACTTTGTGGTTGAAACTTCTTGAAGCGATTATTGCTGTCCTAAGTTTGACCAATACTTTGAGTGAATAACTCATCTTTATTTTAAGTATTTTTTGGATAATCAGTAGATAACAGGGGAATATACAGGTAGGTGGACATTGGATGAAACATTGGGGATTTTAAATATCATGCCACCCCCTTTGATCTCTGGGCACTTCATTGACCTCTTAAATTGCCATGGCACACTGGTTCTATCCCTATATTGATTATAAAGTTAATTACTAAAATATCTTTGGCATTGCTGATCGGCCTCAGAGTGCCACAGTTTATAATTTGGGAATCCTGAAACTGATTAAGTTGTTGACTGGGCTGTCGAGTCCCTTTCAAACAGAAATTACTTATTCATTTTCTTGAAAAAATGTTCTGATAATAAAACATTCGAGAAACTACAAACCTTTCTCTTCTTCACGTTTTTCTCAGCATTAACATACAGTCTCCTTCTTTTTGTCTTTCTTTGATGTGTTGTGGGCTGTGAAAATAACATCTCTCTATCTCTACTTATGCCACCTGGGACTTATCGCTGTTATTTCTGCACGCTGGGGCTTATTATACGTTAAGGGTAGCTAGCACATCTTAACTCTACACATAGTGCTAGTTTGTGTGTTATGGGAAAGGAAACTGCTGTGTGTCTCTGCGATAAATTAGTTTTTGCAGTTGTTTAGATTTCAAGAATACAAATACAACGCCACAACAGGCAAAATGCCCAACGAGGTGGCTGAGAAAAATAATAGGGTTCGATTCCTAGTGGCGCCTACAAAATTTTCTTTCCAAAGATCATCTGACCATTAATATCCAGGAAGTCCTTTACCTAGAGAAATTACTCACATTTATGAAAAAAAGTTAACAAGCTGCATTCCTGGGGAGAAGAAGAAGAAGGAAAAAAAATTAGGACACGATAAAAATTTAAAAAATTTCATTGCCTTGAATTATCCACATTGTTTGATTATCAAGACTTTACTGTAATTATATGGGAATTGAATTTTCCCCCTGAAAAGACACATCAAGTACACCAATTTAATGCCAAAGTTGACCGCACAAAATATTTTACTTGCTTTCACACTCTTCTTTATTTGCTCTGAAAAGTGTTGTATTGTAAATTTTAAACAGTATTGGAATGTGTATATTGCTATATTTTACATAAAATATTGTGTATTTTAAATATAAACCAACCTATCTATAGTTGATGAAGGGTTCATGCCTGAAAATTTTCTGTGAACTTTGTCATGACTCAAGTTCTCAAAAAGTTGGTTTGTTCAAAAGTTGGTCACCCTTTCATTATCAATACAAATATAACATTTGAATAGTATTTCAATTGTGTGCTAGTGAAAAGAGAAAATTTACCATTATTTTTTAAACAAGATGAAATCACACAACTTTGTCATTTCTCCAAGGCTCAGGTCCCAATGGAATAGAAGATATCAAAGCCCATCCATTTTTTGGCACTATAGACTGGGTAAAACTATATAACAGAGAGATAACACCACCTTTCATTCCAGCGGTATCAAGAGTGGACCACACAGCATATTTTGATAAGGAATTCACAACAAGGACTCCTGAAGGTGAGAAAAGATTTTTGAACCTTAATCAAAGCAACTAGAGCCTTATTTTATTTGTTATTCAATTCAAATTTTATTTGTCATGAAATTAAAAAAAAAAAATAAGAGTGAATTTTTTATACAGTATATATCTTTATTTGGGAGGTAAAGGGCACCATATCATAACATGTAGATTTCACAGGAGAGCCATTTAAAGAATTTTTTTAGCATGTCTTTCTATGTAGCTCATTTATTTAATAAGGGCAATATCTCTGTCATTTATTGAAATAGGACTTGGTGTTTTATACGTACGTGTAGAGTGTAATCCTAATGTTGACGAACATAGACATAGTGCCCTTTACCTCCATCATACAGATATATAGTCTATGCATATGAATTTCGTTGAAATTTTTTTCAACCTCTTAATTTCTAATGATAATATCTTTTCCAGATTCTCCCGGATGTCCGCCTAGTGCCACTGCACACGAGTTATTTCGTGGTTTCAGTTTTATAGCACCAAGTTTAGATGAATCTACAATAAAGAATAATGAGAACAACATACAAACAAATCAAATTGTATGTGTTGGTATATATTGCTTAAGACTATTTTTGTCATTGCACTCACATTTAAAACTTTATAGATTACATGTTATGATAATGTATATCAAGCAAACAAAGCATCATAGGCTAAAAAAACAGTTTTAGAATAGAAGAGAACAGTTTTTTCACACAAAAAATTCAGATGGAATTATTTGAGTAAATAGTATCCAATTTTTGCAATCAACTTTATAGGTAAACAAACAATTGAAAATGTCTAATAAAACTGAATTTATCAGGCATTTTCAGTGAATTAAATTTTTTTATTTTTTTAAAATTTTGTTCATTAATAATGGAAACATTTCTGTAATGATAATTTTTTTTCATTGGTATTTTTCTAATGCTCCCCCCCCCCCATAACATTCAGTGGTTCACTCGAAAGGTAGTGTTATCATAGTTATTTATACTAATTGTAAAAATATATTTTTTAAGAATCCTGAAAGAAGTTATACTGTGAAAGACTCTATATTGAAAGAATATGAAATAAAAGAAGAATTAGGAGTTGGTTCCTATTCTGTTTGTAAACGATGCATTCGTAAAGAAAATGGGAAAGAGTATGCTGTTAAGGTAAATTAAATGGATACATAGAAATATATTCACGTGATACATCTTTTGTGTTTTATTAATGAAGTAACCATGAATGCCATTAATAATAAAATTATATGAAATTGTATAGAATGTTTTTTTTTAATTTAATGCGGTTTCTTTTATTTAGGTTATTGATAAGGCTAAACGTGACTGTCAAGAAGAAGTTGAAATACTGTTACGTTACGGTCAGCATCCGAATGTTGTGACTCTGTATGATGTAAGCATTCCTGCATAGATGAACACAATATTCTAATGAATAGACTCATGATATTAAATTTATTTGAAATATAAAATTTGTAAATTTAGGAAATTTACATTAAAAATAAATTTATCTTCTGTTGAAATTAAAAAAAAAATTATTTCAACTTAAAAGAAAAATTGAAATTTGTATTTTATTTTTAAGGTTTACGAAGATGAGAAGTCAATACACTTAGTGATGGAGCTTTTGAGAGGAGGAGAATTACTTGACAGAATCCTTTGCAAGAAGTTTTTTAGTGAAAAAGAAGCTAGTGCTGTTCTAGAAGTTGTAGCAAGGACTGTCAAATATTTACATGAGAATGGGGTACACTAAAAAATAAGATTTATTTTATAAACATAATTAAAATTGATCTGAAATGCTATCTGAGTGTTTTTTTCATGTAGAAATATGCTTTTTAATATTGAATGTAAATTATTTTGAATACTGTCATCATAATTAGGCAAAATCACAAATCTCAGTGAATTTTACACTGTTTTAGGTACAAAATGAAAAGATCAAATGAAAAAAACTACAAATGAAAAGATCAGTTAGAACCCAAAATAGAATAGCTATTATTTTCCAAATAAAAACATTTGGAGTTTTCCAACTTCATTTTTGGTGGATAATTTAGTTCATGTTTCAACTTATCTTTACTTTAATTACTTGAAACTTGGTACAATCAATTTGAGTCATATCATTTACATATGCTGCTTCAGCACAGTAGAATCTCCCCAAAATTGACTTCTTGAGACCTGGCTGATTCTGGATTGAGAAATTTTCTTGATTATGGATCACATTTTATTTACAATTACAAACACCATAACAGCCAAATTGCCCGAGTTGGCCAATAAAAGATGCTCATAAAAAATATGGGTGTCTAATATAACTAAAATACAGCAGCCCAATATAAAAGCACATATCTTGAAATATCTCGAACTTATTTCCAAAAGTTTCATATCCAAAGAAGCAATATGTCTGTTTGAGATATACTAGATACATATTTTCTTTGAGAAGATCATTTACAAATTAAAGTGCTATTGTAGAGTGAAACTTGCATGGATTACAGAATGCCCATTACCATGGATCGCAGACAGGAGTCCATTTTAGTGTGGCAAGAGAGTTCTTTCTTTCTCAAAACATAATACTTTGAAAATAGTTTTTTGCTTTGATTCAGACAAGAAATAATTATTTCTGTTATTATTCATTCACGAACAAAAACGTCAAAATTTACTTCAATTAAAAAGAAATCATCTCTCTCTCTCTTTCTCTCAAAGGTCAGAGCCGAATAAAAAAAATCATAGCCTGACAAATATGTCCACATTATGGATTAGTCTAGATCATGGGGTTTTCAAACCATAGCCAGCAAGCTAAATGTGGTCTTCGATCATTTTCGGAAAATAGCTATTTTACATAGAAAAACAACTAAATTTAAAAAAAAAATTCATGAAAGAGAGGTCCCCCCCCAGTTACTTAAATCCGCACCGCTTTATTTAGAACTGTGAGATACTTTCCTGATTCGATAGTAATGCTGTGTATCTGATACATTAAAAGTTCTGTCATAATGAATTTTGGGGATCCTGAGCCTAAACAGGAGGCATATGATTTAATAAAGGCTGCATATTTCGAAAGACCAAATTTGGCATCCAAAAGGTATACATAATTACAGAATTTACAGAAATGCTAAAAATCATTAATGAAAAATTATTTTAGAGTTATTATTTCATAATTGATGAAAAGTTAAAATTAATGAAATAATAGTTGCAGAACTTTTGATAGAATAATTTCAGAATTGTCAAAAATAATTTCAGGATTGTTAAAAGTAATAATTCAAAAAGAATTTTTTTTTTGAAAGAAATCATTTCATAAACAATGACAAAATAATTTCAGAACTATAGGATGAATTTCAGCATTAATAAAAGAAATAATTCATTCATAAGAATTTATTAATTTGTGAAAGACAGTTATTTGGAAATAAAAATTAAACTTTAGTGAAATAAATAAATTCAGAGTAAATAAAAGAGTTCAATAGTTTGGAGAACCTTGTTTAATAACCAAGAATACCATGGTATGACTTGGTGGCCCCTGGGCTTCATGGGAAGTTTAATTTGGCCATCAAAGTCTGAAAGGTTGAAGACCCCTGGTCTAGATTAGGAAGTTTCTACTGCGTTATGCTGTAACAAAACATCAATACAACTACATACATATTATAGCAATGAATTTTTTTCAGGTGGTTCACAGAGATCTCAAACCATCTAACATAATGTATGCAGACGAATCTGGTTTACCAGAATCATTAAGGGTCTGTGATTTTGGGTTTGCAAAACAAATTCGAGCGGAGAATGGTTTACTTATGACCCCTTGCTACACAGCAAATTTTGTTGCTCCAGAGGTTCTGAAGAAGCAAGGATACGATGAAGCTTGTGATATATGGAGTATGGGAGTTTTGCTTTACACTATGTTAGCTGGGTAAGAGTCATTCTCAATTTAACCTTCATTTTTTTTATTCGACCTTCTCTTACTTTATACCATCAAAGCATGAAATCTAAATTGAATAGTTGAATAAATCTTATTTGTGATTTAATTAAACAGCTATACCATAATTGGATATTTAAAATATATTTTTATCTAGGTAATATGAAATTAGATATTTTCTACATGCTAAATATTAAAATAATATCTTTTAGCCATACTCCTTTTGCATCTGGTCCAAAAGACACATCTAATATGATCTTAGCAAGAATTAGTGAAGGAAGAATAGATCTTACTTCTGGTAACTGGATGAATATGAGTGCTGCTGCGAAGGTATATTTTATTCAAATAGCTGCATAATTCTGAAAGTTAAATTAATTTGAAAAAAAAGGAATTTCTTGAAGACGTATTGGTGGCTTAAAGATACAAGTAGAAAAATTGACATTTTGTCTATAAAAACGTGATATAAACAACCTCTTCAATTTCTTGAGATTCCATTATTTTTTGAGTGAAATTTGCATGTGCAGATTACAGGCATGAAGGTACAAATATAAGGCCACAACAGACAACAAAATACCCAACAAGGTGGCTGAGAATGGATATACAATGGATAGTACACGCGTATCAATTCGCAATACAGAAAAAAGACGTAAAAAAATTTGGAATTAAGCTTTAATTTTTTGAAAATATGGAAAAAACATGAAAAGATGATTTAGGGCAACAATTTGGTTACATGTAAACGATAAAAAAAAAGTACTGTTTAGACATGATGCATGAGTTTTAATAGAGCGTGGGGTCTCCTCGAACAGCTAAGACTGCTGCACACCTGTTTGCCATGGATGCGATGAGGTTATCGATCAGACTTTAGGGAATACTGTTCCACTCTTCAAGAAGTGCAATCTGCAAGTCTCGGACAGTAACAGGCGGCCTTGGTTGCACAGCAATGCGTCGCGAGCATGTTTGAATCCAATCGAGCATGTTTGGGACATGCTCGATTGGATTCAGGTCAGGAGAGCACGCTGGCCATTCCATACGCTGTATTGTTTCAGCTTCAAGCATGTTCTCCACCAGACGAGCTCTATGCGGTCGGGCATTATCATCCTGGAAAAAAAAGAAATCTCCAATGGCTCCAGCGTAAGGGATGACATGAGGTCGCAGTATCTCGTCTGCATACCTTCGGGCCGCCAAAGTGCCATTCCGAATGATACGCAGGTCCGTACATCCGCCTATGCTGATTCCACCCCATACCATCCAACCAGCTCGTCTGTATTGTGACCTTTCACGAACGAATGCGGGGTTATTTCGAGTGCCCCTTCCCTCCATACCAGAACACGTCATGTGTCACACTCCAGACTGAATCGGGTTTCGTCTGTAAACAGCACTTGGCTTCAATCATGTTGCTCCCAATCTCGATGCTCAGCAGCCCATCTTCTTCGGGCCACACGGTGGCGTGGGGTCAACGGAATGCAGACCATTGGCCTACGTGCATAGAGCCCTCCCTCATGAAGCCGATTACGTACTGTTTGGCTGGACACCCTTCGTCCTGTCGCCAAGAGCAACCGTCTTTGCAGCTGCGTAGCATTCTCTGTTCTGTTTCGACGGGCTATTAACCATATATACCGGTCATCAGTTGCTGTAGTGGCGTGTGGCCGACCTTGCCCTGGTTGATGTCTATCATTTTCTGTTTCTTGGAATCGATTCCACAGCCTTGCAACACTTCTGGCGACTCCAACAGCGTCCGCGACACTACGTTGTGTTTGCCCGGATTCCAGTCTGCCTATAACACGCCATGCCATGGATTCCGGCAAATCATGTTGTTGAGACATCCTCAAGTCACCTTGTCTCAAAAAAAATACTGCGCAATCAAATTTTACAGTTACGGCAGTAAAACAGACGTTTCTGCAACATCCCGATTTCTGCCCTTATCTCCTTTTTCTGGTTTTTGACGTCATAAACTTTGATTTGCATATGAAGTTTTCTTCCGTTTCCTGCTAGGCTTTAAATTATGGATGATTCATTTTATGTTACTTATCGGTATACATCTTTGCGTAATTTTTGTTAAAACCATGTGCTTCCCTAATTGTTTTGAGCAGTGTAGATGCCCATAAAAAATATGGATGTCATATGTTTCTCTAAAATATAGCAACCCAATTAAAAATGAAATTATAAAAACTAAAAATTATATATATATATAAATATACACATGATAAAATATAATGCAATGCCCAAAAAAAAAAAATTATGGTTGTCTTATTCTATGTATGGATAGCTTTTCGATTTACCCCAACATGTTTATTGTATTTCTTTTTAAACATGTCAATTGTGTTAGAGTTTACTACTCCTGGGGGAAATACAGTACAGCATGTAAATAATGTTTCATTAGATTAATAACTGATTCATTCACCGAGGACTCCATGAAATAATTATTTTAACTGTCATTTTAGACTATTCAGTAAAGTCTTTTGTGTATCACTAAACTTGTTATTCTACTAAATGTTAATTTTTCTCTCAAGGAGCATGACATTAATTGTAACTTTTGGGCATTTATAATTAAAATTTTTTGATATTCCAGCATCTAGTCAGAAAGATGTTGCACGTAGACCCAAAACAAAGGTATAGGGCTGCAGATGTACTTAACCATACATGGATAGTCAACAGAGATGAATTACCCAACTGTCAGCTAACTCTACAAGATCCTGCATTAGTAAAGGTATGTAATATTTCATACATATGTGTCTCTATACCACATGAATATAAAATTCTATGATGGTTCTTCAACACAATCTGAAATTGTTAATAATATTTTTACAGTATAGTTATTACCACCGCTGTGGTGGTCGAGTGGTTATAGTGACGGACTCGCGATGCGAGGATCTGGGTTCGAACCCCACAGTGGTGGTAGGCTGAAGTTGGTTTTCTGTGGTTCCCAACTTCAAGGCGCGAATGCGAGCCGATTTCCCCGTTAAAAAGTCTCGCCGCAGAGAGCAACAGGCCTACAATGTTACAAGTATTCAATCATTACACTTCACTCGCAATTTGAAGTATAGATGGCAGCACTGAAATATCATATACAACACTAGCTACACACTCAGACTGTTAGGTGCACTCACTTTGTTCCAGACTCTGCAACGAAGCTGCGCTGGAAGAGATCTCGGCAACGGGATAAGTCCGGTGGCAGAGACCCTGGCGTTCATTCATTCAGTATAGTTATTACCAATCCCACAATGTTTTCTAATTACTTTTGACTGGAAACGTGCTTGTTAACATAATGACTACCACAGAGCTCACGTATGAGCGACACTAGTTTATTTTATAGGCTACAGTCTCACACGTGAGCTGACAATGTGATTGAAACCTGTAAAAAAAGAAGGGAAAAAGGGTTAGTTAATAGAGAGTTTGTTTTTTACTTATGGTGGTAGTTGAATTTGATAAATATTCAGCAAAATTAAATAATATAGCATGTGTTCGATTTTTAAGTTGAGTTAAATGATTCTAATTAGTAGAATCATGCTAGGAATTTTTATATTGAGTTGCCTTTGAGGTTCATTAAAATCAGTCTATTTCCATCGTAATTAATATTTAAGTATTTTATAGCTATATCTTTTGTGAAATAGGATTTTTCATTTAATTTTGTTTTGTGACATGAAAAATAATTTGAATGTTTTCATGCTTATACTTAGAGTTTGCTCATGCTTGAACTTATATTTTTTCACCACCCATATCACGTGTGGATTTCTTCTTTTCTCATAGGGAGCAGTGGCAGCGACATTCCGTGCCATCAATAATTATCCAAATTCACCAAATTTGGAACCAGTTGAAGCATCTGAGTTGGCTCGTAGGCGAGCAAAAAGCAGACCAAAATCCTCTACAGAATGATGTCACACGACTCTATACATATTTTACTTGCAACGACGATTGCATTTCAATCACCCCTCGAGTCTTTCTGTTGCCCCATGCCAGGGCATTTCGTGCCATAAAGTGTTTGTGTGTGAGTAAATGAGAGAAAATAAAAGATGACATATTATGTATGCATATTAATTCTTCATACTTTAGGGAGTTGAAGAAGCAGTTAAACTAAAATGAAGAAAATATTGAAGTTTTTAATGTGTGTTTGAAATTTGCAGAGTTGGAGTTTTTGTGTAGAAGTTGTTTTTTCTTTTTTGAATTTGATACATGGATATCATTGTGATTTTTGAGACATTCACTTTTTTGGGGTAAATTGTTGAATATAGTTGTGGGATAAAAATATGGGTTTATCTTATTAGGATTTTTTTTTAAAACAATGGTGCTCATTTTTTTGAGTATCTGTTTTTTCACCCAATTCAGCTCTGCTTTATTGATGAAGGCAATAATGAATGGTGCATATTGAAAAAAAAACCAAAATATTCTAAATATATATATGTGATGTTTGTGTGTGTGTACATATATGCATATTAATATAAATACAGAAAATTTTTTCAAAGGTCTTACTCGGCGTCCATGTCTTGGTGCATTTAAGCTTTAATCTTTCGAAAAGATACGCTATGAACAATAATTAAATACCACACATATATATTTCAGATATCTTGAACGGACTGGTATTTTTTTAAAAACTATGGACAATTTCTGGAAACACTATTACTGTAAAAAAGGAAATGCATATAATGTGCACTCACAGTTCCCAATTTTTATCTGTGGATGCAGATTGAATTTTGAAGATATTTGTTGTTTTTTTTGTCTCTGGCATTTTTGGAGTGTAATAATTTGACAAGATCCATGATTTCTCTTATCATGACATTAGTTAATAAACAATTTTGTTCTATACTTAGTACAAGTTTTAATATTTGATGTTAACTTGGTATATATGGATTGTTGTTCTGTCTTTTTTTTTTTATTATCTTGTGTCTTTTAGTTATTGTAATTTCAACTTACTCCAAAGAAAATCTTAAAGATTTTTCTCAATGTATTGCTTCCAAATAATCATGTGGTAATTCCATTTCTATCTTTTCTGTGTATTTCCAACAAAGAAATATTGTCATTATTCTTTTCTATTAGAGTTTTATTAGAGTGGAATAATGCTTTGATTTTTACATCATTCAGGTGTTATTCTTATCGATGTAACAATGAGATATAGTTTCAGGAAATCAGTTTTGGGAATTCCAAATACAGTTGACACTCATTATAACAACCTAATTGTTCCACTCCTATGGGCAATGCCAATCTTTGTCTGAGGTGTCATGATGAGCTATTGATATTGATATGTGCATGTTTGATGTTCTGAAGTTTGTTAATCTATTCTGGAGAGGTGCAGATAGACATCGACTGAGGCAAGGGAGCTGCGGGTGATGAAAGTTTGAGAATCAGCTGGTGGTCATTACATCAAAGTTTGAAAAAAAAAATGTTTTGCTTTTTAAGAAAATTCCATATTTGAACAGAATAAAAAATTATATGAATTTTGTTATAATGTAGACAGTTGCAATGAAATGCATCATATTAGAAAATAATAAAATACATAATGTCATAGTACAATTTAAGGCACACATGCTCAACCCATGGCCAGTGGGCCAAATGTGTTGTTTTCAGAGTCATCTGATGTGTCTCCCAACAAATAACCAAACCACTGAAGTGGCCCGAGAGAAATTCTGAAGTCGCCTAAAGACCCAGGGCACATCTCCAGATCATTTCAGTGGCTTGCAGCACATTTATAAATCATTTAAGCAACCCTTAAGCACATTTCAAAATCCCTTGAGTGACCTGTTGCCAGGCCCTTAACTAGGCTGGGGCAACCAGGGCACTGTCCCAGGGCCCTGAGCCAAATGTACACTAATTTTGTATAATAATAACCCTTGCAAGGAGGCCTCAAGAAAAAATCTGCCCCAGACCCTGAGAGGGCATGCTGTGGACCTGCCTGCAGCACACTTCTAATTCACTTAAGTGGCTCATAGTATATTTGCAGATTACTTAAGTGGCTGGCCTGCATATTTCCAGATAACTCGAGTGGCCAGTGACATGCTTTGATATCATTTGAGTGGCTTGCAGAATTCTTACAGATCACTCAGCTGATTGCCACACATTTACAGCTCATTTAAGCAACCCACCACATTTTTATAGATCACTTTAGTGGTTCTTGGCATATTTCCAGGTCACTTAAATTTCTGGCCACAAATTTCCTGATCACTTGAGCCACCTGCGACACTTTCAATTCACCTGAGTGACTTGCAGCACATTTCCAGATGACTCAACTGTCCCGTGGTACATTTTCAAATCACCTGAGTGGCCTGAGACACATTTCAAGATACCACATTTCTAGACCAATGAATTGACCTGCAATCTCCAAAAGGTTGAGCACCCTTGATTTAAGGTCTGAGGATAAGGCATTGTACTTATTTCAGAACACCATGCTAATTGGATATGAACAAGATGTCTACAAGTCTGTATATTTTCTCATTATCTGAGGAAAAAATATTCTAATTATGAAGTCTTATTGGAACACGTCATTGTGTCATGGTCAGAATCTTTCATGTTCTTTCTCCCCGATCCGGGTTCTGAGAAATGGGGTGGGGGATTTCACACAGGTGTTTATCAGATATCTCTGTGTCTCTCACCATTACAAAGAGATTGTTTACAATTCTTCAAATAATGAAAGTCAAGATCAAACACACTTAAGGATGAATTCTGTCCATTTCTTTGCGAAAAAACCCCGAAAAAACGGCAATATTGCAGCAATAACGTAATTTATTTCTGTTAAAAATGTCAATTTGATTCTGGAGTTGATAATTTCTCTTTTTTCTGTTGTCATTGGTCATCATACTTGTCGTCTTGAAAGCAATACAAATCAACATTATTATGAAATCTGTTTGAAAACATTACAGGTAGTCAGTATGTGATGTCCTGATGCAATCTTGTTTTTGTGTGTGTTACAGTTGATGCCGCTTATTAGGATCATAGGTAATGTTATCATCCAGGTATTGTTATCACTTTTACAAAGAATGGAATAGATCAATATTCATATCATGGGAAAAAATTAGTTCATAGTAATCTGGACGTAAATAATGTTATCAATTTTTTTTTCACGTCAAAAGTTTTTTTTGCTCATTCTGAAGCTAATGTTAACCAAACTTATTTTTTTAAGTTATCAATATCAGTCTGCAATACTATGTAGGAGTAGAAGGTGTTCTCTCCACCTCCCCCATTGTTAATTTCCATACTTAATTTTGTAATCGGTCCATAGTATTCATTGTGATCCATGCAGCTTGTGGAGCTGCTTTTGCAATAGCCTTCAGATAGTGAAGGAAAATTTAGGATTAGGGGAAAAAAGAGACTTTTTCCTCCTATTCTTGATCAGTTTCTTTCAGTTGGCCATATTCAAATTTCTTTTCCGAGAGACTTTCTCAAGGGTTCTATAAAACGTTTGTACATTCAATAAAAAATATCATACTTTGTGATATAAATTAGAAAAAGTTCCATTCTAATACCTCACATTGGCTGCACAAAAGTGCATTATTTTAACTTTGGGAGTTTTTTGTGGGGGAAAATGGAATGATTGAACATTTTGCAACCAATTCTGTGGGAAAGGAAGGACAAAGTTGTTACGTTTTACTAATTACACATTTACCATATGTTCTGTTTGACCAAACTGGATGTATAGCAACCATACTTGTAAACTGAACCTTTTTCGGATATAGTTATTGTTATTAGAAACTCTTGAGTCCTGATGTGATCACGTTAAGCGGTGTGGACTGCATCATCAGAAGCTATTATTTCTTTAGTTATTTTCATTATTGGTTAGTTGTCTTAAGATTTTGACACCTTTTTGTGTGTGCTGCATAGCATAATGCGAAAAATATTCTGTCTTTGTAGAATGGGCCACAAAAACTATGCCTTAGTGATGAAAGTATGATAAAGATAACATTTGGTAATTGCATTTGACTACATTAGGTAATAATGGTTATTTCTTGGGATTTTCAATTTCACTTTCAAGAATGAATTGGTAAATATAATGGTTTCACAAAACTGTTTATAATGTTATTGAACTGTCTATAAAACCATGTTAAAGCTATTTGGTTCAAATGATAATTATAGACATCACCTATTAATCTTATTAATCAATCACATCTTACTAGTCCCATTGTGTTTTGTGGAGAAATATCATAAACTGTTTCTATTCAAAAGTTTACTAAAAAATATAAAAATGTACTCTTAGAGGTCCTGAAAGTACATATAGAGCTTTTATTCAATACCCATAAATTATACTATATTGTTGTATGTATTGATTCAATTCTTCCTTTTATTCTACATATCTACTTGAAGTATATCATGTAGTGTGCATACATTAAGTACATTGAAATACATGTATGCATTCAGGGGATCTCAAATTTCTGCATGCTTTTTCGTGTATACCAGATATTAAATGTATTGATTCTTGTTGTCATGCCACAGTCATTATATGTATTCATATGAGATAATTACATGACAATGACCAGCTTTTACTTCAATCTCTTCCTCCCCTCAAACAAGTAGACTACACTAATCCATGATACTTAAACTGGATTTTTAACAGTTAATATCAAGTTTATATATTTCAAAGTCATAATTTGTAGTAATATTTCCAAATTAAAGTTTCTAGTGCAGGGTGAGACTTGTACCTTGGAGCATTATTTTTTAAACTCTTTTAACTTTTTCAGTTCTTATAGTAAACTTTCACGGAATTCAATTTTAATTATTGCATGTTGTATCAAACATTATGTAATATTTAAATTACCTTTTTCTCTTAGTGTAACTGTGAGATGTGGTTTTTTGAGAGATGGCTAAAATGTTTTACGGTACAACATGGGTGATACATCTTGAAACATGGGATGATGTACCTTAGTGAAAGAGGAGGGGGGGGGGAACTAAATAATTACTGAAAAGAAAATGTAAAGAGCATTTTTGTTATAAATGTCATATTGAAATGAAAAAATATGTAATTAAGGACAAAAACATAATTATTAATATATGCACACAGCAAAAAGTAACAATAATGGAGGTAGGAATGCATTTATATAAATTAAATACATAACTGTTTTATATATACGTTATACTTGTAGAAAGGAAAATAGAATGCTTTTATGTCATTAGTTCCGTTAGTTCCTTTGATGCTAGGTACAACATTCTTGGTGTTAGGTGCTGATGGGTAAAATATTTTCTCAACCATTTTCTTGAGGAAATTACTTTCAAATTCACTTGGTTTGATTTTCTGTTAGTCATAGCTCACATGGTGGATTATATTCCCCTACTAATAACTTTGACAAGGAGATAACAAAATATACATAAAAGAGAAGAGATGTGGAACCTGAAGTTTTTCTAGGGGAGGAGGATGGAACTAAAACCTAAATTTTATAATAGATTAAGAAAAAGATAAAAACTACAAAAAAATTAAAAGTTAGTAAAAGTTAAAATTCAAGGTATATTTGGGTTATTTTAAGCTATATATTGTTCCAAGGTACATGATTTTCTGCCATTTATGAAAATATTAATAACCTTATTTGCTTTGCTTGGTACCATTAGACACGTATGATGTTTATTGGGTCGCCTCATAGATTATGACCACTACATATATAGTTAATTAAACTTGCAATGTTGAGAAGAAACACAGCAAAAGCAACGGCACAGTTCTTGAGCTAAAATGTGCTTTTTTGTAAAATTTCATTCAAGGTCACAGACAAAGAACTGAAACAACACTCAGTTGTACGATTATATATTTCTAATCTCTTGTACTCCCAAAATATCTGCTAGAAAGCAATACTAAAAGAACTATTTCAATGTTTCATGATTTACTATACTCAAGGTACAACAGTTTCCCCTATATTTAAAAAATATGTATGTTTACATGAACTGAATAAAATATTCTTGGGAATCATTTCGTTAGAGAGTTAGACAGCTTTTTACTCAGCCCAAGATATCAAGGAAACAGATATTTTTTTGGGTATTATGCTGAGGTGAACTCAGAAAGCAAAAAGTCATTTGGTCTTCACCAAGACATGAACCCAGGTCCTCTTGAACACTGGGCAAGCATGCTACTATTTACACCACTGGAGATATGACCCTGCCTTCCTTATTGCACTGTGGCGACTTGATGCCAGAAAGTATCTGTTTCCGTGAAATCATTAGTTTAGAAGCTTTTAATATTGGACATTAATCTATGAAATTTTAATTAATTTGGTCTCGGTGAAATATTTTTGTTATTTTGACTTTGCTTCCGATATCCCCTCCATATCTTTAGAATTCACATTTGCTTATTAGCTAGTCATCTCGGAATGATGTCTAACAATGTAATGACCCTATGCTCTGATGCTAAACATACAGAGATGACTGGTTAAAAAATTGTATTGCAAGAGAGAAAAATTCCTGTGGGCATTGACAAACTTCTTATTTCTTCATAATTGTTATTATTCAAGGATACTGGTTCAACACCAATGTCTATGTTACTCTGACATTCCTGTGTCACTTTAAAAAATATTTCCAATATTTTTTCTACATGTAGTAAGTATGTATTACTTGCACAAATTTCTCCATACAATCGTGATACTCTGATATTGAGCACTTTTCCCCCTTACTTGATTGAATCAATGTGTTTTTATTGATTTTTGCTAGTTGAGTGTTTTATCTCTATGCTTGTAGTTTGTTATGAATTTTGTGTTTGATATTCTTCTATTTTTTTTTTTGAGCATGCACAGTATTTTCTTAAATTCCCTGGAAAGTTAATTTATTCAGTATTATTAAATTTGATGTTTCTATTTTTTTCTTCTTAAAGAATAAAATCGTATATATATAAAAAAAGTTGCTACTATTTATGTCTTATGAATTTATGTAAATATTTATGTGGCTGCGTGAATGTAAAACTGATTTCTCTTCAGTGAAATCCTATGTTTGTTGACCATACTATGGAGGACACATTTTGTGTTGTCAATCAATATGCTTATATACCTGTTCTGGAGTGTGTATGGAGTTTCTAAAATGAAATGTTTACTTATGGAGAGATTAGATGTGTTATATTGTTTTCACTTTCTTTTTTTTTTGTCTGTGAATAAGCATTTATTATGCGCATTTGATACTATTTCTTGTTGCAGAACAAAGTTTGAATTCCTTCAGTATAATGTAAATAAATGAAGAATATATATACATATATATATATACTTACAAATATATACATATATTGTCACGATTCAGAAAATATATTCATTGGTTTTATTGCACTGCTTTCATCTCATTATTTTTTCTATATTCGAAGTCATTCCTTTTTTCTCCTCTACTTTTACACACAAAAATTATTGCTTTTGATATTTTTCTTTATAACTTGTTCGTTATAATGATCTATGGTGGAAAGAAGTATTTTCAAGGGTCTCTTATGAGTTTCAGAATTTCATTTACAATAATGATATTGGTAATAGTTGTAGAAATAATTGTCTTCACTGAAATAGATCAGGGTTTTGTGTACATCTCTGAAAGAAATATGAAACTTTTTGACAGAGTCAGTCATCTAAATACTTTACAGACATAATAAATATAATTTTTCGATATAAATTTATATTTGTGACATGGTATTTTTAAAATACTCTGTATATTTAATCTCAAACTGCCTTTCCCCTTTTTCTGTGCACAGCTTAAAATTCAGAATAATTATGGAGGGAGTTTGGGATGGTTAGAAATGGGATGGCACACATATGCTTATCTTTGGATGGTCTTTAACAGATTTAAATGATTTTTTTTATCAAGTTTAGGCCTAAGATTCAAATATGTGAGCCTAACTCAAACAGTATTATTAAAGATATTGACCAAAATTAATTAATTGCAAATTTTTATTTTTAAATGAGATTTTGTACGTACATTGAGATTTTGACACATCAATCATTTTTTTTAAATAGCCAGTTTCAGCTCAGGTGTGAAGAGGTTACAGTCAAACATGCTGCAACAAACACCAACCAACCAGATATTTGGTTTGCTATAATCTGATCGAATAAGAAAATGTGAATTCTGTTGCAAAAATATCAGCAGTCACACCCAGGACTAGATACTATAAAAATACTGTGTATATTTTTGCAAATCGAACTATAGTACAGTCAAATCTTGATAAGTTAAATGTGCAGCTGCTGACAAAAAACTTCAAGTTATCGTTAGTTCAGATTTCAGAGCAGGAAAAAGAAAAATTACAGTGCTATTTACGAATATTGTATTACGAAAAAATGCTAAACTACTGGAGGTGAAGTAATTCGAAAAAACAAATATTATTCTAATTTAATCATATTTAATTATTGAATGAGAATATTTAGAAAATAAAATAGACGTACATGGTACTCATATAAATGAAACAAATTATATATAAAATATATACAAAGCTATTATAGCTGTCAAAAAATGCAGTGATTTTTGACGCGGTTTCACTTTTTTTTATCCTCCTTTCATGAGAAAATCATTTACTTTTTGCAAGCAGATAAATGTGAATCTGCTATATCCTATTGGTAAATGCTGAATTCTATAGCTAAATGCTAAATTATATTTAAAATTACTAGATTCTATTGCTAAACATTGAAAATTCTATCACTAAATGCTATTTTTTAAATTTCTCTCATTCCCGAAAACTTCGACTTAAAGGAAGAAAACTTAGTTTTGAGAGAAAATTTTAACACTTAAAATTCGGAAAAGTGCTGGGGGCTGGATGAAAACTTTGACTTAAATAGATGTTCAAATTATCACCAGTTCGACTTATCGTGAATTGACTAATGTGCATTTTGTCTTCAGCTCTCACCCATGGGAACAAATTCCTGATTTCCAACAAACTTGTGTTCTTCAACGGCAGAATTCTGGTGATACAACCCTCTCTGGAATTTCAGAACATTCTGTGCTGTGGTATGGAATTTAGCTTATCATTATCACGTGATTTTTACCGGTTAGATTTTATTGTTATATGGCGATGTGGTCTGGGTATCCCTCGGTTTGATGGTTAGATTCTTCCCCCAAAACTGTTCTTGGCCTGTCCAAGCAGTGCTGTCTTAAGGTAAGGGTCCACCCAATTCTTCCTAGATAGCTAGTATGTATTCGTCCACCCGGGCACGGTCCATGAGTCTGAAGTGCAATGGGGATCACGGTTATTAGGGATAAATTATTTTTCCTGACATCCATTGTGTGTGTGTGTAACGGGGTCCGACTTCAATAATTGTTTTATAGTTATGCGTAAATATATATATACGGGGTGATTATAAAAAAACTATCCCGACATATGGGCCCCTAACTATCATACCATTCACAGAAACTGAATGAAATTTTGGCATAAGATATTTTGATGTATGCGCTCAAGAATGATATGGAAAACAACATTGTCACTCTAACAGTTACGGTTACAGTGAGAAAATTTCGAAAATATCAAATGGCAACACCAAGTTTTTTGTATTGGAATGCGATCTCCATACTGAAAAACACTAAATAGCGTTGGAATGGCACCTGTAGCATGAAAATCACCGGCGGTAGATAGGCTAAAAGTGAGGACAACCAATAAGGACAGAGAAGCAGCATAAAATAAAGCATTTTATTGTGTTTCGCAAATTTTCCACACGACCTTGTGGAGGACTAATCAGGCTGGGATCTCAGCCGAAGAAACGGTGTGACGAATGAAACGAACATTAATGCTCTGGTGCACGGCAAAGTCCTTTTTACTTTTTCCTTGCTTAGCTCCGGGGATTTTCGTGCTACAGGTGCCATTCCAACGCTATTTAGTGTTTTTCAGTATGGAGATCGCATTCCAATACAAAAAACTTGGTGTTGCCATTTGATATTTTCGAAATTTTCTCACTGTAACCGTAACTGTTAGAGTGACACTGTTGTTTTCCATATCATTCTTGAGCGCATACCTCAAAATACCTTATGCCAAAATTTCATTCAGTTTCTGTGAATGGTATGATAGTTAGGGGTCCATATGTCGGGATAGTTTTTTTATAATCACCCTGTATATATATATGAAAAAAAAAAATAATCATGACACAAGTTGGTTTAACACTTGAAGGGACGATGAACATAAAATATGTGAACCATATTTACGTTACTGGAAAATTAATAAAAGTGACTGAAACTAAGTGGGAATAGGAGCCTGAGTTTGACCCGCACCTAAGCATGCAATGGCAGTGAATTGGGTCAGTCATATTTTCCTAGAATTACGGACGGTTAGCATGATAGGGGCCCCATGTTCTCCTATGTTAGTATTTCTCAAAGTGCGCGTCGTGGCTCCAACGGGCATCGCGGCAAGCTGGAGATATTGATTTGTGTGCCCAAGGGCGTAGTGGGGGGGGGACTTGGGGGTCTGGTCCCCCCCCGAAATGTGAGAAAATGACCGAAAAAAGGGAAAAAGGTGGCCAAATCAATTGTTCTGTCACTTTGGTCCCCCACCCGAACGAAATTTCTGGCTACGCCCCTGTGTGCGCCTATTTGTGCTTTATAAAATGCTTTTGTTATCGGAAAATATCTATCCAAACTATTCTGGGGAGCCGTAGAAGAACCACGAATTGGGTAAGGTAGCCGTGGGTGGAAAAAGTTTGTGAATCAAAAACTGTCCTATATGCAATCAAAACTAAATAAATTTGAAATATTAAAACGAATTTTTTTTTTAAAGTTTTGGTCGATTTCCTTCAATTTAAAATGTTATTTTTCGAAAAAAGGTGAGTAAATCAACAGTTTTTGTGAAAGAAAAACTCTTTCTACAATCCAATGTCGTGCTTTATCAAACAACGATAGGGTTTGAGTACGCCTTCGCATGTTTTTCTAAGTAAAAAAAACCATTTTGTTCTCCAAATTTCTTTCAGCATTTTTCCGTGCAGCTTTGAACCATTCAGTGTGTTTATGTAAATTTTTGGATTTGGCCGAAAATATCCTTTGAAAAGACGAAATAGAATGTTTTTGAGATCATTTCTCGTGAAATAAATTTGTTTTCTAATGCGAGACCACCTTCCTTTTCGAAAGATATTATAAGGAAGAAAAAAGAAGAAAGAAATACAGTGAGACTCCTATATAAACCGATACTCAAAGCACCGCAGAAACATGTTTTTCCAGATAATGTCTTTCGCAAGCATTCGAGATGGTCAAGTACGAAGCAGTTTCAACACAAATTTATTTTTACAGAGCAGCTACGTACACGCATTCACAAGCAGCGATTTAAAACACGAAATACAAATAGAGAGAGAGAGCGACCTACAAATAAGACCTTGTCTTCTGACCGCAATTCTATGAACTGCTTCTAGTTCGCTTTTGGTGGTGCCACTTTAGGGGGGGAGCTTCCAAAGAATTCTATCATCTCGTGAGCTCCCACCCTATCTCTTAACGCGGAGGTCTTCAACCCTTTTCAAGTCGCGAGCACTGTCTGTATCCATCATCAAAAGAAGAGCACCCTTACGACAAGTTTGACATACGAATGCATAAAATCAAGATTGATTCATTTCAACCTTTGAATGCAATTTGTGCAATGCGTTCAATTGCAACGTTGACAAAGTGAACGCGAGCACGAAATCTGACACAAGTATCGAGCATTCTTGATGCTTCAGGGAGCACCGTGGTGAAGATGCCTGCCTTAACGTCTTGACATCGCCAACTTATCATCGCTTTCGTCAAACGTGCCAACTTGGCGATATTATATTGCCAAGTTGCATTAATACGAATACAACGTCACAACAGGCAAAATGCCCAACGAGGTGGCTGAGAAAGCATTTTGCCTGGCTTAATACAATATAATTGCATTATATTGCCAAGCTGTCGGCGTAAATCCTTGGACGAAGGTGACGCACGATGTGAGTTCCCGCGTGAATTGGCTTTACAAATTGTCCACAAGTCCTGGCCTCAATGCCATTTCCATTGATGTCGATGGTACGTGTTTCGAGTCCTAGGGTCACCACTAAGGCGAGAGCGGCACGGGAACGAATATTATTATTTATTAAAACATATTTTTATATTAATTACACAGAAAGAGAAATGCGACGGCACATGGCGAACTCAACGGTTGAAGACGAACAACTCACCGTTCGTAGATTAGTGGTGTCGACAGATATATCGTGTCCTCACAGAAAGACTTTCTCCTTCCTTCTCCCAGTATCCATGCTGCCATCTGTCGGGTATTTACTTGACGGCAAACCCCACAACTCGCTAGGTAGATGGTGGTAGACCTGAGTTGTACTCGGTTTGAAAGAAAGAAGGAAAGATCTGAAACAGCACCTCATGCCACTTAATTGATCTGTCAATGTGCCACATGTCGCTTGAACGGTCGGTAAATGTGCCCCAGGTCACTTAAGTGATCTATAAATATGCCACGGGCTACTTGAGTGATCTTGAAATGTCCCGTAGGCCACTTAATTGAAGTGAGTATGTGCCTAGGTCACTTGAATGATCTATAAGTGTTCCCCAGGTTACTTGAGTGATCTGCGAAATATGTCGCGAGTCATGAAAGTGATCTCTAAATGTACCGTGGTTCACTTAAGTGATTTTGGAATGTGCCGTTTATAGTTCATTTTTCCAAAATTAGGTTAAAGGTCACTGGCCATATCAGATGACTCCGAGGGCTACATCTGGTCCGCGGCCCATGGGTTGAGTATGCATTGCTTGCGTGTTGTATGCTCTACAACATAGTTTTTCCCAACCCTTTTTATCCCAGCGCTACCTTCTCCAGAAATTTTTTTCCCCCATCGCCCCCCAACGCCATCTAACTCATAGGATCCTATGTTAAACCCGTAGCTTCTACCGCCTCCCTGGAACATTCGATCCGCTTTGAAAATCACTGCTCTACAACGACAACGGTACTTTTTCTTGTTTCGCACAGTATCGTTACAGTTTACCTTTAAGCCAATAAGGGAAAAAAAGCGATATACAGTATAGCAGTCCAACCTCGGTATAATGTCATTCTCTGGGGACCTAATAAGAGCGACTTCATAAGCGGCATAATGCGTCTATTACCTGATGTAAGAAAAACAACAATAAGTGTATTCTAATGAACTGATAAATATATCTCATTGTATTCCACACATTCGTCGCATGTACCGAATATTAAAACCATTAAAGCCGTGAGAATTTATTTTCACGCACGCGTACGTTTTGAAAGTACGACTCCTAGCGCCGTGACTTTGTCTGAATACTAGGAAGTTGTTTTCACACATTTCCTAGCATCGATCTATTTTGGCTTTCATGTCTTTGGGGTGCGTTTCTTCTCTCTCTGTTCCATCTGCCAGTGTTTGCTTTCCATATTTTAGAGTGCCGTGTAGAACGGATGAACACACACACGAGAGACGGACAAAATCTCTCGGTGGTTGCGGGAGAAAACCGTGTGGGTGTGGTTGCTTCGGCGTTTTATGCTTGGAAGCCACGAGATGAATATACGGTACATGCATGCGCGTGTTGATATATGTATATATATATTTACTTCAACAAATCTCTTTCCGGAAATATTGGTGGAAGTTTTTGAAAGCTTAGTTAGAGCTCTTTTCCTCGAATATAGGCCTACTAGGTATCGGAAACAATGTCAAAAACGGGTGTCACATATTCGTCGAGGTAATGTCTCGAGATGAAAGTTCCATCGGGACTGCGTTTTCCATCCTTAGCCTATTTAGTTGACTTATATCCAAGGTATTCTTGACTTTGAAGAATTTTTTATTTCCTTTACATCGCAAATACGGGCGTCCCATGAATTCGTAAATACAGTAAAACCTCGATAAGTCGTCACCTCACGTTATCGAAAAATTTCGACGACTTAACCGAAGTGCCGTCAGTTAAATGTGCAATACTGTGAAAATCGTATAAATTTAAAGTAATGCAACATTTTTTAAAATATGAAATAAATTTACAATATTAATAAAATTTATGGATTGCAAAACAAAAAATAGACGTTTGTACCCTTTTTTGAGCTCTTATTACTTAACTTCTTATGGTAAAATAAACTGGTACACTTTGATTTATACTAGTAATTTGTAATTTAGACTAATTCCACTTTTCATTTGAGGGAGCCTTGGGTAGGTAAAAGCATACATTAGAACAGTGTTTCTCAACCTGGGACCATATGGCCCCCTTGCGGTCATGGGAAATTCTGAGAGGGCCACGAGTGAAAATCAGATGAAAGGGGAGTCATGACAAGTGGAGAAGGGGGGCCCCGCAGAGAGATATGAAGAAGTAGTTTACAAGTGAAATATGTTGGGGGGGGGGGCGGGGAAAGTGTGACTAAACTTTCAGAATCCAGCAGAGCTGTCCATGAAGCAGGAGCCATCTAAACCTATGTGGGCATGGCTCGAGGTACTCATGGAGGCCCTTCATGGTCACATATGGTACTATAATTTTTGAGTGTAAATATGTATAAGCTGTTTCGATTACGTAAAGGGGCACCCCAGAATTTTGCTCGGGGGAACCATGGTAGTGAGACGGTCATGCACAGAACCCCGAAAGAAGGAAGTTCACTGAGCTATTTCGCACATACCTATTATTCTCATATAATTTTTCCCGTACGAAAGGTGGAAATTTCTCTCTCTCTCCCCCCCCCCCCCCCACTTTGATTCATCTTATCTATGAAATTTTTGTTCATTATAAATTTAGTTTGGATTAAACTAAATTCAGTAAGTAGAAGGTGTTTCGTTCCTTCATGAGGGTACGAGGCCCTAGGTAAGACGAAGGGACCAAGAGAAGAAAATGTGGTTCAAAGTCGGCCATAAGCTAAAATAGATTGAGAACCCCTGCATTAGAAGACCAATTTCTGAAAAATGTCTGGTTTTTCAACAGATATTTTGTTCAAATTTGAAGCCCTAAATTAATGGGGCCAATGCAGAAATCAGGTCTAGCTCGAACAGTCCCCTAACGTATCAAAAACTTGAATCAGCAAATAACCTTCCTCAGCTAACTTTCATCCTTTGAACTGTTTCGTTTAGGTACATTAGGTTTTTTTTATGGTGACTTTCAAGCATATGACAATGCTGTTAGCAAGTTTTTTTTTAAAGGGAACCACGAAATTAATCTGTTCCACTCTCTCAAACTTTTTCATAGTGACGGGTTAACCGAAATTTGCGACGAGTAAACCAGGGTTTTATAGCATTGTCGTCAATGAAAGCTAGACAAGAAATACGACGACTTAACCGGAGTAACGACTTATTAGGGTGACGACTTAATGAGGTTTTACTGAAGGTTTTAAGAATTCATAAACATTAGAGTTATTAGTACATTTGAATCTGTTTTGTGAAAAATTTGTTCTCACGAAAGGGGATTTATTTTGGTGCAAGCAAGAATGTTTTAAATCTTTCGTCGATAGAGGGCGCTGTGCGAAAGCAAACCACTGGAAATACGTAAACTTGAGTCCTATAAAATGCAGGGTTGTACGATTATAATAGCTCATTTTTGAATTTTCTTAATGCCAAGTTATTTTGTCTGAGACTTGGGTTGTAGTATGGTGTGCCCCCACTGTGATAATGTTGTTCGGCTGGAGTTGCCTCCTTGTAAACCATACGAAGTTTCATTTGCTCTCATTTAAGACCAGGACCGCAACTGGGGAGGGGGGGAGGGAGCAGGCGGATCTGGTGCCTCGGGCGCTGAGCCAGAGGGGGCGCCGAATTCACCCTTTAACTGCTCCCTCTACATGCAAGGGGCGCCAAAATTCCCCCTTGCCCCGGGTGACAAAGTATCTAGTTGCGGCCCTGTTTAAGAGACCACTGCATGTAGCTGGCACCAGATCTCGACCTTACGGATCATTTCTTGCAAGTTCCTTAGAGCTTGCTGTCTAAATTTTTGTCGGGTCCTCATTCGCACGGCTCGGGGATCTAGTCTAGGTGCTCCGGTTCCAACAGCCTAGTTACGGGCCTATATTGTAGGGAAGTTCATCGTAACATTTAAGGAAAGAAAAAAAAAATGTGCTAGAGCACAATTATCTATTAACAATAAAAAATAATCGTAACTTTCTTTCAGAAACGAATTCTATAATTTGGTGAATGAAAATGTTTATCAAGTAGAAAAAATAATGTGAATTCTTTTTATACAAATACAAAGGATACAACAGGCGAAATGCCCAACGAAGGTGGCTGAAAGAAGATGCCCATAGAAAATATGGATGTCAAATATAACTAACATACAGTAACCCAAAATAAGAAAAGAGCAATTACCATGAAAAAACTAATGTCACACTAAAATAAAACTAACAAAAACGAATGATTATGATGAAATAAAATACACTGCCCATAAAAAATTATGGTTGTCTTATTTAAGTGTGGATAACTTTCCTATTCCTCCCATTATAAGCATCATATTTATTTTTTATCGTTTTCGATTTTGGTGGAATTTACGACTCCCGAGGGTGAGTTATTAAATTTATTCACAGCCTTGTTAGAGAAAAATTCCCTGCAACACCGCAATCTTGAGTTGACCCTGTTTAATTGGTACTGAGGTCTCCTTGTCGAAGCACTCGATTGACTGTGTATTAACAACTCATGGTGGTCCATCCTCCATCCTATCCATTCTGTTAAAAATTTAAAAAAACTCAATATTCCCTCCCCCGACACATGCGTTCTTTTAATGTGGACACAATATAATTATTTACCAGAAATTTAAAATCGGAAGTTCTAAAGACAAAACAATAAGAATTCTACGAAAAAAACAGTTTACGGAAAACTGGCCCTTTCGCCACGGCACGTTTCGTCTCCGGTACATTTTTCGCCACTGATGTTTGACCTGCTCTTACCGGATGTGCGACCAAGTGAATGACCGTATGAGGCATCAAGTGAGTTGGACATTTATTTCCCTGGCATTTCACCTGTCCTGACCATATGGGTGACTATATGAGTCACTAAACACATGACCACATCAGCGACCGAGTGAGTGACAAAGCAAGTGAAGGTCATATGGTCACGCTCTTGGTCACTCATACGGTCATGCTTTTGGTCACTCATACAGTCACGCTTTTGGTCACTCATACGGATAGTCAAGGGATTGTCTTTCATTATTAGAGAAGAGTACAGTATTACGCAACCTTCAGGGGGGGGGGGCTTTATGTGGCCATAAAGTAAGAAGTGTTGAATGATGGAAGAAGTAAAAGTATTGTGCATGTTTTTATTGACTGGACAGGACCCCCCGCATTGAATGATTGCGATTGCTATCGACGCTATAGCACGGGCGAAATGTTAGGTGCGAAATTTACGGGGATGAAATGTCTGGGACGAAACGTCGGGGGCGAAATATCGGAAGTGGAATTTCCGGATAAAGCAATGCTCACTTGCCGTTTCTCATGCTTGAAAAAGCAAGAGGCAAAATAAAAATATATAAATATATATCAACTGTAGAGACTGTGTCTGACTTTAAGCTCCAATTGCCAAGAACATGTCCCAAAAGATAAAACAAAAATAACAACGATTTTCCAGCATCAGCAGTTATTTTTACGTTTTTATTTTCGGAATTTCACGTGGAGGAGTCATGGGGGAAAAATGAAATCTTTTCCCCGTTTTATTCTGTCAGAAAAACTAGCGACAGTAATAGCGGTAATATTATAAATATAAATAAGTATAAATTCTTTCTACGTACGTGTCCTACATGTGTCGGCCGACACACGAGAAAACATTGCGCAAGCTAGTTACTATTATTATTCTATATTGGTCATGTCTCGAAGCAACAGGCCGAAAAAATGAGGGACATTCGTGCGTTGGCGAAAAAAAAAGCATTCTCTCCCCCCCCCCCCCCCCCCACACCTCTTTCCACTTCATGCGCCATCAACCGATTTTGAGACATCTTTTGATGTCGATTGAAATAAAGGCCGTAAATGCTCAGCCAAAACTTGGGAAATGAACGAATAAATGGATTTCGCGGAAGTCACCATGGTCATAAAAACCATTGCTGGCGTCATAGCGGGTCCCCCGGGGAGTATTTATTATGGTAGAAGGGCGTGATACGATTTGTTTAAACTAGCTTAATTATATATATCGTGGTGGTCGTATAAAAGATACTCCAGAGGTGTATACAAACGTACAAAAATTACGGTATGATTGTGCTGTGACGTAGTTGCCATAAGAAGATTGTGTAAGAAATTCGTTCCACTAACGCTCTGATATATTAGAAGGTTATGTGCAAGCACACACTATATATATATATATATATATACACGTGAATTGCTCTATTTTGGGGACATTGGATTATTGATTGTTTCTAAAATTACAGTGACTGCTGAATTTAGACGCTTGTGGTTTTAGGAACAGATTTTGAAGGAGCATAAGTACAAACCTCACGTACGGTTATTGCAAAAGCGTACCGAGCTTATTTTTAATAATTTTGACGGTGACAGGTGAATATATTTCCGAAGGTTTTTTAACAGCTAGCTGATGCGAAGATACGTTTAGGGAAGAGAGTAAATTCAACTGTGTGCTTTTGCAGGGAATCGAACCCGCGTCCTAGACCACTAGACTACAAAGGCAACGAATACCACTAGACTACATGAGGCAACTTGATCTTTCCTTAGAGCTCGTGTGCGCTGAAAGGGACCGTTGGACTTTATTCAGGCTAAAGCTCATAATCTTGACACTGCCACTAGATGGTGACTTATCCGAGGATGATGTCACTCTGCGTTATCCGTTCAGTGCACGGGAGCTCTAAGGTAAGATTGAAATATTCATTGCCTTTGTAGTCTAGTGGTCTTGGGCGCTCACCTGGCAAGTGGGCGGACGTAGGTTCGATTCTCCAGTTGAATTTTCTCTCTTTTCCAAATATATCTTCGCATCAGCCAGCTGTTAAAAACCTTCGTATGGATAGCGGAGAGTGACATCATCTTGTGATAGGATCTTTCTCTTTCAGACCGTACGTACACAGCTTCGGTCTAGCGCCACAGATAGGGATACTATATGACCAGCATTTCTCGGGACATTCCCGTATTTTTCTGCTTATTTTTTGCACTGGCTTCCAAAAGTCAAACACGCAATGGCTTACATAACAAAGACACACTAATTTAATCATGTCCCTCTGGATTGAACAGTTAGTGGAGCACGTGGTACTCGGGCGTAGTCCCTTCACGTGAAACTTTTGGCGCTCAATACTGGAAGAAGATATTGTATTACCAAATGATGCTGCAACCATGTATGTAACATTCGTGGATGTCTCTCGTCGATTTACCCAAATGATTATGTTATAATCTGGGCATTGCGATCACTTTTGCAAAGAACGGAACTAACTTATATAATAATATGGGAAAAATCATTTTTGTTATTGGGACTTTTCGGATAATGTTATCAATTTCCTTTTTCCGTTGAAAGTTTTTTTTTGCACATTCTGAAAGGTAACGTTTAATTTAACATATTTTTTTCCCTGTAAGTTATCCTGCATCAGACTATAAGACTATGCAGGAGGCTTGGAAGGTATTCTCTCCTCCCCTGCCTTATCAACAAACATTTCCGTTCTTAATGCCATAATCATTCCATAATATTCACTGTGATATATATGCGTGGGGAACTGCTTTTTCAATGGCCTTCCTATAGTGAAGGAAAAAAAAAATCTTTCAGTTTCTGATCACTGATCAGATTCAAATTTATTTTTCTGAGAGACTTTCTCAGAGGATCTATGAAATGTTTGTACATTAAAAAAATATCGTAATTTGTCGTATACATGTTCCATTCTTACGCCTCAAAATGGCTAGATAACAAAAATGCAAGATTTTAGCTGAAAGGAAAAATTCAAGGTTTAGAATAGAATTGAAAAAAAGTAAATGAAACGGTTGAACATTTTGCAACCAATTTTGTGAGAAATAAAAACAGAGTTCTCCTGTTTAGCATCCGTCCCATTCGACGAAACAGGATGCATGGTCACCGTACTTGCAAATGGGACTTTTCGGAAATAGTTATCAGAAACATGGAGTCCCGATGTGGTCACATGAAGCAAGATTGACTGTGCTACTCGACCCGAAAATTAATCGATCTCTTCAACATAATTTACAATCACCGCCATTAGAAGAATGAAGAGCAATATTTTTAAGACGTCATTTTTTTGTCTTGGACGTTGCTGTGATAAGACGTTTCATATCTCGTTCCGTTCGCCTTCAATTGGCTGAGTGGGGTAGTGGGACCGTGCCGATTAAGGTTCGGCGGTTAAGTTTAACGCGGCGTCGGTGAGCCATTTCGAGGTTTTTTCTTTGTTCTTGTGCTTGTTCTCGATTTTTCCGTGTTCGGATTTGATCGTTTTTTGCTTTTCGTATTCAATTCTTCAGTGTTCTCATTGCATTCTTCGATTAGTGTTCAATTTTTTTAGTGTAAGGTAGGCTACTATTCTCAAGCGGATTCGATTTTGTGGAATTTCCCTGTTCCCGCGAAGGTCAACCAGCTTGGGTTTTTGAGATAAGTGTTTATTTTTCTTCTACTTTTTTTTTTTTAAATTTTCATTTGCGTACATTTGGATCGATTTAAATTTTTTTTCTCTCTTTCGCTTTTATTTAAACTGTCAGGTTTTCAGTTGGTTTGTTTGTAGTTGATAATCTACGGGTTGCCTATTTGCTCGCACAAATCGGGAAAATCTAGTTCTGTGTTTTTTCATTTTGTGGTTTTCCCCCTCTTTTTTTGATAAACAATTTTTTCTGAATTTTTTTTTTGTTTGTTTTTGTTTCGAGTTTTTTGGCGTTGTGTCGCAAACAAAATAGTTTTAATTTCCTCGTATTCGTAGTAATTGGTATTTATTTCTTTTGACCTACTACTATTGTCCTAGTAGTTAAGATAGTTTGTAATGTAATATCTTGATAATAATCAAAGTTGTTTTTTCTCCCTCTATCGTAGTTTAGTGTTGGTTATTATACTTTAATTAATATTTTCTTTTGATTTTCTCATAGATTTGTATTGTAACGTATCTAAGGTTATATTAATTTATTGTTAACGGTTATTTTTCTCTTATTTTTATGTGTTGTTTTATTTCGCTTCTTATCCAGTTTTAGCATTAATACGCCCCAATCTTTCAAACACATCTCGGGATATGATATTTTTTGAAAAACAGATCTGATAAGAAAGGGGGATGGAGTTTTGGTCGACGACCTCCGACGATAGCTCCTCGACCTCCTAGGTGGTCGAGACGGAGGTTTCCCTGCACTATAGTGGGAATAGTAGCTTAGTAGCTGATAGTTTCACGTGTAGGGGTTGTTTGGAAAGGGCAAAGTTGGAGCTCGCGAGGTCGAAGCATTAGAGAATTACGGTGTTGGAGGGTCCGGGTATAATGGAGCCATCTGCCGTCGAAGAATGAATCTCCATGGACAACGACAGTTTTGAGGGGGAATTGGTTGAGGTACGAGGTGATAGTGATAGGGTTGCAAATATCGGGGATTATATGGTTGGGGAAAAGGGTATGTAAGAATTTTCGGGGTTTCGAGCGCTGTTGTCTTTCTAGGGGGGGGGGGAGATTAGCAATGCTCGAGACGTTTTTTGTAGGTGAAAGCTCTCTGGGTGGGCAATCATGTGGGTGGGAACGAATCAGGAGTCTCTGTCAGAGTACAGGGACTTACTTTTATCCACTTGGGAGGAAGAGAGGAGGGGTTCAGATGGGGTAGTGATTTCAGTGCTGCAAAGAAATAGTAGGGCATTTAGGAGTAGGACACAGTATTTCCACTCAGACTTGAAGGACGTTTTCTCCTCTCTTGGGGTCACGTTTTTGGAGCTTTCTAGTTTCACTGATCGTTCACTTCGTTGGGATGGGATTCACCTGAATAGGACGGGTGTGTTCACCTGAGTAGGAAGGGTGTATTCACCTGAATACGATAGGCTTAGTCAGGTTTCTTACTCCCAGACCAGGTAGACAGAAGTGTGGGGTTAGTTAATGATAACAGTAGTAAACAGTGTGGACAGGGAAATTATCCATTTATGACTTGGATAGCTTCTCGATTCACACTAAATCACAGGGAAAATGAAAATGTGTACTAATAAATGTCAGGATCTTGGGTAATAAGGAAGATTGTTTAGAAACTATGATAGCGGTGGAGGGCCTAGACATTGTAGCCATTACAGAATGTTGGGCAAACGATGGTGATGAATCTTTCAAACACATCTCGGGACATGATATTTTTTGAAAAACAGATCTGATAAGAAAGGGGGATGGAGTTTTGGTTCACGTGACATAATGCTTGGGCTGCTGCATTTTTGATATAGTTTGCATATATATATATCCGACAACCACATTTTTATGGGCAATAATTTTCCGCCACCTCTTTGGGAATTTTGTCTGTTGGGGCCTTTGTATTTGTATATTTAATTGAAACTCTTATACTTAAGTTATACATAAAATTATTAGTATTTTATTCATGAGAGCTATTTGAAACTAAAGCAAATTCTTTTTTCCAAGCTTCAATTCAAATAAATTATTAAAAGAATCTCAATTGAATTACCGGTAAATAACAAAATTTTTCCAAATAATAATAATAATAATCAACCAACTTTTGAAAAGTAGGATTAATATTACAAAATATGAAAGATAATATCATATTACATATATATAAAGATAAACATATATAACAATAATATAAACAACAATATATGAAGATAATCATATATATCTATATCCATATATATATATAAAGATAAAATACTTTATATAAAATAGTGAAAGTGATAATAACATGGTACGAAAGAACCGAGGAGAAATCCTGTGAAGCGTTAAGAATTCATAAGAATCCGCAGCAAATGATAAGAGAATGTGTTGAATGCCTTCTACCATACTGAGTGCTTTGTGTAGGCGTCAGAAGAAGTATTTGTCCCGAAAGAAAAATATTATAGAAGAAGCTCCAGGCGCTTATACATGTTCTACTAGTAGAAAGTTATAAGACATATATATGCATATAAAAAAAAGAAATGTATGCGTAGGAATAAAAATTGAATTTTTATCGCCATCTTACAAATTTTACTCACGGGTTTTATGTTTCTATCATTAAAGACAAATCATAAAACTCTCGAAAGATGTATTACAAGAATATTCCGTAGCTTAAACGTTGAAATTTAACTCATTAAAATATGTTTTTCTTTATTTATGATAAGAATTGATGTGCGAAAAATTTCATTTTTCAGGTTTCATTCCTCAGGCTGCGTTTAGTTAGATATTATAGATAAAAGAAAAACGTTCACGAATGAGTGTTGTTAAGAATAAAGATTTTCGTATGAGAGTTTTTCTTTAAGAATAAGGTAAATGGTCTTCAAAACGATTATATACACACCACCTATTTAAAAATGATAGTTTCCAGCGTGTTATTTAAAAATATAATCACAGCAACATTCTACAATCAACACTATACAGAATTCCGTGAAAAAATATGCAATCAAAATGTTAATTTCATTAATAAAGTAATTTAAAAGGTTTTCATCGATGTTTATTTTGGATCATAATAGAAAGATCATGGTCCAGGTTGTTTCACGGTGAGTGTCCGAAAGGATTGAAAATTATACGGTTTCATTCTGAAATTGAAATGACTGGCAAAAGGAAGAAAATGAAGATAGTGGGGTGGAACCTCGGTAAATTAGGAGAAAAATAAAATATAAAATTAGATTTAATTAACTGGTAATTGTGTGTGTGTGTAAGCAAAATTTTTTGTTTTTTTCACACATTTAATCTCCATCTTTGCAATTTAAATCTTTTTGTCTTACATTTCTGCAGTTTAAATAATGAAATCTTGAACTTTTTCAATTTAAACTTGTTGAATTTAACACTTCTAATCTCTCGCATTTTTACCATTTAAATCTCTCACGTTCGAAATTTCAACCATTTAAATCTCTTACAATAAAAATTTTAACCAATTAAATCTCTCAATTATTGAATTTTCTCAAATTAAAATTCTCAGGCATAAGACCAATACTTTAATCGTAATTTCAAACACGCGAAAAATAAATTCAAGCATTTCTTGTAAATAACATCATAAACAACGCATGCTATCGATATTAATCGCTATCTCAACGTAACATGAATCCTCGGCACGTGTCTTGCATTTTAGTCACGCATTTATTAGAAATGCGTAGAAAGAAAGAGAGACAGAGAAAGAGAAATAAGAAAAAATCCTAAAAATAAAAATCTAAAACCACCCAAAAAGAGGAAAAAACATAAAACGCACAAAAAAAATTATACCTTACAACCCAAACATGTCACATCATCACGTTTATAATATTTCATCTTTTAATTTGGTTCGATAAATACAATAACTTTTTCTTTTTAGTGTACATTATTATTCTGTTATTTTCATTTTTCTTTCTTCCGTAACGCAAATGTGCATAAATTATTTTTGAGATCCGTCGCAGGTAAATAAAAAATACAATGATACCTCGGCTGACGAAGATATTAGTTCTGGAATCGCATTCGCTAGTAGAAATCTTCTTCAGCCTCAACACGATTTTCTGTAAAAACCTAGGGAAAATCGTTTAGTTCGTTCTAGAAACTGCCTGAAATTAAAAAAAAAAGGAACTTTCATGAAACTGAGAAAGCACTATAAAAAAATAGGAAATGACCGATGGCTGAGATAAAAACTTCACAATTGGATGAAGGAGAATTTATCACTTCACATACAGGCTTACGGCAATAACATTTGGATGATCAGCAATTGAAGCACTAGTGACAAATCTCAAAAACTGGTTTCCTTGTTCGCATGTCAGAGATACAAGGTGGAAAAATGAGTGCAGTAGATTTCTCTTTCGTAATTTTGGGAGAAATGAAACAGTCACATGGGAAGAATAAATAAAGCATCGCGATGATCAGAAAAGAGATAAAAATAAAACAGGGAGAGCTGGGAATGAATTTTTTTTCATTCGATATCATGTCCCTGATCATTCAGGAGTTAAAGAAAGATGAAAAACTGAACATCTTTTTATTTTACATTATGAACGCTGTGCAGTCGGATCCGTGAACCATACTGAAAAAAAAAGTGTTTCAGGTAATGTGCTATGTGATATGGTCAGCTCATTTCTCTCTCTCTCACACACACACAAACAAATGACAAAGATAAGTTCCTAGAATGTCTTTAATGTTCAGTTTGATATTAAGAGTCTTACTGTACTTCTCAGCCACCCCGTTGGGCATTTTGCCTGTTATGGCCTTGGATTTGTATACACTGAAACCATTCATCCAAGTTTGAGTTTTTTGAAAATTAATTTTGTCTCTTACAAGGAAAGGGTCCAAAGGTGACATCTACAAAAAAATTTGACAAAAAAAAAAAATTGGCACTGATTGATATGCACTGATATGCAAGAAAAAAAAGTTATTGTGGGTCACAAAGAAAAAGAAGTAAACATTAGTAGTTTGAACGCTAACGGATATCAAGAATGGATTTAAAATCCCGTACCCATAGAGTTCTACTGTGACGCCATTGAAACAACACAAGATCAGGTAAAGCACAGACAAAGAAAAAATAAAGCAAGAAGGGAAAAAAAATAAAAATTAAGGCTCGAGTGTATGAGAGAATGAAGAGAAGTTTTCTATAGATTATCGCCAAGAAGCATGAGAGGCGATGAGTCACCACCTATTGTCATTTTTAATAATTTTTTGAAGCTTTAATAACTGCACTCCGTTGCTGCTTTTTGTTTTGATTTTTATGTGTTTCTGGATGAGGTGAATGTAGTTAAATTTTTTCATAATTTTTAGAGGACAATACCTTCGGACCCTATCTTTGTTCTATTAACAGCTTACAAGGTTTTGGCGAGAAATTTATGATCTCTATTTGATGAATGGACAAAAAATATGGTAACCTCGTCCTAACCTAACCGCACGTTAGAGAAAGGTAAAGAAGTTGGGGGCGGGAACAAATTAAACGAAAACAGTATAATACATAAGAGAAAATAAGAGAGTGTAGTTATACGAAGTAGTTTTCTCTTATGCTCTTATACATATAGTAGAAGGATACATCATATGTAGGGAAAAAGCCACTAATAAACTAATAATTGTATAGAAATAAAAGGAAGGTAAAAAAAGAAAAACTTCGTAGGGTTACAACAAAGCCTAACGGTGATAAGACAGGAAAGAAAACAGAGAGAGCTTGTTTGACTGCAATATTACGTCCTCGATCGTAAAGTGATCAATCTTTCCTTTTACATGCAATGGTTCAAAATCTTTCTGGAAGAGAAAGAGAGGTGCATCTGGAAAGCGATTCTGAGGTGGAAATAAACTAATGTGGTTCGAGTGATAGCTAATCATGGTTAGTTAATTAAAGTATTCAATTAATACTTACCAATAGTTGATTAATTTAGGCATTAATTATTTTAATTAGCATGGAAATTTAACTCACGATGCAGCTTTTTTACGAGAGCTTATGCATCCATATCAACTGAAATGTTCGAATGTAGAAACTGTCAACTGAAATGTAGCTGAGGCAGAAAGAAAAGTCAAAATTTTTTTTTCGTTAGCCTAAAAATATAAAGCAAGTCGAGTCGTTCGTCGTCAGCCGAGATATCATTACAAATAGAAAAAAAAATCCACTAGTGTGGATTATGCCATGCTGTGTGCCAATATTTATTACAAACAAAGCTAAAAAAAATAAATAAAATAGAATAATTTTGTATCGAGGGCGAGAGTAAGAGAAGATGGTGAAGGGCAAAAGCTCAAAGTTAATCTATTTTCTTTGCCCCATCTATACAACAGCACAATGTCTTCTGTAATCTTAATGATTTTTACTCAAGCACTGGATGTAGAGAGAGATCAATAAGACCAGGTGTTCGGTTTCCTGCGCAACGACGAACGTTCCCAAGTCATTACTCTCTCTTTCTTATACTTTACCTATGTAGTACCCTGTACAGGAAATTGCTCGTCCATTGTTTAACCCGAGAAATGCCACTTTTTCATTTTTGCCCTGGTGATAAAAAGGAAAAAAAATGTATACATGGAAGGAAAAACCATGGAAAATGTATGAATAAAAGTAAGATACTCACGCATGTGGTTATTTTCCCGAAGAAATATATTTTATTTTTTCATTTTTTGTGTGTGTGTTGGTTTCTTCTATTATAATATTTCTTCTGTAGACACTTGTTCTCATTTTACGTCTCCAGTTGCGTGAGAAAACATATGCAGGTAGGTAGGTAGGAACAAACACGAGAGAAGATAAGTATGAACTATCTTCACAATATGGAAAATAAGAACGAAAAATCGAACATGTGAACATTTGAAGTGAATATCGATACAAATCAGCATTTCGAAATTCGAATATTTCTTCTTCCAATTTTTTTTTCAATATATTTAGGAAAAAAAAAAAAGGATAAGAATATTTTAATGCAAAATTTTCTTCTTCTTATTATTATTAGAATTTTGCGTTTTTTATATATGTTACGAAAAATGTGATATTGTGCATAATCGTCAATTATCTTAGTAAGTTTGATAAATTTATCAGGTTTGCCGGCGAGTATGCATAATTCCCAAGTGTCGTTGGTAAATTTGATAGATGCTAAAAAAAATTTCATGTAATGATAATTTGACAAAATGATGTGTAGTATCGAAGTACGATCATGGAATTTGTTGAATGAGAGTTAATTATTACATTATATTTCTCATTTAAAATAGTACATTCCCCTTTTTTATGTGTTTTCAAACGACATATACTGTATTTGCTGATGTACCATCTTCGACCACAGTCATGGGGGGGGGGGCAATACCTATATAGCCCAGGGGCCCATTAAGTCAATGTCGGGCCATGCACACAGTCCACAAAATTGTGTTTAAAAAAAAAGTTCCTGAAAAAAAATTATTCCTGTAAAATTTTCGTAACAGTTTCGATATTCATATGAACCACGAAGTTTTTTATTGAATCGTCATCAACAGGGATAAGAAATTTTCGTATTTACGAAATAGATGCTATAAATGCGAATATTTCTATTTCTGATTAATAAATGAGAAAATTTGATTTTTACCACTTGTTCATCAGATCTTGATGAGTTACACTTTCTGAAACAAAACAGGTATACTAATTTTACTCAGCATTTGAATTCTAGAACTTTCAACTGTAAGTACAGTACTTTAATACTTGGCCTCTTAATTGAACTAGAAAAAGAAATTGTGTCGGTAGTTTAGTTAGTTTTTGTGAATGAATGCAAAACTTTTATTTATAAAATATTTTTGCGGATTGAACGTAAAACTTTTTGTTTGAAATTTTTGTTGCGAATGATGCAAAATTTTTGATTCCAAAAATATTTTTCCAGATGCATGCAAAATTCATGAAAATATTATTTTGGGAATGAGCCAAAATTCTTAATTCGAAAAAAAAATTGTTTTATTTTTGTTAATAAATGCGAAACTTCCAATTTAGAAATTGCTTTATATTTTTGTGAAATTCGGATTTTCTATTTGCGAAATTTACATATCTGTAATCATTAGCCATCTTGCTTAAATAAATTCATGTGTTTCGCTTCCCCAATACTCACAAGAAATAATCCTTTTTTATTGTCTAGATGGAATTATACTCTGGGAGTTCCGTCTACTGAAGATAGATAGAGTTTGAACAAAAAAGTAAGACACCTATGCGACCTGAGATCATCAGAAAATCGGTTTTTAAGAAGTCATGGCTAAAACAAAAAAGACACTAAAATAGAAAATATCTTTATTTGGTCAGTAAAAAAACTACACATCAACGTCATTTCGAAACCGATGATAAGTGATCTGCGTCCAATATCTATAAGCGATGGAGAAAGTTTAGTGGTTAAATTTGAAAATACGCAAGAATGACGCTTCTGTATTCATAGTGAAATAGTGAATATTCATAGTGAATATTTGAGAAATTTCTACAACATAGTGATACATTCACGGTTATAAATATGAGAAACCTTTCCAATATTGTCAACTACAGAAGCTTCTAGAGTAAAATAGAGAAATTCTGGAAACTTTACTGCCGTCAGTGAATGAATCGCAATACTTTATAGCAAAATTCTTGAAGTTCTTGGTTATATTTACTATTTTTTTTATTTGAAAAAAATAGGATATATGTATTGAGGAACCCTAAAAAAAATGGAAATAGTTTTCCTCCTTCACAAATATATAGTTGTTCAAAAACACCTTTAGGCAATTTTTGACGGAAAAGTTCAAAACACGAAGTTCTTTTGAACATACAACGTTTCACCTACGTATATATACGATGTAAATTTTTTTTTTCCTATATGTCTATAATTTATCATCCAAAACTTTACTCAAAACCATGTGGAAGCTGAAATGAGTGAAGAATAGGACCGAAAAGGAAGAAAAAATGAAGTAGATAGAGATGAAATTTTTAAACTAAGGGGAAGAGAAGAGTTTGTTTTACGTGCAATAAAGACAGCAAACAAGGAAAACGAAAAGACAAATATTATAACAGTGTAAAAATGTCAAGAAAGCAATTCTTCCGAAATATTCCTTCGCTTCGACTGTACGGGAGAGTTTTTATGAACATTGACAGTATGACGTTATTGAATTTAGAGATTGGTGGAAGGAAAGGCAAGAAACTTAATTTCCAAGAAAAGAAAATTTCCGTCCCCTCCCCATCCCTCCCCATACCAAAAAAAATGAATTTACTTCCCGGAATTCCTTCTATTTTCTGTTGTTTTTCATGTATAAATACTGAATGTTCCTCACTTTTTTCCCGGTGTTTTTTAAAACGTAATTAAGAATTGATGTGCATAACATATCTATACAAATAAATGTAAATTTCAAATTCAATGCACTTTTCAATGTGTTGTGTCATTTTTCATAAATATATTCAGATTTGAAATTTGTAAATTATGTAACCAGTATAAATACCTGCATATGTATTTGAAAATTTTAAATATGGATTATAGTTGCTACAATAGTTTTTTGATACTGATATAACCGAACATGGTGTAGTTGCCGTATTCTGACTTGATTACTTAGGTCACTTGGCCGGAAATTATAAACAAACCTTTGATCTTAGAGGCATACTTCCAATTAGAAAAAAATATGCAAATAACGTGTAGACCTAAGATATGTGTACGTCATACGTATTGCAAGGGGTTGTATAGTTATTAAAATAAAAAAATAATTTTTTGTACGGACACCCTGCACTCAAGAACCCACTTAAAAAGTTCTGGTTCTTACACTCCTGAGGACAACAAAAAAAAGTTCACGTTTCTAAGTGCAATATTCGCTGAGATATTTGAACTCGAAAATCTGAGAAAACGTGGGAAATATCAGCACAAAAACTTGTCTGTAAGTTAATGTTGGACTCACAGAAGAGACTTTTTAGTAAGGGTTTTTAGTCTAGAGCTTCAGTAGCATCTATGATAAGATATATATCTATCTAAGATCAGTATACAGAGTGGTAAACTTATACAAATGAATATACAACTGAAATATATAAGCTGCCTATTTCAGTTGAATTCACATAACTATCGTACCACTTTTTCCACTCTTCATACTGTGTTAAAAAAATTCATTTTTTTGGTAAATTTAATTAGCAATAATCCAATTATGTTCTGTTATGCAAATAAGAATTAACAGTTATGTACCAAACGGGCCATCCTGAATCGAAATGTACCCCGTGGTAATCATAGCAAACATATTGTGTCATTCCGAATATTCACGTTAGTTTTTGCTCAGTGCAGTAATAGGTTCCTTAATGTTGGCTTTTCCTTACTAATTCTATAGCTGCAGTGAAAGCAGTTTACAAGTGAATACAATTCCCCCCAAAGTTTTAATTTCATTAATAATTTCTAGCTATCGATCATGAAATATCATTCATTTCATTTGAGTCATTTGAGTCAACATGAGTTTTATTCAGATTTTTTGTAGAGAATATAGTAGTTGGACTGATCAAAAATACTTATTTTACTTCTTTTTATGAATTGGTTATCACATATTATTTGTTATTTAAGAAAGTAGTGTACAGGGTGTCCTATAAATTCGTAAATGGCTTAAAACTTCTTAAAAATTACGCAAAATGGTGAATTTAAATGCGATTTGTGCGAAAATGTTTTCAACGGAAAGGGAAATTATTATTATTTTTTTTTGGAAAGAAAAAAAATATAGTTTTTACTTTTGTCGATAGAGGGCGCTGCACGAACAAATCAATATGCAAACCAAAGAAACATCCTATAAGATGTGGGGGGGGGGATATATACTTAAAAGATTATTTCTTCAGACAATGATTCATAACTGAGATAAAACAACTTCACCAATTACGCTTTATCCACCAATGCCACCATCACAATGAAAACCTGATGTAAGCGTCAGCAACAAGAAAATTCAGAAATGAGCTTTTAGTTGTATACACTGCATTTCATCGGACATTGATTTGACAGTATATTTACAGTGGTGATTTGCTTTCATTATACTAATTTTTTTTTCTGTTACTAACAAATCCCCCTTCGCGATATTTCGGTAATTGCATTCAAATATACCAATTTTCTTCAATTTTTATAAATTTCTAAACTATTTGCGAATTTATGGGACATCCCGTATATAAATGGCGTATCTTATATCAGGGGCTCCTAAAAGATTAGGTCAACGAACACAAATGTCCATTTAATTCTTGTACGACCCTAATATACCAAAGTCCTTCCCCCTTTTTCTATCACTATTCGGAAAAGAATTCGAGAATTTACTCTTTTCATTATCACCACTCATTAGAAATTCTTTTGAGAAAGAAAGTAAATAATTTATACCGTTTTCATCTGAATTCACTTGAAACGTTTTCAATGATTCTGTAAAGAACAAAAATATCGATGATATGTAAATATTTAAATCCAACACCGTGAGAGTTTTCGCACTTAATGGCGTTAAATTACTTCGAAATTCAATTTTCGTGTCATCCAATAAATTTTCTTCGCAGCGTTTAACGAAATTTTTTGAAACACTCCGTTTTCATTGAAAATCTCAAAAACAATTTAATTTACCCCCCCCTCCCAATGAAAATTTCATACTAATTTCCACAATTCAAAATCATCGTCGTTAATGGCCATTTGAATATCTAGAGATATCACGTCGGAATTTCGAATACCATAAATAATATTTATACTGAGATTTTCAGAAAATTGAAATCCTGAAAAAAACCCTTACGAATTCCTTATAGTAAATTAATTTTTTCTTTTCCTACCATACATCTCTTTCGATTCCAGAAACTGAATAAAGGTTACAGTGTTTTAATGAATATTCATAAGAAATTCTCGATGAAATAGAACTCGGATTATAACGTAAATAGCCGAAATTAAAGGAAATCGGGGAGATTTTTTCCTTGGAATTATTCAGAGGATTTGCATAGTTTTTTGGTAATTGAAACCCAGATCGGTATAATTTTTTTATTTTAATTTCTAATGGCGTATTGCAGAATAATAAAAATATATCGGTGAATGAATGAATTCCAATGTTTCCTTAGAAACGCATCTCGAATTTCATTTCCGTCCCATTTTATTTCTACTGCACGAAATATTCTTGGAAAAAGATTTGTGCTTTTTAATGTTTTATTCTACGGCATGTCTTTCCACGTGAAAAGAAAGATAGGCGTGCTTCGAATAACACTTGAATCTTTTCTGGTTTGATTACCGATTTCCTCTTCTTCCCCGGTACAGCTATTTCGATCTCTTATTAGACTAGGCGTCATTAAAATGTATGAACGGTACTTCAAAGAGCTCCGCCGGTAAAGTTGTTTTCGTGTATTTCTCGAACTTGAGTGATTAGTCTTTGAATTTCAACGGACATTTCTCTCATTGAGTAGAACTCTGATTACATGGAGGGAGAGAGGGTGAAAGTTTTTAATGTTTTTTTTCCCTTCCCCTTAAAGAGAATTTCAAAGAACTGAGACACTATATATAAATTCATTTATTCGTATTCACGTATACAGGATAAATACAAGCATATAGGAGATAAAATTATCATTCGAATCTATAATTATTTACTGGAAAATCATCACTGCATACTACTATTACATTGGTCATATGTATTACGGTAAATGTGATAAATCTGTGATTATACAGGGTGATTCAGAAAAGATGGAAAAACTTTTTAAGAGGTGATATTACACACAAATACAAACAGTTATCATCCAAGAATGCATGGTCTAACATGAAACGCCAACGCGCTAGCGTTTGTTTCGAAACGGCCGCTGCGCAAACGTTAAAACAGCATTCCTGTTGAAATTTATCAGGAGAGAAAGGAACACCAGCATGCACATGTAACCTGGGGAAGAAGAAGAAACCGCATGCAAATCTGCGTCACAGCGAGTAAAAGGCGCGGACGCCAGCCCTGTGAAGTTATTAAATCGTGCAACCGTTCCAACAGTTGTAACGTACAATATACATGGTGTTCCCATAAGTTCGTACACAGTTTCAAAATTGAATTTTGTATATTTGAATGCAGTTTGCGAAAAAACCATTCTCAGGTGAAAACTATTCTGGTTGAAAGGAGGTCTTTTTTTCGGTACGGATAAAAACGTTCAAGCTTTTGTTGATTGAAGATGCTGCACGAGAACAAATCAGGAGTGATTGAACCTGAACTCTGTACTTGAATATTTTTTAAAAATCTTTTCTGCGTCTGAAACGTTCGTAAAGCTTGTGCCGGTGATTCGTAGCTTCGTCCACCAATGTTATAACCACAATGAAAACTTTATATGAGTGCCAGCGACAGCAAAAAAAAAAAAAAAAGAGTTGTTAATCGTACACCCTGCATTTTACAGGACTCTGATTTGCGTATTTCCAGTGATTTGCTTTCATGCAGCGTTCTCTATCGAAAACAATTTTAATCACTTTTTGTTGTAGGAAAAAAAAAAAAAAAATGCTCTCACGTAAAAATAACTTTTTCGCAAACTGTATCCAATTATACCGATTTTTTTAGTTTTTCTATGAATTTTTAAAGTTTCCGAAGTACTTACGAACTTATGGGATACCCTCTTACCAGTCATTAGATTCTTAGGGGTCATTCAAGTATTATGTCACCATCGAAGGGAGAGGGGTTTGAAGGTTGCTTACGTCATCAACCACCCCTTTTTGATAATATGAAATATTCTAAGCTTCTGCGGACGGGCTCGTGGCCGGCAGGGGGGGGGGGGGTGGAGGGTGGGTCAAAAATGGCTGAAAATCTGCTTACGTAATACTCAAATGGCCCCTTACTACTCAGAAATAACCATTTTTTCTTAAAAATTTATTCATCTTCAAAAAGTTCCGAATCCTTCCGAAAGTTCATACATCCGAATCCATAAGACAAAACGCACGATAAATTTTTCAAATATCTATATCAATCCAATTAACCGAGTCGATGAATGTTTAAGTCTCATGGGTTTTGAAGACTAAAGCTATCTTTGAGAATGTTGTGTGTTGTTATCCGATGCTTATGAAAAGACAAAACCCGTGATTACATCTCCGCAGCTAGCAATCATCATCAGTTTCCCCAAATCATTTATAACGATGTGGGTGTTTCAGGAGCATCAATCGGTGGGAATTCATTTCCTAAATGATAAGGTGAAGATGATTATTCACTTACTTACAAAAAGATAATTAATTGGATTCACTCAAAGTGAATAGGAAAAGACAAATGAACGAATTAGGAACGCGAGAATCATTCTTCGAAGCGAATAAACGTTTTACTTCTCCGGAACATTTGGGAAAAATTAATTATACATATGGAGTACGATAATTGAGTCGTTTTCGAATTGCTATTTTGAGATAATTGTATATTATCATGATGATTACCTTGATCATTAAATCCCGCAACTAGTTCTACTTAACAAAAACTCTTATGAATGGAAACTGAAGTAGATTAAGGTAAATTTTTAGAAAGGACCGCCATACGTAAGTTATCCATAAGTCACTACCATTTCATACACCCCTATAATTCAGGCACTATGTTTTTACAATAAGCATATAGCTATGTGGTCGGTCACTCTGCTTCTTAATGGCCTTGAGAAGAATTTCTTTGAAGACATTTCTTCTGTTTAGTCGACAGATGACGAGGTACCCTTTGCAGAAAGCTCTTCCGAGGTGGAAAACCGGTGTCTCTGCACAGGCTGTTTCAAGTCTTCTGGACTCATAGCTGAAGTCTAAAGATGTACCGATGTGATAAGGTTGAGTGATCATAGTGACGGACTCCCCACCAACGACACGGTGGTGGTCGGCTGAAGTTGGTTTTCTGTGGTGGAAGGCGCGAATGCAAGCCGATCTCTCTGTTAAAAAGTCTCGCGACAGAAAGCAACAGCCTACAATGGTACATATCTTCAATCATTACGCTTCGCTCATTGTTCGACAATTAGATGGCAGGTGACAGCACTATGACAAGCATTACATAGAAACAAACTTCACGTTAGGTTCACAACACGGACACGTACATTCTTACAATTAGCAATTGTTAGTAGTTTCACAGAAGAATATGGACGAGGTGCATGTATGGTTTAGTAGTAGTCTGTGAGTGTGAAACAACACTTAATCATATCATACTAATAGGCTACCTACGCAGGCGCGAAAGTGGCACTGTGATATTATATTCATCTTTCAGCCTGGAAGCAACCTTCAGATCTGCAGGTTCGATCCCAAGGATTGACGAAGAACAGTTCATCACTTAATCAACCTGAAGCGATTACCTCGGCGATGAATGGAGCCTTCGGAATATGCCCTCACCAAAAATACACTCCGCGCTCAAGACGTGGACGGAAGTATATAATAGGAATTTCTGTTGAAATATTTCTGCATCCCAAATCGATCGGTAGTAAATTACTGTATGGCGATATGTTCGTAGTTAATGTTGGGTGAAAAGAAAGTACTTATACGCAGCGAATTGGTCGCTTCCTTCCTCGGATACTAAGGTAACTTTTATTCGGAATACGGAGATCCACTTGTTAGGCCTATTTGAGTGTTTATCCATATCAACTGTTGTAAGATGTCTCAGCATTTAGATTCAGTTATTTTAAATTGGGTTCCATCGGCCATGATTTCTCAGTGAACATCAGCATCTTTGTTCGAGTGCCGTCAAAGTATGTAACCTACGATCCCCTACTATCAAACATTTGAGACATGAATGCTTGACTCTCAAGTCTGTTTCTCATTAAAATTGCAATCCGAGGTGATCTTTCACCTTCAATCAGTATGTTCGATGGCTTGGATGCACAACACTGTTTTTACATTGTTCAATTAAAATGGGGACCCTCTCGGGCTGAGAAAAAGCCATCTATCTCTCTCTAAACCGACCTACCCGGGGGCCATTTCCTGAAGTTAAGAGAGGCTACTAATACCTCTACATCAGCGCCTCACGCCACAGTGCCTGAAATAAAGAAGGCAGGGTCATGTCTCCAGTGGTGTAGATGGTAGCATGCTTGCCCGGTATGCAAGAAGGCCTGGGTCCGAGTCCCGGCGGAGACGTGATGACTTTTCTTTCCGAGTTCACCTTAGCATAATGTCCAAAAAATAACGAAAATAACTTTCCTTGTTTGAAACTGTTTCCTTTATCTGTATATTTTTTGCTATAGTAGCCAAACGTGATCTACGAGTGACCTACACAACTGATACGTTCATAGTTGCAGCGTCACTTGGCAAAAGAATATTTGCCAATACTGCGCACCGAAGGCAAGAACTTGAAATACCAGACACAGATACCCACGTTAATATTCCTTACAGAACCTCAAACGTAAAAGGTGTCTGTTGGGAGAGTAAACCCTCCTCCCTAGCCCCATCAATCTATTCACCCCACCTGACCAAACACAAGAAGTATATGGGGGAAATGAAAATATATATATAGTAAACACAATACTTCCAATTAGAAAAAATATCCAAATAACTTTTAGAACTCAGATACATCATTTATGTTGCAAGCGACTGTACAGTTATAAAAATAAAAAATTAACTTTTTATATACGGACACTCTGTCCGCGAAAAAACAATTAGAAAGTTGTTGCCTGGTCTCTCCTGATGCAAAAAAAAACAAAAAAAACTCACGTACTTAACTGTAAGATTGGGTGAGATATTTCAATTGGAAAATTGAGAAAAAAACAGCATAAATGAGGGCAAAAAGCATTTTCCGTTAGTTTATGCTGATTTTCCTCCAACTTTCTTCCGTTTTCGAATTTGAGAATACCTCAGTGAATATTGCACTTAGAAACGTGGGATTCTTTTTGTTGGTCTCTAACAGATAGGACTACTACTTTCTCATTGGGTTTTTAAGAACAGGGTGTCCGTATGAAATGTTAATTTTATTTATTTCAGTAATTATACAACGTCCTGCAATATGAAAAATGTATCTGAGGTCCACACGTTGTTCGGTTACTTTTTAATTGTAAGTATGTCTCTCTCTAGGATTAACAGCTCCCCAGTAAAATGCGGCAAGAGGGAATCATCAAGTCACCAGGTATAAAGCGTTACGTGTTTAATATTTGGAAGCCAGAGTAAAATATGGAAGAAATGAATTTTTTCCTCATCAAATATCAAATCAACCGTTTTGTGGATTTCTATTTCAATGACGGCGAAAATTTTCTCTCATTTCCCTTTTTTGTATTCATCTTACTAGGAGTTAATAAATACTAGGAGGAATAAAACTTCATTGGAACTTTTTTCTTCCCAGATTGTATCTGACTGATATTGTGCTTCCGCTTTATTTTGCCACTAAATAGACAATTTATGACGGTGCGTTTTCTTGATTCTAGTATGTACAGCAGAGCGCTATTTTCGATAGAACGGTAACGTCGAGGATATCATAACTGACCTACGATGAGTCCGAGCGTGTATTTATACACACGTATACGTACATTGATATAAAAATAACGGAGATTGACGGACACCCACACACACACACGTGCGCATTTAGAGGGAATTGACAGAAGAAAATAAGGTGGAAATATAATAACGACGATGTATGTTTCTTCTAAGAGTTAATTTGCTCGATATATGAGATCGGGGAACTCTTAGGAGCAGGGTTGGGAGAAAGGGGACTAATTTATTTCCCCATCTTGATGAAGATTCCGAAGAAGAGGGGAAAACCTGGATTTCTCTCGTCTTTTATCCTGTTTCTGTTTCATTATGTTTCATTATGTGGGTCAGTAATTTCTTTTCTATGTCACACAAAAGAGTCCAATAACTCCTCACTTCCACTAAAGTCTTAACAAAGGATTCCCATATTTACTCCCGCAGAGAACCTCGAATTAATACCAGTGGAAAGGAGAAAAAAATATCATCTATCTTGGTTCTTAGAAAAGTTGGTTACATGTTGAAAAACTTGTTGCAATATTTATTTCTAATGACGTAAAATTCTATTGAATACACGCGTTCTAATACACTACAAATCCGTTATAACTAGTACAGCTTATAACAATAATGTTGCTATAGTGAGTGATTCGCAAATGATTGTCAAATAGCTAATGTTAAAGATAAAAAAGCATTCTGCTATAGCGAGTTGAAAATTCGAAAGCGTTTGCCATAACGCCATAGACGCACGAATGAATGACAGAACGTCAAACGATCACTATAGCGTCAAAATAATTCTCAAAAAAATTCTAGCTTTTTCTTCTATTACTTCAAGAATTGAACGATGAGTCTTATCGTGACACATGTTCTTCGCAAAAGTTACTCTCTGAGGTACTTTCAACAATGAATGTACTCAGAATTTACTACATTAGAAAAGTCAATTTTTTTAACCCTCTTCTTTTTTTTTTTGGCTTTCCCATTATAGACATGGAATATGGGATTTCGTCTATTCTATTGATCACAGGACCAGAACTTGCAGTTTAAAATCGTTTCCGAATGACTGAATAAATTGTGCTAAAAAATCTTCCGATAAACGAGAAAAGACAGGTTGTATTGTCATCCTATATATACAAGTTTCTGACCCGGAGCGACAGAAATACTTCATATCTGGTTCACGGGCTGAAAAGGTTTGCACCCTTGATATATATTATCTATGGACGCCTACGCGAGACCATTTCCATCGCCGTCACCAAACACCAAAAATACTTAAAATCGGAGTTTTTGTGCAAAACATATACCAAGCTTTTTTCTTTCAAACCGAGCACATCACCGGTATATTACCACGGGTAATTTATTACTGAGTGAGTTATACCAGAAGTGTGAGGGTGTGTACCTAACAGTCTGAGTACGTATATAGTGTGGCGCCTGATTTTTCAGTGCTGCCACCTATATTTCGGAAGTGAAGAGAGTGAAGTGTAATGATTGAATATTTGTGCCATTGTGGGCCTGTTGCTTTCCTTTGCGAGACTTTTTAACAAGGAGACCAACTAGCATTCTCGCCTAGAAGTTGGGAAACACAGAAATCCAACTTCAGTCGACCTCCAGTGTGTGGTTTGAACCTGGTTCCTCGTGATGCGAATTCATCACTACGACTATTCTACCACTACAGCAGCTATATCCCCAAGCATAAGAAACAGCTAATTATAATGACAAAAAATACTTCTTGGGAAAAAAACAACCAACGTAATTCCTTTCCTTACGTACACTATGTTTTCTCACGCACCAAAGACAGCATTTCACCTGTTTTAATTGCGCCCAAAAAAAAAATACACAAAGCAACGTTCCAAAACCGAACAGAGATTAAAAAAAGCAAAAAACAAACAAACTTGTAAAACCATCTAATGATTGAATGTTGATGATCTAAAGACGTATCTTGAAGTGGAATTATAAGCTCTTGCACAAACTTCAAAATAAATATATTCGTAAAAGAAATGTAAGTTCGAAGAAAGAAGATTGAGAGGAAAGAGAAAGAGAGAGAAGGGGGAGGGGCAAAGGACGAAGGCAAACACATGTCGCAAGATCATTTCAATCTTTATCACGAAACACAGGAAATACGGATAATTAGTGCTGCGAGTAAAACATATCCCCAAGCATGAGAAACAGCTAATTATAATGACAAAATACTTCTTAAGGTATCCGACTATCTTTCTTAGTTCTTTTTCTATGATATGGTTCTGAAATCAACTTAAATAACATTTTTCTGTAGAAAGTGTATCCAATGGTGAAAGTAATAACAAATTTTGGATATTATCTGTTATTTCTTATGGTAAAGTCATTTTTATGTTTAATTTTAAAATTTCATTATACATATCATGCGCTGTAATTAGAAAAATATATTGGGCGATCTCATATGGATTTCTATTCATAACCTTAAAAATATATAGCAGAATATAATAATGTCTATCTGGGTTGATTCGGAGTGCAAAAAGTCACTGGAAAAACGTTCGAATTATCCAATTAATCTATACTGGATCTGTAAAATGACTTAAAATTGATACGCTTATTCATCAAAACATTCACATAGGATAATAATTATCAATTATTAAAATTTTTTACCATCTGTTGCGAAACTGTTTCCTCAAAGTTTAATAATTTATAATTGTAATATATTAATTGATCTTAGCTGCTACATTATTTATCTGCTCTGGAATCAGCATCACTGCAGAATTACTTGATTATGGTCCAAACCTGATTTACGGTAACGGTCCATGAACATCCTTTTAAGAAACTGTTTCCCAAATTTTGCTATCAAGGAAATTGAGCCCCTACAGGTTGAAAAACATAATCGGTATTTAGTGGTACACAGTCTCGAAGTGCACTCCAGCTGAGCAATGTTAAAATGGGCATTAAATTATTAGAAAAAAGAGTAGGGGGAAAAACGGATTTTCAAACGTTTATTAGTGTTAAAAGGTTTTTTGTTTAACAATTTGATCGAGAAAAGCTACGTCAGGGACTGTTTGTAAAACTTTTCCGAACTAAATTTGTATGCACAAAAATCATGGTTTTTTCCCCTCCAACTTCGAATTATCCAAAATTTTCGGAAAAACTTCGAAAAAAACAAGAAAGTTTTACATTAAATTAGATCGAATACTCAAGAACAGTTCGTAAAGATTCGAATTAACTGAAATCCGAATTAACCAAGAGTTCTACTGTATCAAAATTTTGTAATGATACAATGAATAGAATTTTATAAACCATGTTTCAAACTCAAGTAAAATGTCAAAAATAGCATTTTTCGTGAAACGCATTTGAGAGGGAGCGGGGGTCTACCTATCTTTTTACGTGGTAAAAAACTTTCTTATGTAGAAATACTACTAAAAGTATTATTTATCCATTGATTTATTTCAGATTTTTACCGCATATATTTGATTGTGTATGCTATCTTATGTGTCAGTACAAAACTTTACAAATCTCCAATACTTAACTTTTTACTAATTTGCAAAAAGGTGCATTAAAAACAGATTGAACGCTGATAAAATTGCATGAAATCGAGGTAATTGAACAAAAAATGATTCAAATAAAACAAACTGTTCAGTTCGTAAAATGATGAAAAAGATTGGTATATATACAGTACATATGGAATCAATCTTATTCAAAATTACTATTTACATTACTTATTCAAAAAATTTTGTAAAGTTTTTTTATAACTCAAGTATTTATGAATGGATTCAAATTTTTTTCGTCATTTTTATGAATTGAAAAGTTGTTTTTTGTTTTGAATCAATTTTTTATTCAATTACATTGATTTCAGGCAATTTTATCATGTGAGAAAGCTGGTTTAATGCATTTTTCGAAAATTTTTGAAACTCAAGTAAAGTTACTCGTGTAAAGTTTTTTAATAGCAAATAGTCGAAAATCTAGTGTATATATGAATAAAACAGTTTTGGATTCTGTGTAAAACATTCTTTTACACATTCTTTTACATAAATCTGTAAAACCATTTTCGACAATTTAAAAAAAATTCGTCATTTCAACGTAGTAAGTTCCCTTAAAAGAAACCCCGAAAAACGAACGAACGACTGAATGTTGATGATCCAAAGACGGATCTTGAAGTGGAATAATAGTAATATAAGCTTATACACACTTCAAAAATAAATACGTATATTTATATATTAAAAAAAAAGTAAATTCAAAGAAATAAGAAAAGAGAAAGGTGCCGAATGACGAAGGCAAGACATGTCATTCGCATAATAGATTCCGTTACCAAGGAACGCGATCTAACAAAACGAGCTTTTCTCAAGCGAGTGATCGTTAACGCGGAACCACCCGCGGGTGTCGAGGATTAGCGCATATTGCGAGCACTCGTACAAGAAAAACGTGACGGGATCTTTGCCACACATTTATGTGTGTGAGTGTGTAAAAAAAAAGAAAGAATCTAAAATAATGAAAAAGAAAAGAAAACGAGAGAAGTGTTAAGAAACGGATGTAAGGGGAAAGGCGTTCGTAAATGTAACAACACCCACACTCTTTTTTCTTGGACCGCCTTCGAAGAAGCTGCTTCTTGGTTTGAATATTCTCCATGTTGGAACTAAGTTTAAAGCAAAAACCAACACCCTCCCTCTATCCTTTGTACTCCTGTGGACTTCGACAAAAATCCCTTCAGAATCATAAGCTTTTAAAGCCCGTTCCAAAGACAGGTGAGAGCAAAAAAAAGAGAAGAAAAGAAACGATTTTTAACAACGATCGGGGGAAAAAAAATGCTTTATTTTCTTTCGTGTATTTTTCTTTAACTTGGATGTTTCTTCCTGTCGGATAGTTTTCATTTTTCCTTTGAAGTGAATACGCTGGAAGAAAAAATATCTTATTTACACATGAATATCTTGTCCCTAAATTTTGTAGTAAAAAGACGAAAATTTTCGAACTTACGTTCAAATTATTTTAAAGAAGTTCCCGGGAGAAATTATGTCTGGAGTTTTGGTGTTACATGAAATTGAATTTTAATTTTTTTTAAATTTATATAAATTCTAAGGAGAACATTGTTATTTTTCTTCGCCATACCTAATCACAGACATCTTTTAAAGAAATGGAACTTTGCACATTTTTTTTTAAAGACATCCTGAAATATCTTTGTAATACAAAATAAAACAGATACCGTCACATGGCGGGTGGTGAACAAAAAGGTGAACAAAATAAAAGAAGACTTTACTCCTGAATGCTGGAAATAAGATGACAGATACGAGTTCATCAGTATGAAGTGTGACCTCCACGGACACTGATACACATTTGGTATCTGTTGTGCATGCTGTCCATTAAATTGTTATGGACAGTTTGAGGGATAGTCCCACTCGTCCTTCAAGGCGATTTTGAGTTCCTGAAGGTTATGTCTATCAGAAATACGTCTGCCGAGTACTGGAGGTTGTGCAAGGATCATCATACATCAAGAGAATAGATATATCAGTCTAGTGGCGAAAAGAAACCGAAATTCTACTTCTGGCCAGATAGTTTCAGACCTTGCAAAAGGTACTTGCACTCGCGTATATGCGAGAACAATTTATCTGCTTTTGAATAATATTGACTTATATGCACGGAGGCCTGTTGAATGCATTTCGCTACGAGCACATCATAGTCGAGAAAGACTACGTTGGTGTAATGAGTGCATTCGCCGGGATCAGCAACAGTGGTCCAGAGTCATGTTCTCTGTCGAATCATGCTTTTGCATCGACATTGATTCTGGACACCAGCTACTGCGGAGATAGCATGAAACTCGGTACCATCAGCAGAATGTCCAAGAAATCGATCGTTATGGCCAAGAAGTGATGGCACGTTCGGGTATAATGGTTAATGACAGACATAAAATCACAGCGGTATTGCACCGAGATTGTTCTGGGTAATGTCCGTCTTTTCCACGTTGCCGCTAGTTCAGACGTTCGGTTCGTGGATGACAATGCCCGTCCGCATGGGAGAAATGAATTTGATGACACACTAAAAAGTAGAGATATTCAGTGTAAGCCTTGGCCTGCATATTCACCGTACCTAAGTCCCATAGAGCATGCCCGAAATGCACTCGGCAGACGTATTGCTCAAAGACATAACCCTCCTCGAATCATGCAGGAACTCAAAATTGCCTTGAAGAGCGAATGGAAATAAAATCCCTCAAGCTCTCTAGAACAATTTAATGGACAGCATAAACAACAGATGCCAAATATGTATCAGTGTCGGAAGAGGTCACACTTTACACTGAAGAACACGTATCTGCCATTATTTCCAGCAGAACGAGCACAGCAATTGCCAAGCAGTGTAGTATGCCACTACGTTCTAAAAGTTCCGGAAATTATTGTATTACGGAAGAATGAATACAGATAGAACCTGATTGTTTGGTTTTTCTTTCGAAGTAACTGCTCTGTGCAATTATGCATTTTTTGCCATTGTTCATATAGGAATGTAAATGCGGATTGAAAATCTTTTTTTTGTCACATCCTCCAGTTCCTTCGGTGCTCTTCTTCGGAACCCGTGAATCGTTGCAACTTAAGTAAGGCTGGTTGCGAAAGCTTTCGGAATGTGATGTTTTGACAGATCATATAACGCTAGGAAGGACCTGTGACTTGGCGCATTATCGTGATAGAGCTCCTCCGATTTGGCCTTCAAAAGTTTTGTTATTTGCGTTTCACCGAATCATGCAAAAAAATTCACGGGTTTAAAAGCTCACAGGTCCCTCCTGGTGTCCGATTACCGGTCAAAACAACACATTCCAATACTTCCACAGCCAGCTTATTGCCCAGATCTTTCTCCTTCTGACTTTTTCTCAGATAAAGAATTTGCTTGGGGGGAGGGGGCACGATTCTCAGGTTCCGAGGAAGTACACCGAGCAGAGACGAAAGCAGGAGGGTATGACGAAAAAGACTTGCAATCCGCATTTGCATCTCTGTATGAACAATAGCAAAAATCACAATTTTACGGGGTAGCTACTTCGATGGAAATGTCAAATAAACAGGTTTTGTCTGTATTCATTCTTCCGTGATAAAATAAGTTTTGGAACTTTTTGAACGTAGTGGTATATCTGCATGCCGGAGGAAAAGGGCACTATTCATTTTCGCCGATTTGGGATAACGCTATTAATTTGCAGTACTTCCATCTGTATTTCAATAAATATCAGAGATATTCACTTAATAGAACAAGCGAACTCCATAGAAAGACATACTGAAAATATTTTTAAACACTTCTCCTGTGAAATTTCCATTTAGTGGCACATCCTCCATCCTATACAAGAGACTGAATTATCTGAAAGGTTGTTCTGCTCACGTCAAAACAAAACAGCTCTACCAAGCCGCAGCAACTACAAGTTGTGATCTCAGAACATTATAAATAGCTTCTTATGAATTGGACAAATCTGAGGATGACTCCCTTGAGTCAAAGACGGATTTCTTATTAACGATGGCTGTTAAAACCTGAGCAGATGCCTAAAAATCATGAAATTTAATAAGTTTATGTGAGAGGTACATGCATGATATAAAAATGGTTCGCTTGTAATTTACAAGGGATATGATACGAAATTCTTTCAAACACCTATTTTTAGAACAATTCTTCATTTTCCACCGCGTTATGACATTATTTACTTGTTTTGATTTTGGGCAATTGATTCTACTGTCATCGTAAAACCACGTCAAAAAAATATGTCTGCAGATAATAAAGGAAAGTCGACCTTTTAAACAAAGGAAATTCGGTGTTTGTTCGGAGTTTGGGAAAAATTGGCCAAATCTGTTTTGGTCACGATGTAATCAGAGTAGATAATGGTATCCTCCTCGTACATAACGAAAACATACACCAACAAACAACATAAAACAGGTCTTTTCTAAACACGAAAAGTTATTTTCGAAAGAAAATGGAGCTCTACTAAATTTCTCACGTTGAAAAGTTTTATGTGAAGCTACACATTGCAAAATGATACAGTATTCTACTAGAGTAGAGAGTAATTATAACCGGAGTTTATAATAAAGTGGGTATCATCTCATCATCTCAAAACAGAGCCTAAAATAGTATCAATTATCGCGTGAATACATCGCAAAGGAGACGAAAGGTTAATTTTGTTGAAAGACAGTATTATCGTATTTCTTACAGAACGTATTCCGTATATTTTTTAGAGGTTTGCAGCAGTGGCACTAATTTTTATATATTAATTTTATTAAATGAAGAAAACAATCTCTCAGAAACCAAATATTAACTTTATCGTGTAATGTAAGTTTCATTGATCAATTAATTAATTAATTACACATTTGAAATATTGATTCTGAAAACATTTAACAAGCATTTTTTGATATATGTTTGCAGGATGCAAGTAGCAATAACATGGAAGTTAAATTTCATTTTACGGCGCTGTTAATGCGGCGCTTATGTGGAACAATTTTTCCAATGTTCATTTTTTTCCTGACTACGTGGTGGCCTACCTCCAAAATAAGAAATTTTGGGAAGAATTCAAAATTTATGTGGCATGTCAATTACATACGTTACTGTGAATAAATCCGGTGGTTATGTATGGTAACCTCCTCCTTCTAACTAGATCATGGCCAGCCGATATTTCTCCATGAAGAGATACAAGCAGTTGGTCGAAGAAGACCTGGGATATACTGGAAAATGTGCGTGAAAATATGCAAATCACAGTCGTAAAATGTTGGGTGTACGATTTTTACAGCTCATCTCTGAATTTTCCTGCTACTGGAAGTACTCATTATGATGTTGACATTAATGGATAAAACAGTGTGGGTAAAGTTGCTTTACGTCTGCCACAAATCGCTGGCTGAAGCTGAAGCTTTACGAACGTTTTGGACACAAGAGGAAGGTTCAAATATAATCAATCCTGCTTGAGTAGCAAGTAGCGCCATCTGTCGACACAAACTCGAGCTACGTTTCGTTTCTGCTCTAAAAAATATATTCGCTCTTCGTGAAGATAATTTTTCCGCAAACCACATTCACAGTTATAACAATTCATTTAATTTTTATAAATTTTTAAACTGATTACGAATTTATAAAAAAAGACTTGTATTATTTTAGTCTATAATATTTTTTTTCCAATTTTTAGTTTTTTTTGGCAAAAATCGTTTTCATTTAGCTGGATCTTTAAATACATTTGGTTATTCATGTGGACCTTTTCAGTCACCTCGATGAGCATTTTGCCTTTACTTCCGTATGCAGAAAATAATTGGTGATTATACATAACTACCGATTGATCACATTCACCTAACATATTAATTCGAAGGATCCCTAAAAAATTGCCACCTTTTCTAGTTCAGAAGGTTTCGGTGAAAAGAGAAGTGTGCGTTTTAAAAACCTATAAACGAAGGGAATGCAATTATTGATGTATGAGTGAAAAAGAGTTCCAATATCTGTTTAAATTCACACAATATCAATCCATTCATCACACGCCATCAAAATATAACCGCTATCAAATGATGAGAAATGCATGACGATTATATAACAATTACCAAGAATAATAAATATATTTAAGTTGGGTGTTTTAATTATATCAATGGGTCTATACTGTGGTGATAATGGACGACCATACGCAATGTCAGTATAGTACAACCGCTACCGCCATTAGACGCTTTGTCAATACGGATTCTTAGTGAATAATACATGGGGAGCGATTAATCACGATGTCCGTGCATGTGTGCGCGTTTCGTGGAATAATAAACCGTATATATAGAGAGAGAGAGCGACCTAAGCCTTTTCTCTCCATCATACTACCAACATCGAAGATATAGAGAGAGCATAGAAAGGTCGTCGTTGAGGATTTCACGGTAAATAAACGTCAAAGCTCTAAACGAAACGCCGAGGGAAAACCTAATTAGCAGCCACGTACCTCATCACGAGCATCATCGGCTAAACAATTTTGATCTCTTTCTCGCATCTCCCGGAATAGAATCCACCATTTCCCTCTCTCCGCCCTCCTTTATCCGAGAAATACCTTCTGCGGTATTCAGTGCAATTAGAGAGAACAGTTGACGTTCAGGAGGAAAGCGGTAGTAGTAGGGGGTGAAGAGAAAATACCAGAATCTCTCCCTGACCTTATCTAACTACTGGTAATTCTGTTTCACACTCCCTTTACTGCTTTGATTAGATATACTGGAGCTGAAACTCTCACTCGCACTCTATTTTCCTTAGAGGGACTAAGTACTATGGGATTTTTGGGCCGGAATTGAGCATTAAATGATTCATGCTGTGTGTGATGATTCCAACCCCTCCTCCTCACGGAGTTTATGCAAACATACACGTGTTTGTATTTGAAATTTAAATTAGGACGTGAGGGAATTTTGTAGTTTTCTCCACTAACTACGCATGTACAGTCATCCTAGTGTGAATAACTTGGAATTGATAAATTCCATTTGCTTCTATTACCCTGTTATTTCATTTTCGCATATAAGGAAATAGGCCTGTCACTGAGTTATTACTACTCAGTGGAACTACTTAAGTGATTTTGTTTCAAAAACAAGAAGCACACACACACGCGCGCGCGTAGAAACCAGTATTATAGCACAAAAGATTTATGTAGCATGAACATTTCATGCTACACACCGGTTTAAATGCAACAGCCGATTTTACTAGAGAAATTATAACCAACAGTTTTGTTTTTATTCGGTAGGTGGCAACAGGGGTCCCAGCGCAAAGCTGTTTCCCCGCATCTGTAATAGTAGAATGCAGATATAGGATAAAAAGCGGTAGAAGGTTATAGGAAGTTTTCCTGCTATTACTGTAATTATTATTTTTCTCTATTTATGCTGGCCCACAAAATTTTTCACATGGTTTCGCGGATCATGATTTTCCACACATAGTTTTAAATTAATCACATAGTCATACATCCGAGAAGTACCTTCAGCTGTATTCAGTGCAATTAGAGAGAACAATTGACATTCAGGTGGAAAGCAGTAGTATTAGAGGTGAGGAGAAAAATACCTGAATCTCTCTCTGACCTTCTCTAACTACTGGTAATTCTCTCTCTTTAATACTTTGATTAGATATAGGAGCTAAAACCCTCACTCTCATTCTCTATTTTCCTCGGAGGAACTAAGTACTAGGGGACTTTTTGGGCCGGAATTGAGCATGAAATGATGCATGTGCGATGATTCCAACACCCTCCCTCTTCCCTGCAGAGTTTATGGAAACACACACGTGTTCGTATTTGAAATTTAAATTAGGACGTGAGGGAATTTGGTAGTTTTCTCGACCAACGACACGCACGTACATTCATCCAAGTGTGTTCGTATACTTGGAATTGTTAAGTTTCATTTACTCCTATTAGTCTATTATTTCAATTTCCCATATTCGTTGTTCGTACTTGAAGTTTAGCTGTTTGAAGAATCGAATATCCATCAGAAAATTATGAAACTTTAGGAAAGTCTTGATAAGGGATGAGGAGAATAGTTTTAAAGTGTCTTTTCAAAGACTGAACATCTCCACATAAAGTTTTGGTGAAGGATCACCGTGTTCGTAAAAGGATTTCAGCTACAGACATTCTTATAAATTCAACATCGTAATTTTTAGGGAAGAGATCAGAATGAGATGCCGAATATATACCCTGTGATGATGTATTCTCAAATGAAAAAAAAAACCCGATTTCTATGTGAAACTGATTTTTTTTGTATGATATGGAATAGTCGGGTAATATGGAATATCAGATTTCCTTTGCCTTCAGCGCCAAGTGGAGCAATTATAAACAACTTCAAAATGCTCCCCCCCCCCCCACATAATGCAATAGAGTCAGTGTCGCTCTGCTGTCACCATTATCACTACTGCTATACGAGAACACTTGTGTGTTTTTCCACTTCCATAAATTCACTCAAGTTCTCTATTTAAAACTAAGCACGATGATGATTTTTGTAAAAATTATTCACTCTGATATTGATGCACCTGATATTCTAAACCTTATTACTTTTTTTTGCCCACGAATCAATCTTAGATGTCGTAATCTTTGTTATGTTCCTCCATATCGTTCTGATGTTTTGAAAAATTCTCCATTGTACCGATTTCTGAGATGTAGTAATACAGATGATGTATATTTTTAAACTTTGAACTTTGTATATATATGTTTTTCTTGTATTCATATATGCAAACTGTAACTGGGCTTTTGCCTGTAGTTTGTATTTAAATAAATAAATAAATAAATAAATACCACAAGATTTGAATTTTATTGTGTTGTGCTTATTTTTAGCTAGCGATTATCTCAGGTTAGATGGAACGCCATTTTTTCACAGATGGTGTGTCTGGTATATGGAAAACTGTAAGTATGATCTGAGTTAAGCTAGGATATCTCTACAAGATGAAAAGTTTAGTGAAATAAAAGAATAAAAGAGGAAAGGTCTAGAAACATGATGTGTGTCCTCTATGGGCCCACTTTGACTGTTTTGGGGTAGAATAGGAAGATTGCATTTGTGACTCTTGTAAATATATCATGACATCATCGCATTATCAATCACCAAAGCAAACGTGATGAAATTTTAATTTCTCATGATCAGACTCGTTAAATCTTGTTTTTGATCAATTTGAATTAGTTTTCTTCACTTTGAACTTCCTTTATTTCGTATTATCCGAAGAAAATTATATTTTAAATGTCTATTTTTTTCGTAGTTACAATATATATTTATATAGATACACCTGTCAACGCAAAGACAAAAATCCAAATTTAATAGAAACACAGGTTTCTGAAACATGTCCAAGAACATGCAATTGGTGCTGAATTTTTATCCAAGTATTTAGCAGCTTGGCCTTATCAATAGTTGCTACAGCGACTGTAATTCTTAGAATATTCAGTTTTTTTAATAACCTTTAACTTCACTGCCACGAAAGCATCATCTAATGATCCAAAAACATAAAAACAAAAATAATTGACTTTAAATTGACTTACTGTCCAAGATATTGAATTTATCCAAATTGTAGTGATATCCTGTTGGAACACCTTGTATATGTCTACGAAGTTGATACAACAGATAGAGAAACTTAAACAAATTTCACGAATATTTATATAAATTGATAAGTATATTACTCACTCTTTCTCTCTCACTCTCTCTCAGACACATCTAATAACATTTTGAAATGTGAAAAAAATGTTTTATATAATTTAAATATTCGGAATCTTTGAATTGATAGAAGTTTTAAGTACTTTGAATATTTTTCTTTGATGTAGGGTGGAAAAAAAGATTTAGCATTCAATGAGAAGTATTGGTTGCGAACGCCGAATAATTTTACAATTCGAAACACGGTCTTGTTATTTTATTAAAAAAAGAAAAAGAAAACTAGTAGAGTGTATTTTTAGAAAATTCTGTTACTCCTCAAAACGAAGGGTAAGTAAGTATACATATATAGTGTAGCTCCTGGGCATAAGGAAATACCGTGTTTTCTATGCTGTGCTTTTTCCTTTGAATCAAAATCCTCTCCTTAAATTTATCCAGGAATTCCTATTCCTTTAGTTTTATTTTATTCTTATCGATTCGTATCCCCTTTAGCACAGAATGACGCAACACGGATTCGTTGTTTTTCCATACTCCGTATTCTTCTTAAACTCAGTTTTTCCTACTATTGTAATATTTGTTGCAGAGACATTCCTCGCTTTACGCAATTTCGCTCTCACGCTATTTTCAAAAGTAAATTTCAGGAATTGCGACCAGAAAAATGTTGTCTGTAATTTGATTTTAATCCAAAAAATGGGCTTGCAAATCAGAAATATGACATAATTAAAATAACATAATCCGTTGGATTTATTGATGCAGATGATGCAAATGTGGGAGAAACGCTCAAATTTATCTCACTAATGATTATCTTTTGATAACACATCGACAAAAAATTTCAAGAAAGACGTCCTCTCCTTTGTAAATATATTATATACGGAAAACTGGCTGTGCGAAGAGCTATTGATGTTTAAGGAAGGAAAATTCATCTCTGCCCTCATGGGGACTCGAACCACGATCTCTCGTATGCCGGGCGAGTGCTCTACCTTTAAAAGCTATGAAAGCAGAAAAAAATATTCCTTCCTTCGAGCGTATATAATTATATGCTGAATGGCTCCGTGCAATGAACGGCGCCAACATTCCAGGCCAGTTTTACATATGTATTGTATTTAAAAAAAACATACGAGAGACCGGGGATCGAGTCCCCGTGAGGGCAGAGATGAATTTTCCTTTGCTAAACATCAATATCCCTTCACTCGGCCAGTTTTCCTTATATATTGTACATTGTCAATGCTAATCGACTCTAATCGAAATCGATCCTAATAAATCTAGAATTGTCATATATATATGAGGAATATTCAGAATTCTCTAAGTTTGCTTCTAAAGTTTTTATAAAAAGACGAGGAATGTGCTCTTTGTCAGAGAAATTTGACTGTTTTTTCATTAAAATTTGTATCATCATCCCATCATATCAAGATGTTCAGGAAAGAAAACATCTGCATTTGCAGATTAGAATTTATATGCAGTAATGAAGACAGAAGCAAAAATGTGTTCATCAAATTTGCTCATACAGCCTAAATTGACGAGATTTATTTACAAGAGTTTAGATAATTCACATTCAAAAAATTCAATTTTGATGCTGGAAGTTGGGTTTACTTTTTCTTATACTGCCGAAGAAAACCTTTTCGTCGATTGGTGAGGGATAATGCAAGGTTATGGTGTCGCTGGGAATTTTTCTCTAATAGGGTTGTTAATAAATAGAATAGCTTACCCCCGGAGGTGGTAAATTGTAACACAATTGACATGTTTAAAAAGAAATACGATAAGACAACCATAAGTATTCTTTATGGGCGTTGTATAATATTTTATCACGTGTATATATTGTTTATAATTTTTATTAATTACATTTTTAATTGGATTGCTGTATTTTTGAAATATATGATATCCATATTTTTATGGGCATCTTTTTCTCAGCCACCACGTTGGGCATTTTACCTGTTGTGGCCTTGTATTTGTATGTACTGTGACTTATTTTGTATTCTCTAATTTTTTCCGTATGATAATATTTTTTGGATTGTAATACTTGATTTTTCTTGCAATGATACACAGTAAAACGTGGTTATAATGACATCAGAGAGGGTGCAAAATTCGGTCGTTACATCCGAAATTGACGTTTGTAAGACTTTTTAAAGTGAGAAAAACATAATGAAATGCAATCAAATACCACTGAAAACAAATAGTATGTATCAACTATCAACATACCAGTTGTTGATATCAATGTATCAATATTTCTCAAACCGAAGTGTTTCTCGGGAAGACTTTAAAATTCAATTACAACTTAATGAAAATTGAGTTGTTAATTTTATACTAATTTTATACCAAAAACATGATTGATATTCACATCGGTTAAAATAATGAATTAAACCCATATACTCTGTAACATTGAACACACTCACATGAGCGCGCATTCGCGATATCCGAAAGCTATAGGATAAATTTTGTTTATATTCAAATAAAAGACAAAAAATATGGCCTTCGTGCAACTATTCATTATAATATCATGCAATAAACTTTGCTTGTTACACAGTGTCTACAATCTACATCTATTGTGTGATTATATTGTAATTTCAATCATTGTTTGTATTATTAATTGTGTGATGATAAGCAAAAAAATCTCTTTTTAAATAATACTTTGTTTTCGGTACTTTATTCATAGAACTACTTGATGTTCATTATTTACTAGTGTAAATTTTATTATATTATAAATATATATTGGTTTTTGTGGTTAGAGCAAATGACGTTATTTTCTATTGTGTCAATTATTGCTATTATTTCTAATTGCGTATCTTATTCATGGTAAACTTTAGTTTCAGTTTATTTTGTGATTTTATTAGTGTTAATTAACTCAAATATGTTAGTATAGTAAGCTTCTCTTCCGGCACAAACTCAGTATGTTATTGTCAAATAAATCCGTACATATAACAGACATCTTTCAGGAAGTATTTATCAATCGTGTTTTTGAGTTTGTATATGATTACTGCATAGATTCTAATTTTTTTTCAAGCATTTTCTCATGAAATTTTTTTTAGGTCATCTTGAATTGTTATCCCCTTATAATTATAATTTCAAACTCTCTCGGTATTTGAATGGTGTTAGATAATGTTACTTTTTTATTGAGCGTTGAAAATTAACTTTTTTGCTCTGATGAAAATTTCATTTTTACCATGGTAGTTTGGGTTTGGTTATTTGAGAAGCTTATTTTTGAAAGGAACATATTCACTTTTTTCCCGTAATGTACTTCTTAACGGTTTATGAATCTTTGGGATAAACTCTGTCAGATTATGCAACCGAAATTATTGAAACATATTTATGGTAGAAATTAAAATTTAGTTAGTCATTTCTATCAAAAGTGAACATATTCACCTTTTTCATCATACACTTCTGTATTTTTCATCTCTCCGTAACAGACCTCTTGATGACAGACATCAATGGGACCAAAAATTTTGTCCGCTATCGCGAGGAGTGTCCGTTATTGTATCCAACTCAATGTATATCCGTAAGATACCTTAGTCCTGTCTATGTAATTCACAATTGTGTCCGTCAGTGAAAGTGTCCGTTATGGGAGGTGCTACTGTAGAATGATAGTGTTTCTTATGTTAATGACGAGACGGTAGTAAATGTACCTTCCTTCGCGTGTAAAAACTATTTGGAATCAACACATGACGTAGAAATTTTCAAATTTTCAGACTTGCATTTAACCTTATCCACCTTAAATTTTTATCAAAAGGAAATATTTCTATTAATGTTCTTTCAAAACGGAACATTTTAAAAATTCGAATGGGGATGTAACTGTCTTGAATTTGATCAATCAAAAAACATAATATTTAAAATATACATATGCAATTATTACATGCTACTTGTTGGGCTATTTTCTACTTCTGTAAAACAGACGTATTATGCAGAAAAAGGTTTTTATTTCTGCTGTAAAATCAGCAAAAAAGGTCCCTTTTGAAAATAAGCTCCTCATTTATGTGTTTGGTTGTCTTGAATCATCGATGCAGTGTTTGAGAAAAGATTTCATTCTCTTATTCTTTAGTTTATAATTTTAATTTTTCAATTGAAAAATGAGAGAACATATTTGTCTAAAACTTGAAATATTTTTCTCAAATGATGATATAATATAATAATTTCCTCTACGATATTTCAGTTTTAAACTAATATTTCAATTTAAACTGAAATATTTCAAATAGCATCTATTCAAAAATGTTTGAAAGAGAACACACGCATATAAATGAGTATAAAGTACTATGTGAAGAAATTTGTAAGCGCATTAAAATGGGATACGTTGCTTTGAAGTCTTCGAATTCGCAGTGTAATATTCCTTCCACCCTTGTTCTCAGTTATCCTCTTCCGATCTAATTATTTTCGGACGACACGCGATGAAGATATTCTCTTGTTGGAAATTAAAACCGAACCGTTGATTCTGTATAACCGCCAAGAAATGTTCTTACCGTTACGTCGAAATAATAATCGTAGAAATATTCTTCAGCACACTAACAGGAATATTTCTTTTTAAATTGGTAAAATGCAATTTTATACTTCTCGCATTCAAAAATTAGATTTTTTTTCCATTCCAGAATCCCATAGTTACTTCTCTGAAACATTCTCGCACATGAGCACCATGTCTCCCTTTTCTTCTTGAAAGAATAATGGACTCACAGCGTGAATAATTTAATCAAAGAAAGTGAGAAAATCTTGTTCATTAAAATTTAACATTTTTTCCCGTGTCTCGGTAAGAAATAATATTTATCTCCGTTTCTTGTTTTTTTTATTACATTTCTTTATTCTAATGCACGATTCCTGTGCGAGCCCGTTTTGACAAAAATCTTTGTTTCACTCTAGTTCAGCGTTCTTTATTTAATTACGTTTGGATCAGTGGATCAGATTCAAATAACATTATGTAGGGATTTTACGTATGGAGATGTGTGAAACATAATATAAACATGTGTGGAAAAATTACGTATAAGTTGTGTTTGGAGACTGAACAAAAGTGTTTCACATAAACAAAAAATCCCATTCGCTATGAGTTCCACTTGAAAATGTATTGAAGATAGAATGTATCTATAAATATTTAATGTCTACAGTTATTCAATTTAGTAGATAACACGGACAAAACCCCGAAAATATAAATTTTTGGCTTTAATCAAATGTTTATTATTTACAGGGAGAGGTGTCTCATTAATAGTAAATGTTTTAAAAATTCATAAAAGTTAAATGAATTGGCGTATGTATTCGAAAGGGGGTTTGCGAAAGAGTTATTCTCATAAAGGAGGATTTTTTGAAACAAAAAGTTCAAATTTTTGTCAATAGAGGGTGTTGCACAAAAGCATATCACTAGCAACATGCAAATCAGATTCCTATAAAATGCAGCGTGTACGATCAAGAGCACAATTTTAGAATTTTCCTGATACTATAGCGCTTACATAAGGCTTTCATTACGATGTTGACATTGGTGGATCATGCACTGTTATAAAATGCCATTTAAATATTTTACGATCATTTACTGTTGTGTCTATAGAATTTGATTCACGGCTATGAACAGAAGACCAAGCTAGAAACATGCAGTAGGCTACTTATTTTATTTTGACTGGATTCACAGTCAACAACGTTACAAATTCCACCGGATGGGTTGAAAGAGCCTTTCATCTAATCCTCTTGTGCAATTTGTGTAAAGGATGCGAACTTATTGATGGAGGTCACGTAGGATATGTAATCATTCAAAACCTAGACCTTGAGCTATGCAATGATACCCATGATGTTAACATGCGTTAATCAATCTATGAGATATTAATGTGATAGAACTCGCACTAATTATAACTACTGCATCACTCTAACTAGAACTATTTTCATGCCCCACCCAGGATTATTGTCCAGATACCCCATGTTTCGAAAACTATTCATGACCAAAATAGACGAAAGTACCCGAGAACATGCATTGTGGAAAGTGTGTTTGAAACATTTTAACTCCGTGCTGATATCTAGAGTGGAATTATTAAATCACTCATTGTTTTTAGATACTCATAGGACTATAAATCGATTTTTTTTTAAAATTATAAAAAAAGTTTTTAATGGTGACTCTATATTCATTCAAAATATGAATGTATGGATGTTTTCGTTCTAAGGAGCCTGATATGATGGGCTGATAAAATTTTCGGAGTGCGGTAGCCCAAGTCGATAAGATACTCTCCTAAAGTACCAAAGGATGTTTAGAGGTGTCACGATTTCGATACCCGGTTCGTTCTTGTCAGAAAACTTTCCAGAGTTTAGCGCACCAACTCCTCGATGAGTATAAAAACAAGCCTGCTGTTCGGAATCGGCAATAAATTATAGGTCTCGGTCGAATTATCCCTCATGTGCAGAAAATGACCGTGGTGCGACAAAAATGATAAAATTTTCAATGCAAAACCAGTCAACATTCAGTTGAGACAAGGAGCATTCTTTGTTTTTTTATAAAAACTTTTAAAGCAAAGCTATAGAATTCTGAGTATTCCTCGCAAATATGACAATTTAAGATTTATTAGGATCGATTTCGATTAAAATCCCGATAGCATTGTCAATGTACAATATATAATGTAAACTGGCTGTGTGAAGAGATATTGATGTTTAGCAAAGGAAAATTCCTATCTGCCCTCACGGGGACTCTTGTATGTTTTTCTTAATGTAATACATATGGAAAACTGACCTGGAATGTTGGCGCCGTTCATTGCACTGAGCCATTCAGCATATACAATATACGCTCAAGAGAAGGAATATTTTTTCCTGCTGTCATAGCTTAGAGGTAGAGCACTCGTCCAGCATACGATACGAGAGACCGGGGTCGAGTCCCGGGCATTTGCCTCTTCATTTTTGCCATCAATATTCCTCTTCATTTCACAACGTTGTCTTTAAGCGTCTAATATTAAAAAAACCCACGTTTTTAATATACAGTACTAACAAATATTTCTTCTTTCATTCAAAAATGACTTCTCCAATATCATATCTCATTCATTTGCAACATTTTTCATGAAACAAATCATGATGCAAGTTTTTTGCAGTAACGTTAGCAACAGTTTTAGTCAACCTTATTTGAAAATACAGGGTGTTCCATAAATTCGCAAATAGTTTAAAAATCATAAATATTGAAGAAATTGGTATGTTTGAATGCGGTTTGCGTATAGTTATTCTCAGAAAAGGGAATTTTTTTAGTACCGAAAAAAAACTAGTTAAAAACTTTCATTCTATACTAAATGTAATTATTCATTTTTGGATGAAAGTAAGTTGTATTCTGAGGGATAAGTAGTTTTTTTTTTGTCATCAAGCTGTCTGCTGAATACCAAATTTTCGACGATTATCTACACTTTTCAAAACAATTAGAGAAGATGTATTATTTATTTAAATTTATTACATTTGATTATTTAGATTTATTAAACTTTAGTCAACTCTTGTGACACAGTTCTTTGTGAATAAGGTGCCTAAAAATTTTCTTGAATATTTAATCAATTAAAATTTTCATAAAAAACAAGTAAACAAAACTACATTTCCCCTAATTATTTTGAGTAGTATATTTCATTTGTAGCAAAAACAAGGACTTATGAAGTATTTTAAGAAACTTGTATGAATGAGGTAATTTTAAGAAATTCCCACAGCCGAATCTATAATTTCAAACGACTGAAAATATCTATGGAATCTATGTTATCTAAATATATAAAGATTTATAAAAATTGAAGAACTTGGTATTTTTGAATACGGTTTGTGGGAAAAAGTCATTCTCATGAAGGACAATTTTTTTTTGGACAGAAAAGATTTTTGTTCAATTTTTTTTTTGATAGAGGGAGATGCACAAAAGCAAATCAGTGTCTTATAAAAAAGCAGGATCTACGCTCACTTCTGAATTTTCCTGCTATTTTTGCTTATATGAGGTTTTCATTGTGGATAAAGCAGTGATGTTTTCATTGTGGATAAAGCACTGGTGTTTTCATTGTGGATAAAGCATTCATTGTATATAAAGCATTGGTGTTTTCATTGTATATAAAACATTGGTGTTTTCATTGTATATAAAGCATTGGTGTTTTCATTGTATATAAAGCATTGGTGTTTTCATTGTATATAAAGCATTGGCGTTTTCATTGTATATAAAGCATTGATGTTTTCATTGTATATAAAGCATTGGTGTTTCCATTGTATATAAAGCATTGGTGTTTTCATTGGTGGACGAAACACTATTGGTGAGTTTGTTTTACCTTAGATACGAATCACCAGCTGAAGCTTTATGAAAGTTTCGGACATGGAAGAGATTAGAGAAAGTCTTAGGTCCAAAAATCTGGCAACGCCAGATCTGATGATAAAAAATAAACTTTAACTAAACATTAGTAACACAAAATATGAATGCATAAAAACAGGAAGCATTCATCATAACACTGAAATTCACGTTAAAATCCATAGCTATCACCCACAGGAACAACATAACTGTAATTGTGAACTCATAGAAAGAGTTTACGAGTATGAATATCTAGGAATAAGCATTCAAGATGACCTATAATGGAGTGCTCATTGCAACAAACTTGTGAAAAAACTTAGATTACACACAGTCCTGATATATAGATTGAAGTACCTAATAGATGCAGACTTTCTAAAAGATATTTTCTATTCTTGGGTTTTCTCGATAATAACCTTTGGTTTATGTGCTTGGGGAGGTGCATATCAAACTAACATTGAAAAACTAAGCAACATATATAATAAAATAAGAAGTATGATAATTGACACATATCGTGAAAACAATAATAATATAAATAGCTGTATTTTTAACATCAGACAGCTATATATATACAGAATGATTAACTTCTTAACAAGAAACAACGAATGGCTACAGAGAAAAACAAATAGAACCTCGGTAAGAATTAAAAAAAACGAATATCAAATACCAAAAACTAAAAAACATCTCTTCCAGAAAAGTTTCTCTTTCAATGCACCTAAAATAATGAAATTTTTCCAATCGGAGTACCAAACAACTAACAACACTAACAAAAAGTATGAAATATATCAATATGTAAAAACATCTGAAATAATGAAAATGATATTTTCCTAGCACATATGAAATGTTTTGATTGCTCTATTTCATTTTTACATGTCCTGCTAATAGCATATCTAGACACTATCACATAAATTATGTCTTGCACACTGAATCACCTAAATATATATAATTCTTGAACTTTTTGCGAAAACTCCACAATTGTGAAATTACAATCGTCTATTTTATATTTTTTTTCTGATAAATTTTATCTCATTGCTTTATGACTTCATGCATACAGAAAACCTAATAACATTGTAATGTACTTTGGTTCAAATTGGCGGCTAAACAAATAGAAATATTCAAGGAAAGAGAAAAATATGTATATGTATCAATATAACAGTAATATATATATATGTATCACTCATTGTATTACTTTTACTATTATTTTTTCTTTTTTATTTCTTATTTAATTATTGTTATTTTTTCTCTCTTATTTTGCTTGTGTTAACAGAGAAGATATAAATCTTATAAGCTTCTTAGAAGGACAATTGTCCCTTGGGGCCACACAGATGTCTTTATTGTTTGTGCGCGCGTTCAGTTTCATATGTATATTTGTGTATTGTCAAATTAATAAAAAAAAATGGACGAAAATTTGAAGTAATTTTTTTCCCTACATCAAAAGAAAATTTACTTTCATGAGAAACTTTTTTTGGAAACGACATTCAAATATATCTATTCCTTCAATTTTTATGAATATTTAAATGTCTGTATTTACGAATTTATTGGGAAACTCAACATTGTTCTTAGAATCCTGGGAATAATTGAAACAAAAAAAAAACAACTCAAAGAATAATTTTAAAGTGGTAGAAATGAAAATATATGCATGTGTACTTACTTGAGGAAAAGGAAAAAAAAAAAGCAAAAGCCAATGTTACTTTAAAGACCAAAGTTTGTAAATTCAAAATGACTGTACAAAGGAAAGAAAAAAAAACAACTGTGAGATCAGACATACGAAAAAAAGCAAAGAGTTGTTAGGAAAAAGAAATAAATAGGAAAGAGAAAGGTAAAAAAAAAGAACTTTTGTCAAAGAGAAGTCCTCAGAAGCAGAGAGAGAGAAACTCTTTGAGCGCAGAGTCAATTTTCGCTGACAAGCCCATAGAATTGTCGCTTCCTTGTATCCACCCCGGACTTTCATGAATGAGAAAAGTTGTTCGTCGTCGATAGGAAATCCTTAAAATATGCAAATTAATGCTGCGAACGTGCCATTGACTGCTTCTAGAGCTACCTTAAAATAGCAACGGATTATTGATTGGATGAGAATGGGAGAAAGAGAGATCTCTCTCTCTCACACAGAGAGAAGAACTACTAGATAACTGGATGGTTTGTGCAGGTTTAATCGCATGGAAAAGGAAACTTCCTGTAAGAGGAGTGAGGGAGGTAGGGAGAGACGTGTGTGTTATATATAGATTGATTGATCAATATGATCAAAGATTTACAGCAGCTTAATTGCCTGAGCCTTAAACGAAGTAATTTGCATAAAATATGCTAATATTACTCATAGGCTTGAGAAGAGAAGATGCAGGTACACTGATAACGACGAAGATATGAGAAAGTGCACTTATTTCCTCTAATGATGGCAATTTTTTTTCGGGGGGGGGGACTCTACAAGCACCATGAGATTAGATTTGTAAGTCATTTACGATAATACGATCACGTACGTTTAAATAAGATCAAATTCGTATTGAATACATAGCATGATGTTCTCTCTTTCTCCCGCTTCTGTTGCCGAATTGGCTATTACGAGGGATATTCAGCCAAGAGCCAGGAATGGCGTGATGATTTTTATGCAATTTATAAACTGTTCTTCTGTGGGATTGATTTAGACAAGGGATGTACAACCTTTTCAGTCTGCTGGCGAAATATGCGGTATTTCTCCCACTCGCGGGCCAAACGTTGTACATATCTCTTTCAGACCCTAGTGTCACAAAGGTGTGAATTGCTTTTTCTCATCGTAGAATGCTTTCCTTTGACCTGAGGGAATTAAGCTCTGACTTGGAGGAATGTGTAAGTTTTGAGAAAAACGATGAATATGAAATTTGGGGTCTTTCATCAGAGGGCAGCACTTAAAGCTTAACTTTCAGAGGAATTTTAAGGTAGCTTCCAGGACAATCATGATTTATTACATAAAATTTAGTAATAACATTCTGGAAAGAATTGCATGTGAAGATAAAGCTACCTTGCATCATCTTGGCTGAAACAATTTGAACGAAGGGAATTATCTGAATTATTTCTTCACAAGAAAAGTGAGAAATTTGAAAATCTGAAAAAAAAGATTTGCTGACATTAAAGTTTTTAACACATTTTTTTTTTGAGTATCAAAAATGTAAGCACATTTTAAAAATTCCAAGTAATGAATGCTCGGGTTCTGATAGGGATATGTATATATATGTAGAAGGAGAGACCATGATCCTTTCAGACCGGACCGAGCATTTTTAAAAACTATATCTGTAATAGCACATCATAATATCTAAATATAGATATTATGGTCCGAACGATATTTGCCTTTTAATAATTTGGTTAGATTTTCACTTATCACAGGAATTCTAGGTGATTATTACCCGACTATACGCACACAGGGTAAAACAAGAAACATTACGCAATAAACTAGGAAAATACAGTAGCGAAATGGTAGAAGGCAATATATAATACGAAAGTCTATTCGATTTTCAATTTGAAAATATATCATCAATATATTGCTTAGAAATATAGTTTCCTGTTTATAACCGCATGGCCATTCTATCAAACTTATAATTGACGGCAACCAGCAGGGTAATTTCAATCATTTTCTCGGGGTATATTTTTAAGAAGATATAAACACTGAATTCTAAAAAAAAAGGGGGGCGGGCAAGATATTTAAGTCATTTTAATATTTCAAATAAAATGCTATTTTATTCAATGAGTAATGAAAACGGTTGTTGATCTATCATAACACGTCTGACGGTTGAAATAATAATTTCATTTCTTTTTTTTTTTTATGACGGCAGTAAATTAAAAAATTCCGTTTCCTCTGAAATTTTGTGTGGACCAATTTATAAACCTGTTGTGTTTCTCAACCAATCATTCTTGTCGGCAGCTCGAACATGAAAGCTTGCAGTGAATATATACAATAAGAGTTCGTGAATGGTGGAGGAAGGAGATGTGTGTGCCTCGCGTTGGAAAGAAGCTGACATGCCTAGTAATTACTTTCCGTCGCATCCCTTGTTGTCAGACCAAACAAGCATAAACTGAGGCCAAAATTAATGCAGCGCATTTATATTTATGATGTCCTTACCCCCCCACCGATGCGTCCGCGAGACCAGAAGAATAGGAGAAAGCAAGAAAAGATGGAGTTTTGTAACTTGCGTTGGGGAGAGACGTCTTCGTTAAACCAAGCGTGAATTCAACGAGGAGCTTGATCAAGAAATAAGATGTGTTTGTATATATAATATAAGAGTCTTCTCTCTCTCTCTCTCTCTCGCAGCTTGCGAGAGTAAACACCCACGCGAGCAATTAACCTGAAATTGGTGATAAGATAACCATTTTTCAGTAAAAATTTGCGAGTTTCATGACTCATTAGTTCTGAAAGAATGAGGTGTCGTCTTAATGGGAGCTAATCGAGCGGATATTTTCGTTTCGTTGCAACGGCGACGAGTCCGAACAACTTAATGGTTTTATGGGATAATGAAAATAATGAACCAGTTTTACGGGAGCCATATGTAAAGAATCGGGCTTTTTCCTGCATATTTGATATTAGAAAAAAAATAGAATAAATTATTTTCAGGCATCTCTGAGAAAATTGGACTCTTTGTGCTGAGAGGGATTGATTGAGGCGTAGGTCATGATAGGTCCCACAATTCCCATAATTCATGTCCCATAAATTCGCAAATCGTTTAAACATTCATAAAAACTGAATGAATTGGTGTATTTGAAGGCGGTTCGAAAAATTTATTGTCACGAAGAGGAATGTTTTTTTGATACGGGGAAAAATTAATTCAGATTTTTGTCGACAGAGGACGCCGCATAAAAGGAAGTCACTAAAAATATGCAAATCAGAGTCCCATAAAATGCAGGATGTACGATTAATGTCTAAGTTGTGAATTTTTCTGTTACTGGTGCTTACATAAGGTTCTCACGGTGATGTTGACTTTGGTGGACAGAGCACTATTGGTGAAGCTGTTTTATCTCAATTACGAATCGTCGCATGAAACTTAACGAATTTCTCGGACACAGAAGAGATTAAAGAAAGGTACAGGAAAGGAATTCTGTGAATTTTCTTTAGTCCAGTACCCACTATCGACAAAAATTTGAACCTAATTTTTTCTGTTAGAAAAATACCCCCTCCGTGGGAATAACTTTCCTGCAAGCAGCATTCAAATATACCAATTCCTACAATTTTTATGAATTTTTAAACTATTTACGAATTTATGGGACACTGTATGGAAGGTGTTTCACGAATAGTATCCGAAAAGATTAAAAATTCCACGTTTGATTCTAAAATTAAAACAAAATCTGATAAATGATTACCAAAAAGAGGGAATGGCAATTGCGTGAGATAATAATTGGTGGGAACATAAAAATGAAAATTGTTTATACATTCCCACATCTAAAAATTCCAATTACTTTCACCTTACTTTATTGTACCCAACAGGCAAATTGCCCAACGAGGTAACTGGAAAAGGATGCCAATGAAAAATATGGATGTCAAATGTAACTAAAATACAACAACTTTATATAATACCATATAATAACGAAAAAAAAAAAATAAGTAATGCTATATAATGTACACTGCCCATAAAAAATATTACGGTTATCTCACCTAAGTACGGATAGCTTTTCGATTTATCCGAATATGTTTATTGTATTTCTTTTCAAACGAGCCAGTTGTGTTAGAATTGACGACCCCACAAGAGGTAAGCCGCGGAGTAAGCATCCCTATTAGAGAAGAATTCTCTGCGACACCACAACCTGGAATTGCCCCTTACTTAACGGTAATGGTGTCTCCTTGTTGAAGCAGTTGATTGACGGTGTACATGATTCGTTCTATCCATCCCGTTGAAAATTTTAACACTTCACCATATTCAAAAAATCAAATCTTTCTTCATAGTTCAACCTTATGTTTCCAACAATATCACGCGTAGCTCTTCTCTGCAGGCCCCCCGCCCTCAACCAAGTGTATGCCCGTTTGTAGGTATGATCTCCAAAACCTTAAGGAAGTCTCCAGTCCATGACGAACTATGAATCGGAAAAGTGGAAGAACGTCTTTAGGAGAGCGCGAAGAGACATTTTTAAGAATGAAACCGAGCATTTTCTGTTCGATTTTTTTTTATCACCGCCGAGCAAAGCTTAGGAAACCTACGCCGCTCGTCAATGAGAATTCCCAAATCGGTTATCCTGGTTGCATCCCGAATGACACCACCATTCAATGCGTGAGTGAAACGTGGGTCGTTCGAATCAAAATGAGCGACCGTGCACTTATCAGCACTGAAGGTCGTGCTCCATTCACGAGCCTATGCTCCAAGATTCATGGAGTTATTTCAGCTAAATCTTTGTGCTGATTATATTTTATAATTTCATTTTAATTTCAGAATCAGTCGTAGAGTTTCAACCCTTTCTGACACTATCCATGGTATACTTCATATATACTAACATCAAAGAGTTAGTATATATGAAACGAAATTAGTATGTATGTATATATATATACTATATTATACGTATATACTACGTTAGTATATATGTATACGTAGTTAGTCATTATACGTAGGTGTATGAGGGAGCTCATTCTTTTACTTTGTTTTTACATTTAATGTATGATGATCAAATCAAAGTAATTCAGAATCTCCTTCAAGAAAAAATAAAATAGAATATTTTACGAATTGAGAAGAAGTACGGATCAGCATGTTCCCAATAAATATTAATAAGGCTGTCAAGAATTATGTATATGTTTGACGCGGTACAAAATATTGTAGCAACTTGGATTTTGATATTACATGTTATTTTAGAATATTACAAATATTTTAGAAACCCGAATTCCGTTATAAAGTAGACGCCACTTATTAGAATCATGGATAATGTTGTCATTCGGGTATTGTTATCACTTCCGCTAAGTACGGAGCGGACCAATATCACAACACAGGAAAATTCATTTATAGTTATCAGGAATTCGGTTTAAGCTATCAGTTTTTTCCGTCGAAAGTTTTCCACTTCTTGAATATTTTGAAACTAAGGAAGAACCAGACAAATTTTTTCCCCATAAGTTATTATTGAAATTTAAGAAACTATGTAGGAGGTCAGAAGGCTCAATTATTGACAAAATTTCCCATAAATCAGTTCACAATGTCCTGATCAGGCCGTGATATCCGCTGTGATCTTTTTTTTTTTTTTGTAATTTCTTTGCTATAGTGAGCGCATGTGTAAGGTTAAATAGACAAACCGTTTCTTGGTCAGTTACATTCAATTGACCACATTCGCAGTTCCTCGGCCGGGAGACTTTCAGAAGGGAATCCGTAGAACGTACCGTACCTTTATGAAAATTATAATAGTTCGTGATTATCATCAGACAGTTCAATTCTAACTCAGTCTTTCTGACTAAAAAGAAAAAACATTACAAATTTAAAAAGAAAAATTCAGATGCAAAACAATTGAAAAAAAAATGCGCAATTTAACATGTTGAAACCGGTTGTGCGGGAAAGAAAAACGGGGGTTTGTTGTGTTCCCATTAAAATTAATTTAATTTCCCATTAAGAAATTAAAATCTTAAATTAAAAAAAAAAACTATTAAAAAATATATCCATACTTACTTCTATTCTTTATAACATCCATGTTACAAATAGCGTTTCAAGAAATGCTATTAAAGCCAAACATTCTCCGCGCCACTAAAGATGCGTGTGTAGAAACTCCCGAAGCAGCAAGTAAAAAAAAAAACTTGTAAGCTTTTCTCTTTTAAATGATTTAACACATTGACGATCAGGGACGAGATATCTCGGATTTTTTTTTTTAAACGAAGCGTTGCGCGAACGCAACCTCAGTCAAAAATGAGTAACGCCGTGTCTGTCTCTATCATATATTCATTTCTAGCGTAACTTCGGTCTATTGTCATATGCAGTTTGCTACCAAATGAGTTTTTCCGGAAGTATGTGTGTGTGGGTGGGTATCTAAAACAGTCTCAGTGCGTCTAAATTTTTAACTGACTGTTATGAACGTCACAAACTCAATAAAATAGTCTAAATTTTTAAAAATAAATAATGATTAAATAATTAATTATCAATGATTCTAATTTTATTTAAAAAATTCCGAAATAGTTTTCCCTTCATTCATGTTAACATTTTTATGTAATTTTTTTTTTGAGAAAGCCAAATAAGTTTTCGCATATAATGGGTAAACAGCATTTTTTTAACACATGTTTTTCAAAACCGGTTCAGACTTCCAGACCACCCTGTACTTTGAAAAGAAGTAAATATTTCACACATACACGAATACGCACGCAACTCCATATAATTCTCTCGTTAATTTGGAACATTCAGAAAAATTAACGTCGATATCACGTCAAAATTTATCCCTCCCCCCACCATTCCCAATATTCCACCGGCCACAATGTGTGACAGTGCCACAGTGAAAAGTAATGATCTGTTCTAGGAAGTTCAAATATCGAACTTCATTTGGAAATAATGATCATCGCACGAACACACAAACACGCACACGTAACCTCCTCTCTCATTCATTTCCACACTTCATCGCGACGCTTACATTCAATGCGTGCAGAACTTGGCTCTCCCACTTATGTCATATCCTGAAAAGGAGGGTTTTCGGTATAGAGAGAGCTCTCTCTCTCTCCTATCAAAGATTGAGAGAGAGCCGCGTACTTCATAAATGGTCTAGAGTGAGAGTCGTTGTTACTTCATTTGCCGGGGCAACCTTTATATTGTGCTTCTCCTCTCCCGTTTCCTATTCATCTATAATTTTATACCCTATCCTTGTACGTATGTACTCTCCCTTGATAAATTCTCTCGCTTCCCCCTCAAGTGTACATAGCAGCCGCGTTTCATAAACCACCACGCGTGGCCTCATCTCTCTTGAAATAATCCCATTCTTTCTCTTACCCCCACTCTTCGTACATGATACGCAGTTCGAAGCCCTGAGGGTGCGTCTCCCTCTCACGGTTAGGTTTCTGCATAATACATCGATATTGCTAGTTCATGAGAGAGTAGACTGGATGCGCGGATTATCCTCGGGGAAGAGTTATATGTATGTGAGAGAAAAAAAACATGAGTCACATGGCATGAAATTATTCAGGTTTTTCAAAGTTCGTGGATATTTTTTGATTTATAGTCATTTTACAAATGAATGTTTTGTGATAAACCGGGGCATGTTTAAATTAGAATCTGTTGTTAACGATTAAGTCATTGCAGGGTCAACACACACAAAAATGCTTATGTAACACTTACCCCCGTTTTTCATGTTCTTAAGGAATATTTAATGGTTTTATAGGGGGGTATAATGGGGCTGCTGATTTTTAATCTGGCATTGGTTTTTCGGATTGGCTCTAGTTTTTAAGATAAAATGAAACTTAAATTTCAATGGTAATACATAAGCAGCATACAAATCGCATTTTGTTAATAGTATGCATTATCTTAAAAACCAGAGCCAATTCCACAAAACCAATGCCGATTAGGAATCGCCATCCAAAATGACTGAAATATCTTTGAGAACAAAACCCGCTTTGAGCAGCATAATCATCGGCAACAGGGACTTTTGAACATATAAAGATGATTTCCCCCCCCCCCCACATCTGAAGAGTGATAGTGATAATGATAGGAACCGAGAGACACCCCCAGACTCTGTCACAATCGGTGATATAAGTAAAAAGTGCATTATTCCAGGGGACTCGGGTGCCTCCGGAGGAACCTAACTATTTACTAAGCTTGAACAAGATTTTGCGGAAATAAGACAGTTTTAAGAACCTCGAGATATTTCGTTATTGAAGCTGCAAAGGTTAACTGGAAAATCGGCTCCCCTCTATCTTTAACCTATTATTTACCATTGTCTATTTTCTGGGACACTTGCTTTCATTTAGTTCTAATAAGTAGTGCAAATTTCAATTTTGATCGTTGTATCTAAATTTTTAACTGACTGTTATAAACGTCACAAACTCAATAAAATAGTCTAAATTTTTAAAACAAATAATGATTAATTAATTAATTATCAATAGTTTTTCAATGTTTTTAATCATTTTCTGAAATGATCGGTGGCTACGCCAAAATTTTCCGAGAGCCAAATGTGAGCCGCAGGACATACGTTGAAGACCCCAGGCGTAAGTATATTCAATATTTATATGTGATCCATCGCGATCTATCTACGGATTTTTGCAAAAAATTTTTTATTTGATAAATCACAAGCGCATCATTTCAGTTATTTGAGTTACAAATTTTATCTCATTTGGAGCAGTAGCGCGCATTCCAGAGCTCTCCGATAGTGGAGAACCTATTCTTCGCTATCCTTGACACTATACTTGTCCTTGACTGATTATACACTAAACTGTACTTGAGGAATATTAGTTCCCGTTGCACTTTGATCTCTACGTGATTCTTCACCAAACATCATTTTCATTATACGATGCTCTCTTTGTAGTATGTACTTGATATGTGTTAATAAATTCTGGGTTTTCCGAAGATCTCTAGATTCCCCTGGGGGATCGAAGTGCTAACGTTGCTTCTGGTTATGGAGCCTGGGTGTCTCGAAGTTTCCCCTAATCTGCCTGAAGAATTTCTGACAATGTTACAGCAGTGTTAATCGATATAATAAATTGAACTGCACACATAAAAGAGTTTGACATGAGTTTTTTTCAACATAATTCAGTTTCGTAAATTTTATACGAATGACAGTAACATTAATGATCGATCATGAAATTATTTTTAATGCTTTTGTTGTGAGGAGAAAATTTTCGAAAATGAATTGTGTGCGGAGATATTGAAGGATACATGTAATTCATAAATAAATACATAGCTCAAAAACATAGTTTATTTCTCCAGATTTTCCGAGCTTTAAGATATTCCCGATTCTTCGAGATATTCATGATATCATGGTGGAATATTTGGTGGGGGAATATATCTATCATGGGTGGAATATTTCTAGGTTACTTGAGCGAACCGAAACTATTCTGATTAGTGTGTTTCGGAAGGAAAACGGAATGTTTCGAATTGGGATAAAGGACAGACTTCAATAATTTTGAGGAAAAGCTAAAATTTAAAAGAAGTGTTTCGATAGAGAAAATGTTTTACCGAAACGGCAATCGGAATCCAGAACGTAAATGTCTTGGAATAAAAGTATTTCACATTGTATTTCTGGCCTCACATTTGAAAAATATCCCCACAGAAAGCAGGAAGGTCTACCACATGATCCTTAGATAACGTAAAAATTCTAATGCAAGCACTTAATATCTTCATTTGAAAACTAGGAGGAGAGATGGCAGCACCAGCAAGAACACGAAACAAGCACTACTCTGACAACATGAATACGTAAGGGCCCACAGATACATTCAGAGCAGACATTCCGGCATGCATCAATTTTCCGCAGAGGAATGCGTACGAGGTGCATCTGCGGTCGGTTAAGTAGTGATAACAGTAGTAGTAGTAGTAGTGTTCATTGTGGTTTGGTGCTATTTCAATTATAGCCTAATTCGTTGAACAGCAAAATGTTCAAGAAACTTTTTTTTCCAAATGTGTCTAATATGTCTGATGAATATAGTCGGACCCCGATACAATGATAACAAATTTCACGATCGTACTCCTATATAATGATACAATACATGTATGGTATACCATATAGTACGGTTTATCATGTTTACCAACGACGCGACGTTTGGGTACTATGATTATCGCTGGTAAAATTGATTAATTTAGGGAAATTTATCAAACTTACCAAAATACTCGGTGATTATGCATAATAACCGGTAATTATATATATACAGTAACCCGATTCATCACATTTACCGTAACCAATACACTTAATTCATCGCATCGATGTTTGTTTGCACTTACCGATAGAAAATGAAACGTGCTATTTATTGACTTATTGAAACATGCCAGGTATGAATCACAAAACCCCCTCGAAGTTATCCCTACAACAACAACAATAAAAGTATCGGTAAACTCCCAAAAGATTCCATTCACCGCCCGTAAAAAACTGAAAACTGGTAAAGAAATAGCGTGAACTTAGCAGAACTCCACTAGGTATCAAAGGCAAAGATAAAATAAAAAAAAAATCATAATGGATGACATTAAGTGAGATAAAAGGAGTAAATAGCTTCCGCTGTTTAACAAACACACACACAAAAAAGAAACCGATAAAATTCCGTCTGAAGCTTCCAGAAAGAAATCGCATGTTCAGAATACGATTGTTCCCAGGGGGCGAATTCTCGCAGCGCGGACACTACCTATTTCTTCAGCACCGACCAACTGAACTAAACTAAGATAACGGTGGGAAAAGGAAAAAAAAAAAACCCAACGTTATTTAGAAAAATCACACAGTGTATCCATACATTCTATTTTTTATTTGAACTGTTTTTTCTTTTACTGCGTATTCTGTAAAACATTCATGGCATTTTTTTTTTCAGGTGGTGGGGAGGTGGGAGGGGGTGTATGTATCAAAAGAAGCACGAAATTTCTCGATCCATAAAAGTTTTACTATCGATTCCATTCATCCTACACATTTTGTAACGCACCTAAACACGAACAAAATTGGTTGGTATTATAAAAAAAATAGATTATTGCGTTATATTACAAACATATGACTCTCTTTCTCGCTAACTCTCTATCTATATGCAGGGTGTCCCATTTTCAAATAGTTTAAAAATTTATGAAATTGAAGTTGGTATATTTTCATGTGGTTTGCGAAAAAAACTATTTTTACGATGATTTTTTTGTTTAGCACACAAAAAAAAGTTCAGATATTGTCGATAGAGGACGCTGCATGAAAGCACACCAGGCTTGATTGGGCCAGAGCCTTTCTTCAATTTCTTCTGAGTCCGTAGCTTTCGTAAAATCTCTTGCCCTCGATTTGTGGCGGAGGTGGAACAACTTCACCAATACTGCTTTACCCACCAATGTCAACGACACACAATGGAAAACTTATGTAAGTACCAGTAACAGGAAAATTCAGAAGTGAGCCGTTAATAGTCCACCCTGCCTCTTATAGAACTCTGATTTGCATATTTCATGATTTTCTTTCGTGCAATACTCTCTATCGGCAAAAAAGTTGAAGTAAATTTTGTTTCTGTTCCAAAAGGAAAAACACCCTTCGTGTGAATAACTTTTTCGTGTACCCCACTGAAAGACACTAAATTCTTCAATTTTTACGAATTTTTAAACAATTTACAAATTTGTTGTGTTTGTGTGTTACACCCTTAATATGTATATCCCGGAAGAATGTACGTAAGGTGTTTGATATATATTATAATCCCTTTGGGAAGAGCAAAATATTGAGAATAATAAATACGTTATAGCCCACAGTGCCATCCGCTAGAATAATTTTGAAGATTGATTCCCCTCTTCTCTAAAATTTTAAGGGGTGGCTTTGAAAACAAAGACGGGTGTTTTTTTTTCAATAAAAATGAGATTAGCAATGAAATGCGTATTAGCGAACACTGTTCCCAGGTGTCTACAACCTTTTTAGTCCGTGGGCTGTATATGCGGCGTTTCTTCCGCTCGTATTTCAAAAACTGGTATATACAGGGTAGTAACGAAAATGAAGTACCTCGTTCACATTTTACGGGTGAACCGTGGATCCCAGAGGAGTACCTCCAATTAGGAAAGGTATCCAAATAACGTGCAGGCCTCAGATACGTCATTCATATTGCAAGGGAAATCAAAATACCTACCGCCCTTTAAAAAGAAGGGAAAAAAATGCATTAATTTCTACATTTCTTTAAATCTAGATTTGTTTATTTAATGAGTCGCGCAGGAAATCGCCATATTGGTTAACTTAGACACGGTTTGCATGTCCCTCATAGAAAGAGGGAGATATCACGTGATCCAAAAAGCCTCATTCGGCAGCACCGGGGATTATAGTTAGTACTATAAATATTAGTAAAAAGAAGATTTATCAGAATGAATCTTAATTCTGGATCGGTGAGGTACGTTGCAATGAAGCCGATAAAAAAAAAGAAGAGAAAAATGCAATAAAATAATGGCCAAATAGGAATGAAATACTAAACTATTTTAGAAGTCTTAGAGCAGCTTAACTTAAACTCTCTGAATTATGCAAATGGTATAAAATCTCTCAAGATTTCTAGACAATTTTTATTCTTATTCTTAACTTAAGCACTAGCATGGTAGTTTTTATGGTTACATTCACCAAGAAGTGCTTCTTAAGTGCTCTTTGTTCTTTCACGCAAATTTAACATAAAACTCATAGCAAAGAGAACAAGAAGGTAAGAAAACGGGGGGGGGGGGAGAGGGTGTATAAAATGAGAATGTTCTCAACGCACTCATGCTGAAAATTGAAGTCGTTCGGAACAAAAAGAACCACAGTCAAAAAGAGCAATAAAAAAGAGAAATTATTTTCGCTTTTTTGTACTTGTTGTATCATATCTCTCTTATGACACGCCCTTAGCTAATCAACTTTTCTAGCCGAGAAATCCCCCGTTTCTTTTTTTCTCTTCAATATCCTGTTTTTCGTTTAATGTCTTTCTCACCTTTTCTCCGTTTTAATCCTATATCCTATGTTATTATTATTATTTTCTTTTTCTGAGTAATTTTATTTGAGAATTCCGAATTTTTCGTGGCGCGTAAGAAGCAAATTATCATGTAAAGTTTTGAGTGAATTTGAATATTAGCTTTCATACACTAATTTTATGAATGAATTTCTCAAACTACCTTTTCAATAAATTGTAAAAAGCACTTGAATGATTTGTGGTTCATATATGTCACTGTCAAATCTGGAAATCGGACAGTCCGCGAAGTAGCCAATTTCTTTGTAAATTAACCCGGCGAATGCCCGAATTTCGAGCGTTAGAAAGCCAGTCCAAGAAAGCCGCTGTGGTGGTCGAGTGGTCATAGTGACGGACTTGCATCGTGAGGATCCGGGTTCGAACTCACCGTCGCCACAGTGGCGGTCGACTGAAGTTAATTTTCTGTGGTTCCCAACATCAAGACGCAAATGCGAGTCGATCTACCCATCGAAAAGTCTCGGAGCAGGGATCAACAGACCTACAACAGTATATTATTCAATCATTACACATCGCGCATAGCTAGAAAAAATGGATGACAGATGGCAGCACTACACATAAAATCATTACACAAAAACAAACTTCACGGAAGGTTCACGACACGTATACACATTACAACATGTAACAATTCGTTAGAAGCTCCACAGAGGAATATGGAAGAGGTGCATGTGTCTGGCTTAGTAGTCAGTTCACGAAGAGGTTGCAGATCCCTGGCCAAAGTCCGAAAAGAAAAAGATATGGTTCGAGGTCATCGCCATTTTGCGAATTTTTGCGTAATAATTATGCTAACTTTAGATGGCAACCCATCATATCACAGACATGATGCGGTAACCTTTTTTCGTACAAAATTTCGCAGAAAAAACTATATGTCTATATATTATTATATAAATAGTTTTTTTCTCCATATTTCCTTTCTTTGCTTTCGTCACATGGAGCTAATCCAATTCAGCTACTATATATACATCCATGTATCACACGTTGGCGGTGAAAAAAATGGTTGGTGGATGGAAGAAACGATGAATTCGGTGCTTAACGGACAATTTTACATGAACACATCGAACAATGGCCAGAGATCTACAGCCACTTCGCTAATTGGCCAGCCTAAGTCCGAATCACTTCTATAAATCGGACTTTAGCCAATAATCTCGTCCAATTCGCGAATTGGTGTTAATTACCTCGTGTTTGGGAGTAACATATACATTGATGGAAAATGACGTTCCGAGAAAGAGAACAAATGAAACCAAGTAAATGAAAGCTACAAAAAGTATTTGTTTGAATAATACGTTTTGTGTGCAAAGTCGATGTTTCAATGAAATACATTTTTTTACCCATTACTTAGCACCGGCGGAAAATTGGAAGAAAGTCTACTTCATTAAAAAAGAAATGACATTTTACATGGGTTGATATCTACTATACAGCGGAAAAGGAGGTAAATTTAAGAGAGAGAAAAATGTCTGTATCTCTCTCGGAGTGTAACACGCAACTGCATTTCATAAATATGTCATTGCATTCCACAGTTCTTTCTCAGTATTGAAATATAATTTTGCACCAGTTGATGTATCAAAAAATGGTCCACGAACGATCAAGAAACTTCCACACAGTTTTTAGTCACCATTTTCAATTATCGAATAAAAATTCATATATTTCATTTCCAAGCTAATATAATATGCTTAAATATTGTAATACTAATGTATTTCTCATGTATCATAATTACTATGTTTCTGAGATTAAGATCCGCAACACAGAAAAAATATCTAACTAGAATAGTGAGTGTTTAACGTAAGCGCCTCGTCTTGGCCCCGGTAGGGACCGGACGTGCTTTTATTGTTCTAGCAACAAGTAAATTTTTCACTTCACCTATCTCTCAGCGCTTGCAGCTCGCCATTAAATAGTTACGTCCTCCAGATAGAGGTAGTGTCACCTAAAAAGATTTTTTGTGCAAAATCAAAATTGTCGCCAAAATCTATAACCACTAATTCTGAATTTTCGTCGAACATCTACTTCGACAAAAGCTGATTTTAGTGATGTATTGGGAATAAAAGACTAAATTTCTCATGAACCAGAAAACCGATATATCAGTCCCTTTCGTCTGGTAGAATAGGGGTCAGATTCACCCTGTGTATATATATATATATATATATACATATCCCTTTTCGTTATGTTATACCTTTTCATATGGGAACTGCTATAATATACAAGTGTGCTAGTGTTTCATAACTCCATGTGCGCTGTTTTGTTGTATATATTTCAATATTTCAATTCAATATATTCGAAGTTATAATTTATGCAATTTAGACTTTTATTTTATAGAAAAATTTATAGAAAATTTATTCTATAGAAAATAAAATCAAATAGTAATTATAGTAATAATCCAACAAATCTAATTTTTGATTATTTTTCTATGTAATTTTTCTAGAATTAATAGCAATAAAATTAGTCTACATGTTAATCTAAGAAACTGCAACTGAAATTTAACTTTTTGTCGTATAATCACTGGTACTTAAGTTTAATATAAAATATTTTTTTTGTATTTACGTTCATTGACCGCAATATTTATGAAAACGATGAAAAAAATATATATTTCGGATATTTATAGGAAAGTAAAATTTATTAGATCGTTCAACGAACACCCCCGTTAGTCTCACTGAAACTCTTAACGTTATTTCTCTGCCCCACCCTTAACTTGTACAGTCTGATTACCGGAATCTCATTGAAAATCAGAGTCCATAACATTTGCTCAGCTCATTGAAGCTGAAAATTGAAGTTACTCGGATGACAAAATAACTCGAGAAAGAGAAAGAGAGAGAGAAACGAAAACGAAAGAAGAAGCAATCAGTGTTTATGCGAAAAATTTTCTTTTTTACTTTTGTGACACACCCACGAACAATCCCACAGCTTTTCTGCGGACGAGATTTTCATTTTCATGTGGTTTTTTTTTTCACGTCGCAGGTGAAATTACTTTCGGTTTTTGTGTTCCTCAAAATCCCCAGCTTTCCATAATTATTTCTGTATTAATGGAAATCTATATATATTACCCCCCTAAAATGAATTTTAACTTGTAATGATAGAATATTCAAAATAGCATCGAGAAGATAATCGAACAAGAATGAAAATTGGTTTTTGGTGATTGACTATGCAGAGGTTCCACAAGTGACTCGAGCATGAATATACAAATTAAAATTATCATTTTCTAGCGTGTTTGCATTGGAGTTTCCTATTTCGGTGAATACCATCTGATAGGTGGGCGTATGTTTCAAGTCATGGATTGTATTAATATGTTTGTGATTCATAATTTGATTAATTTGGTTGCACCAAGTTAAAGGGAATTATAATTTTAGAATGATAAGGGATTAAATGGCATTTTGGAATTGGCTTTGGTCTGCAGTTCACTGTAGAATTATACAGTCCAAGTTCTTTATAACAACCTCCTCGTTTCATGGAAAATGGATGTTATATCATCGAACAGTAAAAAAAAAAAAAAAAAAATGAAACTGTAAAGAGATTTCGATATATGGAGGGAATTAAATAATATTTCGTGCATAAAAGAAGGATTTATCCTTAATCACAGGTTTGAAATGCACTTAAATTACACCCCTTCTAGACCAGAGCATTCATTTTTGTTATTTCCAAAATGTTTTTGCATTTTCGGTACTCAAAAAAAGCATTAAAGATACAAATGTATTCAAATCTGCATTTCATACTGTTTTCATTTCTTTTGTGACGAAATATATATATATAACTCATTTCGTCAAATTTTTTCAGCCAAGGTGATGCAGGGTATTTCTTCATATCAGCAAGGGTACCTTCACGGAGAAGTTTACATTTTTCAGAGTTTTATAGCTAAATTTTAAGTAATAAATAACATTTTTTTTAACGGACACTTTCTCCTGGAAGCCATCTTAAAAGCCCCTTGAAAGTTCAATTTTAAACGCAGCCCTCTGATGAAAGCCCCTCAAAGTTCATATTAACCATATGTCTAACACAAAACGCATACAATCCCTTAAGTCTAAGTTTAACACCTTGAGGTAAAAAAAAAAATTCTACGGTGAGGAAAAAGCATCCTATACATTTGTGGCACAAGGATCTGAAAGGGAAATTATTACAATTACAATTTCTACATGGTAAATTATAATTTAGCCGTAGAAGGGAGTTAACAGCATCTGAGGGGGGTGACTGTTAAGAGGGTTTTGCTGTATTTTCCCTTTTGTTATAATGGAAGCAGAGGCAGTGAAAATGCATGTTCTTAACTTCGAGGAGCGACCGTACTACCCGTTGAAAAGTCTCGTTACAGAGAGAGCAATAGGCATACAGTAGTACAAATATCCAATCATTGCACTTCACTCACAGTATGGAATCTAGATGGCAGCATCAGATAAAACTATACACACTCAGAGACAGCTAAGTACATACACTCACATTTCCGGCTCATGAAACGGTCGCAATAACATGTCGTCGTTATAACGAGCGTTGGCTGTATATAAAAATAGCTATTAAGTACAGTAACAGCAACTTAGATAGAAAGTGGCACAATTAGACAGTTTTTTAGTCAAACATAATTAGTTATTTAGTGTGATTATCTAAGACTGCTAATATGGATCCTGCTAAATTTTTAATTTTTCATCCTGGAACATAAAATCGATTGATTATTAGGTAGATGATGATACACGAATAATATTAAAAATGTATATAACAATCAGGAATATGTTAAATTATATTGCAAAAGAACTAACGCTTAAAATAAAATAAAAATCACTAAATGTCATTAAAAATTGTTTTTTGACTATTTGAATGCATTTAATACGCGATTTTGTTCATGAATTTTAATGAAATTTTCGATTTTTTTGTGAATAAATATTACTCTTTAATATTTTATGAAAAACTTATCAAGAAGAATATGTAAGCAATTACCTGAAAAAAAATCAAAAACCAGTCATTGTAATGAATTGTCTCGGAAAAAGATTAAAAACAATAAATTTTTCAATCCTCCGAGGGAACGTAATAACACCAAGGAGTATAATTTCGAGCATAAAAAATGTATGCTGAATAAACATGATAAATACATATTTAAGTACTCTCAAAGAATCTGTTTATATGCATGAATATAATAAAAATTATTTTTTACTCAGAAATACTATAAGAAGCGTATTATAAAATCAATTTAATATCATAAATATTTGACAGTTAATTTTTTAAGCATTTCTTTGGAAATCATTATGCATATGCTGGTGTTAAGAAGAATAAATCCGTAAATAATTACACAAAAGATTATTACGCATTCTCTCATATAATTTTTAATATCTACCTGTCTATTGGAATAAACACGACTTAAATTATGAACAAAAATGGAGATACATTCAGATCAGAAAATGAAATTTCTCTAGTAATATTCTCTATAAAATCGTATGTTTCGTGCGGCCGTATGGAGTAAATAACCCCCAAGTCTGCAAAAAAAAAAAAAAAAAAAAAAAAAAAATTCAGTTGCATGGGAGATATTTTTGGTGGTTTGTATGTTTTTTGGGTTGCTGAAACCGAAAAATAACCTTAATTTTTATCCATGACGTACAGATTTCTGGCAAACTGAGGTTGGCTGTTTATTAAAGCATATACTGGTAAAGAAAGAATGGCGAAGAAAGATATTTCCATTACGATCGCTAATGAAAATTTAAAACAATTTTAACATTTTCATTAGTTTGCAGTGATGAACAGACGATTTTTATTCATTGCTGTTGTCTACGGAGCTTTTTAAAATTCTCTTTAATGCTTCTTCTACTACGTTTTCATTGCTTTGCGTCTTCAGTTTCATGCTTAAGTATCCAACAATAGCTACTCTGCTCAAAAAGTAGAGCCAATATGACAATACCAATGACATATTCGGAGTCAGCTCCCCAATCACTGAACTATCATCGTTGTTAATGATTTACTATATTTGTTTATATAGCGTGCAGTTTCAATGTAATTGGTATGCTGCTTATGGTATTACTATAGAGAGAGAAATTTAGTTTTTACTTTATCTGAAAAACTAGACTTGATGGATTTTTTTAAATCATTTTTCCAGCAATTGGCATCCAAAAACTATAAGAAACACTAATTATTTTTAAAAAAGTTTTTCCACATCGGAGACCTGTGTAATTAATCCTTTCATGAGCTCACACTGATATGAGCAAAATAGCAGATTTGAGACTTCTCACCTGGTAATTATAAAACTAAGGGACTACGAGGCAGATGGGTAATAAAAAATATTATTAAAAGTATAACAATCAGAAATATGATAAATTAATTTAAATTAATTTTTTTTATTTCGCTTGAATTAAAATAAGTTTCCAAATAACATTTAAAAATGTTTTTATGACTATTTGAATACATTTAATACGCGATGTTATTAATAAATTTCAATAAAGTTTTGTATTTTTGTTATATGATGAATATTACTTTCTTTTTCAAGCTTTAATATTTCAAAAAAGCTTATATATAGGGAAAATTTAAATAATTACCTAAAAATAAGTCAATAACAGTCACTGTAATGATTTGCCTTGAAAAAGGTTAAAAACGATTAATTTCGTAAATCCTCCGAGAAGAGCGTAATAACATTAAGGAACATATTATCGAACATAAACAATTTATGCAGAATAAACACGATAAATACGTATTTAAGTAATTTCAGAGAACTTGTTTATATATATACGCATAAATAACAAAGTATTATTTTTTTCCCACTCGGAAATACTGAGAAGCATGAAGCGTATTAGAATTAAGTTAATATCTTAAATAGTTGATATTATTTTTTTAAGCATTTCTCCGGAAATTATTATGCATATACTGGAGTTAGGGATCATAAGTACGTAAATAATTACACAAAAGATTAAAATATTGTATTCTCTCATGTAATTTTCAGTACATATCTATTGAAATAAACACGCCTCTGAGAATAAACAAAAATGGAGAAACATTTAGATCAGAAAATGAATATTTTCTACAAAAACCGTATGTTTCCTGCGGCGTTATGGAGAAAAAACTCTCCTTAATTAATCCTTTCATGGACTCCCACTTATAAGAGCAAAATATAGCAGTTTTAAAACTTCTCACCTGCTAATTATGAAATCAAGGGACTATGAGAGTTTTGTGAATAACAAACGAATAATATATGAAAATATAATCATCAAGAATACTCTAGTGTAAGAAATTAAGGGAATTTGCAGACTTGGTCGATTTTCTCTAGAAATACTGTACCGCTTTTAATGAAATTTGATAGGTACATACATTGATACAATACAAAACAAATAACCATTCAATAATTGTAATACACACACGCATGATCGTGCGTAACACTCGTTGGAGTCGGAAGGTATGAAACAGCGGTTGCAGAATAAACAAAAAAATGGGTAAATAGGGGGTATGGTCCCCTCTTACAGATATACAGGTCTCGCAGTGTGATTTCATACTTGAAATAAGGCAGTTTATCATTTCCTGTGGCAATTGGTCCCACTCGTTCAGCAACGCTGTTGTCATTCCCTGGATGGTTCCTGGACGGGGGTTGCGAGTTGCAATTACCCTCCCCAGAGCGTCCCAGACATGCTCTATAGGGTTAAGGTCTGGAGATCTGGCTGGCCAATCCATACGGCGAATATCCTAATTCTCTTGGAAATCGTCGAGCAGAAGAGCTTTATGTGGCCTCGCGTTATCGCCCATTAAAATGAACTCAGGGCCAACTGCACCCCTGAAAAGGCGAACATAGGGCCCCAAGACCTCATCCCTATACCTCACACCAATCACAGTGCCTCTTTCAAAGACATGGAGAGGTGTGCGGCCATCCAACACGATGCCTGCCCAGACCATTAAACCTCCTCCGCCATAATGGTCGATTTCGCGGACATTGGAAGGTAGGTAGCGGGTCCCTGGTCTCTCCATATGAACGTACAGCGAGAATCGGTGCTTAGGCTGAACCGGGACTCGAGACAGTGAAGAGAACGGTCGCCCATTGATCCATACTCCAATCTCTATGCTCTCTGCACCATGATAAACGGATTCTCCTGTCCGTAGAAGTGAGCGGGACGCAAACAGCAGGTCTTCTTGCAAACAACCCCTCTCTCATGAAGTCTTTTGGAAACAGTCACCCTTGATACACGGGTTCCTGTGGCTGCATACAAGTCACGAGAGAGCTGAGAAGCTGTAGCGCTTATAAAGCCTGTTTCTCTACTGGCTCCGCCTACACACACGTGTACGCTTACGTATTTGACGTACAAGATTTGCATTTTTGTCTAGAAGCAGTGGTTTTACATTCAGTTCAGTTCTTTTCATGAAATTCGATAAAATATGCAAATTCTCTTAATTTATTTCACCAGTGTATGTTAAATTAATTTGTTTTTATTTTGCTTATATTAAAAAACTTACCAAATGACTTTAAAAATTGTATTGTTTTTTTTACTATTTGAATACATTTAAGACACGATTTCATTAATAAACTTCAATGAAATTTAATATTTTTGTTGAGGATATTACTTTTTAATATTTCAAAAACGCTTATCAGGAAAAAATTCAAATAATTATCTAAAAAAGGTCAATAAAACTGATCATGATAATGAATTCCCTGAAAAGATTAAAAACGATTAATTTTGCAATTGTCGTACATACTACTATGGAGAACATAATTTCGAACATACAAAATTATACTAAAGATAATACTGAGAATAAACATAAGTACATAATTAAATAATTTCTGAGAAATTGTTTATATATATGCATACTATGAGAATTAGTTTATCTTAAATAGTCGACATTAAATTTTTTTATAGCATTTCTTTGGAAATGATTATGCATATAACTGGGGTTGAGAACTATAAGTAAGCAAATAATTACCAGAAGATTAAAACGTATTCTCTCATATAATTTTCAGTGCATATCTATTGAAATAAACACGACTTTAAGAATAAAGAAAAATGAAGAAACATTCACATCAGAAAATGAGTAGTTTCTATGAAACGGTATGCTTCGTGCGGCGTTATGGAGAAAACACTCTCCTTAATTAATCCTTTTATGGGCTAACACTGATATGAAGAAAATAGCAAAGTTTTGAAACTTCTCGACTCTGATGGGTAATGAAATGCATGCACACCCACGCAACCGATGCATCTCTCTCACATATGTACATAATATGAACACTCTCTCACTCTCTTTTCCATGTCAAAGTGAATTTGAGCGAGAAATATTCAAGACACGTAATATATACGCGATAGGCATGAAAATCAGTTCGCAAATGATTTGAAAAAAATATAAAAGATTCATTCTTAGGCATAACCATAACCATCTCGAAAATGCATTTTAATAATTACGAAAGGATTTTAGCAGTTAAAAGAAAACATATAACATGAAAATTTTCTAAAATATATCTCATTCCTCCACCTTCGAATGTTTTCTTTATAAATAGTGTTTGATTTTCATTAAGGATGATTTTGTTCTTGAGAAAAAATAATATCAAATACTAATGGTTTAAAACTGATTATTTTCATAAAATGATACGTCAGCGTTTCACACTCTGCGCTTCATTTATATTAACGTCACTATTGCAATTTATGCTCGTGTATACTTCTGTACATTTATTTCACTTAAATAATTGGAACACTAGTGAGTCTTAAATGTTAACACTGAAAACCCATCAAGCTGTCATATTTAAAATGAAAAATATACGGTATCATTTCATAAGATATCAAGGAATAAAATAGTAGTATTTTATGAAATTAGGATAAGTTATTTTCCCATGCGCTCAATATTTACATTGAAAAGATCCTTCAATATACGAACACTTAAAAGAAAAAGTGTTTCACAATTATGAAATAAAAAAGTATCCATCATACAGGGTGGGCAAAAAGTCCGTAGAAACTTTAAAAATGAGTAAAAACCGGAAAAATAACCGAAATGAAAAACGGTTTGCTGGATTAGCATCACTAGATCACAGGAATTTTAAGACGGGAAAAAAATGAACTCAGAAAACAGCCGATGGATGGCGCTGGTACGAGCGACTTCGGTGGAAATATGCAAATGAGACGGTTATAAGAACTTGCACTCCTAATCCACAATCAGTTCACTGTTGTAAACCGTGTATGCGGACCTGCTGCACTGTAATCCCTGTAAACCGTTTTTTATTTCGGTTATTTTTCCGGCTTTTATGAATTTTTAAAGTTTCTACGGTCTTTTTGCCCTCCCTGTATATCGGATAAAAATATGAAAAATTTATTTTAAACTGGATATTTCATAAAGACCTTTGGAAAGGAATAAAATTGCATTGTTGATTATAAAATTAAAGCATAATATGAGAAAAAATCAGAAAAACAAAAATGTATGACCGAGGGAAATATGGAAACTAAAATTTCATAATGTTCGTAAATCATAAAGTCTATTGGTGAATTTGTGCGTCTCTTATGCCAATTGACTGAATAAAATTTGAAAGGAAATTTGTCTATGTTCGAAATCTGTGATTTTTGCCATTTTGAGACGGTAATTTTAGCACGTCAAAAGTGGCAAAAAAAGAACTTCAGTCATCAATAACTGAACGTGCTTCTTTTCAAATGTTACGTAGAAAAATATTTTTCGGTATAACAGAAAAGCGGTTTATAAATTTCGATAGTAGTACGCCATTGTTAGGACGAAATCAGATGACTGGTAAGTGAATAATATCAGATTGACTATTACGTCATGTAGTGATACCTTTGAAAATGGCATCCGTGCCGAAACGCATCAGGTCATTTAAATTCTTTTAATATGTGTCTTAAAAACGTTGTTCGAATTGTAAATTTATAATGACAGATAAATGTTCTTTTTCAGGGCAGTCATTAGGTACTGAATCCAGATTTCGCACTGAATGGCTCCACATTCTCACTTGAATTTTTGTAATAATTGTGTATGAAGAAGAGTGAACTCTTTCTCTTAATTTTCAACATATAGATTTTTTCATTTTATATCGCGTAGTTAATAATAACACACACACACACAGGAAGCTTTTAAAATACCCCCTTGATTTTCCGTGACAATGCCGTTTCTCATACATCATCAAAAGTTCATTTTTTACTTTTGTGGGCGGTTAATTCAAAGCTATGGCCTATTCAATTACTTTAATTTGTAGCGTTCTGATTTCAGAGAATACTTCGCAGTTTTTATAAACATCATTTGAACACTTTTTTTAGTATATTTGAGAAAAGTTGCTTTTTTTACACCAGAATAATGTCTGATGTGAATTAGAATTCTCAAAGAAAATCTAGAAATAAAAGCCCACAATTTACTTTCAGTCAAATATCAGTAATTTACTTTTCAATTCTTCTCGAATGAAAATTGCCTGTTGGTTGAAAAGAGTAGTAAGGAAAGTCGCTAAGTCACATTTTGCAGGTAAACCGTTCATCCCAGAGACATATTTCCAATTAGCAAAAGTGTCCAAATAACGCATAAAACTCAGATAATTGCAACAATCATGTTGCAAAGGGTTGTAGAGTTGTTGAAATATAATTATCTTTTCATACAGTTTCCCTTGTACCTCCAAAATCCAATAACAAAATTGGTGCGCCTGGTGGACAAAAAAGAAAAAAAAAATCCACGTTTCTGAGTGCAATATTTGTTAAGATATTTGAATTAAGAAATCGAAGAAAGTTGAAAAAGAGTAGCATAAGGAGGGAAAAAAGCGTTGTATGTTGGTTGATTCTGCTCTTTCTCAAATTTTCTCTGATTTTGAATTAAAATATCTCCGTCAATAGACATATAGATATAAATATAGATATCGAATATTGCGAATACATTTCTAGCAGTTAAAAACGGAAAATTCGTTTTTGTTGGGCTCAAAAAAGACAAGGGAACAATTTTATAATTGGTTTTATAAGGACAGAATGTTCGTATAAAAAGTTTCTTATTTTTTACTTTAATAACTGTATATCCTCTCGCAACACAAATTACATATCCGAAGTCTACACATTATTTGGATACTTTTCTTAATTGGAAGTATGCCTCTCTAGGAACAACGGTTCGCTGGTAAAATGCAGCCAAGGGACTTTCCTTACCACCCTGGGTATGAAACCGACATTTTCGCTGATATTTTTCCTCCCGTTATTTTCCTAGATACGACTCATGCATTCCAGTGGCTCATTTACAGAAAACTTAGCTACATGTATAGCTAGAATCACCTATTTAAGTTGTGTATGTGAAAAAATTTATCCAACTTCTTCATAAATTAATAAACTTATAGTAGTTGGTATTTTTTTTTCTTATGATTGCCCTATGCTAAATATCATAGTTTTATCAGTAGAGAAAATAGTCATTAAAATTCACGCTTTATATCCATTTATGTAAAATCTAAATCTCTTATATTACGGCGTTTTCTCTTGAAATTTCACGAAAAGACTTCTAAAGTCAAAGAATCATTGACTACAACGAACACTTCATTTCCAATTCGAAATGCTAGATATAGGCATGTTAAAATGATAGAAATAAAATGGAAAGAGGTAGTTCAGAAAAAGAGCTATCTGTATCGGAACTGATGTATTTTAGAAGTATAGTAACTATATTATCCGTCTACTCTGCATCCATGAAATCCTGCGCAGCACTCTAAAGTTAATCTGGAGAGGTGAATTCTCATCCGTTTCTATTTTTTTATTTTTTATCTTTTTCTTGAAGACTTTCAGCAACGAAATCAAATTTTCTTTATATATATATATATATTTTTTCTTTTTTTGCTGGGATTCTCCTACTTTGTTGGGGATCCTACCATAACCAGCTCGTTCATTTCTTCCGTGTTCTATGGATCTTTTCGGTCTCTCCTATTTTCTTTTATTTTCTTATCCTTTCTTTTTTTTTCCATCCGTATTTCCTGTTTCTTGGAAGACCCATGGGATGTATTTCTTGAGGAAGTGGAAGCAATTTCTGTGAGGTTTCTTCCACTTCTGTCCCTCGTCTCTTCCTTTCCTGTACCTTAGTTTTCTACGATGATCTTGATGTTATTTCTCTACCCTTTGCTGTGTGTTCTTCTTCCTTGTTTTGTGAGACCGTGTAGTATTCCTTCTTGAACTCTTTGCTGTCTTTCTTGCCTATCTTTTCTTCATTCTATTCTGACCTTCCGTATTTTTTTTTGTCTCTGGTTGTGTTTCCTTTTATATAATATATAAAGACTTTGAAGCTGTTGCCCTTACCAATCGAACCGACTTACTTTCTGGTTGTGCAAGGGCGGGGAAATTAAAAAGAAAAAAAAGTTAACGGTGGATTTATTTATTGGTATTTTTCTGAGGCAAGAACGTGAACGAAAAAACTAATTAAATATGATCATGTAGCTGATTGGATTTGGTTTCTTGTATGTTCTGGGAATTATTGTATCCTATGTGTAACTGTCCGTTGTTAGTTATAAATAACAACAATAATAATTTAAACTCAGATTTCTTTAGTTATATTTGGCATCCATATTTTTTATGGCCATCTTTTTTCCAACCACCTCGTTGGGCAATTGTCTATTGTGATCTTTGCATTTGTATTTGGTTGAGGTGTAAGTTCTCGCAACTCAAACTCAAACCCCATAAGAAAAACAGGAAACATTTTAAGGGAACGGGTATGTAAAGTGGACCGATTAGCACACAAGCGAGCACAAGCTAACAATCCCAAGAGAGTGATTCAATAGTATGGAATTGAAAACTAAATGCATTACATGATAAGTCAATGCCAAAACGTATCGGAAAAATTATTTTTGGTAAGCAAAATTATTTATATTAGTGAATATGCACACTGTTGTACATGTTTGTCTAAACATTCGGATGAACTGCTTGCCATTCTTTTTTCTTTTCCCTAAAACATAGATCTAGCAAACAAAGCAGTTCGATTTTGAAAGGGGAAAAAACTGTTTTCAGAATTAATTAGCAGGTGTTTTCCCGGAATTCCCAATTTGATTTTAAAAAAATGCAGAATAAATAAAAACATTGGCATATTCCCTTTCGCGTTTTCTCAAGGGAATTTTTTCCCCGACAATAAGAAAGAACCCATGGGAAAATTTAGTAAAGAAAGCGAGATTTTTTTCATTTGGCACTAATTTTTTTAAAATTATTTTTATTGATTTTTGTGTATAATTTTATTTTTCCAATTCGCAAAGTTATTTTCATTAAAGTTTCCTCCTTTTCTTTATTTCTTTTAAACGTACTTCCTAATGGTTCTCAGAATTTTTTCCAATACATGTGATCTATCGATTTTCTCCTCCACTAGCGCCTTCTCTCGATTGTTATCTCACATTTGAAGATTTTTGTTTTCTTGGTAACCGATGAAGATGGAAAAATGAAGATTATATCCGCTCCGAGCTATTTTAAGAAAAAATAAGAAGATTAAGTTGCATAATATTTTGACTTGCGTAATATTTATAACTTTGTGCGTAGTTAAACAGAATTCTCTGTGTGGCAAAACCTAAAACAATTATTTGATTTCTTTGTAAAGCATCATAATGTCCATAACAGCATTGAATTTGAATGTGTCTTTTCGAATAAACGTACGAAACATTTAAACACAAAAAAAATGTTACATATTTTGCAATTTTAATTAAGAAGTTTCGTTTTCAAATTCCGATAGAATGTACACATATAATTCAAATTTCTGGCAAAAAAAAAATAATGAAGACAAGTGAACGTTTATGTTATGTTTGCCCTCCTTTCTTTTCCATCGATTTACAATGGAAAGAAATCTGGAAATAATCGTCGTCCTTTTCTTTAATTTCAAATTAGAACATTTCGCAGCCCAAGAGCATGACATTTCTGCATCGGTTCTAGAGCAATTTAGAAAAATAAGCTCTAAAAACGTAAGTGAAGGAAATTAGCATTCGAAAGGAACGAACATAACGATCGTAGAGTAATCATGTAGGTTAATCAGTGACGAGTGAAAAATAATGGAAATCTCCAGCTAATAGCCTAAATAAAACCTGTTGTTATTTAGATATATGTGAAAAAATGTGAATAAATTAAAAAAAAAAACCAACTTTGTAGTTTTAGACTTCTTTAAAGTGTTTGGTTAGTGTCATCATGGTAAACTCTTGAATACATTTCATGTAATTTCCTTATTAAGCAATTGGTCGTTACATATTGTAAGTTATGTTCCTTTTCAATTTTCCAAGACAAAATCAATCAAGGCATCAACAGAATCATCAATAATGGTATCATAAACGAAGCTTACTGATTTAGGAAGCCTTGTTGATAAATTTCTTGAACTTTCAAGAAACTATCCTGTGGTGGCCAAAAAAAAGAAGAAAACAGAAGCTGGGTTTTACACTGAATTTGAGCTGGAGAAACTCGTGGCTTGAAGAATAAAATATTTTTTTTAGTTTTTAAACACTTTAAATGATTTGTGATTTATGAATGACATTATAAATATTGCTAAAATGATTTAAAATCTAACTTCATATTCAAAAACAAATACATAGATAAAATAAATGCCACAGCTACCAATTTTTTATTTTAGCAATTTTCGCCTTCATCATACTCCTGTTTTAACCCTTAATTTATTTCAATGAACTTTTCACGGAAAAACGAAAGATGGTACATACATAATATGACGCATATTATGAGTGGCTTTGTCCCCTAGCCCAATGACTATGTTAATCTTACTTTCTTAATCTTACTTTAAATGGCACGATGCTAATGCCTATCGTGCCATTTTTCTTGCTTAAGGTCCAGACCCAGAATAGGTTGAGATTTACTTCGCAGTGAATGTGATTCGAATGAAGAAAAATATGGTAACATTATTCTTCAATTTACATTTAGTACACAAATAATTGTGGAGTATAATATGCATTGAGAAGTTTCTAATAAAATAAGACACATATTCATAAATTTCGAATAATCTTAGAGAAAAAAATATTACAGTGATCTATATTTGAAAAATGCAACGGAAGATGATAAATACGTTTTCGTGAAGAACAAGCGGGATTCATCCTTTTACATAATCGTAATCATACGTTTATTTTTGATTTATTTTATGGAAAAAAAGCACACATTTTTTTAAGTGAAATTAAACCTTCAAGTGTTTCACGTAGAAAAAAATTAACATTTTTCGAATATGGCTGTTGAAAACAAATTAACATAAAAATGATAAAAAAACTACACTGTTTTTCAAATATATATATATAATTTGTGATTCAAAGTGTTTTGAGGATTGTTGAAAATAAAACAATAGTTGTTACCTAAATAAATTTCGATCATTTTTATAAATTAAAACATAATATGTGATCTAAATAAGTTTAGAGCATTTTTCTAATATAAAACATAATTTGTGTGTGATTTAAAGGAATTTTGATCATTTTTATAAATTAAAATACATTTCATGATCTGAAGAAGTTTTGAGCACACTTATGAAATGAAACATAATTTGTGACCTAAATAAATTTCGAGCATTCTTATAAATCAAAACACATTTCGTAATCTAAAGAAGTTTCGAGCATTTTTATGGAATAAAAAATAATTTGTGATCTTGAGAAATTTCAAGCCCTTTCTTTTTTTTTAAAAATAAGACAGACAGACAGACATTTTGTTATAAGAACTTCATCCCATTACGAACACAGTGCTATGAGTTTACATTGCCTCAACACATTCCATGTATAACAAAAGAAGTGTGAAAAATATACTTAAAAAACTAAAAATATTGTATTCACACGAAAGACTACGCCGAGTGATTTGGAAGTTTGGGCTGATGGTGAAAATGTTAAACATAACTAATTGGATATAATTTCAAATAATATGTGTCAGTCTAATCATCCATCACGTGCATAAATAAACCGTAGCTATCATATTATCAAATTTCGGAACTCTATAACGTTTTCTTTTAAAAGACTAAGTAAATTCAATTTAGAACTGGCTTGTAATATTCGCGATCACATTATTCAATCGAAAACGTATTCATATGGGTGTTTTCCAAAGATAAATTCAGTATTATTCTATTATATTATTATTATCCATTATGTTAGACATAAAAAACGGATGAATAAATTTAAATTAATCAATCTAAATTTAGTGGTAATATTCATTTAAGGGGAAAGCTTTTATTAGCATCATATTTTTCAACAAAACTGCATAAAAAAAAAAAAACGTAACTACATATTTTATTAGCGTATTACGTTTCTCTCGTAAACCAATTAAATATGTTATTACATTTTGAAATGGAGACATGTTTTTCGTTATCGGATTTACATTCACGTCGTTTTATTCTTACTTTGATTGCATTTCAGATAAAGAAAAAAAAAATTCAACCGCATTTTTCAAATTACATTATTTTAAACAACAAAACATATGTAATTATTTTTCATCCGATGTCATCTCATGAAAATAGATATTCACATCGTGTCCATATTTCATTCCGAACGATCATTACAAAAGAAAAAAAAATTATACACACCAACTATTTATTTTCTAACGTTTTTTTTTTTCACCTACGGCGTAAAATGTAATTATCTCCATTATCTTCATTTTTTTTTAATTTCCACAATTTTTTTTTTAAAGACACGTACGTATATTTTCTCATTCATCACCATTAACATAATGATAGGAAAGGACATACACATGCACACACACACACTTGAAAAAAAAAATTAATTCGTGTACTCAAGTTGCAGTGACGCATTTCACCTTAAATTATTATTTTTGCTTTTTCTTGTTGAGGCCACGTAATCGATATTTCTAAGCAACAGGTTTTTTTTCTTTTATTTCTTCCATTATGTACGTACATTACTATCATTATTAGTTTTTTGAACAGCATTGTGGGCGGTACCTCTCACCTCTATTAGTCTGGTTCAACTCAGTCGAGATACACACCACATACGCGAGCGCGCGCTGCGGTCTCGGCAATCAATCTAAATACTTGAGTGGCTTTACCTTTTACTCTTTTTTTTTCCCCACCTCGTTTTGTTTTTCGCGTACGCGTTTTCTCTGGAAAAATCTCCGGAGAAAAGGGGAAATGATCGATAACTGGAAAGGGATGAAATTATTATTAATCAGGATGTAAGAAAAAATGTGCATTGCTAATTAAATTTGTGAGATTGCGTAAAGCCGTATAAGGTGACATTGATTTTGTATTAATTACGTTCGAAGCTTAATTACTGGATAGTTTTATTTCGAAAGCTTGTATTTAAATTTTTAGTATAATTTTTGTTTGATTTTATTGGGTGTGACCAAATATGAAAATGACGCGTGCTGCTACCACTACTTAACCCTACATGCAATTCGTACACATTCCTCTGCGGGATTTCTAACGAACTGGTACATGCTGGATTGTGTGTTCTGAGTGTATGCGTGGCCCTAACATATTTATGTTGTCAGAATTGAGCTTGTTTTGTGTTCCTTCTGGTGCAGCCATCTGTCTTCCATATTTTAAAGTAAAGATGGTGCATGCTTGAATTTTGATGTTATGCATTTATTATACTGTTGGCCTGTATTATACAGTTTTTTTTTAAATGGGAGACCAACTCTAATTCAAGACAGAAATTATAAAATCGCAGAAAACCAACTTCAGCCGACCACCACTGTGCCGTCAATGGGGTTCGAACCTGAATCTTCACGATGGGAATCCAGCACGAAGTGAGGAGTGCTGGGAAAAAACTGATTGACTGAGCTCATTGAATGTGGGGTCATAGTTAAAAGGCAGGCGTGTATTATAAGATATAGCAATGCCTTCGCACATCGTGCTAAAAAAGTCAAATTATTTGGGATGTTTACTGGTGGTGTGTTTTTGCATGATAATAAGGTTCCACATTTGGTCTTTTCATCAAATTTCACTGTAACACTCGCCCTTCACTCTAAACCTTTGATATTAGATTTCAGATGTCAGCCAATCCCCTCTAAAGAAGCAAATGAAAGAACGCAAGTTCCTTCCCGAACGGCTGATTTGTGACATAAGGTTTGCGAATCAATCTTATATTTTTCCTCTAAGAACCAAAAATAGTAATTTCTAACTGGTAGGGCCATTTCAGTTAGGTATTCATTTGATAATTCTGCCTAATGTGTCCATGTAAAGTAACAGCGAGGATGTTTTAAAAACGGTTAGAAATGTATTACTAGATATTATAATTCATATATATAATACTCCGCATATCTACATCTCTGGGACTCATTCTAAGCATGTTAAAATAGTTATAAGATCACCAAGAATTTCAATGCTTCATAAAGAAAATAAAGTTGTGTTGCAAACCTACTGCGTGTGCTTGGAAGTTCATTCAAAATAATGACTTTATAGATATTGACATTCCAAAGTGTCAAAAATCTTACTGTTTTGCTTAATAGAAAATAATCAAGTATTGGAAAAACAAAGTGTCCTAAAATAAGACCACGCAAGACATTGTCATCAAAACGCCACTGAAAACTTGTGGGTAGCTTTTGCCAGTTACGTTGATGCCAACAACAACAAATGCATATAAAGTAGTCTATAACATATGTTCTGTAAATAGCGATCATGAATGAGATCATAATATACTTGTGCGCTCAAGAATATATCTTTTTCTATTAAGGTTATGTATAATGAGAAAATGATGGCACAATTTGGTTCTAAATATCAAGATAGTTTTGACAAGCGTTTTTGCAATGTCTGAATTAGTTTTTTCTTTTTTTCCCCCTTATTTTTAAATTTGCTACGAGTAAATATTGGACGGGGACCAATGATAATAATTTGCGCGAAATAAAATTTGCTACATTACATTTTGCGTTATACGTAGCACATTAAAGCATTAGAAATAAAAATATTTATATTTGTTTAATTTACGGTGCAATTTAGAAAAATAGGTCGTTCTTATAATTTTTTAACAATCCGTATAAAATATTTATGAGTTTTAGTGTAATGTCCATCCTGAATGTTATTCATTAAAGAAAGTACACTTTTTAACTAATTATTTTGTTTTCGGTTGTTGTCTGGTACTAAAATTTCTGTATGCATTTTATTTCTCTCTATATATCGGTAGAAGTGTGCATTAGCATTTATATAGCTGAGAGTATTTTATATGCTGAGACAATCAGTAATGAACAATTGTAAAGAGATAGAAAACACCGTTAGTTGGCCCACGGCCATATTTGCTCCGAAATTTACGGCGATCGCCAGTGGAACAAATTACACTTAACGATTTTTGAATGGCAACAGAACCCAAGAGAAGTGGTCATTAATATTTATACCACACTTTTCTCTAATCTGTAGAACGCATCTACTACCTCTTAAGCATGTATGCGTAAATGTGAGTTGTATTCTAATTATCTGATGGTGGGGGGGGGGGGATTGGGGAAACACTTATGGGCGAGGAGGATTTACACCGCTGCAATGATCCAAGTACTTCAGTAGTTTGGTCGGCTGCCCCTTTTAGTTGAATTCTCAGTTTTAGTTATTATGCAGAGAGAACAAACAAGGTTCAAACTAGCCAATTCGATCAGTTCTTGGAGTCCAGATAGTTAAGAATTACCCGGAATCTGTAATTCGCTTTTCCAACATGTTGCTATACACTGCTTTGTTTTTTTCAGAAGTTGGGAGGGGTACACCACCGGGCTGAACTAATCTCCAAAAATGTACGTACACGGTCGAACATGTAACTTAAAATAATAGATATCCGAATTTTTAACCCTTTATTCTATCTTAATTCTGTCTTCTATCTGAAACTTTACATGCGCGAAAAGTATTATCACTGGGTTTTACTCGAAAACAATTTTAAAACAAATAGCCAAAAAAAATAACGAAAATCATATAATTTTTTTTAATCTGAATTTATAAAAATATACGAAACTTCAAAAGTAATATGGTCACATATTAATTTATACATTTATAATCAGTCAAACCGCTAATTATGATTTTCCGCGTTGTTGGTGGAAAAGAAGTCACTAAGTTACGATTCACCTCGTTACAGAATCATAGCCGATTTACGGAACGGGACCGGACTTGGGCAGGCAGGGGCTTACAATAAGGTGGTCAGATTATTCGACTGAGCAACCGGGGACAAATCCGGATAAAGACCGGGGCATAACTCAAATTCACTGATGGAAGCAGGGACAACTCCGAAGAAAATTTTCAGAGGGCATTATACTTGTCGAATTGTGAGGAAATGTGGGCCTTGCACGATCTCAGTGTTCTTCATCCTTTTTCCTCACTGCAGACCACTGAAATTAAGTCAAAATTTCCGCGAAAAAGCATAGCATAAATGGAAGAAATAATTTGCAGAAGATGACAAAAATATATTAGGAGGAAAATTTCTTAACTTTTTTTCTGACTTTTTATATTTCATGTTATTGCTAATATAAATACGAGAAACCACGTTAAGCTAGGACTCATGTTGTCACCTATTGAATAAAAACAAACAATGTTATAATTCTTAAAACAAAATGATTGCTGATTTTAAACCGATGTGCAAAATGAAAATAAACAACATGTGATAAACTATATATTTTTAAGTTTATGCTGTATAAAAAAAGGCATGAATTTCATACGCCAAAATACCGGTCGTTTTGTATTTTCAGTATTTACAAGAAAGTGATCTAAAGGGCGAACATTAAAAACATATCCCTAATCTCTCATTTGTCAGAGTGCAGTTATTCCAACTTCCTTCTCGGCTGCTCAACCGTTAACCGTCGTGTGAACTCTATTCCTGTTTACCGGTCGTCGTCTAACGGAACTTTTTGAACTTGCACGTGACTCCGGCATGTACTTATTTGTGTGAATAAACAGCCTTGATGAAGATCGAGCTCTCGTGGGAAAGATTCGACTTTCTGATCTTTCCTACTTTCTATTCTTTTCTAATTCCACCACCAGGATAGGGCAATCTTAATTTCTAAACTTCTTTTTCAATATCCTAATTCATTGAATTCTTTCAAGCGCCATACTGTATGGCACATCAGTAAAGGTAAGTTGTGGCTTACAATCTTATAGGCGTAAACATGAAGGTCTGTCCCATCCGTCTGCCCGTTCCTGGTCAGGCCCGTAGCGATTTCGAAGCTTGAGCAAGCAAGCGAAACTCACTCTTGAACATGACGATATGCGTCATGAATGTCATAGGCTTGACCGCCGCAACCTACCAGGAGTGGGTGTCCTTATACTAATCAATATTGAGACAGTTAATCTTCCTACATCCACAACTTGTGAGTCCATCGCCACTAGGGTACATAACCCAAATCAATAACTGGTGATAATCTGTTCCTTCTACAAGCCCCTACGATACCGACTCTATATCCCCTTATTAAAAGTGATATTTAGAAGCAACGGTAATAAGCCCGTTTTTGTAGCTGGCGATTTCAACTCTAAAAGCCAATAGCATCACAACAAATCAGGATGGAGGAGAGCTGGCCAATTTTTGTCATTAAAATATGATTGATGTTCATGCACCGCAATCACCTACACATTATCCCTACAACATTCAGCATAGGCCAGACTTACTTGACTTTGGCTTGACAAAAATATACTTTTCGGAGTCACCATTGAGGTCCTCAGTGCTCTCGGATCTGACCACAATTCGGTAATATTCGAGATTGACAGTGGTATCATTTATCAAATTTCATACATGTTTCGTACAGATTGGACTAACGTCCGTAAAGCAATGGAAAATGAACCACTCATTGAGATCAATAGTTTGTCAAAAGAGAAAATTGATATAGCAGCAGAAAAAATTACTGAGGTAATTCAAAATGCCGCAAATAATTCGACAAGGCGTATATTAAGCCGTTTAAAAATTATGGCAACCCCCTGAGGAGTTAAAGTGTAAAATTAACTTCAAAAATCAACTCCGAAGACGAGTGCAGCATACGAGAGAGCCCGATCTCCGTGACATGCTGAAGCGTATGCCCAGAGAAATAAGAAGCAACATAAAGGAATATCATTCTCAGAAGTGAAATGATTTTCTTGACGAGGCTGATGTATCGGATGGGTCTCTCTGGAAATTAATCAGAATTTGTAAGCCCAGAGCCATCAACATTAACAGAATAAGTGGTACAAATGGTCTTATATGCACCGATGAAGAGATAGCGGAATCATTCGCTAACACATATGAAGACCAGTTTTCACCAAATAGTAACCAACCCGCCTATTGTAGAAGCACACTTTGAACAGGTGGTTAAAATTTTTCTCCAGAACAACCAGCCACATAACATCTTAACGGCTGCTCCCAACTGATCGTGAGGAGATTCTCGAGATAATTAAAGGACTTAGAGATAAAAAGGCCCCTGGGTATGATTGTATTACTAACACAGCTTTGAAGGTACTTCCATCTAATATTATCAACACATTGGCAAACATCTTTAATGGTATGTTAAAAATGTGTCATTTCCCTTCTGTCTGGAAACATGCCATTATTAAAGTCATTACAAAAACTAGGGAGATAAGTCTATTTGCGAATGATTTTCGTCCGATCAGATCGCTTCCGAGATTGTCCAAGATTTTTGAATGGGTCTTTAAAGCGAGATTATCTTTGTATCTCGAGGATAACAGCTTTATCCGAGATGAACAACATGCCTTTCGTAGCAGACATTATTGTGGTCCGTGTTATAGAATACAAATACAAATACAATACAAATACAACGGATACAAGATGCTTCCATCCACAAGGACTATGTAGCATGTTTTGATTCAGACATACAGAAAGGCTTCGATAAGGTTAAGCACTCAACACTCATTGCCATTATGATACTTGAGAGGTTTCCCTCCCACTTTATACATATGGTTCACAACTACCTCAAGGATAGGACATTTCAGGTCCGTATCAAAAACGCCCTCTCTACTCGACGCCCGCAAGGCATTTATTTGTCAAGTGTCAGTAATTGGCCCAATACTCTTCAATATTTTTATTAACGATTTTCCTGCTCCACAAAGAGAAATCTTAGCTTCTTATGCTAACGACTCGAAAATCCTTATGGCATGCAGGGACCCTCAGCAAAATCTGAGGAATGGTCCGAAGGGTCGCGATCTGGTGTCAGCTACATGCAGTGATCTCAAACGAGAGCAAATGTAACTTTATATGGTTTGCAAGAAGGTAACTCCCTCCGAACACCACTCTCACAGTGGGGCAGACCATATTACATCCCAAGTCTCAGACAAAATATCTTGGTATTGTTTTGGATAAAAAGCTCAGTTTCAAAGTTCACATTCATGAGTCAAAAGTTCGAGCCGCTAAGGCTGCAGGACTTCTAAACAGAGTCTGTTACACACGCTCTGCACTTAGCCTCAAAAACAAAACCATTATGTACAAGTCAGTCATTAGACCAATTATGTGCTATGCAGCACCATGCTTTTCCACAGCGAAACCCTCTGTCATCAAACAATTACAAGTGCAGCAAAATAAAATACTTCGGCGATATACCGGGGCACAATGGTATATCAGAAATCTTGGCATAATGAAGGATTTGAACATTGAAACCATACATGACTATTTAGTCAAACTATGTAGAGGATATTTCGATAGAGCTGAAACATCAGAATATCAGCACATAAGAGACATCTCGCCTTATCCTGCGGGTGAGAGTTAAGGTTTCTTCTACCTAAGAACGCACTGGCCTGATATGGGCCAATGAATTGGTTTAGTTTTGTAAAAAGTACATAAATAGTTCTAATTCTTTCTTCATTGATTGCAGGCATAGTGTTGCATATATACTGAACGCTAAGGCCCGTATATATCGCATTTATTTTCGTATCCATACGCAATCATATATATTGTATTTAATCACGCAATTCATTAGAATGAACATATATATATATATACTCTGTTGTAACCATTGGGTGCAGAATTCCACACTTGCTGAGATAATGGACAGTTTGATTTTGTAATTGCATATGAAATGCGTTCTTGAACTTAGATACTTCACCTCCTTCGGACATACCTCTACAAATTCCTAATTTCTTTGATAAGTAAGCCAAAACTTATCGAATTCATTTTTTCTAATATGATCTCAATTAATTTGACATATACTGACTTTCTGAGTGCAGCATAGGCTGTAAATTTTATTATCTTTTATTGACACGCCTCTTATACGAGTACACTCACACACTCAACTATCACATATAGTTTCTTAACTTCTTCATGCAGCTCGTACGGAGCAGCATCAAACAGGGAAGCTTATGGGAGTCTTAAATACTCGGTATGCCCTGATACCTCAGTCAGTCAGTCATTAAAAACATATTGAACGGTATTTTTTTGGCACATAAAACATACACCCGTGTGCACAACATACAGTCAGCCACAAAAGTCTATATACACCCTTAAAAATTGCATTATCGAAGAAACTCAAAAGAATCGAGATCTCATCCTCTTTTTTATTCAAACATTGAACAATTCTAACATGTTTTTCATAGAAATGAATAATATCAAATTGATATTTATTTAAAAAAAAACAATTTGAATGAAAATAGCATGTCACAAAAGTCTACATACATGGGTGGAAAGTTTATTAATATGCACGATTTTTGCATTGGAATTGAAAATTAATATTTTGTTGGACCTCCATTCGATTCAATAACGGCATCCAACCTCCTGCGCATGGACTGAACTAGGTTTTCTGTTATATCCGCTGTAATTTTTGACCACTCTTTCAACAATGTCTGTTTCAAAAATGCTTTGTTGGCAATACTATACTTGCGAACTCTTCTCTCGAGTGATTCCTTCACAATCTTTGCAGTATGCTTTGGATCATTATCCTGTTGGAAGATCCATTGGCTTCCGAGACCTAATTTGTCGGCAGATGCTTGCAAATTATCTTGCAGTATCTTGAGGTATTGGAGACAGTCCATCTCACCTTCAATGAAAACTAATTTCCCTACTCCCCCCCCCCCCCAGACGCTGACATGCATCCCCAAACCATCACACTGCCTCCACCATGCTGGACTGTTGGAGTCAGATTTTCAGGTTTCATTTCGTCACACATATTTCTCCTTCTTTTCCGTGACCGTCACTACCGAAAATATTCGGTATAATATATATATAATATAAATTTCGGTATAAAATATACACTGACAGTTTCAGGATGCAGTGTTGTTGGTCGTTGATGCGATATGCTGAGTCAATTTGGGAGCGGATAATTTCGGATTCGACTTGACTTTATTAACAATTGATCGTACATCCCGATTACTCAAAACCCTCGGTCGACCATAGCGAGGTTTATTAAACACATTTCCGGCTGATTCGTAATTTCTGACAATGGTTTGGACACTGGAACGGCTTTATCCAATAATTTTCGAAATCTCATCATAAGATTTTCTTTCTGTTCGCAACTTAATCACTACGTTTCTTATGTCAACAGGAATCTCTCTCCGCGGACCAATTTTAACATCAGAACAAAGGCAATATGAGCCTAGTACAAGTACAGAGTTGATTTCCGTGTTTGAAGCAGTATTTCTCCTTCCCTCTCAAATACTACAACAACTTCACGTGACACAACAGAAATGTGCTTGCTGTATGAAGATTTTTGTGACATGGTTTTTTATGAAATTTTGCATATTCTTGCGAATTTATTTCATATTTGTCATTTATAGTAATAAAATTTTGTTACACTTTTGATACACAAAGTTCTGAAAATAATAGGTTCACCCTAAAATGTATGATTACTTCAGAAGTACCATTTCCAAAGGTGTATGTAGACTTTTGTGACTGACTGTAAAAACAAAAATACAGTATATACTGTATAGTTACAACACACCCTGTTCGTTTTCAAACTCTGTGTAACGATTTGAAACTAAAAAACAAACTTTACTTGAACATGTATATGATAGTTTAGTTTTTGTTTGATAGGTGGCAGCATAGTCCCATTTTTTTTGTTATGGATATTTTTTCTGACATTTTTGCGTGGAGAGAAATAAATGGATATAAATATAAAATTTCTACAATTTTAAAATCAATAGCAGAATTCGAACATGTATCATAGGGCCATGTAATATACTATACTTATATATAGACAGAGAAAAAAATCTCTCTCCAAATTCAGAGAGAGATTCCCTTGCGGGGAATCGAACTCTTTTGAATTTTCCTAATTGAATTTGCTCTTTCCTAAATAAATCTTCACATCATCCAGCTGTTGAAAATTTTCGTATGGATAGCGGAAAGTGACATCATCCTCGGAAAAGAATGTATGCATTGAAACAATACGAACAATCTGAAAAAAAAAGTTTTAAAAAATGAATTATTGCTTCATTTGACTATAGAACGCGGTGAGCATATTGTCAAAACTCCGATTTAACATTGATTCGCTGTCGCGCTTTGTGGCCAGCTGTTCAAGCATCGATTCGCCTCTATCATTTTCTTTTGAAAGTGATGAATTTTGATGATTTCTACATTATGGGTATGATTATACAGTTGCTATTCCAGAAAAAAATTTCTTGGAGTAAATCATTTACGACCTACTTCAAGCAGGATTAATCTGTCCTTTGCAACACGGAGTTGGGAATAATTGTGTTACTAAATGCCCTTGATTAGGTTTATTATCCTCCGGCTATACATGTGCTCAAATTCAAATGCTAGTTTTTTTTATGGAAGCATTCGAATTGTTTAAAGACTACAAACATGTGTATAACTTCTCCTCATGTTAATAAACAAAAGACTACTGTAAGACAGAAGTATCAGAGAATATTCGGGAACAATCCCCAAAAATTTCTGAAAAATTTTAAAATTATCTCAAAATATTTTATTCAAGCTGATATACAGGGTAGTTACCAAAGTCTCTGGACCACATTTTACTGGCAAACCGTTGATGATTCTAGAGGCATACTTCCAAATGGAAAAGGTATCCAAATAACGTGTAGACCTCAAATACATCATTAATATTAAAAGGGGTTGTATAGTATATATCAAAACACAAAAACTCACTTTTCATACGGACAATCCTGTTCTCAAAAGCACAATAAGAAAGTTGTTACACAGTCTCTTCTGAGGATAACAAAACAAAATTTCACGTTTCTAAGTGCAATATTTACTGAGATATTCGAATTCTAAAAATAGAGAAAAATTGAGAAAGATTTGGTTTATAAGCACAGGGTGCCCGTATTAAAAGTTATTTTTTGTGTCTTGATAACTATACAACCTTTTGCAATATGAATGACGTATCTACGGTCTACACGTTATTTGGATACTTTTTCTAATTGGAAGTATGCCTCTGGAATGAACGGTTCGTCAGTAAAATGTAATCTAGCAACTAGATAATACTAAAAACACTAATTCAATTTATTTAATAAAAAAATAAATATCTATCATAATGACACAAGTGTTTGCAATCACCGATATATAAATATTCCTTCCAGAATCCTCTTATACCGTGTGAAATTATAACACATCACAGAATTACTTCCTTATGAAAACAAGAAAAAAAATTAAAAAATATCTCCACTTGGGATTTTTCATTCACGCACCCAGAAATGATATACACGATATGATATATACCCAGAATATGTTGCATTTCATTCATATCTTCAACATATACTCTTGAAATAAACTTCAATTTCTTTCGATAACTCCACCATGGAATGAATATCTGCAACAACTTATAAACTTAACATATTTTTATGTAAAAAATTTTTTTTAAGCATTTATCCTGAAATAAAAATAATATTTTAAAATTCAGATTTGTGAATTTCGAAGCAAAAATATTTATATATATCCTGTCAAGGCATTTTTAGTACCTTAAACATGCAATGTAGATTTGTAGCTTTTGGGAGAAATGTATAAAAGTTAGAAACAAGTTTATTTCCCTTAAGTATTTCATTTTTTTTTCTCAAAAAAATAAGACGGAATTCGATTCCGAAAGTAAAAAAAAAAATTCTATTCTTATCCCCAAAAGTAATAAATGAAAAGTCTTAAATTTTTCTAAACTTTACTCTCTTAGTTTTAGCTCCTTTCTCCTGCTTATAGTACCTATATTCTTGAGTAATTGGCTCCTAACACGGTTTTGCTCTTTCGTTGTTCCAAGAAGCTTCGTAATCCAAGGAAACATTGGATTTTCTCCTATATTTCCTCGGTTCTGCATCGCCTCCAGCTTTTCCTTTAGAGTTTCTTTCCCCGTTTTTGAAAATTTGAAAGAAAATAAGGCCCCGAAGATGAATTAAGGAACAATTTGTTCCTCTCTTGAGAAACCGTCAAACACCCGATTTGCATGGCGATTATACTCACTTGGGGGTTTTAATGAAGGAGTTTCTGTTCTTATACGTCACTTATGTAAAACGTAGCGGAATAGAGTGTGTGTGTGTGTGGTTTTTTTTAATATCTCTATCTCTACAAATGCAAAAAAAAAAAGCAACAAAATAAACTTAGTTATTTTTTATTCATGGTGTTTGAAATATCTATCAGGAATTTTAATGAACTGGTTTTATGATGAGAAAAACCACGTTTAAGACAAATAATAAATTTCTGAATATTTTTAAGTAAAAATAGTTATAGGGAAGATATATCATGGGCGGGATACGGGGGGGGGCGTGGGGGGCATTGTCCCCCCAACATCAAAGGTGAAGTCGACTGATCTAATGTATATATGTATAGATGAATCAACATCATCATCATCTTGCCCCCCCCAGCAATAATGACCTTGCCCCCCCCCCCCAGACTTCCAAGTCTATCTCCGCCTATGAGATATATCTTCATCTGTTATTTCTGATTAAAAATATTGAAGGATCTAATTTTACACAAGAGCATTTTCGAACAGAATAAATAAAAATCGATTAAGTAAAATACTGGAAATTTAAGAAAAGAGAACTAATTCAATGTTCAAAGGGACAGTAAAAATATTCGAATTATACAATTCATCACACACACAATATAGGATAAGTCTACACCTTCTCAAATAGTCACAATAGTTCGTAAATAGTTATAAAAATGCTTTGAATAATTTGATGATTTATTATTTACTGTGGCAGTTCCCCCGTTGTTGCAAATAGTTTTTGTATAAACCGTAAAAGATCACAAAAACTATTTCATTTGTAAATTATTCATTTTAATTTTTATTTATTTTGGATGCTTTATTAAACATTCCACAAAACCTTCAAGTTGATTTAAAAAATGAAAGCTGTGATTTTTGAGCCTCAAAAGCGATATTTTTCCAACATGTCCATAGCTTCTCGAAGTTTTGGAATAGTCCTTTTTGTTCTCTTCATCTGAATATTCAAAATATGTGACTTATACTCTACTCTACTTCAACGCATTCGTTAAGTCAACCATAATTTTCTTTCTTCTTTTTAGCGTTGAACAAGCGTTTCAGCCTCGTTTGGACATGGGAAAAAAATGTTACTCAGCTACATTTGATGTTCCAAAATTAAGAAGAACAAGTAGTGTTTAGTGCTGTTGTGGTGGGTTGGTAAGATACGAAGTCAGAGATGGGAGGAGTTCAAGGTACATGGGTTCAAACCCAACCACAGGAAAGCAAGAGACTTTTAGTGCTGTAGTGGTGGGTTGGTAAGATACGGAGTTAGAGATGGGAAGAGTTCAGAGTACATGGGTTCAAATCCACCCACCTCCAAATAATTACACTTTGCCGCTGTGGTGGCCGAGTGGTTATAGTGCCGGACTCGTGATGCGAGGATCCGGGTTCGAACCCCACAGTGATGGTCGGCTGAAGTTGGTTTTCTGTGGTTCCCAACTTCAAGGCGCAAATGCGAACCGATCTCCCCGTTAAAAAGTCTCTCCACAGAGAGCAACAATCCTACAACGGTAAATCATTCAACCATAACACTTCACTCATAGTTAGAAAAACTGGGGGCAGATGACAGCACTACACATAACAAGCATTACACAGAAACAAAACTTTACGTCAGGTTGCACTACACGTACACGCACATTCACGCAGGTACCGATTCGTTGGGGTTCATTGGGGGGTCCCGCGGGGGGGGGGGGTGCATGTGTGGGGTAGCAGTAGTAGGTGGGGCCTCCAAAAAATGGCTCGGGGATCCATGATGTTCTTAAGTCAGCCACCTCGTTGGGCAATTTGCCTGTTGTGGCGTTGTATTTGTATAAGTACAAAAGACATAAATTTCTAACATATTTCATCAGACAATAAACTATTATTTTAAGCAATCCAGCGCTTTGTGTAATTACACCACACAAAAACTTTCCTTTTCTTTCCCGAGGACAGTAGCATTTGCATCTGCAGATATTGGCATATGCTAATGAAGTCATCCAAGGTCTGGTAAACCCCAAAAGCAGCGAGAGGAGAAAAGTCAAGTGTGGGAAACTAGTAACGAAATCAGTGCTTTTTAGAGAAAAAACATAAAAAGTTCAGATTTTGTTGATTGGGATTTTTTAATTTAAGCCATATGTTACAGTCTGGGAAAGATCAGTAAAACACGGAATAGAGCAAAAGATTGCTGTTGAGAAAAAATGCATTTCACAAATGACATATCTCTACACACACACACACAGGTAATTTGACCATCCATTAAATTGAAAGAGAAACTCCAAAACTCGAATTAACCGAGTTCGCCTGTATTTGGATCATCAGAGCTTAATTAAAAAAATACTCTTGTCTTCAATAAATCATTTGTCTAAAAAAAAGTTCTTGTTTCTCTAAAAATCGACTCAAATTTAAACAGTGATACAGTGTTATATTTCAAGGGAAAAATAATATCAAAACCATACTCACACAGTTTCATAATGTATCAATACTTGAAGCAAGGGTATTGATTAAGAGTGGTTGGATACCTCAAACATAATTCACGTGTGCAAGGCTTCCTAACAATAATAGGCTTTTTACAAAAGAACCAACTTTAGCAAGCGATGCGATCCATATTCGTTGATAGAAACAACATAACATTTATTTACTTATGACGATGTTTCTTGAGAAAGCAACTCAGCTTTCAGTATTTTGAAATAAATATCCCCTACGAAAATTAATGATCAAAACTTGAAAATTTTCCAAAATATGATATCGGTATCTTAGACAAATCTCAAATTTTCTTTTCCTTTCTCATATTTCAACGGACATTGTTCATATAACACAATATTTAGAACATATACAATAGAATATTTTGCTCATAGAATATCGTGTTTTGATTTACATCTCACAATGATATGTTAAATATTTATTAAAACTATTTTCACTCATGCGATATAAAATAAGAAAATTGCAAATGCGTAAAATACTATGTTTATTCGAGTTTTCTTTGACAGAAATTTCTAGAACAACGAAAATGTTCAACGAAATATTCCTTCACTGATGAAAAAAAAAAAAAGAAAACATTGTTATTTTTCTTTTCTTATCTTTTCATCGCTATTGAAATATTTTTTTTAGTAATTTCCCCAATATTTTTTTTTCATGTCTTTATGCCTCAGAGGCTTGTCAAAAATAGCTAGTCTTTAGTTCTTCTTATTATAATCCAAAAAAAAAAAAAACAGTATCGGAACATAGAATATAAAACTTGTTATTCTCGAGATATCTTTCTCTAGTGAATAAATAATAAACATACGTCACAAGAAAAGGAAGAATCTTATTATAGGGAGGTTTAAGAAAAAAAGAGTTAAACAAATTGTGACAAGGATATTTAAAATGAAGTTGTTTATATCCTGTACTTTCAAAATAAAGAATAAAATATAAAGAAAATTATTCTTTCTGAAAATTATTATTCATTTTTCTCTTTTAAACATTCAGAATTCATTGAGAGAAATCTTTGAAATAATTTTCAGGTGCTAATGTATCGCCGATGGTAAAATTTTGCCTCAAAGAATTCACTGATAAGAATCGGATCGATATCCCTTGAGGGGAAAATAATGACTTCATGAAATGAAATGTAACGGAAAACATTTCGAAGAAAGATACTAGTGCCAAAATAAGCACGGAAAAATTCTTAATGATTGTGAAAGTGACATAAGGATAATATACTTATAATGCAGTAAAAATATCTGTATCACACGTTTGTTTCAAGTTTTAGCTGTATTGAAGATAAGATTATGATAAATCAATTCGATTTTTTTCCTGAAATAAACCAATTTTAAATTTTTTAGAGGTTTTTCGAAGATTAACGTTAAGCAGCTTTTTTAAATGACGGATAAAGTATTTCATGCTGATTTTTACAGAACAAGGATCAAAGTCTTAAAATGATTGATTGATTGCTAGTATAATCTATCAATGAGATTATTAAAAGTTATCGGAAGATGTTAGTCCTACATGGGATTACAATTTAGGGATACGAATAGAATTACAATAGGAAAATAACAAAAATTATGTTAGATATTACATATAAAATTGCATTTAGAGTTCCATTATTCAGGAATAGCGAGAATTAAAAAATTCAAGAATGGCAATAGAAATTTCAACGTACAAGAATAGCAATGGAGTATATAAAATACTCGATACAGTTAAATAGTGATACAGTTACAACATTCAAAAATAGCTATAGAATTACAACATTTTAGAGTTACAACAGTTAAAAATAGTTTTTTGTTACAAGATCTCCGAATGACATTAGAGTTACAAGATCTCCGAATGACATTAGAGTTACAAGACCCAATAACAGCCATAGAATTGCAATTTAAGAATAGCAGTAGAATAACAGTTTAAGAATAGCAATAGAATTACAATTTAAGAATAGCAATAGAAGTAAAACATTAAAGAATAGCAATAGAAGTAAAACATTAAAGAAAAGCAATAGAAGTAAAACATTAAAGAAAAGCAAATAGAAGTGAAAAGTTTAAGACCAGCAAAAGAATTATTACAAAACTCAAAAATAGCAACAGAATTACAACACTCAAGAATAGCAATAAGTAAGAAAATATATAATCAATGATGGTAGTGTTTAATCAAGTTAGGTACGCTGCTATGATTTTATGATAGTAACAAGAACACCAAAAACTAAAGTCCATACCACCGTAGATACCAAAATATATGCTCATCCGATAGTAGTTGAAGGAAGCATATCTATTTGCGAATGGAGGATAAGCTAGTTTTTTGAAATTGATGAAGTTTATCTGGAGAGATATAAAATATTCAATAGTGTGGAAATTGAATTTTTGAGATACTCTATCTTTCTTACAGAAGACATATTCTCGACTGTGTATTTTCTGGACGCTGACCTGCAGCTGCTGGTTTTACAAGAGCAGCCAACATAATCAACGTAGACGTATACCGTCTTCCGGATGTTGTTGAAGATTCTCAGTTTAAATTCAGTTTGACGTGCCAGGGAGGGATATTGAATTACATTATCAATCATTTATTAACCCGTTGTACTGAATTGTCTGTTATATATTCCCATGTTATGTACGACCAATATATTTTGGGAGAAAATTTTTCACATGATGGATTGTAGAGATTCTTGTATTTAGATCCAATTATGTTGTAAATTTAGTGCCATTGATTCCTTATAACAGTGGTGCACAACCTTTTCAGTCCGTGGGCCAGATATGCGCTACTTTTCCAATCGCGAGCCAGAAATTTGCATGTATATAGGGTGGCCATATGACCACTATCTTACGGGACATTCCTGTAATTTTGGCCGTCCCAACTTTTCATAAAATGTCCCTTCCCGACCCCCAAAATTGAAACAATGGTCACATGAATTATTGAAATGAAGAATTAAGGTTACTTTCGCAATTTAAAAATTATATTATGATATAATTATGGTTCTATCATAATTAATTACAGCTATACTCTTTATGAATTGTACTTATTTGTCAAATATGTACGTATATTTTTTACCCGTATTGCAACTTACAGTAGCCTTCTATTTCAATTTGACGGGCATGTGTAAGGTAAATATTTACAATTTTATATACAGTAATTTAAATTTTCAAGGTATTGACGATTTCCATACAATTTCAGCAATGGATGGCAAGTTTAATTTTGTTCGACTTTTTTTTGACTAAAATTGGCAAATTTGCTATCGTCTGCCGATTTCTTTTGGCTTTGGCAATTTTTTCTTCTGTAATTGGAAACTTTGTTTGCCTTTAACATTTTTTTTTTCACTGAAATTGACAACTCCGCTTACCTTTGAGATTTTTTTTGCCGTAATTAACAACTAACTAGACTGACAATTTCTTTTGTCTTTGATATTTTTTTGGCTGCAATAGGTAACTTTGTTTGCCTTTGAGAATGTTTTTGTCTGTAATTAACAATTTTACTTGCAATTTGTTTGCGATAATTAGTGATATCCCGTATGGATGAATATTAATTTCTCATATTTTTATTGAAGGAAATATGCCAGCCTAAGTATTTATTGTGTTGCCTGCATTAATACTTTAATACCGGAACACACCTTTCGGGGGACGGATGAAACTCCTTGGTGAGTCGGACTTGCCTTATAATATATATTGTATACGTGAATACGTATACATTTCTGGATAATTATTACTACATTTTTAATTAAATTATCATTATATATGACGCAAATTTAAAAATTATTTGCCGTAAAAACTATATTTAAAATGTAGCGAAATATTTAAATAGAACCACAAATATAAACTTTTTATGCTAATCCCATGATTAAAATTATACTTTGACGTTTCATAAATTTATTTCGCTCAACACGTAATAAAAAAATACTTGTTTTTTTTAAATTTCCCAATATAAAACAATGAGTAATTCTTCGCATATTTAGTTTTAGGAATTATAATAATGTCTTTAACGGAATTGTATCGGAATTCCTGGTTATAAATATCCCACCTGTGCTCTTTATTCATTTAAATCATTAGCTTGAACTAGTAAGCTTTGCAAATTATTTAAATTCAGGAAAAAAATGCAAATTAGAATGCTTCGGAATTGCAATTACCGTAAGCTATTTTCGTGAAATACGTGTTTAAAGCTGGTAAATATTATTGCGCGTATAAATATTATTAAAAAAAAAAAACGTTATGGCATATTTTGAATTCATTAAATCGTCGTTTTTAATGCGTATAAATAATCAGGTTGAACATTTTATTAGCTTAAATATAAGATTCAGATTATTTTCAGCATTAAATTGATAACTAATTTGAAATTTATTTTTAGATTTAATCCTTGTAAAATTGGATGGAATCGAGGAATTCAGTATGCACGTATTAGAAAATTGCGTATTTCTGTTTAATATAAACACGTACGTATATTCACGTCTTTCATTAACTGCATCATACATAATCAAACAAGATCAATATAACTTAATTTTCAATTTAAATATGGAGATTTTTAGAAATGTCGATAATATAATGTGGATAATGTTTATGGCGTTTTAACGTTGTTAGTGAGAACGTGTAAATGACTAAAAATATATTTTTTTCCACTGGAGAAATAATTTGCTTTTTATTTTTTCAAAGGAAAATGTAGGAAAATTGTAAAGCAATTAATATATATGTGTCTGTTTGCTAGAAAGCACTGGCAGTTGAAAACAATTTTCCGCGAGTATAAAAATACCAATTTTAATACTCTTTAATTATTTCAGGATCGCTTTGATCAAATTTCAATCACTCGGTATTGATAAAAAAGGGTACCCAAATTCAGAAACACTCGAGTCACTAATGAGTGTTCAAATACTATATTTATAATATTTATTACTTTATAAATATCCGCTTTGTACCTTTGATCTTGGCAAAAGTAATTTAACTCAAAAGAGAATATCAACCAAATTCTAAAGATTAGGAACTTTGGAATACTTATCATAAATAAAAAATATTGCACTTCATATTTTCACCGATTGATATTTGATTGGAAGTAAATACGTGCAATTACATTCAATGCATGAAAAAATTGTTAAAGTATTCTCATTTTTATTCACTTTCATAAATGACATTATTAATGAAATTATTAAAATAACTTTTAGTTTCAATGTGTATTCCAATAAACAAAAACATCCCTGAATTTAATTGAAAAAATATTATTGTAAGTATTTTAAAAAATATTTATTTTTATAATGAAACGTGTAATTAATTCCAGAAATGGGTATTAATTTATCTATATAATTCTTAACAGAATGTATTTTATATAATTTTCTTCCGCTTAGAAATAATTGACAAAAGAAAATTCTCAAAGGTCACCGTAAATCGCATAAGTCACGGAAGGCCATATAACAAGGGCTGTCTCGTGAGCTGCTGGAGTTGGTACCAGCTGACGTCACGCAAGGACCCGGGTTCGGCCACACCGTCACCATAGTGTTGGTGGTCAGCTGAGGTTGATTTTCTGTGGTTCCCAACTTCAAGGCGCGAATGCGATCCGATCTCCCCTTTAAAAAGTCTCGCCACAGAGAGCAACAGACCTACAAACAGTACAAATGTAATTCAATCATAACACATCACTCACTTCCCTTCTGAAATATAGATGGCAACACTGAAAAATCAAACACAACACAACACTACATATGCACTCAAGACTGTTAGGTACACACACACACAGTTACACTTCCGGCACAACTCACTAGGTAGTAAATCGCCCATAAATGGTGATAGACCTGAGTTTGAAAGAAAGAAACAATGAATCCTTTCTAAAATGATCTTTTCAATTATTATCATTGCAATATGTATATTTTTTGGCGTGCTTCATTTAGCCATCTAACTCTTTTACGATCACGAACGTAACATTGCGTCCAAACGCCAACGGAATGAATTCAAACAAGTGGTTCTCTGCGTTTCCCCCCCCCTCTCTCTTTACTACCACGAAGCTTTATAGTAACTGTATCAATTGAAGTTGCTTTTTCTTCCCCTTTTTTCTTTCTATACTCCTCGCCCGTTTATCAACTTTTATTGAGTTAATTGAAAGCCAACTCAAGTCACAGATAATTTAAATTATCTTTTGAATTTTCTAATAATTTTTAATTATCTTTTCGTTTTCATTTCAATCAGGTGTAGATTTTAAAGGCCTTGGACCTCATTATGACCAATACCAATGGAACATAAAAACATGGAAAGCAAATATAAGCATACTTACACTTCACTCGACTGAGCCTTTTAGATTTGGACGATCAAAGCTTAAAAGTCTCTGTCTGGGTCTTTAGGAAAAGTATACTAAGTGACTTGAATCCCAAGTTTTATTGTCTTCCGCTAAATTTCTTGCACGTTGCAATCGCACAATAACTCATATTTGTTTGTTACTGATTTACATAAGAATAATAAAAAAGTAAAATAAAAATATGTTATGAAAATACCACCAGTGAGTACTAGTGGCACTAAAACACCATGAACGATAGATCACGATATCGCATTAATAACGTGATCTTCACGTATTCCCGAGGAATCAGCATGATCCGTCCAGGGAATTCTTTAGTGTTAATTGACATCCAAGCCTGAACCGGGATCAGAACCCAGACCTGCACAACGAGAGGATAGTTCCCTAACCACTCGGCTGCTAAGTGGCAACTTAACAACAAGCAACTTAAATTTAAAATAATCTTCTTCAATACAGGTCGTTTTACATGACTGATGTCGTCTACGAGAAAAAAAGTAGCAGGGACGTGACGTAACATGGAAGCTCGGGCGCAACGCCCACTGAGTCAAGGCAGCAAATGCAACATCAAACAATTGAAATAGCCCTTACTGCATAGCCCTGTAAGTCACAGAACAGCACCTTCTCTTAGGTAATGAGTTTTTAGGTTCTTCATTCACAGCGCAATGATATAATAAAGCTTTATTGCATTGAATTTATTTTTCCTGAACATTTCTGGAAATTTTATAAAAGTCTTTTATTAAAGTGTTATCATTTATGGACACCTTTTTTTTTTCAGCCACCTCGTTGGGCATTTCGCTTATTGTGGCGTTTTATTTGTATATTTATAAAAATACATTCAAGATTTTTTTTTTCTAAACATCTGTGAAAATTCTGTTCAATGACTGGCTCAGAATAAAGCTTTCTATCGAGACAGAATGGACTTATTTTCCACAATATACACACAGCAGGAAGCTACGGGGTTTCGATGATATTTCAAGCTTCATATCGTTCCATTTTTTTTTTATCAACGAATTTATAAGATGTACGAGTAGTTCTTCTTCTCTCCGAATTGAAGAATTTAGGGAAAAATTGAATGAACTCATATATTGACGTTAAATAACAAACATACTTGATGTAGAATGAAAAATTTACATATATTTCATATAAAAGCAATCATAAAATATCCATTCTATATATAACTCTTTTAGAAATATCTCGAATAAATGCTTGAAAATTGGATTTGACTAGTATTAGAAATTTTTTTTTTTAGAAATTATTTCAGAATAATTACATATATTTTATGCATATATGCTAATTCATTTTTATGTAGATATTATATTTATTCAAGACAGTCGTCTGACGAATACGTGAAACTTCCCACGTTTTTTTGCTCGCTAGAATTCTTTCATTGATTTCAAATTTTCATTAGTTTTGGAATTCTTCCATCAGTTCTGGAATTCTATCACTTATTTGAAAAATAAAGTTTACGAACAAAAATGTTTCAGTCGTTTGTTTAAAAACAATAGCACAGCACTGAAACGTTAGGCGCCCAGTTTATGAAATGAAAAATTTGGAAAGCCAGTTTTATAGTATGACTGCAATATGCATTTCCATCTTCTAAAATGCATTCTTCAGCATTATCGAGATGGAAAAAAATTCTGAAGTAATTTAATGTCTTCTAAAATGTGTGAAGTACTGTTATTTTTTTTTTTTTTTTCAAAAATCAAAATTCTCATTTGTCCTGTAATTCTTTGTCTCAAATCTTCATAGATTCTGAATTACTTTTTTTCATTTTCTGTGATATTTTTTTCTTCCATTAATTCTCAATATTTATAATATTCAATTTTAAATTACTTCTATAATCATTTTTTCATTAATTATTAATTTTTCTCAATTCTGAAATCATCTCTCCCATTAGTTTTCAAATACTTATTTTATCAATTCCAAATTTTCATTAGTTATCGTGCTACTTCTTTCGTTAATTTCAAATTCGAATTAGTTCTGAAATTCCTTCATTAGTTTCAAATTTACATTAATCCTGGATTACTTTTCAAATTTCTTTCCAACTTTGCGTTCGTTAATTCTCAATTTTAAATTAGTTCTGTCGTACACCTGTAAAAGGTCACTTTGAGCAAACTCCACTTCACTTCTCAATTCATCACTTGAATGATTTCTCTGAAAATGAACGCCGCAGTAGTGAATGAAACATTAGGAGAAATATTCCGGAAATGAAAAAAAAAAAGGAACGACCCCCTCCCCCCAAAAATTTCATCTGTTTATATTAATATACATTTATTTTTTAAAAATCTGGATACATAGATTTAATTCAAAATTCCCGAATAAATCACATTAAAGGCGAAAGTAATTCATTGACGATATTTCCATATTTGCGGATAAATATGTGGCAAATATAAAAAATTAATCGATATTTGTAAATTAATGTTAAACAAAGTCACAAAATACGATTGAAAATCACATTTCTTTATTGGAATCAAATATTTATAACTTTGAGCATTGTGTGAATTCCGCGATTTTATATGAAAAATTAAATAAGAGAGATATTTTGTGATGAAAAGTAACCATAATTTAATTCATAACATTTTTTACATTATGGCAAAACTATTGTATGCATATTGGCATATTATTGTAAATTCTGGGATTTTATATTGAAAATTATATGTGAGAAATTTTTAAAAGCACGATGAATCGTGAATTCATAATATTTTTGCTATATATTCATTAGTGTATAAGTCCTAAATATACATAATAACAAGGTTTTAGCTGGTTGTGATAGCAATATCATAAATTATAATAGCGCAAAATTATTTTAATATTCAAGTATCTTATTGCACCAATGTTTATGTGTGTGAAGCTATCCCGAAGACAATTCACACCATTATTCTCCGAAGGCAGTCCCCAATTTCATAACAATGAGAGGGATTTTATACAACACGTTCCAGGGTATCCCATACGTGCTGTATAATGTTCTTGTCTGGGGATCTAAGTGGCCTACGGAGGATGCTGATGTCAGAAGAGTGTTGATGGAGCCACTCGGAATCAATTTGTAACTTGTGTGGTGTCACATTGTTCCTGCACGATTCCTCCAACCCAGTCGGAATGCATACGGGAGATAAATGGTTGTAAGCAGGGCCTCACCAGACGCGCGGGACGCGGTGCGAAAATAATATCTGTGGCCATAGGTGTGTTGATAACTTCGGGGCAGAGGGGAATCGAAAAGTCAGAAAATTAAAAATCATGAAAATTCGGAATAAATGAAAGAAATAATTCCAGAAATTGATGAAAATTCAGAGATCTAAAAATGGTGAAAGTTCGGCAAGTTCCGGAATTGTTTCTCTTGCTAGATGAAAATGCAGAATTCAAGAATTTATGAAAGGAATTATTATTTCTGTAAGTGCGGGGCACGGTTCGAATACACCTGTCGGACACCCTCTATGGGCTGCTCTGAGTGTAAGTAATCGGAAAGGAGGATTACGCACTGAATACCATTCAGAATCATCTGTTACCCTATTAGTGGTACCATATCGTGTCAACTACCCTCGCCTCACACGATGACAGAGCTTCTAGCAACTTGAACATTTTTCTGTTGACATGTGAGGTCCATGGGTATATGGGGTTCCGTACACGTTCATCAGCGATACAACTATGAACACTATCCGTCAGACCAGGAAACGTGTTTCCAGTCATCAACAGTCCAATGACAGTGGTGGTGAACCCCAGGTGAGGCACATCGTTTTGTGCCTTGCAGTCATCAGATCGGATCGTATTCACGCCTTAAAGTTGGGAACTACAGCAAACCAGTTCCGAGGTACGAATGCGAAACCATCTCCTCAGAAAAAGAGAGGATTTAAATTCTCGCCACAGAGCGCAACAAGCCTTCGACGACACAATTATTTAATCATTACACTTCACGCATAGTTAGAAAAATTGATGGCAGGTGGCAGCACTACACATAAAAAAGCATTATACAGAAACAAACTTCACAGTAGGTTCACAACACGTACCAATTCGTTAGCAGCTCAGCAAAGGAATGTGGACGAGGTGATTGTGTGGTTTAGTAGTCATCGAAAAGTAGTGGGCCTTCGATTCTGAAAGCCCATATCAAGGAGGGACCGTTGTACAATTCGCATGCTGACACTTGATGTCCCAACACTGAAATTGCAGTGATTTGAGGCAGTGTTGCACGTCTATCTGGTGAAACGATTCTTGTCAGCCGTCGATGGTCCCGCTCTTCAAGGGTATTTTAATGCCCGCACCTTTAACGGAGATTTTATGTTTTTTTCGGATTCTTTATATTCGTGGTATACTCTTCCGATGGTTGTAAGCAAAAATCAAAATTGCATTTCTACCTCAGAAATGTTGTGTCGACTACTAATCCACGTTCAAAGTCAATTAAATCGTGATAACTCATCATTTTAGCTACGGAAACCGATATGACATTTTCTCTAGCTACCTGTTATTTTGATTATTGATTGGCTGCATTTCTTCTTTGTACAAATACAAATGCAAACACAAAGACAACAACAGGCGAATTGCCTGTATTTGCAAACGCTCGTCTGTACCAGTTTCTCTGGCATTTCGGTGTGTGTATAATTGTGTATTGCCGTTTGTTTGAAAGCCCGTAAAAATTTATTAAAAGATTTCGTTATGATTTTATAATGAGTTTTTCTTTTATTTCACTTTAAAAACCTGCAGACAATACAGATAAAATATTCAAGTCCCAGTTATATCTACCGTTCATTTTAATTCTCTACATTATTATTTTATCCATTATTGCGTAAAAGTATACACATATAAACAATTTATGTGTATACTTTCGGTATTCATAGGGGGATTGTATGGGTGCTCGACTGCAAGAAAAAAAATAAAAACAAAGAATTTAATTGAAAATTTTTATTATTATTATTTTTCATGCGTTTCAAAGCTTAGAAAATTCTTTCCCACTTACACCACCTAGAATTAATTGTTGTTCTTCCGTAAATTTGATCCTACCAATTCCCTATACGAAGAAAGTATGATAATTACGGAAAAATCACTTTTTTTCCTTTATTTTTTTCGTATGGAAGAAAAGAAAATCACAAAAAAAGGAACAGAAGGAAAAAAACCACTGGGGAAAGAAAATTAGAAATTGATACTAAAACGAAAGCTCATTTCAGTTTGCTTTTAGTTTTGCGTGATTGAAACAAATCATTAACCTATAATTAAACACACAATCCATCAGTGAGGTTTTCTTCTTTTACTTATCCTCAATAAATAATCTTTTTTTCATGTACCTGCCTAGAAGCAAAGCTAATAGTGAATTACCCGTACTTATCATTATTGATTATTAATCTACCATGCTATCTCTAATCTGCCTATCTCGTTTTGTTTTCGTCATTATTTGAGAGCTTGTTAATTTTTTTTTTTTACATGAACTGTACATACATGTTTGCATGCATGCCATTAATTAGAAACATATATTTTCGAAGTAATTGATGTTGAAAAGGTATAGAGAGAACTTAACCTAACCTTCCGTTTTTTATTGTTTTTAATATCTTCAGTAATTGATGGGTTCGATATAAAGCCACTCATTCACATGATAGATCATGTCAAAATTTACACCGTTCAAAAAATAAGAATTGAAAATTATTTGATAATATATATATATATATATATATATATTAAGAAAAATTAATACTGGTAATTTTTATAAAAGTTGTTTTGCTAGTTTTTCTATGATAGGCAGCTCCGGTTTGAAGCTAAACAATTCGGCGATGAAATTTCCCATACTTGCAAGTAGAGCCGCTCTTACTAGATGCGAGAGCGGACCTGCTGCGAAAATAATAGCGGGGCCAAGTGTACATCAAAAATTTCGGGGCACCATATAAGTTTAGGACTCCCTTTACACCGACATTATATATTTTGTGGAGGGGGGGGGGGGGAAGGTCAGTATCCATTATTTCAGAATACGTAATACAGAAATATTTATAAATATCCTTATGAAAAATTGTAATACATAATTAAAAGTAAATTAACACAAAAATAAAGGAAAATTCATCACTGAAAGTAATTTTAAACTAACGAAAGGAAACAACTCCCGAAACACCGATGAGACTATTACATTGATGAATTAAAAATTTTGAAAGAAACAATTCCAGCACCAATGGAAAATTCTAAATTGATGAAAGAAATTATTCCATAGGTGATGAAAATTCAGAATAGACGGAAGAAAAATTATGGACTCATGAAAATTCTGAATAAATGAAAGAAATATTTCCAGAGTTGATGAAAACTCAGAACTCATGCAATAATATAGTTCCAGAGTTGATGAATATTCAGAATGAAGGAAAAAAAAATCGAGAATTATCGGAAGAGAAAAAATTCCAGAATTTCAAAATCCTCGCAATTCCATAATTGTCACAAATCGCGTGGTCCGGTGCGTACATCACTTGTCGCTCATCCTGAGTAGCTGTGCTTGCAACTGCAGTGCTGCTGGGATGCTGCATAGAGAAAAGGAAAAGGAAGGTCTGAATATATATAATGTTATTGAGTGTTATGTTACCTTTGATATCAATTTTTTTTCATTTTTGCCGTGTTTTAGGCCCATGAGCCAATATTGCTGTACAACGATAAGGACTCGAAATTATTTGAAATCACTGAAAAGTGGTGGCCTTTATTTATTTTTGTTTCCATTAACAGGCAGAGGGAGAGAGAGAGAGATGTCTGTGTGTGATTTTGATTTTCCCGATTTATTTTACTGAATTTTAGTATTCGGATCGGATCGGATTTTAAGTTTATTGGCGCAAGGACCAGTTTGGTCGAACTGCGCCAAAACACATGATTATAAAAAAGATTGTCCTTTTGTCATGTCGAAAAATTAAAAAAAAAACGCATGATAAAAAGCAGCATGAAAAGTAAAACAGTGACATGAATTGTAAAACTATAATTTGTTATAAAAACCAATGGCCTTGATGAATTTAAAAATGCGAGATGCATCGCCGTTGTCATTCAAAACGTCATGAAGTGAAAGATGACTATGACCAAAAGCGGTCGTAAAATGATGACGGTGATGTGAACAAGTAAAAGCATGAACAATGGTCAATGGACTTTGACAATGAGGGCACTCTGGTTGACTCTCTCGTAATAAAAGATATGATTGTGTGAGGCGACTGTGTCCTATGCGCAACCGGGCAAGCAGAACTTCCTCCTTTCGGTTAGTTCTGCAGCTCGAACGCCAATGGCCAAGTGTGGGCTTGATGGCATGCAATTTATTGTTAACTTGATTGTTCCAGTGCTCCTGCCAGCGGCGATGCATCACTTCTCGGAGGATTGAGAAGTGGTCACTGGCAGGAACCAGAAGGCTATTATCGATGTTAGTTGTTGTTCGAGCTGCGTTGTCTGCTTTTTCATTGCCCGGTATTCCAACATGACTTGGTACCCAGTAAAATTTTACTGTGGTACCATGATGAGTGAGGTAATGCAGTTCATGGAAAATGGCATGAATGAATGGATGAGTGTGAAAAGTAAAAGAACACAGTGCTTGTAATGCACTGAGAGAGTCGCTATAAATGATGCATCGTCGGTGGCGTTTGCGTCGTATGTGACGTAGAGCCTGAAGGATTGCGTACAGTTCTGCCGAATAAATAGAGAATGTGTCTGATAGTTTGAAAGATGTCTCCTCACAGCAGATGTAGGCACAACCGACATGCCCAGGGCTCTTTGAGCCGTCGGTATATATGGGGAAGTACCTATTGTACCTACCCCTGTGCCTGAAAAATATCTGTTGATATATGACATCTGCTGTGGTGGCTCTAGAGTATGATGATAATGATAGAGAGACATCTGGCAGAGACTGCTCCCATGGTGCCAGTTGCCAAGCAATTGGGGCCACACGACTGATGTCTAATTCTAGTTCTTCCACAAGTGCTCTCATACGAAGACCGTAAGATGGGACACATGAAGGGCGAGCAGCAAAAAGTCTATGAAATGAGGGATTAAAAATAACACGGTGAAGTGGATGATCTGGAAGAGACTTCATCTTCATATAATATTTCAAGGAAAGTTGCTGGCGTCTTGATGTCAGTGATGGCTCGTTGCATTCGACGTACAGGCTCTCCATTGGAGATGTCTGGAAAGCTCCAGAGCAAATCCGCAGGGCGAGATGGTGGACTGGGTCGAGCACACTCAGATAACTCCGTGGTGCTGACCCGTATACAATGGAGCCGTAGTCGAGCTTCGATCTTATTAAAGCTTTGTATAAGTGGAGGAGCGACTTACGGTCAGCTCCCCACGATGTAGAAGAGATGACCTTCAAGAGGTTCATCGTCTTCATGCAACGAGCTCTTAATTGTGAAATATGAGGTTTAAAAGTGAGTTTCTTGTCAAATGATATGCCGAGGAATTTTGTATTCTCTACAATAGGTATTTGACTATTATTTAAAAATAATTGTGGGTCATCATGAAGCTCACGACGCCGGCAAAAATGCACAGCGACGGTTTTGTCGGCGGAGAAAGAGAATCCGTTATCATGAGCCCACTTGCTGATCTTGTTGAGTGCGGTTTGTAATTGTCTCTCGGCTGACCTTATATTCACTGATTGATATGATATTAACAGATCATCCACGTAGAGTGCGCCAGTGACAGACAACGGGAGTTGGTTCAACACCCCGTTGAGTCTTAAAATAAAAAGTGTTACGCTTAAAATGCTACCTTGAGGTACACCTTGTTCTTGAATTTGGGGAGCTGATAATGTGCTTCCGATCCGTACCTGGAAGATGCGGCGAGCAAGAAAGTTCTTAATGAAAATTGGCAAGTTGCCCCGCAAGCCGCAATTATAGAGGTCGGAGAGAATTCCGTGCCTCCAAGTACGGTCGTAGGCCTTTTCTATGTCGAAAAATATGGCTATCATATGCTCCCTCTTTACGAATGCTTGTCTGATTGAAGTCTCAAGGCGTAACAGATTGCATGTTGTTGACCTGAACCGTCTAAAGCCGCTTTGATGTTTAGATAAAATATTGTTAACCTCAAGGTAGTGCATAAGGCGATAGTTGACCATGCGTTCCATGAGCTTACACAGACAACTGGTCAAAGCAATAGGTCTGTAACTATTAGGTTGTTGAGGATTTTTGCCAGGCTTCGGGAATGCAAGAACTATGGCTGCTCGCCAGGTGTCAGGAAATGAATGACTGACCCAGATCCGATTAAATAATATGAGTAAATGTGAGAGTGATTCAGATGAGAGATGCCGAATCATGGAATAATGAATAGCATCGGGCCCTACAGCTGAGTCAGGACTTCGCTGCAAGGCCGTCGTCAGTTCATGAAGGGTGAACAATGAGTTGTATCCCTCCGGTGTAAAAGGCCGGAAGGTGTACGATGTACGTTCGGCTGATGATTTAATGGGATGAAACGATGGGGGATAGTTCGCATCGCTGGAAACAGCGGCGAAATGGGCGGCGATGGTGTCCGCAATATCCCTCACATCGCTGATGATAGTGCCATTGGTATTTAAAATGGTGATGGGATGAGACTGATAATGACCATTGATTTTTCGGATCCGGTCCCAAATGATTTTGGATGAAGTAGATGAATTTATTCCCGTGGTAAACTTGTACCAGGACTCGCGTTGAGCCTGGCGCCTGGTTCTTCTCGCTATCGCCTTTGCTTTTAAAAATGCCAACTTGTTGTCATGGGTAGGATACCGCCGGAACCTACTCCATGCTTTCTTTTGTGCTTTAATAGTAAGATTACATTCGTGGTTCCACCAAGGTTTAGGAAATTTAGGAAGTTTCGAGGAGACTTTGGGTATTGTTTCATTTGCTGCAGAGATGATGCAACTGGTCACAAGGTCGACACAGTGGTCGACGTCGGGTTGCGAAACCATATCCTCTGTGATTTCTGCCTTGACCGTGAAGTCTGTCCATCGGGCGGCCACAAGCTTCCATCGAGGATGACCCTCAGGTATGCTATGGCTTCGATCAAGGCACTTAACCACTAGAGGAAAATGATTGCTCCCGTGGAGGTCCGGATCAACCGACCAGGACCAGTTGGGCAAGAGTGAAGGTGAACATAACGATAGATCTATTGCAGTGAAACTATTGTTTGGGGCATGGAAATGACTGAAACTACCATCATTCATGATGGCGAGGTCCATATTGTCTAACAGCCGTTCAACCATTTCCCCACGAGGGGTGTTGCTGTTAGAACCCCACATCATGTTATGAGCATTGAAGTCTCCAAGAAGAAAAAATGGTGGAGGTAATTGGTCAATCAGATCTTCTAGATCTCTCTGTAAGATGGTGTCATTTGGTGGCAAATAAATAGAACAGATGGTAATTCTTAGGCCTGTAGAGATTTCCACCGCGATGGCTTGCAGGTTCGTGCGCAGCGTTAGAACGCGCGACGACACGTGATGTGGAACCAGCAGAGCAACACCGCGGCAGGCTCTACTCCCGTCATCGTAATCAATACGGAACAGGGAATGTCGCCTGATGTTCCATGTCTCCGAGGGCTTCGTAAAAGTTTCCTGGAGTGCCACGCAAACAGGATGATAACGATTGATCAAATCCTTGAGATCTTCATAATTGGATCTAAGACCACGAATGTTCCATTGAATTATGTTGGCCATAAATTTCAAATAGAAGTAGACGGTTCCAGGTCCTTAAATTTATTCCGGTCAATCTTGCGGCGAGTAGTACCGGATTCTGTGGGATTGTCAAGATCCATGTCACCAATCGATGTGTCATCGATAAGTGACAAATTTTTAACGGTGGGATGTGTCAAAGCTCTCTGTATGGCTTTTTTCGAATACCCCGTCTTGAAAGGTTTCTTTTTTGATTTATTTCCAGAACTAATTTTGGGTTTGGTACCAGTAGATATTTTGAATGTGTTCGCTGTTGCTTTTCCCGCTTCTTCTTCGGAGGTAGTGGACTCCCTCCGGAATCCAGCGGAGCAACAGCAGCCACAACTATTGCATGGTTGATTGGATGAAGTTTGAGTGGATGTGTTAGCAATTGGTTCGGTCTGAGTTGTAATAGAAACTTTTGTTACACTGTTAATCTTGTTAGTAGTCGGTGATTGTGAAGTCATATTAGCGTATGATTTACCAACTATTGGGGCTTGGTCAGATGTTATGCGACGACGTGCTTCGATATACGAGATGTTATTAAGGACCTTGATCTTCTGGATCTCTTTTTCTTCATTCCATTTCGGACATTTCCTGTCAAATGCGGGGTGATTGCCACCGCAATTGACGCACTTGAATGATGTTGAAGTGCAGTCGTCCGAAATGTGGTCCTTCTCACCGCATTTTGCGCAGGTGGGTTGACTTCGGCACGCCGTTCGTGAATGACCGAATTTCTGACAGTTGAAGCATCTTACAGGGTTAGGTATATATGGCCGGATTTTGAGGCTGTAATAACCGATCTTAATATCTTTCGGTAATGTTGGCGATGAGAATGTAAGGATTATGTTGCGTGATGGAGCTGGGTTGCCATCTTTGCGGCTCATGATATGCTTGGCGGATGTTACGCCTTGAGACGCCAGCTCCTCTGTTAGTAGTTCTTCATCCATATTAATCAAGTTAGTATCTGAAATCACACCACGTGAATAATTCAACGTGGGATGGATTTTGACTATTATTGGAATGTCTCCGAGAGATGTGAGCTTTTGAACGAGTTCGGATTGTTTAGGTGTGTTAGTTTCAATTAGAAGGTCTCCTGAACGAAGAGCCTTCACTGATTTTAATGTGCCTATTGCGCCATAGAGAGCTTTGTCTATTATGAATGGTGATACTTTGGCCAGCGGTTTATCAGTGTCAGTACAATGCAGGAAGAAAAATGAAACAGCAGGAGTAGGATCAGTGACAATAGTTTCGCTCATAGCAGTTCTTTGACGTTTTGGTGCATTTTGATTTTTCCCCATTTTGGAGATAATGTGTTCGGCTCCTACCGACCATGCCCACCATGGAGCCCTACAAGGGGACGCGCACACGTAACCGATGAAGGTTAGTAGCAACGCCAGGTTAGGTAGGAGCTATACACCACCGAAGCAGGCGAGCAGACGCGTTCAAGATCCAAGATCGCCGTGAAGCAGCACCAACAAACCTCAACGACGTCCGGCAGGCCCGGCCCCTCTACCTGCCCAGTAGTGTAACCCCTTCAGCCACCGAGGCGACCAGCCGATTGACCCAGACGGGGCTAATCCAGGCCTCCCGTTTCGGCTGAATCCGAGGCCAAAGCTAGCGCATCAGGCTAACCAGGATCCCCATCTCCAGCCTTACGGGTCTCCACGCACGGCAAACACGCAGGTAGACAGCGTCCCGGATGGAGCATACGCTAGAAGCAATGCCCCATCCGGGAGGACCCCTCCCCGCCTGAGCGGGGCCCACAATGAGGGGTTGGACACAGAAGACAAACATGCTCAGGACAAAACGAGACGCAAGACATGTACTGCAAGATGTGTAGAAATAAACATGTAATTTGGGCTATTGAAGGTGAAGTATATGAGCACAAAAAGCGATGACAATGACGTGTGATAGATTTGGCGTTACCCAGAGTGCACCACGAGGAGGCCTATCACATTACACCCCAATTTTAGTATTCTGTTATAGTATTCATATTGTTGTACGCACTATTGTACGGTTATTTTTTGGCTGATTTTAAAAATTTGGATCACAGCACACACAAACTCATAATTTTTTTTTTGTCTCTCTCGCATGGTTTTTCATGATTTACTTACTTCAACAAGCCCCAACTATGGGCGAATCATTGTATTGCAATTTACTGCAATTGATGGGCTAGGTTGGACATGAAGGCGCCATCTATGGGTGGTTGCTTCAAGCTCGTAAGGGAAATATCATATCTCTATACTCCTTCCCGGGTTAGAACCTGGGACCGTGACGGCAACTTTCACGGAGGTAGATGAGCATTTTACCACAACGCGACTCGGGCGCAATTTTCACGACTAGTCTGGATTTGATAGGTTAGTCCTATACTAAGTAGTATCAATGGATTTATATTTTCTATTCTAATCATCTTTCTCTTGGACATTCTCAGTAGCTTAAATCACTCCAATCCGGTCGTCTATTTGAAAACTCACCGCCGAGAGTACGCAGACCTCAACACGATACTTTTACATAATATGGAATTCAGGCATTCGATATTTTTACAAGATACACAGGAAACTGTCTGCTGTATACATATGCTGATTTCAAAAGAAAACTCACCCCTACCTCTACGAGGACTCGAACTCACGCTCTCTCGAATTGCAGATGAGTGCGCTCCTTCTTCCTTCCTGAAAGGACTTGTCTTTCATATCTCCGCATCGATTTTTCTATAAACTCGGGAACAATTTCCAAAACTCTGCTGATCTCCGATAACTATTTTACTTATGACATGATGTCGCTCTCCACTTGTTAATGCAAGATATACAGAAAATTGGTTGTTGTGAAGATATATATTTTAGAGATGTTAATTTTTTAAGAAGGTTAAACTCATCTCTGCCTCTACCGGGAATCGAACCCGGGTCCCTCGTTTGCCGGATGAGTGCTCACCACTAAGCTATAGAGTAGATAGATTTTCTTTCATTGGAGCGTATATACGCTTTCCTCTGTAGCTTAGTGGTGAGAACTTGTCCGTTAAACGAGGAACCCGGGTTCGACTCCCGGCACAGACATGAGTTTTTTCCTTCCTTTGAAAAATCAACATCTTAAAAAAATGAATAAATAAATATCTTCACAGCATCCAGTTCTTTGTATATCTTGCATTAACTATTTTATTATATGGCTTTTATATTGAACCACAAAAATTACAAGACTTTTTCCTAAATTAAATTTAAGAAAAAAAAACCAAGTGAGTATTGAATTTATCGACAGCCATGTCCAGCTGCAGGCAGAAACTACCAGCACAAGCTCCCAATAAGTTAGACGACTAGAGTGCAGCTTAGCAGAATCAGTGGAAAGTTTTGCATACCTTTATTATTATAAATCGTTGTTGTTTTACAAAATACAGTGATACCTCGGTTAACGAAGATGATTCGTTCCGGAATTCCGTTCGTTAGCCGAAATGGGATTTCTCATAGGTTCCTATGGGAAAATCGTTTAATTCGTTCCAGATATGGCCTAATACGCATATATGGTATATTTTAAATATATAAATTTAAAAATAAGTTTCATAAAGCACGAAGGAGTGCGATAGAAAAGATGAAAAGCTGACCGAAAATGAACACCTTCGAAATTGGAGAAATGAACATTTACAAGATGAGATACTGAGGATCTTTTTTATTTTACACTATGTACATAACCAACATAACCTTTTGTAGAAAACTGGTACTGGCACAACCCAGTCGAGTGCATGGATGTCCCGATGCATTTGTGATTTGGTCAGCTCATCTCTATGTTTCATATTGATGCAGATGGAAAAGATAAGCTCCTCGAATGTGTCCTAACTATTCAGTTTGACGCCAAGAGTCTTGCACTAAAAGAATGCGGGATCTGAAAATATAGGTTTTTTTTACAATGCATTTTCTATTAAATGAATCTATCATTGAAACACATGAAATACTTAACAACTTTCAGAAAAAATGAAGTTGCAGCCCGAAAAATATTCTCAGGTGGGGATGAGTTGATCGGGCTTGAGCGACAGTAATTCTGATGTGGTGATTGGCGCTAAAATTCAGCTCACGATACGTCTGTCTTTCTGTCTTATGTTTGTGTGTGGACATGTTACTGCCAATGCTCGAAATCAGCCAGTAAGTGAATTGGCCAATTTTATTGTAAATTGACCAGGTCAATGTCCGAACTTCGGGGTTTGGCCAGCCAGTTCGCGAAGTGGCTAGTGATCTCTGGCTAAATTCCGAAAAAAATACATAATTCGGGGGGGTCATCGCCATTTCGCGTTTTTTTCGTGATAATTATGTTAGCATTAGATGGCAACCCATCATTCACAGCCATGATGCTGTAATTCTTTTTTTCCCAAAAAAAAAAAAAATTCACACATAATACTGTATGTCCATATTACTATATAAATAATTTTCCTCTCGTCACATTGAGATAATCGACTACAGATGCTATGTATAGCCATGTAGCACAAGTTGGCGATGAAAAAAATGTATTTCATTTCATGGGGCCTACAGAACCGCCTTAAATTAGCACATCGAACATTGGCCAGGAATCTACAATAGCTACACGGATTGGCCGGCCAAAGTTCGAATTATTTCTCCAAATCGGCCTGTGGCCAAAACCCTCCGCCATATTGCAAATTGGCCGTACTTCAGACTTTGGAAGTAACTCATCAATCTCAACGAAAATGATCATCAGCCGGATCCGCTAACCGAGGCAGAAAAATAACGAAAAACAAAACTTCGTTAGCCGAGGTATCACTGTATTAGTTTGCAAATTGCTTTATGCACTTAATTGGATTTTGTAAAGTAGAAAAACTGAATATATATATATACTTCACATCCAGTAATCTAAGATGCATTACGCAAGATAGCACTTGGATTAACCAGTAAATGTTGTAGTCTTAGAAGACATTTTTTTTTCTGTGGCCCCCATGAATAAAAACGTGTGCTTAGGAGCTTAGGCTCCATTGATTGAATTGTGGAAGCGTCTCTTTTGCACTCCCTCCTCCTAATGCTTGCTCCAATTGATTCCCATCCAATGTATCCGCCTACCTCCAGACTATAACAATCAAATTACTGCTGTGAGTCAACATCCAGAAATATCGCGAATTTGTCTCGTATTTGTGCAGGCGATGTTCCTTTGGCAGAGATAAGTACAGTTAAAACACTACGTTCCTCTACAAATACCTTCTGTGATGGTCATGGAAAGAGGAGATCAGGCGTTTCTGCGCACGTATTCATTTATTTAGTCATACGAATAAACACTGAAGTCACATCCTGCACGGAATTTCAATCTTTTCTCGTGCTATCATTTGTCATGAAAATGCACGTAAAGGGATGAATTAAAATCACTTAATTCTGATACCAACCATTTCCATGATGTTACTATTCTTCCACGGCAAAATGCTATCATCTTGATACTAATATCTCTCGTGTGATATTTTATATGGTAACATGTTTTTTTAATGTTGTTCCCAGATGATATTGAGATGAGAATCATTCTATAAAGTGAATTGCGATTCGTTGCATCCCAGATCATTCATTAACTTATTATCCACCGACATAAACAGTCTTTTTTGTGGAGATTAACGGCAGGTAATCAGCTTATGAGTAGTTTGTGTAAAAATTGTTTTTTTCGTGGCTGCAGTGAGCTCACAAACGAGCTGTCTGGTTGAAATTATCCATTTGCGCAATTGTGAGCAGAAATAAGTATTTTTGAGTACTTGTCATCCTCGGATGACTTTCTGATGGTTGTTTATGGAGGCTTTCGATAGCTTGGTAGCTTTTCCACAGCTATGAAATTGTACAGTGGAATATGTAACATCTACTTGTGCCATATTAAGGCTTTACAGTCGACGCTGTACTTGACGACCCCATTTTTCCCATCGGAAACGGACGCTATATTGGGACAGTCTTTATATCGAAAGTAAAACATATATGATAGTCTTTCTGTGAGAACATTTGGGACTTCTCCTACCGGTGTTTGCGATGGAATGGTTGCTATAACGTGGGGTCGTTATAACGAGCGTCGACTGTATATGCTTTCATATTGGGTTTCTGTAATTAGGTCATATTTGGCATTCATATTTTTTTATGGCCATCTTTTTTTTCCAGCAACTTCGCTGGGAAATTTGCCTAATGTGGCCTTTGTGTTTGTATTTTGACGTCTGTTGAGAATCGGCCATTTAACCAAAACCAGCTGTGTTTTCAAAAAGAAGGGTTGGAGTAACGTGAGTACAAAATCGATTTCAATCTCTTTCTTTCAGAGTGTTAAATGGAGATCAGTTTCTGTCGATAGCGAAAAAGAAATGCAACCTAATGGATCGAATTTGTTTTCTCTAATAGGGTTGCGAATGAATGGAATAACTTACCTCCCTGGGTTGGGAAGTCTAACACAACTGGCGCGTTAAAAAAGAAATACAATAAACAATTAAACAAATTGGGATAAATCGAGAAGCTATCCATATTTAAATGAGACAACCATAATTTTTTATGGGCAGTATATTTATATTTTATCATAATTATTGTTCTTTTATTGATGTTATTGGGTTGCTGTATTGCTGTATTTTTGATATAGTCATTTAGATATGTATTCGACATCCATATTTTTTATGGATATCTTTTTCAGCCAATTCGTTGGGAATTTTGTCTGTTGTATCCTGTGTATTTGTATTTGAATTTCAAATCTATTTCACTCGAAATGTTTCTTTCAGTTTCGCTTTTTGAACAACACACGTCTCACTGTTATCAAATAGATATGTTTTCAAAATATGCGCAGAATATACATATCCCACCAAATTCCATGTAGCTGACACGCGTACTATTGAAGAAAAACTACATTTTCTGTATAAACATTTTTATGTGTCAATTCTACTTGAGACACGTGAAAAGTATCGTTCTTGAAACGTAGAACAACTGTATGTTATGAAAGAAATAACACAGTCTATGAAAAAATGAAATTTGAAATCGATCTGATGCAATTTTTTTTTGTTTATTTTTTTATAACGGCTTTTGCGTGTAGCGCATTGACATTGCCCTGACTCAACTCAACTATACAGCACAGAGTAAATAATATACAGGCCAGGCAAAAAGTCATGGACAAGATTTGAAAATTGATTTAAAAAAAAAACCAACCAATTGGCATACAAAAATTCGGTTTGCATCGAAATACTTATATTAAGTTCTTAAATTTCCTTGATGAATTAAAAAAAATATCTGAAATTTTCACTCACAGATGACGCTGTCCCACGAAACACTCAACATAACACCTAAAATTCTACACAAATAGCGTATAATTAATGCTTATTGTGATTTGTGTTTTACTAAAATATACAGCATTTCACTTTAGGCACCCTTTTATCCGTGTAGATCATAGGCGGATATTGACTTGGAAGACTAGGGGGGGAGGGAAACAAGGCCATTATTGCTGGGGGGGGGCACGATGATGATGATGGCAGCTCATATATACATATATACATTAGATCAGTCGACTCCACCTTTGACGCCCCCTCCCGTGCTCCCCTCCTATCTCCACCCATGGTGTAGATGTAGCCAGAGCTACTTGTACATTAATGTCCAAAGATTTTACCATAAATATGTTTAGTGTCGATATTTGCGTGGGTCATAGTTTCTCAAACTTTTTTTGTTCCTCACCTCCCTACCACCAGAATTTTTTTCTCCTTTTATCATCCCTCACCCGCTTTTCTGAGCAATACGCTATATCATACATGCTCAACCCACGACCCGCAGGTCAAATGTGGCCCTCGGAAAGATTTGATGTGGCTGGTGGCCTCAAACTTATGTTGTTTTTAAGACCTAATTCATAATTCAAAAAAGTAGTTATTTTGTTAAAAAATTGGTATATTAAGGCACAAAAATTTGTAAGAAATTATAAAAATCCTGAAACATTTTATACATTCGATAGTCACCCACCAGCGCAACCAATTACCAAATTACTGAAGTGGCCAATGAAAGATTACCAGATGATTTTAAGTGACCCGTGGCACACTTTTAGAACACTTGTGTGGTCCGTGGCACATTTCCAAATCAAATAAGCTGCAAGAGGCATATTTCCAGATCACTTGAGTGACCTGCAGCATATTTTCATATCACATTAATTTTCACACATTTTCAAACCAATGAATTGGCTCACACACTTGAAAAGGTTTGAGCACTCTCGCCCTGAATTGTATCCGTAACTATTATCCACCCGCAGAAGGCGATTTTGCTCACTCTAAGAAACCCTGATGTAGATATACTGAATTTAGTGATTTCCTGTGACGATTGGTGTAGACAGTCATAGAGGTACGAGGGGAGAGACAATCCAGGCGATCAGAAATTGGAAACATTTTTGAATAATTTTGTAAAAAATATCAAGTTATTAAAGCACATTTGTATGTGCCATTTTAATCAATTTCTGTTGATTTGAAATGCTCTTTGAAGGTTTAAAGGTCAGTAATTCAAAGTTTCACTGGAAGAGGTTTTGTGCTCTCTGAAATCTTGTGTGCCCTCACCTCCTCAAAAAAGTCTTGCTTACCCCTCTGGATGTACAGTTATGAGCGTGAATTGTGTATTATGCTCAAGTTTTGGACATTGAATGCAGAAAAAAGTGATCATATTGAATTGTGATAGTTTCCATGTAACGCTAATCGTATTAAAAATTAATTAGCGGTGTTTGTGTCACATTTTATATGTTATGTCGAGTTTTTCGTGATGCCGTGCTTACCTGTTAGTGAAATTTTAAAATTTTTTACCAGCAATAAAAAAAAACCAAAAAAAAATTGACGCTTTCATAAATATTTTGGTGCAAACAGCACTTCATTACGTAGATTGGCTAATTTTTTTTTAAAGTTAATATTTTAAATGTGTCCACGACTCTTTCCGCCTACTCTGTATATTTTAATCTATCTTATTTCATGTTTTTGCATTCTTACGCATCTTTTCTTTTCGGAACCATTTTTTTTTCGTGATATCATATTAACTTTATTTGATGCGATACATTTTTCAATAGGATTCACTGTTAACATTAAAAATTAATATTTCACTGGGGACTGTATAAAAAATACATTTTTGGTAAGGTTTCTTTTATGTGTTCGACATTCGCTTTCATAAATATATCACATTTCTTAGTATGAGTTTACATATTTTTATCGCAAAAAAGGAAGAAGACTGTGACGGAATCTCTTCGTTGCAAGATCTTTCCGATAAAGTCGCGTGTGAAAAGCCAACCAGAGCTCTTGAAGGGATTTAGCGTTCTTTTGAATAATTAAGAGCAAACACACTATTCAATAATTCGAGAAAAGGTCAGAAGCCGTCGTTCCTTAATTCATTAGACTGAGTCCGTGAAATAATTAATCATTCTCAAACGAGTCCGTCTGTACAAGCAGGAGTCGAAAGTGTTGCGTTTGTGGTTTGGGAAACACAGGAGGACAAATGCCGACTGATTTATTATCTGCGGTAAAATATATGATGGCACGCGATGTTATTGATGGATTTTCAAACAGAAAAATTCCCACAAAAAACGAGAAATGATGAAGTGTGTGAGTGAAAAAATTCAATGTTTACAACGTGTTCGCAGTACTTCTAATTTAGATATTTGGAAAAAAAAAGTATTTAGAAAATATTTAAACGTTACTCTCAATTTCACTTTTATCACAGTCAATATTGAAATATGTGAAATAATATTCCAAGAAAAAAGAAGGAAATTTTATAAATTTTTTTGAACTTATTTTTAATGATTTAATGTCAAAATATTTTCAAAAAACATAAAATTTTTCTTTTAAATTCAGAAAATATAGAAAAATAATCAATTAAACACAACAAATCGGCAACGCATTTTATCAAATAGATATTGGCGTCTATAGAGAATGGAAAAAAGTTTCCTTACTCATATATACTTTATCAAGAAAATGGTGATATACAACACGTAGAAAAAGCGTCTACAATTTAGGAAATGATAAGTGCATTCGCTTTATGTAGCCAACTTAAACTTTTTGTAAAATTAATTAGGCAAAAAAAACCATGAAAAACTGAACTGTATAAAAGACAAAGGAAGGAGAATGAAAAAGCAGTAACAAACAAACAAAAAAGAAATACGTAAATAAAATAATATGCATTCACTCTGCAACCCCAAAATTCAGTTGGTGTATAAGAATAGTTTTATCTTTTGGATTAATTAGAGTATTATAATCCAAAATATATCACACGTTTCATAAAAAATTAGTCAATTTATGGTTAGAGTTATAAAATTAGTTGGGGTTTCATAAGAACACAGAGAGAATGTCTCCATTGTCCAGAATTTCGAGTTTTCAAATTTCAATAAGAAATTCAAATTCACAGAAATAGATTAAAACAGCATTTAAACAATTTTTTTCAATATTTCAACATATTTTTCAATTTTTTATTTAAAATTGCATTTTACAAGATGCTTAGATGAGTATGGCGGAAGAAAACTTTGGGAAACACTGCTCTGGGATAAACGGTTCACAAATAAAATGCACCGAGGAAAATTAAGTAATCACTCAGCATACCAAGACGTTAATTTTAGAAAATTCTAGATAAGACAACATATACCATAGTATATTCAAGATTTTAAAAACCTTCATATACACAACCTGTTTTCTGGTACTCATAAGAAAAGTTTAAAAAAAAAAATGGTGATTCCATTTGGTGCAGTGCCGTATGAGATATTTCTAACGAACTAGAAAAAAAAATTCCGAAATTTTTTTTTATCTATAGAAAATTGGAGAACAGTATGGGGGAAAGAAAAGAAAACACAATTCGCTCAACTGCTCGGTGAACATTAGTAAAACTTGACTGCGCTTCATTTTTTCTTTGGAGTAAATTACCATATTCCTCATCCACAAACAACAAGTTCCGTGAATGTATGTGTGCGTGGGGTGGTTTTATTTCATTATTTTTTCTTCCTATCCTCATTCAAAAAAGAATATATACATACTACACTCATATATATTTTAACATTTTTTTCCCCTACTTGACAAGAAATCGAGCCATAAAATAACACGAAACAGAGAGAACGGGAGGAAAAGAAAATCGAAAGCGCTTTTTTTCTTCTCTATTTTCTTTTTTCATTCAGTTTACGGAAACCGTGCATCTGCTAAATTTCTTCGGATCAAGGGGAAAAAAAATGCTGAAGTAGGACGTTAAAATGGGAGAAAAAATGCATTTGAAGTGGTAAAAAGCAATCAAGAAGATGAAACTATAGTTTGGGAAGAAAGCGATATCGCGGGAGTAAAAAACAAAACAAATATATGATATTCACAAAAGCAAAAATTACGCTGAACGAAAAAAATGGTGGATTTCTTATCAATTGTACCTATCTTCAAATTACTAAAGTTCTTTCTTTTTTTTTTGGGTATTTTTTCAACGATTTTTTTTTTTTGCTAGTAATTTTTCCCCCACACAAATGTATTGCCCATTAAAATTTGATAATGTTATCTCGTAATCATTAAAAAGCGCGTGATAACTGACCTTTCATGTGAACGCTGCAAAAGAAATTCACGAAACATTTCAGTTATCATGATGAAAAATGGAAGGATGATTCATCGAATTTATTGCTTCTTTTACATGTGAAAAGGTACGTGGGATGTTGCGATGCTCACTCAGTGACATCGTACGGAATCTCGAGAGAGTTCGAGATTCCGTTTGAGAACGAACGGCTTCGGTGGAAATATGCAAATGAGACTGTTATAAGAACTTGTGCTCCTAATCCACGACCAGTTCACCGTTGTAAACCGTGTATGTGGACCTGCTGCACTCTGCCGTTGAGGGATTTGCGACTCGACTGCAATGTGTCATCCCCTGTGGGGATAACACACAACTCAATTTTTTAGGAAAAGTGACTTGTGACATTTTGCCCCATCTGACTTTTAAATTTTCACACGAATTTTTTGAGAACTTCGGTAATTATAACGGAGAGTATTTGTTCAGACGGCGATGGACGACAAAGGTTTTACTACTTTTAGTGTTTCTATCACATGCGCGTTTATACGTAGAATTTCGATTTATTGTTTCACGTTCATTTTTTATGAGCGGTGATAATATTTACCATTTAAAATCGTTATAAAGGGTGTTTCAAAAAAAAAAAAGAAATCAGGGCACAAATCTTCAAGAAGCGGAAAACCCCACTGAGACAATAATTTTTTACCATGAACCATTGGTTGGAAATGAAACATAAATATTCTTAAAATCGTAATAATCACAACTATGAAACAAATGATTGATGCACCCGTTTGGGATCTTTACGTTTGATTTTTTACCATGCATCCCTAAAAAAATGATTATCCGGATGTGGTTTATAAAATCTTGAAATTTGACTCGACACATCTTTTTCAAAACGCCTTGTATGTAAGAGTGTATTCATATATATTATACGTATACAATATATTAAATGGATATTAATGTAGCTATACATTATGATTATAAAAGTATATATACAAGAGTATGTAGACATTCAGTAACAAAACATTATGGGGTTTTTTAATCGAAAAACAACTTAAATAAATCATTCTAACTTATTAATTTATGCAATTCACTTGGATACTCGGTGATGTAAGAATACACACGTATATATTTATTTATTTAAACGTATATAATTTGAAATTCAGTCTCGAGATCATTTCCTTAATTGAGTTTCTCTTTCCGTATTTGAAATTTCGAAAAAAAAGTAAAAATTAAAGTGCTTAAAATTTTTTATTTAAAACATTAAAAAAACGCATCAATTAATTATAAATTTATCACGTAAGTGCTTGAATTTTTAAGCAACTCTGAAAAGGATTGAAATGAAATCATGTTCATCTTCAGTTAATGATCATCTAAAAATAAAACATGTAATGGATTTTATATATCCATTTTTTTTTCTCAAATGAAAACTTATAAAGTTAAAAGCTATTTATCTTTTATTTCTACATTTCGGTATTTTTCATGAAAAAAAAATGAAAACTTTTTTTTGTGCTTTGACATTTTTAGGAGAAAAGAAACAAAAAAAAAATCAGCGATTTTTTAGAATCTATTCTGAGAGAGTATTCCACGGATTCTCCTTCGCAACAACTGAACCAATAAAACGTACTTCGCCATTTTGACTGGTTTCTTTCTATTTTCCGTGAAAAATTCTAACTAAATTCGATCAAACAAGAAAAAATTTATCCGAAGAGTATTTCGTTGATTTTTTTGCGGCTCTTATATATCGTGTTCATTCTTATCTTCACGCTCTTGAAATCCCCCAATTCCCATATCTTTCGTGAAAAATGTCAGATATTCAGAAAAAATAACAAAAATAACAAACGCATGTCAAGAATACTGGAGCATTTCTTGTTTTTATATAGTCGTTTCTCAGAGTATTTCTATTCTATTCAAAACCATAGACATTTAGTGTTTTACTGTCGAATTTTTTTTCCCCACTTGAACATAATGAAGTATTTATTTCTAGGAAGTTTGAGATTCCAACTTGTTCACGTGAAATATTTGAAATTTAAAATACAGTTCATACCGCTTAATGTAATAACATCTGTACTCGGGGTTTGCATAACAATAGCCGAATCATAACTCAACATTCGAAAAAAATCTCGTTTGTACCATACATCCCGTTTGTTTTGTCAAGTGGTACGTATGGTAAATGGAAATTAGTAATACTGGAAAACTCTGTTTTTTTCTTTCGTGCACGATTGGCTTCAAAATCTTCATATGTCTCGTTCTTTTTCATTCTATAAAAAAATGTCGTTGGTCATACATTTGCCTTCACTATAGTAAGGTCATTTCAAAAGCAACTCCACGTGCACATGAATCACAACAGATACAACGGACTAATTAGGATGTTAAGTATAGAAATTTTTGTGAATAAAATGGGGAGGAGAGAACAACTTCTAGTCTCCTACATGGTCTTGTAGGCTAATAACGATGACTTACTAGGGAGGAAAATGAATTTGATTAAAACTTAGCTTCAGAACGCGGAAAAAAAAATCAGATGAAGAAAAAATGATAACATTATCTGTGATTTTAATAAGTGGTATCGGCTGTATCTAGATATATCAGTATTGTTTTTTGTTTATGTCAATACACTATACGAAACCATTTACTAGTAATCCATCATCGAACTGAAGGAGAATTAAGAGAACACGTAGTGTGAGGGTGAAAAAGAAATCTACTGTATACTCTTTTTAGTACTTATATGCAGTCAACGCTCGATATAACGACCCTTTTTGTCCCGCGAAAAAAGGACGTTATATTGGGACGGTCGTTATATCGGAAGTAAACATATATGATATTCGTTGTATAAAAATATTTGGGACATCCTACCGGTCATTGTAATGGAATAGTAGGATCATAATAACGAGCGTCGATTGTATAATTCTTTTTCTCCCTTTTCAATTTACCTTTTTCTTCCCCTTTTTTCTATTTGTTTTTCCTTCCTTTTCTCATACTTTTTCTTTCCCATTCTTCTTCTTATTTTTTACGTGTGGTTAGGTTAGAACAAGGTTACCATATTTATCGCCAATTCATCAAATAGAGATCATTCAAATTTGGTGTCAAAAGATTGTACGTGGAAGGGTTTAAGGGGTGGTGCCAACTAACGAGGTTGTACGGGGTGCCTACTACTGGAGTTTCCACTGTAAGTTTATCCACCTATATCATGTATGTGCTACCATGCAGATCTCTTCTCAGCCGTCAGCAAAATCCCGTATACTCTTGAGATATCAGCTTTATAGCAAAAGTACCATATGTAGGTTGGACTGCGAAATAATCTGCCTAACGAAAATGGGTGATAGACGAGTGGTGGTGATAAACGTGTCCAAATGGAACATAAAGTACCAGAGGATCCCTGTCCTATCTGAAAAAAAAACCCCACAAATTTGTACAGTTTCTAAACCAAACTGTACAAATTTGTGTGACCTACACGCAAACTATACGTCTCGAAAGAGCAGAAAAAAATACTATAAGGTGCCACCATTTCCATCAGGATGTCTGGACTTAATGGCGAGCTTCAACCGCTGAAAGATTGGCAAAGTGAAAATCCAAATTGTCGCCAAAATCTACTGAAATGTCTACTCCGACACTGATTTCCGTGATGTGTTTCAAATAAAAAAAAAGGTAACTTTCTCCTGAACTGGAACACCTATATGGTTTATTGTAAGCTCATTCGGAAGCTGGTGCAATGGACAAGTTTGGTGGGAAATTTTTGCCGATTATAGCTAGAAGGGTGTTTAGGGAATTGACGATTAAAAATTTTGGCATCAATTTTTTTTTTTTGGAACTTTTCCAATCTTTTATTGCTTGTTGTAGCTCGCCTTTAAATCCATATATTTTTATAAAAATGGTGACACCTAGTATTTTTTCTGCTCTTTCCGAATATGTGCTTAGTTTGCGTGTAGGTCTCTCAGAAATTTCACAAATCCTTTTTTTTTAGCCTCTAAACACCTAAAAATTAAAAAAAATGAAATATATGTATAAAATAATTAAAATATGGAAAGAAAATGAGGAATTTGTGGTAAATATAAACCTTAACAACGTATATGAAGGTAATGATATTTGTATTAAATACAAACGATTCCATGATATTATTACGTTGAATAAAAACCTATGGGAAACAAAAAAACCGATAAAACGAAAAAATGATAAAAATTGGATCAACAAACATTTAATAAATAAAATAAATATCAAAGAAAAACTCTACAAAAAATACCCCATGTTAAGTATTATGAAGATACATATAAAAATTTTGAAAAAGCTCTGAAACAAGAGATCAAGGTAGTGAAAAACGAATACTACAGGAAAAAGTTTTTAAATTGTAACAATGATATTCGTAAACAATGGCAATTTATAAACCAAACTATAACGAATAAAAATAGGAAAATTTCCCTGCCAAATACAACAAACCGCAAGCAATTGGCTGAAAACTTTAATGCAGATTTTATAAATCGGAACTTAGATAGTGAGGATTTTAATATAAGTGCTTCTCGAAACTGTGATAGCAATGCATCGATATCTTCAATGATGATATCTGGCACTGGAAACAATGATTTACACAAGATAATAGCTGAACTAAATGAACATAAAGCGACAAGATATGATGGTATAACAGTAAAAATGATCAAAATCATAGCCATATATCATAATGACTTGTTACTAATAAATACTTCACTAATAAAAGGAATTTTCTATCCCGAACTCAAAGTTCCTATCGTGTACCCAATTTTTAAAAATGGTGATAAAAACTTTTTAGCAAATTATAGACCTATTTCAGCACCTCTGGTTTTTTCAAAAATAGTTGAGAAAAGTATGAAAACAAAATTGATTAGTTACTTGAAACGTGTAAACTTCTTTGCTGAGAATGGATACTGTTTTCAAACAGGAAAAAGCACTGAAATGGCAATCGCAAAATTGAATGAATACCTAAACCAAAGCTTCAAGATCAATAGTTATTCAATAGCAGTTTTTATTGACTTAAAAAGAGCTTTTGATAATGTAGATCCATCTCTGTTATTACATAAGATGAAGAATGCCGGAATTCGTGGTGAACTATTGCGGTGGTTCGAGATGTACTGTTATGGACGAATACAGGCAGTCCATATAGAAAATGAAAAAAGTGATTACCTTGAAATAAAAAAAAGGAATACCCCAGGGAACAGTATTTGGCCACACACTTTTTCTGATATATATAAATGAATTATGCCTTCTAAAATTGCATGGTAGAATAGTGTTTTTCGCGGATGACACCGTATTATATGTTGAAGGTAAAAATATTTCTCATTTGATAACTGAAGTTGAAGATGACCATAGACAGACTAACACATGGGTAACAAAAAATAAATTATTTCCAAACGTAGAAAAAACAAAATGCATCTGTCTAAAAATTAGAGATATTAAACCAGAAACTCCAATATCGCTAAGATTGCACGTTTGTAAATACCCCTCCCAAATCTGTTCTTGCAGTCACATAGAAAGAGTAAGAAAATATAGTTATTTAGGTGTAGTTATACAAGACGACCTAAAATGGAATAGCCATTCTAACAATGTCTGTAATACGATAAGAAAACAAATTGCAGCTTTATATAGATTAAGAAACATTGTAAGTCTGGAACTCCTTAAAACAATTTTCTATGCTTGGATCCAATCAAGAGTAACTTATGCTATTACAGTGTGGGGAGGTGCCTATCACGATAATATTAAGAACTTAAATAGCATCTATAATCGCATAAAACGTAAGGTAATGTCATTTAATAATCCAGATCTACTGAGATGATAATTTTTGTGACTAAAAACCATGATTTATTTCTTAAAACTAATAACGATAGAACCTCAAATAGATACAACTTCTTGTATTTAACTCCAAAAACAAATAAATACCTTGTTCAAAAAAGTATAAATTACCTAGGACCAACTATTTGTAACAAATTCGGAAAAAAATTAATCAGACCTTAGAATAAATAAACATCTCAAGAAAGAAATTTTCACATTCTCAAACTCTATAACGAATTTTGAAAGGTTTATTGAAAATATCTATAATAAAAAAATAAATAAATAAATGAATAAAATGAAATAAATATAAATCGAGCGTGCCGTTTATTTATATAGTATTTATTAAGCTCTAGGTGGACCAAATGGGTCCCTAAGAGCTGCATAGTGTATGTTTTGTCTTTTGTTCTGTTGTCTTTATTTTATTTTGTATTCATGTATTTATGTGTGATGTTTTGAATTATTAAAAGAAAAAAAAAACCTTTGTATCTGCTTATATGCTTTATACATGCATCTTAACCAATATCTGACAAATTAAACGGTCATCTACATGAAGACAATGATTTAATATGAATGAGCAGCATCAATATTGCTTAAAAAAAACATCCTATAAATACGGGGTTCTCAAACTTTTACAACCCGCGGCGTCTCTGTCAAAGTTTGGAAGCGCACGGTTTGGGAACCCCTGCTGCAAGTAATGAAAAATGTTGATGTTTTCGTTTTACTTGAGTTTTATAATATAAAACTGTATTATTAAATTTTATTTCAAGAAATATTTTTGTTGCTTTTTTTAAAAAGAATAGGAACCAGCAAAATTCTGTAAATCCAAAAAACAATCGTTGAATAACGCAACAACTATACTTTTCCATCGAAATGTTAAATTTCAAGCAGTCAGCTGGAAAAATTATTTCACTTTATATAAAAAATCTGCACTTTACGCGTTTTGCAACTCTGGCCGACTCAGATATTCTTATGAAAACAAACAATTTGATTTGGAAAAGCCTGTATAATCATCAAGAAATTCTGAAGGTTCATTTTTTAACGAAATAAATTCACGGATTATACTCAGGTAAATACGGTAATCATTCATGCTAAGATGAGCACAGTACAGAAATGGAAATATATTATGCAAAATTGTGGTTTTTTTTCCTTCATAACAGTGAATCAATCTTTTCCTTCAAACTTTTCGTTTTAAAGTAGACTCTATTGACCTTGATTTTGACATAAAATTTTGTCTGACCACTTAACTCAGTTATGAATAGGGTGTATAATGTGTGGGAATTTCATGATACGACTTGGATAACATGCGATTTCTCAGAAAAAAACAACATATTGTTTTTTTTATATTTATTCTCAATAAATAATAATTCACACGAGCCCAATTTTAGGGTGGATTGTGGGGGGGGGGATTCTTTTCTCAGGAAATGAGGCGTAATATATGAGATATTCATCAGTTAGGCGTAGGCCGTTATTTATTTATTCACACACAGTTGGGAATACACAAAATAATTTTGTTTTTTCGTTAGTTTCGTTTCCATTATAAAACACGTCTCTTAAATGATCAAAACATGGAAAGTATCACGCGAAATCAAATACGAATTAAACGCCCACGTGCCTTGTAACGCTGTAAGATTCTATCCTCGATAAGCTGTTTGCTTTCGACATATTTGGCAATATATTTCTTTCTTTATGTAAATTTCTCTGTAATTGAGAGTTACGGGTAAGGTTCATTTAAGCCGATAATTGTATTTTAGTCTCTTTTTTGTAATTTACATTACAATTTTTTTTTCTTGTGTATATTTGCTTAAAACATGCAGAAAAAAAAATTCACGACGTCTTAAGTAGAATTTGATTCGTCTTATTTACTTTGATAAATATTTAAACAAAGTTTAGTGTCTACATTCGATACATTAATAAACAAACAGAAATTAGTTATAATTTTTCATGATATATTGTAAATTATTGATTATAATTCGGTATTATAAAATTTAAAGAAATTGAGCATTATCGAACAGTTGTAATTAAAAAATGGTAGTGTAGAAGTAAAATTACAAGTTACTGTTCAAAATTATATGATAATTTGAAGGCATTATTAAATTTTTTTTAATCGTAATTTTTTTTACCTTTTCCGTTAAATAAGGGAAAAAGCTTACCGCCTGACAATCGGGTGGTTAGGGACTCTGGCGGTGCAGGTCTGGGTTCGGAACCCTGCTCGGGTATGGATTAACTAACAATAACAAATTCCATGCAGGGATCGTAAAGATCTCTTAGAAATACGTGATGATTCATTATTATCATAGATACCTTATATGTTTTCCAATCCATATTACTATTAACCCTTGCAATGACAATGGCGAAACATCCGGTCTCGTTAAAACCTTTTTATTTCAGCAATGCCGAGCCCAGCAAGCTCTGTACAGAGGGCTTTGTTCGCAAACATGTTTCCGATCCCCCAACTTGTAAGGTCAACTGCAAGTAGTCGGAATCAACTTTCGTTAAAAGTTTGATAACAGAAGGAGAGAGACAGTGGGTTTTTTTTTTTCATCACAGTGTTTTGTTCGGTGTAGTATAAGAATAAGTGCACAGTATAAACAATACAAAAAAGATAGAATATTTCTCTTCCATAAAAAAGGATAATTTAGAGATAATTTACTGTTATTAATTTTTTTGTGTTAGGGTTTTATCCGCCATGACCCATATCATATTTTGAATAACCAACTTATATTTCTTATGGGTACGGACCGGTTTGTTGTTGTTGTGTTGGGAGAAAAGCACTTATCACCTGCGCAATGTAGGAAAAAAATATTCTTGAAAATGTACGGCATTTTTTTGCATAGGATTTAGTGATTTCCACTGTGGCAGATCTGGGAAATTTAAAAAAAACGTCTGAACGAGGTAAATATATTTTTGTAGATAATGGTGATATTCGTTGCAAAGAGTGTTCTGTAAGCCCTAATTTGGCCTTCATCTCATCAACTGTTCGTCGTAGAGGTAAGGTTTTAGTTTAAAAAATGCTCAAAATGTGTTTAGAAATCACCCCGTAGCAAATTTGGCAGTGAAAATATAGTGTTTTTCATAAAATAAAAAAAGTCTGAATTTTTATATGGCCTCCATGTCCTCTAACTTCCAATTAGAAAGTTGGTACCTGTCTCTTCTGAAGCGAACAAAAAAAAATCATGTTTCTGCCTGCAATATCCACTGAGATATTTGAAATAAAATGACAGAGAAAAAAGTGAGGAACAACAACATAATGAGATTGTCCTTTAGTTCATGCTGTTCCTTCCCACCTATTCTCTGGTTTTAAACACAGATATCTCAACGCAGTTGAAAACATGAGATTTTTCCTCTTGGGATCAGAAAGGACAAGGCAATAACTTTCTTATTGGAAGATGGAGGACAGAAAGAGAACGTATAAAAATTATATACTTTTTTGTTTTATGACATTGATTTTTCACTCAAAGTTGGTAGAAAATGATTTTCTTAAACATAATTTGCGCATTTCTTAACCTCGAGCCATATCTCCATGATGAACGGGTGATGACATAAAGGCCGAATTAGAATTTACAGGACACCCTGTGTACAGTTGGGTAGAGCGACCAGCTTTAAATTTAATGAATCCCGGGATTTTATTTATTCCCGCCAAGTTCAGCTGTTATAGATATAATAGCTTAGAAAAATATTATTTAGGGAGAGAGAGAGAGAGAGAGAGAGAGCAGTTCAGATCACTACCGGAACATTAACTTAAAACAAGCTAACAAAAATCTCACTTTTCGTTTAATTTGCATACATATTTTGAGGTTACAGTGTGTTCATTTCAAATATCATATTAATGTTAGATAATTCATGCTGCTATAATTTCTGTTGTGGATTAAACTTTTTCCTGCGAATCATTGGAGGAATTTTCACCCACAAATTATAAAAACTTTGCACGCTTGGAATATACGCAGGGAATTTCAGTAGGTATGATGAACAAAATGCTCCCATTGGGATGTAATATAAAAACTATAAACTATTAATTTCGTATTTTTCCTGATAAATATTTTATGGAGGTTCCGTTGTTACAGCTGAGTTTCTAAAAATCAACTGTAGAATTATCATTTGCTTCAGTCACACTGCTGTGAAACACATAGTATATACCCTACATATATATATAGAAATCTAACTTTTTATAAAAACTACTCTACATATACAGGATGAACAGGACCTGTTCTGCCAAACGAAAGGGGATGATAGTCGAGCCCAAGTGGAACATGGAACAACCCTATCTTGAATCGTTTTCGAGTTATGGGGATAATCGATTATTGAAAAAAAAAATGCATCGTCTAAAAAAACCCAAATTTGTGTAGTTTCTGAGAGACCTTCACGCAAACTAAGCATATATTTGGACAGAGAAGAAAAAAAACTAAAATGGAGCGAAAAACTGTCACTATTCCCATTAGAATATCTGGATTTGATGGAGAGCTGAAAGATTGGCAAAGCTAAAAATTGAATTGTCGAAAAAGGATTTAATTGCCAATTCTCTGCAAACACTCTTCTAGCTACAATTGATAAAATTTGCCAAAAACTTTTCCATTCCACCAACTGCCGAAAGAGTTTACATTAAACCAAATTGGTCATCTAGTTTAAGAGAAATTTAGTCTTATGTTTGCAATACCTAACTGAAATCTGCCTTTGTCTAAGTATATTTTCGACGAAAATTCGTAATTGGCGGTTAAAAATGTTCGCAACAATTTGATTTTGCAGAAAAAAAATCCTATAAGGTAAATCTATCTACAGGATATCCGTATCAAAAAACTAGCTACGAGCACTGAGATTTTGTGAAGTGAAAAATAAAATTGTCGCCCAAACCTACTAAAATTACTTCGAAGAATGCAAATTTCACTCATGTATTAGAAACAAACGACAAATTTTCTCCTGAACCGGAACATCGATGTGGTTTAGTTTGGATTGTTTTGAAGCATGATGGAATGGACAAGTTTTTGTTAAATTTTATCGATTATAGGTAGAAGGGTGTCGGTGGAATTCACGATTAAACATTTTTGGTGACAATTCGATTTTGACCTTCGACAATCTTTCAGCGCTTTTAGCTTGCCATGAAATCGAAATGTTTCGATGAAATTGATGTCACCTTATAGAAGTTTCTCCTGCTTTTTCTGAATGTGTGCTTTGAGTTTGCATGTAGGTACTGAATTTCAAAAATTTCCCGATTCCAGGTTTATCAGGATTGGCGTACAATAACAGTTTTGAATAACATAACTCAAAAACGGTTCGAGATAGGACAGGGTTGGTAGAGTGATTCATGTTGCACTCAGGCTCAACTATCTTCCCCCTTTTTGTTTGGTAGAACAGGTCACGTTTACCCAGTATATAATTAAACCGTCAAAAAATGTCACATAGGGTACTCTATTTCATCTCAAATGTTTATGTTTACAGTATATATATTCATCAAGAGCAGAATCCATAATATTAAAATATGAAGTTCTTATCATTTTCAATTTTATAATATACTAGCTATAATGCCCGGCGCTGCCCGGGTTTTCTTCAATGAGGCTGTTTGGATCACGTGATATTTCCCTCTTTCTTTGAGGGACATGCAAACCGTGTCTAAGTTAACCAATATGGCGACTTCCTGCGCGACTTCATGAAGTAAACAAATCTAGATTTAAAGAATTATAGAAACGAATATATATATATTTTTCTTTTTTAAGAGGTGCTAGGTATTTCGATCACCTCCCCCCCCCGAACTTTGAGTTATCCATCTGCCTGTTTCAGCTTTCAAAAATGCTTAATTGAAGCTGTGAAATTTCTTCGATGTACTTTACGGGCCCATAATTAATTTTAAAACATCCTAAACTATGAATTTATGCAGTTGAATATCAAAGACAATACGGAGACATTAATTTTCATGCTTGAGAAGATATAAATAAAAAGTTGAAATCAATGTTATTGCATGAATGTCCAACTCAAAAGTAGGTCCAGCTAATTACTTAATATTCAATCTCCCGGGCTTCGTATATCTCTAATCGAATTCAATATTTCAGAAATCTAGAATTTAATACAATTTTTAAAATTATTGATATGACAGAAAACTCCACAAAGTTTCAGCATTTCTACAGTGAAATCGGCAATTTTAACACTGATTTCTATGAGGATCACCCTTTTCTTGACCCTCAAAGCGATGCTGATGATGATTATGATGTCTATTCAAAAAGCCTCGTTACTGGCAGGATTGAAAATATATCAAACCATTATAAAGGCATAAACTATTATACATATGCATATACTAACAGAATTAAAGAAGTGACAAACCGTTCTAAAGGCATACGCACGTCTGAAACGCATTGCTAGGGAACCACGGTAACCAAAGTAAACGTTCGGGAACTGATGGTGGAGGCCCAAAAACCATTATTGCCCGGCAGTTTTTTGCCCGTTTGGGGCATTTGCCCTGCTCTGACGAAATTTTAAAGTAGCCTATCGTTCAAGTCGGGTCCCATTTGGTCTATATGCAAAATTTGACGACGATCGATCTAAAATTGTAGATTTGTATAGAGAATATACACACAGACAGACAGAAAATCAATTTTATATATATAGATATAATGATGAGAGTGAAAGAAATATTCAGTTTCTAATGCTACCGAAAAGTCATTAAAAAAGAAGGCACTAGAACAATGGTAATCCAAGTTTTAAAAAATATATATACATATAAACTAAATTTTTTTGGAGAGCAAAATCGATCACACAGATAAACCAATTAGACGGATGAATTATGAATCAAAATGGAGGAAAATAATCGGGAAGCGGAAAAATGATTTCACATTGTGTAAATGAAACGCTGGAAGCGTTTTCGAAAGTTTATCGATTTCTGTAGAAGAAAATAACTTCAAAAGGGAAAAAAGAAAATAAATCATTAATGACGCAACTCGAGATATTTTCGGAATACTTATGATCATGTAATTTTTTAAACGGATTCCATGAACTATTCAAAAGTAAATTCATTCCAACCAAAATATTTCTTAATTAAAGAAATTGTTATTGTGAAGTACGCGAATGATAATTATAAAAATGAAGCTTTTTTATTATATAATTTTTTTGAGGAATGATTTTGGGGAATGTTTTGAAGAAATTCAATTATACGTAATAATTTTGGGGGAAAAATAAATTTATTTCTAATAGTAAGTCTTCTTTAATGTAAAGTCTTCTTTGATGTAGAGTTATGTGACTAAAACTAATGTTTGATGAATTCTACCACATTAAATTAGATGATAATATTTATTAGAATAAAAGGTGGGAAACACTGGTAAAGACTAGCAATTATCCTTATTTATATTTTGCGGTTTATTTCTCTCAATTTACTTAATTTAGTATATAGTTCATTTCATAGATACTTTGTTACATCGTAAAGCATCAGTATAGCATCATTTATTCAAAGCATACAAATGCCATCATATTTTGAAGTTTATTAGTTTTTTTTAAGAGCTTTTAAAAACCTAATTTTGTTTATTGTTTTAATTTTTTATATAAACACGAGAAGATGAAACAAAAAAAATCAGCATACATTTGTAAATTAAAGTGCAACAGATGAATTTTCGCAAAAACATGGAAGATCTTTAGCCTAGAAGTGTATCATTATTTCAAAACTAGCACTGTAGATAACTACAAAATGCCGACTTTCTTATCACGTTTGCCAATTCCCTTTCTCATATGAAACATTGTTGTCCGGAGCATCGTTTTGATTCATTTTAGCCTGTTCCTTTCAGCATTGTTTCAAACCATTTTTAGTTGGAGAATTATTTTCAAACCAATTTTGCTGAGAGAATAGTTTCAGACCATTGTATGCTGAAGAATTGTTTTTGGAAAATTGTTGTTTGGCTCTTGCATACACATCAGTTAGAACATTGTTTCGAATCACTTTCCAAAATATTTACATTGCTTGGAGAGCATTATTCAAGACCATTGTTGCCTGGAAGCATCATTTAAAACCATTGTTCCCTGGAGATCATTACTAGAAACTGATATTGCCTAGAACATTGTTTCGAACCATTGTTACCCAAGGATTATTGTTGCAAACCATTGATGCCTGAGGCATTGTTGAAACCATTGATGCCTGAAGCATTGTTGAAACCATTGATGTGTAAAGCATCGCTACAAACCATTCCTGGCTGGAGCAGTTTCAAACCATTGTTATCTGAAAGATTGTTTCAAACTATTTTTGCTTGTTAGATTGTTTCAAGCCATTATTGTCCAAGAGATTGTTTCAAACTATTTTTGCTTGTTAGATTGTTTCAAGCCATTATTGTCCAAGAGATTGTTTCAAGCCATTATTGTCCAAGAGATTGTTTCAAACCATTTTTGACTGTTAGATTGTTTCAAACCATTTTTGACTGTTAGATTGTTTCAAGCCATTATTGTCCAAGAGAGTGTTTCAAGCCATTATTGTCCAAGAGATTGTTTCAAGCCATTATTGTCCAAGAGATTGTTTCAAGCCATTATTGTCCAAGAGATTGTTTCAAACCATTTTGACCGTTGGATTGTTTCAAACCATTTTGACCGTTGGATTGTTTCAAACCATTTTGACCGTTGGATTGTTTCAAACCATTTTGACCGTTGGATTGTTTCAAACCATTTTGACCGTTGGATTGTTTCAAACCATTTTGACCGTTGGATTGTTTCAAACCGTTGTTGCCTGGAAAGCATTATGTCGAACCAATTTTGCCTGGAGAACTTTGTTTCAAACTATTATTGAATAGCACATTGTTTCGAAACATTGCCGGCTGTCACATTCCTTAGACATTGTTGTCTGGCACAATATCTCAAACACTGTTGGCTGGAGCATTGGTATGATTAACTTTGATCGCATCAAGCAAGTGCCTAATCAGATCTGAGCAAAGCTTTTTATCAAGGAAACGGTTATTTTCCGGATATTTTTGCTGAGGTGAACTCGGAAAGAAAAGTCACCACCGTCTCCGCCGGAACTCGAACCCAGACCCTCTTGCATACCGGGCAAGCATGCTACCATCTACACCACTGGAGACATGACCCTGCCTTCCTTATTTCACGCACTGTGGCGTGAGACGCTGAAGTAGAGTCATTAGTAGCCTCTCTTAACTTTAGGAAATGGCCCCCGGGTGGAACAGTTTAGAGTGAGATAGATGGCTTTTTTCTCAGCCCCAGATATAAAGGAAACAGTTATTTTCCGGATATATTTGCTGAGGTGAACTCATAAAGAAAAGTCACCACCGGTATGGTACCACAAGATGGTAGCATGCTTGCCCGGTATGCAAGAGGGCCTGTGTTCGAGTCCCGGCGGAGACGGTGGTGACTTTTCTTTCCGAGTTCACCTCAGCAAAAATATCTGGAAAATAACTGTTTCCTTGATATCTGGGGCTAAGAAAAAAGCCAGCTATCTTACTCTAAAGCTTTTTATGACGATACATTTTATTTTATTAAAAAATATGAGAAACATTCAGATGGAATTAAAATATGGATCGCAAAAATGCTTCAGGCAATGTATCTTATGTGCAAAATGATTCGAAACAAAGCTCCAGTCAGCAGTGGTTTGAGCCTGCCGATAATGTTTCGATCTAATAATGTGCTGGACAACAAAAGTGTGAAATAAAGCTCTCCAGGCGACAATAGTTCGAAATAATGTTGTCCAGGCTTGATAATTTGAAACAATTCCACAGGCACCAATGGATTGGAACAATGATCCAGCCAAAAATAGTTCAAAACGATGCTTTGGGAATCAACGGCTACATAAAATTGATTGATTTTCTGTGTGTGTGTCTGTCTGTGCATATGTTCTTTATACAAATCTACAATTTTAGATTGATCATTGGCAAATTTTCATATACACGCGCACACATACACGGGACACGACCTGAACGATAGGCTACTTTAACAGTTCGTCAGAGCTGTGGAAAATGCCCGAGAGGCGAAAAACTGTCGGGCAACTATGGTTCCTGGGCCTCAACAATCACTTTCGGAATGTGTACTTTGGTCACTGTGCTTCCCTAGCAATGCGTTCCAGACATGCATATGCCTTTACAATGGTCTGTCACTTCTTTGATGCTGCATATATATGTGTAATAGTCAATTCCTTTATAATAGTTTGTCACTTTTTCAATCATCCCAGTAATTAAAGAGAACCTAGGTAATGCCGGGTACTATAGCTGGTGTTCTATAACCAGCGTACATACATTGCCTGGAACATTGTTTCGAACCATTTTTGCCTGAATAATTCTGGTATGATTTAATAAAATGTATTGTCACAAAAGTTTTGTTCACATCTCATTCGGCACGTGCATGTTGTGATTAGAGTATACACAAGAAAAAAATCTGAATCCTTAAAAGAAACCTGAGAATTTCAACACGTGAATCCAGATTGCAATCTGTCAACTCAGACTATCAATTAATTAAAATTTTTTCTTCCCAAGTTCAACGAACACAGTATATTACACAGTCGTACACACACTTTCCATTCTACACACTCCTCTTCAATTAAAAAATTTTTCTTTTGCAAGAAGTTTTTGGTCAAAGTCACGAGAAGACATATAAGTACAAGACCAGCAGTATTCAAAAAACTTTCGTGTCACGTTCGAGTAATTTTCCTGAATGAGATCATTAAGCAATTATATGGTAAAAAAATAAAATAGAGTTATGTTACGTGGTTGCATTTTTTATGTATGTGTGGAAAACCTATATCATAAGAAGAACGAAAAAAAAAATGAAATACACACATTATTATTATTTCTTAACACTTCCCCAGTAGTGTCTGCAGAAAAAAAAAATTTTGAGCGCTTCTTAAAAGTTTGTGATGTTATTCAAGGTTATCTAAGGTTAAATACAAATACAAATACCACGCCACAACAGGCAAATTTCCCAACGAGTTGGCAATTTGCCTGTTGCTCGTTGGGCAATTGCCAACGAGGTGGCAATTTGCTCGGGGATCCATCATGGATCCCCGGCCATTTTTTTTTGGAGGCCCTACCTACTACTCCTACACCACACATGCACCCTGCCCCCCCCCCGCGGAACCCCCTAACGAATCAGTACATGCGGGAATGTGCGTGTACGTGTAGTGAAACCTGACGTGGTTTTTTGTTTCTCCGTAATGCTTGTTATGTGTAGTGCTGCCATCTGCCACCAGTTTTTCTAACTATGAGTGAAGTGTTATGATTGAATGGTTTATCGTTGTAGGACTGTTGCTCTCTGTGGCGAGACTTTTTAACGGGGAGATCGGCTCGCATTTGCGCCTTGAAGTTGGGAACCACAGAAAACCAACTTCAGCCGACCACCACTGTGGGGTTCGAACCCGGATCCTGAAGAAAAGTTCAGAATTTCTTTCTAAACACTTCCCAATAAATATTTTTAAAGATCCATAAATCATATAGGTTTCGTAATTAATTTTTATTTAGCCATGCCATGCGTATTGTTATAATAAGAGAAAATTTCTTAAATCAGTCATGGCTATTGAAGAACAGGATTAAAGAACGTTTCAACAAAATCTGGAAAGTATAAACTAGCAATTTATCCACAAATACTCCATATTATTTAATTGAAATGCTCAATATTTAATGTGAAAACGATGACAATTGAATATTAAAAATCAATTTATGTGGGGGTCCTGCCCTTAAATAATATTGAAAAATAAAAAACAATATATATCAATAAATAAAACAATGTTAATTAATAAATAAATTGATATTCAGGGTAGTAAGGAAAGTACTTAGGCAACATTTTACTTACTGGTGAACCTTTGATCCTAGAGGCATACTTCCAATTAGAAAAGTATCCAAATAACGAGTAGTACCCAAATACGCTATTCACGTTGGAAGGGATTGTACTACAAAATACAAACATATTTAGTATTTCCATAAAAAATGTTACAAATACAACGCCACAACAGGCAAATTGCCCAGCGAGGTGGCTGGCTTAAGAACATCATGGATCCCCTACCTACTACAACCACACATGCACACCCCCCCCCCGGAACCCCCAACGAATCGGTACATGCGGGAATTTTCGTGTACGTGTAGTGAAACCTGACGTGAAGTTTTTTTTTTTGTTTCTCTGTAATGCTTGTTATGTGTAGTGCTGCCATCTGCCACCAGTTTTTCTAACTATGAGTGAAGTGTTATGATTGAATGATTTATCGTTGTAGGACTTTTGCTCTCTGTGGCGAGACTTTTTAACGGGGAGATCGGCTCGCATTTGCGCCTTGAAGTTGGGAACCACAGAAAACCAACTTCAGCCGGCCACCACTGTGGGGTTCGAACCCGGATCCTCGCATCGCGAGTCCGTCACTATAACCACTCGACCACTGCGTATTACGCATTTAAATTCTTTTCAAACCCCAAGTTTAAATTTTGATAAGTAAACTGCAATATAATTCCTTTTTGTTGTATTTATTTTAAACTAAAAGCTATCTAGTGATACAAAACCTTATGAAACAAATCACAAAAGAAACCATAATATGAACACTGTTCTTAGTATTTAAAATGTTTTCTGAAGACGTGGGCTATAAAATAATGATTTACAGAATTGACACAAAAAATGATTGAATTATAATACATTTTCCGAATAATTTACTTGGAAATTACATTATCGGGGCATCTTTCAAATTAGCTACAAATGCATTTCTGTAAGTGAAATGGAAACATTAATCGATGGTTGCCAAGAAATACATTGTATATGTCATGGTGAATATGATGAATCCGGTGACTATGTGATCACCGACCATTTTGTTGAGTTTGTTAAATTTCCCAAATTTATCACATTTATCTGTGATTGTTTGTATGATCGTATTGACGATTAAATATGGCAAATCGTCAATTAATTACTTAAATTTACCGGGCATTTTGCTCAAACTTCAGTATAAGATGATGGATTCGACGGTGATATAGGATTGTGTTTAAAAATGTTGATAAACGTGAAAAAAGCTGATATTACGAGACTAAAACTAATTTATCCATTGTTTAACCAATGTTTTTACCATTTGAACCATAACATTTATTTTAATTTAATTTTGAAGGCAAAATATGTGCAGTGCACCCATCAAGTACTGGAGAAACATGTAAGTGGTCGAATTTAAGTGATGTTTCCACACAAGATTCCTCTGATAGTTATCATACTAATCAACTTCATTCGGGAATTATGCATAATCACCGGTATGTATAGGGAAGTTTATCAAACTTATACCGATACTGTTGATAATTATACATAATAATCCACGATTATGGATAATTTTACTGATTTATCACATTTACCGTAATATATACTTATAGGGAAAATCTTTCGGACCTGATGGAAGGATTATTTGTCCACACAAGTCTCATAGCCTATGTTACTTGTTAAAATGGGCATATTTTTTATTGGTCATTATGCTTGTAATTTTTCTTTTATTCCAGCATGGAAAAAAATATTATTGACAAGCTAATTTTTTTATATGATTGGAAGGACTAAGATACGATATGACTAGTACAAATGGCACTTGACGCAACGATTGAGAATTTTGTTCAAATCATTTTGTGGGGAACAGATATTTTCAGTTATTTCAGGTTACGATATTTGCAACTCGATTATATCGACTGTTAAACATTTTAATTGGATTTTGAGAACCCTTAACATCACTCAACACGTGTCATGTATCCGTAACCCTATAATCGATCGATAATTTCATCGAGCATGCTCTGCGGGAGGTCCTGGACCTCACTTCAACACACTCTTTTTCAGAGATGCGTTATGATTTCATCGCGAAGTACTTACTGAATAATGAATTACTGTGGCTAAAATCGACTTCCCGCATCAATTAGTTTGCTCATCGCCGTTTCCCCTTCTGAACTAATGTCCCCCCCCCCCCCCCCCATATGAGTCTCTATCTATATTTCTCTCTCTCACACACACACTTTCTCCATTTAAACGCAACCAAAACATTGAATTGTAGTGGTCGTAGTCGTAGTAAGAAGACGATAAGGAGAGGAGAAAATATAGAGAGAGACTTGCCAGAACCTCTCGAAGCAAACAACGAGAATTAATTCAATTTTAAGCCATTTCCGATCAGAGATTACGAATAGCACTAAACTTTTATCTCAAAATAATGGCCCGGCCGCGCCTCTTCCCACGCACGAGAGGCTCCTCGTCTATCAAATTAACGGTAGTTTCAACTCAAATACGTTTTAACGTTCTTTCATTAGCGATGGGATGTGCAGGGGCTAATAAGGCTTTAACTTCCTTTTCGGGAACCTTAAACTTACGCTCAGATAAATTCAGTGTAAGCATGCGAACTATATTGATTATATGATTCAAATTAATTTTTCGGCTCCTCTCGGAAAACCTCGCCTGCTGCTCTAACATCTTAGAAAGCAACAACAACAACAAAAACCCTTCGGCCTTTACTGTGCGTGAGACTTCTAACACATTCTATTTATTCCGCCTCATCGAAACAATAATTGTCTAACAGGTATTTCAAAGCAGTGCTAAACGGCATGATCGTTCATTTTTCAAATTTTCTAGAATATAGTTTAGATTAGTGTACTGTGCAATAGAAGCGATAAACTTATAACTTTAAAAGAATAATATCAAATGATGGTAATTCAACAGATGCTGCCATGAATATGAATTGATATAGCCATTTATATTATTAAAATAAACACATTCCTATTCGTTTTGATCGGCCCAGAATCTTGAGAGTCAACTTGTCGCTGATATAACCGATGGGCAGGTGTAAATGGGATTTGAATTATTTTTCCAATCTGTTACCCGACCATTGCACAATACACTAATTTCACATATAATTCATTTTTGTTGGCTAACATAGACAGACATATCACGTTGTATTTACACTCCAGACAACAAATTTTGAAAGAATATTTTGCGTCCTGGAATAAAAACAGTCATTCCTATAAAATTTGGCGTGCTGAACACGAATCTAACCACAAAAACCTGGATTGGCTCCTGTTTATTTTGTAATTTCATATTTAATATACACCGTAGTACACATAGTAGTACAATACATATACATGGAAACACAATGGAAAAATAAAAATATATGCGCAAAAAACAGCATAAATACGGGGTGGTTTTAATAAACTGATACTACTCAGACGTATGTAGCGCTCATTCTGACGGAGGTGTTTTGATGAAACATGGTTTATAGCATGCGTGGGCTAGGCGGTAGGGGGGGGGGGAGAAAAAGATTCAATAAAAATAGTTCAATTTTTGAAAAACGAGTCAGGTCATATACATGTATATATATTGATCCAAACGTTACAACTGTTGGGTAAATGCGAACAGTACAGCAGGGTTAACATTTTACATGATAAATCTCCGAAAAAAATGTCGGTAAAACTTTTTCATATTCGTGCACAAAACGTCCAAACCGTTCAGAATCATGTATTTCCATGTCGGAAGCACTTTCACTGTCGTCCAAAGATACAGATCGTAAAGCAATTTTTTCGCACTATACATGATAATGTCTCAAAAACATGAACCAATAAACTTTTTTTCATTATGATTTTCGAGTTCAGCAGGTCTAAATCATTGGGAGTTGTACATTTTTTCATGTCGGGCGCAGTTTCATTATTGTCCAGTGTAATCGGTTAACGATTATGTAAATTTCGGGATTCGCGTGCAAGCAAAATATTTTTGGAACGATGCAGAAAAGCTGACAAGGCGGGACGATGTAGATCAATCAATCAATTCTTTATTGCTTGACACTATTCGTGTCCTATAAGAGATGACACTAAGATTGTTCAATATATCATTTATGCATGTAAAAAATACAGAAATTTATAATACTTGAAGTGTTTTTTTTCGGCGAAAATAAATTACTTAAGCAGAGTACCAAAGTACACTATACGCGAGTCAGTAAAGTATGCACGTTATACAAAAATGAAATATAGTAGTTTTTTTCTTGGGCTCAGGACTTGGGCAACCAACGCACACAACGACTCTTTTTCAATTGGAAGTTGGAGAGTGGAGGAAGCGTAGGAAAAATTAAATTTTGTACAGGGTGGGCAAAAAGTCCGTAGAAACTTTAAAAATGAATAACAGCCGGAAAAATAACAGAAATAAAAAACGATTTGCAAGGTTTGCATTAGTATCAATAGGTCACGGGATTTTTTTAGGGCAGGGGGGGTGAACTCAAAAACAGTCGATATGTGGCGCTGGTACGAGCGATTTCGGTGGAAATATGCAAATGAGAAGGTTGTAAGAACTTGCGATCCTAATCCACAAGCAGTTCACCGTTGTAAACCGTGTATGTGGACCTGCTGCACTCTGCCGTTGCTGGATTTGTGAATCGCCTGCAATGTGTTATTCCCTGTTGTGGTCATTTGGAACACATACTGCTGTAATAAACGATCTGGAGACATTCTGTTCGTTATTTGCGTATCTTTTCTTTGACTTGTGTATGCCAGTGCCACCTATCGGCTGTTTTTGAGTTTTTTTCCTGTCTTAAAAAATTCCTGTGACCTAGCGATGCTAACCCTGCAAACCGTTTCTTATTTCGGTTATTTTTCCGATTTTTATGAATTTTTAGTTTCTACGGATTTTTTTCCACCCTGTATCTCAACACATGAAGCCTGTGGTTGAGGAATGGCCCTATTTGAACAGGGAACGTTATTTGAATACATTTACGAATTCGAAGTTGCTTTTATCACCAATGGTTTCAGAATATAAAAGTATATTCAGGGTATCCCCCCCCCCCCCGTAAGTCCTATAATTCGGTCATTACCTCATCATCCGTTAAATTGTATAGGTATGGTTGTAATTTAAAAAAATGCTCAAAATGTGTTTAGAAATCACCCTGTACCAGTTACGAGATCTGAAAAAATACAGTCTGTCATAAAATCAGAATTTTTAAAAGGTATCTCCTGTTCTCTAGCTTCCAATTGGATACTTGTCTCCTCTGAGGTCAACAAAAGAAAATTTCATGTTTCTAAGTGCACAGATATTTGAATTCAAAAATTGGAAAAGGTTTTGAAAGAACGGCATGAACTAACGGACAACGTTTTTTTCCCTTATTTAGGCTGTTCTTTCCCAACATTTCTCCTCGTTTTTTGAAGTCAAATATTTCCGCAAATGCTGACAGATTTCCTTTTGTCGCGCTCAGAAGAGACAGGGCAACAAATTTTTAATTGGAAGTTACAGAACAGGGAGATTTTTCATTTTATGGCACACTGTATTTCCGCTCTCAGAACTGCTGCAGGGTGATTTTTGAGCACATTTTGAGCATTTTTTAACATTCAACCATACCTCTATGACGAACGGTTGAGGAGATAAAGGACGAATTAGAACTTACAGGGCACCCTGTATAAGGATATGACTTTACACCCTGTATCCGAGTACATGGTTAGCCGTAACTAACGCCTTGAATGAAAGGGTGATGGAAGGAACAGTTGATTCCGTCAGAATAATATGACACGAGAGAGAGAGAGAGAGATGTCTCTCCCTCTCTCTCTCTAATAGAATTGCCCTTCCAATAGGAACTAACTGTTCGAGTTGATCATTCGCTAAACTCCTGTCATTTCAAAGAGAGACACGTTTGCTGCTACAGTAAATTGTACCTGCGACGGTGGCAACACATTCCAGCGATAAAGTGCATTATATTAATTCATTGTACTTGTGTTAGTCACGGTATTTATATTATTACATTACCGTATTTACTCGCATATAAGACGAGGGTTTTTATCCGATTTTCACAGTTTCAAAAACCTAACTCGTCATACATGCGTGAGTGGAGGATTGATTGTTTGCTTTTTTTTAGTACAGTGCACGCCGTTTAATGTGATTACATCGATACTCGGGTTTTCTGATAACATTAACCGATCTACCGCCAGTTGCGTGGAAGAGTGTGCTTTTAGAGCTGATATTAAAGCCATTCAAGAAATGCTGCATCTCAAATGCACTCAACGGAACGGAGGACGATGCTCTGTGGAGTGAGAGTGAAAACCAGGAAAGAGTTCTAGCAAAGCTTCGTAGGGAGAGTTCGAATCGATCATAGGTCAACCTTTTTCTAGTTGCGAGCACTGTCTGTGCCTGTTATCGAAAGAAGAGCACCCTTACGGAAAGTTAGACATACGAATGCATGAAATGAGAAGGTGATTCCAATCCTTGAGTGCGATTTGTAGAAGGTGTTTAACTGGAATGTTAAGTGCTCGTGAGCATGAAATCGGACACAGGCATTGAGCACTACGGGTGCTTTGGTAACCACCGTGGTGTTCGCGAGCAGGCGGATCTGTTGCTTCTCGGAAGCTGGAATAGAGGGAGCTTAAAAAATTCACGCTTTTTACTGCTCATTCTTCATTATACGGGGATACTAATATGCGAGATTGTCCCAGCTGACAAAGTACCTAGTTGCGTTCCTGCTCGCGAGCAACAGGTTCAATAAATACGCCTGGAGTAGACGAAATATGAGAGCGCTAAGGAAACGTGGTTGTCTGCTTCAATACGTACAGGGTGATTTCTGAGCACATTTTCTAATCTAGTTGCATTAATAAAATAGATTTCCTTATTTTGATCTCTAAAATCATACCTCGTCTTATATACGAGTAAATACGGTATACACGGGAAGGAAGGTGCATGTTCAAATTTTTTTTTTCGTGAGCGATAATTTAGTGATTGAACATTACTATGAATCCAGCACAGGATTAGAATTTCATGCAGAGGTTTAGACGACTCTCTGATGTGAAGATGAACTCCAAAAATAAAACCCATCTACCTTCGCGAGGAATCGAACCCCGTTTCCTCGCAAACTGGGCGAGTGTACTAGACCACTCTCTATGCTGCAGAAGCAGTGAACCTCTTTCTTTAGAGCGTAATGACTGAACGAGATTACACATGAAAAGTAAGAAGTAACTCGGCTAATACCTCATACATGTTTATATATATATATTCATATTTGCCACCAGATGGCTACTTATACGGTATGGAGGTATATAACGCCACTCTCCGTTATTCATAAAAAAGTTTTTTAGACAACTGGCTGATGCGAAAATTAATGTCAGGACATTTGAGCTAATGCGAGAGCCGGTCTCCCCATTTAAAAAAGTCTCCCCGCAGAGAGAAGACATACCTAAAACATAATACTGACATAACATGAAAATTTAAGAATTTACCATCCTTACTTCAAAATATAGAAAACAGATGGCAACACTAGCGAGAACACGAAACAACCAATATTCTGACAACATAAATACGTTAGGACCGCACATACACTCAGAACACACATTTCCGGTATGTACCAATTCGTTGGGTAGTAGTAGCAGTAGTATTATATTGAACTACTATTGAAGTCTGAGTGAGTTTGGTTTGACTGCCCATGTTTTGCCCCAGATTAATGTAGTACCGCAATATAAATTTACGTACATATTTTCATATTCTTCTTCCATGACACAACTGTATGTTTTGAACAATATTAATACGAATTGTGAAAGATTACAGTGAATGATAATATTACATTATTATTGAATGGTATTATTATTAGAAAACAAAGCATTGAAAAGTTGACGCTAAGTTTTCCTCAAACTAAATCCACGTGTATTTCAATGTTGTTCAGAAAAATATTAAATTTAAATGCGAGAGAGAGAAAAGTTTTCTCCGATACTTAGCGGAATTGACGGCGACGAAATATTCCGAATCGAAAATTCATTGCTCTTTGTTCGGTAGTTGAATGAAATTGATTTTAGAGTGGGTCGGAAACAATGAATTGCGTCACGGAATCCTGCTGCTCTCCATGCTATCGTTCGTGTTCATGATTATCGGGATTCCTTTCAAGTTGTATGAAATACAAAGCAATAGAGGGAGGAAATCGGAAGAAATGGAATTATTTGTGCAGCACGAATACACAATGAAGTATCGAGTGTCAAGGCAATAATTGTGGTGAAATATACACTATTGTAAAAGGAAAAGTCCCTAGGCCACATTTTACTGGTGAACCGTTGATACTAGAAGTATACTTCCAATTGGAAAAAAAATATCCAAATAACTCTTAGTACTCAGGTTGCATCATCAGAAGGCCTACCACGTTTCAGTAAAGTGCACCCACGAATGGTTGGTTGCACTTATTGCAGCAAATCCGTCAGAAAAATATGCTATTTGCTTTTCGTGAAGTGCTGTTGAGCACTCTGTAAAATGCACCCTGTACTGCCTTTGCTATTGCGATTCTCCCACATATTCTATGACCTAAAATGTTTGTTTAGGTGTATTATATCACCCTGTGTCCCATGAATTTAGAATCACCCTGTAATATTTTAGTTTTCTTCGACCTTCCGACTCATGATTGGAACAAAAAGATGACTGGAAGTAGTAGAACAACGCTAATGACACATTTGGTATCCGAAATTGACATTAATCATCACTTGACATTTTTCTGACCCGGGCGTTGAAGTTTTTTCAGTATGTAACCACTGATGTTTTTCTTATTAATAGAAAAATAGATAACACACTAGAAGTTGCGGTTGAAGTGAGCCGAGTAATCGGGCTGCAAGAAAAGAAGCCACAATAATACGAAATGTTTTGACGTCTTGCATTATGATTAGAATGAAAGACGCATTCATGAACTCGTTGCTGCGTCGTTCAAATGCATTCTAGACCACCATCTCAATGATTCACCTCGAACTTAATTTGGTCGGACGGGACATGCCGATTCGTCGCTGAGAGATTGGATGATTGCCATATTGAAGATGAAATGATTAACTCAAAGAGTCGATTCTCGATCATCCAACTAATTAACCGTGACGCGTTGTGTGGCTCTTGCGGTTAACGCGTGTATCTGGAATTAATACAACACTTATGGGGTGTACTCATTGCGGAGACAAGTCATTGTGGCATCTGCGAGGGCGTTACTCGTCCGACCAATATCATTATGCATATAACGACCCCAAGCTTGATTAGGCTGTGCGTGCTTGTGTTAGTGTAACGCAAATTCAGTGTTGTCATCACAAAGAAACGTGTTATCAGACCATTCTCTTAACTTCGAGGCACAGAAACAACAATAATGAGAGTCGTGCCAGGAATCGTATCAGAGCGATTTCTCGCGCAATAATCTACATCACGGTACATCGTCCTTTTAGTGTCATTTATAATTATTACCTTTTTTAGGTTCGCCTTCTAGGTAGATTGGCCATTACTGTGTGACATCGAAAAGTGCTTGTTGGACATGAAGAAGTTTGTTTTCCCGTTCATTTACAGTTTTCTTCCCCATTCGAACCCAATTAAATTACTACCTATACTGTAGACGCCGCTCATTAAAATCATGGATAACAGAACCATTTAGGTTTTTTTTATCACTTTTACAAGTACGTAACGGAACAGTACCATAACATGGGAGAAATTCATTTATAATTATCAGGACTTCCGTTTATGTTAAAATTTTTTTTTTTGCATATTTTGGAGCTAAGAACGGAGACAATAAAAAACGTGGCATAAGCAACCATTTTTGCTAAAAACGTGGTCAAAAATGCGCAGTATATGTGGTTAAGGGACGATTTTAAGGATGTGAAATGGATAAAAAAATGAGATATAAATGTATGTTTGTATGTAAAAATAATAATAATAACATGGATCCGTTCATGATATCCCATTATTACACGTATAATATTTGATATGAAATATAAAGTAACATATTAAAATACTGCTGACACAGCGTTAACAATCTATAATGACATAAAAATGCTGCATACAAAAAATTAGGAATTCGAAAACAATTCTAATTTTTAAAAAAAATTAAAAAATTAGGAAGGTAAAGTAAGCATATAATATATATACTTTAAACACAGAAATTTATAATAGAAAGTTCGTAATGAATAAAAAATATTTCTGGTCGAGGTCTGGGTGTAAAATCTTATGGTCAAAACCATTAATGTATGTTGTAATACTATTATGATCATAATTATGATTTATTTACAATATCGCTAAATTTGAATAATCAAAACCAATTTTATGTTATTGATGACGTTTTGCAGTAATCTTAAATTTTTTCTTCGTTGTTTCGTCATGGTAGATATGAATTGGATCAAAAAAAAAAAAATTATTAATTAATGCAGCACATCCTGAAAATTTTATGCATGTTTCCTTTTTATGAATCAGCTTTTTTTCCTCTTCTTTTTGTTTGCTTCTTACTCTCAGCAAATTCTGATATATGTTCACCACCGATTCCTTGTGTGCTGCGCTTCGCAGAAAATGAGAACGCCAGTCGAGTTTTGCAATTTATTTTTTGCTTCAAAATTTCATTCTGGGTTGATTTCTTTAACCGATTTTTTTAAATCGGTGCTTTGCTGATAATTATTGGAGCTACTACGGTTAAACCTTTTTTTTCCGAGTGAAGCATCTTGAATTTGAAACTAAAAAACGGTCTCTATAAACGGTCTCTACGAAGCTCTAATCTATAATCTGTCTTTTTTCGAAGTTTTCTTAAATTCAAATCTATTTCTGCATTTGTTTAGGTAAGCCTCAGCTATGGTATGTTGAACCAAAGAAAAAAGTCGCTGCACTCAGCTGAGTAGCAGATATTAGCAGCTAATGTCACTTTTTTATCAACTGAACATGCTAAAATATGTTGGAAAAAGAATTTCAGGATGACACAACAGAAATTTTTTTTTTCTATCCCCACTCACAAAAATGAACTTTTTTAAAAAATGATTTGGTTGAGACAATAATTTACTTTTTAGTAAAAATATCGAAAATAAAATAATTTACCTGAAGAAAAATAATTTACTGCCTAAAATTCCCCGTAGAGCTAAGAAAGAGAACGGTTTTGGGAAACGTTTAGATTGATGTGCGGTATATATAACACCGCTACCTGAATGAAAACATTGGTGCTCCTTGTGGGCGAAAACTAAGAGGTGATGAACGAAACACAAAACCGTTGAGAAGCCGAGGTTTATTCACTCTTCATATATGAAAAAGCAAGTTTAACGGTAAAAAAATTTTTTTGAGGCTGTTTTGACCACGATTTTCGCAAACCTGTGTAGCTGTTGAGAGAGAACCAGATTAATTTCCTCCCATAAGTTATCCTTATCAATTTGTAATAATATGTTGGAAGATAACAGAAGGCACCATTTAATTGACAAAAATTTCTCTTTGTATTCAGTCACAATATCCAAATCGGGCAGTAATAAGCGATATAATTGATGTATGTGTAGCGCTTCTTTCGTGTAGTTTCTTTTTTATAGTGAGGTGAATGCAAGTTATATAAAAAGTCCCTGTTTTCAGTTCGTGATCAGTTTCTTGCAACTGACCACATTAACAGTTCACAAATTCACAATACAAATATATAATATAAAAAATCAAACATATACACAAGTACAATAGCATACACAAATTTAAACATACGTTACACAAATACAAACATACAATACACAAATGTATGCATATAAAACTAAAATATATAGTATAATAATAGACAATATACAGTATAATAAACGAATGTATACACACGTAATACAAACAAACACTTTGTAGCCTCAAGGGATTGAAAAGTCCTTCCAGAATGCCCAAAGGAATTAGTTATTAAATATATTTTTTTATAGCAACAGCATTATTATATTTATTAGGTATGTGTTGAAATAAATGCATTTTGGTTTTGTATATTTTTGAATGAAGTTCATTGCTTATTGTGAAGCTCAATATAATGTAATTATCATGCATCTCCCTATCATTGTACTCTTTACTTGTACTGTGCTCAATACTTTTTTTAATGTATTCTTATAATACATTCATCAAAAATGATTTAAATTATTGAATTTATAATAGTAATTTATTAGTATTTTCGGAATACCAATAAATTAAACAATTTTTATTTTATTGAATGCATTGGACTCGCATAAGTATAGACAAGTCCACAAATTAACATGCACGTCTCCCAAAGGAGTATTTAAGAAGATGTAGATGGGAAGTATCACCTAGTATCACAACTGTAGACGTTCGTGAAATGCCATGAATCTTCCAACGTGTACGTGATTCACTCCGTCGCCGATGTTACGCCTGAATTGCAGCTGGTAGTGGCTCATTTGAGCATTTGTTGTGAAATTTTCGGTAATAAAGGTTCTTTATCTTTTATTATTCGTCTTGACTGTGTTTTCCATTTTCGTCACGCGGGCGCACTCTTGCTACTTGCCACTTGCTTCCCGATCCTACATGGTATGGTGAAAATTGTTTGTTTTGGCGAGTTCTATCATCCCTTAGAATTCTGACCATCGGTTTAGTTGCACCCTATATATTTATTTTCGTCATCTGCATCTAATTTGCTGTTTGAGTATGAAGACCTCTTATTATTCAAAGTTCAATGCCTTAAACTTTGAATAATAAAACCGATACGAAATTCAGCTTTCTTTTCTAGCCGCTGAATTTTTGCCTAAAGTAATCCGATGATTATGCGGGACATAATGCGAAAAATTGTTCGGAGAATTAATTCCAGATTTAAAAGATCAAAATAATGCATTTCCAAGCTATTTTCCTGTGAAATTAAAATTCATTTTTACGAAAAATTATCTTCGTGAGGAGGGAAAAATGCATTTGCATTTGGAATCGGTGGTCGAAAATACATCAAGAACAGCTGGTAGATTCAGAGCAATTTTTCCCTAACGGAAAATTTTCAGGCCTGTGCTATCAAGTTGTATAACGTTCTGCGACAAATCAATTGCTTTATCACGGAAAAGTATCTTTTTCCCGATATTTTTTTTATCTTTGGCTGTAAAAATATGGCATGTATTCCCCTCCGTATATTTTGAGTCTTGTAACTTTTATATCAGAGATCATTGGCACTCACACTGCCAAGGAAAGGGTCTCAACGTGACGTCTTCAATAAAGTTTTTAAGAAATTTTCTACTCATACCACTCATTTAAAATGTAAAAAAATATTTAATAATCTCCGGCAGAATCATTAAGAATCACTAAAAACAATACAAATACTAATATTTTGATCACCACTGCAGACAAGAATAAGTATAAAAATCAAACAAAACCCTAAAGTCTTAGAATGACATCATCCAAACAACACGTGACCATGTTAAGGTGACCTTGAAATCGATAGTGGACTCATCGTCCTCCACTGATGTGCAATCGAGGGTTGTCGATCCTAATAATAATACTAATAACAAATCAAATGAAAATTATTCAAGAAAAATATCATAAAATAATTAATCAAGTAACTGGTATTGAGTGCTGACGACTTCACGTGAGGGACTGTATGCACGAATACCACGCGTTTGTGTTCCACTAACCGTGCAATATAGAGAGGCAAGTTAAAAGTTGCGTCGTATTACATGCAAAAATTTATTACACAAAAAAAAAAGCAAAGAACAGAAGAAATTCATCAAGGGATCTTATATCCATTAGGCCACGAGGACGCACCCAGGCGCACGAGTGGTGCAGGGGTGAGATGCTGTCTTACCCCATGAAGGTTACCGTGAAGATCCGCGGTTTCGAACTGGGGAAAAACATACAAAAACAAGTTCTTTACCTACTGTCTCTGTGGCGACCGCTGATATATGCCACCTTCATTTCCCACTTAACTCCAATAACAAGTAAGTTGCCGTATGCGATATCCCTGTAGTTGGAGTGTGGTAAAGTAGAAGGGATCCATACTGGTGGATATATATACATATATTATATGAGTATACAAGTGCTGTGATCAATTGTACGATTTATGTATAACACATCGATGAAAATAAAAGGAAAGCGTGAGAAAAACAAAAAAAGCAAGAAACGAAAAAGGGAAGGGAGAAAACAAAAACTCTACCGTCCCACTCCACTCGGAAGCCATTTGCTGAAGTTGAGAGTCTAATGCCTCTACTTCAGTGCCTCACATGACACAGTGCATGAACTACGGAAGGAAGGCAGAGTCATGTCTCCAATGGTGTAGATCAGTTCCCCAACCGTTTTTGTCCTATCGCCCCTTCTTTAGAAATTTTTTCTCCCACCGCCCCCCAAAGCAATATAAGCCATAGAATCCTATGTTATACCCGTAGCTTCTACCACCCCCACCCTGGAACATTCCATCGTCCCCCACGTTGGGAATCACTGATGTAGATGGCAGCATACTTTAGCCCGGTTTGCAAGGGGGCCTGGGTTCGATCAGAACCTCCTAGAGATAGGCCTCCGCATACTACTCGTGACGTCAGCAAGTAGTTCATTTTCTATCATAATATTCAGGGAAAAAAATTCCCTGCTCGTACCAGTATCATCGTTGCGCGGAAAAGAAATAATCGGGCTTGGAATTGGCAATTTCTACATTCCACATCCAATCACCATGCGGTATTTTTTTGAGCCAACCAGGAAGATTCTACGCCAAAATAAGAAGAAACGAAATAGGATGCTGTGGTTCAAAATGTGGCAAACTTGCTAGTTAGTCTTAATGACGTTACATATGAACTTGGCAACCCGTGCGGAGGCTTTCTATTTCTAGAAGGTGCTAGTTCGAGTTCCGGTGGAGATCAGATGATTTTTCTAGCCGAGCTCAATTCGACATAACATCCCGAAAAAAATATGTGTTTCCTTAAAAAATAACTTTTTTCAAAAATCGAATGTTTGTACATTGAACTATCACATCGGTTTTTCCATCAAGCCATAACAAATTTATACCATCGAATCACCAAAGGCCTTTCAAACAATTATTCGTTATAAAAATATATAAATTCGTGTGAAGTCTGGATATTTATGAAATACGCAAAATAAGCTCTTTTGCTGCGTAAGAGCATCACACTATCTTCCCATACGTCCATTATTACACAATGCGAAGTCTATGTCTTCACGCTCTGCATTGTCAGTTTCAGTTATTTCCGGATAACTGAAGCCATTTAAATTATTCATATTCTATGTAGAGAAAGAATGATTTGTGGTTTCATCCAATCTTCTAGCCAATACTAATAAACATTCCCCTTCCTTAATACAACCATTTCTAATAATAATTCATGAATTCTACAAGAATCTCTATAACGATATCAACTCTGATTCTCCAATGACATCAATACTTTTCTTTACTTACGGATTCGTCGTCTCGCGCCTTTTCGTGAATTTATTATTATAGCATCTTAATCAAAAACACCTTACGCATCTGCACCTCCCACGAGGAATATAATTCTATTTATATCGGCTGAAGCAATGAGATTAAAAGCGTGAATCGGAAACTCAATTTTTGAGATGAATCATATATCAAGATTAATGTTTAGTTACTACAGAAAATTCTCATTTTTACGTAACAAGATTGCAATAATTTAGTTCCTCTATTTGCAAGTTCAATCAATACACACCAATTGGACATTTTCTATGTCTTAAATTCATTACATAATATATATACATGTGATATAAACTGAAGAGCCAAAAAAACTGGCACAGGCATGCGTATGGAAATAAAGAGATATGGAACCAATCATAGTACGGCGCTGCGGTCGGCAACGCCTATATAACACAACAAGTGTCTGGCATAGTTGTTAGATCGGTTACTGCTGCTACAATGGCAGGTTATCGAGATTTAAGTGAGTTTGAACGTGGTGTTATAGTCGGCGCACGAGAGATGGGACATAGCATCTACGAGGTAGCGATGAAATTTGGATTTTCACGTACGACCATTTCATGAGTGTACCGTGAATATCGTGAATCCGGTAAAAAATTAAATCTACGACATCGCTGCGGCCGGAAAAAGATCATGCATGAACGGGACTGACGAAAATCATTAAACGTGACAGACGTGCAACCCTTCCGCAAATTGCTGCAGATTTCAATGCTGGGCCATCAACAAGTGTCAGCGTGCGAACCATTCAACGAAACATCATCGATATGGGCTTTCGGAGCCGAAGCCCCACTCGTGTACCCTTGATGACTGCACGACACAAAGTTTTACGCCTCGCCTGGGCCCGACAACACCGACATTGGACTGTTGAGGACTGGAAACACATTGCCTGGTCTGACGAGTCTCGGTTCCAATTGCTTCGAGCTGATGGACGTGTACGGCTATGGAGACGACCTCATGAATCCATGGACCCTACATGTCAACAGGGGACTGTTCAAGCTGGTGGAGGCTCTGTGATGGTATGGGACGTGTGCAGTTGGCGTGATATGGGACCCTGATACGTCTAGAGACGACTCTGACAGGTGACAGGTACGTAAGCATCCTGTCTGATCACCTGCACCCATTCATGTCCATTGTGCATTTCGACGGACTTGGACAATTTCAGCAGGGCAATGCGATACCCCACACGTCCAGAATTGCTACAAAGTGGCTCCAGGAACACTCTTCTGATTTTAGACACTTCCGCTGGCCACCTAAATCCCCAGACATGAACATCATTGAACATATCTGGGATGCCTTGCAACGTGCTGTTCAGAAGAGATCTCCACCCCCCTTACTCCTACGGATTTATGGACAGCCCTGCAGGATTCATGGTGTCAATTACCTCCAGCACTACTTCAGACATTAGTCGAGTCCATTCCACGTCATGTTGCGGCACTTCTGCGGTCTCGCGGGGGCCCTACACGATGTTAGGCAGGTGGACCAGTTTTTTTGGCTCTTCAGTGTATATATAATATATATACAAAGAACACAGAAAACCATGTTTATAAAGATACTTCAATCATTGAAGTATTTTTATAAGCATGGTTTTCTGTGTTCTTTGTTCCGTTTTCGAGGAACGACTTCAGATCGGAACGAGTCCGGAACAATAGGCAGCCTTCCATGTTCGGACACGAATGGATTTCCACTTCATATTCCACACACACACAAACACATACACACTTCGATTCGTGATATATATATTTGTATTTATTGCATTTCAAAGGATTCTCCCCAATCATTCGAGTCTCATGTACGATGTCGGTAATTATTTTTCGGGTTTTTTTTGATAGAAAAACAAAATTACATTCTGTCACGGAAATGGAACAAGTACATAGAATGAAATCGTTATGCCTATTGATAACACATATCTCTTTGTAAAATGTTTTTTAATCGCTGTTGTTGAACATGCATGTAAGGTTTCCATAAAAGTGTATTTTTCCAACCGTGAATTTTCTTTACAGTAATTTCCATCAGTAGAAGACTTGAATAGGTACTTACAAAGCATGGCGAAGAGCAAATAATACACTCTGAAGATCGATAGTTCGAATAATTTGTATTATATATGACCTCACCACATTCTCTCTCAACATCTGTGTATTTTGGCTCCTTAGATTTGTATTCAAAAATGTGAAGTGTTAGAAACTCCTTTATATATGTAATCAGTTTTACCGATTTGTATGCACATTTTTAACTTAGTTTATACTTAAGCGCTGACTTCGAAGCAATTTGTTTGGGATTTTTAAAAATTTGTGCAATCTGTTTTATTCATATTTTGGCATCAGGTGATAAGCGAGGAAGAAAAGTGCTAAGCCCCGTAATAATGTGAAACACTTAGAAACTAGTTAAAAAGTGGAGTAGCCTAAACTATATGCAGTCAAAACTGAAAAGTAACAACTTTCTCCATTTTAATCAAGAGCAATTCAGAATATTATTTAAAAACGCGTGTTGTACAGTTGATCCTTCAGGTGGTATTTGAAATTTTTTTCCTGATCCGCATTATAACTACAACAGTAGAAATCACTAAACCTTCTATAAATTGCCGCTTATTTTCATAAAGAATATTAATTGTTCCGATAATGTCTCTCACAAGCACTCGAGATGGCAAAGAACGAATCAGTTCGAAGGACAACACAGATTTACTTCACATAACAGCTATATACTCGTATTTACAAATAAAGATTTGATGAAACACGCTGAAACAAAGACTTCTCTCTCACATACGAGATATCTCGTCTCTTCAAGAAATTTCAACAAACTCCTAGTTCTCTCCCGGCGGTGCAACTAGTATATTGAAAGAGAAACGCTTCGAGAAAGAGTTCTACCATATTCCTCGTAAGATCTTTACACTTCTTTTGGCGCTATGACATCGCCAAATCATCGGGGCTGTCGCCAGACACCGATGATTTGGAGAAAAATTTTTGCCAAGTTTGTCATCAATTTGGCAAGATGTACAGAAAAATACATTAATGGTTATTTACAGGCAAAAAATGACATTATAAATGATAAATAATGATTATTTACGTATATAATAGTAATATATAATAATTAAAATATATGGTATATATTATTATTATCATATAGGCTATTAGCCGGTGGGTTTTTTTTTCAATTACTGGGAGGATTGATAATGTCATAAACCATTGTAAGAGCATATACATGTCTGAAAGGAATTGTTAGGGAACCGCGGTAACCCCAAAAAAGTATATATTCCAAATTTCATTGTTGAGGCCGAAGAATCATTGTTGCCCGACAGTTTTTATCCCATTTCGGGCATTTCAGCCCAGTTCTGACGAACGTTTAAAATAGTCTACCGTTCAAGTCGGGGATCCGTTTGGTACGTATGCAAAATTTGGCGATGATGAATCTAAAATTGTAGATTTGTATGGAGAACATACACACAGAGAGAGATACACAAAAAATCAATTTCATATATATACATAGATTATTATAATAATATTACATCATATATTATTTTATAATAATATACAGTATAATAAAAAATAATTTTCGTACCAATACGTGAGCTGATATAAATGGTTTCCCTCCAACATATCATAAAATAATAATAACAATAGATAAACAAGGAAAGAAAAACACTCGTTTTCTGTTATTTATGCTGCACGTATAATGGTATACAACCTCGAAGGGAAAAGAAACACATCCTTTTACACCTCCTTCTGGCGGACATGAAATACATTAAAGTCCTACTCCATGGGACATCTGAAAAGTGTCCGTTAACGGTGAGTGACTGTTCGGGGAGTTTCCATTGCATTTATACAATATAACGATAACCATCCTGCCTAGCTGATTTTTGTACCTAAAGCCATCGATATTAGAGTGACTTTGCGTTTTACGTACAATAATAGAGTCGGCATCACATTAATCGATAGCAAACAAATGCATGCACAGCTTTTCTTATCTCTTGGAGATGTGCGCGCTTATGATAATAACCCTAGAGACAAAATAGATGAGAATTGGAAGTGTTGGTGTAAAATTAGTTTTTTAGTATTTTCATTCATAGTCTAAAAAATTTCACATTTATTAGAGAAAGGTTGAAAATGTAAAGATTTGGATTTAACAATATACTAATCATTTAATTTATTATTTTTCGGGATTGCCACTGTCACAGTTGAATCGAATGCATTTTTTGATGAGCATTTCTCATATTATATTAAAATTTTAGAATTAACCGCGAAATTTTCATTCCTATTTACACTCCTCCATGGAGCACCGAGCACATAACATATCGCTCCTCTATGCAAGTTATTTTTGTAACATGCGTGTATCCATCCGTGTTTCAGGCAAAACTTAGATGGTAAGATAAAAGAGGTAACTAACCACCTGATTGAAAAAAGTGAAAATTTGAAAATTCATGCTTCTAGCATGAGGGGGAGGATATAATGTCCCATAAATTCGTAAATAGCTTAAAAATTTACAAAAATTAAATGTATTGCTTTATTTGAATACGGTTTGCAAAAAAGATTTCTCATGAAGAGCGATTATTTTTGGTGCAGAAAAATATTGTCAAGTTTTTGTCGATAGAGAGCGCTAAAACTGTCGGAAGTGATTGGACTTGAACTTTTCTTCAATATCTTCTGAGTCCTAAACGTTCGACAGCTTCAGATGGTGTTTCTTGGCTGAGGTAAAACAACTTCGCCAAATTAGTGCTTCGTCCATTAATTATCACAATAAAAAGCTTACGTAAAGGGAGTAGCCGGAAAATTCGAAAATGAGCTTGAATGCCGCTTTGAATTTTATAAGATACCGATTTGCATTTCTCCAGTGATTTTCTTTTTTACTGAGAAACGTTTGAACTAAAGTTTTTCCCCTGTACTCCAAAAAACTCTCCTTCGTGAAAATGACTTTTTCGTGAACCACATTCAAATATACCAACTCCTTCCATTTTTATAAATTTTTCAACTATTTATGAATTTATGGGACACCCTGTACATGTAAAAACACACTACGAGAGGGAAACAAGTCTCATTATTCGAAAAAATATTTTTTTCTGATTAATGGATACGAGTGACCATACGATAGATCAAGTGAGCAAATATTGAAAAATTTGAAGTGATTTCACCATCCTCGAGACGAGATATTTAGAAGGAACATACAACAAACACCACCAATATATGAAGTTAAAGGTATTTTAGTTAAAGTCAACAGAGAACCAAAAAAAAAAACCCTAAATTTCTTGAATATAATTCCATTCGACCGCCAATATATCTACTTTTGCATAATTACATTTTTATGGAAATACCGTGAAGCTTATGTTTCCGAGATTTTCGTAATATCGAACTTCCCTCATTTGTGAACTTAATTTAAGAGGTTTTTGAATTGATTAAGAGAGATCGAATATCTCTCTCTCTCTCTAACACCAAGCTGTTAATATTAAGGCATTTCCTTTTTTTGACCATGGATATAGCCTACGAGGGATCTTATGTAATCGATGTGAGAGGAAGCCGAATAATTATGCAAATACTAATTCTTCACATTTTCAAGTGAGATGAAGCACGAAATGAGGTGCGTCGTATATATTATAATCGCACATGCTCATATATAAAGCCCATTGCACCTATATGTGTTTACATCATACTGAATATGCAGCTCATGTAGATTCAAATATGAAGGGTATATTGAAATCTTTTTTGTTAGCATCTAAGCTTCGTATTGATTCATTACGAAAACTCTATTCTCACTACGGTTAGATGATATATGCAAATATTTCATTGAATTTTTGGTGGCATACGTATTGGGGAACTTCCGTGGAATCCTATTATGGGTCGTTCTTTGAATTGTTGGATTAGTGGAATATTAATGCACCGCGGGTTGAATATCTATGCAATTATTCCCACGTAATATCAGACTTTTAAGTTCTTGATTTCAATAACCATAATTCAAATTGACTTTCCAAAATGTTTTCGGATGACGTTCATTAATGAAGATTTTATACGGGGTGATTCCATACTTACACTTTTTACTGGCGGGCCGTTGATTCTATAGGCATAATTACAATTGGAAAAAATATCCGAATAGCGTGTGGAACACAGATATGCCATTCATGTTGCAAGGTGTTGTAGAAAAATTGACTTTTTTTATGTACACTCTGTCCTCAGAAAGGAAATTAGAAAGTTGTTGATATCGGAGGAAAGTTGGGAAAGAAAAGCAGAATCTAACGGACAAGCTTATTATGCTGTTCTTTCCCACCTTTTCTCCAAATTTTAAATTTAAATATAACAGCACCTAGACGCGTGGAATGTTTTTGCGGGCCTCAAGAAAGACAGGACGATAACTTTCTAATTTAGTTCTTGAGGACGGGGTGTTCATATAAAAAAAAATTAGTTTCTGTATTTTAATAACTGTACTAGCCCTTACAATATGAATGGCGTATCTGAGTTCTACACGTTATTTGGATACTTTCTCTAATTGGAAGTATGCCTCTAGGATCAATGGTTCGCCAGTAAAACGCGGTAGAGGAATTATAGAATCATCCTCTGTATGTTGTCGCATTATGTAGGGGACATTATGAAATTTAAAACAAGAATCTCGAAAGCCACGTCATTGGCGGAGATAGACATCAAAGGCTGGGGGGGGGGATGATGATGCTTATTCATATGCATGTATATGCACCGGCTCCGTCATTGTCGCTAGGGGAATCGGCCCCCCCCCCTCCCCCCGTATCTCCATGCAAGAACCAACTGCAACCACGTGAGAAAATAAAACTATAGAGTAAAAGAAATTAACACACCACTCAACTTTGCCAAATGTAAATTTCGCCAAGTATTTCACTATGAGTGCGACGTAATGGTTCAACACTTATTTCGACTAATCACGATACGCTAATTTTGTATTATGCAGCTAGGGATATAGGGTTTGTTCATACGTGTCCCGGGTTACTATTACTAACCGTAAGCTACTTAAGTGAGCTGGAAATGTGCCGCAAGCTATGCAAGTGACCTTTAACAGCGCCGCAGGTTACTTAAGTGATCTGCAAATGTACTGCGAACAATTTGAACGAACTTAATGATCTGTAAATATATAACGGACCACATAGGTGCTCTGGAACTGTGCCGCGGATGCTGCAAGTAATTCGGAAGTGTAAAGTGACCGTACAAGGACAGGGTACCAAGATTAAAACCGCAGAAAGACTGTGTGTGTGTGTGTGTGTGTGTGTGTGTGTGTGTGTGTGTGTGTGTGTGTGTGTGTGTGTGCGCGCGTGTGTGCGCGTGTGTGTGTGTGTATGTGTGCATGCGTGCGTGCGATTTCTAAAGTCAATTTAGACGAGTAAGTAGAATCAGTAGTAATTTTTTTTTCAAAACTTATCGAAGACGTCACCTTGGGACCCTTTCCTTGTTAGTGCTTTAGTGACAGTAAAAACTCAGTACTTCTGTGGAAAATTCCATGTGAAAACTTAAGTCTACCGAAAGTATACATATTCGTATCTCAGACAAATTTTTTCAGGTCGTCACCTTTCACGAATTTATCCATTCAGCCATAACTTCGTTCGAAAATTTAGTTTTTGTTTTGTGAAACAAAATATACGTAGTAATAGACCCCCGAAGTAGACATTTTGATGAATTGTGGTGCATTTCAGCAGAAAATTCCTCTATCTCATTCTTATAGTTTTGTTCAATCTATGTTTAGAGACGTGATGTCTCCCACGATGAGTGCTTTCTTTTCTCCGAAACTAAGAAAAGTGGAAGGAATTTAAGCGCACGACAAAAATGCCGAAAGTTGTGAATATCTTCCCAGGATAAAGAGTTAATGGGATGTTGAAGTGAAAGAGAACGATATATCCTTTCATCCTAGGATTAAGGAATTTACTTCAACGTAGAAGGTTTTTGTGTTTGCATTAAGAAAAACGTCTACCGGTGTAGAATATTCTTGTCCTATTTAGAAGCAATACTTACTACACGACTTATTTCATGTAGTTGAGAATTATTGAAAAGAAACAGAAAAAAAAAGCGTTTCCAGACAGAATTAAGTATTTAACTTTTATTCAAACGTTGATGCGATGAATACTAGAAGTGATTATTTTCCCCGAGTATTTTCTTTTAATAATTCTCTACTCAAATGTGGAATTTTGAAATACTTCATTTGCATATAATATGTTTAGATGAAAGTAATTTTTCGCTGTGTGATATTAAGAAAGAAACAATACAAAAAAAATACATTGAATAGAAAACCCACCCCGATAATAATTATATTATATTTTATATTATATTATATATTATATATATATATATATATATATAATTATATTATATATATAATATATACTTTCATATGCTGAGGAGTCTGGGAACGAGGGTTCTTTAACGAATATTGGTTTCCAATTTAAGAATTCCTCTGATTCCTTTGTCAATTTTACTTTCCTCCACGATGAAATTCTATTGTATATACAATCTATATATTACGGTAAATGTGGATAATCGATTATTATGCATACTTACCAATCGTCTTGGTAAGTAAGTATGCGTTAAGGGGATAAATTTAACACTTTTGCTGGTGAATATGTAAAATTCCCAAGCGTTGTTGGTGAATTTGATAAATACTTGAAATTTATCGCCTTTATCTGTGATTATGCATAGTGTAACATGCGAATTTGATAAATGTGAAAAAAAATCCAAATGAGTGTAGTACGTGTGATGAATGTAGTCGGACCCCATATATAATAACAAATTTTGCGATCGTACCTTGATAATGCGATGCAACACATGTATGAATTATCATGTATGGTATCATCATAGTGTCATACAGTAAGATTTATCATGTTTACCAACGACACGACGCTTGGGTATTATGCATAATCACCGGTAAGAGTGATTAATTTAGGGAAATTTATCAAATTTACCAAAATGCTTGGTAAGTATCTGTTTAAGTCTATCAGGATGTCATAATGCAAACTCGAGAGCACGCGTAGAAATTCAAGATATTTTTGGACGAGCCTCTGGAACTTCAACAGCTTGATTTATTTGAATAGAATGTTTCGTGATCCGAACGTACAGCATCAACGACAACCTGAACATTGTTTCCCATGACATCTTTTTAATGCGAGGCAGTAAAATCTCGAGTTATGAGGGAAACGGAAGGGTAGAGAGAGGGTGTTTCAAGGTCGCACGGGACTAAAAATACATCCAAACACGTACAGGTAATGGTCAGGACGTGATGGAATATTGTAATTAAATATGAAATACGACGAGCAATTTTTCATACTTATTTGCATCGGAATGCCGCGTTAATGAGAACAGGCTCGGACGTGTGTTCTCCTCATCATTCAACTCTCTAACATCAAGGCATGACAAAGAGGAATGAATATCATCAGCTACCAGTGATATACATTTGTTTTGTAATATGCGATGCATGTTTTCATGAAAAAACATTCTTTCTCCCGATTTTTTTCTTCCCTCTCTCACGCATTTTATCACGTGCTGTCACGCAGAATTTACTGGTTTTTAACCGAACACGGATACCACCTGGAACTGAACGTGCTTATTTTACTGTGTTACTTTATTATGCTTAGCGGGATATGATGTATAGTCTTGAGAGAGAGTATCAAATGACATCACGAGCATAATTAGCGATTTAAGAGAAAATACCAGAATGACAAAAAAAAGCAAGAAAGAAATACAAAAGGATGCAAAAATTAACGAGGTTGGATGGTCATGTAGAAAACGTTTGCGTGCGATAGAAATGCCCCTACTAGAGTATCTATCAACCACGGTCCTTCAGATGTTCTTCTTCACAGTCCTTCAGATCATGTGCACTTGCTTGTGTGTCAGCAGATCCCTGCAGGAGAAGTTAAACTGCAGCAAGTGAATGGCCGGCCTTTAACGAATACATTGTGTTATTATTATGTTGTTAAGAGGATAAATGAAGATTGTTGGCTTTCACCGAGTTCTGCTGGTCTGATACCTATTGAAGACATATGGGATGCTGTCAAGAAAGATGCATGCTCTTAAGATCCTACTCCTGCCATACAATGTGGGAGGCTGAGCAGAGGTCATGCATAACTTCGATATTTCATGGGAGATGGGGACTCGCTTACCTATTTCAAGGGTAAGATATCTCGTCCTAGAGTAAATGAAAGAAATGCATTCGAGAACCCTCTGTTCTTTTCCTCGTCGAGAAGTTTCATCAGTGACCCTATGAATGGGGATTTTTACCCCTTTAACTCAGCATTATTGTTTTTTCTCTCGCAATGGTTTGACGAGAAAAATCAAAATAACACGCAAAATGTGGGTAAGGGTGGCTTATGTGATTGAAAAAGAAACGGAATTTCTGCTCCTACCAAAGTTTTTTCTGAACTGATCTTAACTGATCACAAACATAGCGGTTTAATAGAATTATCACTGGTACTTCAACTACACGTGGTTAATATTTGTTGCCAGAAGCCTGTAAGTAAAAAAGCTAAACTTATTTCCCAAAGTCATGTCTGCGATTGTGGCTTCCAACACTTCCTTTACTACGCCGCATTGCCACCGTCATCAAAATGAAAGAAAGGGATGCCATCCGTCTTTTGTGTGTGACTGATATTACTAATTTCCATTCTCACAAGATTACGCTATGACCAAGACCGTATTTAGGCGTGTAACACATATGCAAATGCTCAGTGACAAATTTTTGGATTACAGTTTTTTCCAATGCTTTTGAGGTTTTTAGCAGGTATTTCCTAAAGTCAACGGTTGCAGAGATAGAGGATGAAACCCTGAAGGTTTGGAGAACTTGGAAGTTGTAGAATCTAAACCAGTACTATTCAACCTATTTCTACATACGGACCGATGAAATTAAGAGAATATTTTCGCGGACGGGGGAGAGAAATAATGAACTCGTAAAAAAATAATAGTGATGGCAAAAAAAATCCCAAAATTCGGGTCCTATAAACATGTGTTTCCAATTTTATATTCTACTAATTGCGGGAAACAGCGTTGAGCAGGGACTCCTGCTGCCCGACCATCTGTTATAGTTCTTGAAGTAAAATTTGTCGGTAGATTTAAAACCGATGTGTAGCATGAAAATTAGCAATAGGCTACATCGTAACGTTATGATACCGGTATCAATTTTCTTTTATGTTTGCCGCAGATTTCAGGAACCATTCGTATTCAGAATATGAATATAGCTGAACTTGAAACTTACGAGCGGTGCGGTATTTTGTGGTAGGCAACTCACTACGCATTTTTTTGTTAATTTTTTGTGGATTTCAACAGGAGTTTTAGTGTAACAATAATGCGCTCTATTGTTATACACAAGAGAAATAGCTTTACGTTAGGAACACTTGCACCTATCAAAGCCAAATATTATATAATTTATGTATAAATAATGTAAATAATGTATTATGTATAATTCTCAGTCAAATTGGTTGTTGTTTATGAACTGGTGTGCAGCATGAAAATTATTAATACGTGGTATGATGCCGTATATTGTTTGTTTTCAACTGTTTACGGCAAAAAAAAAAACCGTGAGAGCTGAGATCCAGTATATGTTAAATTTTACGATTATACATATAATTCACAATTTCTTCTATTTAAACTAATGTATGGATGCTTTTTTTATTTTTGTCGGAATGCTCAAAACACTTTGTAAAGGTTTTCGATACTTTTAGTTTGTTTAAATTTGAGAAAATGTTGTATTTTCACATCAATATCCAGTTTTATATAATGAGCAAGTTACTTGAAAAATATATACTATACGAAAATTTGAAACTCACTCTTTCCCACCAGGGAAATAATTTGATACAATTCACGGCTCTTCATTATCAAAAATCAAATTTATACTGTTTTTATTTGAGAAAACAACAACAGTATTAAATCTGCTGCTCTTCAAATACACGAAACAAAAAAAAACAAAAAAACTACAGTCTAAAACTGGAAGCTCGACTATTTGCTTTCTTTAAATAGCATCGAATATTTGGAGAATGTAAATTAATGATTGTTCGGTGAACAATAAACTGATGCAATAAACATGTATATTTTGTTTTTTGTATATCGTATACTAAATCAAAAAATAATCTCACAAAAAATCGTATTCATTGAATTCCATATCGAAAATAAAAATATTCAAACAGTAATCGGAATTTATACGACATCGACTACGAATTTAAGTTGCGTTTCGTAAATAGCAAGCATTAAAAGTATTTTTCAAAAGTTCTCATTTATTCAGTTTTCAAATCCATTTCGGTTATTAACGGGGAAGAGGGGAGGACGTTTACATCACGGTACTCCTTCTCTTAATAATTGTGGTCTAGCAATCTCTAACTTTCTATGAAGTGAAAAAAAAAGCAAGAAGGAACAGATGAAGTATCTGCATATTTTACGAATAAAATACGAGTATGTATTCGCTCTTCTTCAAGAAATTTCGCAATCGAGCGAAAGAAGGCAATGAAACCCGTGTTCATTAAACATAAAAGCGGAAGTCAAAACCTCTCGTGTTTCAAACTGCAGGCTCAGTCTTACCAATTAGATAGACGAAAAACGACCGAACAAACTTTTGATAACTTTTATTTTAAGAAGACAAGCCTCCACTCACAAAAATGATAAGATAGTAATACGTATACAGGATGTCCCAAATTGTTTGTACAGAAAATAACTCTGCAACCGTTGGTTTTAAAAACGTACCTTCAAGTTCAAAAAGTTTTCAAATGATGTGCAGTTACTCAAAATCTCAAAATTTGTTTGAGGGGGGGGGGGGGCATATACATACAGAAATTACCTTTTTATACACAGTCTCCGTATGGTATTAAATTACAAGTATTATAATGTGTAAACCTCGCTTTAAAAAGTCATTTGCAAAATATTTCATATTTTTAAATGCCGTATTTATCGAGATATTAAACATATGAAATCATCATTTGTAACTTTAGGCATCAAAAAATCATCATTTGTAACTTTAGGCATCAAAAAATCATCATTTGTAACTTTAGGCATCAAAAAATCATCATTTGGCAACTTCTCACTATGTTGGCAAGTTTTCACTTGCCGAAAAGTTGTTACTTTTAAAGACTGTACGGAAGTAGAATGAATCCAACCACTTTATTGTTTCGTCCCCAATAAGTAATAGCAATTGCATTTTTTTACGATTATTTTTGCAATTTCGTGATTTTTACAACATTAAATTTAATTTATGTTCCGCGATTTGTGAACAACTCTCAATCATTAGCGATAAATGCTGAAAAAACTTCAAAACCAAATATCTCCTTGATTATTGCATTTAAAAATATGCCATTTTTTGTGAATGACTTTTTAGAGCTGCATTTGCATTTTATTAATTGGACGTTTCAGTACGCGGCGACTTATAAAAAGTTTCTTTTTCCTTTTTTTTGTATTATATATACGACCCCATCAAACAAATAAATTTTCTACGTCAACTGTATGTCATTTGAAAACTTTTTGTAACTGAAAGCAGTGCGTTTTTAAAGTCCATGTTTGCAGAGATATCCACTAAGCAAACAATTTTGGACTTACTGTACATATACATGTTGCTGCCAAAGCCCGAAATTGTCCATTTCGTGAACTGGCAGGTTCAGTTGACCCGGCCAATGTCTGAATTCGAACTTTCACCTTGCTTTGGGCGGCATCTACATATCGATCCCTATGATTTGACGTCATCGTCATGTTGACGTATTTTTTTGTGATAATTATGCCCATTTATAATTACCCATAGCTAACCATAATTATCATGACAACCCTAACGATCAAATAAATCTGAATATTGATATACTGTGATCCATATACAGTATAGGGATGTAATGGGATCGACATATAGTGGCCGGCCAAATCCCAGTGGAAGCCCAAAGTTCGGACATTGGCCGGATCAATGGGCCAGCCAGTTCGTGAGCTGGACAAATTCGGACTTTGATTCTAACATATACACCACATATATCCATTCCAGGGAAGGAAAACTTTGGAAACAAGTTCTTTACCTACTGAGCCTGGGGCGACCACCGATAGATGCCGTTGGAAATTGGCGTATGGGGATATGACCGTAATTGGTGTGCGGTAATGTAGTGCATTGTGTTTTTATGTATATTAACGTTTTGCCTCAATTGTCAAAATTTGTTGTTTCCTGTTATTTTATATTTTTTTGTTTTGACATAAAAAATTTCTTATTATAACGCCATTCCTTTTATTTATTGCATAGACATTTGTTTGCCTGTAGATTGTGAACATGTACTTTTCCAAAATCCATTTTGATTTTTCTTTTCTATATGAAACGAATTTATTGATTTGGTTGAATTTTGAAATATTCTTAAGTCCAACTAAATTTTATACGAATCGATCTATTCCCTTTATTTATATGACGATAGACCTCCAAAACGCGAACAATACCAATGCAAATGTTGATGCATTATACCAGATTACACTAACCAGCCGATCTCAATAAAATGAGTAAAACACACCAGACAAAAACAACCTACTCGCATATAATCAATCCTCTGAAGTAAGTTAATATGTGAGATATTTATATGCCGATGTGTGAGAGGATGCACGTTGCGTAAAAGCACGGGGGGAAGGGGGGAAATGTTTTGGATTTCAATTCTGGTATATTTTCGTTTTGTTGATAATTACTTTTAAAAATACCAACAAAATCTTTCATGCTTTTAGTCTTTTCGGTAGTTTAATGTTACGTTGTGAAGAAACAGGCGTGACGTCGGTTACAAACTACGTCATAGCTCTTTTCTAGCTGGTTGTCGGAGTGAAATTAAATCATTGGTGGTGGAAGAGAGAGAGATTATTATGCAAATTCTCCGGAAAAACTTTAAAATGAGGTTAGAAATTTACTATTTTGTTGGCCTTTACGAAGATGAATATGAATGGCCATGGAAGCCTAATTCTTCACGTGAGGAGAACTCACTACAAAGAGATGAACTTAAAAAGCGTTTTATCTTGAAGAATAAAATTATACCAGTGCGAGCAATTACTAAGAAGAAAGAATTCGGAAGAGTTTTTTTTTTGTTATAATGGTTTTGTACGTGTGAAGAGCTATCCATACGTCAAAGACTATCCACATTTTAGCCATGACACATCTTTACATTTGACCCACTGTCTTTGTTCGTACATGATTGGAGTAAATGCAGCTGTGGTGGCATAATCAATGTTTGATCGCGGTTTGAACATTTTTGAACTTGCAAAAAAAAGAGTACATTTATTACGATAGATAATGGAAATATAAAACGGTTTTAACATTTTTTTTATCAGTTCGCAGTGATGAGCAGAACAAACCTTGCAAGGGGGGACGACGTCATTCTCCGCTTCCATACGAAGGTTTTTAACAACTGACTATTGCGAAGATATATTTTAGATAAAGAGAAAATTCAACTGCCCCTGCGGGGAATCGAACCCACGTCCTTTCAGTTTCCGGGTGAACGCCCTAGAAAGTCGCCATCTGATGACAGCGTCAGCAGTTGTGAGCTTGGCCTGAATCTGGTCCGGCCGTCCATGTACGGTCCCTTTCAGTGTACACGAGCTCCAAGGAAAGATTGAGAGATTCGGTGCCTCTGTAGTCTAGAGGTCTAGGGAGTGGGTTCAATTCCCCGCAGGGGCAGTTGAATTTTCTCTCTTTCCAAAATATATCTTCGCAACATCCAGTTGTTAAAAGCCTTCGTAGAGCAAACCTTACCGTCACCACAGTGTTGGTCGACTGAAGTTGGTTTCCTGTGGTCCCAACTACGAGTCGCGAATGCGAGTCCATCTCCTAGATTAAAAATTGTCTCGCCACAGAGAGCAACAGGCCTATAAAAACGTGCCATTATTCAATCATTAAACTTCACTCATAATTAGAAATCAGATGACAGTGTACTACACATATCAAACATTATACAGAAACAACTTTACGTTAGGTTCACAACAAGGACACGCACATCCCAACATGTACCAATTCGGTAGAGGTTCACAGAAGATTGTGGACGAAGTGCATGTGTGGTTTAGCAGTAGTAGTGTTGAACAGACGATCTGTATTCATTACTGTTGGCTGCGATACTTATTTTAATTCTCTTTAATGCTTCTTCTATTACGTTTTCATTGCTTTGCGTCTTCAGTTTTCCGCTTAATCAACTAACAATAACTACAGCTATTTTTCTTAAAAGGTAGAGCCAATATGACAATACCAATGACATATGCGAGTCAGCTCCCCAATCACTGAATTATCATCTTTGGCAATGATTTACTATATTTGTTTATATATGTACAACACAGTTTCAATGTAATTGGTATGCTGCTTATAGTATTACAATAGAAATTTAGTTTTCATTTTATTTCAAAAAACTCGACTTAATGGGTTTTTTCAATGATTTCTCCAGTAATTAGCATCCTAAAAACTATAAGAAACACTAATTATTTTTAAGAAAGTTTTTTCATCGCAGACCTGTGTTATTATTCGTATGAACAGAATAAATTACACAAGGCATACGAAATTATCTTCTTTATTCGAGAAGCAATGTTTTTGAGCGTACAGAATGGTAAAAAAAAAATCATACTGCATTAATTTTTTCATGCCGTGTTCGCGTATAGTTCTTTTTGTCGTTATGTCGGCATGTTGCAATGTTCCATCTTACATTTTAGGCAGTGACATCTATTGACTAGAAAGTTCTTTTAAATTATTCACTCATTCTTTCCGGCTTTCTCTTCCTTGTAAAGCTCATTCTTTATAATTTTACTTTCTATTCGCTAGAGTCACCACTTAAGATATACATAATAGATACGAGCGATATTTTTATCTTCTGCAGTGCACGCGTGTGTGTTGTTCCGTTCAAACAACCCACTCTCACAGTATCTGAAAAATCCGCATCAAATATTCAGTACGTACCTACGCTGCAAGCAATAAAGTTAGCTATAGTTATATATATATATATATATAAAGATAGAGAGACATCTATATACGTATATGTGTGCGTGTGTGTGTGCGTATGTGAGCATACTACACGGCGATAGGTGGATGCTTCTCTCGCTGAGGATTGTACGTAATTTATATTTGTACTCCGGGTAACAGGGACGACAAGACATGAAATTTTCAGCAGTTTCTTTCGTCTTTACGGAAGGTTAATTTGTTGATCTGCTCGAAAATAAGAGGGCAATGAATCGTTTCACTTAGTGATTGAACCTTGGCTGTGGTGGATAGAAAGCGAATCTATACTCGGCGTCGTGTAGGTACCCGAAAAAAGAAAGAGTCTATTGTGAAACAGCATCACTATTAATGATTTCTGTATCCGGTGGTCACTAAAAATAAACGCATCGATTGGAGAAAGGGAAAGGAAACGCTTAATATGTTGTGATTTCGGTGGATCGCTCGAACAATTGCTTGCTCGGATGTTAAACGCACCTTAAAAATATTCAACAAATAAAAAAGACACGGAATATAAAAATTATTTTAACGTTGATATGTAAATTCTCTCTTCCAAGGAAATATCTATGTAAAAAACTGTACAGCATGTCCCGAACTGTTTGCACAGCCAATATCTCTGTAACCATTGACAATAGAACGGGGTTCGTAGGTTTTTGACGCATGACATTTTTTGACAATTTAAACCACTGTTTAAACTGTCAAAAACCTCAAAAATACTGCTTTTCAATATAAAAATTCTCGCTGATAATACACATATTGATTGCGTGTAATGGTTGTAGTCAGTATGGTATACACAGAATAGATATTATTGAAAAGTAATTTTCTGCTCGCTATACAGACTTATTTTGGACAATATATACGGTTTTATTTTTGTAAAATATAAATTTGAATAGAGCGCAACGTAAAAGCTGAAGGAGAAACTATGGAACTATATATTCGATGTTTTTCAATTCAAGACGATTCTCGACGTCCGAAAGTTTCTTCAACTGCTCACATATGTGTATTGAAATAAACCATTTGCTGTACGCTTTTCATAACAGATAGGTCTTTAAAAAATTCCTTTATGTCGTATACGTAAGGAGATTTCTGTTATTACCAAATTATCTAGGTGGCCACTGATACTTAAAACAATATCCTTATTGTGCATAACATTAAAATCTATCTAGCAATCAAAATAACAATTTGTAGGACTAAAATGTTCTTTAATTTGGCAGTGCTAGCTTGTATATATGATGCATAAGAAACTCCTATTTCTTATTCTTAGTGTAAAAGTAAATATGACTAGGTTTGACTATGATAGGGCATATTTACTATATGCCCTATAGCCACGTATAGCCGTGGTTCCTTTTTGCAATTTTGGGTCAACTAACGTCGGTCGTTTAATTGCATTATCTAACCCAATAGGTAATTCATTTCTATATTTACTAGCATTTATCATGTGGCGATTTCCAGCTGAAGCTGTATTTTAAACGTACAAATCCATGCTTTGGGTATCAAGTTCAGCCAGCTGTTTTTCTTTTTCTTTTGAATGAAAATACTGGATTTATACAACCTGAGCTAAGATATTTTTAGGTGAGAATAAATGAGTTAAATTAGTGTGTTGATAAATGCTGTACGAGAACGAGAATTTTTATTATGAAATAAAATTTTGGACATCACAGAAAATTTTGAATATCAAAATAGAGAACATTTTATACTCAGTAATTATGCAGAAATTTAAAACATAAAACACTTTAATCCTCATAAAATTAAGCTTTTCTTGTGTGCCATTTGACATATCTATCCGATTAAAAAAAAGCTATTTGACAACATTGACACTAAGATTTTGACTATTTTAATACCGAATAAGTTTCTGAGAAAAAAACTAACCGATGTCTTAACCACATATATTTCGAATAAACAGCTCTACACTTAGTCAATTGAACACAGGTAATCAGTAGTTTAGATAAAATGTACCATAAAATTATATTATGCGTTTTAGACGTCTGTCAAAAAATTTCAAAATTGCAAATTATAATTATTATTTTGTTTTAGCGCACTGTGAATATTGTAGTAAACTGTCATAAATACTGTGTTACATACGATGTAATAAAATAGTGTTCAAAATTAAAACGTAATATGAAAAAAAAGTAAGTTTCCCATCACGTTATATACCTATTGTGTTCGAAGCATTATCCAAAGGCTTTCATTTAGATTTTTGGACGGTTTTTGTGACGGTTTAAACCAGTTTTTGGCAATTGTCGTGTCAAAAATCTAACCCATCTTTAGAAACATACTTTCATATTATAAAAAAGTTTTCAAATGGCGAGCAATTATTTCAAATCTCAAAGTTCGTTTGAGGGGTCGTATACGTAAAAAAATTAACTTTTGAAACAGTCCCCGTCAGCTGTGAGTTCCAATTATTGAAATGTATATCCCGCTCTGAAATGTCATTTGCAAAATATTTAATACAGTAAAAGTCGATTATATAACGAGTATGGCTTATAAAGACTATCCCGATATAAGGAGTGATTGTCAAGGAACTAACTTTACGAGAAACATCCGCGAATCGACAATTTTTCCTGTGATTGTAAGCTGTCGTTATAACGGAGTTCTAGTGAATTTTATAAATACAATATCTATCGAGATATTTGCTATTAGATATTTGCAATGTTTGTCGAGTGGTTAGGGAACTAGCCTCTGACTATGCAGATCTGGGTTCGAATCGTTGCACGGCAGGGATGAAATTATTCCAAAAAAAGTAAGTTTACTAATAATTTCCTTGGGAATACGGGCTGATCACGTTTTAAAGAATACAAAAGGTATTAAAATAAAATCATTACGCTGTGAAAAATTATCACTGTGCAGGTACGCTTTCATGGGATCAAAGGTTGTCATGCTTATGGAGTATATGCAGATAATATGAAATCAGCTACATCTTTTTTATTCACAATAAATAACAATTACATTTTAACAACTATTTTGACAATTACAATATTTTACAATTCATTAAAATTGTATTACAATTACAATTTACATTTCGCAATTCGTGGACCGCAGCTTCAACCATTGGAAATTGATACTGGAAACTTCAGTCAAAATATCATCATTAATATTGAATCCAAAAATCTACAGTATTTGTAAATGACTTCTCAGAGCCGCATTTACATTCATTAATTGGAAGTTTTAGCACACGGGGGTCTGCATCTAATAACATAAGTCTATATTAGAGATATGGCGGGGGTCACGAAAAGGAAAATATAGTCTAACGTTGGGGGAAACTGGATTAAAATAGGTTGAAAAACACTGAATTAGACTTATGAAGATCATGTTTTTTTTAACACTTCTCTCTTTCCAAATATGTTACGCCTTACTCGTGTAATACGCACGTAACATCATCCACTTTGGATCGCAAGAAACACGAAATTTTGTAAAATATGGCATATATATTTTTTCTGTAATTATATATATTTTTTTTTATAATTTATATATATATATATATATATTGTAATTTTATTTTATTTTGTTTGTAATTTTAATACCGCGTATGAGGCTCTGTAATGTTGTCACTCCTTACATCATCGTGAGCTACATAATAATAATATGAAGTAACGCCCAGACATGTTAGTCTTGTTTCAATATAGTGTTACAAGTTACGTCAGTCGCAATCACACTATGAAATGTATCAATTTCGAAGAAAAGAAGGAAGATCTCAAATTGTTATTAGTAAGATAATATTTCAAGGAAATTAATCATTTTAAAAAAGGGTTGTTGGTACAAAATATATTTTTTTTTGAATTCGCGAAAATAAGGAACTTTTGTTAGTAATTACACATGAAGGAAATATCAGTTTATAAGCTATATAAGCTATGATTCTATAAGCTATAAGGGGAATTATAAATGGCGATTTGACTAATTTTAGATTTTATTGATAACTTCATTCTTCCGAATAAAAAAAAATATATCTCATTATCTTCACGCTCAATATATTACTCACTATATTAATCACTCATTATATCACAATTATATCTATATTTTCCACTCAAATAAATCTTCTTTTTTTAATTTTAATTAAATTCAGTGATAATATTATTCGGGCTTGTAAAATATTGATTCGATTATCTATTATTCAAAGTTGAATGCCCGCTTGGGTATGGGGAATTTGAAACTACTAAAAGGAATACATAATTCAGAAAAAAATATTACAGTTAAAAACATTTCCATGATTAGTTAAATTAACTATTTTAGAATTAATGAAAGAGAAATTTCAGAGTTAATGAAATCTTTCAATAATTTGAAGCTAGCCCCTGTTTGATTCGAGGCCCTGGCTCAGGCCTCGTGCGCCCACCCGTTAAGAACCCACTGACTAGTCTCACAAATTTCGAAACGCTAACACTTTTTTAATTAGAAATATTTAATGAGCATTAATTATAGACCCATGGGTTGCGAAGTTGATTGTGCTGTCGATTTTGAGCCGCTGCTAAATAAATGTTAAGAACTCCTCCCCCCTACGGAAACAAAAGATTTGCTGCTTTTACGAAATTCAGAATATTTAAGAAAAAACAAAAATTGAGCCAAACTCTATTGATAATAACAAACAATGTAACTTTTTGCGAAGGTTTTTAACAGCTGGTTGATGCAAAAATGAATTCAGGAAAGAAAGAAAGTTCAGCTGTGTGTGTGTGTGTGTGTGTGTGCCCTTGCAGGGATCGAACCGACGGCCTTTCACTTGTTCCAGCACATTCCCTATCCGTTAGAGGTTCCATAGGAATAGTAACGTGGGAGTGTGTCTGGTTTTTCAGGCCTCTCACTTGCCGAGTGAGCGCACTGGACTACAGAGGCAACGAATCTCAATCTTTCATTAGAGCTCGTGTGAGCTGAACGGCACCGTATATTGACGGACGAACCTACTCAGGCCAGGCTCACAATTGCTGACACTACCACCAAATGGTGACTTATCCATGAGTAATGCCCTATCCGCTTTCCATATAAAGTTTTTAAACAGCTGGTTTCCAGTCTTCTAGGGCGCTCACCCGGCAAGTGAGACAACATGGGTTCGATTCCCCTCCAAGGGCACACACAGTTGAGTTTCCTTTCTTTCTAAATTCATGTTCGCATCAAAACCTTCCTATAGAAAGAGAAGAGAGACATCATCCTTGAATGTAACTCTTACCTAACTGCTAAATTTCCATTAATTTAGCACAAAAGTATGGAAAATCTGGACTAGAGATGTATTGATCAACGAAATCTGGAGATTTCTAAACGGCTCACAACGTCACTTCAGGAGCTTATTTTTAAGAGAGGGACATTTCCATTTTTTTTCAAAATTAAATTTTTAAAGGTTCCTGAATCTTTGGGATGAGCTCTATCGGATTATGCAACAAGGTCGATTTCAATGGAAATATTTTTGGTAAAAATTACGGTGTTAAAGTCGATCGTTTCTACCAAAAACGCGAACATATTCATTTCTTTCGGTGATTTTTGGTAGAACCTCTCGATGAAAAAAGGCCACCCATGGGACCTACAATTTTGTCCCCGTTAATGGATAATAAAATACATCGAGTCCCGTCGATGTAATTCGAAAAAGTGACGTTAGTGGAGGTGTCCGCTAACAGGAGTGTCCGTTACGAAAGTGCCCAATGTAGAATGATCGTATTTCTTATGTTAATGACAAGAGTGCAGTAAGGGTACCTTTCTGGGCTAGGTAAAACCTTCTAGAATCAAGAGGTGACGTAGAAATTTCCAATTTTTTAGACATGATCAGTTTCAGTTTTAATCAAAAGGTGACATTTCCACTTATTTTCTTCCAGAACGGAACATATCCAGAATAAAAATTTAATTAACTCCCTTGAATGCTGATCAAGAGAAACATAGTATTTACATATTCTTCTATCATGCCCATGTACTATCTGGTGGACTATTCTCTACTTTTGTAAAGCAAACCAATTCCGAGGGAATACGTCTTTTACTTCTACTGTAAATCTAGCAAAATTGGAAATGTCCGCTTTTGAAAATAAGCTTCTCACTTAATCTAAGAATCGAACAATAATCGAACACGCAATGTGTTTATTACTAATTGCAGAAAGTTAATCAAATTTCCGAAGGGTGAAAAAAAAAAGAGATATCTTTAAATGGAATTGAAACCCTCTCGAGAGTACGCTAAGTGTCTGGACAAAATGCATTATCTACCTATCTCTGATCGATTTCTCATAATATACTTTATATCTACGCGAACTGATAACGACACGGATCTAATTTATTTCAGTAATGGAGCGTATCTCAAAGCTCCGCGAGACTGAACTTTCATTAATTTAGTGTTTAGCGATCTTATTTCCATTTTGAAACTGAGATGTTCTTGAAGTTTTAATTGAGCAAGCGTAAATCAGCTTCTAGAATCGGGAAATGGGTCGCGATTCGCAAACTGATGTCAGATTCAGGTGCCGGAAAATTTTCTCTCGATCCCGTAACACCGCAGATTTGTTATAGTAATGAGGTTGCTGATACTTTATGTCTCAAACTTCTTTAAAGGCTGAAATGCTTAGATATCGTAGGAACGTCATAAATGTTCATAAGTATCACAAAGAAACCAGATACATTTTATATTCATAGACAAGAAAGTGAAATTATCATATCACACGTGTAAAATAATCTATACATATAAAATAACATATCCCGACTGACTGATTCATTAATTCATCTTCGCCGAGCCGAAACCGCTGAAGCTCTAAACATGAAATTCAGTGAGTAGTTTTATTTCATGATGAAAGGACTTACTGAAAAAAAAAGTATTTTTGAAATTTCACCCCTAAAGGGGTCACAAAGGCTTTAAAGGTTGTATACAGGCATAACGTAGAGCCGATGCCACTGAAACTATAAATAAGAAATTCGGTCAGTATTATATTTTATAGTGCAGACATTCACTAATACGGAATTTCCGAAAATGCAAACCCCAAGGGAGAGAAGGATAGGTTCAAATGCTGTATGTGTGTGTGTGTGTGTGGGCGAATCATCGCAGAGTAATTTTCAGATTGCCGAATCCACGTGAGCGAAGCCGCGGGTAACAACTAGTCATAATACATGTGTGAAATAATCACAGTACATGTGTAAAATGGTCATGATTTGCGAAGCATTTACCAACAACAATCCGCCGCTACGCCATTCACCGATAGGAAAATTCACAGCTGGGAGAATTCACCGATAACTGTTCATCATCAGTGAATGAGCGATCGAGTGATTCAGCAAGTTATGTTAATAAGTGACGAGTGAAGTAAAAGACGAGTGAGTGAAGTGAAAGTGCCCCAATCAGTAACTTTATGAGCAGCCAAGTGGGTGGGTGAATGACCATATGAGTGACCGATCGTATGAATGATCGAGTGAGTGATCATTTGAATGACCGAGTGAGTGATCATTTGAATGAACGAGTGAGTGATCATTTGAATGACCGAGGAGTGATCATTTGAATGACCGAGTGAGTGATCATTTGAATGAGTGAGTTATCGTATGAATAATCAGCCACCGAGTAAGTGCGTAACCATATTAATGATCGAGTGAGTGAGTTACCGACTGTATGAGCCATATAAAGAGTGACCGTATGAGGGAACAAGTATTTGTGTAAGTGAGCGATCATAAGAATGAACAAGTGAATGGCGGAGTGCAACTGTCGGTTCGTGTGGGAATCTGGCTGGGCTGTAATCGTGAGGATCAAGGTTCGGACCCCGTTGACGCATAGTGGTGATCGGCTAAAGCTGGATTCCTGCGGTTCTCGAACTTCAAAGACGAATGCGAGCCGATCTTCCATTTGAAAATGTCTCTCCGCAGAGAGCAGGCAGACCTTCCACATGGTACTAAGAACTGGAATACGTCAGAACCATGCATATACATACATTCACACAGTACGTTCTGACAAGTAGAAATTCCTCAGAGGAATGTATACGAGGCGCATGTTCGGTTAAGTGGTAGTAGTGAATGGTGGAGTAACCGAGCGAGCCAGTAACCGAAATGAGTGACCCGGTGAGTTAATGAGTGAAAGTATGAATAAGCGAGTGAGTATGAATTTTGCTCACTCAATCTCACTCACTTGCTCATCCACCCATTCAATATGTCAGTTGGTGCGATGAGTTGTTCGTCTTATTCATGAATGGCGTGGCGTAGAATTGTTGTCGGCAAGTTTTCCGGCGATGGATTTTATACACACGACTAATCAGTATCGACTGATTATTCATGTATTTCTGGGAGAACTTTAAAATGATCATGAATCGCTCCGTTTCGAATAAGACGTTTGTAAAATGCTTTAAAAGATAGAAAAAGCTAATTTTGCAAACAGCCCAGAAAACGTTATATTCTCCAGGTGTAATGTAATTTCTTTTCCCAAACGTCAAATACTAGTTACCTACAATAACGAAGATGTGCTAAGGCGTTTATATGGCGAAAGGGTATCCCTGATATGGATCGATTCGTCATTGTATATTCCACTTTACATATACAGATTTAGTTCAATTATATATTCAGGGTGCATAAGCAACACGACGTGCGGCATTTCACTGGCGAACCGATAGTCCTCTAATCATGCTTCCAATTAGAGAAAGTATCCAAGTAACGTGTAGTACTGAGATATATGCCATTCGTGTTGCGAGGGGATGTGGAATTATATTAAAATAAAACTGGTAACTGTTTACACCTTCCCCGTGTATCCAAATGCAAATACAAGGCCACAACAGGCAAAATAAACGAGGTGGCTGAGGAAAAGATGCGCATAACAAATATGGATGTCATGTATTTCTAAAGTATAGCAACTCCCCCCCCCCCCAACCGAAAATGCAATTACAAAAACTATAAACAATATATATACATGATAAAATATTATACAATGCCCATAAAATGTATTTATGGATGTCTTATTCTAAGCATGGATAGCTTCTCGATTTACCAAATCCAATTCGAAAGTTGTTGCCCTGTCTCTCCTGATGCCATCTAAATAAATTTCATGTTTGTGCAATATTTGAGATATTTGAATTCGGACAACGGAGGGAAGTTTAGAAAAACCATTTTATCCGCATTTAACGGCGTTTTTTCAGGAACTTTCCTCCGGTTTTCGAATTTGAATATATCAGCGAATTCACTTAGAAAAGTTGAATTATTTTCAATTGACATCAGGAGAGACAGGGCAAAAACTTTCGAATTGGTTTTTTGAGCAGCACAAAGTATGCGTAGAAAAAGACATTTTTATTTTAATAGCAACACGTTGCCACCCAACATGAATGACACATATCTGAGAGTACTACATGTTGCTTGGATACTTTTCTAGTTGGAAGCATGCTTCTAGGGCCAACGATTCTTCAGTAAAATGTCATATGCCCTGTTACTCATGCACCCTGGACATTCTATTCACAATTTCCTTGTTCTATATGACTTTAATAATTCGAGAAAAAAAATTCGTGACATTATCATCTACTTTTCCTAATACTTTTATCCATTATAAGAAGAGGAGTTTTTACGATAGTACATGAGGTTTCATTACAATTATCATCCGGTATCAAGATGCCATACTGGTACAAACAGCTATATTTGTCGCATGTAATCTTCACAATTTACCCGTCCTTCAAGTAGTATATCTTACCTATATTTACGAAACATGCAATCGATCCCCAGAATGATCGTTATTCAACATTTTCTAAACTTTTTAGAGGAAAAATAAACAATATAGAATACTAGCTATAATACCCGGCGTTGCCCGGGTTTTCTTCAATGAGGCTTTTTTTGGATCACGTGATATCTCCCTCTCTTTTTCTTGAGGGACGTACAAACCGTGTCCAAGTTAACCAATATGGCGACTTCCTGCGCGATTCATGAAATAAACAAATCTAGATTTACACAGAAACGTAGAAATGATATATATTTTTATTTTTTTAAGGGGCGCTAGGTATTTCGACCGCCCCCCCCCGAACTTCAAGTTATCCATCTGTCTGTTCCAGCTTCCAAAAATCCTTAGTTAAAGCTGTGGAATTTTTTCGATGCACTTTTCACGGGCTCATAACTAATTTTAAAATATCCTAACCCACATGGATTTATGCAAATAAATATCAAAAGAGACAATATGGGGACATTAATTTTCATACTTGAGAAGATATAAATGAAATCAATGACATTGCTTGAATATCCAACTCAAAAGTATAGGTTTGGCATATTTACTTCATATTTAATCTCCTGGGCTTCGTATATCTCTAAGCGAACTGAATATTTTAAAAATCGAGAACTCAATACAATTTTAAAAATTATTGATGGGGTGAAAATCCCACTAATTTCCGCATTTCTACAGTAAAATCGACAATTTTAGCACTGATTTCTATGAGGATCACCCTTTTCCTGACTCTCAAAGCGATGCTGATGATGATTATGACGTCTATTCAAAAAGCCTCATTACTGAGAGTATATTGAAAATGTGGCAAACCATTATAAAGGCATAAACTATCATACATATACTAACAGGATTAAAGAAGTGACAAACCGTTGTAAAGGCATATACACGTCTGAAACGCATTGCTAGGGAACCACGGTAACCAAAGTAAACGTTCGGAAAGTGATTGTTGAGGCCCAAAAACCATTGTTGCCGGACAGTTTTTTGCCCATTTTGGGCATTTGCCCTGGGCTGACGAAATTTTAAAGTAGCCTATCGTTCCAGTCGGGTCCCATTTGGTATATATGCAAAATTTGGCAACGATGGATCTAAAATTGTAGATTTGTATAGAGAAAATACACACACACAGACACACAGACAGACAGAAAATCAATTTTATATATATAGATAGAAATGGTTAAAGAGAGCTGATGTGATTATCAGTGATTATCCATAATCGCCGATTATATTATGCATAATCAACAAATCATCTCTGTAAGAAGTTTTCATAAATTTGAAACTTTTAACGGTGATTATGCGTAATTTTCAAGTAAAGTTGGTAAGTATGATAAATATGTGAAGAACGCGTGCGGAAATGTCACTTAAATTCAACCATTTATCAGTATCACCCGTAGATGATGGGAGCGCTACACATATGTTGCCATGAAAATTAAATTAAGTTTATAAAGAAAAAAAATATGTAAACATAAACAATATCACCGATCGAATCCATCATCCTAGACCCAGTGTTTCCCAAAGTGGGCAATATCGTCCTCTGGTGGGCGATGGAATGGTCCAGGGGGCGATAGAAGCTACAAAATATCAAATAAGATCCTTTGGGTTCGCTTGAGTTGGGGGCGATGAGCAGTGGCAGCGGATGCGTTTCGAAACTGCAGGTGCTCGTCTTTAGTTTTATATCGGAAATTATAATTTCTGAATTAATTCTGGGGGTGCTCGGATCCATGCCACAAATTACCGTGGGTGCTTGAGCACCCACAGCAACCCCCCGACTCCCACGCCACTGGCGATGACAGAAAAACATTTCTGGAAATGGGGGCGATGGAACAAAAAGTTTTTGAAACTATCTCCTAGACCAGTGATTCCCAACGTGGGCGTTAACGATGGAATGTTCCAGGGGAGCGGTAGAAGCTACTGGTATAACATAGGATCCTATGGATTACATTCCGTTGGGGGCGATGGGAGAAAAACGATTTCTGATAGAGGGGGCGATGGGACAAAAAAGGTTTGGGGAAAATATGTCCTAGACTGATGTTTGAGCAAAATGTTCCGTAAATTAAATTAATTGATGAGTTATCATATATATATACTAATACGAGCTGGGAATTACACAAAAATACCGGTAAATGTGAAAAATTCGTTAAATTTATCAAACATAACAAAGTGGTCTGAGAGAATACATGATTGTTGGATTTATGAAATTTACCCTAATATATATTTCTTAGAAACCATCAATTCATGTTTCCATTTCACTTTCAGAAATGCATTTATAGCTAATTTAATGTGTAAATCAAGTACAAAGAATTAGCAAGATCATAATCTACTGGACACTGGCTGAAACATTTTTAGAAGTGGAAAAAAAAAATTGGCTTTTGCCGGACATCTTCAAAATTGATTCATACCGTATCCTTTCAATAGCCGGCATGCCGCATAACTCGAGGGACATAAGCTTTTTGAATGTTGAGGTTTGGTCTGTTCCCGACATGGCGGGAAAAGTAAGGTTTAATAAGTATGACAATGTGCATTTAGTCAATTCAATGGATTTTTGAAATAAAAATATAATGTTCAAGAATATTCCAGAATTTGTGATTCAAATTTTCCGGCCTCTGGATCTTTTTCGCTGTTTCCTAGCTCTCAACAATATTTTCCATATACGAAAGAGGGATCATCCCCTTATGAATATTTTTAAAAATTATTTCGAAATCTTCGGTGGGCCGGATAGAAACTATAAGCAAACAATAATTTGCCTCTAATCTACGTATACAATCATAAATCAAATATATGATCCGATATCGCATATTAAAATCCTAAATTTATATTGAAATCATAAATCGAATATAAAACCCATTAATATCATCTATATAATCATAATCGTTGTCATTTTCGATTCAATGAAGCTGTTCGATTTTTCCAAGACTCGAATTATTTACCAGTGAATTAAATAAATTTTTCGATCCATAAAGAATGAGATTTTTGTAGATTGATACACGCGAATAGTAAATCCATGCTCACTCGTGTCTTTCTAAGAAAAGTAGTCGAGAGACCTGTCTGACGACTTGAACATGTTGTATCAGTACCATATAACAAAAATATATATAGAAAAAACGGGACTACCCAGAAAAAAAATATATATATCTTTTTTCTTACCACAGTCCCGACAATACACGAAAATAAAAACTCGATCGTACAACTTGTTGACAGAAATCGAATTCGATCACAGTGACATGTAAAAAGAAAAGATATCAGGGCAAAAAATACAGAAAAAGAACACAGTCTTTCTTCTATCTCATCGATAGCCAAGACAACCATCGGGTCCGTCTCTCAGATCATGTTACGGCCATGATGAAGTGTAGATAGGAACAAAAGAGAAAGCAAAAAAAAAAAGAAAAGGAGAGAAGTAATAAAAAAAAAATAGTTACGTGCTGAGAATGGTTCGCGTGTAAGGTATTCTTAGGTTACGCCACTTACTCGAATTCCCAGTTTCCTCCTTTCTTGTGATCTTAAAATAGCCAAAAGTACAATAATAATAAAGAGGGGAAAAAAATGAGGATAGCAGCAAAACAAGGCACGTAAGGGGACAACGGCTATTGACTGCATACACACATTACGTATTAACAAAGAGAAAGGACAAGGGCTTAAGTTCTATTTTTAAGTATCAAAGGCTATCGTCTTTATGTTCTCGTCGTAAGAGAAGTAATACATTAAGATAAGGACAAAGAAAGAATATAAAAAGCATGGGAGAAGAAATATGCATTTTTGCCTTTTAAGGGTAATTAACATTGTGCATTAACATAGGAGATGTAAAACGTGGGGTTGGGAGGCAAACCTGCTGCTACTTCCGTATATGGAGTTTTGCCAAAACATCAATCTCAAAGGAAACTGGGAGACTTCCCTTTCATGTTTTACTTATGGTATTTTATTATTATTATTTTAAGGTGTTGTTGTTAACGAACGTTTGCATTTGGTGTAACGATCTCTTTAGCGAATATATATTTATCTCATAAAAGTACTATCGTAAAAAAAGCATTATTTATCATACATACTCTTTGAATCGACGCTCTCGTAAATATCTCATTCTAAAATCGATATAAGTTCGAAGCGAGGTCAGGCACGTGAGATATTTTGGTAGAAATTTATACTGAAAGTAAATAATTATGCCTGTGACACTCTCTCCCAATCAGTTTTTCATGGCACTTCAGGGGAGTTGCCGATGTTTCTTGTTGAAAAGCAGGGGTTTTTAGCCTTTTGTGGTTCATGAACTCTTTGCCAACACTAAGACGAAGGCCAAGGCCCACCGAACACCTTTAAAAAATAATGTTCTCCACATAATCACGTAAAAACAATAGGTTAAGAGCTGTCTCGACCCTTGAAGCCGATGTTTCAAAAATAACTTCAAAAAATATTTCATTCCATTGTAACAAATTTCAAGAAAAATACGGTTTTCTTCCGGGGTATTGACATTTGGAATTCTCTGCCATTGAGTGTTCGAAATAAATCATTAGCATTGTTCAAAATCACTGTGTTAACTATCTCGTGAAAATCCCTTGGAATGAACAGTGCGCGCGTGCTCCTCTGTACGTATGTACAAAAAGAACTTGTTGTTATTCACTGATATAAAGGAGGTTTTCTTTTCATTCACCATCCCCTTCATTCGCCAAAAAATTATTTTCTTCAAATATTATCTTTGTGAATCTTTTTCCCTTTATACACATTCTGTTTTTTTTTTTCAACACATGTTCTCTGTAACCAAACTGTTGAAGTGACAATAACGGATTTTCTTATCGGCGTGGGGTCTTCCATTCGTGTCGTTATCAGTACGCCTACTTTATCCATACCTTTTTATCTCTTTCCCCCACATCAACAAGCCTTGTGAAGTGACTAACTTGGTCGTTCTTAGAAAATTATTCTTTTCGCTGTCTCATTCATCTGAACTAATTATACAACCGATTATGAGCTTTTCACGGAAACTCAGTTGAAACACCTTTGATTGTGAGAACATTCCTTCTTTTTCATTAACTGCGGTTAGTAAAGTACTGCAATAGCGATGTCACATTAACAAATTAATGAATGGGAAGACAATAAATGAAATTTAAACAAATATTATGAAATGAAAAATTAATTTAACGTGATATCAAATTTCCTATATTAAACAATAATTAATTCGACAGGTAAATTTGAATGGAAACAATAACTCGATTTGGTTATATAGATAGTTAAAATCAAGTGTAGATTCTATTTATTTTAATTTTTGTTTTTGTCTAGCTTTTTCTCTCCTTTCTATATTATTAAAAATTTGTCATTGATTTAAAGTGAAAAAAAAACCGTAGCATGAAATTCTCTTATATCAGCTTTTGGTTGCCATAATTCATTTTCTAATTCAATAAATAAATATATTTACACCTATTTGGCCGTCAAACCAAAAGATACCCAGGCCACATCGCCATATGGCAATATCGGCTCAATATCACCTATTTGGCCGATATACTTCGTTCTTTTTATCTTTCTTTCATGTCGAAAGAAATAAGAAGATATATGTGTTTCACTCTTATAAAGATTTCGTCATAGGGTCGAGAGCATTTTACTAGCTTTTAGCTACAGCTCTCTTCTCTGTCCCAGCTTTCTTCATCACATTATGTGAATTAACTGTTCTACCCCGTGCCCATTCAAATATTTTTTTTCTTTTCCTTTGCATTTTCTTTCAAATATTGTAAAATATGTAATTTTTAATTGTAAACTCTAATTTTTACAGTATTGTCGTAATTCACTGGGGACAAATAAATTATGTTATGTTACGTTACGTTAGGTTACGTTACTATGTTATGTTATGTAAATCAAAATCGAGTCACTCGGTAAATATGTAATTTCAAAAAAAAAGAAAAAACAGTAAATTATATTGCGAATGTATACAAGTATCGTTCACTAAGGAGCAGTCCAGGTTGTGGTGTCGCAGGGACTTCTTCCTCTGATAGGGCTATCAATAAACGGAATAGCTTACCTCCGGGAGTCGTGAATTCTAACACAACTGAAACGTAATAATTTAAGAAGAAGTACGATATACACGTTGGGGCAAATCGAGAAGCTATGCATACTTAGAATTGAAACAACTATAATATATTTTTTACGGGCAGTGTGCTATATATTATTAATTATTAGTTTTTCTTTCATGATATATGTTTTTATATTGGGTTGCTCTATTTTGTAAATATTTGACATCCATTTTTTTTTTTTTTTTTTTTTTTTGGCATAATTCTTTCAGCCACCTCATTGGACAATTTGTCTGTTGTGGCCTTTGTATAGAGAAAAACACTTTGAACGCGATTTTCTCAGATTGCAATTTCTGAGTTCAAAAGATTGAAAGGAATATTTAAAAAACTACTGCGCACAACACACAGAAATTCTAGAGTTTTGCAGAAATGCTTATTCAACATGTGTTAGTAGAACGAACGTCGAAGTTTCATATCTGACTATTCGTTAAAATTTTATAAATTTTTAAAGCGCAAACAAAAATATATCGAGAATATTTTTAAAAATACCTCCTACTGATCAATTGCAGAATCGTATCTCAGAAAATCGTGCTTGAAATGTTTTTTTCTCATATACATTTCTCATATACAATTCACTCTGTAATTTATCACTTCTTTTATTTTGAAAGAAGAAATCAGTCGATTGACAAGAAATTTTATGCATTTGATTTGCAATTTGATCAAATAGTCATTTTTGAAAAATCTCCTTCCGTGGTCGTGACATCCCTTGATAGTTTCTTTATTGAAGCTCACGGACTCTCTGATACCTCACCAAGAACTCCGCGGACTCGTGGCTAATAACCACTGCTATAAAGGTAACCAGTGCCACGAGATATTCGAAATTCCATTCTTAAGTGTACCATGGACGAGAAAAACATAGAAATCAGTCTCGATTCGAAGGTTGGTCGTGGACCCGTTATATACAAGGCGATTGTAATTAAATTTCCTGTCCTCTGAATAGTTTTTCTCATAAACTACTCATCCGAACACTACCAAATTTTCAGGATATCTTAACGAGACCATGGGAGAGAGGTTTAAGCAATAAAAATACAATTTTTCACCACCAGGTGAAAAAGTGGAGCTTTTTATTGAATTTTTCCTTTTCCCATGGATTATATAGAGTATATACCACGTTTCAATGGAATACGTTCTCCATAACGAGTGCTACATAGGTCTGAGCAGTGTCAGTATATTGAAACTACTCAGAGCTATATAGCGTGCATTCCAGGACGTATCCCATTGAAACTTGGTATACACGCTTTTATAGTGCATGGGAAAAGGGAAAATCCAATGAGAAGTGTCATATTTTCACCTGGTGGTCATAAATTGAACTATTTTTTTATTTCATAAATCTCTCCCCTTCATGGTCTATTAAGATAGCCTAAAAAATTTACTGTATTCGGGCAAGCGGTTTCTAAGGAAAACTACTCACATAAAAGTTGATTCCTGTGAGACCCTGTACCAAGTGTCTGTAAAAATCCATCTCTTTCGTGTCCAAACGTGCCTGGAATTGAACTCCGGTCTTTTTCAATCTGGGCAAGTGCACTAACCAATACACCACACAGACACAGCTACTTCTTTTTTCATTTTAAACACGCACAGTAACGTGATGCAGAGATCAGCGTATAGCCTCCACCGGGAATCGAAACCCGATCGCCGATTTGTGAAGTAGAGATAATCCAAATACATTGCAAAGCTTGTATGTGAAGAGGTTAGTTAATAATAATTAATCATTTAAACAATGTGCATTATATGTAGCCAACCTGTGTAGAGTTGAAGGTCATATTCGTGATTTAAAACTAATTCTGTAATTAAGATAATAAAATTTATCTTCTGCATTATTTCGAAGGTATTGTGAAGCTCTTGATCATATTTTTGTCCTACGCAATCGTTTAAGGCCTATTAGACCGGTACATTACCGCACCATTTAACGCCGATTTGAAACTGTTGCGCTTAAATTCAGCTTCTTATCAATTCCGTTGTTTTCTGAATTTTTTCCTAATTGAAAATAAAACTGTTCAACGAATAGCTGGTAGGCTAACCATTGTACTTTTTGTGCAGCTATGAAATTTTGACTAGAGAATATAAAAAAACTCTGAACACTAAAAACGATTTAATTCGGAAGGAATGGCTAATTCTTGTCATGGTATTATTAATTTATGAACACGTGCGTATACCTGGCATGAGAAATTTGCTTTCGACACATTAATTATTTTCGAAACTTCTTTTTCTTCATGAACTGCTGAAAAAAAAGAAACAGAAACATTTGGCTATCAAATATTCATTTCTACATTTTAAGTGAATTCTTTTTTTTTTTCCTAAAAAAACATTTTTACCGGGAAAAACAGAACTTCAACAATAATAATAATTTATAACAAAATGTTATAGAAAAAAATTATTGGAACTAGAAAAGTAATGAATAGTTTTTCTGTTGCAGACAGTGATCATTTTTCCTAGTTACACGTGTATTTCCCTAAGGCGACAGACTTTTTTTTTACCAACTAAATATTTCCTGTCTGCAAATAAATATTTAGTTCAAGCATATCTAGTAATCATAGAGCCATCAATAGTAAAAATGTGAAAAACGGAAATTCATTTCCAAGTTTTAAGAGAAAGTTCTGTTTTCTTATCACGTATATATCATAGAATACATTAATATTTTCGAGGGGGGCAAAAAAATCATTTTTAATTAAATTACTTCTACGAGAAAACAGATGAGGAAAAACTAATTCCTTGAATCACATAATAAAATAGAATTACACAAAACTTATGATTGAATTTTCTCCTATGTAAAGAAACTTCCATTATGTGTTCAATGTGTGAACTTTTTCAAAATAATTTTTCTTTGTATCTCATGTAAACTTATATTATTTCCTTTTCATTCACGTCTTCTTTCATTAAGACATTTTTCCGACTTGAATACGTATTCAAGACCTCTCTGCCTGTAAATACCCTAAAATATAGCGTCATGAAATCAAACTTAGTTTTCGCTTCAAAGATTTTATATGCAATATACAATAGACGTATATGTTAATGATTTCAGAGGATAGATTGACAGTAGAAATGTTATACATACTGCTCTGAACAATTGGGGGATATGTATTACGCATTTTAATGTATTAAAATTATTTATTTAAATTTATTAAATTTATTTATTTAAATTTATTAAATTTATTTATTTAAATTTATTTATTTAAATTTATTTATTTAAATTTATTTATTTAAATTTATTAAATTTATTTATTTAAATTTATTTATTTAAATTCATTAAACTTACTTATTTTAAATTTATTAAATTTATTTATTTAAATTCATTAAACTTACTTATTTTAAATTTATTAAATTTATTTATTTAAATTCATTAAACTTACTTATTTTAAATTTATTAAATTTATTTATTTAAATTCATTAAACTTACTTATTTTAAATTTATTAAACTTATTTATTTTTAATTTATTAAAATTCATTTGATGACTCTTTGTGAATATATCTAACAACTCTTTGTGAATATATCTAACAACTCTTTGTTAATATTTTATCAATATGTCAATATGTAATTAAAATGTTTAAAAATCACAATTAAAAGAAAACTAAATTTTCCCTAATTGTTTTGATGTCAATATAATGGACACAAAACTTTGCTTATATCCTCTTTTTTCCTTCCACATACTTTCTTCACAAAATATTCAGGATAACGGCCAATGTCGTTGCCGACAATTACATAATGTTTACGAGTATAACTATTTAGTTGCAACAATTATATATTCAGGATGATGATTTTAAATGGATCTCACGCAGTGATATTTTAATGAAAAAGATTAGAAAATATGCGGTGATTATTTACAAATTCAAAAACTTTTGATGTCGATGAACATTTTTTTAAAGATTTATTTTACGTATGGTTATATTCAATTATTAATTATGCAACTTGTACTTGGGGAAGAACACATTACGAGAACACTCGGAGATTAGACGATATACAATGTGATTCCATAATTTCCCTTGCCGCATTTCACTGCTGAACCGTTGATCCTGTAGGCCTACCTTGAATTAGAAAATGTGTATAAATAACGTGAAGACTTCAGATACGTCATTCATATTGTAAATGGTTCGTCGGCATGTCGGTGCCAAAGTGATGGTCGGCTGAAGTAGGTTTTTGTGGTTCTCACTAATACGAGCTGATCTCCCCTTTGAAAAGTCTCGCCACAGTGAGCAACAGGACTAAAGCAATACAAATATACAGCCATTACACTCAGCTCATAGCTCGAAATATAGATGGCAGCAACACTATAACAAGCATTACACTGAAAAGAACTTCACGTTAAGATCACAACACTCAGGAGTACACTTAGGAACTCACTTTAGGATCACACACACACACACAGCTTCAAGCAATATGATGTGAATCTACTTTATTGTCTCTGTAATAATCACTATGTCAAGCAAATCTTCAAACTTCTACTACTTCACTGTACACGCACCTCGTACACATTTCTTTGAGGGATTTCTTACGCTGTGGTGGTCGAATGGTTATAGTGACGGACTCGCGATGCGAGGATCCGGGTTCGAACCACACAGTGGTGGTCGGCTGAAGTTGGTTTTCTGTGGTTCCCAACTTCAAGGCGCAAATGCGAGCCGATCTCCCCGTTAAAAAGTCTCGCCACAGAGAGCAACAGTCCTACAACGATAAATCATTCAATCATAACACTTCACTCATAGTTAGAAAAACTGGTGGCAGATGGCAGCACTACACATAACAAACATTACACAGAAACAAACTTTACGTCAGGTTGCACTACACGTACACGCACATTCCCGCATGTACTGATTCGTTGGGGGGGGGGGGGTTCGTTGGGGGTTCCGCGGGGGGAGAGTGCATTTGTGGTGTAGCAGTAGTATGTAGGGCCTCCAAAAAATGGCTCGGGGATCCATGATGTTCTTAAGTCAGCCACCTCGTTGGGCAATTTGCCTGTTGTGGCGTTGTATTTGTATTTGAATCGGTACAAGCCAGAACAGAGTTGTATGTGTGTACGTATACGCGTGGCCTTAACGAATTTATATTGTCACAGTTGTGCTTGTTCCGTGTCTCTGCTGGTACTGCCATGTGTCTCCCATATTCTCAATTGATAAACTTTTCAACTACATCCGCAGCCGGTAGGAATGCTATTACAGATGAATTGTCGTTGCTCTAAATTGTTTCACGGTGAATTATCGTAGATTCGGAAATTCTTTATTTCTCACAAACCACGGTACATTCTTTCACCATGAAAACTTCATCATATAATTTATGATTCTTTAAATTTTTTAAAACTTTCAGATTTTATCTGCATACTTTTTTAAAAAAAGCTCCCAATATTTAAACTCTCTTAATATCATGTATTCTACCATAACTCTCCCACGACAGAGCAATGAAGTTTCATGTAGTTTAACTCATTTTTCTGATTAAACTTCAATCGATAAGAATTTGAAATAAAATGTGTAGGGTAGCAGGGAAAGATATTACACAGAACTCATTAATCAAATACCATCTGACTTGGATCATAAGCTATTCGAGAATATTAATGAAATCTTACGTAATCAGGAATGCTAATGAAATTTTTCTCTTGGCTTTTCCTCCACACGTAGTATAATAATCGCAGATGACTTTTCTTTCATATCAAATTTCTTACTTTTCTCCTTTTTTTTCTATTCCCATTTATCCTTCTTTTGCATTTATCTTGTAATTTCGTTCTTATGATTACGACGCTCTGGTCTCTTACGGTGCGTCTTCCGTTTTTTTATAATCCCTTTAATATATGGATTCTGCATCACCCTTTGATCAAACAAAAACTTAATTAGACGACTTGAATGAGACATGCGTATTGAATGAGGTACACGTTATAATATAGACAAGTATAAAAGAAAATTTTCTCGTCGTGACCTAAAAGATTTAAATAAATACTAAATCAAAGTAATTTGAATTACAATTTGTTCGCACATTGATCAAATCGCACTGGACATTTTTCATATGGGAATCGAAGATGATTATTGCAATTATGAATTTTTCTTAAAAAACAGAACTAGACAGAGTGTTTTAAGCAAACTAAAAAGAAAAGCTTAAATTTGATTAACTGGCTTTCTTTTATTTATCGCCTTATGAACAAAAAAAGTCTGTTTATTTAATGAAGTTGGCGCACAATCGTGGCCTATCATGATTTCCTTTTAGACAGATCTGTTTCGTTTAAGAAACATTTAAAAATTTTTCTGTTCACTTTAGGCAATCAATTGTTTCTTTATCTAATGCTATGGGTATTTTTATACGATTTAACATGAGCATTTAAGATTTTGATTGTTGGTTATTTTTTACTATAAGTTTAGCTTCAACAGCATGCAGTTTTTTCAACGATGAAATTTACCCCTACTTTGCGCAATACTTTAAAAATCATTTTAATAGGAAATTTTCTATTAAAGTATGTAATATCTTGGTGTTGAGAGACACACACATGAAGTTTCAAGATATTTGAAAATTTTTCCTTATCTGACAAAAAACTTAAATTTGAGGAAAATATCATTTTAATGGAAAAATATTAGCATAAATATATGACCATTTGATCATATTACGGTCATTTTCTGCACACGAGGGCTAATTAGACTGGGACCTACAATTTATTGCCGATTCCGAACGGCAGCCTTTTCTATACTCACCGAGAAGTTGGTGCGCTAACCCCTCGGCGTGTGACTCCCTGCTGTAGCAATCTTTGTGTGGTCATGTCGCACTACTTGTTGTATCCTGTGTCAGCAAAGAAAGTTTCTGACAAGGACTACTACGAACCGGGTATCGAACTCGCGACACCTCTAAACATCCTTTGGCACTTTAGGCAAGTATCTTATCGACCTGGGCTACCGTGCTCCATAAATATATAATGCCTGCGAGAAGTTCGTATTAAAATATGTTAAAATATTTGTAATGCAAGTATAACAGAAACTCAGAAACGGACGCAGAAAATTTTATACTTGAAAATTTAAATATATCGGATACCGTTAGAAGGTAAATTCAGTCTTCTTCTTTCACGCGCGCGATTGTCGTTTTTCCTTTCTTTTCATGTAGTGTGAATTTATTCGTGTGATGTGATGTTAAAACCTTTTTATTGCGTGTTACCATCGTCCACTATACTGACAAATTTATCATCATATTTATAAGGTGTTAGCCAAATGAGATCTATTTGAAAAATTGTTTAACCAAATCGATACTTTTTGTGAAATCTGGTAATTTTCTCTCCTCCATTGTTAAGTGAAATCTTTTGAGGGAAGGTGCATACAGTGTCTGGTGTTTATAACCTTGCGTCACGTTTTGTTGATCATATGTTGATGTATAAAATATGATAATATTTTTGAGTTATTTTAAAATTTCATCGAAACTTGTCACCGTAAAAAGCTTCAATGAAGAATGTAAAAAAAGGTAGCTAGATGAAGGTGGCTGGTGGACACAGTAAATAATAACAACGATTAAATTAGAAACTTTTTATAAAAATAATTATTTTATGAATTGACATATTAAACATAATTTGTGGCTGCGGAAATTTTTCTCTTGCATTACGCTGAATGTTCATAGATTTACTTTAAGTTGTTACAAGAAAGATTTCGATGACTTTGAAATTTATCCCACCCCTGCAATAATGTGATGGCATGCATATTCAATATAACTGCACTGGGGAAAAATTACTGCGAGATTTTAATAAAAATTCTCCATTATAACGGAGATTAAAGTTTTCGATTTTTCCAAATTTTTGCCACATTAAGGAGTCAAAAATAAAAAATTCTCAAATTTTACTATAATTGAAAGCACGGTTTAATATAAAGTCTGGTTTTTTTTTTCATAAATATTCCTTAATCCTAATTCTCAACCTTTTTTTGACTCGCGGGGCCCTTTTAAGTAGAAAAATTCTATGGCGGAGCCCCGTATATGCCACCTTTTTAATTATTCATCAAAGTTACTGATTTATTTTTACTATTTAAAAATATTTATAATTATTTTTTTAATTTTACTGTTTTTTTTGTTTTCCTCGAGTGGCCGCGGAGCCCCTGGAAAGTGCCCAAAGTGCCCCCAAGTGCTCCGCGGAGCACCGGTTGGGAACCGCTGTTTTAATCTATTGCAGTGATGATACTATCATAACTAAATTTTCCTTTTTATACATAATCATCATAAATAAACTCAAATGTTTGACCGTTAACCAATGACTTTTCAAGTAATCATCATACTCTAACTGTATCTAATACAGATTTTTTTGTTTTCTTCACATTTATAAAGCCGATAAAATCCCTTAAAGCAACACCATCGAAATCCAAAAGTGAAGTATTTATGTGAATTTGTTTTAAACTGACGCTTTTTTGCGCATGTATTTTATCGCGAAAAAGTAAAAACTCACAAATTATTTTTGATACTCCACAGTCATCAGATAAAATACTGATTCAAAATGCATTTTCAAGCAGTAAAAAAGTTATAATCCATAAAGGAAATACAATACAGATATTTATTTATCACTTAAACATGTTTCCATTAATTTCTTTACAGTTTTTTCTTGGAAATAATTTTTTTTCTACTAAAAAAACACAATAAAAAGCTGCATTATGTTATCTTAAAAACATGTCCACATGGAAAAACGTGACACCTTTGTTCATTAACGAGATCAAAATTAAAAATTTCAAATGAATAAGATCATAAAAAAGATGATTAATATTGCATCTTTAATTAATACTACAATTTTTTTTTCCACACGGGGGAAAGAGATATTTGTATCAGATAACAATTAACTGGCATAGAAATTATAAAAAAGAACACTTGTAAGAAACTTGGTCAGACATTAAGAAAGTAATATCAATTAAATGGAGATTTCTAGCAAATAATTTGATGAAAAAAATATTATAACCCAATTTCAATTAAAGAATTCAGAACCTCGAGAGGCTGATAACGATAGAAATTCGTCTTTAATACTTCGTTTTCTTAGTAGGAAATTAATTTAAATTTTCAGTCGATTCATCTCTTCATGATCAGGGATACCTGAATAGAAGAAATGGGGGGGGGGGGAAGAGAGAGAATTGATTTTTCGCTTTTCAAAAGTGTTAACCGAATAAAATTTTCCTTTTTGCCATTCTAAAAGAACAAAAATAAATTCAAGCAATTTAAAAGATGTTGCATGAATTAACATTTGAGGGGAGAAATGTGAAAATTATTAATTAAAATACAACTTATTTCTATTGGTTTAGAATTTATTCCTTTCACATTTAAATGGTTTCCTTTCGTAAATAACGTTTAGAATTATATAAGCATGTTTTTGAGTGGAATAATTGACGAAATTGTTGTGGATAAAAATTTTGTTATCAATATATTGGATATTCAAAAAAGAAGTTCTCAGCAGCAATGCAGTTCCCCAATGCTGTGTGGCAGGGGTGCGCATCCTCCGGCCAGCTGGTCAAACGTTACCAGCCAAGGGGGTCCATCCGGCCCGTCAAAGTTGTTCTGGTAGGAAAGCATCAATACACACGAATAATGTCCAGGCTGACCATCATCTTTCAATTAAAATACGCGATATCGACAAAAAAGTTGTCAAGGCAAGTAAAGTTGGCACCTCTCGCTGAAAAATCGTCAATCGCGGAAAATGATGATTACTGTAAGTCAAAATTTTATTCATCAAAAATGAGGAAATTCTAAGCGAGCCAACCTAGCAGGGCTGCCACCAGGTGGCTACGTTGTCGTCCTATACTATGGAAAGAAATACCTTGGAAGAGTTGATGTGTCTTGGTTACCACAATAGAGGAAAGAAAAAGTATTATGCTTGGCCCAAAAGAAAAATTTGTATAAATTACCGCTTGTAGTGAATGATGTTCCTTTGCCTGAGTTCTTGTGTTCTTAACGGTGAGAATGAATACTTAGTGGACATGAAATGCTTAACTTTGTTGCTTACTTGCGGTACCAATGCATTAAGTAAGTTTTGTGTTTTAAAATGCTATGATATTAACAGTAGGTAGGGAATTTTTACCTTGCTCATGTAACTTAGTTACTCATTCAACACAATTTGTTCATAACCTACGTACTAATGACCATGTCCAGCTGAGATTTTTTTCAAGTTTGGAATACCTACGTTTGTGATGTTAAATTAGAAGGCTTAAGCTGTGAAAAAAATTGAAAAAGACAACAAACAACTCAGTTGAAAGAGGAAACTATTAAAACTGATTTAAAGACCAAGTTTGCAACGACTGAGACTGCTTTAATGGCCGATTTGATGGCTCATTTGTTCTACTGTATTTGAAAATAGTCTTTGAAAAAAAAGTGGGGTTGGTTGGCTAACTTGACTTGATGACTTTTAAGCACTCTCAACGTCTGAATGTTAAGCAATCAGGAAAGAAATAAATACCATAATGTCTAGCCGGTGGATGCGTGTACTTTCCGTAGACACAATCAAAATTGTCGTAACTCAACCACACTTGCCCTCAAAAATAACAAACCACAAGCCATTGCCAACTAGCCCCGGTTTCCCCTACTGTCAATAATTTTGCTTCACATTCGGCAACTTCCAAAGATATTTATCGAAGTAAAATTTTAAGAAATTCGTGAAATCGTATTTATGTTCTTAGATATGCTATCGTTTATATATTCTGGAAATATTCGAAACATACGCTGGGTAAGCATTCTCATACATGCACGTGTATAATCTATCATCTCGACGTGAGAACAAGATATATGGTGCAGCATAGGGATATAAATTTATTTTTCATTTACTGAGAAACCACTTGTTTGCGTAAATCGCCCACATGTGTGTTGGAGCTCATGTTCGTCTCCGATCTTATAAACATACAAAATAAAGTAGGAATATTTTCCCAGGAACACAGTGTTCACGCCCCTTCCATTGCTTACACGGAATATATTGTTTGACAATCAAGCGTAAAAAGGTTTTTCTTGGAATAAAATAGCTTTTTCCTTTTATTTATTTTTTCTCTCCTTGTCAGTGAACTTGATGCTGGTGACCGGTTCCAGAATATAAGGCGTCGTGTGTAAGCATTCTCCTCACGTACCAAGATGTCATACAACGTCGCCATAAAGATCGTAGCGTTCGGTGAGAAATACATATAAGGAATAAGGGGAAAAAGCACGGTCGGGGGATAGAATATCTGTGCACTCAGCCTCAGAACGGACCTGTTACACTATCCTAAAAGCCCCATGTGACGGAAACGAATCGATTTTCCAGGAACTGCGAGAATCAGAATCGAACAAAAAAAAGGGGGGGGGGGAATGAAATCGATTGGAAGAAACCGCTGAAGAAGGTTAAGAAGAAACAATAAAGCAAGAAATAGGCACTATTTGTTTCTTATTTTCTTAGGATTTAGTCTCTATGTATAAAATTAATTTCTTCTGTCGAAAATTTCGAGCATTACACCCTCCTCTCATTTCTTTAATAATCGAGATAATTTTCAATAGATCGGAAAGTTTTGCGCCAATTATTTTTATGCTCTTAAATCTAAATTATTTTTGAAATTCATTTTTAAAATATATTTAATCCTTTAGTGGACAATCATTTAAATATCCAGAGGAAAAAAACTTTTGGTGGGGGGAGGTTATACTAAGAAAATGAGGTACCCTGAATGCCATTACATAACAAAAAACAAATTGTCAATATTTATAAAATTATGAGATGTTGCACTTCAGACTGTATTTGAATTATTTGCACAGATTTAAATAGTTTAAAAATGTCCGTTATTGTTTGCCAACTTACTTTCCCCATCACTGTTGAAGAATGCACAGCATTATATCTCCTTCAAACATGATATTGCCCTCTAAAATGCGATGATCAAATACCGTTCTTGCTTGGCTTGCCAAGATAAAAGAAACGTGTACATTTCAGACATTCTGCTGGTTATTCAAGAAACTTCATGAACAGCTAGCTCCCAATGAATGATTCAGAACTGCTTAGAGTCATCAATAACGAACTAGTTCAAAATATAAAGAGTGTCTTTACGTGAGAAATATAAAAAAAAACCCATATTGCTTTTGAGAGCATGTAAATGATTGAAAGGTTTTTGCACAATACCTGTTTGAAGATTTAACTATCTCATGTTGAATCTAAAAGATTTGCTCTTTTGTATCTAAAGGGTGGTATCACAAATGGGTGCTTAATTATTTCGAATAGGTCATAAAAACAAGTGCGTAAAATTTGGAGTAAATTTAATTAAATTTTGTTCGCCAGGGATATTTCAAGATATTAGTCGTGACGAAAAACAAAGTTGGAGAAAACGAGAAATGAAAATAAATGATTTCCTGTCGACAACCATATTTTTTTTAATTATCTGAATAGAAAAATAACTAAGAAACATATTTTTATCCTGTTTGTTTTAAAATATTTTACAAATATTTCGCTATTTTTTTAATCTAAACAAAAACAAACTAATCGTTATTTTCAGGATTTTGAACGTCTGTATCCCCTTAAATGTCTCAGACTTTGTGGGGGGGGGGGGGGGAAATTACAAAAAAAGCGAATGAAATACAATCTGAGAATGAATACAAATAACTAACAAGAAAATAAATGTATCCACCAAAATCTCTTGATCAATAAGTTTCATGACCGTGAATTCACGTGCACGTGTCTCCAGAATTAGAATGAAACTGATATACTCATTTCTTTTTTACGAGCATTTTATTATTTATTTCAGGAAGAAAATAATTGGATTGATACAAGAAAATGTAGTGTTTTCATTACCATTAATTATTCTTTTATAATTCAGAAAAAATGTCAATCCTTCCATTTTCTTGTTCATTATTTGACTATATTTAAATGATTTTATTCTTCGATTATTAGGAATCTAAAACGTTTTTTTTTCTTTGTGTAAACAGGTGTTAAAGAGATTCCTTTTGGTTATCAGTGATGAATATATATTCTATTAAAAAAAACTTTTATCAATCTTTTTGAATAAACTTGACTAGTATGTGTATATTTTTTGAGAAATTTGCAAGTAAAGTTTCTAGATTAATGAAAAAGAAATATTTTTTAAAAGTTTTGGGAGAATCATTCTTCTGCATATCACAAAAATAATCAGCGATGAGAAATAATAATATGTTAAATAAATAAACCACAGTGTTTTTCTGCCTTTGGTATTTCCAATGAATGTGATACTTGAAATATAGAATGTTATTTATGAATTCAAGGTTTGTGATCTTAAAGCTGAAACATTTGCAATGTATTAAAATAAATAAAATTAATATGCATCTTTAAATAAATGAACTGTGGAAATTACATTATTTTAAGAAGACCAAAAGTTCTTTCAAGTAAGCTAAGAAAAAACATTTTTTGCGCGCGCGCTGAATGCTCTAAATACACAAATTGATCCGAGACTTAAAAAAATATGGTCAATTCTTTGGTATGATTGCTTCAGCTTTTTTTACCTGTACAAATAAAAATACAAGGCCACAACAGGCAAAATGCCCAACGATGTGGCTGAGGAAAGAATGTCCATAACAAGTATGGATGCCATATATTATTAAAATACAGAATCCCAATTAAAAATGCAATCGCAAAAACTGTAAACGGTATATATATGTACATGATAAAATATTATACAATGCCCATAAAATGTATTTATGGTTGTCTTATTCTAAGTTTGGATAGCATCTCGATTTACCCTAACATTATTTCTTTTTAAACGTGCCAATTGTGTCAGAACTTACTACCCCCCGGGAGTAAGCTATTCCATTTATTAACAACGCTATTAGAGAAAAATTCCCCGCGACACCGTAACGTACATAGACTTAAGATATAAATAGACCGCGCACGCTATTCATAAAACTTGTCGAACGTGAAGAAAAGATGAGCAGTATTGTCAGGGAAAGAACAGGTTCTGCGCTATTACATTTGGCGCGTTTTCGCAGAAGCTAGGATGTTGCTGTAACGAAATTTGACTCAATTCGATCAAGTTGATGAACACTTTCCTTCATTTTTTCAATGAATTTCACTCATTTTTATGTGAAATATTTAGGGAGTATCAGATTTGAAAAAATAAATTCTATAAAATAAACAAATATTGGAAAACGGAACAACGTATATGTTGTAAAGCCTAATTCATTTATATTTTTAAATATTCTCTTCATTCACTTTGTCGCTTTTAATTTCGAAAATTTATTTATACTAGGGGTTATTAAAACAAAAATATATCTTTCCAGAACATTACAATTACTCTATATACTCATAATTAATGTATAATTAATTATAATGCATCATATTATGTTATGTAATGTAACACATTCACACTCATACCATATTCAGTCATGAAATAATATTCAAACAATAAGAAAAAGTTTCATTTCTAACATTCCTGAAAAACCTTTTATAACCTCATCACACAAAACTGTAAACACTTACAATAATATTTCAGGATTAAAATAGATTTTACTCAAGAAAATTACAGAATCTCATCATCAATTTCTCTAAATTATAAGAATTAAAATTCCATGTAGAGTATATATGTAATAATTTAAAGTGTGTATATATATATAATATTTTAGGATATAATATTTCATATACATAACATAATATTTACACATGTCACATATATATATATATATATATATATATGACATATGTAATCTCTTCGCTCCAAAAGTATGCATATGTTAATCTTAATTTAAGGTATTAAATCGTTTTTAGAATGATTCTTTTTCAAGATAACATCTGAGGTACACAATATATGACTTCAGGTCTTAGTACAAATATTGACTCAAAAAATCAATTGAATAATTAATTTTCTTGTTTGAAGCGGCAATTTCACATACAACAAACATAAATTAATGAATAAAAAAATTTCTTTTCTGTAATAGTTTTATGTCAGGTGTGAAGAGGGGTAAAAATACTATTATTTTTAGAGGTTGTTATGCATTTTTATGCAAAACTGCAATTGTCTAGGGGGGGGGGGAGTTTTCCTCACATTCTATTTAAATAGAATATTTTTCATAAATTTCTCCTTCTGAAAAGCGTATTTTCTTCCAAGTTGAGCAAAACTCGAATGAACTCACTAGCTCGCCAAATCTCGCCAAATCTTGCGGAGACGTATATTTCAGTTAAAACTTCATAAAACTCACAATTTCAATCATTTATTGCCAAAAATTCTATTAAAACATTTAATAATGATTCATGACATTTGAATTTTACCAAAACTTGGAACTTTAATTGAATTAAATCAAAAATGGAGTCGTTAAAAACTGAGATTACGTCAGAAATCCATTGCATCGTCAATTTAATATTCCAATTTTTAATTTATAAGAAGAGGAATAAGCAAAAAAGTATTCCCTTGTGAAAGGATACTGGTCCCCCTTTCCTAAACCGCTCAGAACATCCGAAAGCTGCGCAAGTGTTGGCCATTCTAATCAAAAATAAGACAGCGCGTGTAGATCGTCATACGAGTAGCCATAAGGAAAGCATTGCCAGCGAGATTCCCTGACCAGCCTTTCGACCGGAGTCACGTGACTCCGGATCTTTGCTTCACATTGTAACCCCTCGCGCGCACTCTATAGTATTATTACTCTGTGGTAACGTAGAATTGTTCCTTACCAATCAATATTGGTGCCCCTTGTAAAAGCAGTTGATTGACAGTGTTCTAATAATTCATGGTCCATCCTATCCACCACGTTGAAAATTTTGATCACTTCGATCATATCTCCCCGACGCCTGCGTTCATCCAAATGTAAACATATTCAAAAAAAAAAGAATTCTCTCTTCATTACTCAACAATAAGGACACTCGTATCTTTTCTCTGCACCCGTTGAACCAATTCTATGTCCCTCTGTAGGTATGGTCTCCAAAACCTTACAGCGTACTCCAATCCGAGACGAACCAAGCCTCGGAGAAGCGGAATGATGACTTTCGAAGAACGGGAAGAGAACTTTTAGAAAATGAAACCGAGCATTCTATTTGATTTTTTGACCACCGCTGAACAATGTTCAGAAAACCTAAGCCGCTCGTCAATGAGAATTCTCAAATCGGTCACCATAGTTGCATCCGGGATAGTGACACCATTCTACTCGTAAGAACACCGTGGGTTGTACGAACCAAAATGAGCGACCATGCACTTGTCAATGCTAAACTTCATGCTCCATTCCTTTGCCCATGTTCTAATAATGTTCAAGTGGGTCTGTGAGCAACTCCCTATCGCTTTGATTCCCAACTACCCCTATTAGCTTCATGTCATTTGCGAATTTGCTAACAATCCCATCGATACCCTGATCAAGTTTATCGATAAAAAGTGAAAAAAGTATGGGGGCTAAAGACACTTCTTTGAGGAACTCCACTAGTGACGTCTAATCCAATCAGAGAATTCCCCATTCACCATAACCCGTTGTGATCTATTTCTCAACCACGATTCTATCCAATTTAGCAAGTTGTCCCATTCACAATCTCGAGTAAAAATGTTTCAAGAGTTTACCATGTTAGACCCGATCAAATGACTTCTGGAAATCAAGGTAAACTTCATCTACATTTTTGCTCTTACTCAAAGCCTTAGTCATGTGATCATAGAAGCAAAGGAGGTTAGTTACACATGACTTCCCCTTTCGGAAGCCATGCTGATTATCGGACAATACACTATTCTCGTCTAGCCACTTCACCAATTGATTTTTGATAATAATTTCCAAAATTTTCAAGAGGAAGCTCCTCAAACTCTCTGGACGATAATTGGACACAGCCTCTCTCCTACCCTTTTTAAATATCGGAACAACATTAGCAAGTTTCTAATCCCTAGGGACGATACCCTCAGCAACACTACTCCTGAAAATCTGCTCTACTGGCCCCAATAATTCATTATTACATTCCCTGAAGACCCTAGGATAGATATCCTCTTGTCCTGTTGCTTTGCTCGCACATATATTTTTAGAAGATTTAGGACCTCCACATATTCCACTTGAATAACGTTGAGGATTTTATCACTGCGTGCAACACCCGTACATTGAATATCGTATTATTTACTAAAAGCCGACGCGAAAATGTCATTGAAAGCACTATACATACCTACATTGCTCTCTACCCTAGACCCTCCTATCGAGAGGGGTAATTGCCCCCTTACATCCATTACTAGTGCATACCAAAAATGATTTTATTTTGGGTCGGAGCCATTGTTGTCTGCCAACCTAGACTCAACTTCTTTTTAACTATCCCTTATCGTTTTCTTCAACGCTCTTCTTTTATCAGAAACAATGACACCACCTCATCCACTTTTATACTCTCTGAATGTTCTTTTCTTTTCAAGATAAAGGTTACGCACGCTATCCGTGAACCACAGATGGCAGGATGTACAAACACGCTTTTTTCGAACAAAGGGTATGACGTCGGGCAAAACAGAGGACAGCCTTTTGCACCAAATTCTTCCTATTGACTTACCACCCCAACTGTGACTCCAACCGGTCTTTGAAAACTTCTGCTAACCTCTCTCTCAAACATTATTCAAACATGATCCTGATCGATAAGATTACTTTTAGATTACTTTATACATTTCGGCACTTCCCATTGCTGCACATCGTAATTCGTGCCCAGGATTCATTTTGAACAAAGAATTCAAGTCAATAAATTCTTAAACAGTGAATTGGGGTGGATGATGATTTTTCACTCGGCTAATATTTATGAAATCAATAGATTTTCTGGATATTATGCCGAAGTAAACTTGGGAAAAAACGCCACTTCTCTCCACTGGTAATCGGACCCAGGACCTCTTGCATACCGGGTAAGAGCTTATTGAAAAACAGTAATGTGACTTGCTGAGTAGAGATGGCAGCCTATTTTTTGAACTTCAGCTAATGGCCTCCAGGTGGCGGCAGAAAAGATGGATGATGATTTTTTTGCTTGGCTAAGATACATGAAATCAATAGGCTTTGTGTGGATATTTAAAAAATCATCATTCATCTCTGCTGCCTCTTCTGGCAGCCATTAGCTGAAAAAAAAAAAAAAGAGGCTGCTGTCTCTACACAGTAAGTCGACACTGTTACATGTTTCCGAAAAAAAAGAATGATATATTTGTCAGAATGCAAGAGATCCTGGGTTCGATTTGCGGTGAAGAGAATCTTATTTTTTTATGTTCACCTCGGCATAATATCCGGGGGAAGGCCTATGGATATCAGTCAATTAATGTATTGCAAGAGAAAGATTTTCACGAATAAAACATTAGGGGAATGAACAAGTTATTTTCATTGTATGAATTAGACAGAGAGTATTGATAGAATTATACATTATGTAGAAAAGTCTGTGTCGCTTCTTTTGTTTCCTCACGTGTTTTTTTTTTTTTTTTTTTTTTTTTTTTTGCACTTCTTCGTTTCTTTTTACTTTCTGCTTCCAAATAATTAAAGGCATTTTATAGTGAGGAAAATTGCAACGTCTTCATCCACAAGAAAAGAGACATGTTTGCCGAATAAACCATCCGTATGAGTAAAGACCAAGGGAAAAATGGCTAACCGGCAAAAGCTTTCGTGGGTATATGTGTGACTATCCCAAACATTTCCACATTAATTTCTGTACAGCATTTTCACAGTTCCCATTGAGTTCTGATAATAAACTTTTATGACTGTTTAATATTTCCTATACAATTCTGTATTTCATTATTGGCATATCATCGAAATAAGCGTTGAGTGCATAATCTTTCTGAAGTTATCACTATGAAATTGATGAACGGTTTTGTAGTGATTACTAGAATGATAGTTCCCAAACATTAATCGGAATTTACCCACCAGATGAATTTTTTGAAATTCGGGATGTGTCTCGAAAACACTGGGAAATTTTTGAAAATTAATTTTTCCGCAGTATGTTGATAGTAAAGCTTCGGACGCTGAAAATACTGAATATTAATTAGCTCTTATTGCTCACAGTTCACACTTTTCGTCGTTTACTGTTTCTCGTGATCCGTGCATAAGATTCACTTTCAACGAAGAACGTAGGTGAATAAATTCTTAAACAGTCCATAAACGTGTTGCGGAAGCTCGATTTTCACCAATAAAACTTTAGGATCGGAACACGTTATGAGTTAGATAAAGGGTGATGAGAATTATACATTATCTAGAAAAATATTTGATTTGCTTTTTTTGTTTCTTTACGTTAATTTTTTTTACTGCACTTCTTTGTTTCTTTTTACCTTCTGTCGTTCCCCCAAATCACACTAGGCAGCAGCCATTTTGTATCTGGCATCAATTCTTATGTATTTTTGGGTGTAGAATCCGAATATGCTAATAAAAAAGCGCTAACACGTAAAGTTTTTTATGTAATTAAGATTTTTAAATATATTTTTTAACGGTTTTTGGGTTGCTTGTGTAATTTCGTGATGAAATACATTTATAAAATTAAATCTGTGACTATCCTAAGCTATTGTAATCACACATACTACACAGTGAGTGTAATTTGAAAAGAACTCAATCACAAATATCACATAAATCTTTCTAAATAGCAAGCTGAACTTTTGAGTTCTGGGTAGGAAAAAATGAAGCTTTCTGCTGAAAGAACGAAGATTCAAGTTTCAGATCAAAAAGTGACAGTTTTTCCATACATTTTGATATGCGGAATTCAATCAGTGTGTGTGTTTCAATATAAAAAGGCTGATGATTGAAATGGGTGATTAGTATAGCCAACAGGAAGGGGGTGACTGTTTATTGATTCAAGTAAAAGCAGCTTAAAAGCAGTATTATTGTATGCTTGTAAAGACTTGCAGTGCCTGTGGCTTATGCAGTGGACGAAAGAGAAACATATGAAGTCATGACTCTGCTACAGTGGGGAAATCAGATATGAAGATCATTAGTGTGCTGCAGATATGTTGTGATGGTTGTTGCCCTTTTTACATATTCACGGGGTGGGTTCACAAAATACTGCTGCTGCCTTTTCTGTCTATGGGACAGCAGGGACACCAAAAGCCACTACGAAGCTTAGGAGTGGCCCGTAAGAAAATCATATATTATTGGAAAAGACAATGTAAAAGAATACTCCACTGGTTGAGCCATGTAACAACATTTTACTTTCACTTCATATCCAGTTGGGCTTAATTGAGAATTTCATAACAGCTCTTGATAAAACTCAGTTCTTAATCATCCGCAAGTTCGAAACATTTTCAACTTTCCTGATGGGATCCAAGATGTCACTATAAATTCACTTTTTCCTCTGATTTCTTTCGAAAATTTTAGGTGCTTTTAGTGATTAACAACGTGAACGTTTTTACCAAGGCATCCTCACTATGGAGCATCGTTGTCAGACATATCGGAACCCTTCAATATGATAAAGTATTACTGTTAGTGTCAAGTCAGGGAGATTTATGATGCACTTTACAAGAGGAAAAACAGTTTCAATTTCATCTTATTTTTCCAAATCAAATGAACCTAAAACTTTTGAAGTATAAGGTTCATTTTTGTATTTTTTTACTGAATTTTTTACTGAATTCAGCATCCCCAAGTTAGATAAATCCACCTATTTGTTAAGCAGATACAGAAAAAAAACTATTATATTGACTAGTGTAATTACAGGTATCTTAGTAAGGAAGGAGTAGTTGCAACAACGTCTTCATCTACAAGAAGAGACATGTTTGCCGAATAAATCCTCTGTGTGTGTTTCGTTTTAGCGAAGACCGAGGGGAAAAATGAATAACCGACAAAATCATTCGTGGGTGTGTGTGTGACAAATATTTGCAACATCGTCAAATAGAATACCTAATCTCCAATGGCAAAATATAAAAAAGAAATAAAACGATATATTTCATGAAACGTTAAGGAAAAATATGTAAAGAATATGACATATATTTACACGGATATATTCAGAAAATTATCCAGCGGTGGATGAAATGAGCTACACGTGGATTCTAAGAAGCTCATCGATTTTTCTGTTTGGATTTGCTTAGGTGAAAATAAAGGAACAGATTATTTACTCTGATAAATAATTCAAAAGACTGTTTCAATTAGTTTATTACTCCTATGCAAATAGCAAAATACGAATGAATAATTTTAGAGATATTTAAATTTTGAAAAATATTTTTCTCCTCTACTTCAATTTATTTGACTTGAGATTCGTTGCCCCTTTAAAATATTAAAAAATTTTTTCTATACTCATAAAAAAATTAAGATTTTCATGCGACAAAAACCATTTTATTCATTTCCAGCTCTGTTGATAGCCAAATAATATATTGTGTGACCCATGTTCAAACATGAGTTAAACGCATCGAATTAGTTTAATTCAGTGATGGCATAAGAGTTCTACTTAATGCTTTTGCGAATTACGAAAGTCTCACTTGTATATATCCAGTTCCGAACACCTAATTAACCGCAAAACTTGAATAAAAAACAACAACAACTAATAGCATTACGGAATACAAAAATAAATCAGAGCAAGTAGTATATATATAAACATATTGCTATAAATAACCCCTTTTCCCCTCTGCTTCTCAGCCTGTGCTGTGTTTGTGTATTCTCTAAAATAATAGTGAATTACGAGAAGTCCGAAAATAATGTTATTTCCTCTTAAGGACTGAACATATTTCGTTGTAAAATTAAAAATTAAAATATAATATAATTGGAGTTTTTTCATTGAATTTGGAATGGATTGTATAGATTTCGGAAACACCAGGCTAACTATATTACGTATCGTTGTATTTAGAATGCTTATTTCCGACTCAATATTTCAAAATGTTTGTCGGTAAAAAAAGAATTATACCGATTGATAGATTTCATATCTCAGGGAAACATCGTATTGGAAATATTAATGATATATTTAAATAGCATATTTCTCCATAGCAAATACGGTACCTGAGGTGTTTGTATTGTACTTTAGAACTAATAATGTGATTTCAAAACCCGCATTGTTATTTTGGTACAATGTATTTGCATTCTTTTTTCCAGGTTGCATTCTTCAATAATTTAGTTGCTTTATATTATCATTCTTTCTCTTTACTGCTCTCATCGTAATTTGGCTAGAATAAAAATTTGCTTGTAATGGAGGTTTCATTGAATTGAATTGACGGTACAGCATTCGATACGTTGGTTTCTAAATGCCGTTTTCATGCACGTTTCGTTGATTTTAAAACCGCCTTTGACTCTATTGACCACTCTACAGTTTTTCAAACTTAAGAAAATTTGGGTGTAAGCAAACATTTTATACTTTGATCAGTCTGACAGATAGCATAAAAGCTGCTCTTTTTTCTTGTTACATAATCAATATAATCAATCTTGTTAAACTGCTGGGGGAATCTCACATTGTACCAATTTATACGAACTCCAAAATTTTGTACATTGTCTATTTTACAACGAATGTACGGTTGTCCTTGCGGTTTCTCCTCTGCATGCACCGGCAGAGAAAAATCTAAATTTCGAAAAATTCCTGCTTTTATAAAAAATTTAAAATTAATACCTGCAAAACCAAGCTTATGTTTTTCAGAAAGAGAGGCAAGCTCGAAAAAATCTGAATTTTTTTTTGAGGGCCAACCTTTAGAGGTAGTCGCAAATAACGCACATTTGGTTGTTTCATTTTCCTACTCGGGTCATTTTCATTGGCAAAATTAACTTTTCAATCAAAAATCAAATCAGCAATTAATAGTTTTACCCATTTTAGCTGAGGCAAAAATATCCATACCCTCTGTAGCATTCAAACTCTTTCCTTATCTTGTTCTTTCAGTACTTTCTTACGGTTTGGTGATCTGGTCCTTTTCTTATCTTGAGAAACTTGAACAGATCTTTAAAAAAGAATTTGTCAAAAGAATTTTTCACTTAGACAGAAAAACTCCGTTACATATGGTCAGAGCGAAACTTGGGCAACCTCACATTTCAGCACTTCTTACAAAATTTATAGGCCTATTAGGCCTATGAGGCGAGTAGAATCTAAAAAATACAATTGGCTTGTAAATTTGTGAAAAATAATTTATTACAGTGGGTATTGTTTTTTTAAGGACTCAAGTACCATGCAATACTATATTCCCATCATTCCAAACGCAATTAACACCTAAATTTTAATTGCGTGGCTAATATCTAGAACAATAATTTTGCTCCCCACTACAAACAACTTTAAAGCAATTTTGGTCTTGAAAGCTACCTCACTGACTGCTATGCTCCGCCATAATTTAAAAGAACTCTCTCGCAAATTCCGTTTTGGTGAAATAGGTTGTTCATAAACAAGAGAATCTTTGAAATCAGTTCGCAAGTTTCGTGTACATATTTTAACTCCAATAAATTTGAAGCCTTGGCTCACGTACTAATGGCATGCTTAGCTTACAATTCCTTCAGATGCGAATATTTCGGCACACCCAGACATACAACCTCTTTCATTGCCTTTCTCAAAAACGGTGAACCAAAATCAAAATCAGCCATTCCATATGCTGTCTAATATAAATATTCTTTAGAGACCTTTTTGTGGACTGAATCTTTCACTTTTTTTCTTTTCTCTCTTCACTGTTTTTTTTTTTTTCAATTTTTACTCACCAACATGACATGTTGCAAACAATATACGCATATTTTACTAACCATAATTATTTAAGCTATAAATCTCGCAAACAGAAGAGTTTATTTATAATAACTACTTTTTTTGTGTTTTCTGTAAAATGATTATTTGCGATTTCTTCTTGTACTATTCTTGTCGCACTGTATTTGTTATTGTTTCCATCTATTGCAGAGGCTTTTTGCCTAAATTAATAAAGATTATGATGATATGTTGGTTTCATAACCATTCTGGCTACAATTGCTGCATATGCACCGGTATCAATTTCTTTTTAATGGAAAAAAATATAAGTTTCTGATTACTTTCTCTTTTATTCTCGTGTCGTACTCAAAATCTTTTTTTTTTTTTTCAATGTCTTTTTTTTATTTCTTAATTCATTTATATTTTTTTTCGTTCAACTGCTTTGAATTCGGATTTGAACTTTCATTCTTGGGAATTGGTATCTATGAAAGAAAATTTTCTAATAAAAGTGCAATATTCGCAGATATTAGAATTCAAAAATCGGAGGAAAAGTTGGAAAAAAAACAGCGTAAATAATGGAAATAAGTGTTTTACGTTAGTTTTTGTTGTTCTTTCCCAACTTTCCCCAATCAAATATCTAAGCAGAAATTGCACTTGGAAACGTGAAATTTTTTTTGTTGGCCTCAAAATAGACAGGAACAAAACTTCCTCTATGTGGGTTTTTTAAAACAGGGCGAAAAAATAAAATGTGTTTTTTTTTTTGAATTCTAATAAGTATGCAACCCCTCTGAATATGAATGGCGTACGGTGTCTGAGTTTCAAAAGTCATTTGGATAATTTTTCTGCAGGTATGCCTTTAGGATCAACGATTCGGCAGTAAAATACGGCAAGGGGAATTAAATAATCACCCTGTATATTTATAAAAAAAAAACCCGTACAAGTAATACACACCAGCAAATACTGTAATTATCATTCAAAAACATAATTAAAATAGTTATCATTTTTGATCCACACAAATACCAAGTTATAGAAGATTTTAGTTACAGAAATTATCTGAATATTAATAATCAAGGCTCACGTTACTTTTGTTGAGTAAATGAGTAAGAGCAATCTTTTTTTCGACATGCACGTGCTCTCCCCGACATGCACGTGCTCGCAAATATTGAGACACAAAATGCAAAAAATATATATTTAGAATGACAAAAACAAGACACACAAAAATAATTTTACTTGGAGTAAACTTATTTCTAGGTAACCTAGTGCCTGTACTAGTCACCGACTGTTGTTTTCATGGCAAACCTAGCGTGGAATCTGGCCTGACTCAGTGTTGGCGTAATACTCTCGTCCCAACGGAACACGATAGGCATATCAAGAAGAGAAGAGACGGATAAATATATGTATATAATATATTAAAAAAAAATAAACATGGTTATATCTCTCTCATGGGTTTAATTCTATTTTACTCTTTTTGCTTTTCGAATTCTAGCACGATGCTGTCATATTCAAAGAAACGTTTTGTAATTTGAAACACCTTTCTATTTCCCTATGAAAAATAATGATAAAGACATTCCTATATATCATTAATAATTAATGTAAATAATTAAGATTTTTTTGGTCGATGTTTTAATGTAGATAAGCAAAGTGTTTCTTGATAATGGAGGGGACAAAAATTTTCTTCCCTTTCTAAAGATAAAGCTTATTAAGCGCGATGTCATTAGTGGAAAGCTCGAATTTTCGAAAAGATCTCCTCTAAGTATGTGTTAGCGTAATGCATTCCCCATATCCCACCGCACTCTGTATCACTGTGATGGAAGAAAAAAAGAAGGAAGCAGATAGAGAAAAGAGATTTTAGGTTAAAAATAGAGGAGAAACCATATATATATTTAGAATTAAAAAAAATTGTCCTGGAACAAATGAGTAAATCAATGGACGGAGCAATGTTAGCCTCTAATGAATTGAGACTGGTTTTACGTAATTGCCTCTGAATGGGGTTTTAATGTTGGGTTTAGTGGCAATGAGTGAAATCGATAAAAATCACTCTGGGAATCTAAAAAAAAAAAAAAGAATAACTGGGAAGACGTGTTTCCAAAAAATACTTTTATAGGTATCTTTCATTTTCTTAGACTTTTTATCAAGCTTTTAATATAAATTACTGATTTGAAGAAAACCTCAAACTTTTTATGCACTTTCAAATCTTATTTTATTTTGATTGAAAGCTTTCAATTTTTTATTCTTCTCAGATAGAGTTGTATTTTTTGTCTTTTATCAGATGATATAAAATGAAGTGATACACATCATTGAATGTGTTTTCTAGAATGCGTATCATTGCTGGCCTGTATTGCGTGTTAATGTGTTATGCCAAGTATAGGTCCCCGATTATCCGACTGAATATAATCTGAAGAGCCAAAAAAACTGGTACAGGCATGCGTATGCAAATAAAGAGATATGGAACCAATCAGAGTACGGCGCTGCGGTCGGCAACGCCTATATAACACAACAAGTGTCTGGCATAGTTGTTAGATCAGTTACTGCTGCTACAATGGCAGGTTATCGAGATTTAAGTGAGTTTGAACGTGGTGTTATAGTCAGCGCACGAGAGATGGGACATAGCATCTCCGAGGTAGCGATGAAATTTGGATTTTCACGTACGACCATTTCAGGAGTGTATCGTGAATATCCGGAATCCGGTAAAAAATTAAATCTACGACATCGCTGCGGCCGGAAAAAGATCATGCAAGAACGGGACTGACGAAAATCATTAAACGTGACAGATGTGCAACCCTTCCGCAAATTGCTGCAGATTTCAATGCTGGGCCATCAACAAGTGTCAGCGTGCGAACCATTCAACGAAACATCATCGATATGGGCTTTCGGAGCCGAAGGCCCACTCGTGTACCCTTGATGACTGCACGACACAAAACTTTACGCCTCGCCTGGGCCCGACAACACCGACATTGGACTGTTGAGGACTGGAAACACGTTGTCTGGTCTGACGAGTCTCGGTTCCAATTGCTTCGAGCTGATGGACGTGTACGGGTATGGAGACAACCTCATGAATCCATGGACCCTACATGTCAACAGGGGACTGTTCAAGCTGGTGGAGGCTCTGTGATGGTATGGGGCGTGTGCAGTTGGCGTGATATGGGACCCCTGATACGTCTAGATACAACTCTGACAGGTGACAGGTACGTAAGCATCCTGTCTGATCACCTGCACCCATTCATGTCCATTGTGCATTCCGACGGACTTTGACAATTTCAGCAGGGCAATGCGACACCCCACACGTCCAGAATTGCTACAAAGTTGCTCCAGGAACACTCTTCTGACTTTAGACATTTCCGCTGGCCACCTAAATCCCCCAGACATGAACATTATTGAACATATCTGGGATGCCTTGCAACGTGCTGTTCAGAAGAGATCTCCACCCCTCTTACTCCTACGGATTTATGGACAGCCCTGCAGGATTCATGGTGTCAGTTACCTCCAGCACTACTTCAGACATTAGTCGAGTTCATGCCACGTCGTGTTGCGGCACTTCTGCGGGCTCGCGGGGGCCCTACACGATATTAGGTAGGTGTACCAGTTTTTTTGGCTCTTCAGTATAGAACGGACGTAACTCGGATAATACGAACCTTACGGTTTATTGAAATACAGTCGAATCCCGTTTTACAGGATACCGTTATAACGAAAATCTCGTTTTAACGGACACTCTTTTGACCCCCCCAGATAAGTTTACATATGGGCAATGAAAAACCCTGGAATTTCTTTGTAACGAAAGTTCGTCATAACGAAGGGATTTCTCCTGTCGCTTGGAGTTCGTTATAACAGGATTTGACTAATAAAACCGTAAATGGTAGAAATAAAAATTTATTTCTAATAATTATAAACAATGTTCCTGGGAAAATTTCTCGCTTAAAAGGATCAAATGAATGCATAGTACTATACAGGGTGTTTCGTTAATGGGCCGACAAACTCAGAGGGTTGTTAGTTGCCTGCATTCGTTTTTTCGCGATTTTCACCCTCTCAGCGTGGTTTGCGACACCATGTTCCATTGCGATTTTTGTTCCTCTTGATGCCTACTAACAACCCCCTGAGAGTTTGTTGGTTCATTAACAGAACATCCTTTTTATAAACAACATGTAATATTTTTGCAGTGTTCAACATTTAGAAGATTACTTTACGTACTCTAAAAATTAGTTTTCCAATGCAATCGAGGAGATTCTTAAATTATTCATGGAGCATCATGGCACTCGAGAGCATCAAGTTTGATATGTTTGTTTTATTCAGGTTTATAAGTTTATCTGCCTCATAGTCATACTCGTTCGAAAAAAAGAAAAACAATTCATTCATTTCCAAGAGTTTCGCTAGGCAACGCATGCGTTTCTAAAGAAAAGCCTTAGCCTATATGAGTGAGATATGCTGCTATGACGGTCAACTCTGTGAAATGAACTTTGGTTTCAAGGTGTATTAAATATTTTCAGATATTCGTCAAACAATACGTGAATTTTGACAAAATACATATTTTTTTAAACAACTATAAATATCAAGCTCTGAACATATAGCAAAGATCGTAATTCATTGCACAGCTAATATTATCGGAAACGCTGTTGAAAATTGTCACGAAAATAAATTGCATAGTTTATGAGAAATTAAGTTCCGAGTGCAATTAAGTAACGAAAAACGAATCATCAGAAAACACGTTCGAAAATTATTTGTTGACTTTGAAACCATTTCCCCAAATGAATTAACTAGGCTATAACTTCATTTTTACTCGTTGTTTGCATAACAGTAAAATAATTTTGGATTCCCTAAATGAAATTCTCTCAAATAAATTTTAAAAAAAAACAATTTTCGTAAAATTCGTCATTTGAAAGTATTCAGTTGCCTTAAAAATATATTTTTTTTATCGCAGTTATTATATACATTCGGTATTGTATAAACGCGTATCTATCCCTTCTTCAAATATGTCAGCAATCGTTGTATATCGTTGTATATCGTCATTACCAAAGAAATTAAAGAAGCAAAGTATGTATAGTGAAACTTCGCTACAACGATACTCGATATAACGACAAACCCCTCTACAATGATCATTCGTTTGGAATTGCCTATAGTCTATTATCAAGGGTTCCTCCTGATATAACGATATTCTCCTAACATAAACTCCCGTACCCTGATATTTTTGAGGAGATTTTGAAATCGCTATAGCGCGATATTTTTTTATATTTCGGTCGTGTAATATCCATCACGATGTATTTTTAAATCCGTCATTTATTTTAATTCTTCCAAGGATGTCTAATAATATCGGTATTTGGTACCAACTGGACAGCGAAAGTGTTAATGAAGTTTTCGGTTTTACCATTTTTCTTCTGATACAACAAAGTGTATTGCGATGAAAGAGGCAGTACTCTCTCAGAGAGGCAATGTATCTGAACTTTTTATGAACTAATCAATTAAAATTTTTTGCTTCGAATAAATACCCAAAAAAGAGCATTGTTTGGTTATGCTAACAAAAATTTGAACAAAATGTAACAACTGCATATAGCAATTTGATGGCAGGTGACAATAATGTTTCCTCTTGATACAGCGCGATAGACCCTCTGAAACATTATTTTTCTCGGTCTGCAGAATATCGTTATATCGAGGTCTCGCTTTAATATGTCAGCGTCATTTCCAAAGAGAAATAAAGAGTGAGAATGCGAATTTTTTTTCTGTTCTTTTGTTTTCTTTCCATTCCGGTGAAAACACTGTTTCGAAACATGATAAACCAGTGTGATAAGTATTTATTATTTGCCAAATAGGAAAAGTTCTCTAAAACCTGTTTTCAAAGAACAAGCCCATGCCACGAAAGCCACTTTAATCCTCAAAATACGAGTACAGAAGGATTAGACGCGCGGGCGTTGGTTTCTCAACATTCGCGTATACGGCGAGTTTTGTGCTAATCTCATCGACAGACAACTTTGATGTCTAATCTTCGCAACTTCCGGGTCATTCCATTTACTTTCATCACCAACACACCAGCCGCACACACACACACACATACGCGTCGTCCGTTGCGCAAACCATTATTCATCTTCGTGACTCTTTTATTTGGTGAAGGTTAAATTGCGACGAGAAAACCAGAAACACTACTCATAGTTGTCGTCAGTAACAGAGCGAGTGGATTTAATTCGAACGAACTCCCCACGCAAAGTCAAATGCACCAACATATTTCCTCTAACATCGCAACCGCTTCTCGCAATTTAATAACGTATCTACGGGCATAAGAAAAAACAAATACGTGTCGAGTATCGACAAATGCAATATTAACTGCATTTGCTGCGCTTATATATTTTATATAGCTGGAAGACTAGAGAAAATCCCTTTGGAAACCGAAACATTATTTTTCCAGTCTCTGATGGAGTGAATACTTAAGTATTCTCACACTCTGAAAAAGTGAGCTCGATTGAATAACATCTGCAGTTTTTCTAGTATTTGAGGCACGAAATTCACATAACATTTTACTATTTGAATTGCCTATGGCATTTTACTTTAATTTCGAATTATTTCGAAAAACATTTCGTTTTTACTTCAATAAAATATGAGCAAAGTTTTTTTCATATCTCGCTTTCTTACCTTTTAAAAATGATCTCATTCGTATCTTTGTTGATATCAATTGCTCTAATTGGTTGAAATTCTTAAAGATAATTCTGTAATATACGGAGATATCCAATGTTCACAGTTTAAGCAATTAATATGATGGTGATTTTCTTTCATATAGGTTTCATTTGAGAATATGCAGCTCTTTCTATGCCCCGCCCCAAATGATCAAAATTTATTTTTTATGCACAAAATCTTTAAAAAAAATTTTAATATCGGAAGAAAATAATTTTATATATATATTATTATAATAAATTTATTTTAATTTCAATGCTATTTTGGAGAATAATTTTCAAACTTTCTCTTCGATCATTTTTGTCGCACCGTGGTCATTTTTTGCACAAGAGGGCCAATTAGACCGGGACCTACATTTTATTACCGATTCCGAACAGCAGGCTTGTTTTTTTTTATACTCGCCAAGAGGATGGTGCGCTAACCCCTTGATATGGGACTCCCTGCGGGTTCAATCGTTTTTGTGGTCATATCGCCGTTTCTGTTGTACCCCTGTGTCAGGAAAGTTTTTCTGACAAGGACGAACCGGGTATCGAACTCGCGACACATCTAAATATCCTTTAGTACTTTAGGCGAGTATCTTATCGACCTAGGCTACCGCGCCCAAGCTTTCTCTTTAAGAAATTCATTGCAATTCGTCCTCTAAGCCATATATGTTCACTCCGTGGCTCTTGAGGTTAGCTGATATGGCAAGGCACCTCAAACCTAATTTTGTGAAAATGAACCAAGCAACACATTTACACATCGCTTGAGTGACCCACAAGTGGCACAAATCCAGAGAATTTAAGCGTGCACATTCACAGATCACTCAAGTGACCTGCGTTACAGTTCCAGAACACTTAAGCGGGCCGCAGCACATTTGGAGATACCCTTAAGGGACACGTGGCACAGTTTTAAAGTAATTAAGCTGCCCGTAGTGCAGTTCTATATCGCTCAAGTTATCCGCGGCATATTTGCGGATCGATTGGGTGACGCGCGGCACAGTGGCACAGCACTTAAGCGGCCCGGACACATTTACACATCACTTAAAGGATTCGCGGAACATTTAGAGATCAGTAAAGTGGCTCTATGGAGGACTCAATATGGGTGAAATATTAGTTCATGTGCCCCCAAGCTCGTTTTTGGCACACTCAGTAAAGATGCCATTAAGAATGTTTCATATCCCTAAAAGGGCTGAACACTTAAGCGGTTAAGCATCATTCAAACCACCCCCCCCCCCGTCGTCAAAAGTCAGCAAATCCGGAATCATCCCCCCCCCCCCAATCGATGCTGGCGTATTTTATGAATGATCCCATATACACGTAACGTATAAGGTAATTTTATAATTGGAAATAAAAAAATCAAAATTTTAGGAAAAACTTATTAAAAAACTTATTTTTTTAATTTGTTATTATTTTTTGAAATTATGATTTCTTTACATGTAAAAGTACGCTGCATCGCCAAATTCAATGGATGATTTTCCTCTATGTATATATATATTTGATTCGTTCATGGTAAATCGTCTTTCATTGCTACAGGCATAGCCATGAAGAATAAATTTTATTATTTATGCGCAGATACTTGACACTATATCCTTTTTAGTCCTGAGGGAAACTTTGAGATTTTTACATTTTTTATACCTGTTTTTAACTTGAAACTACTTAAAATTAGTTTCTAATGACAGATGTGTATAAATAACTTACTACCAAATGTGTTCACAACTTTTACAAATAATTTAAAGGTGTCTTTGAGCATTTCATTTAGCTAGGTGGAGTTTTTGCAAACTACTGTCAAATGTCTCTTACAGGTGACGCCAAGACAAAATAAGGTATATATGCATGCGCATACATTACGTATAATACTAGTATAAGTGAAAATAAAAACATTCGTATAAATAGTATATGCATGCATGTATTCATTTGATGCGAGTTGCCATCATTTTGTTAAAATGGATAACCTACATAAGCTTATAATACAGGGTGATTACATAATTGTCTTTGCCGCATTTTACTGGCAAACAGTTGATCCTAGATACATACTTCCAATTAGGAAAAAGTATTCAGATAACGTGTAGAACTCAGCTACGTCATTCATGTTTCAAGAGTTTGTATAATTATCATAATAAAAGAAAATAATATTCTCTAGGATACCCTGTCCTTAAAAAAAAACAATATTCACTGAGATATTGAATTTCCAAATTCAGAAGAAAGTTGGGAAAAAACAGCAAAAACTAACTGACAATGCTTCTTATTTATGCTGTTCTTTTCCTACTTTCCTCCGATTTTTGATATTCCACAATATCTCTGCGAATATTGCACTTAGAAACGTGCAATTTTCTTTGTTGATCTCAGGGCAAAAATTTTCTAATTGGATATTTGAGGACAGGGTGTCCGTATGAAAAGTTAATTTTTTTTATTTTAATAACTATACAACCCCTTGTAACATGAATGACGCATCTGTGAGTTCTACACATTATTTGGATAACTTTTTTTTTTCTAACTGGAGGCATGTTTCTAGAATCAACGGTTCGCCAGTAGAATGCTGCAAGGGAAAGTAAGTAATCGTCCTGCATAACAAAACTATATCATATATAATGAAAAAAATAAATTATACATTATGCATATATATATTTATTCCAGAAGAGATAAATTTCAACTGCAGCCGTTGCGATACATATCTCATATTGCATTGGAGAAACCTCACTGAAACACAGAGAAGTTTTAATTGCGCATAGCTTTAAACTGGAAATACAAATACAAATACAACGCCACAACAGGCAAAATGCCCAACGAGGTGGCTGAGAAAAAGATGCCCATAATAAATATGTATGGGGGGGGGGGGGTCATATATTTCAAAAATACAGCAACCCAATTAAAATTGCAATTACCAACAATATATATATACATGATTAAATATTATATATACAATGTCCATAAAGAATTCTTATGGTTGTCTTTCAAGAACTGATATAAGAGTAATATGGAAATGAAATTTCATGTTCAAATTAAAACAATTAATTTATATACATGTGTTTCAAATGTTTTGAAAATTGAAAAAAAAATTGATTACGGCAGTAATTTTTGTAGATATCAATAAAGATTATAATATTGAAAATAATAATAATCAGAATATTTTAATTAATAATATGAAGTAGCGCTCTCTCTTCATTTCGTATTTAAACTTTCGGGTTTATATGAATACAAATACGGAAGCAAACAACCATAATAGGTAAATTTCCCAACGGTACGACCGAAATAAAAAAAAATGCCTAAAAAAATATTGGTCACTTTAGTTTTTATTTCATTGAATTAATTACTTTATGTTCCCCAAATTTAAGGGCTATGTAATTTATCAATTACAAGAACGTTTTACTTCGAATACTATCAGAAATCTATGTAGCTTCATGCATAAAATAATTTAGCTTCTTTTCCATTATATGCTAATCAGAACAGCCGAAATAATAGGTAAATTATCATCCGAGAGACTCACCATAATTATTAAAATTAAAATGCGACGTCACATACATTCAGTGATGTCAAATACGCACGCTATTCCTAGAGAGAGCATCGATAAGAAGATGGAATTAAATATATATAGGCTTCAAAAAAAAGAAAGATAATGCATAGCGAATTAGGGACCATTCAAGTATTACGTAAGCAGATTTTTAGCCATTTTTGACCCCCCTTTCCTTGTCAGCAAAATTACGTCAGCAGCTTAGAATATTTCATGTCTTCAAAAAGGGTGGTTGATGACGTAAGCAACCTTCAAACCACCCCCCCCCCCTTGTCATCAAAAGTCAGCAAATGATATTATGCATCAAGAACAAAACTTGCCATAGAGCATGGTATCGCAAACCATGTTCGGTCTGCGAAAATGGCAAAAATACTAATGAAGGGTGTGACGTAGAGTGAGACAAAAGGGCCAATAATAAGTAAGAAAACCATTCATTTGACAGCGTGATTACAACACAGGCTGTGATGTGCATAAAATAAAGTACAATAATAGCTACAAAAAAAAATTAAAATAAATATGTACCAAAACCATTTACTCGACAGCATGATTGCCATACGGCCTGTGCATCACAGTTCAATGTCAAAAAGTAGACGAAGAGAAGTGATTACAGGAGGTTTTGTACTGGTTATTTTACTTTATTTTGTACACCACAGGCTGTGTTGTAATCATTGTGTCAAATAAATGTTTTTTGTTTACCTATTATTGGATTGTTCCAAAGGCTGTATTTCTGTGATTTCCACCGACGAAACGTGGTTTGCAATTCCATGTTCTACGGCAATTTTAATTCCTCTTGATGATTAATATCATCCCACTGAGTTTGTCGCCACTTCAAGGCGACAAACCCTGTATATCTGTGTTTGAAACTTTTTTAAATATTGAAAAAAAACCCTGGTTACAACCGTAAATTTTTTAAATAGTAATAATAATCACAACTAAATATAATGATTATCTGCATGTTTCAATGAGTTTGTTCAAGATTATACAAATACAGAAGAAAGAAAAAGACACCATTACAGGTTAAATTTCCAACAAAGTGGCTAAACTGAGTAAATAAAAATAAGAAATTTCTATAAAAAAATATGGATATCACTACTTCGATCATTAATGTCATCGAGCAATTTTTACTCCGCCATCTTAAGCTTTCCTATCATTTTTCAATTATATCAACGTTTCAAATCGAATATTGCAAGAAATATATGTATCTTCATGCATAAAATAATTTAGCCTCTATTATATTCTACGGTGAATCTGAACAGCCGAAATACCGAAATAGTAGAGAAATTATCACCCGAAACGCTCGACAAAAATAGGTGAATCAAAACGTGACGTCACACATCCAATGACGTCAAATACGAATGCTAATCCTGGAGAGTAAGAGAGCATCGATAAGAGATGCTAGAAGCAAATAAATATATTTATGCTCCCAAGATTATAGGAAATGCATATCGAATTCGAAAAAAGAAGAGAGAGAGAATTAAGGTATCCGATTACGTTGAAAACGTTAATTTCAGAGAAAATACAAATTTTTATTTTTATGGAAGCCTAATTTCTTGTGACACTAAAATTTGTCTTTTTTTTTATATGACGCTTAGAACCGAAGTTACGTCCTGTTTAGTGTGTGTAGCGTTTTCACATACAAGTATCTCACGAATAAAAACTTTAAACGCGTGTTAAGAAGAATGCTGCTATTTTTGACATTTCACTTGAGTTTCAAACGTGATTTCTAAAAATATATTTATTGTACCATTACGAAATTTTAATATGATATTTTGCTATACATCGTTAAGTTTATGAATCAAAATCTATGGTCTATCGCACATTTATTCGTCTAATCACAGTAGTTCATGGACGATATACAGAATGGAATTTAAAAAAATTCACACGTTCATCAACAGATTTGAGTGTAACTTATATGAGCATACCATATAGGCTTTTAATACTTAAATGCTCTATTTTTTTCGAGATGATAATTTTTTTTATAGTTTGTATTTTTCACATATGGAAAGTGTGAAAAATCTTTTAAAAGAAAATCTATCCCGAATTGTAGGGCTTATACAGGGTCTTATTGAAGGCGGGGATCCTCAAAAAATCACCTATAAAATAAATCTATTAAAATATCGTATTTTAAAAAAAACTAAATTCTTTGTGATTCAAACTATGGTATGAAAAAATTCGGGTTGCAAACTTCAACTAAAGAAAAAAATTCAAGCAATACATTCTAACAAATCACAGCCACACATGCTCTGCAGCTAAAAATTGTTGTCTTCGTCGGCAAATAGAAAATATAAAATGGAAATATATAAAAGGACCTCAGCTTACTCAGCTTATGTGCAAAGTCGATTCTGAATTTTTATCTTCAAACTGGCTGCAGTAATGAACGTCTAAAGCAGGGATTTTCAACGTGTGGCCCGTTGGCATCATTTGTTCCTTAAAGGTTTTTGTAGTAGCCCACCGATAATTTTTTAAAAATGGTTGAAGACATTGAAAAAATAATAATTTTTCAGAGTAAATGAAAGAAACAATTTTTTTAAATAAATGAAAGAAACAATTTTTTTAAATAAATGAAAGAAATAATTCCGAAAACAAACTGGTGAAAACTTAGAACTTGTGAAACAAATAATTTCAGATTTAGTGAGAAAAAATAACTTACAAATCAATAAGAGAGAAAAAATGTTTCCTATTTCTGATAAAAATTATTTCACAATCAATAAAAGAGTAATTGCATAATTGTGGAAAACGAAATGATTTCATGATCTCAAGTGAATTCAAGAGGGAAAATAATTTTAGAATTACCGATTACTTTCTTTAATTATTTTGTTCCTGTTTAATTCGGAGCCCCACTGGCCTCTTCTGTTAAGATGTAACTAAATTTCATGAGTTGGTGGCCCGCGAACTTCGCGGGAAGTTTCAACTTGGCCCACCATTCTGAAAGGTTGAAGACTCTCCCTCTCCCCCAACCCCCTGATGTAAAGGGTCCTTTGCATATATGCAAAGCTACGAATTTGAAGGTTTCATTTTGGTTCATAACTTGCACCCTCAATAGCTGAATGTACTGTGAAAATAACAAAACTTTCCTTTCACAGAATTTTTCTGCAATCGTGTTTCGAATATTACATGAAAAAATTTAACATAAAAATCCCGTTCCCATAGAAAATGAAAAAAGTAGTTCAAAATTTTATTATTGTTTTCATCGTTTCGGGACATTTTATAAAAAAAAAAAGTGTTCTCGAACGTAATCGGGGGGGGGGGAATAGTCGCTTTAAAATTGCGAAGATTCGTACGGATAACAAGTGTCGAGTGCGATCGTGATTGAGCTAGATTAGATAACAGAAGAGATCGGGGAAAAAGGAAAAGAGGGAGCAAGAATGAAATCTCGCAAGTGAGACAGATGAGAATAAAAAAAAAAGAGACAAGACTCAACCGGTGGTAAAAGCAGGGCGCGCTGCTTGCTCTGCTCGCAACCCATATACGAAAAAAAGAAACGAAAGGGGGTCTTTTTAGTGAATGGGTTCCACATCGCGTGGAGCGCAGACAAACCAGAGGATACCGCGTGGGCGAGTTGCGTTGACGAATAAGCGGCACCAACATTTCCATTTTTCCCCACACCGGCCTATCTGACCTTTTCGCCGACGAGCCAATAACAGAGCTCCGACGATTTGCGCAAGCCGTACGTTTCCGTAGGCTTCAACTCACTCACTCTCTCTCACATACACACACACAAGAAACCAACATCGCGCAAAACTCGTCTCTCTCTCTCATTTCCCACATACATACAAACACGCAGAACTATCTTTCCTGTGTGTGAGTGTTTTCGTCTTCACGTCAAATACAATAGACGCTGTGGAAGAGCCTGAAGCATCAATCAGCCAACTGCTACTCGATCGACCGGACCCTTTTTTTTCTGCCCCTGTTGCCGTTTTATTATTATTGTCGTCGTCTTTTTTTTTTTAAGACACAATAACGAAATTAGTCGGGTGGAGAAAGCCGTTTTTCCACCGATACACGAAAAACTGCCGGCGAGTCGACGGCCAGCGGCCGCGAGAGTTCTTGCAGAGAAGCACCGAATACTCCTCAGGGAATTTGTGAACGCTTGAGAGAGTAACGACGTGAAGGAAGCATCAAAAAATAGGAAACGAAACATTTTTTTTTTGCTTTTTTTGGCGATTATATTAATGGTTTTTGTCCAAGGAAATAATTAAATAAGATTCTTCTCTGCATCTGTTTTTTCCACCGACACATTTTTTTTGCACAATATTTCTTGAACGTCGAAAAAAGGTTAACGGAAATTTTGAACCATGACAGGATATCCCAGTCTATTTTTCTTAATCTTGTTGATGTCTTTGGTCGGAGACATGAGTGCGGCTCAGGATCCGAGTTCCAGACAGAGTAGAAGCAATCTGTTCGCTGCTCTGAAACCTCCTCCTAGACACAGGAAAGTGTCAACGTCTTCTCTTCTGGACTCTGTCCAGCTCAAGGAATCGGACCTGTTGTCGAGCGTTGTTGACGATGAGGAAGACGATTTGGACAGACAGTATCGAGTGCCCTGGAAGGACTTAGAGAAACCTGCTTCGTCGTCCCGCGATGAGAGGGGAAAGAGAGGCAAGAAGGGGCCACCGAACGGATCGGGTCCTGGTGGTTCCAAAGGCGGTAGCGGAAACAACAACAAGCCAAAGACGAAAAACTCACCTTCTAATATGCCAGTTGCTGTTGGTACCATCACGGCTGGGAGAGATACACGGAACCCTCCTCATCGCTATGATGTTCCGCTAATCGGTAAGTTGTTTTTTTTTTCTAATTCTTGCTTGTGATTTTTTTTCTATTATGTATTTAATGCATTAATTATAGAAAATAAATTATACTTCTGTGCCTAAGATGCATAAGATGCATAATATAAAAAATTATTCCGATAAATTTTTGATAAAAATTAATATGGATGTTTCTTGAGTGTTTGCAGCTGTGGAGTCAGATATATAAAAGAACTTTCAATTCAAATTTTATATGTTACGAGAGTATGATTTCAGGTTTCAAATTGAAATAGAGAAGTGTAGTAGAAAATAAACCAAGAAAAGGAAAAAATCATTATTTTCACCATTCCGAATGAATTACCATATAAAGTCCGATTTTTTTCTAAATTTATAGGAAATATTAAAAGTGCGAAACCTGTTGTCACAGTTGACTTTGATATTTGATGGAGTTGATCAGAAATCCAACATTCTGAGAGATATGATTAATGTTCAAGGTTCAGTTGAAATACGGTTCGAAATCTTGATTACCTACGTAATATTTTTATAACTCTAATATTTCATTTTTTCCATGTGGGGGGTTGTGGGTACTGATGGGGGGGGGCGTACGCAGGATCGATTTATGGAGTGGGCTTAACGAATTTGCGGGGGGCGCACAACGAATTTCTTCTTGAGAATTTTCAGTAACTGACCTTGAAAAGGCCTTTTAAATCAACAGCAATTAATTAAAATGGCATATAAAGGGAGTTTCGATAATTTAATTATCTTAGAGATATTTAGAAATATTTGTAATTTTAAATTACGCCTCCCTGCGTACACCTATGGGTTCTTATAACACTAAATGACCGATAAAAATTTCTGCCACTGATCTGAATCAGTTTCTATCCAAAAGTAATATGCTTACCATTTTTTAACTTTTTTTTTCTTTGTGAGACAGCTATAATAAAAGTCTTCAATTGCATCACTTAAAGAAGATAAAGTTATCTTCCTGGCTGTAATGCGATGCATCAGTCGAAAGGCAAAAAATGTTTCAGTTTTAACATAACAGTCGATACAAATAAGAGAAAATTACGGTACTTTTGTTTTTTGAAATTATTGTTTATGCCAACCGAAGGAGAAGCATGAATTTAGTTGCACCCACGTATGCGAAATTGAAAACACATTACCAACAACTGCGAGTTCGATTGCATGCTGACGTGACCCAAGAAAAATTCCGTGTATACATCTTATTTCTATATCTCTTCAAAAACTAGTTGTCTTTAAATAATGATATTTTTCTTTGATCGTGACTATACTTATCTTTGAAAAAAAGTAGAACTTTTTCTTTGAAACATATATTATTTTCTGTTCTCTTACAAACTCTCGGGAACAGTTCATTGTTTCCAAATATATATATATATTATTTCTCTTAAACTTTTTTTCTGGTTACGATTAGATTTTTAAAAAAATTCTGAATATGTGTGTGTTTTTTCAATCAGCCACCATATCCCATTCTAAGAAATAAGAGAAGTAATTTGACATTTTTTGATCAATATCTTTAAAATTTTCGGAAAAAAAAAATTGGACGGTTGGATAATTTTGGATTTTTGAATGCTATTTAAAAAATTTTCACATTTCTAAACAAAAGTAAGCTTTTCAAATCCGGAATAGACATGCATTATTGCAGCCAATTGAAGTACAGTGTTTTGTTATCATATCTCTCAGAGCAGAATTTCGTATAAATTTTATGAAATATTCAATTTTCGAATATATTTAAATGATAAAGTTTTTCGATATCTTCGTTTAGATTTTATACGTTTATTCAAAATTCTTCTGCCAAAAGCCAAAAAAAAAATCATTTTGATATTCATGAAATTACTATGATTAATAAATTACAACGCAATTTTTTTTCTATACAGCGTTTCTGAAAAAATTTCCATTTCTTGTACCAAACTTTATTCCGAAATTGGGAATCGGATACTGTCTTGTCATATTTTTTCCAACGGAACATTAATTGAACATCTCATTTATGAAATTCGAAACATGAAAAAATTAAAATTTTCATCAATGACGTTTTTTTACGATCTTTATAATGACTCCCACTTATCTTTAGGATATATTTAGTACAGTCATCACATTACGCAATAAGTAAGTCCAGTTCTATTTCACAGAAAAATTCATCTCTCGGGCATTATAATTTTTTGTTTATTTTACTTAAGTTTTCAACGTTTTACATGATAAAACTGAATTTAAAATAAAATAAACTTCTCTACCAGGTTTATGATACGATCAATACATCGAATAAACTTCCAAAAGTTTCAAAAATATCTTATTTTTCCAACTAGATCATACCATTAACTACGATAAATCCCTATAAAAAAAAGCAATAATAAGATAAATCATAGTGTCTGAAATCTGTCTGGTCTTGGAGTTTTGTCTTACTTTCAAGACACGAAAAACATGATCCTCTCAATTTTTTTCCATATCTACTATAACAAAAAATAAATAAATTTCATCCCATACAGAAATTGATTTTTTTTTATTATATATTTATAACCGTAATATTTTTTTTCCTGACCTTTCAAAGAGAGAAATCCGTCCACATGATGGAGATCCATCATCATATACCTTTGAAGACATAAGAAAAAGTCAAAATTTCATACAATGAACATGACTTTCCTCAAAGAAATTTTTTTGAGAAATAAAATAATTTATTTTCATTCTTTTGTTTTGAAGCTGGATTAAAAAACTTTTTGTTCCGTTGCAAAATATGGAATGTAAATAAGAGATGATTAATATCAATATGCAGTTGTTTATCTTCATGAAAAATATTCTTCCTTCAATTTTTATCCTCTTTATTTTATTATGATTTATTCAGAAGGAGAAAAAAAAAAAAAATTTTTTTCATCTTTTTTTTCGTCTATTAAAGACATAAACCGATTATTATGGAAATTTATGTCGAAAACAAGTTTTGTTAATTCTTTAATTCCATGGCTGAAAGTTTTATAAGGAATTAAAGAACGCAAATGCACACAATTAGTAGTAATTATCTCGATGCTGATTTATTTATTTTTTATTTATATTGAAGAATTGTAACAGTGAAAAAATATTTACAGTTTTTTTTGTAATCTGGGAAAATATTTTGAGACATCATTCATTATTTATGACTCTATCATTATCATTCTGTTTTGGTTTTGCTGATGTATCGATTGAGGTTTCAGGTCACAGTGGTATTTTTAGAATATGGATTTGATATTGGAGGGAAGTACAGTACAGTCGAACCCCGTTATAGCACTTCCCCCTTCGTTGTAGTGCCACACATTGTCATCGAACAAATCTTCCATATAGGGGATTATAATTTACAGAACCCGTTTTAACGTCATCTCATTACAACGCCAACTATTTCTCGGATTTATACAAAGTCAATGTGCTATTTTCCTAGAAAACTTCCAAATTTCTTCTCTTCTTTCATTCTGCTTTATTTTATTTTTTTTCGGAAAGGAGTTAAAGATTCACCCTTTTTTACTCTGCTGTTATTTTCAGTCAGCATGACAACAGCTGGATGCAAATGACTTATAAAGAATAAAGATTGGTGTGGTGAGTCAAAAAACTCAAAAGAAAAAGGGTGGATAATGGGACGGGGGGTCTAGAAAGCACATTTCTCATGTATACCGTACTGCAATTTGTTCAACATTACCAAGATAAGTTTTCCACCAGTGCATGTTTTTTACACTCTGGTCATTACATTCCGAGTGATAGAGGTAGTCATTAAGAAATCATCTCCCTCGATTCACATCGAAAAACGAGTTGTTCTTCAATACCTGAAAAATTGGAAATTTGTGATTACCAAACATGTACGGGGATAAAAAGCAAGGCAGCCATTATTTTCTTATGTTCATTTTGAACATGTGATTTTCATTTTTTTACTTGTAAAATGTGTCGCTAAATTTATGCAGAACTAGAATAATTTCAAAGGTAAGTATATGGTTTTCTTAAATTTTATATCAAGAAATATTTAAGTAACTTATTAAGTAACGCTATTCGAACATGATCCGATATAACGCCAAACTCGTTATGGCACCCAAAATTATTTAGGACGGATGGTGGTGGCGTTAGAAACGGGATCCGACTGTATATTAAAAAGCGTTGCCGAAATATTTCAAAGATTGATATATTTAGTTATGTTTGTATATATATATATATATATATATATATATTTATGTATACAAATTCAAGGATTTATAGATACAAGGTTCCGTATTAAGACTTGCAGGACACCCTGTATAGATAAATCCGTTAGATGTGGTATTAATACATGGATGAAATTCATTTCTAACAAATCAGAAAATATTAGCAGGAAATAGCTGAGATATTCAGCTGTGAAGATGGTATTTATCTTTTTGACGTTTCATCAGTTATAGTGGATGATATCTGTTAAAGTGGCAAGATGTCAATGAAGAGATGCTATCTTCTCTTGTAGCAGTGATTCTCAAAGTGTGCGTCACGACTCCTAGGGGCGTCGCCAGCCTTTGTCAATGACGTCGCGGTGAGCTGTCGAGATTGATGATTGCCTATTCAGAGCTTTGAAGGGAAGGTTTTATTTAGACTATTGTGGAGAGCCGCGGATAAACATTGTTATGGCAAGAGAGCCACAGATGGCAAAAGTTTGAAAGCCTAAGTGTCAGTGGGTATAGTGACGGGGAACATAAAATATACAGTTTATTATCCTTGTTGAATGTATGTAAATACGAGAAATGTCCGTACTCTTGTTCTCGGAAATTCAATTTCTAAATATTAAATGAAACTCCGGGGTTATTTTTCTCGATCGTAAATTTGTTAGTCTCATTGTCTTTTCAAATATATTATTTATGGAACATCTACGGAAAGTCATAATCAGCCAAAACCTAGACCTACAAAATTAGTCTCAGAATGATTTAACTTCTTTTTTTTTTTTGAGCTTCACTTTCAACCAGATTACGCAAATTGTTGTCAGGGTACGATGTTTAAAACCTGAAAGGGTTTCTCAGTTATTTCGGATGATAATTCACGGGAAAAGATCATCATAATTTCTTAGAGATTGTATTATGAAAATTCCATCGAACACCTACAATAAGCTGAAAGGAAAGGCTTCATCTTAGAATCTTCAATTTCTCCTTAGAACCACTGATTCCTAAATGTCTCGTCCATATCCCCACTCTCCGCCTACAACGTTCCTGTATCATAAAATATTCATACTTTTATTAATATTTTCATATACACTTCTCAAATATATTTAGCTAGACACTTCTAAATCTAAAAAACTCTCGCATGCCTTATTATGGGTGGATCGAGCAAACCTTGAGAAGCATAAGTACGGACAAAGGATCAGGATCATAAGCTCTCCCTTATGAAGAACTACAAGGCTGATTTTAATTAAATTTCCCGTACTCTGAGTAGTTTTTCCTCGCACACAAACTACTCATCGGAATACAGCCAGGTTTTTTGGATATCTTAATGAGAGTCCATTGAAGAGAGATTAAAGAAATAGCTGAATTTTTGACCGCCAGGGAAGAGGTTGGTGCTTTTTTATTATGTTCTACATTTTCCCATGGTGCATATAGCTTATATACCAAGTTTCAATGGAATACGTCCTCCCTCCAGAATGGGCGTTACATAGATCTGATCCATGTCAGTGTACTCATGGGTGCTACATTGGTCTGAGCAGTGTCAGAGAGTATTGAAACTACTCGTACGGTTAAGTCGTCACGTCGGCTGACTTGTTTTCTGTGGTCTCCAACTTCGAGGCGCTAATGCGAAACGATATCCCCGTTAAAAAGTCTATCGACAGAGAGCAACAGGTCTACAATGGTACAAATATTCAATCATTACACTTCACTTCTGAAATATGGATGGCTGCACTGAAAAATCAGACACACAACACTAAATACGCACTCAGACTATTATGTACACACACTCACACTTCCGGCACAACTCACTCGGTAGTAAATTTCCCACGACGATAGACCGGAGTTGTTCTTGGTTTGAAAGAAATAAAGAAAAGGAAGTGGTAATTTTTTTTTAAACATATTTTACACTCCCATGCCAAACCTAAGTTTATAGAGGTTGCGAAAAATACAATATTTGTACTGTTTTTAAACCGGGAAATTGCCGTTTCACAAATGTTTCACATACAACTGAATATGCCCGAGAAGATTTATTAAGAACCTCTGTGCAGTCAAAAATTGTACATCCCCATGCTCAGCTTAATTTCATGCAGGTTGAAAAATATAAGAATTCAATTTTGATTTTTTTTTAATTAAAAATTTATCATTCTGTGCAGTTGCAAATATGGCACATACCTAAATACAGCCAAGGTGTGGCTATGTATATGCACCTGATCGAAAATAAAAACGTTTCAACCTATCCGAGTAACTCAAATGTCCGAACGCAACCATCACAAACAAAATTCAGTTCACGTTTGGATGTTTTTCCCATCTCTTTCTCTCAACCCCTTCTTATTGAAAATCCGTCTCAAGGATAAGGACCTGCTGTCCTCCAAAGCGGTTGTTACAGTAGTGGATGAATGAATGAATGAATATGAATGAATGAATAGGGGGGAAATAATGTTCTTCTTTCTGAATGAAATTCTCTCAGCCGGTAGAGGAGCATTACCAGAGCGTTGAATTTATTCCGGCACGTCATCTCACGCTTATTTATCGCGAGCGTTTCATTTCCGTAAATGATCCTGAAGTAAAATCGAGTGAAAATCATCAGCGGCACGACATGATACAGCATGAAAACAGAAAAAAAATAGTGTTCGTTGTCGTCTTCTTTTCGAATCACGCATCGGAAAATCGGAATTGGGAAATCGGTTTTCGTTTGAGGCATTCACACGAACGAAACGGAAGAGAAAAACATGAAAGGGAACACAAGAAAAAATCATTTGTGACCTTTTATATATACGTCGACGGAAATCGAAGCGACCAAGAAAAGAGACTGTTGTGGGGAAAAAAAAACCTACAAAGATCCGTTATCATTGACAATGCATCGATTGCTCTCGTTAAAGGTTTGATACTCTTACCGCAAATACCGAGAGATTTGTATTCAATCCGCACGTTTTTGTCGGCAGAAAAACCACACGGCGCTTTTCGAGTATTGAAAGATATTCTGGTCGATATATTAATGCGTTGTGAACTGATATTAATTTTTATTTAAGGAATCCGGTGTTAACTCTCTTGGCACTTTTCTATAAAATGGTAGTGAGGGAACTTTAACAACATATTTTTTAAATAAAGTGTCACAAAATTGGGAAAAAACAATAACTAATTTTGCTTTTTTCTATGAAGCCTCTTTTATGTCAAATTTTAAGCAAATGCCATGTAATATTGGAAACACGACTGCAAAAAACTCTATGCATGAAATGCTTTATTATTTTCACAGTACACTAAACTAGCAATGGTGCAGGTTATAAATCAAATTTTAAAGGGTACGCTCGTAAATTACGCACAAATCTGTTGATAATTTCGTTTAACGTATTGCGCGTGTATAAAACCTAGACAAATACATATGATAGACCTTAAATTTTGGTTTATAACTTTAACAATACATGCCAAAATATCGTATTAATATTTTGTAATGATGCAATCCATATATTTTTAGCAATCATGTTTCAAACTCAAGTAAAATGTGAAAAATAGCATTCTCTGTAAAAAGTGCTTAAAGTTTCTAATCACAGATTTACTTGAGGTAAAACCGCAACAGTAAAGTGGGCATAACTCTGGTTCTAGGCATTAGGGCCATTCAAGTATTACGTAAGCAGATTTTCAGCCATTTCTGACCCCCCCCCCCCTCCCCCCTTGTCAGCAAAAGTCAGCAAAACACTGCCCCCCCCCTCAACTAAATTTCGTCAGCAGCTTAGAATATTCCATATCTTAAAAAAGGGGCGGTTGATGACGTAAGCAACCTTCAAACCCCCCCTCTCCCCCCTTGTCATAAAAAGTCAGCAAATCCGAAACCCCCTACCCTGTCAATGCTGACGTAATACTTGAATGACCCCTTATGTAAAGAAAACAAAGCATGTTTTGGAATTACTGGAGCTTTGATGAAAAATGAATATAAAATAAATCGATATTCTCTTTCCAAGTGGAGTTTTAAACGAGTCGGATAACTTAAATCATTTTGTTGCTGAAGAAATTTAGAAAAATATAATCATTAAATAACATTTTTTACCCTCTCAGTGGTATTGACGAGGTATCTCGCCTGCTTAAAAACTTCTTATTTTAGCATTGGCTGGCCCAGATATTTTAATTTCTCAATGGGGAACATTTTTCTCTTACCTTGTACGACTGAAAAAACGGAGAAAAGCCTACTTTACTAAACAGATGTGAAATTTTGTATGGACTTGGTGATTTCTACTATATCGCAGAGAGGGTTGATAAAATGGAATTAAGGTTACCTTGTTATGAGCTCTCTACAGCCAAAACTAATCATCAGACGACTGCAAAACGTTAGAACTGATTTAATGAAATGATACGAAAGCAATCAAGAGCAAAAAAAATCAGTTTTGACATTCACCGCCAAAGGGTATCTCCACTGAAAGTTGTAGTGTACACGATATTTTTTTTTTCACAAACATGTAAGCAAACCACTCATGTATCCGAGCACCGCTGTGGTGGTCGAGTGGCCATAGTAACGGACTCGCATCGCGAAGATCCGAGTTCAAACACCACCGTCGCTACAGTGGTGGTCGGCTGAAGTTGGTTTCCTGTGGTTCCCAACTTCGAGGCGTAAATGCGAGCCGATATCCCCCATTAAAAAGTCTCGCTACAGAGAGCAACAAGCCTACAACGATAAATTATTTCATCATTACACTTCACTCATAGTTAGAAAAACTGGTGGCAGATGGTAGCGCTATACATAACAACTATTACTCAGAAACAAACTTCAAGTCACGTTTCACTACACGTACAGTCCAAAATGTACCAATTTGCTAAAGGTTCCGCAGCGGAATATGGACGAGGTGCGTGTGTGGTTTAGTAGCAGTAGTGTATCCGAGCATCTACGGCAGAATCATTTACACCTTCTCATTTCTGCACTAAATACTATGACATTTTTTTCTTTAAGAACGTGCTTTGCTGGTGAAAAATGTTTATGAACATCATGGTTCTACACGGAAAAACCATGCAAATATTTTTGGCAGTTGAAGCGGCTCAAAAAATTTCCCCCATACCTTAATTAATACATTTCTTAAGTTTCATAATTATCTGTTGAATACCTACAGTTCATAAAGCTCAAAATAAGGCCACTCTAATTATATGTCCCTTGTATATCGGTTGAAAACCGAGCAATGTTCAGCAATGCTGCAATGAATCACCATAACTTTTAATAGAAAAAATGCTGGCAAACATTTGATCAATGCATTAAGCATTTGTCACTAAATCATTGAAAATGTCTTTGATTTAGAGAGATCACCGGTTTTTCTTTGAGATTAAAAGGGATTTTCATTAACATTAACCACATCAATTAATTGGGACTACTGCTTATTAACGAAGTAGTCGAGATAGCCAAAATAACTATATACAGTCTTTGTCTATATAAAAATAAAATACATATTAAAAAAAATCTTAACCATAAGAAACCAATTTGATATTGTCGTACGATGGAAATAGTTTCGGAACATAAAATTCATCTTCTTCAGAAAATTATAGTTGCTGGTGAGAAATCCGTACGAAGTATTACCCGGAAACTCATGATTTCATATTTATCTGCAGATCGTGTTAAATTCATTGGAAACACGACTAAAAATATATAAATATAATAAAATGAACTTGGCCATTAGATACGAGTGAGAAATTCCGGATGTTTCTGCTCTGAATAGGAGAAAGAGTGAGAGAGAGTTGTGGAAGAGAGTGAGAACAGTGCCTAGGGGTTAAAACTCTTCGACGAAACGGTTACTGGAAAAGGATAGTTTTCGGAACTTCTACAGAAATGGAAGATCCGGATATAAATTGGAAATCCTTGTTAAAGGACATCCATCACTTTCCACGGAACGGAAAACGCCGCTGGGTTTGCCTGCCCTTTCGCACCAACCAACATACACAGATAAGGGGAAGAGAATTGCTTCCGAGACCCCACCTCCCTCAAAATTTGCATATTCCTCTGTGGATATTATCATTGCCTGGGATTATGATAGATTAGTTAGCACCGGCTGATGGTGGTAATTAAAGTTGTTCATTTCCAAGTTGTTTTCAGTCATTCTTTGTCATTTATTACCTGACGTCGGCGTTATTATCGTCTCTATCGCGAGGGAAGTGACTATCCCTATGTTACTAACTATCGCTGATAGTTTTCCAGTCCTATACATACGTGCATCGGTATGGATATTTTCGACTCGTGATAAGACGAGGTGTGAGCAATATTATTTGCTTTCTATCAGAAACTTGAAGGAATAATGTGAGTAATTATGACAGTTGCTGCCTGTTATTCCCCTCCCCCGAGTGACCCCTCAAAGGGGACTCCCATTGTTGATTGTTTATGTTAGTCCCCACTCACCTCTAGATTGTTTATTTTAGATTGTGTGAAAACATTTTTCTCATTTGTGGCAGTATTCGCTCGCATATGCATATATATTCAACGGCACCAATGCTGTAATGATGCAAATGGTCCCACCTCCCAGTACCCTTCAGAGGGACCCACTCTATACAGGGCTATCATTTGACTTGTTGCACAAATATGTACTACTAGTTTTTCTTATTTGACTGCAACCATTATTTTTATATTTTTTTACTTTTGATCCTTTTTTTCCTCTTTCTTAATCGTTTCTTCTTTTTTTCCTATTCCCTTTGTCTTCCCGGTTGGACTACCGGCTAGAGTTTTTCCTGCTAGACCGTGCCCTCCAAGGCACTGAGCTAAAATCGCAAATACGACAAAACTTGGTCATGCTCGGTTTATTCAATTCAGTTCGATGACAGGAGCTCGTTTTTCAATGGTGGTATATAACTTCAAATTTATCCTAATCATTTTTTTCTTCTTCTTTTTTTCTATTATCTTGGCCTGCACATGAACTCTGCTTTAATTCCATTTTTAAAATTGATTCATAAAAAGTAATTGAATTCCTTAACCATGCTTCAAAACCAGTATGATGATGATGTGTCCTCAAATAATTGAAAAAATCACAAAATAAAAGCTCTACACGGAATAAAAAGTTTTTGATGTTGGTCTCATATTTAGTTGTCATATTTCAAATGGATTTGTGAGGAATTACATCGTAGTTTACTTTTTTTCCCTCGTGCATTTACATGCCCGATACAATCCATGTTTTTTAGTAATTATTTATGAAACATTATATTACTTTACTCATTATTATGTTACTTTATCTCGTTCTTTCTTCTGCTTTTAACACTTTTCTCGTGTCTATATCTATTTTGAGTTTTTCACATAAATATATAAATAAATCTCAAAGAGCCTTACAAATTTTCATTCAAGTTTCAAAAAACAAACTTTTTACATTTGAAGAATTATATAAGTGAAAAATATTTTCTTTTCAACATTTTTGAAACTTTGAACATCGTCACTGATTTCTTGCATTTGTTAAAAAATTTTAAGTGCGATCTACTCTACTATATACCGACCTGAAAAATAAGAAGATATATCTACAAAAATGATTTCTTTTCAAGCGTTACAGCAATACACGAAAAAATCTGCACCTTTCGAGAAATAAATCATTCAGGAAATTTTTTTTATGTCAAGACTCCATGTGCACAGTGGCTAATGTGGCACGCGTGGCTTAGGCGGGTCACCCAAGCAGTAATGAACATTTGAACATTTCATCGTTCATTTCTTCGAACGAAAATTTCATCATCCTTAAAAATATACACCAATTTGGTAGCCAATAGTATTTGTTAGTCATTTTTTTGTCGGCATCCGGAGAGACAGGACGACAACGTCCTAATTGAGTTTTTGGGGCACACGGGGACTGTATAAAAAGTTAATTCCTTTTATTTTAATAACTATACATCCCCTTCAAACATGAATGGCATATCTGATCGCTATACGTTATGTGTGCGGACACTTTTTCTAACTGCAAGTATACCTCTGGAATCAACGGTTCCCCAGTAAAATGCCATACGCACTGTCTGCCATATGCACCCTGTATAATCAGAGTAGTGACACTCTGATTGAGATCATCTCTCTCTTGGGATGTTTTTAAATGTATATTATGTGTCTTTATATTACAAATGCTTACTGAAAACTAGAAACATCTCGAATTTTTTTTGTTGGGTGGTACCTTCAGTAAAAACCGTATGTTTTTTTTTTAAAAAATGTTTTCACTTATCAAGCATTAAACAATTTTTTATATAACTAACATTATTCATCCAGTTGTTTTTTTCCCGCTGAACTTGGTAATTTTTAATTTTATTTCTCTCTGAAGAAAAACATCAAAACGCAAATTTATTTTTTAAAATAAATATTGATCACATATTTACTGGGGAAAAAAATTATTTCTATAGCAGATAGTATACCATCATAAGCACACAATTCATTCTGGAAGGGAAATTACCCTTAGACCATCAATTAAAAATTCATTATTCTCACGAACATAGTGTTTGATCAAACATCTTCAATGATACATGCATGATATTCAAGAATGTAGGTAATACTACTGAGAAAAAAAGCTAATAAAACGAAAGAATTCCCATTAGAAACGGTACCAAAATGAAGCAAAAAAAATGATCAAAATCCCCGTAAAAGAAAAAAAACAGTTCAATATTCGTAAATCCTTGCTAATGAAATTTCTTGGAAATAAATCGTCTCCAACTAGAAAAAGTACTTCTTAAATATATTTTTTTTCTACTATTGTTATTTATTATATATTATTTAACCCCCTGTGGGAAAATCCATTCTTTTTGGCAGATGGAGTTTCCAACATATTACTGGAGGAGAACATACGTTTGCTCAAAAAAAAATAAAAATAAATTTTAATCTACTTTTCTTCCTTATTATTTTTTTATACTCTCCCCCAAAAACTTTCATTCGGTAATAATAATAAGAAATCCAGAAAATAGGAAACAGGAATCGAATGTCTTTTACCCTCTGTATGAATCTTTCTTAACTGATTGTCCCTTGGAAGAAGAAGAACAAGAAAATAGATATTGAATTGATGATGAGAAAAGACCTATAAGAGATTATATTTTCTTCTTCTTTTTTATGTTATCTTTATATTTCATTTTCCCCGTTTCGTTTTCTGTTTTCTAGTTTTTCATTCACGTACTTCTTTTTTTGCCCCCGTGTAGAATCTGTCTCCCATGTTGACTGATGCAAGAATTCACATGATTGTTTTATTTTTGTTTCTAGAGGGAAAAAAAATTAAGACTGTTACACACGATTGTTATTTATGTATTAGGTAAAATGTTTTTTATAATCGATGGAACATAAAATTTATATTGAATATTTTTTTTTTTACATTCAAAAATAATTATTTAAACTTTTGTTGTAAAATTTTTAAAGTTATTGATAAACTTTTTGTGCAGGAGAAGCCATAAATTCGTAAATAATTAAAAATTCATGAAAAATTGTAGCAATTGATATGTTTGATTGCGAATTTCGAAAATTTTGTCCTAATGAAGGGAAATTGTCTTTTTACTACGGAAAAAAAAATTTTGTTCAAATTTTTCTTGGTAGGGGACTGCCAAGAAAAATGGATTTTCTTGGTAGGGGACTGCTTAATTTTTCTGTAATTGGAGCTTACATAAGGTATTCATTGGGATTTTTACATTGATAAATAAAATTATTGTTGAAATTGTTTCACCTCAGCCACGAATCCCACGAACGTTTCAGACACAGAAGAGATTGAAGAAAGGTTCCAATCCCAACTGCTAGAACTTTTATGCAGAGATCGCTATCAACAAAAAGTAACCCCCCCCCCCCTCGAGACAATAATTTTTCCGCAAACCGCATTTAAATTTACTTATTCCTTCACGTTTTATGAATTTTAAACTATTTGCAAATTTATTGGACACCCCTGTATATTTTAATTGTATCGCAAGTTAGATGTTAGTCACAAATTAGAAGTTAATAGACTCTTATTTGTCTTATCACCTGTTTCACAAAGTTTTTCCATCACCTCTCAGAACTAGCCAACCCATTGTATTTCATGTTGTAGCTATAATTTGTGTGCGCGCGTGCGTGTGTGTGTGTGTGTGTGTGTGTGTGTGTGTGTGCGTGCGTGCGTGTATCACCCTCTGGGTTTCATTCCATCAGGGAAATCTTTGGAAAACATTGGTTTAAAGCCAACTTCTGACGGCTGAGCTTCCGATAAACTTTTAAAGGTGAAGGAAAATCCTCGTATCTGCCCACATGATTGCGAAACGGCAGGAATAGAACTTTTTCAAGTCGTTTTCAAGAGAATTTCGAATGATTTTGTTTTGGAATTACCGAAGTTATAGGATCTAACTCACACTATTCCCTATCGAGAATTGATCTGAAAACAGTCTTTGCCGTTTACTAGGATTAGGCGTGTTCTTTTTACAGATAATAGCATCAACAGACATTTTATGACGTCTGTCACGAAAGTTAAAAAGATCTCAATTTTTAATTGGGGAAACAAAAAAAAGTCTCCAATCGGTTGATTTTCCATTTTCTTATTATTGACACTCTGTATACAAGACGTTGGAAAAGAAATATTGCATGCCTATTTCTTGAAGTCAAGTATGAGAATTGTGCGATGTAGTTTATGTATTTGAAGAAGAAAAACACCTATTAATAGTTTATTAAATATTTTCATCACACATTTCAAATTTTTTAGCGCCTCTTTCTTTGTAGTTCTACCACTTAGATCCGATTTTTTTCAGAAACTGGGAAAGCTTGAGCCGTTAACCTAAGCCAGTGTTTCTCAACCTGTGCCTATGAGAACCTCTTGCGTCCTGAGATTTTCGAAGGATGCCACGTATAAAAAAACAACTAAAACAATTGGGATAGGCTGCGTCATAAACGCGACCGCAAATTTTTGACGCATGAATACGTTCTTTAGGCCTACTTTTGCGTGGTAGGTACTGAAATTATAATGAAATTGGCATCATTAGATTCTTCTTTGTTGTATCTAATATGTTTTTTATTTGCGTTGCGAACTTTCTGAGATATAGTGTAAAACAATTTCGTTACGAAAGCGGACCGCAAGTCTGATCCCCACGGCAGAAGAGCTATTAAAACCAGAGTGTTATGATTGGATTCGTCCTAATCACATCCACCCGCAGACATTCAAAACACAAATATGCTCTGAATACTTGCTGAGATATGCGTGTTTAAATTATTTCATTAATAATTCACACAACTTTTTGCGAATGTACCCAGTATCGTCAGATGATTTAAAAGACGTATTCTCGTCACAAATTCTGTAACAGGTCATTCAGGAGGCCCCAGAGAGGTGCGAAAGAAATAGGTATGGAGAAATAAAGCATTCAACGCTGTCACCGGCGCGCTGACGAGATATCTCGCCTTCTTTAAAGCATTTCATTGTAGCGATGGCAATTCCAGATACTTTGTAAAACTGATTTCTCAATGTGTGTGTGCGGCACGTATTTCTCTATCCTTTCTTTACTTTGCACCTTCTGAGAATCGGAAGAATTCCTACTTCATAGAAAAAGATATTGTATTTTATATGGGGATTAGGAATATTTTCTATGCTGGTTAAATTCTTAAATGAATTATAGTTGATAAAAGAAGGCCCATTAGTAAGGCCCAACCCTGTAGAAGAAATTACGTTTAGAACCCTATCAAAAGTTAGTCTGAAACCTTCGACGGCGCATACTAGATACTTCGACGAATCAATCTTGACATTGACTTCATTTATAAAATTTTTGTGCATTTATAAATTTACCGCGAAATCACTTTCATAAGTAGAAAGGGTCTCATCCCTGGATAGTTTGGGTCCAGTTAAGGCGTATGGGTTGGAGGGGGGTAGCGCACAAGTATAAAATATTGTCCCACAGAGGTCATAAGCAATAAAAGGTTTGGAAACGGTGACCTACACAATTCCAAGAATATTTTTCCTCTGCCAGTCACCAATATAATGGCTTGTTCTGTATACATCCCACAGTAGAAACGTGGCATATGGCTAAGATCAAACACTTCCTACACAACCAATGCACCCTCCTTGAAAAACTTTCATGCACAACATTAGAAAAATATCATGTGGTAGGCCATCTTGTTTAGAGTGGGTACGAAAGGAAGTAAATACAAATGTGTGGTAGGAAACAAATACATGTGTATTTTTTTAAATACTTAAACAAATACAAAACAAAAACTTAACAATTAAAAAAACAGCATTGTCGCAGAGCCATATAATTTTGCATCTTATAAATATCAACACGAAAAAAAAATTTTAATTTCGTCTAAACGGAGTTGTTATATGTTTTTCTTAAACAAGAGTGAAATTATTTTTACTGGTACAAAGAAAAATGAAAGAAAGAGAAAAAAAAATTGAAAAACGAACAAGATCTCGACGAGTTTTTGGATTGAAATCTTTTTCAATTATTTTTTTGTGTATCGATATAGTTCATTTTTTTTCTCCTTTTACCTTCGGCTAGGAAATGATACCGCACGTGGAACAGGAAAGAAAAATAGAATTAAGAAGATCCATCGATTTAAAAGTGGTTTTTCGTAATTTCATCTTCTCGATAATATCGCTACATTATTTTTTTCCCCTCTACATCTTTTTTCGTAACCGTTTTGAAAAACTATATTTTCCTCTTTATTTCTCGAGCTTTTATTTTTTAGTTTGACAGTCCTTGAGAACTTCTATTTTTCGACTTAAATAAAATAAAAGTAATAATATATGAACTAGAGTGATTGAAATTTTCAGGAAATTTACCACAGAACGCACATATCATAATATAGTGGGGGTTTTTTCTCGAGTAGTAAAAATTAACTGGAAATTTGAGTAGTTTAGATAATATTTCACGTGGTTTCTTTCAGTATGTATAAGTTAAATTTGATTTTGTTACATATATATATGCTTACCCTTGAGCTATAATTGAAAGTTATATTTCTCCGAATGTTCATACAAGTCTATAATCGATATTGTTGCATTCTGCATAAAGATATGAAAAGCTATCACATATTTATTAATTTTGTGGAGATATATGAGAAGGGATTTATATATTCAAATTTTAAATCAAAATAAGTTTTCATATCGTAATAGGCACTTTTATGTTTTTTTCTATAGGTAAAATAATTCTGATATGTATATTATTTTGTTATAGATATGACTTTTAGATGTTATAGATATGACTTTTAGATGTTATAGATATGACTTTTAGATGTTATAGATATAACTTTTATAGTTGCGACTAATATCAATTAGTAGTTATTTATCCTCATGCAAGATATACTTTTTCTGCCATTTTTATTCTCTTTAATGCATTACGATTTATTTATAAAACAGATTTTTTTTCACTCTTTTCAAACTGTTGAAGACATAAACCGATTATTATGGGAATTGAAATAAAATTTATATTTATTTTTTTTATTTCTGATTTAAATCTAAAGGTTTCAATAATAATAATAATAAAATAGTGAATTAAAGAAGCGATGAAGCAATGCAAATCTGTTTATCGTTTAGTGAAATACTTAATCCGTTTGGGATAATATATTTCCTCTTAAAAAAATATCTACTTTTGAAACACATTTTTCGTAAAATAAAAATCTATAATGTTCCTTCACGTAAAGTACCGTGTTTCTTAGCGTAGGCATCTACTACTACTTAACCGTACATTCACTTCATAGAAATGTCTCTGCGGAACTTCTAACGAACCGATACATGCAGAGACGTGTTGTGTGCGTATGCCTGGCCATAATGTATTTATGTTGTCAGAAATGTTATTTTTCCCGTACTTGTGTACTCAAATGTCCATGTTGAATGAGTATCATGTTGAGGATCTACCTGATCTCTGTAGTTTCCAGAGTTGGTGGTTTTTTTTTCGTTTTTTTTTTGGTGAAGTAGGCTCGCATTGGGGCACTGGAGTGGGGCGGTGGTAAGCTGTCCGTCTTCCACTATGAAGGTTACGATCAGGTCCATGGATTCATATCCGAACATAAAACGTCAGAAGCAAGTTCTTTACCTACCGAACCTGGAACGACCACCGATGGATGGAACCTCCATTTCCCACCCAACTCCACTGGTTGAAAATTGCCGTGTGTGGTAAAGTAGACTCGCATTAGTGCCTGAAAGTTGGAGAATCGCAAAAAAATCTGCTTCAGCCGACCATCACTGTGCTACCAACGACGTGCTCGAAGCTGGTTCCTCACGATTATAGCCCAGCAGAATCCCTACAGGACCGCAAAGCGGCTGGCGTAAGCACCTCGAAAAAAAGTGTTTTTCGTTCAGCTGCAAGCACCGCACCTTTTAGTATGAAAATTGATTCCAAGTTATTTTTTTATTTTTGCATCATAGCAACGAATATTTGTCAGATAATGCTCGCTGAATGCTCAGAACCAATTCTGAATTCTTTAAATTCAGTTCAGTTACTTGATACTACTTCAGTGTTATGTGATTATGGTTATAGCCAATTTCCTGGACACAATTTCTTGAAGCAAAAAACAAATTAACGTAGGTGCCGCATTAGTGTGAATCCGTAAGATTCTAAAATCATGTTTCTCAATACCCAAGTGCAACTGCGGATATTAAAAGAGATACGGTAGTAAGAATTATTTGTATTTAAGATGGATTCTCTGAGCTCTTATTCGAAAAAGGCGTAAATATTTACTTTGAGGAAAAATCTAGAATTTTCATTTCAGTGTGTATGCTTATTTCGATAGTCACCGACAAAATTTTTTGTCAATTAAGAGAGAAAGCTTTCCTGTCATCTCCTGAGAGATGAAGATTCTCGGCTCAGTTAACCACTCTCATTTCTCTGATATTTTATTCCGACAACAAATATTTTCTAGAATCTCAGACAAATAAAAACCAAGGGGAGAGAGACAAAAATCAGGAAAACGGATCTTGTAAAGGTTCGAATGAATTTCCGGGAACCATAATAGCACTTAGGAGAGCTATTTCAACATCTTCCGGGACGAAATAGCATAAGAAAAAAAAATAGAACATTTCTAGAGCTCTCTCGCATGTTCCCTTCAAGTTGTGTACGTCAAACATGGATACCCATTAACTGGGCAGGAAAAATGCCTCAAAGGAAAGAGGAAAAGAAATAAAAACGTCTTTTCGTCGTGGAGAAGAATCTAACACTTTTTTTCCGGGATGCAACGGTAAGTTCATTGTATTGGCCACATCTTTTGCTTGAGTGTATAAATGGGAATGGATATTACGGGAGAGGATTACGCAGTTGATTGGATTGTTTATTATGATTGGACTGTTTTACGTGGAATAAATAACCGAAAACATAAAAAATTCGACGATATTCTTTTCGCTCAACCTATAAATATCAAAATATATCATTTTGCAGCATTTGGAATGTTTCTGAAGTCCAATCATTTATGAGAAATTCAAATATTTGCTACTTTGAGATTTTAAAAATGAGATAATACGAAATTTCTTTATGAAATGAAAGGATCATGAGCAGGGATGCTCAACCTTTTTATTCGGTGGGACAGAAACTATTATATATATATATATATATATATATATGTATGTATATATGTGTGGTGACCATATGACCCGTATTTTACGGACTTCTGTTGAAATAATTTTTGCCCTCCCGATTTTGAATGAATTTTACTTGAATTTTCAATTCTTATTGAAATCAAGGAATGGGATTGTTTGTCAAACATATACTTTTTTTTAAGAATTGCATTTTAATTGATCGTGAGTTGCACATGCAGTTCTCGCCATAACCAATTTTTCAGTAATTTTAGCCATAATTGGTATTTTTGTTTCTTTTTAACAAAAATATTTTGGCTATAATTGGGAACTTTATTCCACTTCGACAGTCTTTTTTTTTTTGGTAATAACTGGTGATGGTCCACGAGGATCCAGATTTCTCGTATTTTGCATGAAGGAAATACTGTCAGTTTCATTCTACTAACACTTTTCTACAAGAACACCTTTCGCGGGCTGTAGGGAACCCCTTGGCAGGCCGCATTTCGCCCACGGGATGAAAATTGTGTGCCCCTGATCAGGAGAGTCTCCGACGGGGAAGTTTGGTGAAGTGTGAATTATGTTTTTCATAAATTTTCATTGGTGTTTTTTTTTTGTTTTTTTTTTTGCTCTGGGAGACCCATGCTATGTGTGATCGAGATAAATTTAGTTGCGCTTTAAGTGACCATATTATTCTCCCCCCCCCCCCTCCACTTTTTTCACTTGGACAAATCTTTCTTGAGATATTTTTTTGTAAAAAGAATGTCCTTTGTAAGATGATTGAGTGCAACTGGAGATTTTCTTTTTTCTTCTTACATCATTGTTCCTCAAGCTTTTTACAACTGTGAACCGGACAAAAATATATAAATAGGAGAAATAATTTGCGGACGGACAAAAAATACGTTAACAATATGTAGACTGCATTTTATTTATTAAATCTAAGATTATGTAGCGGCTGTACATAAATTGGGCGAAATGTTTTGCTGACCGGTACCAATCTTTGCACCCAGAGGAGAAGAACACTGCTTTACATTATCTCTTCATCCCGTACATTTTACTGTTCAGCTCCTAATTTAATTTTCAATATCGGAATGTAATTGAAAACTCAGCAGACAGATTTATGTCTATGCACCCCAAAATTTCACAGGATAAGCCGTTATTGATAAGTGTTCTAATTGTGCGGTATTTTTAAAATATCTCACGGTGCAATATATGCCTGGCCGATATCCGGCACCCTAAGGTTCAGCAACACATTATTTGCTTACCGCTGTGCAAGACTCTTATTAGCTGGACGACTACGGTATCGTCTTGATGAAATTCAGTGGGTCTCTGGAGAATTTGAATTTATTACATATAATTCGCTTTAACTCAAGTCGGGCAGTCGCTACACGTGGAGAGCAAAAAATTCAATAATCGAAACACTTCATCAGACGTGTTCACACTCTGATATACACGAAAAATTTACTATTATTTACTTCCATCATTACATTCAAAACTGAGTATTATGTATTAAAGTATATTTCCATAGTAGATTAATTCTAAGGATAGAATCGATAACGTGCGAAGTGGCCCCTTATTGTCGAAGTGAATAATGGAAAACGATTCGGTCGTTCAGAACATCACGATATTTATTTATCCCGGTTGATCCGAGCACGTATCCTCCTCATCCTTCCAATAAATTAGCTCCTTATGGCACGAATCACAAGCTGCGATTTCTCACAGTGCTACGGCTGAGTATTCAAGGACCTCAAAATTTCCTGAGTATAAGTTTTCCTATCTAATCACACCTAATAATAAAAGATTCCTTAAAAATATGAGCACAATATCTAGATGATACAGATTTTTTAAAAATGCATCTATCAGCTAAAAAAAAGTAAGAATTTTACTGAGATTTCCAGTGTTGTGCGTAGGAGACATACCCTCCAGAAACATGAAAACCAATTTCCGATCTGAGATTTTCTACACGATAATCGCATTAGAACCTGTCCTCAAAGGTGCACTTGAACGCAAAGTAAATATCTTTATAGGTACTAAATAACTGTACAATACTAGGAGAGAGATAATATTATATAAATAAATAAATAAAAACACTGAGAGAAATAACAGAAAATGGAATAACGTGTATATAGCGAAGAGGGGGTAGAGAGGAAAACAAAACAGCTCCTCATTCTTTCGGAGAGACTACATATATAAAAAAATACTATTACAGAGAACGCAAAAGCAAAAAGAACACATAAATCCGCAGGCAAAAAGCTCCAACCTTTTCTGGTGAACCACCTACAACACACACACACACACACTACTGCCCACAATACTGCAAAAAATAATAATAATATAAAAAGAACCGTCAAAGTACTTTCGGTCCATAAACAAAGAGGCTCCCTTTAGACCACACAAAACACATACACACACATATGCACTGTCTTCCTGAGCTTCAATATTCTTGGACCTTCCATAATAAATAGAAGATCCGAGCCATATTTATCGCCTGTGATGTTCGTTTCTCCCTTTTTTTTAGCTACTCTATTTTGGTAATGTCCCTTCTACTATATCTGATATAGTATGTATACGACCATGCATATCATGTTTCAAACAATACACTTATTTTACCGAGTATACCCAGTACTAGTTTATACATCAGGTGCTCTTTGAGACATATTTTCAAAATACTGCATGGTGCCTTCCGAATCTGCCGTGAATTTTTTACCATATGGGTAGGTTCCAGAATCCATTCCGAACCATAGAAAATGGTGAAAGGGTATTTCTGTCGTGGCTTTCGTGAATGGTCTCTTGTGTACGGATTCGTGCATAGTCGAACTGGTTTATAACAAAATCGACGATTCTGAGAAATTTTGTCGTTATAACCGAAGTGCCGTTACAATCAAGGTTGATTACGGTGATAATTATCATCCTAATCATAATTCCCATAACATATTTTTTATGGGCTTCTTTTTTTTTCAGCCACTTCGTTGGGCATTTTGCCTGTTGTGGCCTTGTATTTGTATGAAAAGAAGAAAGCGGCAAAAAATATATCGTTATATCTGAGGTTAAGGGACATTTCATAGAATAGTTGGGACGGCCAAAATTGCGGAAATGTCCCGTAAAATATAGATCATGTGGTCATCCATAATACACAAATTTCTTTCCCTCGAGCTGCAAAAATAGCGCATATCTGACCCGTGGACTGAAAAAGTTGTGCATCCCTGTCTTGGAGTATGTAGATATTTTTTTGTATGATACAGAGTGAAGACGAGAATACATTTTAAAAATTGTTAACTAATCAACTAATTGACATAAAAAGGTGTGGTTTTGCACTAAAATGCTTATCATGGCCTAATTTTGGGTTATTTATTTATTTGGTAAAAATTTCAAGTCGGTTATCTACTCCAGAGTTTCCCAATGCTTTTTTCTGAATTTTTTTTTTCTCATGAAGCCCACCCTCCCCCCCCCCCCCACACCAATGTATGCCAACTCATAGGATCCCATATCATACCAATAGCTTCTACCGCCTCCGTGAACGATTCCATCGCCACCAGGGAACGATATTGCCCATTTTAGAAAACACTGATCTAGTCGCGTCTAGAGAAATTCACAATTTGATAACTAAAACACCAAAAATGCTTATAAAATTCAAAAAAAAAAATCGAAGACAAATAACCCAAACTTTTGCAAAATACAGCTCTACTCAGCTCAACAAAAATCTCGTCCTTTCAGACGTTAGTCTCGTAAAAGAAATGATTTATTCATTCATTTGCTTCAACTGACCAAATATTTATCCCACCGCTACTGGCCGAAAACATTCAAGAAGAAAAAAGGGAAGAGAGGATTTCTCAAAGTTTCATCTCTTGGCCATTTTACAATCCCTGGCTATAAGATACTTTCAGTGATCCATGTCCTGCTTTTTACCCCCCCCCCCCCTTCCCCACAACATATAATGTATACTGAGCAAGATGGGGGTTGGATTGATACCTTTCTTTGTTATGCACAGATTTATTCTCCTGACGAAACCCACCGCCAATGTATGAACGTACAGTGGAACCTCGTTTATACGACGAAAGGGCCGACTTGAAACGCCATATAAATGCGTAAGTCACACAACTGATAGTTCTTTTTAAAAAAATGACCTCACCCACCCCCCACCCCAACAAACATACATAATATTATAAAATTCATGTGTTTAATAACGTCTCCAATTCTGGTATAAAAATTATTTTAATCATAGCCGAGAAAAAAATAAACAAAAATTGAATTTTAAAATCGAATTTCAAATTGCATTGACAGAACATCACTGGCAATATTCGAAAGAACTGATAGTGCACGCGCGCGTTTACAATGGAATTTCCGTCCCTCCGGAGAACGACAACGCTGAAAAAATTGGGAGAAAAATTCTGAAAGGACATATGGCCGTCTTTTAAACAACATAAACCTGTTTCTTTGGGACTCGCGTTCTCAAAAACAGGCAACAAATCAATCCTTTGAGTGTTCACTCAATCTTAAAGGTCATATGGATATTTGATATTATTTTGATTGTTTAATATTGGATTTATATATATTAATTTGGATTTGATATTGTTTAATGATGGATATTTGATATTTTCCTATACGTCAACAATCCCCCAAAACTATATGGCTTTTGCGGTGACAATTTTTAAGAGCTGTTTCAGCAACTCGTTTCCGCTTCCACAGAAATCGTGTGCATTTCATGGGTATAAATGACGTTTTTTTTAAAGATTTGAAGTTCGTGTCGAAGTGAAATCGTTGAATAATTGAGGATTTATGTCGAACACATAAATTATTTTAACTCTTTATGTCCGATATTGTGAAAAGTAAAACAAGATGAAAATTATAAAAACTTAAAATAAAAATAGAATTGTAATGATAATAATAAATAGTTATCGAGGAAATTATTTGGTAAGTCATTTTAGTTCTGATTAAAGACAAAAAACAATGTTTTTGAAACAGTTAATTAGTTCAAAACACATTATCTAACCTGGTACTTCAAAGTACAGTCATGATAATTATAAAGGTTTAATTGGCAAATATTGAAATATCCAGAAAAAAAAAGTTTTGAGGAATTATATAAAGCAAAATGAGGTACCCAGAATTCTATTACATGACAACAAAAAATTATTGCCAATATTAAAAAAAAACATGAGATGTTACACTTCAGAGAACACACTGTACTTGTATGATTTTCATAGATTTAAACGTATTAAAAATTTCATTTATTGTTTGTCAACTTTCTTTTGTATCATTGTTGAAGAATGCACAGCACTCTGTCGTCTCCACGCATGCTATTTCTCTCCAAAATGCAAGGATCAAAAATCGTTCTTGCTGGGCTTGTCAAGAAATAGGGAGACATGTTTGAGCTTCTGCTGGCAAGAAACTTCGAGAAATCTCGCGAGTAAAAATCGAATGTTCACCAATTTGTGCTTAGAAGCATCAATGCCGAAACGAGTTGAAAATATAAGAAATTTAATCGTAATAAATGAAAAAAAATCACGTTTTGCTTGAGAACAACATCGCCAAATAAATAGTCAACATGGGAATCAATCGCGATCGAAGCCAAACGTCGTACAAATGGGAAAGTCGTATAAATGAACGGCGTATAAACGAGGCTTCACTGTATTTCATTGTAAACGTCTCCATGAATATTTGATGTGGTTAAGGAATCTGTGAAGGGGAAATACGGATTGTCCATTCAACCAGAATGACAGCCGCATATCATATTCTCACTGAAAGTTTCGACAGCTGGTATGGTCATCCCTCGTTGCATAATCACTATGCGAATTATATATATATATACACACACACACAACATACATATATATATATATATATTTATTTATTTATTTATTTCCCTTTTCTCCACGTTGCACAATTTTTTTCCACCATCTTCTTCGTTTTCCGTCTGTTTATCCAGTTCCTTTTTATTTCAATGGAACATTTTTCTATTTTCATGTTGTGAATGCTTCACTTGTTTTCAGTGTGTTATGCAACCCGTATTTTCTTATCGTCAATTTTTATTTGTATATGTTTAGTTCAGTCACTTTTCTGCCTTTGTTCCCTATCTGTTCACCCGACTTCATGTGGTATTCGTATGTTTTTCTTGTCGTTGATAAATGTCACACAAGAAGAACCTACTGCCATGCTCGAAGGAAGTAAAACTGTCCTGTTTTGAAAGATGGATTTTCAGCTGACCTTATGCCAATAAAAAAAGGCACGTGTAGCCTCGAGCGATCTAATGTCAAAATCAGTTGAAAAGGACAATCTATTATTGGGTATCTAGTACGTCTATCATATCCAGATTTTCACTTTATTCACACATATCTAGGTATACGTTATTTTCTTTGAATGAGATCCCGAATTCAATGGAGAGTCTTTTAGGTTTTTATGTCGCGTGTGTGGTCATGTGTCTTCTCATGTGCCTTCTACAGCTAACGTTGTGCTTCTCCCGACGGCTTCTACTTCGTTCGATAAACAATTGGAATCGGTTTCCTTTTGATTAAATTTCGAATATAAATACGCGTTTCAATAAAATAAATTGAATAAATAATATGTATTTCAATCAATTGAACATCGATTCTTTTTCTTATACGGTGGAAAATTTCCGTTTATAGATTTTGAAGTCGTTATGTTACGATGAAAGAATAGATCGGTAATTATGCACGATTGCCTGTTATGAAGCGTAGCTACCAATTGTTTTGGTAAGTTTGGACAATTATCACTTCTACCGGCAATTGTGTATAAATGAACACAAATAAGATATAATTATGATAAATGTGATGAATTCGGTAATTGGGAATAATCACCGGTTATTTTGCACATAACCAACGACTATTTCGATAAGTTTGATAAATTTCGTTTTTTTATTTTATTTCAAATACATACACACACGATGAGACAATGGCACGCACCACTGTGGTGGTCGAGTGGTTCGACCACTCGACGAATTCCACCGAATTCCATAGTGACGGACTGGCATCGCGAGGTCCCCGGTTTGAATCACGTTGATGCGACAGTGGTGGTCGTATTGTTTATAAACAGTAAAAAAATAATAAAGAGCAAAAACAACGAATAACGATATGAACTTACCAATGAAAATACCAATAAAAAAAAGCAATGAAGACAAAAGGAAAACATATATACTCTTTGTGACCTGTTGGCAAAATCGTTCCATCAACGATTTTGCAATCGTTCCATCAGGTCCAGATGAAATACGTAATTTGAAATCTTTACACAGCGTTGATTACTATGGTATTTTAGATAGTTGTATATAGTATTGCGCGCGTTAATCTAATCAGAGAAACAATCAGGCGGAATACTGAGAGATCACAGTATAAGCTTTTTTATGATAAAATTCAGATTTTTTTTTTAAACAGTGTGTGTGTGTGTGTGTGAATCTTACTGTATTATATCTGCATAATTTAATAATTTAAGTTCTTTATTAATTGACAGAATGTCTTTTGTGGAATTTGCTAATATTAATTGCATTGTTAATGCTATGGAAATAGTTTAAAAAATTTTGGTTGTATTTACAACTCAACGTTACAAGACGAAAGTAATGTTTGTTTTTATCTTTTCTACATTTATTTTCCTTCAATTTAATCTTCACGGCAAAGTGATTGTTGTGTACGTTCTACGTACGGAAAAAATAAATAAACTGATTGAATGAAGAGTACAGAGATGACCTATTTTTTACATATTAATCATGCACTTATCAACTTCATTTGGGAGTTATGTATAATCCTCGGTTAAAGTGGTACAAGTGTAGGAAAATTTATCAAACTTTCCTAGATGATTGGTGAATATGTATGGTAAGCGGCGATTGAGTTTATTTCCGATTTATCACATTTACCGTAGCATAATCATTAAATCATGCTGATTAGTCCAATGAACAGGGAAGAAATTATATGAAAAAAAGACATTCATCTAATTGTTTATGGGAGTTTTCGTTTTTTTTTTAATTCATTTTTTAATATATTATTTAGGATTTTTGGGTTTGTAGCGTGTTCCCAAATGTGACGTGAATGATAACTTCAGATTCAAAAGCCAGTGGCTCCAAGAAATTGCACACGAACATTATACATACATATATAAATCCTAAATAATATATTAAAATGTGATCAATTGGTTAATATACGTAATAACCAGTTATTATGCATACTTGCCAATTGTCTTTTTAAGTTTGATCAATTTTTCACATTTACCCGCGAATATGCATAATAACCTAAGCGTTGTTCGCAAATCTGATAAATACTTGAAATTTATTGTCTTTATCTGTAATTATGCGCAATACACGAGTGTAATTGGGGAATTTCATAAATATGAAAAGAATTCCAAATGAGTCTAGTATGCGTGATGAATATAGTCGGACCTTTATATAATGATAACGAATTTGTCTATCGCACCCCAATAGAATGATGCAATGCATGTATGAATTGTCATGTATTGTATATCATATGTTATGATTTATTATGTTTACCAACGCCACATTGGTACTATGTATCATCGCTGGTAAAATTGGTAAGTTTAGGGATATTTATCAAACTTACCAAAATGCTCGATGATTATGCAAAATAACAGGGCTTATTATGCACAATAACCAGATTTATACCATTTACGGGAACATATATATTAAAAAATGTTCAAATATCAATTATTTAATTTGCACTAACATAAATTTATTCACGAAGCTTTTTTCCGAACGCATTAGTTTCTGACATGAATACAAAATATCGGTGATTATTGAAGGATAAATTTCATTCTTGAAAGATCCGGTGCATACTTTGAGCAATTTTTTAGGTTGATGATTATTACCTTTACCATGCATCAAGGAACTCAATAATGCTTAAATTTTCATAAAATATTTTTCTTTTAAGATTCATCAGAATTTCCGATATTTCTCGATACATTTACGTGAATTATGTTCACCTCTTTGAAGCAAGAACTGTAGCATAATAATAAAGTTAATTATTTGACTTTTTCCGATCATTCCAGAAAACGCGTGAATATTTTAAAGCGTTGATAAAATGATACGAAATGATTTCTTAAAGCAAATTTTCTCAAGAAAATTCGTGATTTCTTCGTGACCAAAGAGGTAATCAAGTAAAATTCAAATCCTTCGGGCATTACACTTAGGTATTTCGGTTAATCAAGAGGGGAAATTTCGTTTCCATGTCCCCATTCTGAAGATCCTGCGAGAAATTGTTTATGCGTTAATCAAGTTAATTCTTCGCAGCAATTATTTCACTCGATTTGCTCTCCCTCCGAATTTGTTTGTTTAGCGTTTTCGAATCCGTCTCTGTTCAAGAGCTCTTGTCTCTCCGAAGCATTTTCGTGACCTTTTCCCTTTTCCACATTTTTGCCTTCACACGTTTCTCCTTGAAAAATTCAATTTTCCGAATGCAAATGCTACTACGCATTCAGAAAGCGATAAAATTTATTCGCGTCTTATCTTTCTTTTCCTATTTAAGGCTTAGAAATTTGCCCAATTTATCAAATGAGTCGGATTTCATTGAGTTACTAGTAAAATTAATTGTTGCATCGGAAGTGTTATGAATCAATAAAATTAAGTAACAATTGGTAACTATAACCCTTTCAGACCACGAGCATTTTTTCTTTTGGAATTTTTAAAATGTTTTTGTATTTTTGATACCCAAGAAATGCATTAATAACAAAAAAATGTTAGTAAATCTTTATTTTTAAAAATTTAATTTTTTGTGAAAAAATAATTCGCTTCATTCAAATTTTTTTCCGGCCAAAACAATGCAGTTTATGTTCATCTTCAAAAAACAAAATTTCCCAGAATTTTGTTGCTAGATTATACACTTTTCCCGAATCACACTTTTCATGAAGACACGTTCTCCTGGAAACCATCTTAACCCTCCCCCCCCCCCGAAAGTTCAACTTTAAGTACTGCCCTCTGATGAGAGCCCCAAAATTCATATATTCACCATATTTGCAGCTAAAAACTTACACAATCCTTTAAGTCGGGGCTCAACTCCCTGAAGTGAAGAAAAAAATCTACAGTGAGAAAACACAATCGCCACATTTGGGACACCAGTGTCTGGGGAGGGGATAATACAGCAGTGTGTGTATTCTGAACATGAGGCTATATGCCCTCCTTCCGGTCCTATGATAGTCTGGGGGGGGGGGAGACCAGAGTCTGGGTGAAAATCAGGTTAAGGGGAGAACAATGGCAGGTAAATAAGTACACACACACACATAAGGCTACACACTGAGAGCTATGGAGAAACAAAGCTTTAAAATGAAGTATAGTGAGAAACAATGTGACTAATCTCAAAATCCAACAGCCACAGCCCGTAGAAATCGGACGACCTTAGCGCATGAGCTCATGACATGGGGCCCAGGGCTACAAGTCTCTGCGTCAGCATCCTAGGACGTGGGTCTTGGAAGCCTTTATCTATAATAAACTTCAGATGCAATACACATGCAAATACAGACAATTACACAACAGGGAGGCTGACAGGACTCGAGTTTTATGACTCTGGGATGGACCCATGTATTTTTTTTTAAATTATGTATACAGTTGAATCCTGTTATAACGAACTCCAAGAGACCGGAGAAATCACCTCGTTATAACGAAATTTCGTTATAAAGGAACTCGAAGTATTTGCATTTCTCCTACGTAAACTTATTTGGGGGATTAGAAAAGTGTTCGTTAAAACGTGATTTTCACTATAACGGTATTCGTTAAAATGGGATTCGACTGTATATTAACCATAAAACAACACGGGGGGGGGGATCTGTGAAAGTCTTCACCAGGAGGCCCACCTAAAATCCTTCTCTATGGGATTCACTTGAGTAGTTTTGAAAAAATTTCTTTGAGATGTAGAAGAAATGCAGATCTCTCCATTTCTATTGTTTTGCGGATAATCCGAGTTGCTCTCGGTCCCGTTTACTTCAAATTATTGAGACTCTATTGTACGTGTATGTTCCCTGACATCTGTCTTCTAAAGACGAAACTGGCAATATCACACAACTTTTTGAAAAAAAAACATATTATTTGTTTTTTTTGGCCTTAATTAAAACTAAAATGACTACCAAAAATTTTTCATGGTAATTATTTCATTTTTCCATAATTGTGGTATTGAAAGGGTTAACGTTTCCCGATCATAAATACTTTTCACGCTCAACGTTTACTTATCAAATTATGGGGAAAGAAAGATGTTATATAGCTCAGCGTCTTTGCTCAGTAGGCGTTTATAAGCGAACCCAATGACGTCACCAATTTCAGAGACCACGTTAGCTTTGCGTGTCTAAGACCCATAGTGAAAATGAAGAGAAAAGAAAAGGGAGGGGGGGGGGGATCTAATTCTAGATGGAGAATGGCGTGATTGAAAGCGTCTCATCATTAATCTTCAAATAAAAGCTTCTGGTCTTCAGCCAGTACGCATATATGTTCTTTCTTCTCTACTGAAAGAGTTCCGTTCTAGAGTCAAAAATAACTCATCTGTTCAAATAACTATTCAAAACTTATTAACAGGTCCGATATTTTTCCCGCTTTACTGAATAGTCTTTCCTCAACCCTTCTCCTTATGAATTCGATGTTGTATTTCTTCCGCTAAAACAACTCCTGCCTGTTGCGTGGGCAACATCCAGAACAAACTCTTGAGGGGTAGTGACCATCTCACGCACAATTACACGCAACCGAGTGATTCATTATGTATGCATATACGTATACATTAATATTTATATTATTATGAGGCGTAAGTTTATTGTTTCGCCTATTTAAGGGGTTTTGTTGAAAGAGCTGTTTTATATTAAAATAAATAGATTATGCTGTATGGTTTTGGAGACCATACCTTTGGAAGGACGTAGAATTTGTCGACTGGGTGAAGAGAAGAGTTGCGCGTGCTCTTGTTGGTTTGAGCTATGAAGAGAGACTTCACATTTCTTAAATATGTTTTCACTGGAAAAACGCAGATGTCGGGGGGGGGGGCGGAATTTACAATTTTTAACGGGATGGATATGATGGACCATGAATTATTAAGACACTTTGACAAATAATTCGAGTATCAATCGAGTACTTTGACAAAGGGGCACCAGTATCGATTGGTGGCCCGGGAGTCTCGAGGTTTCTCAAGTATCGAGCGTTAAGGGACAATTCTAGATTGTGGTGTCGCAGGGAATTTTTCTCTAACAGGGTCATGAATAAATGGAATGGCTTACCCTTGGTTGTCGCGAATTCCACCACAATGGACACGTTTGAAAATAAATGCGATATTGATGTAGGAATTATTCATATATTCAAACTATTCATATTTTGATTGGGCAACCATAATTTTTTATGGACAGTGTATTATTTTTCTCATAACTATTAGTAGAGTCGAAGTAGATAGTAATTGGTTAATTAAAGATTTTGGCTGCTAGCAATTTCAATTTAAAGACAGTGAAACAGGTTTCACGTAGGAAAGTAAAATTTTCCCTATAACGGTTAACTTAGTTCCTTTTTAGATCCATAAATATAGAAGATACCTGGGAAAGTCAATAACAAAATTTGTTGAGATAATTAAACAAAATGGTGTTTAGAGAGACAAGACAACAATTTTCTAACTAGAAGTTAGATGACAGGGAGTACAAATATAAAAATTCAGATTTATTATTTTATGACACTGTATTTTCACTTTCAAAACTGGCACAGGGTGATCCCTGAGCACATTTTGAGCATTTTTTAAACTAGCATTTTCTAAACCATATCTCTATGACGAACGGTTGATGACATGAATACCGAATTAGGATGTACAAGGACACTGCATATATCGAGTGTACACTCTTTCATATGCACGGCATTCTAGATGGGTTGCAGTTACAGTACGCAGTTCCATCTGCTCCTTCGCACGATGCTTGTCATTCGAAACTGGGATGTAGTAGCGATACTTTGTATTGGAAACTGGAATATAGGGATGTATCGAAGAAACTGTTTAAGTTATTCATCATGTGTTGCGTGGTAAATATTTTCCACTAAATAGGTGATGTTGTAAATAAATATACTTCTTAATAAAAAAAAGGTTTTTTCATGTTTTTAAAGAAATTTTAGTGGTTATATATGGTATATTGGAGCTACTGACTTCAAAACTGGTGTTGGTTTGGCCGACTTGGATCTAGTTTTTGAAATAGTGCATACTCCCCACAGTGTGATTTGTATGCTGCTTATGTATTACCATCGAAATATAAATTTCACTTCATCTCAAAAACTAGAGCCAATCTGACAAAACCAATTCCAGATTCGAAATCAGCGCCCCAAAATCATCCTTATATGACCGGAATACCTTTGAGAAGACAATCACTGTTGAGTAGTGATGTCATAGACTAAATGTCATTACAGAGTGAGAGGAGCAATCTAAATAAGTTAATAAAAATACAGCCGACAATATGACTTAGCACCCAAACCTAGCTCAATAGAAGCATTTGGATAAAATAAATCTCAAATTAAAACAACTAAAAAAAATTCTTTGAAAGCACCTGTGTTCGAAATTTAAATGTCGAAATTTCACAACTTATTATAGTATTGCAAATGACCTTTTAGACAATTCAAACACACGCAATTCAAATGGAAAAAAAATTAAATCACCTCAAAATAATCAATCTGGCTTTATAATGAAACAACAAAAACTAATATTAAAATATTTTTCCCAAGCTTTTGATAAATTTTTATTTTGTTTGTTTCGTTTATTTTATTTCATGTTAAAGTAAACGTAAACCCTCTCAAATTAACAGAAACCGTGTAACTATATTCATCGCGGCATCAAATGTCACGAGATACATTTTTTTCAGTGCGATACAGAGAAATTTTTTTTTCTTCATCAGAATTTCTCTTCTTTCAATACATGAAATTAATATCGAATACGAAATTCTTTCATTTGGGTTATTGCTAAAGACATTTTCCGTTGAGAGAGAGAGATTTCCCCCTATTCTGAGATATTTATATACACGTCAGAAAATGAGACTTGGATTAATTTGGAGGAATTGAAATCCTCCTACTTGAATAATTAAATGAAATCCTAGATCACATACTACTCCACTTAATGTAAATTAAATCGCGTGGGAAGGTGAATCCTCCTGCTTTTCTTTTCGAACGTTTTTAAATTCTCGACTTTTGGAATTAAATGTTTAATATAGGCGAATGAGTTAAAGAGTGAAAAGATCAATATCGTTGATCAATGCGTCAACTGGATAATATTGTGAACTATAATGTCGTGACGTTTGTTATTTTCTTAAATTATAAGATAAGAATCTCTAACTACACAGTCGACAATAGTTATAACGATCCCACCGCCCATCCTTCTGCAAAAAAAAAACGCGTCGTTATATCAAAAGTTTTATAAATAAATTATTTTTATCCATATTAAGACCGAATAAGGCTAATACCATATTATTTGTTTCGTCATAATGTAAGCAGTAGCAATGGAAATATATCCGGTAAAAAAATAATAAAAAGATAAGCAGTAAATTAATTTAAGATCCAATTTCTTTTGTCAAATAAACTTCAGGACGAATTTTGTTATTTCTTTGCAAAAAATGAGCGTACCAAGTTCGGAGCTTTTTAATTGAGTAAATTTACTTCGTACTCGTTATATTGGATTGAAAATAACACATGGATAGGAAGAAATTTGAGACTCGGGAGAATTTTGGATCGTGTTTGTTTTAATGAAAGTCGCTGTAAAGCAGAGTAGTTATAATGAGCATCAACTGTATTTCGTTGTTCTCAAATAAAAATTTATGTAATATTCAATATCATGTTATCGTACGTAAATAATTCAATCATTATAATACACAAGACCAGGGGCAAAGGGGGAAGCTCGTGCCCCTGGCGGCAATCTTTGGAGCATAAAAAATTGTAAGGGGAAACAAAAACACACACACACACACCATTATAAAATTACCGAATTTTACAGTTTATGGGACGTAAAAATCAAGTAACCCCTCCCTCCCGTGGCCAGCTGAAAAAGACTAGCTGAGGTCTTGATAATACAAATACAAATACAACGCCACAACAGGCAAAATGTTCAACGAGGTGGCTGAGTGGTAGAATACCTAAATTTAAACAAATCGTTAATAATTTATTTCTGAATAATTGCAATGTTCTAACACTTTATTTAAGCTGCGAATCAATTATAGAACGTGTATAGTTTGTTAACATTATAATATGGAATAATAAATATTATTCCTTCAGTAATTATCCATCTATGATCGTTGTAATAACAATTGCAACATTACCATTGTGAAATTCTGTGTTTTTTAACGATTAGATTTCTGTGTTATTATTTGTATCTGTTCTCATCAGAGTTGCTAACATAATTAAAATGAGGTGAAATGAAAAAAAAAACCAATCGAAATGTTACCAATAACTCGTTGATTCACCAATGCATTTCGGAATTTATTACCAAATAAGTTTCTATTATTTACTATTGGGAAATATTCCTCAATCCCGCGTACATATGATAATATAAATTATATGTGTGCATGTACACTATAGCGCGTTTTATGAAGTTTCTATACAACGATCAAAAAACGGTATTTGTGATTTGTAGACACCATGTATATTATTTTTTGAATTTATAAACATAGCATATAACACACACTTCATATGTATTATTTAAAAAAAAACGAAGCATATGAATTGAATGAAGTCAAAACTATAAAATCGCATTATTCGTTGCGCAAATAATGATTTTTGAAAATGCAAATTTTTGAACATACATGTACCTGATAGCTTCATTCAGATTTTAATAATACATGTCCACATAAATAGCATATTGAAATATTTTCTATCTTTTGTTGTTGCAAACCTTCTAAAATTATGATAGGAATTCGTGTTGACAAATATACTTTTTTTATAAACATCTATATTATCGAATTTCCTTATTTTATTCTCACTCTGAGGATAAACATCTAATATTATGCTATAAATCTTTTATTTATAAGGAAAAATAAAGTTGAAAATATTAAAAGAATAAAAAAAATGAGAAAAATGAAAAAAAAAATGATTGTATATTTTAAATCAATCAAAAGATATCCATATTATACTATCCAGTTGAAAAGAGGTAGCACAAAAATGATAAATAACAAACATATATATATATATATATTCTCGTTGTATGAATATATATGTATTTTATATGTATATAAGTATTGGTAGATATCCGTTTCTACTGCATACAACAATTCGAAACCGTGATCTAATGCATATGTATTATTTCAACTTGTCTAGAGAATTTTCCCCCAGGGTGAATAAATGTTCACAGCTTTTCATCATATATGAGCATTCAAACGGATAAATTTTCGTTCTTTTCTTCTTTCACAAACACGCACGCACACATAGATATATATATATATATATATATACACATATTAAACTCATCTTCCATTATCAGATATATTTTCACGTAGTTTGCATTTAAATTGCTTCTGTTTGAATTTTCATTAAGATCTTGGTTTTTTTTCTTTTCGCATACATTTCTTTCCCCCGTCATCGATCGTAAATGTGAAGTTTGTTCCTTTCGTGCAGTTCAAAGTTATTACATTATTGGCTTTTCTGGTTATATTCGGCGAAAGTATTATTTAAAGCAGTTTTCAAACCAAAAATTTGTCTATTTGTATTTTGGTAGATGTATATAAATTAGTATGTATGTTACGGTAAGTATGATAAATCGTTTATTATGCGTAATCGTCATTCGTCTCGGAAATTTCGATAAGTTTATCTTTTTTACTGGCAATTACGCATAATACCCGTCGTTGGTGAATTTGATACATACTAAAAACATTATAATTTTACCGGCGATTACACATAATACCCAAGTGTACCTGGTAGATTTAAATACTTGGCATTTACCACTGTATAGTGGTATTTTCACAGTTTGGCAAATGGGGAAAAAAAAGTATTCCAAAATGATTCTAGTATGTTTGAATGGGAAAAAACTTGAGCCGATATAGCAAACTCTTATTGAATAAATTTTGTGGCTTTACAATCAAAATCATTATTTCATGATAAAAAAAACCGTTAAATCAAAGAATTTGTTAAAAGGGAGTTCGTTTTATCGGGGTACGTGCGTAAAATTTGTTGAGTAGAAGCTTATTATATTGGGGTATGATTTCAGAATTCGTCAAATAAGAGTTAAAATCATTGATAAAAAAAAGTTGTACTCGTAAAAAACGTTTGTACAGGTTGCCCTTAAAACTTGCCAACCTGTACAAACCACAATAATACAGCTGTTGCTGAACTGATATTCACCAAGTAACCATTATGGACCTGCTGGAAGGACATTCAATGCCCTTGAGGTCAATAGTTTGTGTATTTTATGTTAGAATGTGTATAATATGTATATATATTTGTGTGTGTGTGTGTGTATATATATATATATATATATATATTGTATACATGTTTGTAATCTTCGTATTTGTGTACTTAAAAAAAAGTAAGGATAATTATAACTAAAAACATACTCTCCAAAAAATCAACTCAGTTATTCAAGAATCTGTTCAGAGCATTTACTAAACATTTTCAAGCAAGTAAATCTGCTTGTAGAACGCAAAAGAACAGTGGTTATATGAAAGTAAAATTTTAACCTGGAAACGTCCTGCGCTTTCACTGATAAAAGAGATAAATTTGACTTTTTTTGTTGACTGTGGTGCTTAAGCCAACAATTATGGTTCGAATGGTTCAAATTAAATTTACGAAATTATATTAATTAGTTGCATTAATAATAAACTCGCAATTACCTAATACATTAATTATCACGTATAAGTAAATGGATCATAATATACGTCCATCACATTATACAAATTGAACCGGTTCATAATAATCCAAATAATATCCATCAATCTCAATTAAATGTCAATAAAGAAGGCAACTGTTAATTTTATATCCATCAATTTATTAATCTGGATTAGCATGACTCTCAAATAAACTCTTCAATTACAATAATGGTGCGATAGTCATATACTAATATGACAAATGATAAATGTTTCCATAATTATTTAAATGTCGTTTCAACCTCGACTGTGAATTAAAAAAATATATGTTTATTCATTAATTGGAAATGGATTGATTTTATGGTCTATACTAACACTGCTCCATAATCAAGATTGCACAATAATGACAATGCGAGTTAATCACCTACCGGTTATAAAAGCTAATTATTTCTATAATTATTTAGATTTAATTTTCTTCACTGCTTATTTTAAATAATGGAACCCACGAATTTTACAAGTTTGTTCAGTTCTGTAAATTAGTTAATTTTGTTTTCTAATTGAAAAAAAATACTCGAACATATGAGATTTTTGAATTTCTAAGAAAAGAACTTTTCTTTTCTTTATGTTTGAAAGCGATGTTCTCGATGGAATCGCAAATAATACTATACTCTCATAGAAAAAAATTGGTAAGAAAAGCTTTTGCGAAAATTGTGGAAAAATCGAAAAAGCTCTCTTAATTCCAATTAGAAGTTTTATCCGAGTCTTATATATTTTCATTAGTCACATTTTTAGCAGACACTCGAAGACGCATTTTACGTTAGAGTCTATTGCGTTTTAAATTAGTTTATCGAGAACGTGTTTAATTATTTTGCAACTCTAATTAAATTCATTTTCGCTCGCATTCAAAGACAGTTAGTATACGTACAATAAACAATGTCTGATACGGATATACCGATATACATATATATGGGATGCAGGTATATATAGGCTAGCTAGGGAGGAGTATTTTTCCTGCACTGCGTCTCCATTAGAGTTTGTTCGAGATTTTGAGAAGGAAAGTTTTCAAAGAACATTAATCCTTTTGCTGTTCAGCATAGCTTTTGAAATGGAGGACTCCTTCCTCCGCATCGTCTCGACTTGATGATTATCTCTTTCTCTTCGTAAATTATCATTGCGAAACATCACAAAAGAAGTCATGTTCTTATTTTGGTTTCCAGCATTCCGCACCGAAAATGAACTGAGATAAGAATAGTCCTGCATTCATAGAAATGTTTCCATCTCTAGGCCAACCAATATATTTAAGTTATCCGGCTAACTTTCTTGTCATTTTCTTTTCTTTAATATGGTACTGGGGTGATCTTTAATAAGATTTTCTGATAAAAAGTGTCCCGAAATGATAAAAACAATAATAAATTTTGGATTACCCATGTCACTTTCTATGGAAAAATCATTTTTATGTCAAATTTTAAGCAAAATTCATGCGAAATTCCAAACACGATTGCAAAACATTCTATGAATCGAATGCTTTGTTATTTTCACTATGCATTTAGCTAATAATGGTGCAGATCATGAAGCGAAATTTAAAAGATTGTATGATATTCTCATAATTTACACCCAAAGTGCTGATGTACGTTTGAATTTTTGGAAATTTCATTCTACATTTCATCTATAAAACACTGTAATTAGACAAATATGTGTGTATAAACCTTAGATTTCGATTCATGACCTTGGCAATATATAGCAGAATATCATATTAAATTTTTTAATGGTATAATGAATACATTTTTAGTAATCGTCTTTCAAACTCAAGTAACATGCCAAAAATAGCGCATTCTTCGTAAACCGCGTTTATAGTTTCATTCGTGGATTACTTGTATTTAAAAACACAACCCCCTAAAATGGACATAACTTCGGTTCTGGTCGTCTTATGAGCAAAACAATCCTGTTTTGGAATCACAAAAAATAAGACTTTCATAAAAAATAAAAATCGATGTTTCCTCTCAAAATGGCGTTTTCAACGTAGTCGGATACCATGAGATCATTTATAGAATAATAGCAAATCAACTATATTGATAAACCTACATTATAGCAATTTGTCGAATACACATTGTGGATAAGAAAGTATTGTGAACACGTTTTGAAAATTAATAACAAACAAACCGATCGACATGAAAAGGTACAGTTTGCATTAAAATACTTTTTATGGCATAGAGTGTTTTCCTTTTATTTAAAAAAGTTCAAATTTATTCACAGGTGACACTACAAAACAAAAAACGCGATAAAACACTTAGAATGCAACATAAACTAAAATGTGAATAACTGACTCGTCTGGTTGCAAAACTCGTTAAGCGCCAACCTGATTTTTTTTCAGAAAGTGGAAAAGAAACTTTCGTAGAGTGTGTTGTTTGAGCTGACTGATTGAAATTTAAAATTTTAACAATATAAAATTAACATTTTAATTTAAGTCAGCTCGAAATTTACTCTACAAAGTTACTTTTTCAATTTCTATGAAAAAAAATGTGGTTGGCGCTTAACGAGTTTTGCAAGTGGTCGACTCAGTTATTGTTTCTGAATGCTGTAATTACGTTGCATAAAATTATCACATTTCAATATTAGTGCCTCTTTTAGCTCGAGCTACATCTGAACGGGTGAAAATGTGGTCATGTTGAAATATGGTAGTTTTATGTAACAAATTGCCACAAACATTAATTAGTCACTGTTTTCCTTGCATTTTATGTGTTATGTCGAGTTTTTCCGTTTTACAGCAGCACCTGTGAATGAAATTTATAACTCTTCCAATTTATCGAAAAAACACCTGGTGCAAACCGCACTTTTTTTTCCAATCGGTTGATTTTTTATTAATTTTCAAAATGGGTCCAGGTGTTCACGTCTGTCCTGCATTTCAAGGACATTTTTTTCAACAATAACAAGTCAACCATTGTATAAACCTACATTATATGCCTGTATTGAATATATAAAACTGTCGTTTCTCATACCCCCAAGGATTGGGACTGACAGGGTTCTCGGGGCAAATATTATTGTTTGTGCTTTTTTATATACACTATATAGGGGGAGCTAAAGATCTCGGCCTAGGGGTTTGGGTGATCAGAGTGGCTAAAGTGATCTTGAAATGTTATAAATAAGAAAAACTAGAAACATTTGGAGTTTAAAAATCTTTCATTTTTTTAACCATTATTTTTTTGACTGAGATTAACCACTTGCCTGGCATGGCCTTGTCACACTCGGGCATTCGCTTTTTCCCGGAATTAATTTTCCCGAACGTAGAACTGGCATCGTAATCTTCGCCCTCAGAGGACGCTAACGAAAAGCAAAATATTAACTAAATTCTATACAAACGATATGGCTTCATGTAACAGTAATAATAATACATATCTAGATACATATTCTTGTTGAGTTACAGTGGCATAATCTATCTAAAAACTAGATTATTCATATTCCATGAAAAAAAATTCAAAAAAGAGCTTTTGAAAAAACAATTTTTAATTTCAAAAAATGCCAATAAGTGAATCAAAGTTTTGAGATTTTTAAGTTGAACAATTAATTATAATATATTTTCTTATACTTGTCTGTTATTCACTCGGCCATAGACACATGAATAGAATAAAAAATTTTAAAAAACTGACATTTTCTGTAGAGGAAAGAAATGAAAAACCCATCAGGCAAGTGGAAAAAAAATTGAAACAATTATGTCTCTTCTGCAGAGGCAAAAAAAATCAACATTTTTTGAACAGATACTGTTTTTCAACAGATATTTTCTGGATATTATGCCGAGGTGAACTCGGAAAGAAAAATCATCTGGTCTCCGCAGGGACGCTTTTACTTCACATTCTGAATTTTTCATGCCCCAATTGTAAAAATAAATTCCCTTAATAATACATGTATCGTCCGCACATATTTCAGTAAGATAGCTCAGATACAGGAAAGACAGGTATCTATTTTTTTTAAATTACTTAAAATCCCAAAAAAAAACCAAGATAGTTCGATGCGTATTTTGGTTTTCCAATCACAATCTAATCGCGATCTCTAGTCACGATCTACGATCCCAAGGCAAACCAAATTTAAGATGAAGATGAAGCCGTCTGAAATACGTTTTTCTGAAGGGATCGTAAACTCTGAATGATGGGAGATGGTTTTTTGTACTATTTTTAGTACTGCCTGGATCAACAGATGTACATACACATTACGAATATATCTATACACATACGTATACATCAACATTTAGAAAAAAATTCCCTTATATATGTTGTAAGATAAAAAAAACAGGCAGGAAGAAAAAGAATTCACAGAGCTATATCTACGGGTCTTGAATAAGATTACCGAAATCTGTAGAAAAAAAATATATGTCCCCTTTTTTCTTTTCCAAAGAACCTCTAATCCTTGATGAAAAAAAAAAAAATATATATATATATATATATAAAAAGAACCCTTCAGCAATTCACTTAAAATTCATGGAACGTTTACCTTAAAGTAACGAATGAAACGAGGAGAAACTCCAGTTTAACGTTGGAAGGGTTGTAATTCCAAACATGGTTTAGTAGGACCATTCCGAAAAAATAAAGGTCTCCTTTTTTTCATCTTATCTTCTAAATTGAATTAGCATTCTAATTTTGATTTATCTGCTAGGTTTGCGTTGAATTTTCGAAGTAATAAATAAATTCAGAATACGTACTTTTGTATTTCGTATCACTCTCCTGGTTTTGAAAATTATAATACGAAATTTTAAAATGTAATTTGCATCATTTAAATATAATATTGTTTGTTTCATTTCGTTTATTTACGATTATTATAAGAAAGAAGCAGCAAGTGCCTAACGTCGTTATATTTTAATTTATTTTATTAGTAACGGTTTCATAATCAAATGAATAATTTTTCGAAAAGGAGCAAAATTATTTAACAAATAAAATAAGAATGAAAATGGAGGATTTATTCTGTTGAATGAAAATTCCCTCTTTTTACGATTTTTTTCTCATTCAGTCAGCATATTTTACGGGTACAGTATAAATGTGTCATTACATGTAATAAGTATAATAAAAATATAGTAATGTTATAGGTAAATATAATGTATTGATTGGAAGGATTGTAATTCCCAACATGGTTTAGGACCACTCCGAAATGTCTCTTTTTTTCTCATCTTATCTTCTAAATTGAATTAGTATTCTAATTTTGATTTATCTGCTAGGTTTGCGTCGAATTTTCAAAGTAATAAATAAATTCAGAATACGTACTTTTGTATTTTGTATCACTCTCATTGTTTTGAAAATTATAATACGAAGTTTAAAATGTAATTTGAATCATTTAAATATAATACTGTTTGTTTCATTGAATTTATTTATGATTATTATAAGACAGAAGTAGTAAGTACTTAATCTCGTTACATTTTAATTTATTTTATTAGTAACGGTGGAATTATTAAACAATAAAATAAATAACTGTTCAAAAAGAGTAAAATAGCCCAATGGAATGTTTCTCAACCTTTCGGAAAACAAGGACAAGTGAAATGTCTGAAGCAATTTTACGAACCAATTGTATCCCGTATTAAGGACATTTTGCTTGTTCCTGTTTTTTTATGCTTCATTTGTCCCGTTTTCTTAACGATACTTGTTTGAACTTAATACTTATGAATAAACACTAAAGTCGTAACACCCACAGTGTTTCCGTAACATAAATTACATTATTATAATTATAGCAAATTTTATGAATGTCCATCTCACATATTTACCAGGTTTACGGTTTTTTCCGAAATTTTTAACCATTTTAATTACTATCAGTGATTGCGCTTTCTTTTGGCAGTGTTTTTTTTATGGCAATTGGCGATGTCTCGTATTTTACGGATTTTTAAGATCCAAGTTTATCGAATTTTCCTGAATGAAATAAGGTCATCGGATCATCTGAATTTTTTTTCATTATAAATACTGTATAAACTTGTTAACTACGATTTGTAGCAGCCCCTTATTTCCACACCTTTCAGAAATTTTATCAGAATTAGCACATTGCATTTAAAATAATGAATTGCTATTTTTGGCAATATTTATTGATGTCCCGTATTTAATATCACAATTCCTGCATATTCTCCTTGATGATGTATGAAGATATAGTTTTTTTATTTTTTTTTAAACCCGCCTATGCGTATTACTAATATCAATTACGACGGGTAAATAATTTTATCAAGTCTGCCTGTGGACTACATTTGTCATCGTTGCGGACCATAGGTTGAGAAACCTTTATGAATAAAACAAAAATGAATGAGAGGACTGTGTTGTGTTGAGTGAAAATTTTTAGAATTTTTTTCTCCATTCAGTCAGCAAATTATACAGGTATTAATGTGTCATTATATATAAGTATAATACGGGGTGGGCGAATGTTTCCGACGTATTTTAAAAATTAATAAAAAATCAACGGATTGACATAAAAAGTTGTGATTTGTACCAAAATATTTATCCGTCGAGTATTTTTTTTAATAAAAAATAAGGAAGTTCAAACTTTCACACTCGCACATGCTGTATCATGAAAAACGCGATGTAACACATAAAAACGCTGCACAAACTGTGCATAACTAATATTTATTACGATCTGCATTACATTGAACTATTACATTTCAATGTGAGTGCGGTTTTTACTTTTATTAAAGTTGGTTACCGCAACTTTTTTTTTTTGCCACTGTAAGTTTGTTATTTAGCAATTACGACAATCATGCAAACAAACGTATTTTACAGGAGAGGAATCAGAAATCAGCCAATACTTAGCAAGTACTCTTATCATATATTTCGCATACCTTTTACGACAGGGGGAACATAACCAAGGTTCCTTGGATAGGTTTCAAGGGGACTGTGAGCTTCAATGAGAAAACAATGGACTTCTGATATATATAAGATAGGTGACTTTTTTCTTAGCCCTAGATATAAAAAAAATCACTCGACACATAATATCCAGAAAATATGTTTCCTTGAATCAGTTTATTCTTACTACATTACAGTGTGCTAGATATTCTTCTCTGAAGAGGTACGCGATCATCATTTTACTCGCAAAAGGCGACCGTTGACTTCATCCCACCAGTAAAAGCAGTGGCTCGCAAATTTTTTATTACCGTGATCCCTCTTTCGATATTAATGAGACACCCTCCCCCATTTCGGCAAGAGTTTTATCAGTGACACCCACCCCTTCCTTCTTGTTGTAGTCAACATCATTCAAAATGAAAATGTGGTACTGCGCTGCCATTTGATACTAGATAATTTTCTTGATTTGTTTCTATGCATTCATAAATAAACTATAAACATACATTGGGTGCGGTAGCACAGGTCGATAAGATACCCGCCTAAAGCACCGAAGGATGTTTAGAAGTGCCACGAGTTCGATACCCGGTTCATACTTATCAGAAACTTTCCTGACACAGAAGTACGACGACATGCCCACAGAAAAAGATTACTACCGCACGGAGTCCCACACCGAGGGGTTAGTGCACCAACCTCTGGGTGAGTATAAAAAAAAGCTTCCGTTTGGAATCGGCAATAAATTGTGAGCCCCGGTTTAATTATCGATCATTTTATCCCTCGTGTATCACGGCACAGGAGGGATAAAATGATCAAAAAAACATATATCTGCCAATCGCACCAGTAGAATTTTATTATATTGCATAATACACACTCACATGCTACATAACTGAGTTAAGAGTTAAGGAATTATATTGATTTGTTGTATTTTTATTTAATGTGCGAAAGAGGGAAATTAATTTCGTACAAATTTTTTTTTTTGCTTTTGAAAATTTCCTCACCATCCCATAGTTCATGGACTTTTCGAATGACAGTTTTAAAACCCGTATAAAGAGTCAGTGAAACACAAAAGTTTAAGAACCTCTGTTCTACGCAGTGGTATCTCGATCAACATACGTGAGCAAATTAGCCCTTTAATAGGCAAACATTTAAATTACCAGGGATGAAAAAATTTGAAAGCTTACATTATGCAAAAAGGGGGGGGGGTGTACCCTGAATTCGCTATTACATGACAAAAAAAAAACAAAATTATCAATATTTAAAAAAAACATGACATGTTGCACCGATTTGATTTTCATACATTTGAACGTATTAAAAATGTCATTTATTGTTTGTTAAGATTGTTTTGTATCATTATTAAAGAATGCACAGCAATATGTCTCCTCTCACATGGTATTTCTCTCCAGAATGTAAGGGGTGAAAAATCATTCATGCTTGGCTTGTCAAAAAATATGAGACACGTGTGTCTGTGGGCCATTCTGTTGGTATTTATAGAAACTTTATGAACTGCCCATGAGTAAAAATGTTCAGGATTTGATTAGAAGCTGCTCAATGTCGAAACTTGCTCAAAATATACAATGTCTTTGTTTGAAAAAATGTAAGAAAACCATGTGGGTTTTGGGAGCAACACCGTCAAATAAAAGGTTAAGTTGCAAGAGCAAAAAGCATTCCCTGGAAATATATCAGCTTCCGGGCAAATATCGGCTTACGAACTTGAAACAACCAGAGAAAAGCTCATTCCTCACACGAAAGTTTTCGAAGATGTCAATACTAACAATGATTGTATTGTGTACTGTATATGTCTCGTACATAAAACCACTACCTCAATGGTAGCAGTTATGCTACCAATTCACTAGTGTTGACATTGTTCAAGTTTGAAAGAGAATATTAGATCTCCATTGCATTATATGTATGTATGTATTTTGTATGTAAAAGTTTGTTTGGAGATAAAAAATTTTCATGATGCTAGTAAATTTTACTAACAAATTAAACTCGAAACTCAAGGTAAAACTGTGTAGCATAAAATTATACAGTCATGCTCAAAAATTAAGCAACAAACTAATAATTATTCATTGGAATAGTATGAGGATCTGAAAATAAATCGCTATTGACCCACATCAACCTACATGTCTTCACTAGAGGTTCAGAGATGGGAGCGCACTAATGAGATGACATCCTTGCACCATATGTTCACGCCATTTCTTTCTGTCACGGGACCAGATGCTATGTTTATGGACGATGATGCAAAAGTTGACCAGTTTGTGTCGTCGAACGTTACATTCAGTCTGAAACGTTGACTCGTATGGAATAGCCACACATTGCTTTTGACTTGAAAACCCAATAGTGATTCACTATTCATTACACATCCATTGAGAACATCAACTGCTCTCCATGGACCTTCCCAAAACCTCGGTGAACTGTTAACAAGTTCTTCGCTTAAATGGTCCCTGATACCGCAAAACATCTTTGATAATCTTATTATTGGTATGGATCGACGTTGTCGAGCCTGTGTATCCAACATAGGTGGTCATATGCCTTGACTCAACTTCTCCACTGAATGTTTTGTGGCTAAACATATGATTGTTTCTTTCTATTTTGTATCTTCTATTTTATTTTGCTTCACCCTATGATCTGTGTAGCCTCCAACAAAAAAGAATTAAATAATTCGATTTTATAAGCATTTTTAATTTTGTTGCTTCAATTTAGAGCATTAGTGTATCCATCATTGAAAAACATATATATAATGTTTTTCCCGTACATAAGATTAGATTAGCGATGAGGTTGAACAAACATGTATCTCATAATTTGTTGGTTCCTTTCTATTCCTCCTGTTTGTTTTCCGAGAGCTCCAAACGTTTCTTGTATTACACAAATATTTTGCGATTGTTTACACTATCTGCTGCTCGTTATTTTAAATGATGCGAGGATACAGTGCAAGCTAATACGATTAAATTTCAAGTTTTCCAAAAACAACTACATTCTTCTTTTAACGTTGTTATACAACGACCCATTCCATTGATTAGAGTCATCTCAGTGAAGTTTTAATGAGTCCATCCTAGATCTTTTTTCTTCTTTTTTTTTCTACAGAGTCGGAATAAATACATCAGGGCCGTGAAAAGAGCAATTTGTATTTCGTTGTGTGTATGTGAGCGTGTATTCGAGCGCGGGAGTCAAAATGACTCCCAGATGAGATTCCGAACATTTTATTGCCTTTTCCGTGAAGGCTTCCCATTCAATTGGTTGCTTCCCTTCCATGACTTGCTTCTGTTGGTTTTTGCGTGGGTGTCTTCTTATGACCATTCAGTCGTTTGGAAAGAGACCTACCGTGCACCGCTCACAACTTTAGTAATAAACTTTTTTTGCATCGCTTACTTCTGTTTCACTTTATTTATTTTGTGTTGCTTTTTTCCTTCCCCTACAATTTAATACTGTTTCCCGCTTGTTCGACCGAATTCTTTCATCAATTCCCGATTTATTTCTTTACGTGTACTTTTCCCAAGAATAAAGGAAAATTAGAAAATAAAGTTTAATTACTTCATTAGTTATTCAATGGAAATTTTTTTTCCTCAGTACATTATGCAGCCAAACAAAGGGCATTTGATAAGCAAAGAAAATCTTTATCAGATAGCACCACGATCTTTTTTCAAATGTATACAACTGTAAGTATGACTCTTCACAACTTGTTGCAACAACTTAGAGCACGACTCTCTTTGTGGTTCGTGTTTTTAAAATTCGTTCCAAATACGTGTTGTAGCAATTACTCTGAAGATGTATAATGATAAGTGCCATGAAGCGAAAAAAAAAAACCATTTTTATTTAAAATAGATTTTAAGCTACACAGATCAAAGCTGGGGTGGAATAAGTTCATGCAGACTCTGCTCCATTATTAAAGACAATTTATTTTTTCTTCGACTAATTTAAACAGCTCGCATGTCTACCGAAGATCTTCCTATGCGTCCGTTTCAGGCCACCGCTCTGGAAAACATTGAAAAAGTCCACGGTATCATCATGGAAGATCTGAGATTGAAATTGCTTGAGATAGCTGATGGTGAACATCTCAATAGAACCGGCTCACCATGAGGAAACATTGTGTAAGGTGGGTGCCACGATGGCCGATGATTGATTGAACGCGAATCAAAAGACATTTCATAAGAAAATTTGTTTGTATCTAAAAGCTTTCGGCGTTGATTTTTGGCTGTAGGACAAAATATGGATCCACCACTACAAGCCAGTTAAAGCAGTGAATGAACCGTGGTGAAACGGCACCAAGCAAAGCAAAGACTGTTTTGTGTGCTGGAAAATTGATGGCCACATTTTTTAATGATTTTCAAGGCAATGCCTATATAGACTACCTCCAGAGGGGTTAGACATTAGTAAGAGAACAAACATTATGCCACACTTTTAAAAATTTGGAAAAACGTCTGCCTGCTGGTGAAGAGGCCATTTGGCTCAAATAAAGTCCTATTTCACTAAGACAATACTCCATCTCACAAATCCATCATTTCAATGGCCGAATTGCGTGAATTAATTTTTGCACAAATGTATCAACCAATGCATTCTACAGATTTGGCATAATATGATTTTTTTTTGTTTCTTAACTTGAAGATTTGGCTTGGTGGAAATTTTTTTTCATCAATATAGATGTCATCGCAACTATAAATGACTACTTTGAGAAGCTAGAGAAAACGTGATTTTCTGACGGTAAATTCGGAAACCATGTTCCACAATCGGAAAATCATTGAAGAAAATGCGTGTAGTTTGGAGACAATGGTAAAAATAAAAGAGTTCGTCCAAAAAAACTTTTTAAACACTCTTTTTAACTTATTTTTCAAACTTTGTCATTCTAGATACAATCATAACAGTGATAAACATAGAATTTTAAATATTTTAAATTTTCTTCCTTTTCAGAGCTGTCAAGAGTGCTAATTCCCTAAATGAAATAAAATAATTTTCTTTACTTTCCTTTGTTCTCTCATAGTTCTCTCAATTACCTTCTTAAATATCCTATACCGATACCTTATTATAACAATTATGATACTGTCAAATTAATATTTCTCACTATAAATTAATTTATTAAATACTTCTTATTCCTCAGATTGTTGAATACTGCGAGACTGTTGAATTCCACGAGCATTATCAACGTTTTAAATAAGGAACGTTTTGAATGGTTTCTTTGAAACCAAATTATATTTAATATAATTCGTTTTGTTGTTTTTATTGGTTTCGTATAATTTGATTTGTGGCTCAGTTAAATCGAATTTTTCAAGCTGAGCATTAACAACAGTTATTGAATAAACCGCAATTATTGGACGCGGAAAGTGCCAAAAGCATTTTTCATTCTGAACGGTAATGCGACAAATAATCGATAGAATCCAGAGTATTCACATTGTTTTAGCTTTCCTCTTCCAGCCAATATTTTCCAGTATTTCGTAATCTGATTTCATTTGGGGGATTAAATTTTATTGTATTTTACTTTTCACGTAATCTAAACAATCGTGCAAATGGTCTTAAAATAGAGTAGTCTTCAGAATCGCTCTCATATTTTGAAACACAAACTTTACATGAGGAATGAATTGACGTAAATAACACTGTAGTCAAAATGCATGTAATATTTATTTACATACATTACTTGTGAAAGGCAGGTTCAGTACTTATATGTATAACAAAGAAAATACAGAGATGTGCTAAAAATGAATAAATGAAGCAGGTGAATATTAACTATAAAAGAAAAACAAGAAAGTTTTAAAGTTTTAAAAACTTCACAAGTTAAATCAAAATTACAATTTACAAATTTAAGTTTTGAAATCACAACGACAATCAATATACTGAAAAAATATTTTTAAATACTAAGAAGTTTTTTTTTAATTTTTCAATGAATTTTTTTTTATTTATACAAAAATTGCCACGTTTTCAAGACGAATAAATTCAATTGGTCGAGATTAATTCAGAGCCGTCATCACACGAATCACACGAATCAGTCGTGGAGGGGTGTTGTTTATGTCTGGTCGTCCGAAGAGTTCGCCTTTGTATTTGCTGCGTCCGAGTGGTCTTTGGATACGAATTGTTGGGGAGCCATATATTGCAAAGTGTTGAAAGTCTTGTCACGACTGAGATTAATAAAGCCTGTCCAAGCTGACGAAATAGGTGCCGTGTTTCTTCCATCATTAACGAGGAAATTCTGGCATGTTCTGATGAAGTATCCCTCGAGAAAATTCAATTCAGAATTGTGTGTTGGTTTTTTAAAAACAAACGCTTTATCAAAATCAAAATAACGTGAACGTTGGCAAAAGTGTTGGGCAATAGCCGAACTATCCGTCTGTCCCTTCTCAACATGCTTTCGGTGTTCGAGAACTCGAATATTTAGATTTCCCCTAGTTTAGCCAATATATCCATTTTCGCAATTCTTGCATGGGATGAAGTAGATACTAGATTCTTTGGATGGTGAAATAGGATCTTTCAGACCACGAGATCCTGATGACGGCTCTCCATTGAAGAGCCGAAACGCGTCGACCATTCGACCAATTGAATTTATTTGTCTTGGAAACGTAGCAATTTTTATATAAATTAAAACCAGGCAGAGTTTCTATTTTTTTTTTTTTTTTTTGTTATAATGAATTTTTTGTTCATTTAGCTTGTTTTAACGAATTTTTCATTGTCACAAGTCAAAATTCAAAAGTCATAGTTTATGCAGTGATGTATTACATCAAACAAAAATAACGAACTGTAAAGAATCGCATAAAAATTCTAACATTGAAGTTTAATATTGAATAAAATTATAATATCTATTATATAGGCTGGTTTATAATCACTAATAAATTATAAACACTATAAAAGTTTTACAAAAATTATTTTATAAAACTTGACAAATGTAACTAATAAATCTATTACAATCGAGTGAATGCAATTGATAAGCTAGCTTATTGGTTTTATTTGTCGAGTTTAATAAAAGAACTTTTACAAAACTTTTGCAGTGTAATATTAGAAAAAATTCATACTTATGTAGTAATAACAGATTACACAATTGGTGAAGTAAATATTGTTCTCTCTCTCTCTCTCTTAAAATAAAATTGAAGTTGAAATAATATTTTATTGTAAAATTGTTACTCAAAATAATCATATCATTACTTAAACTTGAATCCTTGAATCCTACACATAATTAGGCTGGAATAAAGCATTAGCAAACTTTAAGTATGAAAGTTTTATTATATAGAAAATGACTATAATTATTTTTAAATGATATAAAGATTGAAATAAGCACATTTCTATTGTTTTTTCTAAACGAGATTCTTCTTTTGCCAGTATCAGGATATTTATAGAACTGGCGGTCATTGTGATGACGAGATTTTTCAAGAGATTTAAAGTGGGGGAGAGCCGACTCGAGACGTCACCATTACCCTAAATCAGCTGTCTCTTCTTATTCTTTCACTTTGGATTGGATCCAAACAGGCAATGTGCCAAAAATATCTTTTCCCATCAGCATTGATACAGAATGACTGTGCACATTAAAAATCTTGACCTTTCACTCGTCATTTTGAACTATTCATGAATGAGTTCTTCATCATTGATACAAGTTTTGGGTGCAAAGCTACATAGATATGCTCTCATGAATTATAAAAACTCGTGTAATGACAATTTAAGCTCCTATACAAAAGATTAGTTATGACATGAACACAGATCTAGTTCTCGCAAAAATAAGAAAAAAGTTCTTTAAATTTTCTTTAATTTTAAAATTGAAATTCAATTCAAATAAATTGATAAATTAAGCTCAACATGTTCATAATTACATATATTTTTTAAGCTACAAGATTACTTAAGCCTAGCGTTATTATTATAACATACTTTTTGAAATGTAACATAGAAACTTACAAACAAAAAATACAGTTCTACTTGAATGAAAATCGAAAATGGAGAAAATATATTTATTCTGTTTGCAGTGTCATGTCTCCCACTCACCACATAAATTTCTACTACTATATTAACTATAGTGATAAGACTATAGTCGAACTAGATCGATTAAAATTTTACGCATTTTTCAAGTTTTCTATTTAATTTACTATTAGAAACACCTCTTTCTTTAATTCCGAATTGTTTTCAAATGTTTCGGATAATTTCTCTCAAGAGAGTTGGAATAACTTCAACATTCAATAACTTCAAATTTCCTCTATCAGTTTTCGTCAAACTATTCAATTCCAATGGGAAAGTTTAATCACTTTCAATTGATAACTGCACTTCCCACCTTGACCTGTCCAGTTGAAATGTTCCGAGAGCGATTTTATATTATACCCCTAATAACATTTCACTTGTTCAGTTAATTACAACAAGAAATAATTAAAAACCTCTCAACCATTTATATCTTGCAAAGTTGTACAAAAATTTCCAAAAATGAATAGCTTTGATGCCTCTTGATTATTAGTTTCTGATTTTGGCAAACTCGAACTGTTTTCGTAAAGCAGGCCTTAAGCTTAGTTTATGACAAGGGACTCTGCAATTCTTCAAGAACCTAAAGGTATTCTGATTACAGAAAACTTTAATGATGTAGCAGATGATATAACTTTTGAATTCTAAGCGAATGTTAATGATAAAGGTATGATTTCAGGATGTGAAACTTGTTGAAGAATATAGGTATTAGGGTTTCGATGATGAGGACTTAATATTTATCTAAGACATCCACAAATTCGTTTCTATCCCAACAATTTCAGAAGCTAAGAATAAGTCCGACAATATTAGACAGTTTGTTGAAAGTAAAAATAAAGTGATGAAAATCATATCTTTCATTTTTAATATGTTATTCTACAACTAGTACGCTATTTCACAAAGTGTGTTCCAGCAAGCGAACGAAAACAGATAAAACCTTCTTTAAAGGGTCTTACCTTTTAACGTGGGCAAAATGCCGCCTCAAAGAGTATGCTCTAGAAGAAATATCATTACAAATACAAATACAAATACAAATACAACGCCACAACAGGCAAAATGCCCAACGAGGTGGCTGATAAAAAGATGCCCATAAAAATATGGATGTCATATGTTTCAAAAATACAGCAACCCAATTAAAAATGCAATTAACACAAATTATAAACAATATATACACATGATAAAATATTATACAATGCCCATAAAGAATACTTATGGTTGTCTTATTCTAAGTATGGAAAGCTTCTCGATTTACCCCAACATGTTTATCGTATTTCTTTTTAAACGTGTCAATTGTGTTACAATTTACTACCTCCGGGGGTAAGCTATTCCATTTATTAACAACCCTATTAGAGAAAAATTCCCTGCGACACCATAACCTTGCATTGTCCCTCACCAATCGATACTGGTGTCCCCTTGTAAAAGCAGTTGATTGGCGGTGTACTAAAAGTTCATGGTCCATCCTATCCATCCCATTGAAAATTTTGAACACTTCAATCATATCTCCTCGACACCTGCGTTCATCCAATGTAAACATATTCAAAAAATGAAGTCTCTCTTCATAACTCAAGCCATGTGTGCCAATAAGGACACGCGTAGCTCTTCTCTGCACCCCTTCAATCAAGTCTATGTCCCTCTGTAGGTATGGTCTCCAAAACCTTACCGCATACTCCAGTCCAGGACGAACTAAGCCTCGAAAAAGCGGAAGAATGACTTTAGGAGAACGCGAAGAGACCTTTTTGAAAATGAGACCAAGCATTCTATTCGATTTTTTGACAACCGCTGAACAATGTTCAGAAAACTTAAGTCGCTCGTCAATGAGAATTCCCAAATCGGTGACTCTAGTTGCATCCGGGATAGTGACACCATTCAACTCGTAAGAGAACCGTGGGTTGTTCGAACCAAAATGAGCGACCATGCACTTATCTACGCTAAACGTCATGCTCCATTCATTTGCCCATGCTGCAATCTTGTTTAAGTTGGTCTGGAGCAACTCCCTATCGCTTTCATTCCCGATTACCCCCATTAGCTTCACATCATCTGCGAATTTGCTAGTAATTCCATTGATACCCTGATCGAGTTTGTCGATAAAAAGTGAAAAAAGTATGGGGCCAAGGACACTTCCCTGAGGAATTCCACTTGTGACGTCTGTCCAACCAGAGAATTCCCCGTTCACCATAACTCGTTGCGACCTATCTCTTAACCACGATTCTATCCAATTCAGCAAGTTGCCCCCTATTCCAATCTCGTGTAAACGCTTCAAGAGTTTGCCATGTTGGACCCGATCGAATGCCTTCTGGAAATCAAGGTGAACAACGTCGACATTTTTGCTCTTACCCAAAGCCTTAGTCACGTAATCATAGAAGCAAAGGAGGTTAGTTACACATGACTTCCCCTTCCTGAACCCATGCTGATTATCCGACAATACATTATTCTCGTCTATCTAATTAAATATATTAAAATCAACCACTGATTTATTTCGTAGTTGGTGCTGACGTTTTCGATTGTTGGTGAAACGCTATGCAACACAATGTTTGAAAACATTTTCAATTCTTACTTCTTTGCAAATTTTCAAACGTTATGGAAAAAATACTCTTAAGGGGACTCACTACTTTTGTATAAAGTAGAATTTTGAGAAATGACTTCAAAAATATTTCATTCAATTGCAAATAAGATGCTAAAATTTTCGCGTCGATCGGTTAATTTGTTCTTCTATAATAAAAGAAATAAGTAATTAGTTATAGTGTAAACAGATACAAGAAAAACACTTAGAAAGTGATCCGTAAGATAAAAAGAAACTACTGCAAAAGAAACTGCAATTTTGCAGAAATGTTTACCCAAAATGCGTTAGTAAAATAGACCTTGGATTCAGCAGTTTACTAATGTGAAGTAATTTAAAAAAAATGGGTGAATTTAGATTTTTAAAATTTATAAATTTTTCAAATTTTAAAAATTTATAAAATTCTAACGAATAGTTAGATATCTAAGTTCGAGATCGATTTAATAACACATGTCCAATAAACATTTCTGCAACATTTCAGAACTTTCGGCACAGTAGTTTTTTTAATCTTAAGGATAAACTGCAATCTGAAAAAAAAATGTATACGTTTTGTGTACGTTTATACTTTGATTCATTATTTATTTCTGTTATTATATGGAATAATAAATTGACCAGTTGACACGTAGTTTTTGGTATTTTATTTGCAATTTAGTGAAATATTTTTGAAGTAATTTTTTGAAAATTTGACTTTACGGGCAATGAGAAACCTTAATGTTAACACGTTGTGCGCACAAATACCATGACTAATAATTATAAATTGATTCTAATTAAAAAAAAATTGTTTAGTTCTTCACAAATGAGACAAAATATTTGAGATACATCCACATAAGATTCATTTATACAACTTATATGTCATTTATTTATTTTTAGATTTAAAATGTGAATTTAAATTTAATAAGAGTTAAAATACAAAATTTCAATCTTTTGCCTCAGTTGATGGACTGAACGGTTTTGCCTATTTTGAATTGACTTTTATTCAATTACATTAATACCATGCTCATTTACCATTTTATACCATACCATTCCATCATATGTGCAAGAGGTTAACAATACACACACTTTTTCCCCTAATGTTTGAACATTTGCAAATTGTAGTTGTCAGTATTACAGTTTTTCCGTAGGATGTTTTTTCATTCAATATCCAACGTGAAACAACAAATGTTCGTTAAATCTGAATTTATTTTAATATGAAATTTTTCATAACATTTACATTTGATGATAATGATTTACAGCTTATAAACAACCACTTTGAGCATATTTGGGTTTATCATAGTTGCTTGTTATAAACAAAAATACAATATTTCATGCGTTATTATAACGAGTAAAAACTCAAGGGAAATCCTTCGTGAAATTCCAGATGCATCACTAATCCTTTCATCGAGAAACTATATTCCTATTAAAATATTTTTGTAAAAAAATCTATAGCAATTATTTTCAAAAATCATAGATTTAGCAAATTTTAATATGAAGCATTTTTAATTTATAAATCCCAAATACTATTTCAGAAAGGCATTCTTTAGTATCACACATTAACTTGGTAGTGATAAAAAATTCATTAATTATTTATTTATTTTTATTTAATCAATTGTATTCAAACAAAACAATAAAATATCTTCAAACAACTCTATTTTTCGATAGATTCCAAAGGTAAAAACATCGATCATCAGTACATACTAGAAGCTATATATATAAGTATTTTTCCTTTACTATCAACCATCATTTCGAGTATAGAAAAATGTAAGAAAGCCCCCATCTATCAAGAGCTCTTTCTTAAACCCAGTTTGTCTACTTTAGTTTACAAACCTTTACTCTTATTTATCTTTTGTTTTACTTTCTCATTTTAAACATGTTGTTTTCCACGGGAGAAAAAAAACAAAAATACATCTTTTTTTCTCATCGGTATTTTTCTTTCCAAAGGTTTCAAATGATTCTTCCACGTGTTTCCCAGAAAATTCTCAAAGTAACATGTTTCTTTAAGAATTCCCGTGCTGTTTTTTTTTTAAACTCCAAAATAACAGTATCTGTCTCCTTTTGTGAGAAAACTTTTTCGATGCGTAAGTAAAATACGGAAACTAGTAAAATACCACACAAATGCGGGTGTATTACATTTAGATTTCGTTTCCTTATTCTTAACCAAAAGAAAAGAATTCACCCCCATTTCTGTCGCTTTCTATGGCACAGAAAATAAATTATAAAAAAACGGTAAATAAACCAAAAAATCACGGGAGAAGAATTTGTTGGATGGAAATGAAACGTATTTTGTATTTCTTGTTATTATAATATTTTTCTTATTCCTTCAAACCAATTTTCAATGGGTTTTTTTCCTTATATATATGTAAAAGAAAAGCTTTTCGTTGTATATCAACAAAACGTTTGAAAATTCGTGTGAATGGAAACAGGATGAAAAAAGAAATATGTTTATACAGTTTTTTTCTCCTCGTGAGAATCTTCATGCCTTGTAGCTATCAATATAACAATGTAAAATGCTTTGTATCAAATTTAAAAGAAGGGAAAAGATATTCATATACATTCAAATTCTTATTTCATTTTGATCAGAACACCAAAATATATATATATATATATCCTTCTACTGCTACTATCGTACTGAACGATATGATAAATACAAAAAAAAAGTCTTTTTTATCTGGGGTATTTTTTTTATGTGAAATAATATTTAAAATTTGTGGTATAGTTGCTATACTGAAAAAAAAACCCCATCATACATATTCGACTAGAGTATTGTGATATCTAAAGAAAAACTTATGAATTATTTTGCTGGAGTGATTGAATATTTATATTATATATTGAATATTATATATATTCTCTCTAAGATATTTGAAAGTTGTGAAGAAAAAATATTTTCTTGAAATTAAGATATTAATCTTAGAAGGAATGGTAAAATTTAGGATTGATTTTAAATAATATCAATTTGTTCACATCCTGTTTCATCATGTTTAATTATTTTAACTAAGCGCTCTCGCACACCTTTCAGCATGGTCAAAAAATCCCCTAAAACTATGCTCTGGTGGGAATATCATTAAATATATTATTTAAAGATTGATTTATTTGAAATTTGGGACTCATATTTTGTATTTTTATATGCTATGACAATAGGATGTTTAACATATTTCCAATATAGATTTTATTAATTTTTTTATTCTTTTTTTTTTTTTTGCAAATTTTCAAATATTAAGAAAAAAAGGGAACTATTAAAACCTTGCTCGCATGGTAAAATAGCATGATATCAATTTAAATGTATTAAAACGATGATAAGGGCACGAGGTGTTTTCCGCGATTCGTGTGCTCGTACTCCTCGGCGACATTCGCTGTGTTTCTCGCAAGAGTTTGGTAAATTTTATAAGCTACTAGCTATAATACCCGGCGCTGCCCGGGTTTTCTTTAATGAGGCTTTTTGGATCACGTGAATCTTTCTCTATCCATCTGCCTGTTTCAGCTTTCGAAAATTCTTAATTAAAGCTGTGGAATTTTTCCGATGTACTTTTTACGGGCCCATAATTAATTTTAAAATATCCTAACCCACATGAATTTTTGCAGTTCAATATCAAAAGACAATTAGGAGACATTAATTTTTATGCTTGAGAGAAGATGTAAATAAAAAGTTGAAATCAATGTTATTGCATGGATATCCAACTCAAAAGTAGGTCTGCGCAATTACTTCAATTTAATGGGCTTCGCATACAGTATCTCTAAGCGAACTCAATATTTCAAAAATCGAGAATTCAATACAATTTTCAAAATTATTGATGTGACAGAAAACCCCACCAAATTTCCGCATCTCTACAGTAAAATCGGCAATTTTTACACTGATTTCTATGAGGATCACCCTTTTTCTGACCCTCAAACCGATGCTAATAATGAGTCCGTAACAATTGTTCATCGTGCTTTTCGACGACAATACCCTATTGTTGAACTTCCTACCGCTCAGAGCATTAGGCGATGATACAAACAATCCCGAGACACGGATGTGAAGTGAAATCCCCTGGCCGTCCCCGCATGTTAGACTAAAATGTGGAGCGCATCCGACAGAGTTTCGTACGTAGTCCACAGAAATCTACTCGCAGTGGATGCAAACATACTCGAAAAAGTTTAGGACGAATTTGACTACCGTATAGACACATATACCGTGCATCCCATGGTGGACATATTGAGCACCTTTAATTTGTTGTGAAAAACTTTATTATCAGCCATGTAATGTAAAATTAATCTTTATTAATGTCTATGTTCAATATTTTTCGTAATATACGCATTTCAAATTCGGTGTGATTCTTTTTGAAACACTCTGCACTTGAATGCATTTTGCGAAAAAGTTATTCGTACGAAAGGGGATTTTTTTCTAGTGCAGACAAAAATGCTTTCAATGTTTGTCGATAGAGGATGCTGCACAAAATTAAATAACTGTAAATATGCAAATCAGAGTCCTATAGAGTGCAGGGTGCACGATTAACAGCTCATTTCTGAATTTTCCTGTTACTGGCGTTTACAAAATATTTCCATTGTGTTTTTAATATTTGTGTATAAAGCACTATTGATGAACTGGTTTTGCCTCGGACCCCAACCGCCGCCTGGAGCTTTAGGAATGTTTCGGACACAGAAGGGATCGAAGAAAGTTTCCGTTTCAATTACTCCTGGCGGACTTTCATTCAGTGCCCTCTATCGACAATCATTATTTTACCATATTTCTGTACGAAAGAAATTCTTCGTGAGAATGAAATTCTCGCATTCAAAAATTTATCCATTCCATCAATTTTTATAGCATTTTATGTATAGTTTATTAAAATTTTAATTTGACTTCAAATGGAAGACAAAGTGGAAATGATTATCATAGCAGTTATTAAAAAAATACAAGACACGAATTGGAATCGCAAGAAACGATGACACGATAAAATATTTCTGACATTTTTCTCTGGCGTCAAGAGAAGGGGAAAAAAGAGGAGAACGCGTTTTATCCACGTCTGAGAGGTTCGACGGAAAAAGGATCAAGAGGATGAGACATTCCCGTGACAGCTTGTCCAGAGCTACTCTCGTCACAGATATGAGAGGGTCATCTTCACGACAAATATATTCGCTTTTGTAAACTGCTAGTCATCAAACACACGACGTGTCAATGTTGATGGTGTCCCCTTTTTTCGAGAGTGCAATCGACCAATCAGATAACGGGCAACGACGACTCGAGTAATGCGGTTGACCTCGCACATCATCTCTATATCATTTCCTTATACTTCAAGAACCTCAGAAAAATAGTAATTTTTCCTAGCTATCAATTTATCTTTTCTGAAATATTTCCCGTCTTTGAAAGTACCGCTAATTTTCTTACTTCAATCGGTATCGCCGACAGTAGAAAAACAGCGGATAAACTAGAGACTCTGAATTGATATAAAGAGTGTATATAAATATAAGAGGAAAATGAAATGTTTTTACCTTTTTTAATATCAGTATTGAAAACTTGAACATTTCTGCCATTTGGTTATTTTTAGCTGAACCGTAAACGTCTACTTTCCTCCCCAAATAAATACTCGTGGCATGAAATATGGCGTCGAATGAAAATATATCAGGTCAATCAATTTTAAGAGTCGTTGAAAGAATTCTATAGATAAAGATTACCCTTTCACTTCCATGTTGTCATGAAAACATATCTCAAGTAAGCATATCTATGTCCAATTTAAATGGTAGAATTCAAGTGATTGTTAATTGCTGGATAAATATATATATCTTATCTACATTTATGTCCAGCAAGGTTAAAGGGTCTCGTACTTTTCACCTCCATGCAAAACTATGCTCTAGTAGAGATATCATCAAAAATGCTATTCAGCCATTTATTTCACATATTACATATATTGTGGATTATACAGGGTGTTCTGTAAGTGCTAGCACGGCCTTCATCTTATCAGCCGTCAAACGTACAGGTATGATTTCAGTTTAAAAAATGCTCAACAGGTGTTCAAAAATTACCCTTTACCAATTTTGAGAGTGGAAATACAGTATGTAACAAAATAAATAACCAAATTTTCACACTGTCCTCCCGTGCTTTAATTCCAATTACGAAGTCGTTGCCCTGTCTCTCTTGACACCATCAAAAAAAAATCCCATGTTTCTTAGAGCGATGCACAGAGATATTCGAATTCGAAAAAACGGAGGAAATTTGGGAAAGAACAGCATTGAACTGAACAGTGGAATGAATGTGCTTTAAGGCCAATTTGCACCAATGCAAGGCAAGATCGGATGATTGTGCGACAGGTCCGAACTTCCCTAACGACATCATTGTTCACTATCCAACGTGCTATAGCCTCTTCCGTACCATTTCACGGTGCTTGGCTGAGTCAGGGTTACTCTCACAGTGGCCTCTAAGGCATTTGCCTTTCACCCCACAACATCGGCAGAGTCGTCTTAGTCGACGTCCTAGTGTCGTTGCCGATCATCATGGCTGCCACAGACCGGCATAACATAGTTTTCAGCGATGAATCCCGCTTTAATCTTGGGGAAGACGACCATCGAACCCGTATGTGGAGAGGCCAGAGTCAGTGGTCCCAATCAGGCTTTGTTTTACATACAGCCATTACCCCTGGAGTGATGTTGTATCTCTTACGACAGCAGGTAGCCTCTAGTCATCCTGCGTTTACCAGTTCAACGATATGTTGATGACATCCTGTCGCCTTACTCTTCATGACACGTCATCCTGGGGAAATTTTCCCAACAAGACAATGTCAGACCAAATACGGCTCGCATATCTCTGGACTGCATCCGTGCTGTTGATAATCTTCCTTGGCCAGCAAGGAAGACTCTGTATACAGACATAAATATGGTAGTTGTTTTTTCTCACTGATTATTTTTTTTTTAGCCTCAGATCATTCATTATTTTGCTTAATTTTGTCGCACCACGGTCATTTTCTGCTCACGAGGGCTAATTTGACCGGGACCTGCAATTTATTGCCGATTCCGAATGGCAGCCTTTTTATACTCACCGAACGGTTGGTGTGCTAACTCCCTCGATATGCGACTCCTTGCGGTAGCAAACGCTTCCTACGGTCATATCGCCATGGAAGAACTAACAGAACGAACCTCGGGTATGGTGAATATAAACTTTGGAGGTTTCCATCAGAGGACAGCGCTTGAAGTTGAACTTTCAGGGGCTTTTAAGATGCCTTTTTAGGAGAAAGTGCCTCCAGGGAAGTGAGGTTTATTACATAAAATTTAGCAATGAAATTCTGGAAAAAAAATTGTATGTGAAGACGAATATACCCTGCATCATCTTGAATGTAAAAATTTGAACAAAGTTAATTATCTCTTCAAAAAAAATTTTAATTTAAAAATAAATATTTGCTAAAATTTATGTTTTCAATGTATTTTTGAGTATAAAAAGTGCAAAAACATTTTGAAAATTCCGAAAAAAAATGAATGCTCGGTCTGAAAGGGGGAAGGGGAGGGGGGGATATCGAGGTTTCACTGATATATATCATCTAGTATAAATTTACCAGCAACGCACTAATTCAATAATTTGCAGCCCTGGTGATTTTTACACACGCCTACGCGATCGCCACCCACGTCAATGTCAACAACAACAACTACCACTACTACAAATTCTCCTCTGTTTGTGTGAGGGAGAGAGAGAAACTATTTCATCACATTCATACATACATACACATCTCTCTTTTGTGTTATGATGGCGACGCTTGCGAAACGCACGCATCGCAAGAAAGCGGCACATCATCATACATCCTCTAGAGAAAACTGGGCAAACTCTCGAAGACGGAGAAAGAAAATGAAGGAAGAGAAGGAGGAGGAGAGAGAGAGAGAAGCACCACACACACAACACAAAACGCTTTAGTTTTGGACTCCCCTTAAGGCGCCCGGACGGAGCCCAGGCGCCACTGGGACCTCAGTCGATACGGTCGAGACGAAGGCCACGAACCACTGGCGCGAAGAGGCTGCCATTACGCCCCCGCAATCCAACGAAGGAACATTTATAGATATACTATATATGTATGCATGTATACATACTCATGTACAATACGAAGCAGGAATAGTACATATATATACAATGATGACGCGTCTAACGAACGCCTCGGCTTACGAACTTTTCGGCTAGCGAAGTTGGTTTTTTTTTCGAGATACAGTTGATGCCGCTTATTATAATCATGGTTATTGTTATCAATTACGCAAAAATGGAACGAACCAATATCATATTACGTGAATAATTCATCTTTTTCTGTCGATAATATTTTTTGCGCATTCTGAAGCCAAAGTTCAACCAAACTTAGCTAGAAGGTGTTCGCTCACCCTTCCTTTTATCGACAAGCATTTCGTATTTAATGTCGCAAACAGTCTATAGTATTTGCTGTGATCCATATGCGCATGGATCTGCTTTTGCAATGGCCTTCCAATAGTTAAGGAAAATGTATGACGAAAAAAAAAGCCCTTTTCTTCAATTCTTAATTAGTTTCTTGCAGTTGACCAGATTGAAATTTATTTTTCCAAAGTACTTCTCGAAGGACCCCCTTTTCAACCCCCTTTTGCTCCGATTTTATATATTTTGGGGTGGAAAGGGGAATCGGCATCTATTAGTTCAGAATATATAGGAATGTTTAAAAATATCCGTACAGAAAATTTTAAATGAACAATTAAATGCAAATCAACACAAAAATTGGTGAAAAATCAACACTGAAAATAATTTCAAACTAATGAGGGAAAAATCTCGAAAGTAATGGGAATTTTAGACGATAAATTCAAAATAATTGAAAGAAATAGTTCCAGCACCAATGAAAATTCATAATAATTCATGAGAAAAATAATTCCAGAATCATTTCTTTGATCAATTCCGGATTAATTCTAGATTTTCAGTGGCGCTGGACTTATTTCAGTCAATTATTTCTAATTCTTCAACTCCAAAATTTTCATTAGTTTCTGGGTTTACTCCCTATAGGTTAAAATCGCCTTCAGTGCTGCATTTTCTCCAATATTTGCGTTAATTTTCATTTAATTGTATTTTTAAAAGTTTTTGTATGGATATTTTTCAACATTCCTGTATATTCTAAAATAATAGATGCCATTTCGATCCCCACAAAATATATAAAATCAGGACAAAACGAAGTCTTAAGTATTGTTGTGCCCCGAAATTGTTGAGACACATCTGACCATGCTAATATTCACGCACTGGACTCCGCGCCTGGTAAAGGCAGCCCAGACTCTCAGTACCAAACACTGTCTGAAACTCTAGAATCCTTTCCATCTGCATGTGTGAGAGAGAAACGAGTTTACTAGGCGTATATCCCATATTCCAACACCTCACCATCTCACACGCTGCTTTTTTCCTTCGAAAACCCGACTGCATAAAGTGCATTTAGTGTAAAATGAAATGATGTTTAGTTTTTTCATCTTCCCCTTTGAATGCTCCTTAATCCAAATGTAAAACTGTTCATCTCAGCCTTTGGTCAGTATTTGTCGTTTTTTACAGTGATTTTTAGTTTTATGTAAGTTATACTTTTCAAAATGTTGAGCTGTTTCTTTAAAAAATTCAATGATTTTCCATACAAACCTATAGAATATCACGTTTCGGTTCACGAAGTTTCCGGCTAACGAATGTGATTCCGGAACGAACTATTTTCGTTGGTCGAGGTTTCATTGTATATATATAGATGCTTCTGACGAGAGGGGGGGGGGGAATTGTGGGGAAACCCTGATGATGTAGTCTTTCCACCCTTTTGCCGGTTCCATCCTCCAGTCTGTGCCTCCGGGTGGTAGAGGGATACCGAAAAAATGGATAAAGGGAGGAGGATTTTTCCCCGCCTGTATTCATTCAACCCATGTGCCCCAGACTCATGTGTTTTCGTCCCTTGTGTGTCAATGCCATCCTCTTTTATTTTTATCCCCTGGTTCTGCTTCTAATCTTCCTTGTCCGGGTTCTTTCCCAACCCGATCACTGATCAACTGTTTTATTATAAGCAGAATTTTAAGCACGTGTGCTCCTGTTAAGGTCAATTCCTGCGTTGAATGGCGTCGACACGTTTGATGAGGTTCAGCCCTACTCACATGAATGAGGTTTAAGTTTTGTGTGGCAGTAGTGAGCAAAGTGGATATGGGACATTTTTACTTGGACGAGAATAAATTCACTTTACATACAATACACGCGTCCGTTGTATCCTCGTTCACCGCCAGTATTTTCTGAAGTGATGTTGAAAGTATTTACCAGACATGAAATTAAACTTCAGTTTTACGTTAGCATTCCCTACGTTTTTGAGATGTTTTTAAGTTTTTTTAAGTTTCAAAACCGAAACTAATCATAGTCAGTTGACTGAATATGAATAATTTATGATCAATTAAATTAACTGAAAACATTCTTTGGAGGTTAAAATGCAAAATATAGACTAAGCTCGTTATAACAACTATGTGTTTTTCTGACCATTCCATCACAACGACTAGTACGATAAGTCCCACTTGCTTTCCTATTCATACCCTGTTATTTTTCACCCAGTAACGCCTACGAAGACCATTTAATCCAAATAAAGCACCCGAACTCAGAGTTCCCCCCCCCCCTTCGCAAAGAAATTAAGAAAATCCGTACTTAAGTGTGTTTTATTTTCACCTTTGATAGATTTCGGTACAACAGTACGCGCATGCAATGAAACCGCGTATTTCAGTTTTACGTTCTATTATTTTAACCCTATTCAATTACCTACCCTCATTTTCTACCCCCGTTCTATTATTTTATAACCCTATGCAACTCATTGCAACTGCTTACATTCGAACAAAATGAATAATCAGTTTGTATTCCATCCACAAATATGGATTTTTTTTTTAAGCAAATTTTTTAAACCTTCGATATAATGACTCCCAACATAATGTCTATTTTCATTTTATCGATGGGGTCGTTATAACGAGCGTCGATTGGGTATGAGTTATTCAGGTGAAACATAGCTAAAGCTGTGAATAACTCAAATATACGATGAGCAGGTGACAGCACTGCATAGCCACAGAGAGCAATCAGGAGGAGAACACTTGATAGATAAACAACACGATAGATAGGCATCATGCATAATACAACACGCCATAATCAGCTGAATTATTGGCTTCCGAATTCGAAAGAGGCTGCAACTCTTGTACACATATAACCATTCCTCGGACACAAACTCCACCTCAACTACAGTGCATATACACAGTACATGACAACATGTACCAATTCGTCAGAAATATGCTATCACTGCATGGCTTAGTATTTTTTTTACGGCGAAAGAAACGGGGTCAGCCGCAGATACACATCAAGTGGCAGAGTTCTGGCGTTCATTAATTCAGACACACATCAAGTAGATAAGAGATAACGTTCAAGGAACAAATGGTGTTCATTCAATTACATTGTAGTGTGATGGGTGTGTCAAAGCGTGATTGGATGTGTCATCTCAGAGAGATATCGAAGCGTTCCCGAAGTATCGGCATATCCAGAAAGTTTTATTATAAACAACAAAACATTGTCGCTTCAGACGAAGGTAACAAAAATAAAATATATAAAAACGAACGCCAATCTGAAATCATATAACAGATAAATAAAATGTAAACAACCAACGCCAATGGACAATCAAAATTATAAACAGGATTATAAGCGATGAAGTCTGGTAGCCATATTTTGAACCAGCAACGAAGAAGAGGTGGTCTCGAATGGGGACATAAGCTAACTGAAAGCATTCTGCGAAGGTTTACCAATAGATGGGCTGTTCAAATAAAACGTAGCCAATGCTGACAATAACTCGACAATAACTCAAATATTTTATAAGCTGAACAACAGATGGCAACACTGGTTTGGTATTTTTAGTAACGGCATAAGAACGTAGTCAGCCACGGATAAACGTTAGGTGAATTAAGGATAAAATTTGAAGAAAAAATTGTGTTCACTGTACTGCAATTGTATGATGTACGAGTTGAGGCAATTATAACGTGGTGGGTTTGAATTTCAATGCAAAGAAGGTGCATAAATTATTATCATTTTTAAATCAAGTTTGAGCAATGTACAAAGATCTATGTTTGTGACTTGTGATGAATCTTGGTGACATTATTTGGAACCAGCAACAAAAAAAGGTGAATCTCCAATACAGATATCCCGCGTCATCAAAAAAATGTTTGCAAAATAATTTTCTTTGGTGTCAAGACACAGCCCTAACGAAGTCTACCGACTTACAGAGAGACCTCAGATATCAGAAACTTTTGTCTTTCAAATTTTTTATCCTTTCAAGTTTTCATTTTTACTGCGATGACGTCAATGATGGCTTTATTAAAGATTTTGAAATTCATGACTTGAAGGATAAATCCATTCGTTGTTTTGGATCAGGTATCCTTTGCACAACATTGTTTGCAACTGAATGCAACATCTCTAGAAGAATGTTCATCACGTCCCATGCTAAACTACCTTTATAGATTTCCCAAAGTTTAGGATACCACCAAGATGACGATTTCGTATATAAAATAACGCTTTAAAAACTGTCGTATTTGTACAGCTGTTGACGAATAAGATTTTCCTGCTGTGTGCAACTCCTATCACCGAATTTGGTGCTTATTTTTTTTAGTCATTGGTCTTATGTCTTTGTCAGTTCATATACTGAATTTGATATTTTTGTCTTTGGATCAAGGTACACATGGTTTTGAATAGAGCTAGTTTAGTTATGGCTATGCATACGAGTATGTTGAATAAAAGTAAATGTATCATGAATTAAGAAAAATATACGGATACTGAAAAGTAGTTCTAAGCAAAATAAAAAACCTTTTCAAATGCTGATATAGAAAACAAAATTTTCTTATATTACAAAGAATTTCAAAATCAAACTTTTATTCATTTTCAAATTGTCATTGCATCGTCGGAAAACATCAACAGAATTTCGAAATTTATCATTGTATTTTCAAAATATGAACTTTCATTTCTATCTCAATGAAAAAGATACAATTCAATTTCATTTCATTTCAAAAGTATCTCTATACATTTCTTCTCTTTACCTGAATTTTCAGGGATATATAACAAATATTCTTTTCGGATAAAACACTACTTTTTTTGGAGCATCTCTAGTGATACCATTATTCTCTAGATTTTAAAAAATACGTTTTCTACGATAAAAAAATGGGTAAAAAAATTCTTTTATATATTTATTTATTTATCTATCTATCTATATTAGAGGATCAGGTGGTGGATTCAACTGGCGTTAATATCTTCAAATACACTCAGGAACCGTTCTTTCATCTCCTTTAATCCCTTAGCTTCTGATGAAAAATGAACGTATATTATAAAAGATATGAGAGAAGGATTGCGGTGTGTGTGTGTGTGTGTGAAGAAACTCCAAATGGCTATCAAAATAATGGGGGCTGTAAACCTTTGAATCTTTACTTTTGAGTGAGAACTAGATAGTCTCCGACCAGATGCCACTAAAATACATAGTATTTTTCCCCTATTCTTTTCAAAAAAGTATCCATCCCATTAGATTTCAAACTCCTTAAAGGCATTCTTGTCAATGAAAATGATAATACTTTTTATCAGTTTTTCTTTTTCCATTTTCATTTCAATGTGAAAATAGTAGTTCTTAACTTTTTCCGTTTATTAAACTTTTTTTATTGATTTCCATTTTTTGAAATTTGATGAAAATATTTATGACATCAAATAATTAACCATCACCCGAATTTTCAACATCATTTTGGATATTCTCGAGGAATAATTAAAACATAAATATAATAAATATTATAAAATAAAAGTTAGATGTTTGCGGAATTAAAAACCAAAAAAACTGATGTTGGCTTCTTTGCAAGTATAAGAATATTGCAATGAAGAACGTTTTACAGATCGTTTTACAGACACGTTATACATGGAAAGTTTTTTCCAATGAATTTACAGTAATTTTTTCCCATAAGAAAGACAGCTGCCTATATAGCTTTAAAAATTAATCTTCAGTGTTATTGCTTTCAAATTCACTGCATATCCGATAACTTTTCTTTCTAATGTTTTAAATTTAACGGATTTGCGGCTTTTTCAATTCATGATTCAAGTCCACAATTTTTATATATATGATGACTGGTTACTTATTCTTTAGGCGACACTATGGAAATCATTAAACCTCTTCCACAATGCCATGCTTTTTTAATAAAGACTTTCTTTCAGTTCTGAAGGGTTCCAAATACCACTTGTGAGATCTTTCAAATAATTGTATATTTGATTAGAATGTATGTTTTTTGTGATTTTGTTTTTAATTAGAGTAACTTTCCAATATAATTATTATACTTTTAATTAATATGCTTTTTAATTAATATACATGATCTTTATTTAATTGAAATAATTAGTAGTTATATTTTTCCGAAACTTTTTCTTATTTTCATGCGACAAACAATTGTTTTATACGTATTCAAGATTTTCTTCTGTTTTTTGCGTTCTTCAATAAAACTTACTTGTGGTTTGTAGGTAATAGCTTAGCTTACCTTAACGTGTAAAAAACCAGGGCATTGATTGCTACACACAATAATATTTTTTCTCTCTTATAATTTCACTATACGTACTGCTAATAGTAATATCAGTAGTAGAGATATTATTGAATGAAACACGTTCACATCTCAGTGGCTTATTTCCCTCAAATTACGGTACTTAAAATAGAAGACAATGAAAAATTTATAAAACACACACTATTTTCTCCCACACAATTCTATTCATTGCTTTGACCCTACACGTTTACATCAAAAGGAGATAAAATATTTGTCTACTTCCAGTCCAATAAACGCATTCGAGTAAATTTGTACGTCGCTAGTCAAGTCCAATGAAAGGACGGCTTTCACGTATTCAGCACCATGAATATCTACGAAATAAATACGTTGGAGTTTCAGACATTGGTAGGGATAAGTATATAGTGATTTTCATCGATAACACACATCCCATGTGAGGCCTTACAGAGAAGGCATTCGATAAGCTACGGCGAAAACTGAAGGAGTGAGAATGGGGAAGGGACTGTACAAATTTTCATTCCGAGCACCACATTCATTCATCGATCACTGGGCGTGAAAGCAAAGCGACAGAATTGGTTGGTGGAGGCGAATTACTAACTAAGCCTTTTAATGTTGACACAGAGCCTGACACCAAGGGTCGGTCATCACTCGATTCGGTGATGAGAAACGGCGAGACTTCAGATATTCGTGAATCCTCTTCATTATCTGGAGTCGCATACCAAATACACTCTCACTCACTCTTACTTTTCTTTTTTATTTTACGCTCTCTTAAATTTCCCATATATGCACTCGCGTACATCTCTTATTAGATTCTTGACTCTCTTTCCCCCATGATCATGAGGGGATCGGGCAAAAAGTTTTCGATAATCTATCTGTAGATATAATTCTATATTGGAGCCCATAACTGGATACAAATTCAAAATTTTATCACGATTTTTCTATGAAAAGAATAATTACGATCAAAAATTAAGTTGAATAAATCACACTGCTCAACAAGAATTTTTTTTCATGTTCCAAAGGAAATTTTATCGGTTTTAGGGTATATTCGACCGCTGATTTAGAAACTGGCTGTTGGTTTTGCCAAATTAGCTCGAGAAAGTTTTCGAGAAAATTCACATTCCAAACATTTTAAATATAGTTTGCAGCCACTAATTTTTGCGTCGAATTTTTACTTTCAATTTTTTTATTTATCTTTCTAGTTTATTTGATATATTATTACATTTATATCATGATCAGATAGCAGTCATCTTTATTTATTGATATCAAGTATTCACCTACACTTCGCACACTTCGAATATGGTTTGTATGCTACTTATGTATTACTATTGAGAGAGAGAGAGAAATTTAACTTCCATTTTATCTAAAAAATTAGAACCCGTCTGACAAAACGAATGCCAGATTTGGAATCAGTGTCCCAAAGTCACCCTAAAATCACTGAAAAAGTCTTTGAGAGCAAAATCAGTGCTGAGCAGTGTTATCATTCTTACTTTAATATAATATATTATTCTTTCTCGTAGTCTTTATTACAAATAAATATCGTAAATTCCACTTAATGATGTTAACTAATGAAACATGCACCCAGTTTTGATATAAAATGATATTCTCATTTATTTATTTTCATCTCGTTTCTTTGATTACTTCCAACGGACCAGTCCAAGAAATATTTCTTTTTACTAAATCTATGTAATTCATATACTGTTTGTCTGATTACCTTATACTATATTCAATTTTTAAAAAACGAACATCAATGGACTTATACTACTTTTTATTTAAAAGTGGTATATTTACAATAATTTTTATTTAACCGATTCATCAATATCATTTATTCCGAATTTCCCGATGTAAATCAATCGGAATGAAAATAATTGAAGATATAATGCCAATATAAAATTCTGTCATCTAATGTTGGGTTTTTTTTTACTTAACTCATCCAAAAAGACACTATAGGAGCTGTTCAACTAATACCATCTATCGATCAAAGAACATTAAATAGCATGAGAATTTAATAAACGTAATACATTTAGAAAAGAAATTATTTCTTCAAAATCAATGACAATATGTAAAATTTGTGGCATAATCTTGTCAGTGGAGTATACTCGAAAAAAAGATGTTAAGCACTTGATAAAGAATTACAAAAATTGAACTTCTACATTACAGATCCAAAAATAGCACATGATTTTGAAATTTGATTATTCATACTTTTTTATAACATTTTCTTTTCTTGTGAGCTTTTTTTTTCAATTTCCGATACGAATTTAAATTTTTATTGCTAAAGACAGACAATAGATATAATCTGAATTTTTACTTCAATCCATACTCCTTTACCATCAACTGGAGAAGAACATCACAGTTAAGGATTTCTCATGTTTTAACTTACATTCTAACATATATAAATTCTTCAAGGCTTATCATTCAAATCTAAATACTCTCTGATAAAAGGCTACAGGCATAGACTATACACAAATAATAAAATAAAAAACGTAACGTATAAAGACTTAACTTTTCAGAAACTTTTGCAGCTCTAAATTATCAGTCTAAGGATAGGAAACGTATTAAGATAGAAACACTGTTTTTATTTTGCTTCTCTGCCCCTGATTCGAAACGAACTCTCTCAAACAGTCAAACGAAGGGAAAAAAAGGATTCCGATCTTCTTGAACTCGTTTCGTTCAATACGAACAGAATGGAGAAAATGAAAAATTCATTATCTTTTGGTGGGTGTTTCATGAGAGCAGGGAGAATGTGGCCCGGAAAATGAAGCGGAAGGAACAGAAACAGGTGCGGGAGAAAGAGGAAATTGACATCAAAAGATCACAGGATGAGTGACCCGTGTATCTATATATATATATATTATGTGAGGAATCCCCCCTTATATGTGCACACACATGTGTGTATGCTTTTTTTTTCATCCGACCGCTGCTACTACATTTAGGGAGTGTTGTTTCGACAATGAGACACGTTCATCCGTCAGGAACAGAGTGAAAAGAGAGTCTGAAATAGAGTCGGGTGGTAGCAGGTGCACCATCAAACCCAATGGCAGGCGGGGACATATAAAACCGAATAATAAATGGAAAGCGGCTATGCTTTCTTTTCTCTCTCTCTCTCTCTCTCCGTGTAGAAGAGAAAAGGAGGGATGTTCCGGAATATAAGAGCTTTATTCCGGGTGAAGGAAGGAAGTCGGATTTAGGATCAGGAAAAACATCAAAGCGGGAGCAAAGAAAAGTCTTGGAAATACAAAATAACACCATTGAAATCCATTCTATGCATTTTTTTACGTTGAAATGAATCTTTCACATGTATCTCATAATTCATTTCAATTAGTTTTAGCAGTGGAAATGCTAAAAAAAAAATACAGATGAGTTCATATTAAGAGTAAAAAGAAATTATGTATATATATTGGATGTAATAAAACATTTTCAAATTGAATTCACAAAAATATTGCTTGGTGTAATATTACAGTACTCACTGTAAGGGTCGAAACCTTACAGCAGGAGTTTTGAACTTATAGCCCGCTGGCCAATTGTGGTCTTCCTACCATTTTTAAAAAATAGCTACCGAGCCAAAACAGTTTTTGGGTCCTATAATTTCATACTGGTTACATATTTCGAGACCGATTTCGACATCCAAATGGTATACATAATTACAGAATTCACAGAAATACTGAAACACACCTTATAAAAAGAATGATTTTAGAATTATGGAAAAATATAATTCCATAATGATGAAAATTTATAATCAATGAAGAAATAGCTACAGAGTTACTGGAAGAAATAATTACAGAACTACTGGTAGAAATAATTACAGAACTGCTGGTAGAAATAATTTCAGAATTATTGAGAGTAATCTCAGAATATTCAAGAGCAATTTCAGAATTATTAAAGTGTTTATTGCAATTGTTTAATATAATTCATGAAAAAAATTAAGAACTTTTATAAAAGAAGAAATAATTTCATTATTAATGAAATTAAAAATAAAAAATTTTCAGGTTTATCAGGACAGATTTCAGATTTGATGAACCAAATAATTGATTAAAAATTAATGAAACGAAGTAATTTGAAAATAAATCAAAATTAAAATTTCAGGAAAGAAATAAATTCAGAGTAAATGAAAGTGTTCACAATAAATTTGGGGAACCCTGTATAATAATCTCGAATACCACAGTATGACTTTATGGCTCCGGGCTTCTTGGAAAGTCGAATTTGGTCCTCAATGTCTGAAAGGTTGAAGACCCCCTGCTTTACGGGCACAAAAAAGACGATTATCCATGTTGGTAATCTTGAGCCGAGGTCAATATCAGAAATCAAATATATCAGCAATACTGTCCTCACTATAAGGGTTAAAACTAGAGACTGTTCTCACTATAAGGGTTAAAACTAGAGGTTGTGGACAAAATTGCTACTGTCCACAATCTTGAGAGGGTGGCAAAATCAGAAATAAGCCAGATATTTCAGTGTTACGGTATTAACTGTAAAACCCAGATTATAGAGACAATTGTCCCAGTTGGCAATCTTGATGCAGGGACAGAATCAGAAATAAATCAAATATGTCAGCTATACGGTACTTAATATAAGGACCAGAGAAGAAGGGTAAAAGAAGCAACTGACCGGTTGACAATCTTGAGACGATCGGTGGCAAAATCAGAAATAAATCAGATATGTTAGCGATACGGTACTGACTATATATACAAGAGCCGGAACCTTAAGGTGGCAAAGCGGGCAATAGCATGGTTGGCAATCTTGAGTCATTGGCACACACACACACACACACAAAATCTGAAATAATTGAAATATACTCAATATAAAGACCAGAGAAGACGGACAAAAGAGGCAATTGGGTTGTCAATCTTGAGGCGATGGTTGCAAAATCAGAAATGAATCAAATATGTTAGCGACACCTGTAATTACTGGAAGGATGTAGCTTACCTTTCAGGATTACTGGAGTAATTGCTCTCGTCGACAATCTTGAGGCTACGAGAAAATCGGAAACAAGTCAAATATGTTCGTATTACGGTATTGACCGTAAAAGCCGAAATTAAAGGGGAAAGAGACATTTTCTCCCGATTGGCAATCTTGATGTAGTGACAAAATCAGAAATGAATCAGATATGTTAGTCACTGAACAGTAGAACCAGAGGGATCACAGCAAAGGGGTAGAAGTGAAACAAACCAGGTATATTAGCTATACAGTGCTCACTGTAAGGACTTGAACTGGAGGGGAAGGGAAATCAAACATAAATCTAGTATGCCAACGATACGATTCTCACTGTAATGGCCTAAACTTGAGGATGCAAAGGAGCAATCGCCTCGATTGGCAATCTTGAGGCGCTGGCCAAATCAAAAATAAATCCAACATGTCAGCGATATAGTATTCGACCAACGTAAGGGCCAAAATGAGAGGGGCCCAAGGAGAAATTTCCCAAGTTGGTAATTCCCAGGCGCTGGCAAAGTCAAATATGTTAGCGATACGATACTCCCAGTAAAGTTCAGAAATATAGTAGAGACAGTAAATGTATGCCCGGTTAACAAGCTTCAGTTATTGGCAATATCAGAAATAAATCAAATATGTCAGCCATAAAGATGGGTATTTGCGGCGCACTCTAGTCCTTTTGTGTTTCATAATAGAATCTAAAATCAAACAAAAAATACCGAGCGAAATTTTTAATTTCACTTTTGTACAGCATTGGCGAACCTACACCCGAATGCATGATACACTCAAAAAGGATTGTTTCGTAAGTTTAAGCACATAGCTGCCCAGAGTATGAGCACCATCTGGTAGATTTCATTCATAATAATAAAAAGATCTTACATTAGCCAATTTAGTTATTTAAATATTTTAGTATGCATCAATATAATAAGTAACAACTGTGTGCTAAAATGCCGAAAATTTTGGTCTTTCCAAATATCAATATTATTACCAAAAAAATCTGAAATGATTCCCACTGAATAAAAATAATTTAAATACAGCGAAACCTCGATATAAATATATTCTGCGGACCATGAAGAAATACCGTTTTAGACCGATTATCGTTACATCGAGAGTCAATATTGTCATCACGTGCTACCAAATTTATGCTGTTATTGGCGTCTTTTTCTAACTCTGCGTTGTTAGTACCATCAGAAAATGCGCTTTAAGGTAATTTATTCTTCCTAAAAATTTTAATTAATTAGTTGATTAATGAAATTGATTCTGTTGATTCTGATGCATTGCCCCTGTGAAGAAGGTTATCGTATCACTTTCGTGTTTTATGTTTCATGTGGTGCAAAGCACCGATGATGACTTTTTCCGAAATATAAAAAAATTAAGTTGCAGCTGATTCAAAATCTGTTAAATATGTCGTTATAGAGGGATTTATTGTAACAGAGGATATCTTTGTATTGAAAGGTGTTTAACGTTAGACTATAGGCAATTCCAAACAAAATTTGAAAAATACCGTTGCAGAGGGATGTATCATTATATCGAGTATCGTTGTAACGATTTTTTCACTGTATATCAATACACTAACAAATCACTTGGCATTTTCCAAAAATAAAAGTGTTTTTTATTCAATTCAAACAAGCTTATTTTCATTTTTACTGATTAGTCGTACTATAAATCAAACTTTACCTCGAAAATTCATGATCATTTATTTCCATATAGGAGATTTATTTAGGGGAAAAAACGATAAAAAATATAAATTTACTCGATTTACTCGTACTTTTTCATTTTTACTAGAGTATATAGATCAAAATAAAAGGGGGGGGGAGAAAATGGAATGTTCTTTTGTATTGGGAAGATGTTCCATAAATAGAAATCTAATAAAATTCATCGTTTTTTTGGGGAGTTTTTTTTCCAGAGATTTTTTTAATGTTTTTTTCATTGAAGGAACAAGTAAACTTGCAATGAAGGATGATGTCAAAGCTTGTCTTAAAATTTTTTCCTCCTCTTTTCTCGTATCGGAATCGAAAAGTGATTTCAGAATTCTGGGTCTGAAAATCTATTTACCAAAAATAACAGTTCTGGAACATTTCCCCCTACTTTTCTTCTTTTTTCCTGATTGTTCATCTCTCTTCTTTTACTTGTCTCTCCTAACGTTTAAATGATGCTTTTATCCCATTTTTGAAATTTTTTTTTCCTTTTCATAATAGACAAAAGAGTCTTAGGTAATCAATCAAGCCTATCAACATCCGTTTTTTTCCTCCAAAATAATCTGATTTCCCCTTTCCTCTATAAAGACAAATTCCGTTGTAAATCAATTTCTCTTGATGAGTTTTAATTTTTTCGGTTTAATTATCAGTAATAGAAATTGGATTTTTTTTGTCGTAATTAAGAGAAAATTGTACTAGACTTATTTTTGGTGAATATTTTGCGTAATTATGTTTGAAAAAAAAAGATATTTCATTTTTGAGGAAGATTACTTCTTTGTATCGTCAACGTAAAACTTTTTATTAATCGATATTTATGAATAAAGTACGATAAGAGGATACTGTATTGACATTTAAAAAAATAAATAAATATTTGTGAAGTATTTCTGAAAGGATTTTTTTTTAATTTAAAATTTATATTTCGATAAGTTTTATTTTTAGCCTCATCTATAGTTTGCATACTTTATTAATAGAACTAGTTTAAAGCCCAATAAAACAGCTTAAAAGAATGTTTATTCTTAGTCCAAACTAGACATATACATTGTAGACGGCACTGTCTAGGTGGATAATTTTTTATGAATTTTCTTTTTTACCTGTTTGTACAAAAAGTTCACATGTTATATATTTACAAAATTATGCAACGTTAAACAAATTCAGTGAAGCCATTTCACTCTTTTACCGCATGACTGAATTAAGGGATAATAATGTTTGCGAGCCCGACAGAATTCACAGTGATATTCAGCTTCATATATGATATTTCATCCTATAATTTATCATGAGTTCAGTGGTTCTCAAATTTTTGTCACTCGTAGCTTTCTTGCCCAATTTGTGGCTATCTGAGGCTTCCCAGAATATCTTAATAGATATTTTCACTTATATATTTCAGGGGAAGGATAGGGAGGGGTACCATTAAGGAACCCTTTGACAGTAATCAATGCGCGATTCCGCAAAACTTGTGCTAGTCAGAATCGGAGTCCTAAACAAGAAGGAGCTGTGAAGGAGCTGTCTTTTCCCCCCGTGGTCGTTCGTGTAGGCTCCACTGGAATTGTACTGCCCCCCCCCCTTGTCGAGATCTTTGCTTTTTCTCCGGGTTACTTTCCAGAAATTTCACCAGTCATAAGTTTTTTGATGGATTTCGGTAACTTTAGGAGATGTTTAGCATCCTTCCCTTCTCTATAGCTTCTGGTGGGGCTCGATAGTGAAATTGTTTTATACGCTGGCAAGAGGTGGCGTAATATATTGTTGTTTGTTGTAGTTTGTTTTTTTCATATTGAACCCCCCCCCCCCTTATTCCATGTCATCCGACGAAAATTATTTTTCTTTAAAAGCCTTTCTTCTTAGACATAATATTTATTTTTAAATACGATGCACGTGTCAGTGCAAAAACAAGAATCTAAATGTTATAGAAATTCAAGTTTCAGATTCCCATCATACTTTAAATTGGAGTGGTAAAAAAAACTGGTAATCCATATTACTTGAATATACTTTATTTGCATATGGAATGTATTTGAAAAAAAAATGTATTGTGGTTACTCATACGTATGTTCTGTTATTTCGCCATCAAGTGTTAAAGTAACTATACCAGTCACTATTTAAATGCGAGTACTTGCGGTATAATCTCTCTTTCTCTATCAATGAAGGTGCCCTGGTGAATTTACTCTGGCCATCTCCACACTCCCCTAATTCGCACCCTTGAAATGTCTTGCGCGCGCCTCGGAACTCTTCGGACGTCATGTCATGTTCTAAAAATACTTTCAGACAACCGTCCGATCTCGTTCGTAAGAATTGATCTCTCTTTCTCGACCCTCTCGCTTTCTTCTGCCCTCTTCGTTTCCCTCGTGCAACCAAAATAGTCTCTGGGAAAAGATAAATAAAAATAAGTGAGTATAAAAAAATTACTAGAAATAAAATAAAGAATTTATATATACATTAACAAAGATACCCGTACCGTATTGTCGATGGATGCGGAGAGATGCGCAAGAGCATGGTCAAAGCATCGCACTTCTGCTATTGGTCGAAAGAACTTCTGGTTGCTCCACATCGGATGAATGGGCCAAATCAATAGTCAGCGAGTGAAGAGTGTGGGATCCTCTCTCTCACTCTCTCTTTTTCGTACGACGTCATCCCATTGACGATTTTTCCGAGGGCCCCCATTCAGGAACCTTGTAGTACTGCTACCGTTAAAAAGAGAAGGGAGGGCTATAACTTGGGCCCACAATCCTTTGCGTTCGCATATCAACTCCCTTTTTCATTTACTCTAAAGGAAAGAAATTTCTCCAGTCATCACATACTTTTAAATAACCTATTAATATTAATCACAGTTAATGTAAGTTATTAGATAAATTAACTGTTTTTATATACTGTTATTATCATATTATTAAACATTAAAAACTCTGGAAAAAATTAAAGCTTAAAAAAAACATTTTAATTTTTTTATCTATAGCTGTTTGTACCCAGAATTTTTACAAAATTGTTCTGCATTCGTTTTTGACGCTGATTATAATTTTTTTTTATTATTATGTAGATAAAAATTCAAATAAAATCATTTTTATTTATCTTATAATGAAATAATCAAAATCAATATTGCTAAAACACATATTCACCATCTAGAGATGAAAAAATGTCTGTGCAAGAGATAGAAATAATTGCATTTTTTTTAGCAATGCCGGATAAAAGACGTAAAATAAACAAAACATAGAAGAAAATACATATAAAAACAAGCAAGAAAAAATTCTTAATATTAGGTTAAAAAGTGCAAACTAAAATAAATAAATTATCGCCATCGTATAACTTAGTATAAAAATTAATCATTTTACATTTTCAGTATTTTCATATTATGAAATATACTAATAATATTTTCTTTCATTAAAGCGTCAAAAACGAATTAAATTTTTCAGTCTATAACTATTTATATCTTGAATTTTTCACTGAATTTTGCCACATTCATTTTTTTTATTAAATGAATGTGTATAATATGTCTTATATTTTTTTTGACTATGGAAAGCAAATTACAATCAAATCAACTACATTTGTCACACATAGAAAAAAACTAAAATCTATATTGGAAAAACACATATTCACAATCTTGAGATAAAAAAAAGTACCCATACATGTGATAAAAATAATTGCATTTTCTCAGGAATGCCAAATAAAAGATCTAAAATAAACAAAACATATATACAAACAAGACAAAATTCTTAATGTTAGATTAAAAAAATACAAATTTATTAAAAAAACCCACATATATACGAATACAAACAAAACAAGTTATTTAGTGTCAGATTTTCATTATCATATATTCAGTCTCACTGTCTTTAGTTCATTCCAAAGAGAAGGAGGGCTATAGTCCTCCTACCACGATATGAGATTTGGCTACGGCACGTCATGTCACGTCAAACGATTCTATTTTATCCTAGTTGCCAATCGTGAAAGCTCAGTCACTGATGAACTTTTCTCGATGTGCAATCGTTTTACCAAAAAAAAATTTAATAAAATCATCCGACGTGACGTGACATGACGCAACGAAAATTCATCTCGTGGTCGGAGGACTATATTACTCGGGCCCACAATCCTTTGCTTTCTATTATCCTCTAATTAAACTCCCTCTTTCACTCTGATACCGGAAAGAGCTTTCTCCAATCAGACACATTTAACTAATATACCGATACTATTCACCATCATAAAAGTTAGTGTAAAACTTGATCATTTTTACCTGTTTTTTAAGGTAATAAAACTATCTAATAATATTCAATTGTTGATTTATATTATATTCATTTATTACAGACAGTTTCAATGTGATTTGTATGCTGCTATAATTAAATTTCAATGGTAATATATAATTACCATTGAAATTTAATTTTCTTTTTAACTCAAAACTAGACGCAATCTGACAAAACCAATACCAGATTAAAAATTAGCACCCCCCAAAATGATTCTAAAATCAATGAAGTATCTTTAAGAACAAAATCGGTGTTGAGCAGTGTAATAAATAAAAATATAGACCTAAATGTGATTATGATAATAATAAATTATTATTATGTAATCATCCCTGGTTTATCATTTCATTACTTTTAAACGCAAAAAATATATATATATATTGTTTTTCAAAATATTGGTAAAGGCAAACAATATATCTAACTATAAGCCACTTGCGGTGGCTACGCTGATATGTATTTCCAAAACACAACCTCTAAGCTTCCAAGTTAGTGTTTCACAAATTGGGCAATATCGTCCCCTTGGGGGGGGGCGATGGAAAAGCCCAGTGGGGTGGTTTAATATAGGATCCTATGGGCTGGCTTGAGCTGTTGGGTGATGAGCAAAAAAATTTTTTGAAGAAGGGGGGACGATGGAACGAAGTTCGGGAAACTATGTTCTAAATTATCGGCTATGAACGTGTCACACAATGTTCAAATATGAATTAATGAATTCGCATTTCAATTGTTCAGAATTTGTTATGCGTATTTAACAATTCTGTAATTGTGGAATACAAAGAAACGGTGATTACGTGAAAATCAAATTTTAACATAGGAAAAGTGTGGCAACTTACAAAGAAAAAAATTTTTCTTTCTTCGATATTCTATGTCGACTCTGGTGCTTACCCCGAAAAAAACGGGACAACATAAATTCCTTATATAATATCCACAAAAGAAAAAAGCAATGTTAGAATAGTGTATAGTGTGATCTCTTACGTTATATACAGAATGCAATATTTGCTTGTATTTTACATATCAATTAATTTCTGGTTCCAAGATACAGGGTGTTGCATAAATTGCCAAATGTATTAAAAATTCATGAAATTTCCAAAAAAAATGGTGTATTTGAATGTGGTTTACGAAAGAAAAATTCTCACGAAGAAGGATTTTTTTTAAGAAAAATTTAGTCCAAATTTGTGTCAATGGAGGACGCAGCACAAAAGCAAATTACAGAGTTCCTTTCCTAAACTTTTCTTCAATCTCTTCTGCATTTGAAACGTTCGTGAAACTTAAGCCGGGCAATTCGTGGTTGAGGTAAAACAATCTATCAGTGGTCAACGATCACAATAAAAACCTTATATAAGCATCAGCTGTCAATAGTGTACCCTGTTGTCTATAAGACTCTGGTTAGCATTATTTCCCTTAATTTGATTTTGTGCAGCTTCCTCTATGGACAACAATTTAACAATTTGAATTATTTTCTACAATTTGAAATGAAATACGTACTCCATCATCGGAGTGTTAATGATAGAGAAGATTAGAGCATGGAGTTACTTCGAACAACGGCATCATCACAGTATTACCCAGATTAGCCCGTCCTTTCGTAATTAATCGTGTATCAATATCACAACCCGTCCCAATTCACCAAATAAAATTTAAAGCAAAAAAAAAATTTAAGTCTACGTAAATACCAGTAAATATATATGTGAAAATACCAGAATATACATAAAACATTTTCTGGCATGTGCACACATTAGTACATTTATGTCTATGAAAATATTTCGTTATTAAACCAATAGAATTTCTAGATATCATGCCCAGGTGAACTTGGGAACAACGTTCCGTTATCTCTACCGGGAATCGAACCCAGAACCTCTTGCAACCTGGAAAAATGCACTGACTACTATACCACAGAGGCGAGATTTTCCATTTATAACGTGTTTTTCCCCTTAAAAGTAGCATGATTCGCTAAGTCGAAATATTGTAATCTTGTAATCACTCCCAATTTCATCGAATGGCCTCCTCAATGAACTTGCCTGGTTTGCAAGAGGTCCTTATTCGGCTCCCGGTAGAGACAACGGGGGACGCACTCTTCCCCAAGTTCACTACAACATAATGTCCAGAAATTCTATTGCTTTGATGTATCTTGGACCGAAAATCCTTATCCATCTCTACAATTCCGTTATTGATTTTTATTTCGTCAGTTTTCATCTAAAAACAAAGAACAGATGAGGGAGAGAAGCAAAAAAAAAAAAACATTTATATTAAACGTATATATCGTCACTTTTATCGGGTAAACTATCAATTACAAGCGTTTCCTCCTTCAAAAAGGCCACATACACACAACACATAGTAGAAGATGTGTGATCGATAGAGAATACACTGTCACTAAACGAGATTAAGCTGTCAGTGTTGAAGATCCTTGAGGAAGATAAAGTGTGCTTCATAATCCTTTGTGGTTCGCTTTACCGCAGCAGGAAGCAACAACTAAACAACGGGGACGAATGCGATTTAAGAACATAACCCGTTTTCTGAGAATGTTCGGCGATTCTTTCCGAACAAATTCGTCCTGGAAACAATGCGACGTTTATCTATAACTAATACACAAGAAAAAAATCGATCACGAGAGGGAGATATAACCTACTACCAACCGATTCTCTGAGGCTTGTCCTTCCCATTAAGTGATACAAGGGATGAATAAATGAGTGCTCCACCAGAAGACGTCTAGAACCTTTCCTTCTTCTTCTTCTTCTTCTTGAACTAAAAATACTTATACGATATACGGTTTTTTTTTTCAACTTTCATTCAGAAAACGGAAATAATATGAACCGTAAAGAGAAACCTGAGAATGAAATAAAGATACTCAAAGGGCCACATGACAGTTGAGTACTTCCCTGCAAGACATGCACAGTGGTTGTGTTTTGTAAATAATTAAACAAATATAGAATCATTTTTTCAATTTAAAAAAACTTATCATGTACAGGGTGCATGAAAAACGGGGGCATGACATTTTGCTTGCAAACCATTGACCCTAGAGGCATACTTCTAATTAAAAAAAGTTTCCAAATAGCGTGTAATACTCAGATATGCCATTCTTGTTCCGAGCGTTGTATAGTTATCGAAATAAAGAAATTAACTTTTTTATAGTCTCCGTATGGCCCAAAACTCAATTGGAAAGTTGTTGTTCTGTTTCTTCTGATGCCAACTAAAAAAATTACATGCTTCTAAGTATAATATCCATCGAGATACTCGAATTCGTAAAACGGAAATTTGGAAAAACAGCTCTAAATGCGGAAAAACATTTTTACCTGCATTTAACGCTTTTTTTTTTGCTATAAATTTTCTCCAATTTTCGAATTCAAATATCTCAGTCAATATTGCACTTAGAAACGTGGATTTTTTTTTGGTATCAGGAGAGACTGGGCAACAACTTTCTGATTCGGTTTTGGAGCACACGGGGACTATATAAAAAGTTATTTTTTAAATTTTAATGACTGTACAACTTCTTGAAATATCAATGACATATCTGAGTGCTACACGTTATTTGAAAAAATTTTCTAACTGGAAGTAATCCTCTAGGATCAACTTTTCGCCACTAAAATGCCATATTTTCTGTTTGCCTGCACCCTGTATATGTTACGGTGAATGTATGGGGAATTGGTAATTATATATATGCATTGTGACCGGTTATTATGCATAATCACCAATCGTCTTGATAAGTTTGACAAACTTGCCTACATTTATCACTTTTAGTGTCCATATCTTGTTTCTCTCGTGCTTGATGGGTGCACTTTTTATATATTTTGCCAAATATCGTCAATCGACTGCTTTGACAAGGGGACACCGGTATCGATTTGTGAAGGACAATTCTAGGTTGTTGTAAATCGAGAAGCTATCCATTCTTAGATAAAACAACCATAAATATTTTTATGTGCATTGTATTATAGTTTACCATGTATCTACAGTCTTTAGTTTTTGTAATTTCATTTTTAATTGGTTTGCTGTATTTTAGAAATATATTACATCCATATTTGTTATGGACATCTCTTTCTCAGCCATCTCGTTGGGCATTTTGGTTGTTGTGGCATTGCATTTGTATTTGTATAAAAATTATATTAAGTGGAAATAAGTATCATAAGGAGAAATGAAAATGTGTCCATTATTTTAAATCTTGTAATGTTGGCTTGCTTTACATTTAAAAACATTTTTAAACAATTTTAATCAATATCACCAATCAAATCGTTCATCCTAGACTAATTTTTGAGAAAAATGCTGATAAATTCAAGTATTTCATAGATGATTTATTGAATTTACCAATACAAAGCTGAGAATTTGCGGTATATTCAAAAAAATTTATCAAATTTACCGAAGTGTTTGGTAATTATGCATAACAACCGGATTTATCACATTTGCCATAATATATATATTTTCTGTGTTATTATCCTGTGGGGAAAGCCAGTCAAATTTTTTCATAAAGCTCTATGTATGAATTTTACAGTGTGGATAAATATATTGCCCCTTACAAAACCTGGTGATAATATCAGGTTATATCGCGTATAATCTTTTGATACTTTATCAACTACAAACATTTGAAAATAAAAGATAGGAAAAAATGTCTTACTTTCTTATAAAAAAGATGCATACATCAGAATCATGAAGTTTTTTTCCGGATGATTTTGACTTTTATGTTTCCTCCGCATTTTGTCTTGTTGCTTATTCATGATAAGAACAGTTTGTGTATTCGCTCACAAACAACCTCTAGAAATATGCTTTTTTTCGCCTCCATGTTGCCCCTTCACAGGTTTTTTTTTACCCTTATTTTCCGTTTGGTGATTCAAGATATTTTAGTATTCCACCCACGAAATTCGTAAGAAGAAATGAAAAAAACCTTATAATGGGGTCATGGTGTAGCATGCAAAGTGACTTCGAGAGACGTACGAAACCGGTACGAATGTGGCCTCTTGAGAGATACCCTATTTTCCTAAGGGAATAGATGAACGAATAAGACTCGACCCTCTCAGGATTGAGAGTAAAAAAAACCAATATCCTTCGTACTAGTATCGGGAGATTTCGCTATCGTAACAAAGACGCGATAGTACCGACTGTATGCAAATTTTTGAATTGTATGTGCAGTTATAGTTATCTCGGTACGCCCGCGCGCGTGTGTGTGTGTGCATGCGCTCCAACTCACTGTAATCTACTCTATTCTTGGAGGAAAGAGCAGAAGGAAACCGAATAAGTCGTTCCTTCTCCCAGAGAATCATGATAAGGAAATGCAAACTCCGCAACGTGCTCTTCAAAAGCATTGTATGATTTCATTTCCTTCTAAGAATAGATTATGCGTATCTATGAGCAATACATCATATACATATAGCGACAACTTAGTCGCGATATGTATATGATGTATTGCACTAATATACGTTTTATAGGAAGCAATCAATTCTGAAAACAATTTGTGAATCTGGAAATAACGAAAGTATTTAATATTGGGGTGTTTGAAAGATATTTTCTGAAAGAATAAAAATTATACTGTCGATTCCGACATGGAAATAAAATACCAAAAACTTACAGCATATTAAGTCGTATTAATCACGATTTTGATTGATTTTGAACATAAATAAAACATAAATACGACGTTATTCAATCTCAAACTCTCTGCGAGTATACTGTAGTAATTTCCCGTGAGTATGTTGGCTCATGATACAGTATAAGGCCTTTAGATCATTGGAAAAGACATCCATAAAAAGTTTAAAACTCATTTTTTATTTCATGAATTGGGGAATAAATAACCATAATCACATGTGAATAAATTAATGTTCCCGTACAACAAAAACCAAGAAAAAATAAGCGAAACAGAATTGCTTGTGAAACCATCTTCACTGCAGTAAACGTTATTTTCAGAAGCAGCAAACTTTAAGGAATTGGTATATGCAATAATCTATATGCTAAAATTTATTTAATAATTTAAATGATTGCCTCAAACATAAATACATATAATTTTCTTCCCCACACAATGGAAGTTATTTGAAAATTTTAAAGATTCTGTATGTTTTTCTTACAGCCGATATACTTATACATGTATAAAAAAATAAGAACGAAGTGTTTTCATACATATGTTGAGAAAACTAATTGAAAAAGGCGAAGGTACAAACATGTCATGTGGTTTGCCATTGTTCGTGTAAATTTTTTTTTACGTGAGTATAAAAATTTACTTCGTACTTATCTTTTAGACGAAGGTGTATATGTGAAAATTCAATTTTTTTTCCTCTGACTCCCCATTTAGTTCCATTAGAATTTAGGCTTCTGCATGAAAACACGTCACTCATGACTTATTATCCCGAGCCTAAATATGAGCAGAACTTTGATGAACATGAAAATCAATTTAAAGGAAATTAAGTGAAGATTGTTTCATCTCCGTAAGATAATAAATTAGGTTATATGTAAGACATTAATATGAAGCGTTCGTCGAAATATTTGGTGATTCAAAACAGAATTTAGTCACAGAAAGTTGTTGCCCTATCTTTCCTGAAGCCAACAAAATCATTCCACGTTTCTAGGTACAATATTAACTGAAATATTTGGTGAAACGCATTCCAGCTGCATTTTTTCCCAACTTTTCACCGTTTTTTGATTTCAAATATCTCAGTGAATATTGTGCTTAGAAATTTCGTTTTTTTTTTTCGGCATCGGGACGTACAGGGTATCATTTTTCTCATTGAGTTTTCAACTCATAGTGTCCGTATAACAGGTTAATTTTTATTTTTCAAATTCCAAATTTATTTTATTTGTTTCCAAAGTTAAATAAGACATAAAACAGTCAAATCTCAATTTTCACTTCAATAACTATACAACTCCTTGCAACATGAATGACGTTCTGAGCACCACACGTTATTAGAATACTTTTTCTAATTGGAAATATGCCGTAAGGTAAACGGCTCACCATTAAAGTGTGGTGAGTGCTGGTAGCAATACACCCAGTATAGCGTTTTTAATAAGCACACTATACTGAGATTTACCCGTTCGAGTACTGACCCCCTGTATTACTGATACATTGAAACCGAACATTCTATTTGATTTTTTCACCATCGCTGAACAATGTTCAGAAAACCTAAACCGCTCATCAATAAGGATACCCAGATCGGTGGTATATCCGGAATAATAACCCCATTCAACTAATGTGAATGATAATACTATTTGCTACTATTGCTGCAATTATTTACTGTTTACTGCAAGTATTATTTTTAGGTAATAATATGTCTATTTTTACTTACAAATCCTTTTTTTTTAAGAAAATAAATTCGACGTATGCAAGAAACCAAAAATATCTTATCAAAGCATACAGTGTTGCATAAAATATTAGTCAAAAATAAAATTCTAACAAGTCTTTTCACGCGATTCCTCTGAATTATTTATGTCTAGCACTTAGAAGTTTCTGTAACAATGAAAAAATGTTTCAACGACAAAATAAAAAACTTTCTTTTCCTCTTTCCTAATGGCGTCGTTTTTTGTTTGCACAGACTTTTAAGAGATGATTTCTTTTTTTTTTTGTTCCATTAAATGTATATCTAAAATGCAGAAGACAGCAATCAAAGTCATATAACAGTTTCTAAATATAGATTTCTCTTCTCGCAAATGCTTTTCTAGAAATAGATACTGTTTCGAATCTTTCTCTCTCTCTCATATTCAGGGGCTTCAATCTAAACGATGTCATATGCAGATCGTCACTTTGTGTTTACGAACAAATTTTCAATTTCAACCGTTCTTATTTCGTGAATTTCTCTCTATCTGCATTTCCAAAATTTTTTTTCTATTCTTCTACCATGAGGAAAAAATGTCTGCACTTTTTCCATTTTTGTTCTATTTTTCTTTTTGTCTGCAGATTGTCATATAGAACACTTCCATGCATAAGAATAAGTCATGCATTTGAATATTTCAGTTTAACTCTTTCTTGTTCAAAAGATTCGTTATATATATTTTTGTTGCAAAATTTTTTATCCTCCATTTCCTAGTCTTCCATAATTGAACAAAAAAAGGCGAAACGTTTGTATTTTTAAGTCTGGAGTAGCTTTTATTTTGAGAAGCAATTTCGTATTCAATGTGTTATTATTCAATTATCGGTGAAATGTTTGTATTTTTGAGTCTGCAGTATTTTTATTTAATTTGAAGAAAATGTTTCGTACAATTTTTTAAAACTATTGGTACAATTTCGTCTAATAATAAATAACATCTTTTTATTGTATGAAACTATCTAATTTTGCATCAAATCAATAGTCTTTCTGGATATAATGCCGAGGTGAATATGGGAAAAAAGTTTTCAACGGAACTTTTTTCGGGGATCGAATGCAAGCGCACTGACCATCATACCCCAGAGCTTAATATACGTGGAAATAATTCGTTGAAATATCGGTATTTGAAATTCTTGATTTTTACAACTTTTCAAGTGTATGAACGAGAATGAAAAATATCAAGAATTCAATCATTTATATCTCGACAATTTTTCATCTTATACTAAAGTGTATGCTTATTTATTTTCGTGTTTCAAAGAGAGAAAGGAAGTTCTATAAATTATATAGCATTTTCTAATTGGGAGGGTGGTACATTTGTCAAAGCAAGTGGGGATATATATTATTTATTTAAATGTGTTAAATTTATTAAAATTTAGTCCATCTCACATATTTTGCCTTAAAACAAGCACAGTAGCTTGACTTACTGAGTAGAGACTAGCCTCTCTTAACCTCAACAAATGGCTCCCAGGTGGTGGCAGTAAGTCTGGAAAGTCTATTGATTTGATTCATTTGAAAGTCTATTGATTTGATTCATTTGAAAGTCTATTGATTTGATTCATTTGAAAGTCTATTGATTTGATTCATTTGAAAGTCTATTGATTTGATTCATTTGAAAGTCTATTGATTTGATTCATTTGAAAGTCTATTGATTTGATTCATTTGAAAGTCTATTGATTTGATTCATTTGAAAGTCTATTGATTTGATTCATTTGAAAGTCTATTGATTTGATTCATTTGAAAGTCTATTGATTTGATTCATTTGAAAGTCTATTGATTTGATTCATTTGAAAGTCTATTGATTTGATTCATTTGAAAGTCTATTGATTTGATTCATTTGAAAGTCTATTGATTTGATTCATTTGAAAGTCTATTGATTTGATTCATTTGAAAGTCTATTGATTTGATTCATTTGAAAGTCTATTGATTTGATTCATTTGAAAGTCTATTGATTTGATTCATTTGAAAGTCTATTGATTTGATTCATTTGAAAGTCTATTGATTTGATTCATTTGAAAGTCTATTGATTTGATTCATTTGAAAGTCTATTGATTTGATTCATTTGAAAGTCTATTGATTTGATTCATTTGAAAGTCTATTGATTTGATTCATTTGAAAGTCTATTGATTTGATTCATTTGAAAGTCTATTGATTTGATTCATTTGAAAGTCTATTGATTTGATTCATTTGAAAGTCTATTGATTTGATTCATTTGAAAGTCTATTGATTTGATTCATTTGAAAGTCTATTGATTTGATTCATTTGAAAGTCTATTGATTTGATTCATTTGAAAGTCTATTGATTTGATTCATTTGAAAGTCTATTGATTTGATTCATTTGAAAGTCTATTGATTTGATTCATTTGAAAGTCTATTGATTTGATTCATTTGAAAGTCTATTGATTTGATTCATTTGAAAGTCTATTGATTTGATTCATTTGAAAGTCTATTGATTTGATTCATTTGAAAGTCTATTGATTTGATTCATTTGAAAGTCTATTGATTTGATTCATTTGAAAGTCTATTGATTTGATTCATTTGAAAGTCTATTGATTTGATTCATTTGAAAGTCTATTGATTTGATTCATTTGAAAGTCTATTGATTTGATTCATTTGAAAGTCTATTGATTTGATTCATTTGAAAGTCTATTGATGTCCAGAAAGTCTGCTGATTTGGTCTATCGTGTGCCAAGAAAAAATCATTATCAGTCAACTGCTGCCACCTGGAAGCCATTCCCTGAAATCACGAGTCTTCCACTTAAAAACTTATCAAATATCTGTCAAAAAAAATTATATTATATTTTTACTCTCTTAATAAAGTTACTGAGAGAAATATAAAAAAAATATAATGCTTTTTTATAATGCAGTGTAAAATATAATTATTTTGCACTGCTCAAAAAAACTATGAAGTTTTATGTAATTGTGATTTTCAAACATTTTCATATGATTTTGATAAAATATTGACAAGTAGCATTGTTAAGTATTCACAAAAAGTTGTGACGCAAGAGTTAATCTACTTAATTTTAATAAATTTAGCACATTTAAATTAATATATACATATCCCCTACTTGTTTTGACAAGTGTACCACCCTCCCAAATTAGAAACTGTTATATAATTTATGAAATTTCCTCTTCTCCTTGATACATTGAAAATAAATATACACTTAAGTATAGGATGAAAAATCGTCGAGATATAAATGATTGAATTCTTGATATTTTCCATTTTTTACTTGTAAAAATTACCAATTTTCAAAAGAAATACATATATTTCTTCCTGTGTACACTTAAAAACTTGTAAAAATTAAGAGCTTCAAATATCGATATTTCAACAGATTATTTCTATTTAAATGTTAACGCATTAACTTCATTTCGATAAATAGATGAAGCTTTCTTATTAGGATCATATGAAACGCTTTGTGTTGATCGCCCAATTATAAATTATCTGCTGATATGTTTTTCTATGTTTTATTTCAATTTTGTGGTCAGAAACAGAAGTTTTATTACATGAAAAATCAGTCGGTATTTATTTCCTAATCATCTGTTATGTTCTGAAACATCAAGTATCTGGTCGTTAGGGTTATGATAGCATTATAAATTGATATGTATATTATGGATTTTTTGAAGACTGTTCGGCAGAATCAGTTGTGCTATATAAAAGAGTTCTGTGAAAATTTCGAAATGTTTTCGCGAAAATACAGAATTTTCAGGAATAATGCTGCTTGAATTTCGAAGATATTATCATGTTATCCACAGTGGTTCGAAAACATATGATTCTCCGAAATATTTCACACAAAACGAATTAGATTTTCAGAATCGAAAAAAAAAAGGCTTTTTCTCCAGTCAAAGTAAACATAACACAATTCATACGCGTCCGATTCACCATCACGTATTATCTTGTAAGAATCCACACATTCGCCATCACCTCCTACGTCATCATCATGATTCAGGAAGTGGCACTCTATTTGATTCTATGGAGGTCTCGAGGTGGTGCCACGAACTCGTCTCATCCGGTTTTTTCAACCTTCCACCACCACCGTTACCAAACAACAACAAAAAAAAGCCCTCATTTATCGAACAGAGGAACGAAAATCGCATTCTATTCATCGTACGGAGAGCCAACCCTCCCAGTCTTTTCGAGTTAATGGGTCTACAACGACGATGTCGTTCGGGAAAAGAAACTATAGAGGAGAGTTTTGGGAAAGAAGAATTACAGAATGAAACATGGATCCACATTCAAACCCGTAACCATTACAGACACCCACGCAACTGCGTTCACACACACGCATGTGAATATATACGTCCGTATACATGGGGAGGAAAAAGGAATATAAATCATTTTCTAATCAAGACTCCATTTTTCTATGGTTGTGTGAATGTGTTGTTTCCCCTTGTTGTAACAACAGCCATATCATCTTTAGAACGTCACTTTTATTGATTTATTATTGATTTTCCTGCATTTTAATTGACTTATTGCTATTTTCATTCCAATGAAAAATGAATCGTAGATTTGTGCAAGAAATAGATGAAATTGAAATGTCTTTTGTGCGTGTGCGCTGGCGTGCGTGCGTGCGTGCGTGCAAGTGTTTTGTATTAGTATTGGAAAACTTTATATAAATTTATAAGTAATAATTTTTATATAAATTTATAGTAAGTAATTTATATTTATACAATGTATTGGAAAACTTAATTTTCTCTTTAAATCCGAAATTCAGATCCTTTTTGTTGTAGTCTATCAGAGAAATTGAAACTAAGTACCATTCAAACAAAATTTTGGCTGTTTCAGAATTTAACTCGATATTTGCCTTTGTTGCTCTCAAAATCAACATGATTTTTTACCGCTGTGGTGGTCGAGTGGTTATAGTGCCGGACTCGTGATGCGAGGATCCGGGTTCGAACCCCACAGTGGTGGTCGGCTGAAGTTGGTTTTCTGTGGTTCCCAACTTCAAGGCGCAAATGCGAGCCGATCTCCCCGTTAAAAAGTCTCGCCACAGAGAGCAACAGTCCTACAACGGTAAATCATTCAACCATAACACTTCACTCATAGTTAGAAAAACTGGGGGCAGATGACAGCACTACACATAACAAGCATTACACCGAAAAAAACTTTACGTCAGGTTGCACTACACGTACACGCACATTCCCGCGTGTACCGATTCGTTGGGGGGTTCCGCGGGGGGGGGGTGCATGTGTGGTGTAGCAGTAGTAGGTAGGGCCTCCAAAAAATGGCTCGGGGATCCATGATGTTCTTAAGTCAGCCACCTCGTTGTACAATTTGCCTGTTGTGGCGTTGTATTTGTGTATTTGTATTTCCTTACATTTTCCATGTAAAGGTGTATATATTTTAAGCATTGGTTCGTTTCGGCATTGGTGCTTCTAAACAACTTCTAAACATTCAATTTTTACATGCAAGCTGTGCGTGAGGTTCCCATAATTACCACCAGAATGGCTCAAAGGAATGCGTCTTCTATTTCTTAACAATTCAAGCAAAAACGAGTTTTAACCCTTTTGGAGAGAAACACTATGTGTTGAGGAGACATACTGCTGTGAATTCTTCAACAATGATAGTACAGTTGGCAAACAATATATAAAATTTTTAATACATTCCAATCTATGTAAATCATATAAATACAGTGTGTTCCCTGAAGTATAATATCACATATTTTTTTTAATATTGACAATAAAATAGTTTTGTCGTGTAATAAGCATTCAGGGTACCTCATTTGCTTAATTTAATCTTTCCAACTTTTTCTCCTTCGGATATTTCAATGCTTGCCAATTAAAGGGTCAAGTCTGTATTAATTTTTAATTTGAAGAAAATATTTCGTCAAATTTTTCATCCACATTCAAACCCGTAACCATACAGACACCCGCGTCCATACACACGCATGTGAATATATACGTCTGAATACTTGGGGAGAAAGAATATAAATCACATTTTAATCAATACTCCATTTTTCCGTGTTTGTGTGTGTTTTTTTTATTTTGTTGTAACAACAGCCATATCATCTTTTAAAGTACCGTTTTCATAGATCAATTGTTTGTTTTTTCTTTCATTTTCATTGACTTTTCCATTCGAATGCAAAATGCATCGTGAAACTATGCAAGAAATAGAAGAAATTATAATGTCTTTTGAGTGTGTGATTATAAGTATTGGAAAACACTAATTTTCTTTCAATCCGAAATTCAGATAAAAAATTTATTATATTGTGTGAGTGAATTCAAAACTGATTACCATTCAAACTGAATTTTAACACTTTTAGGTATTTTTGATATAAAAGAGATATAAACTAATTTTCCAGACACTGCATTGGCAAACCTTGGAATTAGTGAGATATCTTACTTAAAATTAAATACCTTAATTTCAAATTGAATACATTGATTTTAATTACATTTTTCACAACATATTTTTAAATAATTTTTTACACTTGAAAATGAATTAAATATGTATCTCAGTTTTCATTTAATTTTCAAACATAATTAAATCAAATATCCTAATTCACAAAAGTGATGATTATCAATTATTGTGTCATATCTGGGAATACATGTCCGTTTATTAACGTTTAAAAAAAACAATTTTAGACTGGCACGCTTACGCGACACACATTGGTTAGTTTTCATATATATATATTTTGAAAAAATATAGATACATTATATGAATGAGTCACATCTTTTTCTTCCAGATATAAGTTTGGGAATCTGCTTTCGAAAAGCTGATCTTAGTCATATGAGAAATTTTATATATATTTGTAAGTAAAAATATGTTGACCTCAAGTCTACTTTCTTTCACGGTTAGATCATGAATAACATAGATTACAACTAATATACCTGATGAATGGCTCACAATTAGAGGGGAAATAATTTTTTCTTCTCCTTATGGAAAAAACTAATCATTCATCGAAACTAAAGTAGTAATTTTTAACTTTTTTTCTCACTTTTTATCAATAAAAAAATTGGTATAAAAAATGAGCTTCCATCGGGATATGGAGATAAAATAGATTTTAAAGATAAAAAGCTATATACAGGGCAGAAAAGATGTTGCTTAAAAAAGAAATTATTCAAATTTATCTCTTTTGTGACATCTTCGTTTGAGAGCATTTCGATCGACATTTTGAATGCGGCATAACTAAGAATGATAAATAAATATACTGAGTAAAGAAAATTATTCATTTCTTTTCGAGAATCGTTATTGTTATTATTATACTTTTGGTTTCATATCTATGATGCATTGAACATCTTGCAGTATATTTTTTTCGCTGCTGTCAATTTATATCTGGTTCCATTTTTTCCAAAAGTATGTAAAAAAAAAAGTTATCAACGTCGTTCTTAATTACTTGCGCCTGATATAAATATTCATGTGAAGAAAAAAAGTATTTCACACAAGAAATTTCCCAGAGGTTTTCGCACGTTATACAGAAAAGATAAATTTCGAAATTTTCATGGGAATTAAATATAGATTTGTTTCTGTGTTCAAACCACTTTGACTGAAATATGAAATTAATATTAATCTCAATATTCTTACTTAGACAGAATATTTTCTATAATATGTATGAGACGATGATGTTTAAAGGAGTTTAAATTTATAAATACACATTTTCCTCACTTTAGCATTTGATGGGTTGAATTGTTGGGTTTTATAATCTAAATTTTATTCAACATCTGATGTTTATATGTTTTGAAATATTGAAATGGATAACAGCAAATTTATTTGCTAATATACTTTAGGTATTTGTTCAACTCAAAACTTTTTGTGAATAAATTGAATTTAATATCATAATAAGGGGGTAATGAAATTAACATGGGGAATTCTGAAAATATAATTTATTGACATTCTATTTTCTAATAAATAGAAGAATATAGGAATTTATGGAACACAACTAATAGTATTTTGTCCATTTACTCTATCATTGATGAGTGTGAAACGATGATCAAGACTTTTATACGGCAAGTAATGGCAAGTTATTCATGGATTTTCAACGATTTCATATGGATATCCACAAATAATAACATATAAGTACTTTAAGTGATTGGAAAAAGAGTCCATACAAAAAGTTAAATCTCAATTTTTTGATTAAATTTATGTCCACCAAAAACGATTTGTCCGTATAACTGTCTTCACTGCATTAAAGTCCACTGTGAGCAGACGCCAACATTAAGGCGTTGATTTCACCTAGTGTTAAACATTATCACAATAACTTATTTAAAATGGTTGTTTTAGACAAATATCTACATAGTCGGCTTCCAAGATTCAGTTTGTCTTCTTACAAGCAGCATACATAAACATATATCCATAAATTGAGGACTGAGTATTTTCATATAGTTGGGATATATTGAGAAATGTATACATTCTGTATACAAATGTATAAAACTTTCCACACATTCTGTATACAAATGTATAAAAACTTTCCATACATTTGAGAAAACTATATATTAATACGAAAAAGAGGAACATGCAAACATGTACATGTCATGTACAAGTTTGCATGTGTGTCGCGATTCGTGCGTAGTAGTTTATCAAACATGAGTAGAAGAGTACTTCAGCCTTCCAACTTTTGGATTCAAGTGTACGGTGTATGAGCACGTGATTTTTCTTCCTCTGCATTTAATTTAAAGAAGTTAAGCCTAATCATGAAAACGCAATTTTATCCGTGACTCATCGTCCAATATCCAAATATTAACAGAACTTTATTGACATGAAAATTAATGATAAAATTGTATGTAAATTTCTATGTATAAATGCCTATATTGTTAGTATGTAGTTTTGATTTTGTAGAAAATGAGAAATATTTTAATTTCTCTGAAAATTCATGATAATGGTGTCACAATCCAACCACGTCTCAGTTCTAGAAATAGCGTCTTACTTATCAATGACATAGATTTAAAATAAATAAAAAATAATTACTATTTTTTCCTGTTAATTTCTAAAATAAAGTATTGTTAAAAAAACACATGCCTTTTAGAACTTTTGTAAGAAAAAAATTAAAGCTGAGCTTCTCAATGATCAAGAGACAAGGGATTTTTTTAACTCTACCTTCTTTTTCCCTTGTTAATTAAATTTTACTACAGAAAAGTACAGCAGATAATTCTTTAAAAAGCACACGTTTTTTTCCCGTTTTTCTTATCTGTTGCGGTTCGATTTTTTCTACAGTTTGCGGACAAAATTCCATGTAAATTTAACTGCAAAGAGAGGTTTGCTTTTTCCTTCTCGGAGATGTCTTCTAATGAGCTTGAAGAAACCAACGATATATACGATAAGAAAGAGAGAACAAGCGGTCTTTTACTTACACTCTCCCGTTACTCGGAACAGAATGTTCAGCATGTGGTTTGCCAGTCGGTGAGTAAAACTCCAGCATCTCATGGAAATGATTAATGAAGCGGTCGGTGGCAACAAATCTCTTCTTGTTGCTGGTGGAGGTGGACGTCGATGGCAAAGTAGGGAGGGTTGATTCTCCCGGTCTTTAATTAAGCAGAAAATGATCCGCTTGCTGTATAAGACTCCAGTAACGAGTGGAAATTGAAAGGAAGGATATGAAAGGAAAGAAAAAGTGAAGAAAAAAGATCAACAGTAAATGAGGGGAAAAATAAAATCGATCAGGTGCTGCGTTTTCTTCACGGAGAAAACATCTGGCTCTTTGAGAGAAAATTGCAAAAGAACGAATCGGCAACGTAAGCATTTCATCTAAATTTGAATTGAACACAGTGGGGAAATTTGATGTTTTTGCTGTAATGGAGGTTAACTGTTGGAGAAATAGCAATTGGCAATGCATTAGATATTTTTCAATACATTCAATGAATTATAATACCATTCACAAAATACTATCAAAACTTATCAACCCATCAAAATTAGATTGGTTTTTACTAAGGATGATCCGATTAATCGATCTAATGCTAATCACAGTTAAAAATTTTAGGTGAGTTAATAAACTCGATTAATCTGATTGAAATTCGATAAAAATTTGTGTAAAAAAATTCGTAATTTTAAGTAATTTGTTAAATGAAACCGATCAAAAATGCCTTAAATTAATGTACTCATATATACCAGTTTGGATACGTGACAATGTTTAAAAATACTTGAACCAATATTTTGATCAAGTTTTCCGACATGGTGAAATACAAGTCAATTCAACGAAAATTGATGAATTCAGTTTTAAATTGGAGTTTCAGAAGATAGGACTAAAATCTGTTGTCTCCTCTATGAACAGTAGTTTTTTGTATCCTTGGAGGAAAAAAGCATAATTCCTCTTTTCACGTGTACCATTCAAAGAACGGTTTCTATGTAGGAAAATAAGTAACAGTATGATCATATGTAGTTTCAAAATTTGTGATGAATCAGAAATAACCGATTTAAAAAAAACTAAAGCAAGCAGTATCAATTTATAATATTTAGTTACGTAAAATATTCCATTAAAATTCGATTAATAAGTCGTTTAATCGATTCAAAATTTTCAATAAACCAGTTGAAATTTTTAATCGATATATTCCCAGCCCTATTTCTTATTAAAAGAAATGGTTTCTTTCCTGTATTAAAATTATTCTATCCAATGTATGAAATCTATTTACAATTTATATTGTCCAATTTTTTTATGTCAACCTATTTTGTGACATAACCATCGTGTTATACATGTACTAATACATATGCAGATACAAAATTTGAAGTCACAACAGGCAGATTACCCAACAAGGGTTACTGGAAAAAATTAAGAAAGAGGAAATTTTAAGAAATAAAATATTTAAAAATTCAGGTGTAACATTAGAAAAATAGTCATAAATATATGGTTGATCGAGAGTTGTGAGAATATTTCCAAGTTTAACTAAATCACTCGAAGATATTTGAAACATGATGACAGAAATAAGCTATAATTCAAAATAATGCAAATACAGATACAACCAAACTGCCGAACAAGATAGCAGAAAATAAATGTCCATAAAATAACATAGATATCCAGAAAAATTTCAAAATTCAGAAATCCAAAATTAAATGAATTTTCATTGAACAAAATCTATAAACTATGAGGAAAAAGTAGATTATATTGAGACAAATTAATGAAAATTTGAATTAAGAATAATATTTTAAAAAAAAATTTTTTTTTTAATTAGTTCCATTTTTAAGAAACTAAAAATACTTCGAACTTAAGCTCTGATATATTCGTATAGAAGAGAAAAAAAGTAAATCTTTCTTACAATGGGTTTATTGTTTGTGACGGTTGAAAGAGAAAACGAGTTTCTCTGAAGAAGGTAAGATTAATGGTAATTTTATTCGTTTTTATCGGAACATATCTCACGCGTAAATATTGTAATATAAAGCAATAACAAATTATTCTTCGGCTTATTTAATTTTTGCTGGAAACAAACTGAATACACGAACCGAAATCGGATACAAGTGCGTAAGTAAGCTGTAACGGAGGGTAAGGGATATATCTCATGCATTGTATGCGTAATCCGACTTGACGTTTTGATCGTTTAATCCGATTAGCGGCAGCAGGAAATCGACGGAATTTGAAACTACCGAGCTGAGACTTTCAAATTCGACACAGATACGGACAAATAACAATTACTATTAACTGTGATATTTTCAGGGGGGAATATTCGCAATGCTTAGAAAAATTTCCAGAAAATAAAAATGATTCAAAAATATAGAAAAAAAACAATTCGTTTCATAACCACGCCGAATTATACTCCACATACAATAATGATATTATGTTAAAGGATTTGAAAATCAAAAAAAATATCAATATATTTCATTTCATTTTAATTGGAGTTATTGCGATTTAAACAATAATATAAATGTATTTTGGGAAAAATATTAAAAATCTGTGTAAAATACGGTAAAAATGTGATAAAAAAAATCTGGCTGTTATACATAATAACATTGAATATTGAAAGACCGGACACACCCCACTTCACATCTCTCAGAGAGATATCGAAGTCTTCATTAAGGATGGATGTGTCCCGAAGTTTTAAAAATCACAAATAACATAGAGCTGCTTCTCAATGGCAACAAAAGTAAATTGATTTGTGGCTTCAAAATCGTAAAATTTGTTATCATTACATCGGGGTCCGACTATGTTCATCACACATACTAGACGCATTTAGAATTTTATTGATATTTATCAAATTCACACCGGTTATACTAGGGTATTATGCATAATCACAGATAAAGGCGATAAATTTCAAGTACCTTTCAAATTTACCAACGACACTTGGTTATTATGCATAATGACCGGTAAACGTGATAATGTTTATCAAATTTACCAACGACACTTGGGTATTATTCATATTCGCCGTTGAAAGTGATACATTTGTGAAACTTACCAACGCGGTAAGTATGCATAATAACCGGTAATTATGTATAATAACCATTATAAGAATATTAATTAATTAATTATGTATAATAACCATTATAAGAATATTAATTAATTAATTATGTATAATAACCATTATACCGGTTATTATATATAATAACCATATCTTTATCACATTTCCCGTAAATATATAAATTCCCCTCAAGTGATTCTGAAATTCAGCGCCATCTTTTGGCTTTTAGCGTAATCTATATGGTACACTCGATTTCTATTTAAAAATTCTTGTAACCATAAAAAAGAGAGCTTCCATTTTATGTTTCATTTATGAGAAGCAGGGATAGCTCTAGTTTAGTTTCAAATAAGCAGTTATAACATATCTCCATCTTAAAACGGCTTTTATTTTCAATCCTGAGGCGTTTTCTTCTTTCTAAACATTATTTATTTAGGTAGATATTTGTAGATACCAGAAATAAGGAATAAGAACTTATTATTATTTCCTATACAAAGACCACAACAGGCAAAAAGCCCAACGAGATGGCTGAAAAAATGCCTATTAAAAAAATATGGATATCAAATGCACTAGACTCTGGACTATCCAACCTAGAGTGGTAGAAGGGTATGCAGGATAGGCTGGAGTTCTATAATATTGCTCACTTCATACCATACCCCATCCATAACATCAGAAACACCCTTTTTACACAAAACTCTCTTTTATTCATATTTTCTGACCTCTAAGTACAGGCGAGCACTTTATAAATGTTTGTTATGTACTGTACGCACGTTTTAAAAATTTATCATAGAAAAATTAAGTCCAGGAATAAAAGTGTTGTATCTATTTTAAGATAAATTTTATAATGTCTAACATAATTGCAAAAGATATAAAATCATGTACGCTGCATAGTTTGAAGTTATACACTTTTCATCCTGTAAGCGACATTGACGAGATATCTCGCTTCCTTGAAAGACGCTTATTTTAGCATTGACAATCCCAGATCTTTTGTAAAGGTGATTTCTCAATATGGAACACTTTTTCCGATATTTCTTAATTTGTACCTGCTGAAAATCGGAAGATAACCTAGTTCTCATTAAAAAAGTTAAAATAAGCCAAATATTAACGTAAAGCGTAGGCTTAGTTCTCACAAATTTTAACTTATTCCATTAACAAGTGATTACATTAGCAACGCATGGCACAAAATAAATTATTCATCATTTTATTACGTACAGGGGTTGTACGAAATAATATGAACACCTGTGAAATGAGACAAAATCTTTATTAATAGGCTGTTGGCCCTCCTTTTGCATTAATTACAGCTTGTATCAGTCGTGGGATGGACAAATACAAGTAATGCACTACATTCACGGGGATACGTAGCCACTCCTCCTGCAAAAAAGTCACTAATTCAGAACTTGTCTTTGGAGGTGGAAACCTACTGTGTAGTTTGGCCTCCAAAATACCCCACAAAGGTTCAATTATATTAAGATCAGTTCCCTGATCTTAATATAATTGATAAATTGATAAATGCAACACGACGATGTGTTGCATTTCATCATCGTGTTCATCAAGCCAGTCTCCGACAATTCCAGCAGTGTGAACGGGTGAATTACATCTTGGAACACAGGTTGAAAATCAGGGAATTAATATTGCACCATTGAATGAAGATGGCCGGCCAAAATACTGACATAAACCGATGTTTTAACCCGCCCATCCAGGACATAAATGGGCCGATACCATGGTGAGACATGACATACATTAATTCTTATTTTCTATGAAAAGATAATTTAACCAAGGTATATATATGTGAACAACATTCTATTAATTTACTGTTTATAATTTACATACTGTTAACACTGATATGTAAATCTTTTTACTTTTTCTTAAGATATTGTTTTGCTGAAATCGCTTGGAACACATCTAGCTTCTCTCGGACTCATTACATATGTTTTACGTTCGTTGGGAACATCGAATTCGCCATCACCGTGACCGTTTTCAAATCACAAAGTTCTATATCCTACAATGTGAAAGTCAGTTCTTTCAAGTTTTTGAAAGACACTTTCTCAGGCTTCATCCACTCTCTAATTCACATGTTTTACCCTCAACCTGTTTGGAGCAATCCTGCCAATTCTTAACGTAATTGACAAAAGTCAGTGTTATGTTCGGAAAAATGCTGTCATTGCAAAACTGTGTGGATCGCAGAATGCTTATACCCGTGGGTTGAAAACAAGAATTTTATTCAGTGCGATTTTCTCTCACTCTTTCGAAACAAGAATATTTTAAGAATATTTTTTTAGTTGCCTTCGTTCAAAAAAGAAAGAATGGTTAGAAAAATGAATGAAAAAAGTCTAAACTGATTTTGGGTAAAAATCATCGAATATCTAGGTTGAGAAACATCAAATTTCTAAGTTCAAAAAAACATGAAATCTTTATGTTAAAAAAATCATTAAATGTCCAAATTTAAAAAAAAGGAACAATAAGTTCAATAATGTCCACATTGAAAAAAAATCGAATTTCCAAGTAAAAACCATCAAATTTCCAAGTTAGTTATATCAAATGTCTGAGTTGAAAGAAAGCATCGAATGTCCAAGTTAAAAAAACATCGAATTTCTAAGTGGGAAGAAAAGCATCAAATTTCTAAGTGGGAAGAAAAACATCAGATTTCTAAGTGGGAAGAAAAGCATCAAATTTCTAAGTGGGAAGAAAAGCGTCAAATTTCTAAGTGGGAAGAAAAACATGAAATTTCTAAGTGGGAAGAAAAACATGAAATTTCTAAGTGGGAAGAAAAACATGAAATTTCTAAGTGGGAAGAAAAACATGAAATTTCTAAGTGGGAAGAAAAGCATCAAATTTCTAAGTGGGAAGAAAAACATCCCATTTCTAAGTGGGAAGAAAAGCATCAGATTTCTCAGTGGGAAGAAAAGCATCAAATTTCTAATTGGGAAGAAAAATATCAAATTTCTAAGTGGGAAGAAAAATATCAAAGTTCTAAGTGGGAAGAAAAGCATCAAATTTCTAAGTGGGAAGAAAAGCCTGACAAATTCTTTCGGATTAAGAGAGCCTCCAATAATAGAGCTCGCTTCTATGAAATCACTCAAGTTTTTAATTAATTTTTTTTTTTACTTCTCTATCCGTAATCATTTATACTTGGAGTGATATTGAAACATAAAATCAGAACCAATTCATATTTGGTGTAGCGATGATTTTTTTAATTCCGTTATCATTACAGACAATACGTTCTAAAATAATCATTTCATACTTCAACAGGTAATCATGCGATCACATTCAGTCCAAGCCAGTTGCAATGGCAATGGAAAACGTACATACTTACGAAATAGTTAGCAATGGCCCGACGCACACGTTATTTCACTACAAATTCCCCCAATCTTCTTATTTCATCCTTTTCTTCCTTGTTAGCAGTGAGTAGTGCATTCTATTCTTATTTTCTCTCTTTTTTTGCATCTACCCACTTCTAAAAATAGCCAAAAAAATGACATCTAAAAGCAATCTATCACGAACGAACCTATACAAGATTATGGAAAGAAGGGCAAAAAATTTCCACCATATATATGACAAAATTTTTGTTTTTTTCCCCCCGGATACGAAATCCCAATGCGATACTTTTTTCTAAATTTCTTCTTATACCATTTTTTAAATAAAAAAAATTTGTTTCGGTCTTTCTTTAAAAAATTTATTCTCTCTCAATATGCATTTCCAGAAAATCCCATATTTGTTACGCAGTTAGGGGTGCAGTTGTTCTAGCTATACGTTATACTTAGATGTATGTATATTCTCAATATCACTGTATTATGGTGTCGGTTTTTTTCAAAAAATTCAGGCCATTCAAGCTTTAACATATTCTGTATGCGTACAGAATTGCCCGTATTTAGTTAGTGCAGAAAAAATATTCAATGTTAAAAGCAGTCCTCAAATATTTTACATGGCGTAGTGATGATGCAGGCACGATTTGTATTTTCCATGTTCGAATGTTAGGTAATAATTTCTAGCTGTAGTTCTGGAACGATCTCTGAATATTTCAAGTATATCAAAGTTCCGTACGGTCCTTGAAAGTCTTTGAAAAAAAAAAGTTCATTTTCAATTATTCGAAAAGTCCTTGAAAAATCATTGCAGTCCTTGAAAAAAAATGATTTTGAAGTGATTCTAAGTGCTTGAAAATTTATTTTGCTTTGAATTTCTTCCATCAATTTTTGTGCCCTCTCAAATAAATCCCCTAAACTATGTTCCGCTATAGTGAAAATGAGTAGAGCAACAACGATGAGTTACGAAACATTGTAAAAACAAGACATATAGCCACACATACCCAAGGTATTTATGTGCTTAAAAAATGTTGCCTACAATCTGACAGAAAAACACTGTGCCAAAGTAATCAACTCACCCGGCATTTTGGTACAGTTGTTTAAGGATTTCAATAACCGCAGGGGGGGAATCTTATGTGCATTATATAAGGGGTCTCTCCTACCTTCAACATAGTAAAAAACTTTTCTTATGTAAAAATATTATTTATCCATTGATTTGTTTCAAATGTTTACCACATATATATAATTGTGTATGCTATCCTATGCTTGTATGATATTTTACATACCTCAGACACTTAATCTTTTAAACATTTTCAAAGAAACGCATTAAAGACAGCTTGCGTGGATGATTTTGAATAAGGCTGAGGCAATAAAATATATGACAATCTTCTTCATCATTTTATGAATTGAACAGTTTCTTTTATGTTGAATAATATTTATTCAATTATATTGATTTCATGTAATTTTTTCATGTGTGCAGGCTGTTTTAATGTTGTTGTTTTTTTTAAATTAGTAAAGATTAAGTATTGGGGATACGTAAAACTTCATACTGCATAGGACAACATACATAATCAAATACATATGATAAAAATTTGAAATAAATCAATGGATAAATAATATTTTTACCAAAATATTTCCACATAAGAAAGTTTTTTACCATGTTAAAAGGTAAGAGACCTCTTTAAAATAAAAATACGGCGATTCAAAATACATTTATAACCACGAAACTCAACAAAGACTTGTTATTTTTACTGACCTCTAAGAGAATCTTTTATTCACTACCCCGTCAAGAACTTTTCACTCACACCTGAAGAAAGTCCAAACCACATTTACTTACCCCGAGAAAAGAAACATAACAAGAAAAGACACGTAGAAAACATCTCAGTGTATCCCTCCAGAAGATATTGTGAAAGATGGTGTTTTATTCCGATGGGAAATAACGAAAATAACGCGCTTTTACTTGCCTGATAATGCTGCAACTTGAAGGCTGAAGGTGGGGTGGTTGGAAAAGCATCCCAAAAGTTCACAATGATGGAACGTTTTACCTCTTTTTCCACAGGAGTCCGTTTTAATTTCCCAACTGGCCCGTAATTTATGAAGCGTCACTGACTTGCATCAAGAATCACAAAACTCCAAGAAACCCCCTTTTTTTTTTACTTATTCTGTTCTTTATAGTAAGAGAAGAGTAAAAATTTCTCCAGTTGAAATGGGTTCATTTATTCTAATCAATTGGTGTGGGTGTAAAACTAATGAATATACTTTGGCATTATACAAAAACCAAAAAAGAAATAAGTTTTCCAATTTTAACATGTACTGTCAATACGTTTGTGTCGTACATGACCACAACCAATGAGAATCGTCGGGTAGCCATCAATAACTTTTACGATCGCTGCATTCTCAGAACTTTCCGATCGATATCAACAACAACAACAACGGTTTCCAAACAAACAAAACTCAACATAATTCAAATTAAAATTTGCCCGAAAGATTTTCTTTTAATTATCCATTAATTAAAGTTTCGCTTGGGAAAGTTTGGATAATTGACGTAAGGAGAGGATTTGAATGATGGCTTTCGGAGATTGTGCAAAATGAAATTGAAAATTGTACTTCGATTTTGAGTTCATTCTGGTCATTTCCCCTGTTTTTGTTTCGGGAATCAATTTAAATGGGTTGCCTCCGGATTGTTTTGATTGGAAAGAGAAATTGAGTGTTTCTCTCCAATAATTAGGTTTGGATTTTTAAATTATGATCGAGTGCATCTTGAGAATTATCAATCTCCAGTCGTTCATAACTACAGTTTAGGTAGCCGTTACAGGTTATCGAATGGTTTTATGAAGAAGAATTTGTGAATTTTTTGTTCAATATAAACACATACATCGCCTGCACCATAATATTCCGAACTGGTTTTTTTTTTTTTTTTTTTTGGTAGTCTTGTTGATTTCGCCATCTGTCAAATATCAATCTGATGTTGTATATACTGGCAAATGTTGTGTTGTTTGCATTTTCTGTTAAGTTATCACAGTTCAGTATTGTCTATATATTCTACATTGTCACTTTTATCACATAAAAGCAGAGATAGGAAAAAGCTATCATCACAGTTTTTATCCTAAAATGGGAAATTTCAAAATAAAAACATGAAAATCAGTGTGATGGATCATGGCAGTTTCATAAATTACCTCTTGCTTTTATAAGTAGGTCTCATATTCTTATGACCTACTAATTCCCTGGACGGATCATGCTGATCCCTTGGGAATACATGAAGACCGCGTTATTTAAAAAAAAAAAAAAAGTAGGGTTCGTATTCTTATGACCTAAAGAAGAAACGCCATTGCTTATCTAATGAATAATAAAGCTTAAAAAAGACCTTTAAAAATCCTGTCAGGTTTTTTAAAGGTTAAAAAAAATCAGCAACGACATTTCATCTTTAGGTCATAAAAGTCCGAGCCCTACCCATAAGTTTTCAATACGTAATATCCAGTCTAGAAACAAAATTGCAGTCCCTCTCTCTCTCTCTCTGCTCGTATAAAAAAATTGACGAGGTAAAATAAAATTACAAGTGTATAACACATAGGCAAATAGCACAATTTAAGCGTACGAGCATATGAATGGCATCATATAATAACTATTGAACATGATTTTCGATAGATGGCGCAACACATAAGATAACAACATCTGCTACAACTTTACACTTTATCGTATATAATTCCCGTCAACATTCCTTTGGTCACTTTCCAACTAATTGCTACATTCCGGAATGTGTGTTCTGGGTGTATGTATGGCCTTAATGTAATTTTGTTTGCAGAATCGGGAATGTTTCGTGTTCTACTGATGCTGCCATCTGACTTCCGTATTTTGAAATGAAGACGGAAAGTGCCTGAATTTGCATGTTATATAAGTAACACAGCAACAACACAGAACCAGAGACAGAAAAACATTAAGTCTAGAAAATTTTTGTACGGTTGATATGAAGTTATCGTTGAGCAGAAATGTCGAGACATCCTGTGAAACAGGTCTGCGAAAACCTTCAACTTCATTATTCAATGTTCTTCAAGTAAATGTTCGAAGTCATTTTGCACAAAATGCGTAACTTTCTTGACTGCTTTCCTGGTCTTAATCTATTTTATACATATTTTACTACTTTCATGTTTCTTACACTTTGTTACATATCCAAGAAATATTGTGACGTTTTCATTTCATTAGTGCGAGGGAAAAAATCTTTGTGTTCCTACAAACGTGTCTTTGAACACCGTAAATTGACTCCATCGTAGATTGAAAACATAACCATCTATTGAACTTTTCCGTTAAAGTGCCTTTTCGTATGCATTCAATAATTTTATGGTACAATTAACTTCACTTTTTCCTTGGAATTGTCTGAAGATATTCAATTACAAGGAAAAACTAATTTTTAATGACGTCGCTAAAAGATCGCTCAATGTTAATGACCCAGATGTTAAAAGAGCTTAAATGAGCAATATGCATTCTATAAGGGTTTGATAACGAGTGCTAATTTCTGCTAGAGCAAACATCGTCAATCCCATGTCTTTATATAGCTTGAAAAGTTCTTGCCGAAGGCATATTAGAGAATTACCACTTTTCCCCCGTATTGAAACTTTACTCTTTTTATCTCGCTTCCTTTGAGAAAACTGCATCTGAAGTGGGAATCTTGTTAATTACGAGTAAATTTATCAGCACTTTCCTCTTCATTACACGATGCTTCAGCAAGCACTCAATTTCAGATAGCAAACTTTATCATTACATGTATATCTAAGAATCAATGCTCATGGCCTTCTCAAAGGATCTCGAGTATTTGCTTCCAATGAGAAATGAAATCTCAGAAATTCAAATTTTTGATTATTGTTGGTATTGGAAATCGCGGTTATGTTTTACCTCGATACTTCTCAACGAAAGGAATAGTCAGTTTTCACGCCATTAGTTTAAAGTTTAACATCATTCCAAGTTTAATTTGCATAATATTTGATTAGATGCGTCGAGTAGTATGCGTGTGTTGCCACCACCATTATTACTTATGAAGAATTCTTGAGAATAAATTACTGATTCATACTGTTGCAGGAAACATGAACGGGCTCGTTTAACATCAAAACTTGAAAACAAAACTAACTAAAAAAAGCATGCCATTGCAGCAAAAAAAAGCTATCAACATCTGATATTTATAGGATCGAGTGAGCTACGTGACAGGCCCGTTATCAGACATACAGCATTGAGCATTCCCTCAGATGCATTTCAAAAAAAATGATCAGTCCTAAGGGAAATTTCAGTAGTTATTGATACTATGGATTTGACTGATTGCGAAGATGAGCTTTGAATTGGAAAATAAAATTCATTTACCGTGTTGTCCACTCATATTGAAAACTCATGTTATTGAGTCATTCCAAACTTTTTGATAATTGTTATCACTGATCGTTGAAAAAGTATAACTTACTTTTATTCTTCACATATTTCTTTTTTTCCATTTCAACTTTAAGGTATTTTTTGGGGTATTTTCAAATGCCTGCCTTGTACATATTAGCTGGTTTTTGAGACGAAAAATACCTGCGGGATTTTTGATCACTTCACTTCTGTGAGTCATTTTCCATATAGTTTCAGTGTGATTTCCTTCTATGGCTAGTTAGTATGGTAAGAAAAATCCCAGTCTATCTTAGGGAATTCGTTTCGGTTGATATACTCAAGAATGTGGCCTTAAAAGTAAGTATATTTTTCGGTTCATTTAAAAAGCATATCACTTATTCAACAGACAAGTTTTTGCCTCGGTCTATTTTTTGGTTGATATGGGCCTTTATGACAAAAATGCGGATAGCATTCAAAACATTCCATGAAATCCGTGGTTACCAATGTCATACGATCACAATTAAACTGTGATATTACGAATTGTTAGAGACTATCCGATTTCTAATCACTTCAAGTAACATATCGAACTGCGCAGCATTATTTTTTTTTTAAATAACGTTATCTTCACGTATTCCCTAGAGATCCGTAACATCTGTGTAGAGAACCATAGGGGTTGTAGGCATCCATGCCGAACCCAGATTAGAATCCAGTCCTACGCAGCCGAAGGCTAGCATACTAACTACTCCATTGCCAGGTGGTTCATCGTCGGCTACCGAATCTGGAGAAAGAATCTTACACTTCCAAATACCGCAGTATAGTTTAGTGGTCCTTTATAATATCAAACTTATTTTTCCCCTTTAATCGCCTTTTAATTTTAAGTAATTTTTCAAAATTGTTGGTGCGCGTCACGGTTATTTCTCCCAAGCCATACCTTCATTCTGGGCTAAAAGCCTCAGCTCAAAAATTCACGAAGCTATCAAATAGTTTATTCGCGTGTGAAACGTCATAAATATTTATAAAGTTCCATCAACTGCCTGAAATAGCACTTTTTACCACCCACATTGAACGCAAGTATAAATACAGAAGAGTAAATAATCATTTACCTAATATAATCACAAAAGTAGATACAACAAAAAAAAGCAAATAACTTACGCTGAAAAATACGAAATTCCTGACGCTTTCGACACACTATGGGTGCCGTTTTCATAAGGTAGATGCAGTCGAATCCCAATTTAACGAATCGGAAGAAATTCGTTAAATCGAGGAAACCGTTAAATTGGGGTTAAATTGGTCAGGATCATAAATACACTCAAAATGACAAATTTTAAAAGCTACTCATCTTGGGGGTTTGCTGTTACAACTTATTTCTTTCTGACAACACTTAGAAAAAGAAAAATATAAACTTAGGAATAAAGTCAGAATGCATGAAAAAACTGCTTAATAAAAGTTTGTTTGATACGTCCAACATTTTTATCAAATTCTTTCGAAATTGCCATTTTTTTCGCAAATCGAGAAATGTTTTCTCCTCGGATGTGGCCCGGTCAAGACAAGTACCCACTTGAAGTAACTTTATTGTTTTACTGATATCGAAACACGCGGACAGCACAATGTTTTATGGTATTGGTCTTACACCAATTGCTGAAACCTTGCAGAATACATTCTGAATGGCTTTATCGTCTCCTTTACTCAAAAAGAACAGATTCTTCTTTCTTCCCCCCCCCCCACTTTTTTTGTCTCTTAAAAAGGGCTGAGAGTCAATTCCTGGGAAGAAAAATCTTCGGATTGTGGTTTTGGATGACGAGAAATAAGAAAATAAGACGAGAAATCATTTTGGTCAGTTCAAAGAGTATTCGTTATATCCAGTTTTTAAATTCGTTAAAGTGGGAGTTTAACTTCTATTTTCACCAGAATTTCAGAAGTCGTTAAATCGAGGAATTCGTTGAATATATCGGAGTTCTTTAAGTCGTTGACTGTATAATATTACTACTATCACGCTGACGGGAGCGCTACTTGGGTTGGTTACCGAATCTCAACTCCCGGTTGCTCAGTGGAAAAACAAATTTGCTCAAGTCAAACGTTGCGGTCAGAATGAAGCTGAACGCCTGCACGTAAGTCGATAGACTCGCATGTTTTATAGTATAATGATTACGATATAGTAGATTTTTGTCTTCGTTTTGCCACAAAGTATTTCTTTTCATCATCAACGGATGGTTACATCTGTCCTTGTTCGCCCCCATGTTAAGCAGCTGCCACTCATCTCTATCTTCGGCTTCGTTCTTTAGTTTGTTATAGCTCAAGCATCATCAACCCATTGCTCGCGAGCACAACGGTGCTCCCTGAAGCACGGAGTTCTCGATGCTTGTGTCCCATTTAGCGCTCGCGAGCACTTGATCAACGTTCCAATTAAATATATTTTACAAATTGCGCGCTGGAATTGAAATCATCCTGATTTCATGCATTCGTATGTCGAAATTGCCGAAGAGGGTGCTCTTCTTTTGATGATTAATACAGGCAGTGCTCGCGACTAAAAAAAGTTTGAAGACCTCTATTATAGCTGGTAAATTCCGCATCATTTAGCAGCGTTGAAATCCAGGTGACTCTGAGCCTTTTCCCCTTCAATCCTGCCTTCCATCACATTTAACAGAAATCCGCCGTGCCGGAGGACATGCCTAAACCAGTGTAGGCGTCTGTATTTGGTCTTTTCCAGAATTTGGTGATTTTCTTTTCTTCTTTTTTTTGCGATGGAAATACACACAACAGCAGCTGAAATATTCAGACAGTAAAAGGTTCCTCTCTACTAACCTCGTCAAAATTTTTCCATTATATCCTGCAAGACCTGTACTAAAATCTCTAGGGGGGGAAAAAAATCACGATATATCTCTGAATATCAACCTATAAATTATGTATGCATTATGGAACCGCGCATGCGCATTGTAAGATAATCTACACAGTGACACATTCGATCAGAAACGAGCCACCACAAATACTAGAGAAAGAGAAAGAAGGATAGTTTATTCCCGCTTACTGAATAAACCGCCATAAAAATACATATCTTGATACGTATAGGAAGACCATCATTCCTTCTCTCATCGTCCGCAAGAGAAACGGGCAGATAATGTATTCCGAAGAGAGAGAGACAGAGGAAAAAGGAAAAAGAAGTGTTCCAAGTCCCCCATCATATCCATTTTGTCTCTCATCCTCCATCTTATGGCTCCTTCATCCAGGCCCCTTTAGGCTGGAAAAGCTGTCGAAATGTTTTCCTTGTTACACTATAGAGATACCCTCTCATCCTCATGACATTTAGCTGGGTGATAGATGGCCCTGTTTATGAAGGTAGATGGCCACGAGCAGAAAGATAAGAAATAGATCCGCCTTATTCTTTTTTTTCCATTCCTGTCTGATCTTTTTTCTTTTTACCATAACTCTTACTCGCGAAATTTTAAGCCGCCCCCCCCCCCTCCACTCATCGACAGCGATGTATTTATCTCAGATTTTTCTCCCTTTCCTTATCTTTAAGTTAAGATATTCATCATTGCATTAATTAACAAGATTTTTCCTCCGAACTCGTGAAGAGAGGGAGCTTTCCTTTTTCCTTTGGTATTAGAGGCTTAAGTGTTCGATCGTAATCCGATGACTTTCTTTACGGAATCGTGTTCCGATGTGTCAGATGGTGTCAAGAGCTTCTCAAAACGTTGGTTCAATTTTATTCGATTCAGAAAATATTGTGTCAGAGCACGAACTCTCGTTGAATTGTCTTGATAATTTTCTTTCCGAGTGATTAATGTCGAGATTTTCATCTTTTCAATCACGTATTTTTCTCGTGGATAAGGTGATGTCAAGTGATTCTGTTCGCTGGCTGATTGATGGTGTTCAAAACGTCTGTTCAATTACATGTTTAGCTTTTTTTCTTGTCCTAAAAATGCATTTGAAAGCTGGATATTTGTTCTAATTACCGTAATATCGAGATGTAATTCTTTTTGAAATACGTCAGAAGATTTGAAACAGTTTTTGTTTGAAGTAAAGTTTTATATACAGTAGAGTCTCGAGAAAATTTGAGGTGCTGGAATTTTTTGAAATTCCTTTTCAAAAATTATATCTTTCTGTTTTCACCAAGAATGTTTTTTTTTTTTTCATTTTTACTATAAATGGGGGAAGTATTGCTTTGAATGGGACTGGACATAGACTAAAGGGGTCTTGGTCTCTACGTTGGTGTTTACGGTGGGCCCCAAGACAATTTTTCAGTGACTCTTCTATTGTAATTTTATAGCATAAGAAAACAAAAATAAGAACATATTTAAACCCAACCGCTGGATCCCAAGAAGGCCATGGTTTCCGTAGCTACAATCTTTAAGAAATTGAGCCGACGAATCAAGAACAATAAGAGTTAATGAAATCAATAATAACTTAAATGAATTATATTTCATAAGTTTAAGTTTTCAATAAGTTTATATAGTCATAAGTTAATATAGAGCAAAATATACCTAAAATATTGACGGAGCACCAACCCTGTGACGGGCCTATATTTTCTAAACTTTTTACTTTTTTATATTTACCATAAAATCAACATAGAGATACCCTCTAATCACCTATGAAAGCTGGTTTCCATTGTGTTTCGGATGATACGATTTTTCAGTAATCCAGGGTGATCTCGGTTCGATTTACCTCAGGATTATCGAGAATCTACAGTACTTAATATATACGGTCGGACCCGATTATAACAAAATCGGAATAACCAGCAAAAATATTCTTTATACACTAATTTCGTTACATTCATACCAGCTTGTTAAGCATAGATAAGCAATAAGAAATTCACGGGTTATATAAAAACTTTGATGCACGTGAAAATTCGTAATATCTGCATTCGTTATTAGCTATTCCAACGGTATATAGCATTATAACTACTTATGTTTTAATAATAAAATACTTCATTGCAGGCAATTTTTCTTTTCCTTAATAATGACTTTTCGAATTTTTTCTTTACAATGTCGTTGAAAGTGATTATTCATCACATTTACTGATATAATATTGAAAATCATTGTTATTGCCATATTTTGAGATTTCACACTAGCTCTTCAGTAAAATGCGGGAAACAATTCTATCGCAAACCGTGCGTAGTTAGACTTCAAATTTGTGCGGTCAATTTCCATGCACACTGAATATGTGTACTGTGTTTTGCTATTTAGGCTTTTTGTAAATATATTACATGGTTTTACTCTCTAACCATCTTCCTAATTTTGCTTTTGGGATCAAAGGGCACTGCCTGAACGAATTCTGAAACCTCAGAATTTTTTTCCCTGAACCTTCCTAAATAATTTCTAATATTGACTACGCTTTCTAATATAAATCTACATTTTATGAACAATTTTTTTTAATGGTCGATTTCAAATGCAAAATCATTTTGAAATCTGATGATTTTTCTTAATCACCCTGTATACGAACATCAAGGACCATACAACTCGCTACACTTCCATCTTGCATAAGGGGCACCATGTACATTAAAAAACAAAGCAAATATTTATATGATATTTAAAAGAATTAATATCTTTTTAAGTCAATATCACCTAATTAAAATCGTAAGAGTACGTTTACTGACAAAAAACTCGGAATGTCCTTGAAAACCGGTACACATGGTCAGATTATGTTGTGGGAGTCGTGAGACTTATGGTCAGCGTTTGTAGGGGCGTCAATGAATTTTTTGGTCAAAAGGGAGGTCGCTCTTCAAAACGTTTGCACACCACTGGTCAAGAACACTCACTCGGCAAGTAAAAAGACGTGGGTTCGATTTTCCGCAAGTTCAGTTGAATTTTCTCACAAATACAACTATAATATATTTAATATTTATATATTAAATTATATAATATAATTACATATAAAATATATAATATAATTACATATAAAATATATAATATAATTACATATAAAATATATAATATAATTACATATAAAATATATAATATAATTACATATAAAATATATAATATATATTTAATATTTAATATAATATATTTCCCTAAATACATCTTTGCACAGCCAGCTGTTAAAAACCTTTGTATGGATAGTGGAGATTGACGTCATCTTTTTTTTTGTTTGATAAGTATATTTCTGGGTTGTTAGGAACTTCATCGGAAAAAAATAACTGAATATTTCAATTATCAATAAGGGTTGGAAGTAAATATATTGCTTAAATATATTACCACCAATCTTAACTTCAAGAAATTTTCGATGATATCCTTAACCCTAAAATATACAGGGTGTAAGCGAGAGATTATAAACGTTATCTAGTGACAGCCAAATATTTTATATTCAAATACCTTGATTGAATTGAGATACACGTGTGTATGTGCGTCACTGCACTTTATTTATTTATTCATCATCCCGCGATCAGGATGTAATATCGACCAGATCGAAATGAATTCATCTGACTAATGTTCTCACAAGGGGAGGAGATTGGTACATTGCAAAATCATCTACGAATTCAATTATGCATACCATCGAGTTTCAATCCTCCGAAGTAATCCGACATTTCTCAACATGACGACGAAATACAGCAGAGATGGCATCGCCATTGTATATCCTCTCTGCAGTTACAAGTATTTGGATATAATCTTATGACACTCATATCTACATATGTTTGGAGTGTTGTAATAAGTGTGTGTTGAGAATAAGTTTCAGGTACAATTTCTATAAGATATACTCTTTTTAACTTCCGTGAATGTTTTCATGACAATTTCATGTTACGGCGTTTTTCGTGCTCTTTTCGTATCTAAAAACAATTTTTTTCGAGAGCAAATGTATCAAATCGTATTTCATAGGAATTTCTAAAAAATTTGAGCTGAGCGGCAATGATGGAATGTCTCTTCAATTACTATTTGTCCTCATGTTAAAAATTAAATACATCATAATAGTTGTCGATCGTGTTTCGTTTTGAACATATTGGCGAGGACCTGAAGTCACGGATCCTTTCCATATGTGAGGGATCTTTTTCTTTTCTCCTTTTTTTTTCATTGCTATTATCCATAGCAAACTCTAAGTTGCTCCGGAGATCCGGATCCGTTGCTCTCTGCTCTATCCATAAATTCATTATACCAGGATATATGGTAAGGGCTGTTTCATCCTTTTGAAGTCATTCGTGCTGCCTTTTCTCAGTGGGCGTGATCTCGGAGCACTGCGTGACGTCATGCTCAAACACTTTTTTAGCAGACAACATCAGCACACGAAACGTGCTGAATTGACGTGACTTTTTTTACATTTCAGTTGTTTATTTCACTGTTTTAAATGAGTTATCTTTCGTTCATGGTGGGGTTTTAGTGTCACAGGTATGCGAGAGTGGTATTTCTATAATTTTTATATTCTATAAGCTAAAAACTGGATAAAATCTAGGAAATAGCTGTTAAGGTATAACACCTCGAGAGTATATCGTTTAAAATAATAGTAATAACTTTTCTAACTTTCAAACATTTTTTATTAGGATTATTTTTTATACTGATATCTCATTATTTGGTCAAGTAAAAATTCAAATATTTTGCTATTCAATTCGTGATCGACCCATGAATCGCCTCTCAAACTTTAACATTTAATACCTCGGTCACTAGTTCTCGAACGGTTATTTAACTAGTTTTGTTTGTCATACTTCGAGATCAAAATTTTTTCTAATTAGCACAGTAGGGCCCTGGGGAAAGACAAAAATTTAAATTTTGTAATTTTTTTAAAAATATAATTTGTACCAAATTATATATAACTATTTTACCTCATCTCTAGAACTTTTTTGCAATTGGAAGTTCTTGTCTACGACAAACGTTTGTGAAGAAAAAGATCTTGGTGAAAACTTACTATATATACGCTATGTTTAAGCTTCGCCTTTATCTGAAGGTACGTCTGAAATTCACTTAGGCTGGTATTACACTATAAAAGTTTTCCAAAAGTCCTTTTATAAAACTTGAAAAATTCAACCAATAAAATTATCGGTTGCATTTGCTCGAATGTAACCAAAGAGCTTTATTGGTTGAATTTTTTGAGTTTTATAAAAGGGATGTTATCAAACTTTTATAGTGCAATACCGGCCTTAGACACCACTTCTAAAAATACGCGCTGGTCAATCTAGAGCTGTCATGGTGCCACAGCTGCATTTTATATATGGTATATATTAAATATATATATATATCTATATGGTCAATTTAGAGACCACCAATTCGTACGAAATAATTATGTAATTATTCATAAATTCGTCCCATAAATTCGTAAATAACTTCAAAGTCATAAAATTTGAAAAACTTGCTATATGTGAATGGATGTAGTTAACGAAAAGTTTTAGGTGCCAAAAAAGTAGTTCAAATTTTTGTCGATGGATGACACTGCGTGAAAGTAAATAACTAGAAATATGCAAATCACAGAGTCTTAAAATACAGAGTGTACAACTAACAGCTCATTCCAGAATTTTCCTGTTACTGGCACTTACATAAGCTTTTCATTGTGTTGTTGACATTGGTGGATAAAACATTATTGAAGAAGTTGTTTTATCACAGACATGAGTTGCCGGATGAAGCTTTACAAACGTTTTGGACCCAGAAGAGATTGAAGAAAGTTTCATGTCCAATCACTCTTGCCGAACTGGTCTACAGCTTTGCTCTATCGGCAAAAATTTTAACTAATTTTTTTCTATACAAAAAAAAAAGTTCCTTGTGAGAATAACTTTTTCGCAAACCGCATTCAAATATAGCAATTGGACTTCAAATTTTTTTTTTAGAAATTTTTAAATATTTACGAATTTATGGGACACTATTATTTACCTTGTATTATTAGCCTTCGATTACTGCCTTTCTTTTGCTGTAGATACTCGCCTTAAAAATATTTCTCCTAAATTCGTGCTTTTAATCTCTTTTACGGACAGAATGTCCACCATCAGATGATGGTCTGGAAAGGTTCGCTTGTCCGTCTGCAGATCGAATGGGCCGCTACAGGTGTATAGATGATCACATGCTCTGCGATGGCTTCATAGACTGTCCGAACGCCGAGGATGAAGACAGGATGTCCTGCATGTTCTACAAAACGGTAAGAAACGTCCTTCATCTTCCATTTGTTCTCCTCTTCGAAATTCCATTCATTATTTAGTTTTTTCAATGTCCTCTGGAAATAGCACAAGATGTAAATTAGCTACATGTCAAATACAGTACCACTTGCGAAGGGCCGGTCCTAGAAATTCTGCTGCCTGAGACGAATAATATTTTGCCACCCTAAAGATACGACTATCTGAAAAGTATTTCTTCACCTCTATTACCTTGATACAGTGGTTCCCAAAGTGTTGGTCATAACCTCCTTTGGGGAGAGGTAACGTTGATGATTTAAGATGTCGCGAGAGAATTTTCTAAATAAAAACGGCCTGATGTGAGTAAGCATATCAAATCTCTTCTTTGTGGGGGGGGGGGGAGCATTCCATATAATGAATGCACCTGTTTACCTTTTTTCCTATGGGTTTTGGAAAAATGTCTGCTCCTCAAAGTTTTAATGGAGGTATTTAACACATATATATCGCACAATTCTACATAAAATTTACTGAAAATAATTTGAAGAAAAATCTTATTCAATCAAGTAGATATCAAAAATATGGTTTTGCCCACTTTTATTGGAAAACATGAAAATTAATATTTATTCTGAATCCAAAGACAAAATTTACTTATTGATAATCCAATAATCACTTTCCTCATTTCCTAGTTTTTAAAATCGTGATTCTCCGCGTAATGTTGCTTACATGTTGTCGTGTGGCCTATACATAAAGATTTTTTTTTTCTTTTTTTTCCTACTGTTTTATTTATACGTTGCTGAGAAATTTTGTGGTGAAGTGACATCCTTGAGTTCATACGTTTATGACCAGAGGCGTACGCAGGAGAGAACAGGGAGGTGCCGTCCCTTCCCCAAGACAATCAAAAATTAAAAATATTTTCACATATCGTAGTAAAAAATATCGGAAGAAAATACCTTTATATACTGTATGTTTTATTTATTTCTGTAAATTCAAAATGCTTTTTGAAGGTTAGTAGCTCAAAATTTTCTGGGGGAGAGATTCCTTGTGCTCCCCAAACACAATTTGCTCCCTCTAAAGATCGATCTTGCGTACGCCAATGTTTGTGACCAGGGTGCAGGGTTCGGTAATGTGGTAAGTACAGTGCATCTCGGGTAACGCAAATTCTATCACTAGTCATTGTACCGCTTGATCATTGTTTGGCGCAGCATAACCTTGATAATCCTTGCACCAATAAAAAAATAAACTTCAATCCAATCCGAAGATGCGTATTCATCCCCGAATGGTTGATGGCACACATCGCGGAAAATCCGTCGGAAAGTATAATATTTATTTTTGGTGAACAGCTAGCACCTTTTAAAGTTTGTTCCGTGAATTTAGAATCACGATGTGAAAAAGACATCAATAAAATAGAACCCTTTCCGCCACCTATCAAACAAAACACTGCGGAAAAGTATTGCATTTTCCTGCGCTTATTTATCCACTCGTGCTTTCCCTTCAAAATTATTTCGATGTATAAAACTTCGCGCGCACGGGAGTGAAAACACCGTCATGATAAATACCGCCCTGTAATCATGCCGCCTCGTCATCTCATGCCTTATGCCGGCCCTGCACTTGCGTACAATCTTTCACTCTTGCTGTCTTACTATCACTTTTCTACTTCTACTTCTTAGATGTAGTTATGTTCACATAAGCCACATCTACTAGACATAATAAAGCTTCATCAAACACGTAATACGTTTTGGTGTTTTCTAGTACCAGTGGAATTTACTTGAGTTGATGTCGAAATGAGCCCAATATCATTGTCATAAAATTCAGGACATTCATCGCTTTCTTTGTATCAATATGACACGTGCAGATAAAACTATACTCAATAGTGATTTAGCTGCATTTAAATTCTTCACACACACACAACCCATAAATACGATTCTCGACTAGGAAACGAAAAGACTACTTTACTTTTGCCGAATTTCTGTAGATGCTAATTAGACAAAACCACTTGGGAGAATTTTCACAAGAGTTAATCTCTTTTGATTCCCTAAAGATAGTCATGAAGTTGGATGTGGTTGGACATCGTGGTCCATCACGAGGATTAAGATGAGTTGTCGTTTGATCATCAGAATCTTCATGCGGTTAACTGTAACCACATAAAATTTGGCGAAAATAATGGCAAAGAGTTTCGTCAAGTTGGAATCAACAAAAAGTTGCTAAACAATTGTCCTTTTAATTTATCAATCCTTTTGAGGAAACTTTTGTTAAACACAAACAAAAAAATGTTGTCCGCTAGTGTCACTATATCTACTCAACTAAAGCGTGATACATAGTAGAAATAATCTTGGCACTGTAAAATTCAGTTAGCTATAACTGGACTGAAAATATAGTCTCGAGGAAAATACAGAAACTCGGGATCCGCAGATATGAAAAATCACAAATTGTTGCCAAAACATATGCCAAATGTAAGCAAAACTGCCAATTAAATTAAAATTAATGGAAAACTGCCAATAGCGGAAAATAGAGTGCCACTGCAAATTGCACTAATTATGGCTAAAAAGATGAATATTCATATTTTTAGTCATAATTATCATAATGTGATTTTATAAAATATGGGAAAATATTTTTGTTAATTTTCTGTAGTAATCATTTTAACCCTAGATTTCCGTAAAAAATTAAAATTTAAGAAGACTTCGTTGAGATTACTACTACTGAACTACTTCTCGTTGAAAATACTGTTGGCCCTCGCTATTCACTGTTTTCGTATTCACGATCCCCATTCCAGTTTTCCGGAAAACACCGTTGTATTTAGTTCTCGTATCGGAACAAAATACAAATTGTACGCGTTACATAAACGTTTTTAAAAACCCCTTCTGTATATTTTCTTGTGTTCATGTCCTCTATACGTCTTCCACCTCCGCTAACATTCAGCTTCTTGATTGGATGTTATACCAACATTTATGGTTCGCTATACACATTACTCAATAATGATAGTGCAGGCAATCGAAGAAGATGCAAATGCAGGAAACGCCTCAAAGTCATGGATGAATTTCACCGAGGCAATTAGTGCCGTTGCAAGAACTCTGAAAGTTATAAATATGGGAACAGCCACCTCGCGTGGGAGGAACTTTCGGCCGTAATGCGTGCCTGAGGACACATCTACGTATTTCTGCAGAGCTAGCCGCAAAGGTTATGAAAGGCATTGTCACATTAGCGAAGCAGATGGATGAGGGGGGGGGGGGGATAAAATGATGTGGACATAGAAGAAATGGGTGAATTAACAGATTAATTCAGAAATCTACAGGGAAGGATTAATCTAGCTGACTGCTCCTGATTCCACCTTCGAGGTGTGAATGCGAGACGGCCTCCCCTTTAAAAAGTCTCACCACAGAGATAAACTGACCTACACCGGTACAAATGTTCAATCATTACGCTTCACTCATAGATGGCGCCGCTGAAAATTCAAAACACGACACTAGCACTCAGATTGTTAGGTACTTACTCACTCACACACACTTCCGGTACATCTCAATCGGTAGTAAATTGCCCATGGTGATATACAGGGTTTGTACTCGGTTTGAATGAATCAATGAATGAATGACTACTCCTGAAATCGAAGCGATACTCTATCAAGATGATCAAGATTAAGAAGTGAAAGACATGTTCATTATGAGCAACATAGCGGAAGGGTTTCGTAAGTATAAATCTGCAGTAGATTGTTTCCATGACATAGACCCATCTACGATATGTTTTTCCTATGTAGAATAAGTGAAAGAGGAACCTTGTTACCATACTTTTTCTTTCTTTCAAACCGAACAAGGCACATTCTATATCGACTTTAACCAATTTTAGCTATTGCCCCGGTCAAGGAGCGGGATCGTGTCACAAGTTACCAGCAAATGAACTGAAATCAAGTAAAAGCGGCTAACAGACACTATAATATTCTTTTGAATAACATCGCCGAGAATCACTGGGCTCACCTTCTACTTCTGTCGCACAATGCAGATATAAACAAGATGTCTAAAAAAATGGTTTGTGGTTATTCGTTGAAATTCCGTATTCTTTGTTACCACCGGATCGTAACCCCCGCGAATATTGAGGGACGACTACATGAGAAAAAATCTGAACATTTTTAATGAAAGTATTCGGTATGGTCAAAATCATAGGAAAATACGGAAATGTAAAGATAAATACAGATCATATGGTCATCCTATGTATAACAAGAGATGAACGATATTAATGTGTTCCATTGCCAATGTCCTAAATGTTCAGTTATGTGCTCAATATAATAAAATACGACAATATGCACAGGGTTTGCACAAATGAACGACAGAATTTTAAAAATTTATATTTTCAAGACTATTACACATAATATAATCTGTGATATATATAAAAGTAAAGAAAAACATTCAAAGTATTTTTTCGACATAGTTCAATACATGGCAACATTTCCGTAGAATGCAGTGATTGAAATTGACTGGTGCATTCTTTTTTTTTTCCAGTTACAAATTTCTAAATGAAAAAGCTTTGCATATTCTAATGCACAAGAACTTTTTTCTCTCGTTATCAAAATTTTTAATTTCAGACACAGTGTGAACGTGTCTGAAACACAACTACGGAAGTAATGCCATCTATTGAGCGATGTTGGTTAAAAACATTGCCTGTTTAACTTTATTTTTATGTATCACAGATTATATTTACGTGTGATACAGTCGAACTTGGTTAATTTGAAGTCCAAAGTCACTGGGAAAAAAGTTCGAATTATGCAAATTTTGAATTATCTAATTAATCTATCTTAGATCTGTAAAATAACTACAAATCGCAACAATCATTAACATTCAAATGGAATAAAAATAGAGTAATTAAAAATTTTTATCATCAGTTATGAAACTGTTTCCCAAATTTTATTAATTTATAGCTGCTACATCTGGAATCTATTCTGGAATCAGCCTCACTGCAGAATTTCTTGCCCATGTTCAAAGCCTGATTTACGGAAACAGTTCATGATCATCCGTTATGAAACTGTTTCCCAAATTTTGCTTAGCATCCTTATGCTATCAAAGAAATATACTTTCATTAAACCTTGATCTATTCTATAGGTTTAACTCCAAAGAAAAATGTTGAAATGGGCATTATTTTAACTCATATATAATTATATTATTTTAATTCATTTTAGCACTCTTTTTTTATCGAAAAAAGAGTAGAGGGAAAGAGAAAAACATTTTCGAACTTTTATTAATCTTTAAAAATTTGTTCTTTAACAACTTGATCGAGAAAAGAAAAGTCTGGCTTCTTGCAGAGTAATAAATACTAGTAAAAACTAGAAGTAAAAAACAATAATAAATCAATAATTATCGTTAACAAATCGGTAATAATAGTTGTATGGCGAAATGAATAGAATACGATCAGTAAATTAAAGCTGATTTAACCCTCCGTATTTGGGGTTCGGACGATTGCCCTCAAAATGGAAGGGTTTGAATTTTTAACATGTTGCCGCAATAAGTCGATTGCCCTCAGTATGAATTCGTCAATGTAGGTGGATTTTGGAACTTTTCAAACATTTTATTTAAGTATCTAGTAATCTATGCAAAATTTATGTTCAATTCAGTTGAGAAATTGGAAAAGCGCTGTATTTCTACGCATGTCAAAAAGCGTTTTTGTTAGCGCCCTCTGTTGTTGACTTTAAACATTCATTTCTAAATTGATGCATATTATAGGAATATGTTTATCTCTCTCCTTTTGGAAAAATAAATTGTGCAAGTCACTATTTTTTCAATAAAGTTTGTTGAAATCGAGCTCAATCATAAACAAAAATGTTATGAGGTGAAATATCGGTTAAAATTATTTTTTTATTTTATTGCGATGGATAAGTTTTATTTTTTTGCATTAGTTTCGGTTTCAGTTCCTTTTGCGTATCAAAATAAATCAGTTTCATTTTTTTAGCGTCATCTCTACCTTTGAATGTTACTTTTCTAATTTTTGAAGTACAAATTTTGGTCATATTTTTTTATTTTCTCTGGTTTCCCCCATCCAAGGAATTAATTTCTTTATAACTTACAAAATAATTGATTATTTTTATAAGTTCTGCCGAGTTATAAAATAACCGAACACAGTGAAATATTAGTTAATATACGATGTTTCTTCTACATTGACACGAGATCGAACCATTAAAATAATGTTAAAAAATTAGTGCAAACGACCTGTCGAACTTAGGGTGAGGGCAATCGACTCATTTTTACTGAAGAATGAACCAGCGTGAAGGCAGTCGTCTTCCTCCCATAAAAACGTATATCATTTTTTTTTTTTTTTTTTAAATTACGCATGTGAATGAGTGCTGTTAGCGTATTTTCAATTCAAACACTACATCAGAACAGCAATTTAATCAACTAGAGTGCATTTTTAATTAACTTTAAAATAACTAAGGATGAATAAAATATAAAAATATACAGTTTGCCTTGATGTTAATAATTTTTATAAACAGATTAAATTTTCTTCAGCAAACATGAATAGTTTTACCAGGAATTATATTTTTTAAACCCCTCAATTCTGAGTGATTTAATAAAGCTCTGAGCACGTAAAATTTCGGCAGCTCTCAAAAAATGACACCAACAAGGAATAAACTTTTTATAGTTAAAAAAGTATTATAGTTACATAACCGTATTTTGTACTGAAATGAGACTAAAAAATGTACTATGTACTTTCTGAAATACTGAAAATATTGAGGAAAAAATTTGTATAACGGTTTTTTTAACATGGTTGCCGTGTATATTCAAATGTGCACGGGGTCATTGAAGGATTAAAACATTTTTCTACTAATAACTAAAAATGAAAAAAAAATTCAAAATTAATAATAGCTCTTTAATTCTTTTAACGATTTATAACAAAAAGAAATCTCAATAAAATAAACACTCATTCTCTCGAAGGATATAATAAAATTTTATGAAGAAATTTTAATGCTATAGTTCGTATTTGTTTTTATCTAGAAAACGAATGAATAAATAAAAATTCAATTTAGTTACTAATGAAAATAGTCTTTAAAGTGGTTTTGAAAATCATAAAGTTAATTTGTTCTTCTTTTGTAAATATTGAAGACTTCTCCCCGAATTTCCCTCGATGGTATTTAACCTTACTCCTCCGAAATCCAGAAACTAAACTATAAAAAGTTGAAATTGGTATTAAGGGATTTAATTCGTTATGAAATATGTGAAATGGCTTCCTTTTTTATGCTGTTGATGTAAGTTTGTCTTTTTTGTCCCCGTTGGCTAGTAATTTTCAGAAAATTGTAAAAGAAAATGCTGGGAAAAAAAAATTTAGAAAATCTAAGACTTTTGATCTGTAGTATACAATCTAAATCGAGAAATATGTTCTTATTTTAACCCTTTTATAAATTAATTTATATTTTACAATTTGAGATTTACTGTGCTAATTTGCCGGGTTTTTTTTTTCTACCACTTTCTTTCATTGTTTTTTCACTTCACTTTCTAAACTTTACTGTTTGTTTTAATGGATCAGAATATATAAGAAAATATTTGCCTTTCCTTTCCTCATATTGGGTTATTTGATTATCAAAACTTAGCTGATAAGCTGTCAATGAGCATATTTCATTATTAATTATTCAATTATAGCTTACCATCAAGTCGATTCATACTGTAACACGAATTCGAACACTACATAATTGAACTGTTTTGCATCCGAACTATTTCTCCCTCTACTTATTTCTATCTACTAACTGAATTAATAACGCGACGAGTACTTCGTCAACATTCTTCTTGATGCCTTCAACGATGCCCTTAATATTTATCAGAATATTTTTGTGAGTCTTGGTAGTGTGCATCGTATCTAGAAATGTGTATTTGATTTATCCAGTAAGTGCTACCATCTATCTTCTGAATCAAAAGCGTGAAATTTGGGAGTGACTGTGTATAAAGGAGAGATTCTTTTTTGCGTTGTGAGTTCATTGCTTTCTCTGAGGTTGATTCTTTCTGAAGAAAAGTTTAAATTCGCACCTTGGACTTGGAAAAATCATTAACTATTGGAATTTTACCATATATAGTTTTCAGTCATTAGATAATTACTGACCTCAATTCAGTTCTTTCGAAAAATAATATGGGTGCACGAACTCTAGCCCGTTCGAGAATTTTAGCAGGAGACCTTAAAATAATGTTTTGGAAAAAATCTATCTGCAACAAAGAACAGAAGAAACGTTGTATGCCTTAATTGAATATAGAATTTAGCATAGTACTCTGTATTTGTATTTATTGTATCAATTCGGTCTGAATGGGAAAAAACATCTTGAAGTACACTTATATATCCTATAACCATATACAGGATATCCAAACATAAAATATATCCGTTTCTCGTAAAACAATACTTTTACGAATAATTTTCAATTTTTAGAGAAATTCATCTATCTTCAGAAAAGAATAACACCCTGCTATCATTTAGAACACAAGTTACAAGTGCACGGCAAACAGCTTTTCTCAGCCAAGTGCCATTATTTGATAATCGATGTAACTTCATTATGTAATAAATAAGCCACATGTTTCACGGAAATTTTCGGCAGTATTAGTTGAGCCTATCCCTTGAACAAAGTCCAACGATGATATAAGCTCTACTTAGTAAGTATTATCCATTAAATAAACGATTCAGCTCGTCATCACCCAATATTGGATCTTACTGTAGAATGGTGCTCTCCATCTATGGTCCTCTCACCCCCATCAAGCTAATGAGTACACACACAGAGCACGATTCGTGTGCACTTCCTAACGGCAAATTCTGCCTCCTTCTCTCTCTCATCTGACTCGCTCGCGACGTCCTTCACCGACGGTTCCATCACCTAATAGCACTTCCTTCAGCTTCTCGCTGAGCCCATTGCATTTGAAAATTGCTGTATTCCATTCGTCCTCAGCCGTGCAATGTCTGCAGAAATTGGGGCCTCTGGAGACGCGTTAACCTATGCTGCTGCAATAGCAGCTTGTCGTATAATCCTTCCAGCCTGCCTCCTTCCTACGCGACAACTTCCATTGCCTCACTCTCCATCTTTCCGAAGATGTAACGGGGGCTTTCCTGGGCAGAGCGAACGGAACCATTAGATGAAATTACTCTTAAGAGAAGCGGAGAGATGTTCAACAAAACAACAGGACTGACTATATCGTTAACAACTCGTTTCGTTTCCTACATGCAGCTGCTGTCATAAATTAATAAGTGAACTCGTTGGTTTGTTGTAAATCGCATCAGAGACAGAGAGAAAGAGATGTTGTATGTTTTCTTTTTCCTAACGGATTAGTGGATCCCGTCTTTGATCGGTGGGAATAATGACTTATCTATGAGAATGAATAGTCAGTTTGGAAAAAATTGGAGTACATAAATGTAGTAGGGGTGTTTTATGGAGTATTACTATGAAGCATTGTTCAGTATTTCCTTGAATCACTTTGGCTGTCACAAATATCAACTAAACGTTATCGTTGAATCTATATCAAACCGTACATATTGTTTCTATCTGCCATATGAAGTAGTGAAAAGATACGAAGGTTTTGATATTTGGCTGATTCGAAGATGAATTCAGGAAAGAAAATTGAAATCCCCCTGTGTGGATTGAACTCACGTCCTCTCACTTGATGAGTTGGTGCGCTAGACACTACGCTGCAATGGCAACAAACCTCTTTTCTTAAAACTCGTGTGCGTATGAGACCGTCCATGGACAGTCGGATGTAACTCAGACCAAAGCCTCACATTAGTGACGATTTAAGTGAGAGTCTGCATTTAATGCTGTTTTTCCCGCAACTTTCCTCCGTTTTTAGAATTCGAATATCACAGTGAATATTGTTTTTAGAAACGTGGAATGGTTTTTCTTTTTCTTTTCTTTCTTTTTCTTTTTTTGTCATTTGGTGGCATCAGGACAAACAAGGCAGGTCTTTGAGTACACGGTGTCCGTATAAAAAGTTTAAAAAAAAATTTATTCTAATAACTATAAAACGCCTTACAACATGAATGACATATATGATTATACACATTATTTGGATTTTGGACTACACATTATTATTTTTTTTAATTGAAAGTATACCTCTAGAATGAACGATTCGCAAGTAAAATGTCATGCGTCCTGTTAACTATGCACCCTGTATATAGCCACGTATCAACGTTGGGGACGAAAAAAATTGGTTTGGCTCCTATCGGATCGTCTGACTTCAGCACATCGGACTTTGGCCTTACCTCTCGTCCATTTCACGAATTGGCTGCACTTCGGATTAGTCAGAAACACATACATTTCAACATAAAATGTAACGTAACTTTTATTGGCAAACTCATCGATAATTCGGAAAATAGGTGGCACTGTAGAAATATTATTAAATATGATATAAATTTCTTACATTTATTTATTTTATCACATACAATATGAGAAATAAAAAATCATATTTAATATGGAAAAAAAAGTTGGGATGCTCCCAGACAAATGCAAAAATTTTGGCGATGCTTGTAGTACGTATATTAAAAATTACATGTAATGATCTATGACGGGTGTTCGTGACCTTTTTGTGTTCCACGGACCCTATGTGCCAAAAAAAGACGAGATCCAGGGTATCTTCTTCACCAATAAGATAAAGGTCACTGACCCCTTTACAAAATAATATTCAGCCTTTACCCACTTCGCCCGAAAGGTACACGTATCGCACCCAGGCAAGAAAAGTGACATAACTCAAAAATTCACGAATTTGGGTTAACTCCATATTCAAAACAGCAATCTTTTTCTTTGAAAGTCAGTAATATTGACATTCCTGTAACTAAAAAACTAATCAGCAAAAGTTTCGTTGTAGTAAACAGTCTTTTTTTACTGAAAAAGTGAAGTTTATTTTCGTTATTCTGCAATTTTAGGTTTTTGAGTTATGTCACTTTTCTTGCCAGTGTGCGATATGTGTACCTTCATATTTAACGCTTTAAATGGTTTTAATGATTCTTTTCTCCTAGAAGACTTGAGGTATGCGCGAGGGTGCTTAACTCAAATGGTCCTAGTAAAGATATCAATTTAAAATAATTTATTAATCAATTTCAAAAATTTCTTTTAAAGGGCATTCTAGTGTACAATAAACACAAATCAATCAAAAAAAATTTTCAATAGTCCAGGTTTTATCTAAGGTTTGAAGACGGTAATAAAGTAGAAGCAATAAGTTATTGTTTTCTAATCCATTCTCACGGACTTCCCTGAAACATCTCCAAAGACCCCCCTTGTTAAGAAACCGCTGCTCTATAACGATATTACATTACCTTCTCGCCCTAATGTACTTTTCCTAGTGTTAGTATATTCCATCCGTAATGATAATTTCTTTACAACGATTCATTTCTCCAGTCCCTTTGAGTATCGTTGTATCGGCTTTTAACTGTACATATCTAGGTAACTAGTATGTATGTAAATATATTTGGTGTTGAGACTACTGCATTTTTCCAAATTTAAATTGTGACTATTTGAATTGATTAACATTAGATCATAATATACTGAGTATTAATTCTAAATAGGGAAAATATACGTGAATGTGTCATCTATTAAAACATGTTATAACTCTACTTTAATCTCCTGCTTGTAATAAATTCCTATATTAAGAGTATTCGTGTTTAATAGAGGGTACTTATCAACGATTATGCTGATCTCACGAAATATAAGGCAATTATAATCATTATTTGCATCATTTAATATAATTTTTCTTTTCTTTTCTTTCAGACGAAAGCTCATCTAGATGTTCTGGCTGATGCTCTTCTACGGTGGGCTCGTGGTCGTTATTGAGAATTGAAGCAGCAGCAAAAAAAAAATCCCAATCAGTTTATCCGCGGCAGCGCCAAATCAATTATAAGAAAATTTAAGAAAAAAAATCCATCCGACCTTTATAACCACCACAGAAAAACCTATACCCGATATTGTGCATCCCAAGTGTGGAAGATGGATCCTCTCTTCCCGGAATATAAAAACAAAAAAAATCAAGGAAAAGCCCGATTCGTTGTCATCCCAAGGATTAGTGTGGTTGTTCTTCATATATAATAACTGAATATTTAAAAAATATATATAATATTATATATATATATATATTTGTTTTTTATCATTCCATAAAAAATTTATCATTATTTTACTTAATTGTGATAGTATTATGTTCACCGAATTCTTATGTGTATATATATATACGTATTATACTACTACAACATGTATTACTTAATTAAGACTACGCTATAACAGCGCGACAATGAGATATATGAAATATAATAAGAATATTAATATAACAATATATTTTGAGATATGTGTTGGTTTTTTCGTTTTTCCAATTATAATGATGTTTATTATTGTTATAGCTGTACGATGTATATTGTGTATAAGGTTTTTGTTTCCTGATTAATTATTGATATATAATATATATATATAAATATCTGCAAGAGTGAAAAGGTGCACATCTGCATGAAGCATGGATAAAAAAAATTATGAGTGCGATATCATTCCCTCCGAGCTTTGTGATGGAAAAGTTCATCCTGATGGTGGATGATAGGTGTTCATGGGGCCCGGCATGTGAATTCAAATAAATACTTAAACACACTTTTGTTTTTACGTAGGAATAACGCAATAGAACTACGTATGTGATAATAGACTTTGGTGTTGATCCGAGTGCATGATCTATCTTAATAAACATCACTATTTTTTTCACATTAAACTAAAAGGAGATAGATATCAAATTATAAAAAAAATTTATAAGATGCAATGAAATGAAAAAGTGACAAGGGTCGCAAAAGAAAATGAATAGCCGAATTTGCTGTGTTATAAAAGACAATTTGGGCCATGTTACGTGTCAATCCAAAATGCATGAGCTAACAATAGATATTACTCAATTTTTTCCCCACTAAACCGAAAAGAGATGGATATCAAATAATAAAAAAAAGCTATTAGGTGTAATACACAAATGTGACAAGGGTAGCAAAATAAATAAATGGCCTAATTTTTCTCTTTCACACCAGAAAATGTGGGTCATGTTACGTGTTCACAAGAAGTTTCATAACCTTTGATGAGAATCAATACGAGTTTGTTGACCAGTCTATCGCTTCTAAGTTTGCTGCGGTGTCACCAGGACACAAAGAAACTAACAATGTTTGGCCTCTGAAGGTCATGCCAACTATCTTTTTTGATGACTGAGGATACGGAGCCACTGTCGAGATCATTACTCGATAAGAAGCATCTCGAGTAGGCTGACCGTCCAGTTTACTCTTACAGTTTCAATTTGATCATCATCTTCCTTTAACAAAGATCTCGATCAGCCGGGGTTCTTGATTATCTTCTTTAAAATGTAAGCCATTTCATTGCCCTCACGGACTTGGGTACCTCTGGAACACTTTTTATTCGAGAAATATTCAAATGTAACAAGAAAATCTTCAAAATTACGTAATATGGTGATCTACCAAAACATTAACACTCATATAAGGACTCATTACACTCACGTTGGCTAGCGTACTGAACGTTGTCAATGATCACTGCTGGATAAGCTCGTTGAACATAGAACCACCGTCTACAATTAGGTGTGCAGTAAAATATTTGAAATTCTTCATCTTGCCAATAATCTATAAAACAAATGTTTTAGAGTTGCGGGTATTGTGTTTTTGTTCACTCAACATATGCCCAGCAAATAACCATTCTTCTCGCTAAATTTCACTGGTAATACTGGAACACTCAGCCTAAAATTCGGACCTATCAACATGATACTCTCACCAGGAGGGGGGGGGGGGGGGGGGGACTGCTCGAGACAAAATACTCACTCATGCGAGCTCTTCAGCGCCCCTCCAGCGTATAAGCTGAAACAGTAAAATGACCGAAACCCCCCCCCCCCGAATTCGTATACACCAGTGGTTTGAACCTCTAGTCCGAAAATTAGTTTCCTCTGCACACACACACAAATTATTTTATCTAATATATTCATATTTTAAGTCTTACAGGCAAAGTATTTTTTTCCAAATTTTTCTGTAAATATTTGTTCCTTCACTCCTGATTAGCCTTTCCTGATAAGAAATATTGCTTACTATCACAGAGCAAGGCTTACTTTGAGAACCCGCCGACATGCAAAACAATGATGGTATCTTCAGACCTAACTGGTGCATATATTTTATCTACAGCGACTTTTGTCACCTTTTCATTTGATCAATCTCCACCCTCATTCAATCAATAAATTCTGAAAAATTAGAATTATAAAATTTAACAGCGTAAAGACAGTGAAGATGTCATGATATATAACTCACAGAATCTAAATTTTTAATCCAATTTTTTGAATTAAAAATTTTCTTGTCAGATCGAAAAAGAAACTCTTTTTTTCCCCCGGCAAACAATATTTATCATATTTTAACTTAAATGTTACATCATAAATAACATTCTCCCAAAAAAATAAAAATCTTATGGGTGTCCTCGAAATGTTTCTGTGACTGGATAGCTCAATTTATTTTTGTTATGCTCTAGATAAATCGTATTTCTATTTTTTTACCTCACTTGACAGCATTCCGGTCATCATTTCAGACTTCGAATAAGAAATAAAATATTTAAAAACAAAAAAAAACAGCGTGTTGTGTCTACGACTGAAATCTTTCACCGATGACGAAGCACAAAAATATCTATCTATATATCACCAGTTGACCGCTTGTCTGGACACTGCATTAGTGATATTAAATGGCCATTTCAAAACCAAAAAAAAAATATGCCCTACATAAAATTCTGTTCCTGACAAGCAAGTGCCAGTAGAGAATATCCAATATCTTATATTTTTTTTATTTATTTAATTATACATCAAACTTTTCAAGACTTTTCTAGACTTTCTTAAAAGAAAATAATAATACTAATAAAAGAAAAGTAAGGGAAAGAAATGTCCACTTTCCTGTCCACTCGCCAATTACTGATAATGATTTGTTTCCAAAAATAAATAGAAGAATTTCCCAAGGATTTTTCACGTCTATTTCGGGATTTTTTATGCTATTTGTGTGATAATACTTTGTATAATCTCTTGAAACTCGTTAAGGGGAAGCGGATAAGTCCTATCCGTCAAAGTCACATGTTCAAATCCAATACTCTATAAAAACATGGTGGCTAAGAGCAATCAAATATTAATGGAATTTCAAAATAAATAAGTATACCATTTCCTCAACCAGAAAAATCATATACGTAATAATACAAAAAACGTAAATAAAAGTATTTACAGTACTTTGTAAATCAAACTTGATTTAACTGTATAAACCATGCATGATATACCAACTACGCGCTCTCTCTCTCTCTCTTTCTTTACATTATGTTATGAAAAAATTGAGAAAAATTACTGGTGATCGAGGTGGTTTCATTAAGTCAATTTAGAATATAGAATTTTTTAATAATAATAATAATACCAGATTTTTTAATAATAATAATATCAGATTATTTTAAGTAATAATAGGCAGATTTTTTTTTTAATAAGAATGATAGATTTTTCATAATAACAACAAGTTTTTTAAATAATAATAGCAAAAAAATTTGATAATTATAATAAGTTATCAGATTTAAGTTATGAGAGAAGTAATTAGATTTTTTAATAATAATAACAGATTTTTTCACACTGATAATAACACATTATTTCGCGCCGTAAGTACCGCAATCGGAAATGAAATCTGTTCAACCTCCATAGAATGTAATTTAAACAATATTAGAAGGAAAATGCTCCGATCGAATTCTGAATATTGTAAATAATATTCTACTGTTTACTTGAGAGTGTTTAGAACCAACCCTTGGAGTTTAAATAAATTTAATTTAATTACCTTCACGCTTCCGATATCAGGTTTTTTTTTTAAACCTTAAGCAGATAGCCCTAGTTAGATACGCTGAAAAATACTTTCCTTGTTGATAATTAATTCTGAAATTTCATCATTATCAGTGATTATAAAAACATTCTTACAATGACTTACGATGCATAGCTCAATAACAAACATTATTTATTTTGAAAGGGAAGAATGTATTATCTGACATTTATAGCTAAATGATCATAACTTTCCATAATAAAACCTTTTTTTCATGTGATTTTAGAAATTATTAATTTTTTTTTTTGTTGAAAATTCATATTTAACGAATAAAACCCTTTTTTTCGAATTAAAGAGAATATCCGAGAAAGAGAAAAACCAATTCATATAAATTTAACATTTAAAAACTTTTAGTAAAATATTTTAAGTTCATGAATACATGCATATGATGCATAAACAAAGCGTATAAATCCTATTTAGAGAAACAGCGTGAAGTAGGAAATCGTAATCTTTTAAGGATTAAATATATAAGCAAGCATCATATTATTATTCTCTCCTTCATTTTTCTGATGTGTTTGTCTTAATCTCGAACCGGATGTTGTTTCCAAAAAAAAAAGATTACTCTCTCTCTACCATGTAGTCTTGTAATTATCATGTGCGAAAGGGAATGATAGTATTCATATCTTATATTATAGTTATCATGACTTCGCATTTTTATGTTTTCGAATCTTATTAGACGGGAAGTAACTCCTCGACAGTTTTTACTAATTTAATACATATTCATGAGCTCTCACATAGTTTTACTGGAATAATGTGTTTGTCAGAATATATACATCAATTTCGCATTGGTTTACAGAAAAAAAAAATTTTACACGGTCAATATAATTTTTTTTTTCCCCTCCAAATTCTCAATGGATAACTATTACCGCCATTTTGCTAATCAATTAAGATTTAAATCAATGAATTATTGAAGTTTTATTTTTCTATATGATTTTTCCCCTATCTATTAACATATTATAATCCCTTATCCACAGTAAAAAAAATATAATAACTTTTGTTGGCTTTCGTTATCATTGAAATATCATTAGAAATTAAGTAACGGCCTACCTCAGTTGACACTATAATACTTACATGTACAGCCAAACTAACACTGATAACAGCCAATCGTATTAGTGCAACTAAACTGTGTCAAAATGTACAAAATTAATGTAAAAAATAAAAATGAAATATCTCATAATTTTTTATTTAGTTTTTAATACTTTTAGTTTTCAATGAAGTTTTTAGTTTTTATATATCTTTAGGTATTTAGGGGTTTTTTGTGAAACCTGATTTTATATTTTATGTACGGTATTCTAGATTTATTTCACTATACATATTTCTTATGAGCGTTGTTGTTAGTATTTTATCATTATTTTTTTTTCTTTCTCTCCCAGCCACTTGGTTGAAATTTTTTCCTGTTGCTACCTTTGAATTTGTATAGTATTTAAAAATTATTAAAGATTAATTAATGGCATACCTCAGTTTTTAAACTACATATAGTGTGGCAACGGAAAGATGGCTTCTGACCTTGTATGGCCTTCATGACGAAAAAAAGAGGATTCATTCTTCAGTAAGGAGAAATGGTGAAAACAGAAAATAAACATCCTCCAGAGTTATAGCTGGAGTTCTTTTCCCCTCCATTTCTCCTTACTGAAGAATGAACCCTTCTTTTTCGTTATGAAAGCCATACAAGGTCAGAAGTCATCTTTCGGTGGTCACACTGTACATACACTATTGTAAACAGCGGGTTGTTTAATCGTACGAAGTACAACAAAACTGTGTCAAGATGTACAAAATTTATACAGAAATAAAAATGAAATGCAGTAGAGCGTCTGTTAGCTTTGAAAAGTCCAGCTTCTTATCTAGAGCTGAAAATGATGTTATTTGTTACTATGATATGTATGTTTGAGTAGGCCTAATTCGTTGAATTTAGATCCTTATTGGCTCCATAAAAAACATTATTTGCCTTACTTATATGCCTAATTTTTAGAAATTATTCGCGAAATGCGATATTTCTATATGAAGTACCTAATTTTGATTCACTCGTTATCCAGATTTTCTCTAAACCGGCTGACTTACAGTCCCAATTTGGCCGGATAAAAGAGATTTCACTGCATTAGAAATTTCACCTAGAACAGATTTCCAATCACAATAACTTAAGAATTAGTTTCGAAAGAATTAAGTTATAATTTTATTATAAGCATTTATATAATGAGGATTTATGTACCAAAGAATTGGGTAAGACAATAAGTGCATACACAGTAAAACCTCCGTAAGTCATCACCCTAACAAGTCGTTACTCCGGTTAATTCGTCATTTTTGTTCGGTCTCGTCTGGCTTCCATCGAAAACAATGTTATTAAACCCTGGGTTACTAATTAGTGTAAATTAAGGAAATACTGGTATAAATTGTATGTTTACCAGTGTATTTAACCATAATACAGTTAGATGAATACTAAACACTTAAAAAATTCAATAATTCGTTTTTTTCTTTTGTTACCTATCCTTTTTTTTTAATATTGTAGTTTTTTAATTCATATTTTGAATAATGCATCAACAACAACCCTGTCCCAGCCCTAAGGCCATGCAGGTAAATCCGTAAATCAGACGCTGCAGCCATATTTTGATAAATGGTGTATATTTTAAATTTATAAACATTGAAACTGACGGCACTTCGTTTAAGTCGTCACTCCACTTAAGTTGTCTTAATTTCTCGATAATTTGAGTGACGCGACTTGAGATGTTTTACTGCATATATATATATATATATATATATATATATATATATTATTTCTTACAATATACGAAATTATATACTGTATATACTCAATTTCATGCCGGGAACCCAGACAACGTACAACTGACTGCTTTTACGGGAAATGTTCGTCGCGCGTCTATTTTAAAATTTAATTTCCCCTCCCCTTTCTTTCTTGATTTTATATTTTCTCTTTCCCATCATCACAAATAAATGTGTGTAGAACTTTATACAATTTTAGCAACGATTCGATGAAGATGTCGAGTAAAAAAAAAGAGTGATGATGATAACAATTATTATTATGAGGACGATGATAATAAACGATAACTATGGTCGCATAATCACTACTTTAGTCTTTCAGATTTTTAAATGTAAATTCCTATCCTAAAAAAAAAAAAGAATTGGAGAATAAATTCCTTTGAAGATATAAGCCCCAGTTTTTCCCTCCCACTATCACCATACCAAAATGAATCTTTTTGAACGTCTGTCCGCAACCGTAACGTCCTGAAGTCCTATTCGAGTAAAAAAATAAAAAAATATATTTATTATTCCGTGTTATTTCTTAATAATAATAATGTCCATATAAATTTTAGAACAGAAAACGAGCTCTAGGGTCAAGCTTTTCCCTGAGTAAATGTCATTTATATATACATATATAGTTATATTTATATGTGTATATATATGCAGATATATGTTAAATATATATATGTATGTATATTGAATGATTATTCATTCCTTGATCCTCCTTGATCTACATATATGCATATATATATATGAATCACAGCCTTCACGATGAGCAGCTGATATTATATCCTATGTGTTTATAATGTGGAATAAATCCGTCTGGTGTATGCGTGTTATCTTTTCATTTTATGTAGTAAATACTGTGTAAATATCTTATATTTTGTAATTCATGTGATATTATCGTTATTTTATATTTTTGTTTGAATATTTTATGATTATTATCGAAGAGTATTTTCTATTTTTTTTTTTCCAATAGTTCCCCCTTCCCCATTTTTGAAGACTTATGCAAGGGTTTTTTGCGTGTTTCAACCAACTTACTGAATTGTGATAAAGAGTAGTAAATATACAATGTATATCGATATTCTTTCTTGTATATCTTTTCCCTTAAATTTTCGATGGATTGTAAAAGTGCATTAGGGGAGAAAAGCTCTATTATTGCTGAAATGCATGGTTATATGACTATTTCCGAACCCCTTTTTTCCCATTAAATGTATTTCATAGGATATCTAAATTTTGTTAGTAACCCGCCTTATTCCTATGCCTTGCGTAAGTCTTCTTGAACTTACTTCAATATAATAAAATAAAAAATTGTAGATTTAAAAAAAAAAGGAATTAAAAATTATTTGAGCAAGGTGAGATATTGATATGGCGTAGTGTATTTTCGTTCATTATCAAAGGCGGACTGATATGACATAATTCCTCGCTGAAGTAATGAAAGAAACTCAAATTAAATATGGTAACTATTGAGGAAAATCGTTGCGTTCGTTAATAGTTCGAAAAATATGTATTTCATTTTTATCTCTCCCCCAAGTGACATCTAATTTGCATAAAAATTTGCATACGAATTGGATGGTCGGTCTTCATATCATTACATGCATTCCAAAAATTACAACACCATGAATATTTCGATTTTCAAGATTATAATTACTACTGTCTCTAAAATGCACGAGAAGTCATAGTAGGGGACACGAAATGGTAAAATTATCATTTTAAATTAAATTTTGACAATATATATACATATAAATTTAGTGAAGCTATCAAAAAAATGTCTCTAGATTACTTTTTATTTTGGTACGTACAATTTTAAGCATATAAATCAAGAATTTTTCTCGTATTATATTCTTAGTGCTACAAAGTACGTGAGCACACGCTATTGGGTAATCATTTTTCTCAAAATTTCTTCAAAATTGGTAGAATTAATCACAATCAAGCCATTTTGAATTAAATACCGGAAATGGGACTAGTTTTTGGAATTAATATATGTTTTCGTAGATAATTTCTTCCAATATTTTGTATGATGTAAATTCATTAATTTCGTAAAATATTTTTTATCGTGAATCTTATCTAGTCAGTAATCAGTTAATATTTATATATTAACTGATATTTTAACTGGTATTATAAGAAAATACAATTTAATGATGATCCGTTCATACAGGCACTGTTAGAAATGAGACATGACTTGATCCTTAATCAAAAATCAAGAATAACCAACTCAGGAAATTTGAAAAGAGATAATTATAGGGTATATATGAAGATAGAGGGAAAAAACAAAAGAAAAAAAGCCGACTTTTATTAGTAAACTGCACATGAGCTTGTCAAAGAGAAAAAAAAAAGTCCATTTCATTAAGAACCACCGTAATGAGAGTTTATTGACCACATGGGTCAATGGAATCTTTGCAATTCGTTCAGTTGTACCTGAAAGAAATTTTCAATCTATCAGATCTCACTTTGCTCATAAAAGAAATAAGTATGATATGGAATACTCGCGAAAGATATTGACGGGGGAAAAAATGAGATGAATCGCTATTTATTTCGGTGAAATACGATGAATGCAGTAAAAAAAAATAAGAAATCTATTCCATCAAAGTTCAACGGCTAACAGCAGTCATATCGAAAGAGAAAATAATTAATAACACTAATTCGGTAATGCGTTTGTTTGCTAAGCTTTTAATATATTTTTTGCATGTTCAATAGTAGTTTAATGCTATATCTTATCGGAGATTAAAAACCATTCGCGTAAAATACGCATCTTTTATTTCTTGTCTCTCGCTGTATATTTTGCGATTGTAGCTCTATTTTACTGATGACTTTTTTGATTCTTTGAAGAATATTCCCAAATACTTATCAATTTTTTTTTTCTTTTTGTTCCCAAAATGTCAAATATTCAGGCAGTCATTAACCTCTATTTTCACCAAAATTCTAAAGATGAATAAAAACCAATAAAATTGTTTTACAAAATGCAATATATTATGTTTCTAAATTGTAATGATGCACATGTTAAAAATATATTTTGGAGTTTGTTACTATATTTATGAATTTCAATGAAAATATAGTTGTTTATGGTCATTGCCATAGAAAAATAAAAGTACTTTTTGTAAGTTGTATATGTTTCATACTGAGTATATATGTCAGTATATATGTCAGTTTCATACTGAGTATATATGTCAGTATATATGTCAGTTTCATACTGAGTATACTCAGTATATGTTTCATACTGAGTATATATGTCAGTATATATGTCAGTTTCATACTGAGTATACTCAGTATATGTTTCATACTGAGAATAAAAATTTGCTGGGAATTGAGAAAAGCGATTCCGGAAACCTGGAAAAAAAGGCAAAAGGGCAAATTTCCTAAAAAGTAGGAGGAATCTCAAAATGATAATAAAAAGAAGAACGTCTGGTAACCCTATCTTCAACCCCCCCTTCCTCCATAAGGTTTAAAAACTGATTTTCCTTATGCCTTTGAAAGGACAAATAAATTGCTAATTATTTGCAATATATTGATTGTTTAAATGCCGAAACGGCCAATAAATGCGAAGCATTTGATATGATGCTGAACATTTATATTGGTGAAATATTGATCTAAAATTTGATAAAAAGTTATTTCGCTTCATAAAACTATCAGAAACCTTCAAATTCGTTTCCGAATTCATCAAAGGAAATCAATAAATAATTGTTAAAAAAGGAAAAATTCTGGATGCCGACAAAAACCATGTACAATAAAAAATAAAGTTAATGACTGCCTGTGAATTTTTACATTTTCCTTTAATCATATTATTGTAATAAATTTACATTTCCTCAATTAATTCATTTCAAAGACTTGTGATGATAATCATTTATTACCAATGTTATAATTATTAGTTTTTCTTTGTAAATGTAAATTTTATTTTCGATGTAAATACGTTTTAAATACATCTGACTTTTTTTTCTGTCAAAAGTTTAATTATGATAATTATAATATTTATTATGATGATAATAATAATAATGCAAGAAGAAAAAGAATTTTTCATTGTCGACTCAAATTATTCTTTTTTAGAGGCGAAATACATTTTTTATGACTTGACTTTGACATGAAATATTCAAATTCAGAATCGTGTTTGAAAAGACCCTTCCAAAATACAACATATTATTACCTCTTCTATACTTAGGCATACGTTCCCTCACTGCTTAGGAATAATTTCCCGTGTTTCAAAATGTTGTGCGCATATCTGTTTGTATTTGTGTAAACGTGAGTACGTACAAAAGATACCGTATATTCGCGTACAATATTATATATATTTATTTATTTACTGTTCTTATAATAATGATAGTGGATTTTCTCGAATTTATGTAAATCGTTTCCTGTAGTCGTTCCATGTTGAGTGTGAAGCTCGTATGAAAATATATATATACATATATATTTGAAGATATTCCGAGCATCTCCAAATGAGTTTTTATTTATGCCTATTTCTCCTTTCTACACGCCCTCAATTTTTGGGATTTATTTTTTAAAATTATACTTCCCGTGATAAGTAATAATAAACTTACGAAACATTATTGTCATTATTACTAACTGCGGATGAAGAAAAATCTCGTCTTTCACAGAAAAATTAAACAGCAGTATTTGCAATGTCAGGAAATGAAAAAAAAAAGGATAATCACCACTGAATGAATGAACGCCAGAACTTTACTACTGGACTTATCCCGTTGCCGAGATTTCCTCCAGCCCAGCTTCGTGGCAGAGTTCGGAACACTTTATTTTGTGTCAAAAAAAGAAAAGAAAAAAACATGACACAAAATTTTTACAACATATTTTCCCCGGACAATTGGGTACTGTGTCGATAAACAAATTTTGTAGTGATTACAGACGAGATGTGTGTGGGGTTGGGAGTTGGAGAAAAGTTTCCGGGTTTCGTCAAGGCGGATGAATGTACGCATATTAGGATGGAGGTATATTTGAAAAAAATTGGAGGGGCTCCAAGCTATCTCATCTGTTACCTTAAATTTTTCATATTATATACACAGAATACAAAAAAAACGAAATGAGAATCTTGGATAATCACCATTGAGAAAAGTTCATGATCAACTCTAATACTAATGCGAATACAAAATCTGAAATCACAATAGAAAAATTGTCCAACAAGGTGGATGGAAAAAAAATGAAGGAATAAAAAAATGAGAAACATAAGAGAAATACTATATGAAAATATGTATACGAAAGAAGAAATGATATGGAAAAAATTCTATGCAGCAGAAGCTTCACGTGCTATCTCGCTCATGAACCTTCACATTGAAGCATTAATCAACTGCCCTTTTACAAACCGAATAAAGATTCATTATTTTCCTTTATTTCCTCTAATTATTTCAGCTTTAAGATATCAACCAAGAAATTACCGAAGAAAAAAAAAATTATTTTTTGGACTCGCTGGCTATAGAAACAAGATCAAAATTAAAAACGAAAAAAACTAAATTTTATCCAAGGATGTGTGTGATGTCACTATCCACAGGAACAAATTTAACAGCTGGCTGATGCGAATATATATTTAGGGAAGAGAGAAAATATTCAACTGTGTCTTTCCAGAATGGAATGGAACCCTCGTCTTCTTACTTACCAGGTGAGTGCCCTTGACCACTGGACTACAAACTTAACGAATATCTCATTCTTTCCTTATAGATCGTGTGCACTGAACGGTAGTAGTCTAGTGGTCTAGGGCGCTCACCCAGCAAATGAGAGGACGTAGGTTCGATTCTCCCGCAAGGGCAATTGAATTTTCTCTCTTTCCTAAATATATCTTCGCATCAGCCAAATGTTAAAAACCTCCGTAACTGAATTTTATTCTTTCAGGAAAAAGGGTGATTTAAAAAAAAAAATTTGGCTTAATAAAATAAAAAGCATAAAAGTGCTTTCGTAAACGATATTTTCTTCATAGCACATTTTATTCACCGAAGTGCTCGGTAATATTCCGAAATGAAGACGTTTACAAGCGTTTTCCGGACTTTTATCAACTCGCCTTGGTGAAACCTACGTCTTACTGGTTAAAACCTCGGGCTTTTATCGTAACGCATACAGTGCGAGATGTAATTATAAGACACTCTTAAATTTTAGTGAAATCACGAGAAGGAGCGAAGTAAAAAATATCAAAAATTCCAAGCTGTTTTATGACGGCCCAAAATAGTGGGAATTTAAAAAAAAAAAATTCGCATTATTTTATGGAAAAACAAAAAATATATCATAGACAAAATTATGACACCTACGGATTTTTGAGGGAAAAGTAAAATAAAACTTAAACAAAAATTTATGTACAAAAATTGATTTTCTGTCTGTGTGTGTTCTCTATACAAATCTACAATTTTAGATCGATCGTCGTCAAATTTTGCATATATATCAAATGGGATCCGACTTGAACAATAGGCTACCTTAAAATTTCGTCAGAGCAAGGCAAATGCCCCAAATGGGCAAAAAACTGTCGGGCAACAATAGTTTTCGGGTCTCAACAATCACTTCCGGAAAGTTAACTTTGGTTACCGTAGTTCCCTAGCGATGTGTTTCAGACGTGTATATGCCAATATAATGGTTTGTCACTTCTCTAATCCTGTAGTATATATAATACTTTGTCTTTGTAATAGTTTGTCCCTTTTTCAATCCCCTCAGTAATGAGGCTTTTTGAATAGACGTCATAATCATCATCAGCATCACTTTGAGGATCAGGCAAAGGATGATTCCCATAGAAATCAGTGTTAAAATTGTCGATTTTACTGTAGAAATGCGGAAACTTAGTGGTGGTTTTCCCCCCGTAACATCAATAATTTTAAAAATTGAATTGAGTTCTAGATTTTTGAAATGTTCCATTCGCTTTGAGATATACGAAACCCAGAAAACTACATATGAAGTAATTAGCCGGACCTACTTTTGAGTTGGATATCGAGGCAATATAACATTGAACTTTTTTATTTACATCTTCTCAAGCTCGAAAATGAAAATGTGTCTGTATTGTCTTCTAATATTCAACTGCATAAATTCATATAGTTTCGGTTATTTTGAAATTAATTATGGGTCCGTAAACTACATCGAAGAAATTCCACAGGTTTAACATTTTTTGGAAGCTGAAATATGCGGACGGGTAACTTGAAGGGGGAAATCGAAATACCTAGCGCCCCGTAAAAAAGGGGAAAAAATTCATTTCTACATTCCTTTAAATCTAGATTTGTTTATTCCGTGAGTCGTGCAGAAAGTTGCCATATTGGTTAACTTAGACACGATTTGTGTGTCCCTCAAAGAAAGAGGGAGATATCACGTGATCCAAAAAGCCTGCACCGGGTATTATAGCTAGTTATATATAAATTTGCCAAAATCAAAATCAATATTTTGTCCAACCACCTCTTGCTATTAGAAGAAAAAATGTGATTTGGTATCGATTCAACCAAATCAATGAGATTGTCGCAAGAGATATCGTTCTAAGCCTGTGATATGGAGGCTTTTAGATGCTGGATGAAAGAAAATTTGCTTTCTACCTGCGTGTACTGGTCTGCAAAGAATATCCCACAAGATTTCCATGGGATTGAGGTAGTGTTTCCCAAAGTGGGCAATATCGCTCCCTGGTGGGCGATGGAAAGTTCCAGGGGGCGATAGAAGCTACGGGTATAACATGGGATTATACGGGTTCGCTTGCATTGGGGGCAATAAGAGAAAAAATTCCTGAAGAATGGGGCAATGGGACAAATGGTTTGCAAACTATGAGTTAAGGCCAGGGGAACGAGCCAGCCATGAAAGAACATTGGTGTTTTCTTGCTTAAGCCACTGTTCTGTGTGACCTAGCCATGAATTGACGCATTATCTTGTTGGAATATGCAGTCCTCGCCGCAAAAAAGAATTTCTTTATATATATATCAAGTTTCTCCTGCAAAAGTTTTACATAGCTTTTTGAGTTCATCATTGACGGCAGAAAAACTAGATTGGTTTTCACTTGGACAAAAAATGCTACCAAAACCATCACTGAACCACCACCCATTTGACGGCTCGTTAACAGCTGCGTTGCAGACCTCAAATCATGTCAATATGAATGGAAACCCCCTGGACCATCAAGATTGAATTTTTTTTCATCGGAAAGTGTAACGGAATACCACTGATCCAAGGTATTAGTGGTGCATTTTGCGAGAGCCAAACGATCCTGTTTGTGTTTCAAAGTTAATAGTGGTTTTCTCTTCATTTTCATGAATTTTATGTTACTTGTAGAACTTTAACCGCTTAAAATTTTTCGCTGCAGTTTTAAGGCAAGAAATACCATGCACAACCAGGCTCTATCACTAGCGTGATTTCAACACCGGCAGTTTTAGGGCAGATTTTACATTTCTGAGCGGCATTTTGCTCCTTCCTGCTAGAGAGCAAACATTGCGCTTTGTTCGGGTACACAACCATGGGGTGAACCCAGATCTTTTTTTTATACAAAGCCACAAATTTGCACGGTTTGAAGCATTTGTGCCGGCACATTGGGAATGTCCAATTTTATTTGCTATCTACATTTTAGAAACGCCAATGCCATGCAATTGCCAGATTTCACTTTCTCGCAGTTCTGGACCCCCTGGCATTTTTTCTACTGAAGAGGTAGTTATAAAAGAAGGTTTCTGTTTATTGGTTGAGGTAACGTAGAGGTGATAAGGAAAAACGATTGGCGTATTAATTACTTAATACACTGAACTTGACTATGGACTAGGTTGGTGAATTAGAATAGTAATGTTGGTTTTGTTCGTTGATAACGTGTGAAGAAGGCCAATATTACAAGACTGATAATATTGTTACGAATGCTTTTATCTTCTCCACATTTTTAGTCAATTTAATTTAATTTTTATTGAAAAATATGTGTAGTGCACGTATCATGTATGTGTAAAAATAATTAATTGGTTTAATGAAGAGAAGAAAAGTTACAAAAATTTTCCAGATATCCATCAGACTTTCCAACTTTACCTGGGAGTTATGTATAGTCGCTGATAAATGTGAATAAATGTAGTGAAATTTAATCAAACTTTCTTGATCGAGACGATTTGTGATTATGCGCAACCACCCCGTTGTATCACTTTTACACACACAAGAGACACACACACACAGCAGCATATACATTTTAATATTAAAATGAATAGGAATATATCGACCGAAGCCAAATGTCGTATAAATGTGAAAGTCGTATAAACAAGGTTCTGCTCCTATTTTGTACCTCCCCATTAGCGGACACTCCGTTAGAGGACAAATTTTTTGGTCCCACAGGTGTCCGTTATAGAGATTCTACTGTACTCAAGTTTCCATTATTGTGAAAAAATATTCTTTCCATTTTTTTTTTCTTTTTTCGTGAATATTCGTGGCGGCTTATGATTATGTCTCGCACTGAACATGCAATTAGCAGTCGGCTCGAGTGAAATACAAAGTCGCACGAGACTGTGAAAAATATTTGAATGTAGAATATAATTCGGATAAATTCATGAATTTCTCAATCTGGCACATTTTAATTATGGTGGTAATCTGCATCTTTCAGGTCAAAGAAGTAGCACTAACATCTTTCGATGTCCAATAGCTTCCCATTAAATTTCAGCAATTTTTCTTTAATGTCAATATCTGAATCTTCTCAGTCATGAGAAATATTCTATAACATAGACGCAATGATTTCATTTGTTCTGCTTCGATTTCTCTAATATTATCGCTGACAACGTACGTGACCATCTCGAAAGATCTTCAACCAAATTTGGTTGAGATCATAAAAAAAATTATTCAATGAAAACCATAATAAAAAATTCTGTCAATAACTCATTTTTGAATCAAATTGCTCTAATTAAAAATAAAATTGGTCCTATTAAAAATTATATTTCCCCACGTTGGAAACAAGGTCTAAGGCCGAGATTACACTGTAAAAGTTTTGTAAAAGTGCTTTCATGAAACTTGAAAAAACAACCAATCAGCTGATCGATTGCATTCGAGCAAATACAACCGATCGGTTTATTGGTTGCATTTTTTCAAGTTTTATAAAAACACTTTTACAAAACTTTTATAGTGTAATCCCGGCCTTAGAGGCATACTCACAATTAGAAAAAGTATCCAAATAACATGTAGAACTTAGATACGTCATTCATGTTGGCAAGGGGTTATATAGTTTTAAAAAAAAAATACAATAAAAAAAAATTAAATTTTTTATACGGACACGTCCAAAAAAACCTTATTAGAAACTTGTTGCATTTCTCCTGAGACAAAAGAACTCAGTGTTTCTTACAAGGAAAAGGTCCCAAGGTGTCCTTAAAAAAATTAGGAAAAAATTTAACACATGCATCTCACCTAGAAACACATGAAAAGAAAAAAAATAGCGGTGGAATGTAATTATTAAATTTGCAAAAAAATTATTAAAATGACAACACTTGGCTACTTACAATCGTAATATAGGCTAGATGATTTTTACACATACACACACCATAGCTTTTTTTTTTCTTTGCTGTACCTGATAGTGTTGTTTGAATGTCATTTGAATCGCTTCTTAAATTCCTTCTAGGCCTCTATAGGCATTCAAAATATTAGTATTTAGACTTTTGTGAGTAAACCATACTATAATTTCACTGGATTTTTTTCTATTTCTGTAGAATCGAGTAATTTTTTCGAACCCTTTCCTTGTAAGTGAAGTATTCGCTTAGACATTTGAATTTAAAAATCTGAGAAAAGTTAGGAAAGGAAAGCATTAATGAGGGAAAGAAGAGACAGTTTTTACTGTTCTTTCCCAACTTACCTCCGATTTTTGAATTTAAATATTTCAGCAAATATCACACTTACAAACGTGGAATGTTTTTTGTTCACCTAAGGAGAGACAGGGCAACAATTTTCTAATTGAGTTTTTAAGGACATGGTATCCATATAATAAATTAACATTTTCATCTTAATAACTATGCAACCCCTTGCAACATGAATGACGTACCTGAGTTCAAGTTATTTGGATAATTTTTCCTCAAGTTATTTTTATATATAAATATCTTAATTATAAAAATTTAAAACTTTTTCTTCATTATTTTGGAAGTGAATAAATTTCAATAAGGATACACATTCGTGTTTCAGGAAAAACTTAACAAAATGTGGTATTTAACCAGATGATTACAAAAAGGAAAATTTGCATATACGTGCTTTGCAGCAGACGATATGAGTGGTGCATTTTAAATTTGTTAGTAATTATATTTACATTAGGTTGGTCATCCACTGGAAGCTACTGCAAGCGATAAGTCTTAAGCAACATGTATGCTAAAATGCTGTAATAGTTTTGCATATATATACACTGAAGTGCGAAGTCATGGGATACCTCTTAATATCGTGCAGCAATATTAAGAGGGGGGTACCCCATGACTTTTGGCACTTCAGTGTATACAGGTGACATGTTATTGCACATGGTAGCTTTCAGTGGATGACTAGCCTTATACAAGGGTGTTTTCAGAGCAATCAATAATATGGCAGTCAATTTTTAAGCTTGGTTTGATAAATGTGATTTGGCACGTGGATTTGGAAATCTGAAAATTGCTTGGTGACGATTCCAATAACATTTGAATCCCTTGTGACCCCCCTTGTGTGTTACATTTCAAGAAATCCCGTCTTGGCAAGTTTCTGTAAAATAATACTGAACGAATTTCATATTTATAGCTTCCAGCAGTTAGGTCTCAGCAATAATTTGCCCTAAAAAACTTTTAAACCCTTCCCTATGTCCCCCTTACTGTATGAATTTAGAAAAACCATAATTTTTTAAGCAAGTTTTAACATTAAAAAATAATACTGACCGAATTTCATATTTAAAGCTTTGGCGATTTCGGCTCAGCAATTGTCCTATCTAACCTTTGAGTCCCTCATGACCATTACGGGCACGAATTTTAAAAAAAAAAACTCTTGGTGAGCCTTAACATCAAATAAAACTGACTAAAGTTCATATGGATAGCTTCACCGGTTTCACCTGGACAAAATTTTTTGTGTAACCTTTTATGGGTCGAATTTTAGAAAAAAAACCCTGCTTAGCAAGTCTGTCATGAAATAAAACTGACCGAATTTCATAAATATTGCACCAGAGTGGTTTCGGCTCACCATTATTTCTCTGTATAACCTTTGAATCCATTTATATTACCCCCTTTAGGAGGCGAATTTCGAAAAGCCCCTTCTTAGCGAGCCATTATGTCATAAAATAAAACTACTGACCAAATTTCATTTCATAACTTCAGTGGTTTCGGCTTCGTGATGATGAATCATTCAGGAGATATTTTATATATATGGATTATCAGACATACCAAATGATTGTGAAAGCATAGGTGAATATGGAGAAAGAATCAGAGATCTTAAAATCCTATGCAAGACATGGGGCACGGAGCGAAATACAGAGAAATTAAACATTTATTTACGCAAAATAAACATTGAACTCGAGACTGCTCCTCTCACCCACCCAGGAATACCAAATATGTGCTTGGAAAACTAGTAAATTGGATTATGTATAAGAACCCATTCTTAGATAAGTAAAGAAAAATTTATCAAAAATTACATGCAATTCCAATCTATAATTAAAGGTTAAATCTGACACTTAGAGAAAAGAGCATTTTTCATTTGAAAGTTTATTTTAAAAAAACCTATAGTAATAATATACGCACTCAAAATATTTTCCTCCAACAATATCACGACAACAACAAAATTAAAATGCCAACTCATATACAAAAACCACCACGGACTTTAGTGAAATAAATTATATTTCAATTAAAATATTTTGAATAACTGTTACTTATTAAATACACAAGCTAAAAATTAGGTAAAACACTCTTTTGTGCCATAAATTATACAAATTTTCAAGATAAGGTTGTGTAAGTGCATACAATAATGTTGAATACATGAAGAGAAAAACACTTGCCTAGCAGAAAGAAAAACTGTCCAATGTGTCATCCTTTGACATTTAAAAAAACACTGAAAATTATGGATTCCTTTAATCGAAATAATTTCAATGTTTTGTTTGAGGGAAATAAAAAAAAAAAATTGCGATTCTATTGTCTAATCACTTAAAATTTTTTACTCAAATTGACAAACTTTTAAAACGCCTAATAAGACTTCACTGAAAGCATGAAAGAAATTAACATACCTTCACAAATATCTGATTTTAACCACTATGCCTAAGCAATACTAACAAACAAATGAGAAACAACTTGAATTTTGCTTCAGCGCAAATTTTTCAACACTGATCAATAACTTTAATTATTCTGGAAATTTTGTTTCAGTAAGTTCACATTTTGATTTTTTTGTTTATCTGCCAATCTACGATATGATCATGAGCAGGATAGAATTCCTTAAAAAATAAAATTTCCTATGTGTATACACATCTCTAATACAGAACATCCAATATGCATAAATGAATTTTAAATTTGAATTTTTTTTTTTTATTCTGTATACGCTTACACTGCGATCATACAATATCGATTTTATATCCATAATATATTGAAGAAATCTTTTTTTTCTTTACAAACATCAACCAAAAAACCTTTAATACATGAAACTGAATGAACACAGTGAAAAGAACACTGCCAGATGGAAGTAACTATTTTCAGTCTTTCTCTTGATATACACCCTCACGGATATACAAGGTTGATCGGCAATTAGATCTGGAACAAAAAAGGGAAAATTATGACTCATTAACTAAAAATTAATGTTCAAAACTCATCTCAATACATATTCTTTAAGTAAGGGTCTTTTTTCCTCCGGAAGTTTTACCAAAAATTAATAACGCAGTGTAAAAAGGAGAAAAAATACTAATCTTTCCTTTGGGGAAAACAAGCATGTTGATTGTTCTTTGTTAGACTATCATTATATATAGCATGTATGATTATGATTCTATCTATAATTGGTAAAATTTTTAAGCATGTGTTAATTGAAAATCCCTCATTTTTTCTAACATATTATGCCTAATAGCTCAGATACAGTGTTTGGTAATTCTCATAGAACTTAAAGGAATCAATGCATATCATCTTTTTATCAAATTCATTGTTTTACCACAGTTGTTTACATGCTGAAGCAATGTCAATTGGAGCATTTCAAATGGGAACATTTCCACTTTTTTCTAAAATACATTTTTCCACGATTTTTGAATCTTTGGGACGAGCTGTGTTGGATTATGGAACAAGGGTTTACCCCCCAATTGAAATATTTTTGGTAAAAATTACACAAAATTAAATCAATTATCCACCTTGTTCATTCACTTCAGTATGTTTTGGTAGAACCTCTTGATAACGTTGCCCATGGAACCTAAAGTTTTGTCTGCTAACAAGGAGTGTCTATTAATGGATATTAAAATACACTGAGCCCCATCCACATAATTCAAAAAATTGTCCATTAGTAGAGGTATCCATTATGGGAGGTTCCACTGGAGAATGCTCATGTTTCTTATGTTAATGAGAGGGCAGTAAGGGTATCTTCCTGGGCTAAGATCTGCAATTAACAGGCAACATAATTTCTCATTTTTCAGACTTAACCAGCTTTAATCTAAATAAAAAGACAATATTTCCCAATTTCCTTCCGAAATAAAACATTCCCAAAAAACAAATGTAGATAACTCCCTTGAATGTTGATCAAGAAACATAGTATTTTAATATTCTTCTACCATTCCTATGTGCTACCTGTTGAGCTATTTTCTACTTTTGTAAAGAGAACATAATCCAGGGAAATATATTTTTTCTTTCGCAAAATTTAACAAAAGTGGAAATGCTTTCTTTTGAAACTAAGCTTCTCAATTCTGAACTAAAAATACTGATTTAAACTTATTTTATATATCCACTTATATTATATATATATATTATTATATATCCACTTATATTATATATATATATATTATTATATATCCACTTATATTATATATATATATTATTATATATCCACTTATATTATATATCCACTTATTTGACAGGTACACTACCAATATGATGTATTACATCAAGTTCCATACAACTTATGTCAGCTACCATTACTCCTTTTTAAAATAAAATCATACACAAATACGATCCCGGTTTAGTCCAGCAATTCTCAACTTACGCTAGATTGATAACTTAAAGTCACTTCAAGAAAATAAATCAGTGAATGTAATAAGTAATAAATAACAAAAATAAAAAGTCTAACTATAGCAGTAAAGTTCAATGAATCAAAGAGCCACTGAATGGCTCCAAAATAGCGCAGAAGTCACCTAGGGAAGGCAACACAAAGAATGTTCATTGAGGTGCTGGGGCAGTGTAAAATTTTTCACTTATTTCTATCCCCTATCCCACAAATTCAAGAGTTAGGAATACCACAGCAATGACCGATATGGAGCATACCAGATTATTCTCACACACTTGTGATATTTTCAGGTAACCATGTTTAACAGTGTTTTGACAAATAAGAGCTTTGTCCAGAACACATTTATTTTCGTTCCAGGGAGAATTGTTTTCTATTTAAAGTGCAATGTCACGTTCCTAACCATTACCAAATTGCTCAATGAAGCTCTCTTTGCATGGGTATGATTGACTTGATTAAAAAAACTTATCACACAATTTATCTGCTGCGGCACAAACAAACATTCCATTGCTCCCCAATCATTATTAAACCCGTCCCACGATATCCATGAACAATGTCAAAAATTGAAAATGAGTGACATTAAATACCGTCCTTTAAATTCCAGGAATAGTGTGCAAATTTTGAATATGCTTACATTATCGATGTCTTCATCTCCACTGACTTCATCAAACTCAATGATGTTGTCATCTTCCTCTTCTTCACCAAAGTTGACGGTGTCATTGATCTTGGCTGCAAGTTTTCAAAATTATATATATATATACATATATATATTTTATATATAAAGCAAATGCAATGCTCAAAGTATAGATCAGTGGTTCTTAACCAGTTGTATGAGAAAGCAATCTCACACTTGCAGGCTTAAAAATACTCAGCGATACAAGTTATTGCTTCAATATAACTTGAATAGATTACGGGAGGTGCATGAATTCTGATTAAGATTCATTGAGGATGCAGTCTGGTAAAAAAAAAAAGGCTAAAAATCACTGATACTGATGAATGATTAATTTGTTTTCAGATTTTGCATACAACAAACATGAAACCTATTAACATGTGACTGTCTAGACCAGCAGTTCTCAACCTTTTCAACCCATAGAGCCCTTTCTAGTACATAATTTCTATGTTGGAGCCCTGTAGGCCTATTTTTATTTACTCAAAGTCACTGACTTATTTTCATTATTTAAAAATATTTATAATATTTGTTTTCAAATTTACTGGTTTTTTTCCTCGAGTGGCAGCGGAGCCTGACATTCACATGGAGCACTAAGGGCTCAGCAGAGCGACGGTTGAGAACCGCTCACTGGTCTAGACAAAATAAGATTATATGTATGAATTTAAAACATTTCAAGTCTCTCTTTCAATCCATAGCCATGTAAATTATAAAACATGCACAATCAAAGTGATTATCCCTGAGGAAATATGAAGTCCAAAAGGAAAATCAAGTCTCAAACACAACACATGCAAAGCAGATTCGATAGTTGTCATATTCATAACAAAGCATTACCATGCTCAGGAAGTTCTCCATAAGTTTTCAGGTTTCGAGCCTCATCAGGATTGTATTTCAGAATCACGTCAGCCTTGGCATCTTGGTATTCCCTCAACCCGATCAGGATAATATCGCCCTGATTGATCCAAACCTTCAAAATAGAATAAGTTAATTATTGGCAAGATATATTTGAAACAGTAAAAATGTGCCTTTAAATCTATGACACAGCGCTTCATTACAAAACAAATTATTAGTGTGCAAAGATTTTAACAACTGGCTGATGTGAAGATGAATTTGAAGCGAGCGCTCACTCAGCATGCGAGAGGAAGTGGGTTTGATTGAATTTTCTTTCCCAAATTCATCTTCACATCAGCCAGTTGTTGAAATCTTCATATGAATAACAGAGCGAGATCTTCAGAAATTATTAAGGGATAGAGGAGACTTAAGCCCTAAAAAATACATCACAAATTAGTTAAAAACCTGCAAAATTCAGAATTCTTTTAACCACTTCATGGCACCGTTGTGTTTTTAGCAGGGATGAAAAAATCCCAGGCACCAAGTCATCATGGTGACTAAAAAATTGGGATTGACACCTAAAATTTTCTATACATTGTTGTTAAATTACGGTCAGGATAACACAAAATTTTTAGAATTCATGTCAGCCAATCTATCAATATAGAAAGGGGCAGATATCTTGGAAAATTTTAAATATTTTTTGATAGATTTTGCGATTTTTCAAGTCATGGGTTCTCGGGCATAAAACCCTAGCTCAATTAATATTTTAACAGGTATATAAAAAGTACACAAAGTTTATCACTGAAGCTAGACTCCTAGGCTGTAATCTTATGGAGGGAAGAAAAAAATCCCCAACTGAGAAAGAATTATATATCCTTGCATAGATTTTTGCAGATATTGAATCAATTTATTCAATTACAAATCCATTACCTTTTTCCTGAGCTTTCCTCGAATATGGCACAGCCTCTTTGCCCCATCAAAACACATTGCCTCGAGCCTGCCATTGCCAAGCATCTTGATCACTTGTGCATATTCTACATAATTAATCAAAGTTATAAAAAATTAATTTCTTTTATTACAAAGGAGTTTTTAGTGTGCATAACTCGATAACAAAGCTGAAATCTGTTATATTAATAAAATCCTTTGGAACCAAAATTTCTCCCATAGTGACAATGTTAAAGTTGAAAGCTTTGTGATAATTTCTAGAACTTTCCTCCACTTAATCGAGTATTGGAATTCATGTGACAACTATAAACACACATCACTATGTAAGGGGGTCTATATAATATTTTTATTGGCCGAAACATTGAGTAAAATATGTGAAATTTAAATGATGTGATTGTAATTATGTGTGAATTCCGTAAAATATGCTAACAGGAAAAAAATTATGAAGAATCCAAAATTGTTGCATAATGTCAAAGTTATTTTCAGTGAATTTAATTATTTTATTTTTTGTTTAGCCCATAGAAGGTGCTAACTTTCCAAATAAAAGATCTTTAAAAATTTACACAAATGCCATGGCTTCATTACAATGTCTTAAAATTAAAAAAAAATGACAGAAAGAAAGAAGTTGTTTATGAAACAAACTGAAAATTTTGAATGCAATAATATAAAAACTCAAAACTTAAATTGCCAAAAACGCACTGAATTTCTCAAGCTCTGGTATATCACAAAAAAATGTGGATGAAATTGAAGATTTGCAAAAAAACTAAAGCTCTTGATAAGAAAACAGAAGAGAACATCTAATTTTGACAGTGTCGACCAATTTCTATTGCAATGGTTTTTATGCTGAAAAGCCAAAAATATGTCAATCAACCTCTCCATGATTAGGCAAAAACCAGACGAAATATCCGAAAATTTTGATTTTCTCCCTCAGCATTGGGCTAATTTGCTTTTTTAACTAATTTCGTCCAATTATATATATCACTATATACACTGAAGAGCCAATAAAACTGGTGGACCTGCCTAATATCGTGAAGGGCCCCCCGCGTGCCTGCAGAAGTGCCGCAACACGACGTGGCATAGACTCGACTAATGTCTGAAGTAGTGATGGAGGTAATTGACACCATGAATCCTGCAGGGCTGTCCATAAATCCATAGGAGTAAGAGGGGGTGGAGATCTCTTCTGAACAGCACGTTGCAAGGCATCCCAGATATGTTCAATAATGTTCATGTGTGGGGATTTAGGTGGCCAGCGGAAGTGTCTAAAGTCAGAAGAGTGTTCCTGGAGCCACTTTGTAGCAATTCTGGACGTGTGGGGTGTCGCATTCTCCTGCTGAAATTGTCCAAGTCCGTCGGAATGCACAATGAACATGAATGTGTGCAGGTGATCAGACAGGATGCTTACGTACCTGTCACCTGTCAGAGTCGTATCTAAACGTATCAGGGGTCCCATATCACGCCAACTGCACACGCCCCATACCATCACAGAGCCTCCACCAGCTTGAACAGTCCCCCGTTGACATGTAGGGTCCATGGATTCATGAGGTTGTCTCCATACCCGTACACGTCCATCAACTCGAAACAATTGGAACCGAGACTCGTCAGACCAGGCAACGTGTTTCCAGTCCTCAACAGTCCAATGTCGGTGTTGTCGGGCCCAGGCGAGGCGTAAAGCTTTGTGTCGTGCAGTCATCAAGGGTACACGAGTGGGCCTTCGGCTCCGAAAGCCCATATCGATGATGTTTCGTTGAATGGTTCGCACGCTGACACTTGTTGATGGCCCGACATTGAAATCTGCAGCAATTTTTTTTTTTTTTTTTTTTTTTTTTTTAAATAACGTGATCCCCACGTATTCCCAAGGGATCAGCATGATCCGTCCAGGGAATTTGTTAGTGTTAGTAAACATCCATGCCCGAACCGGGATTCGAACCCAGACCTGCACAGTGAGAAGCTAGTTCCCTAACCACTCGACTGCCAGGCGGCAAAGAAAGTCGTAGAATTTGCGGAAGGGTTGCACATCTGTCACGTTTAATGATTCTCGTCAGTCCCGTTCTTGCATGATCTTTTTCCGGCCGCAGCGATGTCGTAGATTTAATTTTTTAGCAGATTCCCGATATTCACGGTACACTTGTAAAATGGTCGTACGTGAAACTCCAAATTTCATCGCTACCTCGGAGATATGTCCCATCTCTTGTGCGCCGACTATAACACCACGTTCAAACTCACTCAAATCTTGATAACCTGCCATTGTAGCAGCAGTAACCGATCTAACAACTATGCCAGACACTTGTTGTGTTATATAGCGACCGCAGCGCCGTATTCTGATTGGTTCCATCTCTTTATTTGCATACGCATGCCTGTACCAGTTTTTTTGGCTCTTCAGTTTATATTGTAGTATAGCTGCCTTTGGAGCTGATATTTGTATGTTACTATGAATATTAAACTTAAAATTTTATATTTGATTCATTCTGCTCTAATATATTTCCGCTCGGATAATATGTTAATCATATATATACAGTATATATATTTTTTCAATGAAAATCAATGATACCACAGTATGAAACAGCAAAGTAATTATTCTCTGCAGAATCAGATTCCCTGCTTAATTGGATATTATATTACGGAATAATTGATATCCATTTGAGAGGGGCAAACTATGCCTTACAGTGAACATGAAGCATTCAAACATTTAATGCTAATTATTATGCTAAAGACTTGCTCTATGATGAAAACTGAAGTGCGATCAATGGTATTACATACTGAAAGATTAGGTTGATCAGATGTTTAAAAATGCCCAAAAACATAACTTCCTTGGAGGAGGATAACATTTGATCCACTGTACCACTGATTCTTAGATATATTAACCAATGGAAATGTCGAATGAAAGTTTCAATGCAGGTAAACCTACATTGTTGTTTTTTTTTTTGTGTTGACACACAACAGAAAAATTACTTATTTCCGGTTTCTGGTTATAATGTCAAAGAACTTTATTGAGCTGAAGTTTCACACAAACTTTGTGAACTGCTAGTTATAAAATATTTGGTGAGAATGGGCTAGATGTCCCAATTCTGCTTTATTGAAGTCTCCTAGGTCAGGGGTATCTTCAATGAGTTGAGCCCAGTAGACCACTTGCCTGCCTTTAATACATATTTGGCACAGCTTCTTGGTCCAAAAGAAAAATGGAATGGTCATTCCTCTTCCTGAATCTTTTTAAAATACTGAAATAAAAGCTGTTTCAAACAACAAAATAGATAAAATTTCTGTGTTTAGTGAAATCCACCAGGGATCTGTCCAGCTAAAATTTTGATCTATAAAAATATAAAAACACCAAAGTTGGGCGTAACAAAATGTGAATAAAACAATACAAACCTTGTCCATCTTCTTTGAAGACCAACTCCCTCTTTTCGGCTTCATTTTCATTCTTTCCCCTGCGCCTGTTTTTACCTCCCTTTCCTATATTTCAAGATTAAATGCTCATTAAACTTAATCTTATCAAAACAAGAAATACATTATAATTCCAAAGTTTAGACGTGACACATCATTAAGCACATGCTTTAGATCAGTGGTTCCCAACCTTTTTTAGGTTAAGGCCCACTAAAGCATCCTTGAAATCCTGATTCTCCCCCCCCCCTTCCCGTAATTTGGACAAGGGTACCTCCTTTCTCCCAGTGGAACTTCATAGCCATAGCAAAGTTTTCAATGTAAGAATACTTTTTTGCTTTTCCACCTTAAATTTCAACACATGCGGTCTCTGCTACTCTTCCATTTGTCTACTTTTACTTAGTCAAAAACACAGTGGGTTCTTAATCATAGGTCTTTGGAGAGGGGAAAGTCAGTGAGTTTGTCCGTTTCAGACAGAAAAACAATTAACTCAATCATTGTCCAGCGTCTCGTTGAGAATAAGGACTTACCGGGCTATAGTCTGCCATTTCTTTCCAATGTTTCATCTGCAGCTGTGACGGGCACCTTCAGAGGCGAGTCTGGTACTATTGATCACAGAGGACAACAATGTATAGCAAGTGAAGCTTAGAAAGTTGATAAAAAAGGACACCTCATCACACTCTGTAAAACCTGACCCGCCTCTGAAGATAGATGCCCGTCACTGCTGCAAGATACAGCATCGAAAAGAAATAGATCACAGCCTAAAAGCCCAGTTAAGTCCTCGCTCATAATTGACTCAGCATTTTTAGTGCCATATACAGAATAATATTTTGTAAAGGAGTTCATAGGCCTATCCTTTATTTTTTATCATTTTAAGAGTAGGCCTACATGGGGTCCATGTACTTTATCTTACTGGTACAAATTTTCCATTGAACACAGAACATTAAGAACCCTTAGTCAAAGCCCTTTCACTGAAAGAGAAAAATGAAAGAAATCAATAAATTGTTTAAAAATCAAAAATTTGAACTGATATAAAAAAATGGAGTTCGGAAGGTTCCACAAGCTCTCATAGGCAAACTCGTATACTTCCCCATCTCATTAAAAATCAAACTGCCCCACATTGGGAGAATCACAATTTTAGACTTAAAAATATTATATAAATATTTTCAAAATACTGTTTTACGGGGGTCGACATGCAGCAGATTGACTAAAACTTCTGGTTCCCAAAATTAAAAAGAATATTCCCAAGCTCAAATTTTATTCTGAATAGAAAGTTAATGATAGACATTTCAACAAAAAAAAAAAAAAAAACGACAGCTATAAATCAAGATATGACCAAAATAAAATGGCTCAGAAAAAACCTAAGACAGAACTTGAAGCTCGCACATCAGAGGAGAAACATCCACATTATAATATTGAGTCGCCCTCATGCAGTGTATTTCAAATTAAAAAGGGACACTCTGACTCTCCCCTTTCAAACACACAAAGTCAGGAGGTTGTGTGTTAATGACCTTATATTTGTGAATAACTATTGCACCAAAAGGCTGGACATGAGTCTGGCCTTCAACGCATGGCTTACAGTAGTGGCCCTCCAAGCTCTTTGGTAATATCTTGTGGCCCACAAGCCACATTGAAATATCAAATGTGGTCCAATCTGTGTGAAAGGTTAAAAGCACCTGCAGTAATGTAACTATATGACACTATGACAAGCGCCCAGGACAGCGACTAAATGCTTTGTCAGTGGGAGCGAGTACACATTTTGACATCTTCCCTCCCCCTTGAAATACCAAGGTGAGGTTAAAGGGTGAAATTCGGTCCCTTTGGTCTAGCGCCTCGGGCACCAGACCCACGTGCTCTCCCCTAGTTGCAGTCCAGCAGGTGCCTTCAACCTTCGACACAGCTTGGGCCTATTTTGATATGGTTTATGGACTACTAAATGTTTCCAAAGAGCTTGAAGGACAACTGCGGGTCATGCATTGAATACCTGGTTCAATGGTCATTCACAAACTTTGGCTCGCTTTTGCTCCTCAATCTCCCTGTTAAAAAGTCTCACCACAGAGAGCAACAAGACTACAACTATACAATTATTTCACTTCACTCGTAGTTTAAAACATTGATCCCAGATGGCGACACTACACATAACATACATTACACAAACAATCTTCACATTACGTTCAAAACATACATGTACATTCTGACATGTACCAATTCGATTGCAATTATGCAAAGTGGAGAAATAACCGTGAATGGCATGTATACAAGGTTAAATAATAGTAATAGTGGTTCCCAAATATTTGGTCCTGAAATAAATACAAATACAACGCCACAACAGGAAAAATGTCCAACGAGGTAGCTGAGAAAAAGATGCCCATAATAAATATGGACGTCATATATTTCAAAAATACAGCAATCCAATTAAAAACACCATCACAAAAATTATAAACAATATATACACATAAAATACTATACAATGCCCATAATGTATTTATGGTTGTCTTATTCTAAGTATGGATAGCTTATCGATTTACCCCAACATTTTTATCGTATTTCTTTTTAAATGTGTCAATTGTGTTACAATTAACTACCTCTAAGGGTAAGCTATTCCATTTAATAACCCTATTAGAGAAAAATTCCCTGCGGCACCATAACCTCGCATTGTCCCTTACCAATCGATACTGGTGTCCCCTTGTAAAAGCAGTCGATTGGCTGTGTACTAAAAGTTCATGGTCCATCTTATCCATCCCGTTGAAAATTTGAAATACTTTGATCATATCTCCTCGACATCTGCGTTCATCCAATGTAAACATATTCAAAAAATGAAGTCTCTTCATAACTCAAGCCCTGTGTGCCAATAAGGACACACGTAGCTCTTCTCTGCACCCCTTCAACCAAGTCTATGTCCCACTGTAGGTATGGTCTCAAAAACCTTACAGCATACTCCAGTCCCGGACAAACTAAGCCTCGAAAAAGCAGAAGAATTACTTTAGAGAACGCGAAGAGACCTTTTTGAAAATGACACCAAGCATTCTATTCGCTTTTTTGACCACCAATGAACAATGTTCAGAAAATCCAAGCCACACATCAATGAGAATTCCCAAATCGGTGACCCTAGTGTTGCATCCGCGGTATAGTGACACCATTCACCTCGTAAGAGAACCGTGGGTTGTTCGAACCAAAATGAGCAACCATGCACTTATCAACGCTAGTGTTGCATCCGCGGTATAGTGACACCATTCACCTCGTAAGAGAACCGTGGGTTGTTCGAACCAAAATGAGCAACCATGCACTTATCAACGCTAAACGTCATGCTCCATTCATTTGCCCATGCTGCAATCCTGTTTAAGTTGGTCTGCATCAACTCTATCGCTTTGATTCCTGATTACCCCCATTAAGTGGTAATTGACAGTCACTGGACCTGGAAGAACTGTTGCTACAGGGGGGTCCTTTATAGAGCTGCTATTGTCAGCGCCATCCTAATTCATGTGACCCACCGGGGCCTCGAGAGAAGAGGGAGGCCTCAGGAAAAATTACAAGTTAAAATTTATTGAGAATTTGCTAGGTAGGGCCTCAGAAAAATCACTTGGCCCGGGGGCACCATGATGCTCTTAGGACGGTCCTGGTTATTGTGTGTGTATCTTGGGCAGTATCATTCATGTGGAAATAAAATTTCCCCAAAAACTCATGTTAAAATGAAAAAAAAGGAAGGTATAGGGGGTGAAATCAAAACAAGAGGTGGGATGGATAGAGAATTCAACAACACACAGAGAGTTCTCAGCATTGCACGAATGTATTAAATTAAATGTAACAATAAATATATACATATTTATATCGAATATTCGAAGTAAACAAAATTCCAAACCCTTGTTTTTAGGCATGGTCAATCAACTGCGATTTGAATTCGCCGAGAATGGATGAAAGATATCGACGCTGGGTTAAAAAGATTCGCTGAAATTTGGTGGAAGAAAATGACTCGGATTCCCTCGCTTGTGACACTATATCTCTGAATGAAAAGTTCAACTCAAAACGCAATATGTCAATTCACATAGCAGAGTCGCATTAAATGGGAGCACGGAATGGAGGAGGAAAGATGCGGAATTCGAGAAAATTGTTTACTTCACATCAGCATGTGGCCCCTTTGTCATTTTTCACTGGGAAGATGTTGCTGATGACGTAACACGTTATTTTTGGAGGATCATTTGATGAAACTTTCTCTCTCTGTTTTTCTTTTTTTTTCAAACAGAACGCAACTCAGATCTTTCACCATCGAGCAATTTACTACCGATATAGTTGGGCCGGAAGTGTGCATATGTATCGAAAAGGGTTACTAGACGTCTTCCTCTTGATGTCATTTCCATGGAGGTATTATCTAGTGGAGATGGGGTGACGCTGCAAAGATCAAATGATTCCGGGTTGCCTTTTCCTGGCATTTATCGCGTTTTCCATGCGGCACAAACAATGCAAGTTCCTAGTATGCTTTTCTATGACAATTTTCTGAACTTCGGAGGCCTCTCTAAAATTTCGAAATAATTTTAAATGCCAAATAATGTTGCAGATAGTTGGACTATATTACCTAGAAAAGATATTATTTGAAACTTTTTAGTATCTATAAAGGTACGTCCATAGTGCACCGCTTCCCTCTTTATCGCTTAAACCGCGGCAGTTGTAGAAACCAAGATGATCCAGCACGATTCTAGCCGGTGGTATAGTGCACCGCTCGCGGGAGCGTCCGCCTACATGATCAGTTTGTATCATGGAGCTATCACGGGGGATCTATCATATTTTTTTTGTTGACAACTGATAAAAAATATTTATCATAAAATTGAAAATTAAAGAATGACGAATGTCCATGAAATGTATAGGACTCGCATTGAAGTTGTAATGGATTTAGTGTAATCAATAATTATAGTTAATTAATTAATTGATGATAAATCGGTGATTTCGCTTTTAGTGTCATAGCTAATTGTCGATTAGAAAAACAACAATTAATCGTTACAAAATTCCGTTGGATTTAGTTTTATCGTTAATTAGTTTATGTTTAGAACCGATCACGCCCAGGCTTTGTCGCTTTTGCGATGAATTATAAAACTAAATCCAACGGTATGGTATTCTGATTAATTAACGATATCGCTTTTATTATGTCATAACTAATTAACGATTAGTATAAAACAATAATTAGTCGTCATAACAACTCCGTTGGATTCAGTATGATCATTAATGATCTTCAAGTAATTAACGATTTCGCTTATATTATGCCATAACTAATTAACGATTAGTGTTAACAACAATTAACCGTCGCAAACACTCCGTTGGATTCAGTATAATCGTTAATTAATCATTAATTCAGGATAATTAACGGTTATACTGAATCCAACGGAGTTTTTGCGACGGTTAATTGTTGTTAACACGAATCATTAATTAGTTATGACATAATATGAGCGAAATCGTTAATTAATCGGATTCAGCAGATTGAGTTAATTATCCTGAATTAATGATTAATTAACGATTCGCCTTTATTATTTTGTCATAACTAGTTAACGATTAGTATTAACAATAATTAAGCGTCACCAAAACTCCATTGAATTCACTATAATTCTTAATTATCCTTAATTACTTAATGATTAATTATTTCGCTTTTATTTTCATAACTAATTAACGATTAATATTAACAATTAACCATCACAAAATCTCCGTTGGATTGAGTATAATCATTAATCACCGTTAATTATTAAATGAAGATTTCGCTTTTATTATGTCATAATTAATCAACGATTAGTAATAACGATAATTAATCGTTACACAGACTTCGTCGATTTACTATTCCATTATAAAACAAATACTGAATCCATTTTAAGGTGCAATTAGTGAGCCGGTCAAGCGAAAAAAATAAATAATAATTCATTCCGGTTAAAGCGGGTAAAAGCAGTTTGAGCCGGTAATAGCAGGTAGTCGGGCACACTATGGCACGACCACCTAGATAACCTAGACCTAGATAATTGTGTAATTTAAGATGTCATGAGTATGTCCGCCCCAATGAGTTTTCGCGATCTTTTTTCAGCCGCGATAAAGCGAGAAGGGGTTCACTATGGACGCACTCTAATGCAATTTAGTGGGTGAAAAAACGAATTCATCCAAGCACTATATGTGCATAAGAATGGATAATATTGTGGTTTCTTCTCCATTCGTATGAGTATTTCACACTTTTGAGTCGTATTATATTCAACTACAGATAGGACAGCATACACAAGTGGTTCTGAGGTCAGGGTCTCTGACTTTAATATGCTCCCCCCCCCCCCACCAGGAAAACGAAAATTTCTTGAAGGGACTCCCCTGCGATTAAGGTCTAAAATGTTTCGTCAGTTAATGAATCTCGTTTTGGGACCCAAAAAATCATGGAGTCTCAAGAGTGGGGCTGGCAGGGCTGCAACTTTGGGGCCCAGGGACGATTCTCATTATTTTATTTTGTTTTTTCACACTATAAATTCAGTATTGAGAGGGGCCTGTGAAAAGTCTGGTATGGGGACACGTCAAAGGTCCCAGCCTATGGGCCTTGCTCCAGGATGTGGGGGACCGTATGGGGCTCCATACCCATATACTAGCCCTTATACCAATCTACATACTTCTGGAAATCACAGTTCTATATTTTATTAGCGGGGGTGCTGTATCAGGGCCGTCTTATTAACAGCTGTTAACAGCATCTTGGGGGCCCCTCCATGCAAAGTGATTTATCTGTGGACGCACCTAGCTGGAACTACCTTCATTCAAATTTATCATATTTTATTTACACACGAAAAATACAATCAAGTCTCATTATCATAGGAGCAGGGAAGCCCTTTCTACACGCGGGGCCCAGTGCAAAAAACATTAGGGAGCCAAGTGCGTGTCCAAACAATTTTGTGACATCAAAAATGTTTAGAACCCTCTTTGCCCGATTTTATATATTTTGTGGGGATAATTTTTCCACTGCCAATGAAAATTCAGAATTAACGAAAAAAAATAATTCCAGGATTTATTAAAGAAATACTTCCAGAATTGATTAAAATTTAGAATTAATGGAAGAAAAAAATTCTGGAATTGATAAAAAATTCAGATTGAATTGTAGAAAAAAATCTAGAATTCATGAAAATTCATAATAATGGAAGGAATTATACCAGAATTAATGAAAATTCAAAACCAAATGGAAAAAATAATTTAAAAAGTGATGAAAAAAACAATTGTGTTGGGAGGACTTAGCTCGATGACGTCAATACGCCGCACGGTGTAGCGAGAGAATGCGCATATTGAAACGCAGTTCCTTCGTAAACTCAGAACGTAGGCCCCAGAGTGGACGAACGTTTTTACAAGGATGCGATTTCTGAGGCCCGGAACCAGTGGAATTTTGGAGGTTCCCTGAATGAGCCTATTAGTGAGGGAGAGAAGTCAGCCTAAAATAAATACATCACATTAATTAAAGTGTGTAGTAGCTGCAAAATATCTATGAACATACATAAAAACGTGAAATACAAAAAATAATGAAAAATCGGGATTGATGACAATTTGGAATTAATGAACAATTCCAAAACTATCAAAAATTCAGATTTTCTGATAAATTATTCCCTGATTAATGAAATACCAAAATTAATAAAAATTCAGAAGTAAAGTAGTTCTCTCCGTAACTAAAAAAGATAAAGATTGATTTACATAAATTAATGAAAATAAAGATGGAAAAAATTAGCGCAAATTCAGGATGGAAAATAATTAATAAAAATTCGGGATAAATGAAAATTATTGAAAATTCGGGATAAATGAAAATTTAGAATTTGTGAAAATTTAAAATTTAGAATGAATCACACACAAATATATATTTATAGAAATTGGAATCAATGAGAATTCCAAAATTAATAAAAAATGATCCCATAATGAATGAGAACATTTAGAACTGATGAAAAGTCGAAAGGGATGAAAGGAGTGATGATAATTCAAAGGTTATAGGAGAGGATGAGGCATCCCCTCCTTTTTAAGCGTAACCATTTCAATAGGGCTCGTAACAAAATGTCTGCCCCCTTGGGCTCCGAGAAGGCATGTTACGGCCCTGTGATTACCATGTCATGAGTGGGGTTTAACTGAAAACTTACTGTACCCTTTCCTTTACCTAAATATTTCAGCAGCTATTGGCAATTTCATTAACAATTAGCAACATCCATGGCCATGCAATTATCTCTGTCTTGTATCGTTTTGGATATTTTTTCAATCCAAATCTATTGATATAACGACAACACATATCACCTTCAGCACCATTCGTGTAGTTGAGACCATCGACTGTAGGGAAAAGTTTAGACACTAGGGAATTTTCACACCAGGATTTATTAATCGATACCCGCGATGGTAGTTATCGATTGCCAGTGTTCATGTCTCCGCCATTTTATAATAGTACGCCCGATAAAAGTTAATAAATTGCGCACATTTGTTGTTTTTTCCCCTTCCCGGAATCGTTGATTAATATAAACAAACATGGAGGTCGTTCGGACCTTCAACAGCGAGGTAAGAATTAAAAATAATACTTCGATTAGTGCAACACATTTGTTTATGAATTGTTCGGATTGCCCTCAAGCTATTTGGTTTCAGGGCTGTGCTAACCATTGGGCATAGGTCGACCCCCTTCATCAATTACATGAAGTGGTGTCTATTACAGCTCTTGATTAGAGAGCCAGCGAACTTTATCAATCAAATGCACTTTGATGATGCAACCAATTAAGTCAAGAAGCTAGTGTTGATATTTATGTAAACGCTGTCTATGATTTCAATGTAATCTCATTCTCCCTGGATACTCACTTTTTGCCTTGACGGTTCTAGAGGGATGTTATGAAGATTTGATTCACAAATTGATCAATAACAATTGTGAAGCAATGGACAGCGATGCAAGATTGTATTATACAGTTGAGAATGACTTTTCTAAGATGGTGCAAACTTTGAAATATTACAGTATGTTCTTTGTAATGATTTTATTGGTTTTTACTTCAGCCACGGATATTCATATTTGTTTGTCTTTTTTTGATACTTAGCTTTCCTCTCTGTACGAGACCAAACCTCCGGTCTCGAAGGCGAAGATGACGCAAGTAACGAAATCGGCTATAAAAGGCTTGAAATATTATAAGCATATAGTGCAGAGTGTGGAAAAGTTCATCCAGAAAGTAAGTATTGCACACTTTATATCTGTCATTGGTCGAGCATTGCTTGAAATGTGTTGAAAATTTTCTTGGAAACATTGGGAATTGGGCGTTTAGTTTCTGGGATTGGGTGAAATGCAGATCACTTGTGGGATAGCTGTATCTTTGATAATTTGACAATATCTGTAGTTAGGTATGTTTTTCCCGAGCTGCACAAGCAGAAGCTGCTATTTACACCAATGGTGTATATATAAAACTAGCTATAATACCCGGCGCTGCCCGGGTTTTCTTCAATGAGGCTTTTTTGGATCACGTGATATCTTTCTCTCTTTTTCTTGAGGGACGTACAAACCGTGTCCAAGTTAACCAATATGGCGACCTGCGCGATTCATGAAATAAACAAATATAGATTTACACAGAAACGTAGAAATGAATATATATTTTTCTTTTTTTAAGAGCCCCCCCCCCCCTCCCGAACTTCAAGTTATCAATCTGTCTGTTCCAGCTTCCAAAAATCCTTAATTAAAGCTGTGGAATTTTTTCGTTGCACTTTTCACAGGCTCATAACTAATTTTAAAATATCCTAACCCACATGAATTTATGCAAATAAATATCAAAAGAGACAATATGGAGACATTAATTTTCATACTTGAGAAGATATAAATGAAATCAATGATATTGCTCGAATATCCAACTCAAAAGTATAGGTTTGGCTAATTACTTCATATTTAATCTCCTGGGCTTCGTAAATCTCTAAGCGAACTGAATATTTCAAAAATCGAGAATTCAATACAATTTCTAAAATTATTGATGGGGCGGAAAATCCCACTAATTTCCGCATTTCTACAGTAAAATCGACAATTTTAGCACTGATTTCTATGAGGATCACCCTTTTCCCGATTCTCAAAGCGATGCTGATGATGATTATGACGTCTATTCAAAAAGCCTCATTACTGAGAGTATATTGAAAATGTGGCAAACCATTATAAAGGCATAAACTATTATACATATACTAACAGGATTAAAGAAGTGACAAACCGTTGTAAAGGCATACACACGTCTGAAACGCATTGCTAGGGAACCACGGTAACCAAAGTAAACGTTCGGAAAGTGATTGTTGAGGCCCAAAAACCATTGTTGCGGACAGTTTTTTGCCCATTTGGGGCATTTGCCCTGGGCTGACGAAATTTTAAAGTAGCCTATCGTTCAAGTCGGGTCCCATTTGGTATATATGCAAAATTTGGCGACGATCGATCTAAAATTGTAGATTTGTATAGAGAACACACACACACACAGACAGACAGAAAATCAATTTTATACATATAGATGTTATTTCACAGACATATTAAACAGAGCCGTGCTAGAACGTCAATTTGAGAGAATTGAATGACGATATTTGTGATTTGATGATACAATAATTGTTTGTTATAATACCCATTTTGTCTCGCAACTCTCACTCAAAGTGGCAGAAAATCCAAATATAAGACAGGAATTTCTTTATTGTGTTGATATCGGAGATGTCATGGTTAATACCCGGCGTTTCATCAATGAGGATTTTTCGATCACGTGATATCTCCCTCTTTTTTAAATTTGACCTGTAAAGTTGGGGGAGGGGGAAGTTCAAAAGTTGTATGGGGCAATTATCGCTGAGCTCAAACAGACATAAATATGAAATTTGGCCAGTATTATATTTTATAATATAGACTTGCGAATACAGGATTTGTGGAAATGCAACGCTGAAGGGGGTCATGAGGGATTCAAATGTTATTGAAAGGAACCGTCACCAAGCAATTTTGAGATAACCAAATCCACACAAGCGAAGCCCAAGTAACTGCTAGTATAATGTATTTTCTAAAGGAAAGTGTTGTAGCAGATTCGGTAGGTTTTTGGATAAGTATTGATACCACAGTACCTGCTTCATAATCGTACATGACAAATAAGATGTGAAGTAGAAATAACATTTATAACAAAATAAAAAATTGAAAACAGTGCTTATACAATATATATATATAAACAGTTATGCAAGCAATATTACTGTACCATTAGATTTCCAGCTTAAAACCATCAATATGATGAAACAATTAGGCATAACTCAAAAAAAAAAAAAAAGAAATAAAATGACCTTTCGAAAGATTTTTGATTTAGTTAGACATTTTTTTTATATTCCACTAGTATTTTTTTTTTAATGGTATTGAGTATCGTAAAAAAAAATCTATAGGTATTTACATATATATCATTATAGAACTTGGGGGGGGGGGGGGTTTGGACAGTTTTTTCAGGCATTTATTGACAGTTTAAATTGCATGTCCTGTCCAAAACCCTAACCTTGGTAGTCCCAGTATATGGGTTGCCAAATTGAAATTCTCAAATGAGTCATAATATATAGCAAAACCTTGTTAACTCAACATCCTAATAAGTTGTCATACCGGTTAAGTCATCATTTTTGTTGGTCCTGTCTAGCTTTCACGGATAACAATGTTATTATAAACCCTCTTTTACTTATTTCTAATTTCAGATAACTTGTCAGTATTGAAAAGTTTGAGCGAGAAACATTATTTCTATGGCTTCCTTTAAAGAAAAAGCTTGATAACAACATTGCCATATGTTCAAATTTTGAACATATGGCAATGTTGTTATCAAGCTTTTTGTTGCTATGGTCACATTTGAACTTCAAATGTGACCATAAAGGCCTTATGTACTGAAATGTCTTAAACATTTATACAGGTCATACTGAAGGACCATTCTGATTCACACAATAGCATAATAAGCTTTATTCTACAAACTACATTAACATAATAGCCATAGAGAAATTCGACCGACTACAATGGTTGCCAGAGCAGAATCCACTACAAAACCAAACAGCGTGTGCATTTCCACATCACGAGGATCCGGGTTCGAACCCCACCGGCGCCACAGTGGTGGTCGGCTGAAGTTGGTTTTCTGTGGTTTCCAACTTCAAGGCGCAAATGCGAGCCGATCTCCCCGTTAAAAAGTCTTGTCACAGGGAACAACAGGCCTACAACGTTACAAATATTCAATCATTACACTTCACTCACAATTTGAAGTATAGATGGCAGCACTGAGATATCAAAAACACAACACTAGCTACACACTCAGACTGTTAGGTGCACCCACTTTGTCTCAGACTCTGCCACGAAGCTGGGGTGGAAGAGATCTCGGCAACGGGATAAGTCCGGTGGCAGAGTCCCTGGCGTTCATTCATTCAGCGTGTGCAGTTCCGAGCTTGCGCTTTGCATTGTTCCCAATAAGCTGTGACCAAATGATACATATATATATATATATTTAACATGTACCAAAACGGAATAGCTCCAGTAAAGAAAGTTACTCCTAGAAAGTTCATTTGTCGACTGAAAAAACAAAAGTTCTAGAAACTTTAGGAACTGTTCAAGATGCACCCAATTTCTGAATTGTCCCCATTAATTTAATTCTTTAAATTTGAACAAAATATATTTATTGAAAAATCAGATATTTATAAGTTAAGACCTAGTGTGTGCTGCACTCTATCTAGGAACCCCTTAAGCAGCATTAAAATTGAAAAATAAAACTCACTAGTCCGTAGGACCAGTGAATATGAGAACCTACTGATCTGCACACATCTTGACTGGTCTCCTAAGGGAAATCTGTTCTGAATAATAATTCATTTCTCTATATATATATATTATCATTTAAAAGAGTGATATTCCACCAAGAGATTGCAAAAAACCACAAAAACCAATCAGAACTGTAGTCAAATCTTACGAAACCTCCACTATTAATTATGTTGCTTATTGTCAGCAATAAATATTTATCATTCGACATTTAAGTGGCTGAGACAATATAAAACAACTGTGAATCGTTAATTCTCCCATAGGGGACCAATTTATCACTGCACAGAGAGGACAAAGTTTTTCCCTACTGGTCCTGCAGGCTATCACAATTTTTTTCTCGGTGGGCCGATTGTTTAATCAGTGGTCACAGACTAGCAGACTACCAATGATTACCTACCTAATGAAACACTGTCTTAAGCCAAAAATTGGACTCCTGTGTTTGAGTTCACCTTTAATTTATATCATGAATTATACTGATAAGTGTATCAGTGTATTTTACCATATAAATAAAATGCTGAAAGCTTAAAAAAAGGTAAAAGATTCGGTTTTTTTCCTTTTGTAAACTAAAAATTTGTTAATATTGTTATTTTCATTCATAGCTTAATTTTTTATGTTACTATGAAATTATACAATTTTTTACAATATTCCACATCAAAACTGACAGAACTTCACTTAAGTCGTCACTCTACTTAAAAAAGCTGCCATAATTTTCTTGATAATGTGAACAACGACTAAACAGTTTTACCGTTTTACCCTGTATCGCCAATGAATAATACAGTGCTACCTCAATGATTGGCATCTCTACATTTATTCCCCCCCCCCCCCCCCCGGTTGGCTCAATGCTGAATTCAATGGGGAGAAACCTTTTAACTCGACACATGATGACCACACCCTGCTTCAGTCAACCTTGATTTATACTTTGTTATCACAACTCATTTTCAGAAATCGCTTATGTGTGGATCAGTTTACAAAAATTTTACAATATTTCTTCAGTATCTGTAAAAAATTTTCTTAATTGTTTTTACTATTTGTTTATTGATATGTGTCAAAGATTCTTTCCCCCCCCCCCCCCGCACATTTTTGGATAGGGTTGCTTCCCGTTATTTCTCTGTTTGGAACCTTTTGCACTTACACAAGGCTTTATGTAGCTGAAAGGCCATCCTTTGCACTGTGCAAATTGAAGAATTATCCAAAACAATTATAGTATGTATATAGATATAGGTAAAGTTGTAGATTTACACCAGTGTTTTCCAAAGTGGGCAGTATCGTCCCTGATGGGTGATGGAATTGTCCGGGGGGCAATAGAAGCTACGGATTTAACATCGGATCCTAATGGGGGCCACTTGAGTCGGGCGATGAGAGAAAAAAATTTCTGACAAAAGAGACGATGGAATGAAAAGTTTAGGAAACTATGATTTACACAAAAGATCAAGAACATATATATTAGTAACAAAAATTTGCACATGATATCGAACAAAGACTAAAGGTAGATTTAGTGTTAACCAGGGTGCACCAGGAGAGGGACTACAAACCTACAACCCTGTTTGGAACCTGAAAACCCAACTTGTGGAGTAACCATAGACAAATGTGAATATCTGTTGTTTTTTTTGAGTGAGAGATGGTTGAGAAAGTTTGATCAAGATGTGTTTTAAGCACGGTTGGTGCTTTGGACGTCCAAAATTGGTTAATATCACTCATATAACTGTTTAAATAAACACTGTTTTCAATTTTTTTAGTTTGTTGTAAATGTTATTTATACTTCACATGTTTTTCATGTATGATTATGAAGCAGGTACTGTATTTAGGACAGTGCTTGTCCAAAACCCTGCCAAATCTGTCCAAACATTTATCTTTAAAAAATTCATTATATTGAAGGTCCAAATATGCATAGCCACAGTTATAGTCATTGCATTATTGTGAAACTAAACAAATATTATTTTTTACTACATACCAATATAATGATGTGAATAAATATCAATGGTGTAGTGTTTATTTAATGCAAATTGTTCTATTTTGACTTTTCAAACTTTTTTCTTTAAATTTTCAAATGAACTTTCTATTTTACATTCTCAATTTTCAAAAACTAATAATAAATAAAGGAAAATATCCGAAGAAAATGAGGTCACTATGTAGCACCTACACATGACTAACAGAACACAAGTTCACAAACACTGATTACGCCTACATGATAAAAGACCCAAAATTTTTGTTAAATTTAAATTGTTGCTCTTATGTGAGTGGCTAGAAGCTAATATTTCACCAGATAAATTCAAGCTATATTTACAATTCTATCACATGGGGACAGCAATAAGAAAAACACTGGAAGAAGGCTTATCAAAAGACTGTCTTTAACATATTGTTTTTTTATTTTCGTGTCCCCCCAAGTTATGCATCAATTGAAAGAATATTTTCAAATTTTGTTATCTTAGAAATCATCTTGGCACAGATAACGCAGCTAAATTAGTTATGTGTTAACAAATGTTAAAAGATGCAGCTGCGCTTGATTATTAGTGTTCGATTATTACGTAAGTTTAATTTCATTCTGTAGTCATATATATCTATTGTTTTTTTCTAATTTTCATGTGACAAATTTCTATCCCATTCTTGTATCTTTCATGTTTCCATAAATCTAATATTTAACTTCAAGACAGTTCAGTTTTCAATTGTTTGATAACCTGATATCAGTCATATAACCCTTTGCACATACTGTTTTGAATTTCAAAATTTTATTATATTTAATGTAATTTTAATATTATAATATAATTTATATAATATAAAGTTTATTATTTGATTATAGAAGTTACCTCCTCATCAAATTGTTAAGTTTTTCACTTATAGTTATAAATAGGAGGTTTTGGACAGTATTCTAAAAACCACGGTAAATACCATGGTTTTTACCGTACTGTCCAAAACCTTGCCAACCCTGGTTTCAAGTGAGAGGCGGAAAATTATTTCTAACAATTGCACTGCTCATTCACAAACAACAGATCTTCCATCAATTAAAATGTTTATTCCACCCACTTCAAGATTTATTCTCAATAAAATTTTTCACACTGAAAATTACAGATCAAAACATTTTAAAAATTTGTAGATGACGGAATGTAGAATTGTTCAACAATATATAGGCACATGTGCACAGTTGTCAACTGCTATGGATAGTCTAATTTCTATGGACTGGTGCTATAAACTAGAGAGCTACGGGAGATACTTTCATTACTACGCAAATTGGTTTTAAAAAAATTGGGTCTTTGAATTTCTTGCTGTGTTTTACTTATTTTTACTATTATTATTTTGAATTGCACCGATCTTTACCATAACAATGAATTTGTATACGTATGTGAGACATTTCAAGAGGAGACACACTCTGAGCCGATCTGTTTTGTCTATGCGGGGAATGTAATCTGTAAAGCTGCATCTAAACCTACCGCTCTACTCGATGCCCAAACATGGAAATACCTATTTTCTGTCAAATCTGCCCCATGCTGTGGGCTAAAAGCAGGTTTTTAAGTAATTCAGTGAGGTGGGTCTAGACCATAGTCTCCCAAACTTGTTCCATCGCCCTTTTCTTCAGAAATTTTTTCCTCTCATCGCCCCCCAACTCAAGTAAACCCATAGGATCCTATGTTAAATCAGTAGGTTCTATCGTCCCCTTGGACCATTCCATCGCCCACCAGGGGGCAATATTGCCCACTTTGGGAAACACTGGTCTAGACCCAGTTTCATTTACATGGGGGACTCTGCGACCTCGGGAAGCTGATTTAGGAGGTGGGTTCATGTGGAATGAGTCTTATAGGTTCCAGTGCCAATGAGGTGCTGTATTTAATGAACTTTTATTTAAAATTTAAAAAAATTGTGATTTTTTTTTTTTTAAATTGTACTAGGATTATTTTGCCCTGAGGGTCCCCCCCTTTAGCAAAGTTTAACATTCATCACTACTGACAAGCTTTAAGCCGATGTTGACATGTATGCATATATGAAATGTTTTAAAAAATTGTTAAAGGTAAAATGAAATAAAAACCTTGCTAACTCAACATCAACTTAAGTTGATATGTTTTTTGATCTCCTTGGGGTCTTTTGAGTTATCGAGGGGTTCCATTGTATATCAAGTTGCCAAAGGGACGTTGTTTGTGGCAACACGTTATAGCATGCAATGACAGGAAGCTGCCACAATTTTATTTTTTTTACTACAGCTTTCAGAATTGATAATTTGTGTTCTAAGCACACATCTATTTTCAGTATGCATTGGTTGTTATTTATAAATTTTTAAAGTTAGCCTGCAAATTTCTTATGTACGATGAGCCAGGATTGGTTTGTGATGAATTAATATTTTTAAAATTAATGTTTGTTTCCAGTGTCGTCCTGAATACAAAGTACCGGGTCTTTATGTGATTGATTCAATTGTGCGACAGTCCCGGCATCAGTTTGGCCCTGACAAAGATGTGTTTGGGCCTCGTTTCTCAAAGAACTTTGTTCCAACATTTCAGAACTTGTTCAAGTGTGTGGATGAAGATAGGGTGAGTATGCAAAGATTAATACAAATTTATTACATTACTGTAGTTTCGTTGAATGACTCGCAAAGACAATGCCAGATTCAATTTATATGGAAGCCCTATTTTGGCCCACCGTATGGCCAAAGTGCCTTCTATTTTTTTAACCTGCTCAAATCTGTTGTTACTCTGTGCACAGAAATAGTCTACGCTCATTTTTATGAACCTGAAAAATTAGTTCATAAAATTTAAAATTCACAAATAAGTAAAAGGTGTAAAGGAATATTACAGAATTTCTCCATGCTGTGAAAATCAAGCGAGGGTAGTTTTTGTGAAAGTTGAGGTCTGGTCCGTTCCCGAGATTGTGGTAAATGTGAGGTTTAATAATTATCTCAATTTACATTATCGAATTCAATGGATTTTTAGAATAAAGATATTTGAGAATTTTCTCAGGATCTGTGAAAATCAGCTAATATGGGGATTGGAATCATAAAAACATGAAGTTTGTAAAATCAAGTATAGATTTTAGTATGATATAGTGCAAATTTCATGGAGTTCGTTAGGCCAGGATTACACTATAAAAAATTCATGAAAGTTCTCTTATAAAGCTTGAAAAATGCAACCAATTATCATCGGTTGCATTCGCTCGAATATAACTGTTAAGATCTTTCACTAGCCGAAAACTTTGTAAGCGAGTGATAGAAGCCATTTGTAAGCTGAAGTATACCTAAGATGGACACTGTATGAGGTGGAAACCTGTCTTCGATGGAATTAGAAAATACTTCCTTCGTTTGTTAATGTTTTTAAGTGTGTAAATAATATAATGTTATATATTTCAATCTCTTGATGTTCAGTTTTGTACAGGTTTCATTGTACAGGGGGATCCAAAAGTTATTACAAAATAATTTCTGAAATTCTGATTGTAAATGTAAAATTTTTCATTGACAGCAGGACTATACTATTCAAGATGGAATTTTTTTTATATTTTCCATGAGCACTGATATTCTCAGTGGTTCTTTCTTTTGGTTGTATGATCAAAGTACTTTTTTTGCCAGAAGCAAAGAATTTTTATGATTGAAAATGTGAGTGTGCTTACCCTGAGAAAAGGGGCCCAGAAACGTGGCAAAAAGAATACACACTTACATTCGTGCAAAAGGCTTACATTTTAAATACATATTGTAACATTTTGAAGCAAACTTTATTTTTGTATCCTCAAATGTTGTTTCAATTGAACTAGTTTTTTGATTGATTTCTCGATAGAATTTCAAAAATGAAATATTTTAAAATTGGTTGCATGACTTTTGGATTACTCTGTGTTATAGAATCGAAAAAAATGTGATGTAGGGAATTTGGGTTTGAACTCATAATCACCAACAAAATAGTGATTGAGGGCAGGTCATCCCACAAAGTACAAGCAAACCTGTTAGAAAACATAGAAATAATAATAATAAAAAGTAACTAGAATATATATATATATATATATATATGGCTATACCATCATTTTAAGAACCTGAATGTTAAAAAATATGTAACTTGATGTTAAAAATATTTCTTTGAAAAAAAATTCAGTTCATTTCTGGATGGTGGGAGCATGCTGAGGGTTAAAGGGGTATTGCCTGTGTGTTACAAGTTAAAGGTGTCCAGGAATAAAAAAATTGAGCTTCTATGTCTTATCAGTTTATATAAACTTGTGAGGGGTGCAAGAAATGCAATATAAGAACCTGCATGCAATTATTTTCAAAAGAGGTGTGAAAGTGTAATTTGAAACTTATAAGAAAGGGGGTACAGGAATTTGAATTAAATCACAAGTATAAACAGTATCTTGTTGAAAAGTTGTTTAGTTGATTGAATTTTTTTTTTCATAATTGAATGATTCTACAAAACTACAATAAAATAAAACCAATGCTCTGAGATTAGTTACATGGACATGTTTTTTCGGGTTTTAAAAGTGGTGTTTAAATGATCTTTATATTAGTTTTTTTAATATTTTCTATTGCAGTCAAAGATAGTGAGAGTGTTGAATCTTTGGCAGAAAAATGCAGTTTTTCCAAGCAATGTTATCCAGCCACTTTTGGATATGGGAAATCCAAATGCTCAGAATGAGTGTAAGTACAAAAAGCTACTTTACTTTTATAAAATATTTTCTGTACCACATATGTTCAATTTATGGCCCTCGGAGTCATCTGATGTGGTCCGTGACATCAAACACACATTTGTAAAAATATAAACTAACAGCATATTACCAGATCACTTGATCCAGTGACCTACAGAACATTTATAAATCACTTTAGTGACCTGGAGTATTGTCCCAAATTTTTCAAGTGTCCAGCAGCACATTTACAGATCAATTAGGTGACCTACTGTATATTACAGATCACTCAAGTAACATGGGACACATTTACCGATCACTTTGGTGATCTGGGGTGCTGTTCCAGATCGCTTAACACTAGAAAGACGGATCACGAGAGTATACCTAAAAAGACGGGATGGGGTCAAAATGACCCCCATAGTTTTTTGCAATTTTCGGATACCTTAATGTTTCAAATCACAGTATATTATTTTTAAAACATAGAGTAATAACACAAAAAACAGGATGAAACCACTGGCCTGTTGATATATTTTGTTTTTATCTAACACTCAAAGCATTCTGTATAAATCACCTCTCGATGCACATTTGCAGCACACTGGTTTTTTTGCATTGCGTACAAGATTGAAGTGTTTTATTGAGTGTGCAGTTCCTTTCCACTTAGCATTTCTGCGTTTTTTTGTCTCCATCAATAGGTGTTATGCATCTTATCACATTTTGAATTGTAGTTTCAAGTTGAAATACTCAGCACGCAGTTCTTCACATAACTGCAATATGTAAGTTCTCAGAGTGATTTTTTTCTTGTGACTTGTTGTTTGTGCAAAATCCAAGCATTTATCGTTGACATATCCAAAATGTTAGAAAATACATACACTAGCCAGCAATGACTTCCAGTCTTGGTCGTGTATAATTGCACCATTTGATCCACGATCTCCATGTTTAGTTTCGGTATTATAGGCAACTGTTTCTGGTGTCTTTTTTTCGATAAGGTATCATTTCTTACGTTTCTTATTTCTTAATGGCATTCTATTTTGTACCAACGGATGCACCATTGGATAAATAATTTTATTTTTATTTGAATCTTCGCCATCAGAACTGCTACTTGCTTCTCCACAGTTCCACAAAGGTAGATCTCATGCTCTTCTGCACTTTCATCATCACTGCTTCTAGATTTTCTCTTATATAATCTTTGCAACTCCTGGATTATTTCTTCTTTAGTAGATATACGTTTTCTCGCAATTTCTAAACTGGTTGAAATAGTCACGTGCACTCAAATTTTCTGCGTCCCAGGACAAACAATTTATCGGATAATATGGAAAGAATGCTTGACAAAACCCAAAATTACACACCTGCTGACGGACACTTGCAAATAAGAATGGGGAAAAAAGAAAAGTCACACGGAAGGTTGAATGCAAAAAAAGACTCAGGTGCAAAAAAAAAAATTTCAGGTGGTTTGGTTTATTCTTAGCAGAGATATGCAAGCTTAAACAGCGTGCAAGGTCATAATGACCCAGTCCGTCTTTCTAGTGTTAAATGGCCTTAAACTGGAACATTTTCACTTCAGTTAAGTGGTCCACGGCACGTATCCAGATTACTGATGTGTTATGTGGCCTGCTGCACATTCCCAGATCACCTAGAGGATGTGCTGCTCATTTCCAGTTCAATTGATTTACCCATGGCAGTGCTTCTCAAACCAATGAAGTGGCCCACACTCTCCAAAAGGTTCAGCACTCTTGCTTTATACCATACATACTCAACCCGGCAGAGTTATCTGATGTAGTCCACGACCTCGAACCTAATTTCATAAAAATGAACTGAGGGCTTTTTCACATTGACTAGTATCATTTGGCCTTCTTTTACATGATGGTCATTGAACAAAGAATGTCCATTCCACCTAACACATCGGGGGCTTTTCATTAAAGCTTCCACTATAAAAGTGCCCAAATGTTGCCTTATAACAATATAGAAACATAATATAGATTAAGGCATACATACAAAAAGTACTAAATAAAAAGAAAATTTGAACACTTGAGGTACTTCATAAATATAATAAAAAAATATATAATATTCATAAATATAAATAAAATATATTTTATTTTATATTTTAATTCCACATGCAGCAAGCGATGGTGTAACTCACAACAGCAAGTCAAAATCTGCAGATTTATCTGCATGGAAGAATTGGCCTCAGGGAAGTGACGAGTCTTTTGAAGACAATCACCAGAACTTTGCAGAGGTAATGTTTTTTTTTTAAATTTAAATTTTATTGATTTTCATAATTATGATTTTAGAAGCAGGCATGAAATCTTCAGTAAAAATCAGTGTGTCTATGAATATATGGTGGAATTTTTTGAATAACTTTACGAATATTTTTTTTTGTAGGTGTCTACTAGGAATTTAGAGAAATTCACAAAAGCCAATTCAGCGGCTGACTCTGTTCAATCATCTCAATCAGCTCTTCCTGCAAAGAATGATGCAGAGCCTCCACAAGAGGAAAATACAGTAAAATTTAACAAGGTTTGTTTTTCTCCCTCCCACTTCACATTCTTTGCAATTGAAGAAGCATAAAAATGTTTTTACTTCCATTTAGAGAAAGGTTTTAACCTTATGACTCAACTAATCAGGTAATATTTTGTGTTGAAATAAATTTTGGAACTTTTGATAAGTTGAAGCTCCCCAAAGCAGAATGTGCCAAAATCTGTCGCAGAACAATTCGTGCTACTGCAGAACAATTTGGAAGAATTTTAAGAAAAAGTGCAAAAAGCCAGTCAGCCGAGGGCTCGTCACAGAGCAGTGCTGAACATTCTGCTCTGGGGTTGAAGTTTATGCTATGTGCCATTAACAAGCTAATGTTGAAGTTACTTATCACTTGCAATGAAAAGTCTCTGGAAGACAAATTTGCTTCTATCAGACCGTTACTGTGTGTTTTTGTTATCTTAAACATAGATTATACTATGAGCAGTACATAATTGTATTAATTTGTAATTTTTTTGTGTGACTTATTACAAAACAAATTGTATGGGTATGTGTGTATGAATACATACATTTGCTTATAACATACCCCCCCCCCCCTGGTGATTTGAGGATTGTATGTTATACAAATACAACGCCACAACAGGCAAGATGCCCAATGAGGTGGCTGAGAAAAAGATGCTCATAACAAATATGGATGTCATATATCTCAAAAATACAGCAACCCAACTAAAAACCAACATGTATGCTATCAGCAAGGCATTGAAATTAGCTTATATGGCAGTTGATCCATGCACAAAGTGCATTCAGATTGTCCCAGACGAAATAAGTTTATGCAGCACTTAAATAAATATAGAATGGATGTAGTTTTTTTTTAGTTGATATCTTCTGAGGAATTTTGAAAATTCATTGGAACTATGAAGGGCGTACATACTTGCAGTACGTGACGGATATATAGAACATGCATGCCTGTTTATTTTTTATTCAGTTTATTTCACTGATATTTGAGTTTATGCTAATGATTTTTATTCAGCATTAATACAACAAATTTTGAAAAAAAAGCAACTTATGTTCATAAATTTTACTTCTTATCAATGAACATGATTTGAAGAGTCTTTCAATAGGTAGAGATTTTGACACTTCTAAAACAATGCAGATTTCTTCTTCTACCAATCACAACATTAGCTCATCACTGCCATCTATCAAGTAATCCAAAAGTTTCATAAAAGTAAACATTCACTAATTTGAAGAGCATATTTCATGTGCAGAGTTTTCACAGAAATACATAGAAAGACAGAATTTTTTAAACACATAATTTTAATATTAGAATTGTCATATTATTTACTAACAGGTTATACTTTTTAGCTGTAGACCATTACAGTGCTAATGCAATTATTTACAGTTAATATAATTATTTTGACAATAAATTTTTCATCATAAAAATTCCCTATGCTTTTTGTAAGAAAAGCATACGAATATCACCTTCATACAATACATGTTTTACAGATAGGGTCAGTTTACAGCTTAATTTTTTCCAGTTTTTTTGTTCACAGTATTTTATATCTGAATTATTTCCTAGGTTGGGAGAGTGTGTTAAGTATGTTATATCCACAGTGTATGTTTTTAGCAGTGTGTGTAATAATAGAGTTAAAATATATGGAAATGACTAGGCCAAAAATCGAGGATTACAAAACTGTATATTATATCCAGGGTATGTTATAAGTGTACTTGACTCTATATATTGTACATAAGTGTATAGAATGTTACATGAGCTGCTTTATCAGAAATGGAAATATGTCATTAGAAATTATTATTGACCTTTTGGAAGGATGAGTAGTCCCTCAGAGGTGCCATTGTACTCAAATTTACCTGAGTCTTTGGACCCTGGTTATTTGCAAAATCTGGGTCCTTTTTGAGTGAAAGTGTGTTTCTCTCTAAAAAATTACAGCGTGGTCCCTCCTCCCCATCATTCACTTGTGTATCCCTGTGAATCAAGTAAATAATTCACTTCTAAAAAAATGTCAAATCCAAAGAATCATCAAAAAAGGTTAATTTACCACTTATAACTAGGTTCTTTTACTTTCATTGTCTACATCTACAGTAGAAAAAGCTTGAAAAGAAACCCATTAACATAAACCAGTCTATAAATTCTCTTCTGGCTTATTTTCCATTTCGGAAAACCTTAGCTCTTTAATAATATCATCTGATTAAATTGAAGGCAAATGATGCTGATGCTTATTCATATGAATCCTTGTGAAGGGATTTTTTGATGGAATGATTTTCTTTTCCCTTGCCGAAGCTCTGACCTACCACCCTTTAACTGCCACACATTTTCATACCTGAATATGGTAGCTATATCAGAGCATTATTGTGTTGGTGAAGCTTAACAGTGTGCTTGTGTGTGTGTCCAGCAATTGACTTGTTTTGTGCTCAGTAGGTGGTGTCCCCCCAAACTGCTAATGTGTAGATTTGAAACTTGGTATAAATATTTGTGTTGTAGGTCTGTGTAATTGTCGTGACTACACAGCTTTTTCTACACAGAGGGGATAGATTTTCCAACAAGTTGGAAAACCGTAGAAAATTGTATTATATTTAGCTGATTACCACTGTGTAATCGTGAGTTCAAAACTCCAATTTTTGCTGAAGGTATAATCCATGGAGGGGGGGGGGGGGGAGGTGCATGCCAACTTTTTTTTCAAAAAGATAAAAAATTAAAAATACTTTTTGTAGAAAATTAAAATATGAGAAAAAAATTCTTATTTTATCTGTTGATTTAAAATAGTTTTTGAGTGTTATTGCCCCAAAATTTTTGTGGAAGAAATCCTTGTGCCCTTTCCAAAGGCTGATTCTGCATACACACCCCAGATTTTTACGATGCTTAATGGTGAAAACTGCATAATGACTAGATGACAAAACTGTGGATATTCAAGGTTGAGGTTTTACAGAATTGGTTCCTCTCCCAATAGTCGCGGAAAATATTTTAGAATTTGAACAGGCATACAATCCTTTATGATTTAAATAAATAAATAAATATACATTTTCGCAATCTTGTAGGAACCAAACTAATTTACCCTCTCTGAATTTACGCTGTCTTTGAATGCTCGCAGAAGTACCTTGTACAGTATAATTGCATTTAGTATTTCCATTGCGTTGTAAGTATGCAATTCGACAACAAACTGTGTGAGACTGACACTTCCTTTTCAAGTGGGTGTTGGCTTTATTACCAACAGATAATTTTACCCAATGCCATGAATTTCTTCACCATAGTGCTCTGAGAAAGATTTTTCGAGATGTCCCAGTGTAACACAACCTGTATATAAGAACAGTTTTTATTCAATATAAAATAATGAAGAACCTGATGGTGAAACCAATGTATCGTATCCGATTTTTCAAGGTTATTTAAATGCTGGAAATGTGTGAGAACTGAGGATCATGTCTTGGCATATTGTCAGCAATTCATTAATTTTTCTGCACCTTATTTTATAAAAGTTTTTTTCCCTTAAAAAAGTTCATAATGAATGTGACTATTTTGTTAGAAACTATTGGATTTTGACTATGGAGATGAAGATGAAGAAGATGAAACACCAACAAGAAATGAAGAGGATCAGCTAGAAAATGCTCCGGAAAATAATCCATTGGCCCTCAGGTATTTTATGAACCATTCCATTGTTTTTGTCCTGTTGTTATTTTGCTATGTCTTATTTGAAATCTGATGTATGTTTAATTCAGGTTAGGATGCAAAAGTAATGATTTAGCTCTTCATTTATTGAGGGAGAGTTGGGAATTCAGTGTCTTTATTCATCAAGATTTTGACCATGTTCAAGAAGCTGTATCTGTGCTACAGCAATTCACACAGGAAAAATCTTGATGACAAATGAAACCTCATTCATAATAGTTTTCAACTTCTGGAACCAAAAGGTAGAGAGCCTAATTTACACCTTCATACCAGAGAACTATTCTGATTCATTGGTCTCTGTTTTTCTTTTGGTTCCAGCAGGTGAAGACTGTTTGAAGATGAAAAACACAGATTGGATCAAGAATTCAGTAACACCCATCCATAGCTGCCAAGTCTCCCGAATTTTTCGGGAATCTCCCGAATTTTAGCTTCATCGCTCGACCTCCCGAAAAGTTCTTAAATCTCCCTAATTTTTACGAAAATCACAAAAATCCTTAATTGTCCCTAAAAATTCCCTACTTCAGTAAAAAAAATCCCCGCTTATGAAAACAATCCCTAAGGAATTTCTTGTGGGGCATGAACTTTTCCCCTTTCGAAATGACGTCACACGTCGTAAATGGGGAAATTCCCTTTTTAAGGAAGTTTTACAAACCCTCTGATGGTAACAAGAAAGTTGTTTGTCTTATCGTGCAGGGAAATGGCTTAGCAGCCAATAGTCCTGGATAATAATCGAAGATTCTAGTGACGCGCATATGGTCAAAATTTCTTTTGTTGAAGTTACGTACGTGCGATATAACAAAGCATGAATAATGATAAGCAAAAACATATTTAATCAATTTTAAAGATACTTATTCCGATGAATTTCCTTTCATCAAACGTTCCAGAAGAGGGCCGACTTTTCCTTTTTGTACAAGTTGTGTTACGGACATAAACATCGGTCATGGAAAGACTGCCATCATCACTCGTGAAATGGAAAAAAAACCCATCAAGCAAGTGTCACAAAAAGTCAGTGTTCTTCAAAAATTGACGGTGTTTTCCTTCATCTTCCGATGATTTTGGGGTCATTCGCGCAGAATGTTTGTTCACAGCGTTTCTGATTGAACGCAATATTTATTTTTACATCATTGAAGTTTTGACCTCCAATTTCACTTGTTTTTTGCGTAGGAATTTTATTCCCAAGGGTTTAACTTCCATGTGTGTAAAATCCCTGTTTTAATTTGACTTCAGTAGGGATTTTATTCCCTATGCTTTAACTTTTATGTTTGGAAAATCCCTATTTTATTTGGAAAAATCCCTATTGTATTTATTAGGGAGTGGTTTTAGCATAAAATACGGGTTTGCGCGAAAATCTCCCGAATTTTCATTTTCAAAAGTTGGCAGCTATGCCCATCAAATACCATCAGTGATTTCATGATATCTGATTATTGTATCTCATACTGATCCTACCAAGTGATTGTAGAGTCGTGCTAAAAAAATTAATCAATTGCAAACCAGCTGCTATCCGCTCTAAAATAGTGACGATGGGATTCATGTCTGAGGTTTGATATGGATCTGTGCTGGAGATTCATACATTCAATGTCTTGATGTATAAAATCCGCGGCCAAGGGCATGGGGGGGGGGGAGACTTGGGGGTCTGGTCCTCCTGAAATGTGAGAAAATGACAGAAAAAAGGGAAAAAGATGGGCAAATCTATTGTTCTATCACTTTGGCCCCCCCCCCCCAAAAAAAATTGAAGTGCCTCCCGAACGAAATTGTCCCTGTCTGCGGCCATAGCCAAAGATGGCTGCAGTACAATGTATTCGTACGATATCTGCACACATTTTTTCATAGTGTCCAAGCAAATGTGTGTAATTTTGCTTTTGCAGAAATAATCCATTTTTCTACTCGTATTGCAAAGATTGAATGAATCTAGGTTTATAAATACATAATGAGGAAAGACATGAAACATGAATTTCATCAAGTTGATGTAAATTTGTATAAAAATATTCATGTAATAATCTGTTATAAGTCAGATGTTCTAATTTTCTGAAACAAAGAGGGGAAAAGTAATTTGACACTTTAAGAAACATTCAATCTACTTTATGCAAATTTTTTGCTGCTCAAGAAGAACTTTGAAGATGAAAATAGAAATTAAAACTGTACCCTTATAATTTTGGCTTTCCAGCTTGAGAATTTCATGAAGTGCTCTCGTAAATTTTTGGGGTGTTCTAATTTTTTGTATAGGATGTGCAAATGCATGGCCCTAAAATATTTATGTTGTTAGAGTTGTGCTTGTTTCAAGTTCTTACTGGTGCTGCCACTGTCACCCATATTGTGAAGCAAAGACTGTAATTGCTCGAATTTTCATGTTGTGTAAGTATGCTGAAGGTTTGCCTGCTCTTTGTGGAGAGACTTTTTCAAATGAAAGACTGACTTGCCTTCACGTATATGTGACACTGGTAGTGAATGTACCATGTATCAAAATGTAGTCTAACCATGAATGATAATCATAGATGAATACATACATATAATTTTTTATGTAGAAATAATTAATGATCATTTGATTCTTGTTCTCAACATTTCATATTTTGAAATAGTGATTTTATATTGATGACTAAGCTGTGTATGTTCTTAATTTAGCATGGCACAAAACCTGTTGTCTAATCCAGAACTTCTGAGACAGTTGCAGCAAATGCAGCAAACCATTCAGCAGAATGCAGCGTTTCAGTCAGAATTGCAGCAACATACAACAGGAGAACCTGATGTTGTAAGAGAGAGGTTTTCGCCTGATCCACCAGCAGAACCTGTTTCTATTCCACAACCCACAGTATGTTCACCATATTGATTTTATTCTATTTCTATCTTGTAAGCATACAGTTTTTAAATTATCCAAGTATTTTTTCCTAAAACATTGATCCCTGTATGCTTAACTTTTAATTTTTTTTAATATAGAGAAATTGATATAGAAAAATCAGTCTCAATGTGAAAATCCCCATAAAAGATGGATTTAATTTTTAGAGCAAAATAAGATTGGCAATCTTATTTTACTTCAAAAAATAAGGAATTTTTCAAATCTAAGATTGTATTCTATTTTTTAGAATAAAGATTTCTCTTTATTCTAACAACAGATGAAAATTATTTTTATCCTTGGCTTGAACAAAACAAAAATATGAATATATACCGCCCTCAACTTCAGGTTTAACTTAAGATTGTGGTACTTTTTAGTGAGCATATTTCACCCTGCCTATTAGGAAATGGCTAGATACTTTGATGCTTATTGTACTGTAATATAGCTATAGCTTATGACAGAGCTTCTCAAAATTTTTAACCCGTTTTGCTACTTTCTGTTATCAGCACTTATCTGTGGCTTCCTAGAGCAGTTTAAACCTTTGAAAACCTTTTGTCTGGGTGGACCTGAAAAAGGTTGGCAGCACACAGTTTGAGATCCCTGGCCCACTGTGTTTCCAGGCATAGTCAAAGTACTCTGAAACACTTGCTTAATTAAGCATTTAATCTTTTTTTGATCATTGGGTATATTTTTTTTAATAATAAAATAAAGAAAACTCAATTTCATTTGAATAATTTGAGAAAATTTTCATTTCTTGACTTGAATTCAGTAAACATGTTTTACAATATGAACTCTAATAACTGTGCATTGTTATTTTTAATTATGCAGCAGCCGATCAGCTCCATTCCCTACCCAGATTCACTTCCTCCAAATGTCATGCCTCCATTTCCATTTGACCAATCAGTTTCTAATATTCCTGCTCCACAACCACAGATCAATAGCAGGGCCAACGAATGGATGATGGATCCAGTTGATATGGGATACCCACCACCACCACAACAGCAGCAGCAGCCGCCTCTTACTGCTGCTCATGAAAATGATATTATTCAGGCCAGTCAGATTGACGAAGACCACAGAGTGTTGTATAGCATGCCTGGTGAGCCGCCTTTACCAGCTCTTCCCCCACAAGATTTAGATGAAAGATCATTAGTATTGCCGATGGTGGAGGAGCAGCAAGATGGAAAGAATAATTCTCGCTCACGGTCTGATTCAAGATCCAGAAGGTAAAGGTTCTTAAGAAAATCTTTAAGCACACACAGTAATACAGGCCCTTGCCATTATGTGTCGAAATTTGTCAGTCTATGATGAGTCACAACTGTTTTTAGATGGTTCATCTCATTATATAGAGCATGTTAGACATATTGTGATCCAATACTCCATTTAAGTAGAACAGGGTCAATTGAAACATGCTTAATCAATACACTTTCCCCTTCACAAATCCCCTTTTTCCTTTTCAATTTAGTACCGAAATTTCCTGCATAGTTAAATTTTTTTAATGTTTTGGCATTGAAGGGAAGAAAAAATCACCATAGCGATATCAGCAAACATGAATTGAAGAAAATCCTGCAAGACTTGGCAAACTATGCCCATCTTCATTGTTCCTTAACACCTTGCTTGAATAGACATGCTACCACTCTGTTTACTGAATAATCTGAAAACAACTGTCGGGCTACTCCTGATGGGAATGCTAGGCAGTACAGTCAATTTTTAATGCGTATAAATATAACTATTTCTTCCTTAAAAAAACGGCTCAATTGTATGACAAAATGTAATTTAGAATCTTATTTGCTCTTTCTATTTGATTTGCTGTTTAATTGAGTTTGAAAAAAAAAAGTTATAGATGCTGATGGGTCAACATACCATAGAACCAAGTGATCTGAATTAGTGATACAGTTACCCACCCTATATGAAACCGGCTAAAAGGCTTGAATGACTATTTAGTTATTCCATAAATAACTCACATTTTGAAAAATTCCATAATGTGCAATAGGACATTTTTTCTCATTTATTAGTGATTGAATGTAATTCTAACATTGTTCAGCTGAAACTGTTCTGATATAAGTTTCATCATTCAACCTAACACATAAGCTGTAATTGTAAGCCTAAAACATTTTCTTTAATTGCTAATGGTATGTAAAATGCTGAAAAGTATAAATTTTAGTATGCAAATGAAAGATCTTCACACCTTTAGAATTATTAGCAAAAATTGGAAAGAAGTTTTTCAACAAAGGATTGCATATATACAAATTGTTTTTGCAAAGCAGGCATTAAGCACTTTCAGGAATTTAAACAGCATTGCTGATTCCAGAACAGTAAAATAATGTAGCAGCTAATATCACTTATGGATCTCCACATAAATGTTAATGGCTGGTGATAAGCTTTAATTTTTATTCAAGTCTGATTTTGTATTGATGACTTTGAGTTTTTTGATTTATTCAAACATTTTTTGCCGGCCCTTTTAATTAATTCAATCATGTATGAGAATGTATAAGGAATTTTGTTATCTTAAACAAATTTCTTGTACGTTAAATAGTGTCCTTCAGGGGAAACAACATTGTGAAAATTTGATGCTCTTGAAATTGAATCTACCATTTGAACTTCCTGTGAACTTACCTAAGCTGTTATAGAATTCTTTTGATTGATAGTTATGAGTAGAGCCCAAAAGTTCAGGCAAAATGCCATTAACAACTTTTTTGCCTATTTCAAACTTTTTGGTAAAAATGCCTTTTTTGAAATTTTTGTGCCATAATGCATATTTTAATACAGTTTTAAGTTTATTAGTGAATTTCAGGGGCCATAATCTGTAAAACTTGGATACTTTGAGCATTGAGAACTTCAAAAGAATTGTTCTTTTTAAAATTTTCCAATTTTCAGTATTAATTATCAGAAAGTATTCCCCACTTCCAGCCCCATTTAGATGCAAATGAGTGATCTGAGATATTGATGGTTCAGTGGCATTAACTTTGCTTTGACCGGATCACATTAGATGTGAATGATTTTGTTTCAGGTGAACACAGTCTGTGTTAGAAAAGCAGAGGGAAATAAATTTTTGTTCCTGGACATGCTTCACATATTGTCTCGCTCAGCCTTTGGGCTGCGTGTGTAGCTGACCATTGACTGTCTGAAGAGGTCATAAATTGATGTCATGGCTCACACAAGGCGGGGTAGGAGCAGACAGGGCTCTGGGGCCCGATGTTGTTTTTATTTTATTTTTTTTACACCATAAATGCACTGCAAACTATAGCTATTTATCAAACATACATATTTAGTATTAGATTAAATTGACCCGAGTCACCCTTGGGTGTGTGTGCTAGATGCGACCATGCAGGACCTCACGCTTGAAGGACTCTCACATACTCTGTAATACAAAAAAAAATTAATTATTTTCACAAAAGTAGAAGAAGATAGTCATGTTTCAACTACAGAAATGATAATGATTATTCCAAATAATACAACAAATAAACAAAAATTATTTGTAGTCGAAGGAGCCCCACAGATCGTTTTCTCTACCAGCTCCGCATCTGGTAATAGTGGTCCTAGAATTGGCCTAATCCTGAGGGTCCACTAACATTTTATTTTGGGATTGAAGTCAATTTAACTTGGATAATGATTCAGTTATTATAAACTATAATTAAAGCAATAGATGGATTAAGTGCAAATAATTTTTGAGCTAGTTTTTGGACCCTTAATACCTTTGTTCTTAGTTATTTTGTCTTCCTTCCACAAATTGTAAATGCCTTTGTTTTAGTACCTTTTTGCCTGTCTATTTAGACCATTTTTAAACTTCCTGGCTCTAGTTATGAGATTAAAAATGTAAACTAAAATTGAGGAGTGGGGTGGGCTTTACCTTCTTGTTTCGAGGGATGTTCTAAATCCAAGCTCTTGAATGTGTTGTCTGTCATCAACAATCATACTCAACAGTATATTTGCAGGGTGTGCAAAGAATGCATAACTTTCTCAATTAATGTATTAACAACTTGAAGTAGTTTGTCAGATAAATACAGCAATGTTTGAATTGCTAGAAAAACATGTTTAGGGGCTGTCAGTAAAATAAATGTTCTTTTTTATGTTGAACCACACAGGCATGTATGATTTCAAGATGAAAGTAACTATTTGTTTCAAGTCCTCAGAAGGATTGGGCAAACTTATATCCAACCTAAGCACTCTATTTGCCACAGTTAGCCATCTAGAACGTGATAGAGGACCAGGATCTAGAATTGACAAATCCTTTGTCTGGACAATGTCCCAACTTTATTGCTTTGGATATATCTAACAAATACTGCTGGTCTTTGCTCAGCATCTTTTTGTCTATTTCTGGAATCAAACAATCTACAGATTCATACTTTACCACTGGTAGCTTTCCACACTCAATAAGCTTCTGTCCAATGGGCCCAGAAAAGTATTTTGGCCCTGTGGTTGCACGGAAAGGGAGTTCTTTGAAGTGCAGTGACACATGCTCCACTGTAGTGGTCTTCCCATGTTCAGTTCTAGCTGACACATAAAGCCATTCTTCCAGCCAGTGTTAGTAACGGTGCCGTCACACCTGATTACTTTAGCTTTTCAAGCGATATTTCAAGTTCCGGCAGATGAGAAATAATGCTTTGAGTTATGTAGGTTGAAGTACTTAAAGAAGGAGAAACATGTCCAATGTAAGTTGATCCAGGTTCCTGAATCAGAATAATGGTCTTTTCTGTTCCCGTGAAAATGTTTGTTTACTTTTTTGACAGAAAATTTTTTCGGAAAGACTTTTTTGGCCAGAAATTTCTTCATTAGGTGTGGATGTACACTTCAAATTAATCCTGACACGACTCTTTTCTCTTCTGATTTTACATTTGTCAACCACATTGGAATAATCTGTCATTTATCATTCTGTTGTCTTGCAGTACACTTGAAGCTATGGCAGCAGTTGCACAATCAGACACATCAAATCGATCAGAGTTTAACGTTGTTGGACTCAGTTTAACTCTCATCTGCCAATGGGGTTTTTTTTTGACGATTTAGTTAATTTAAATTCACCATCCTCGTCATCCGAAACGTCAGTGTATAGTGCTCTTGAGGTTCTATAATGTATTCTTCAGCTTCGATATTTAGGTTCACATTGTGACTGGTGAACATTGAAATATTCACGATGTTTTTATTTATTTTATGTTGAACCATAAATAAAAACAAACTATAGCACGTCAAACATGAATTTTTAAGTAATATTAAAAAATTTAAGAAAAATGTTCAATTTTGTCAATTTCTGTAAACTTCCAAGTACGATGCGTGAACAGAAGCTATCAACCGATTAAAAATGTTTTTTTCTTATTAAAGGAGGCAACTTTTCCGCGCTATAGCGATTTGAAAATAAAAACATTTTTTAATGCCCACCCTAATGCCTATGCAGGATAACTTCCTGCAATTTTTTTGCATCCAACAATTTCATCTGATGGCCTCTTATCTCATATATACTTTTTACTTAAGTGTAAATATATCTCACGTGAAATAAGGTTTCTCCAACTGAGACTGTTGCTGTCTTGTAAATTTTGATTGAAAGTTTTCGGGTTTTCCTTAAAATCATAGGTAAATGTCTAGTAAAACTGGTAGCTGAAGAAGAAACCCTTGAGTAGCTAATAAGTTTTAAAATATAAAAGAAAAAAAAACTATTCAAAATTAAATTGTCTGCTGTTAATTTGATCTTAGGGTACTTCAAAAAAAAAAAAAAAATGTTAATGCTAAAAATATTTTTTCAAGTTTGAATGTTGTTACATCTTCCTTGATTCAACACACTCTCATATTATGTTATATAATCTCACCTACTTTAATTTTCTATCTCCAGGGCTTGACAAATGAAAAAAGAACTAACAAACAAATTAGGTGCAGCTAAATATTTTTTAAAAGCTAAGCATTTTTTTTTTCTCCGAGAAAAATGGTTCTAAATAGTTTTCTCTTGGCATTTCCAGGACATAGTGATCCTTTCCTGTGTTGGTAGACTTGTTGATAAAAGTTTACATTTCAAAAAAAAAAAATTCCCCCATTTCTCTAATTTAGCTATCATGCATAGAACACTTTTTAGCACCAATACAATTTTTTTTTGTGCAGATGGTGACCTGTCATCCGGGATCTGCCAAGCCCTGTATATTGTATATAGGTCTACCTGATAGCTGTGATTTTTTTCTCTTTGAAAGAATTGGAAATGAATTCAGAAAATCATTGGATCAATGTTCATAATTGCTGGAGTTTTAGATAATCAATAAAAACCAGATTTCTTTAGATTGAATATATTGATTTATTTGCAGTATGGGTTAATGAAATAATAAGTGAGTTTTGAAGCAGTGCCTTTGCATGATTTTATTTATTTTTACACAGAAGAAGCAAAATGTCAATTGTGTTTTGAAACTGTCATATTTATGTTGTGACCGAAGGGAAAGATGTCTCACATACTTTAAAATCATTTCATGTGTGCAAATCAGCTGCATACTGCATTATGTCAATTTCACTGCAAAGCCAGAAAATTATAAAACATGATTATTGCAAGGCCTCACGAGCAAATTGGTTTCATTGCACATTTTAAACAATTTTGTTACAAGCTCTTTGGTGTGTTTGTGTGAATTGTTTATAGAATGTCATGAATTATTTTTTTTTTTCTAGCAGATTATTTATACCAAGAAAATATGTATTGTTTTTTTCCTTGTAAAGATTTCTCTTAGTGGGGAGCAGAAAATTTCAACTCCTCATATACATTATTTATACGCATAATATATTCTTATGTGGAAAGTATATTACTATACTTCATAAATTCGTAATTTTACTTTTTTGTGGCAGCATGTAGAAGGTACGTATAGGAAAAAATATGCTGTGCAGAAAGTACCCGAATCTTTTTTTTTCTATCTGCAGTCAATCGGTATCGGGGAAGCATGTAGAGAGGAGTTATTTTTGCATTGTTCATTATATATAAGACTTTTCATTTACTATCTAATCTAAGATTAATTCTTTCTCTCCAATGCTCAGCATTATTGATCATGATTATGGTCATGTGAGCACAATCATAAAATAAGTGGAATTTGGAATGAGGGGGGGGGGATACATTGCATGAAGGTTAATATTTTCTCTTTCTGTAAATGACTGAGTTATAATCAGTTGAAGCTCTGGTATATTAGAGGAGCTTTTTCATAGAACAACTAATGTGGAGTTGTCACGGCGTGCTTCACAGGGAATTCAAGTCTATGTAGCTTATATATATATAATTTACATATGTAAAGCCTTTCCATTGCTACAAGATAACGAATAAGGCATAAGATGAACAAATTTACTTGAACATTTTTTATACTTTAAGTAAATGATAGAAATGAGTATACATGTACTTGGAATATTGTTTTAAGATTGTATTTGCAAGGAATTGGAAAAATATTCATTTCTACCCTCAATTTAAAATTGATGCAAACATCATTTGGGACAGTGGTTCTTAGCCTTTTCTCACTCGCAGAGCCATTTTCAGTGTATAATTTCTATGGCGGCCCTGTTTAGTATATTTATATGGCGGAACCCTTTAGGCTTCTTTTTTTTTGTTTGTTTATCAAATTTACTGATTTATTTTATTATCCTCAAGTGGGTGGAGAGCCCTGGTTAAGAACCTCTGATTTAGGATGATGGAAATATGGATACATAATTTATGAAGTAAATAGTTATTTTATGAAAAGATTGATTTTTATGTTCTAATTATTGTTCTAGCCCCCCAACTTACATGTATTGTCTTGTACATAACTATATATATGTAAGTTTAGGTATAAATATCTTGTATACCAGTATATATCTTATAACAGGGTTCAAGGAAAAGTGCAAGGAAAATGTAAAATAGTTGAAAAAGAGTGGGGGGGGGGGGACTGGATCTTGAAAAACATTTGGAATTTTGAGGTTTAATATTGTATTTCTTTTTGAAGGAGAGAATGTTATTGTGTTTGTCAGTTAATCATAAGTGAGTACAAATTTCTTGAAGGGGGGTGGGGATCACTGAGGGTGTATATAATGAAGAGGGAAGGGAATATTCAGCTTCGCTATGCCAAAAATGCAACTTTTTCATTGGGGAGGGGGAATGATAGCTTCTTTGCCTCCCTCTCATATCCACCTATACGGTAGATGGCTCTTCTGCAAAATCAGTAGTCTAGTAGTAGGCTATCATAGTTTTCACTCATGGAACTTGCCATCACTACCTATTACATATGTAGAAAATATTTCAAATCCACATATTGACCTAAAAAATGCAGCTAATTTTTATTATTAAAAAAAATAAATTTATCAATATTTGGAAGGTTAGATTGAGGGAAATTGACTTTTAAAAGTTTTTCAGATAATCTTGCATCTCGTACAAATTTATACCAAATATGACAAGTTATTAATATGTGCTTGATTTTTTTTCACACGACAAATCAATTCATCTGTTAAAAGTTGTTTTGACATGTAGAATAGAATCCAGTTTTTTTGCTGTCTACCGCTATATGCAAGTGCTCTACCACCATGATGGTTGTCACCGGGTTCACAGATTCAGTCCTGGGAAAGAACACAAGTAACAAGTTATTTTCTCTAATGAGTTTGAGGTGACCACCAATAAATAATGGCTTCATTTCCAACTCAACTCATTCAGTAAGACAATTGCTGTGTGCCGATATGACTGGAGTTGGTGTGTGGTAAAGTAATAGTCTATTTTTTTTATTAAGTAAGGAGCTATGTGTATGCACCAGTGTGGATGTGGCCTCATATTAACTTTTCCAATGTTCGTTCTTGGTTATATACTCAACCAAGTTACTTATTATTTAATCTAATTCAGTGGACTATCCCTACTAAATTACTTCTGTGTAAGCGGGTCCCTTACACACTATGAAGAAATTTTTTTTCACTGATTTCTTGGTTGATATCTCAGGGGTGCAAGAGCTGCGCCAATTGCGCCAAACTGCACCGAAACGGTTCTCTTGCTACACGGTGCGCCAAGGCGCCGAATCCCTGCGCATTTGCGCCAATTCTTGTTTGTGGTTCGCGGAGGTACCACTAATGCACTGTAGTACATCAAATGCTCTTAATTTAGGAAGAAGGCGCATGAAATTGTTGTTCACGGGACGCGTTCTTTCCGAGACACGGAAAAAGATACGGGGGGGGGGGGAGAATTTTTTTTTCACTTCCCACCATCTACCACAGTCGCGTTATCTCGTGACCTTGGAAAGTAGTTATACTACCTTGAAGTATAAAGTCCTGTACTGTTATTGGTATAACCGGCGTTCTATCAAAGTCCCTGAATAAATATGCCAAATTTTCCGATTTCGGAGACCGTTTTTTCTCCTGCTGGTTATAGGCTATATACTGAAAATAACGGTAATTTCGCGGCTGTCAACCTGCGTTTAAAGACGGCATACATCGAAAAGGTGATTGGTTTACTCGTTTAAATTACCGAAATTTTTCGGAGATCGTTGGGAAAAAATAGAATCTGTAAAAACTCCAGCAAAAATATTCATAGTTTTGTCATCTAGCCACTATGCGGTCGTGTGGTTATCGTCAGCTGTTGCCGATTGTAACAATTTCACATCGCGAAAATCCGGATTTGGCAAACGAGGCCGGCTCGAGGGAAAAAAATCTCTACCCATGCAGAACCTTTTTTTTGGCGCTACTGACCACATGTTTTTGGTCGACAAACCTTTTTTCACCCTTTCAACTCCATTTGGCACCCCTCCTTGAGCAGCGCCCAATATGGCCGCACGGTCCGCCACTGCATTGGTGGGGGAGGAGCATGCTCACAATAGTCAGAGTTTGTACTAGGAGCATGCTCATTTTACCTAACTTCTGCGAGATACCTAATATATATTAATGTCCTACCTTTCCAAAACATGTTGTTGGAGAGAATGAAATATTTGCACCCTTTCTTGTTTTTCATACTCCATCTCGTGCATTGCTGGGATGGTAGATTACTCCCTCACGTATTGCTGAGAGGTTGTTTAACATTGTATCACCAACAGAACTATTGATTATGTGTGATGAATGGGTTGCACTACAATCCAAACAATTACAAGAAGTGAAATCAGTTCAGCGAATAGATAGATAGATATTGGGCAGACATATTCAAACTTTGTAACTTTGAAAGCTGCCCGAAGTTCAAAATTTTGCCAGTTTTGGTGAAGACTTTTTTATCTTCAGCATATGGTAACACAGATAGTGAAAAAGAGTTCATTGTTAACAAATAAATAAAAGTCTGTTCAAACATTGAAAAATCTGTCCATGCAATGCTTTAATGTTTAATGGAATAAGACACAAAATCTTATGTTCAAGGGCATAAAAAATAGTCATGAGATGCTGTACTTCGGAAAGCGAATCGTGATTCGTAATCTATTAACATGCTATTGGTTGAGAAATTCTTTAAGTAAATAAGGTATTTATATTTTTCTCGTTTTTTGCATTTTGATTTTAAGTTTAATAATTCCTTTAAATTCTGTGAGAAGCCTATTTTTTTTTTTCACGGAAACTCTTATTATATTCTGCACACACTTTTTTTGCTATATCAGGAGGAATAAGATTTTGGTGTTCAAGCCGCAGAAATTCTTGCTGCCTAGGTTTTCAGTATGCATGTTGCTTAATTTGAAAAGAGTAATAATTTTTATTCGTCATTCGTCGTTTTATTAATGACAGAAAAGATAATTCAGAAAAAATTTAAATGGATTTTAATTTGTGAAGGAAATTTATTTAGAATTATTTGTTCCAACCATTTTTGGCAAAACTTTTGGAATTTCACAGAAAAATTACTCCTTATATTGCAGATATAGTTCGTGTTTAGTTCTGCTCCAAAAATGAAATTTGCTGCTCCGAAATGGATGAGGGGCACTTGCACCCCTGATATCTCAAAAATAAAAACCAGCAGAAAAAATAGGAGAAAAAAGTGATGAAAATAAATTTGAATTGCAATTCACCCTTCAAGCAGTCGTTATGTACCATTGTTTCCAGCTAATCACAAAATTAGACACTTCTAGAACAAATTAAAATATCATGTGATTTTAACATGATTTCTTTCAATACAGTGAAAGAGTACATGATAATGTTATTCATGCATTCTGAAAACGTATAGTTAGTTCAAACATTGTTTTAAAATGAAAATTCTAAATCTTGAATATAATGTTTTATTTATTCTAAATTTTTTCAACCAGAAAAACATCTTTAAAAAGCAAAGAGAAATACATTGATATGATATGTTTTAAATAAAATCTGAGAATGTGTGAGTATTGTGGAACTTTTTTTCTATATTTGATTCTGGGGAGCTGGGGTCTGCAACCCATACATTGCAAGCTCTATTTTAATCTATCACAGGACCATTTGTTCAGACTACTTTTCCTCTGTTTATCCTTGCAATAAAAAATTAAGAAAGCATTTTATAAGTATATTATAAAGATGCAGTTGTTTTTGGAAAGTTGATTTTAATAGGCACCTAAAAGACAAAATACAGGTAGATTCGGTTGTAATATATAGGAAGATAACTTAGACGTACCACTTTTGCATAGCTAGCAGGGCCTATGTATTTTACTGGCAAACCGTTGATCCTAGAGGAATACTTCCGATTAAAAAAAGTATCCAAATAACATGTACTCAGACATGTCATTCATGTTGCAAGGGGGTGTAGTTATTAAAATAAAAATGTTACTTTTTATACTGACACCCTGTGATCAAGAACCCAATTATGAAGTTGTTGCCCTTTCTCTCCTGATATCTGAATTTCAATAATGGGGGAAAGATGGGGGGGGGGAAACTACATTGAATATGGATAAAATGGTCTACCCATATTAATGCTGTTTTTTCCCTACTATCTTCCATTTTTCGAATTCAAATATCTCTGAATTTTGAAATGTGGAATTTTTTTTGTTGGCATCAGGAGAGAGAGGGAAAAAACTGTGATTTAGTTCTTGAGCACAGGGTGTCCATATAAAAAGTTAAAATTTTTATTTTAATAACTACACCTCCTTGTAACAGGAATTACATATCTGAGTACTACATGTTATTTTTATTTATTTGGATACTTTTTCTAATTGAAAATATGCCTCTAGGATCAATGGTTTACCAGTAAAATACCATAGACCCTGCTAGCTATGCACCCTGTATTTATAGCACACCAATTAAATTGAGTTGCCAATCCCTGCCGTAGTGTATATCAACGACTAGTTTCACAAGCGAAAATTGTATGCTTAAAATACCTTTAACTTCTCATTGGAAATATAAGATGTGCTTAGTAGGCTGCTGAATCGCTTAGTAATGGTTTGCGATGCAGGAAAAAAATTCTCTCATATATATAGTATATCTTATGCTGTTTAAGTAGAACATATGAGAAATTTTTTTGTTCTTGTTTACAAAACTTAATCTAACTAAATCAGATTCACAGTTACATATTTTTGTAAATTTTATGTAATTTTCACAAGCTGGTGCTTTTTTACAAACTATTTTTTAAGAACGTCTATTTTTGGAGTGTTTAAAATTAAAATGTTGAAAGATAATTTTGAAATTACAGCATTAAGTATCAGTATAAAGTATAATTATGTATTTTTTCAACCAAATGTTTTATAACAAGTTATTTCTTTGATTAGTTTTCCAAGTGAGTGCAATAGCTTATGTTTGTTTTATTGCTATTTTGCAGGTCTGGTAGACACCGAAGTCGATCTAGGTCACCTCGCCGAAGGAGATCTCGTTCAAGATCTAGGTCAAGGTCCAGGAGGAAGAGATCTCGATCAAGAGAACGCGAAAGGGAACGTCAAAGGGAAAGAGAAAGGGAGCGAGAAAAAGAACATGGGAGAAAGAAGAGAGGCATACCTCCCATTAAGAAAAATTTCATGACAGGTATTTTACTAAAACAAATACACACACCTTATTGCTTTGCATATATATATATACAGTATATTTTTCATTATTTTATTCCCTCATTGTGCAATGAAACCAATATCTCGGCTGCAAAATCCAAACTATACCATTAAAAAAATTAATTTTGTATTTCCATCAAATGCAAAGATTTGGTGAAACCAACTGTTCAAATCACTAAATCGGTAGTTATTCTTTCAAATGTGTGCAATATGCAGTATGCCTCATAATATTCTCATATTTGTAATTTTTTTAAAAATTCTTTTAAGCATTCTGCTTCATTTGTGTTTATGTGGATATTATGTTCTTTCATAGCATCTGGTTGACTGAAGTTGATTTCCCAAATATGAGTGACCAGTTTTGTATTCACTGATAGATGCACCATATGTACACATATATTGTTAGATTTTAAACTGGAAAAACACTTTCCCTGGTATATTCCATTATCTGTTGTAAATTCATCTAGGTGTTGACCCAGCAGGCACAGTAGTGAACAGTGGTGTAGTTTTTTAACTTGGAGTTGCGAATATGAGTTTGCTTTCGCTCTCTACATGGAGCAGGCTCTCTTGCTGCATGGCGGCCCATTTCATTGTAAAAATTTCAGAAAATATGGATATCCCCAATTGTGTGGGCAAAATCGGCGACTTACTTTTAAAAATTGCAGATGGGCATGAAATTGTGGGCTTCTGCAAATCTCAATGGATTTGAATGATTCTGGATCAAATATGTTTAGCATGACAAATATGTCCAGTAAATACCATGTATTCGGGGGGGGGGGGGGAGGAATGGGACATTTCTTTAGAACAGTTAGACAGCAAATGATAACAGAAGATATAGGAATGTCCTGTAAAATCAGTCAATGATCACTTTGTTTTCTTATGTTTGTCCATATTATGCCCGTAAAAAAATTTAAATACACAAAAGTATTCTGTTTGTTTAGGAAGTTATGGAATTTTTACCTTCTGAAGGTTGGCAGGTTTATAAACACTTACAGACACCTGCCATTTTCACTTTCAATTTGAAAGGTAGAGGGCAGTACTTAAAACATGAAACATGCACTCCTTAGACACATATACATACCACATTTTTTTTTTATCATACACAGATATTTTAAGAGTTCCCCAGAGTAATTTAAGGTGAATGTGTAGTTTAGTGTTAGTACAGCAGAACATCGATAATGTTGCCAATCCAGTAATCTGGCTGTTTTAAACAGGTTTTCTGACTCATGAAAGAGAAAACATGTTACTGTTGCCTGTTGTGTTGTCACACATGTTTTGCTGTTTGTGTTGTCACACATGTTTTGCTGTTTGTGTTGTCATACATGTTTTGCTGTTTGTGTTGTCTCACTAACATTTGTGTATTAGAACAGAACACAAGTGTCTCAGAACTGTGTCCACAAGACGCAGTGCAGACTACATTTGACATTTTATTGAGGTCAGTGGGTCCTAAGCTATAATATATGTTACCCAAGTGCTCTGCGGTCCATGCATTGAAGAGAGTTAAGAGTCACCTCTGGCTAAGTTGAAAGAATTGAGAGCCCTGGGTAGAGATGCTGTTGTTGAGTAGGTTTTAGTTTCATCTGTAGTCCTCATGGGTGGTCCAGTGCTTCATAAATAACCACCATGATTAAATGTGGGGATAAATTTTGACCCTTGCAACGAAGGAAAGTTTTATTTAATGCAGCAGTTAATCTTTTCTGACTCGTGGAGCTTTTCTTAGTATATAATTCCTAAGGTGGAGTCCTGTAGGCTCTGTTTTTGTTTATTCATCAAATTTACTGATTTATTTTATTTTCCTCGACCAGCCATACAGTCCCTGGGAAGTGCACATGGAGCCCCAAGGGCTCTGCAGAGCATTGATCGAGAACTACTGATCAAATGTATGACACAATTCTTTGAGTCAGCATTTTCTGTTTAAGTCTTGTCTACATAATTTGGTTTCCCTTGTAGTCCAGGTGATAAGTTGAGGTCTTTCAAAGCATTACATTACCACTAGATCAGATGGATATACCACCTCTTTGTTGTGAATGAGAATTCAGTCCTTGAGTCCACCAGGCATACATTTAAAAATTCACGCATGACACAACAAGCACAAACTTGACCTGCTGAATTGTCTGTTTGAGAATTCGGAAGACAGCACTACTTAGAAGCACATAAAAAACATTCTAAAGGAACAAACTTCACACACATTTTTTTTTTTTAGGTTCAGAACACATACATACACATTATAGCATTCATTAGAAGTTCTATACAGAGGTAAAGACGTGTGGTTTAGTAGTCTTTGAGTCCTATGGTTTTCAGTTTCAAAGCGGGAATGCGAGCTGGTCTCCCATTTGAAAAAGTCTCCACAGAGAGCAGGCAGACCTACAATATGATACTGAAATGACATGAAAATTCAAGCATTTCCATCTTCACTTCCAAAAATAGAAGGCAGCCTGAACACAAAACAAGTGCAACTCGACAAAATAAATACATTAGAGCCAAGCGTAAACTCAGAACACACATTCTGGCATGTGCCAATTCATTAGAAATTTTGTGGAGGAATGTGTAGGAAGTGCATGTACGGTTAAGTAGTAGTCTTTCAGTCCTTATTTGAGGACTAAAAATTTTCTATTGTGAAATTGGAATTGGTTTACAACTACCAGGGCAACTCTCCTAGCTTTGGACCATGTGCTATATAAGGATGAGGAGATGGTGCCTATAGGTTCTTTGATAGAACCATCTCTTAATTAGGAGAAAATAGCGTTGAGGGTGATATATTGCAGCTGTGCTAAATTTTAATTATCTTCAATTATGCCACATGAAAATAAGTCTGCAGAATTATTCAAGAGTAATTTACTGTCATGATCTTCTGTTGACTCTATGCTGAATGACACTACAATGACTCCTTTTTTATCTAAATAGACGATTCGGTTGGGCATTCACTCTTGTCCCACTGTTAGTGTGTCAGTGGTCATAACATACTTTCAAATTTAAAGACCAATCTATGGCTTTCCTGTTAATTTCAATTTTTATTTGATTCGATGACCCTTTTAAGAAAGTCCTTTTAATTGACTCTACTTCCTAAAGTAGATTTAAATGATATTTTTAATAGTTACTCTATTCTAAATTTCAGAATTTTAAAAGTAATACATATTTTTCTTGTGACTTCACACATTAGACAGTTCTTAAAGGGCCCAATCTTCTGACAGTGGCCATAGCTTATTTACAGATGTAAAGTCTGTTTTCACGAAACCCACACACATCAGACTTGAACAATTAGCTAATAAAATCTGTGTTCAGATGGCAAAATGTCATATATGTCACTTTTCCCAAAAAATTGAGTTGCTCGCATTTCAGAGTCTTGTTCGTAAATATTTTGGAAGGTGGAAAAATTTCGTCTTTCAGTTTATGAGGAAACAACGGAGGTGAATTCTAATAAATCAAAAATCCACAGCATAGCATTTTAGCAAAATACTGTTTACAAATTTGCCATCGTGAAACTTTGAAAAAGTGACTCATTACATTTTGTCATCTGAGCACAGAAATAGAAAATTTGTAAATGGGAAAGACTTTAAAAGAAATGACATACTGTTCGAGTCCAGAGGACTTGTTCGTGAAATCATGTAGCGATTGTATTTTGAGTGCTTTCATGATTTCAGCACAATGCAGTGCTCACTGAAAATATGGGGAAAAAATCCATGTACAAAGTAAAACATGTCTTCAATGAATCGTAAGGGTACCAATTTTTATGTTATTTCAAGTGTTGTCCTATTTTTTTAAAAATTTGCCTTTTTGTTCCTCTTTTCAGGTTTCCGGAATTATTTTTCATTTTTATGGGGAATTATATTTTCTGCATTTTGAAACATATTTCTTCATTGATATGAGTGTTTTGTGTTTTTTCCCACACATTTACAAATAGCTGTCAAAATTCCCAGAATTTTTTGTTTCTGCTTTTTTTAGTGGTTCTGTTTTAGAGTTGGGAAAAATGATTGTGTTGTGGCTGGTTTTATTGGTCGGAACAGTGGCGCCATCTATTGGGGAAATTGTGATAAGTTAGATGTCACTAAGGATACGTGCACAGATGTCCTCCCTTCTCTGTCATCGAATATGGTACCCTATGCAAGGGACCAAGATTTTTCTAGTTGAACACAGGTTTCCGCTTAATAGAGGTTCAATTGACATAATCTGTAAAATTATGTAACAATCTTGTGTGATTGAAATAAAATAAAAATTAATTGATAATGCAGTTAATTTTTTGATATACAAAATAATGTACATTATTTACTCTATAATTAGTAAATGTTTATAGGTTTTCACAGCATCTGAATAAAACTTCACCCCTCTCTGTTCATCTGCATTGACTAAACTATATGTCCTTTTTGACCTTCTCTGAAATTTTCAATGAGAGTGTCAATATCTGTCATGTCAGGTTCAATTTGTACATTGTCATGCATGTTTATGTAATCCTCAGCACCAGGGCTGTAACTGGGATTTTGGGGGAGGGGGCAGAATGATTTTGCTGCCTTAACCATTGTAAAATTTGATTTCCTACCTAAAATTTGCCAACCTATAAATTGTGCCACTCGAGCAATTGCCTCCTAATTCCAGCACTGCGATCGTGGAAAGCAGCTTGTGTACAATTTTGTAAGACTTGCCTATCATTTGGAAATCCAAATCTAATCATTACACTGATTTTTCCCATAGAGAAATGCTTGCTTTTCTGAAAAATTTTGTTACAATTTCAGAAAGCAACTGCTTCGTTGCTTTTTAACATGGCACAGCATCAATTACGGAAACGGTTTTTGTTGATCTAAGGGTGGCTGAAGTAGAACTCACATTGGGCAAGCGGGAATTGCATTGAAAATTTTGATAGAAACTTCAGAAATTTTTATGATCGTTTGGTAACATGACCACGAAAGAGACTGAGTGTTTGTGTGAAATTTTTTGTTAAGAGGGTACAATTTTCCTTTCCATTTCCACATTACACAAGTTTCCACTAAATAAAAGTTTCATTAAACACAGGTTTGGCTATATTAAAATTTAAACTTGAGATTTAAAGAAGAAAAAAACGAAAATTTAAAAAATTTTTCAAGTTACATTTTATTAAAACTTTTCTTTACTCCGAGATGCTCCCCTTAACTTTCAATGAGCAATATGTGGTGGACAATGCACTTAGATACATGACAATTTTGTGTTTCGGTCTGGTGAGACTGAGCAATAGCTTTCTTAGCTGCAAATAGAGGACTGGAGGATGAAAAATTGATTTTTTAAAATCATTGTACACATATGCAGACCTGCCAACTCTCCGGATTTTTCCTTCTTCCTCCCGCTCTTTGGAGTTAATTTCTCCTGATTTTTGCAGAAAATTAGGTTTTACGCGAGCTTTCACATTGTCGTGACGTCAATGACTGCCGTTGTCATTAGGGAAAACACTCATAGAGTACAGCCGTGGTCATTTTCCATCGAGCAGCAGTAAAAAGTCCTGGTGACTGCATTTAAGCGATTGGCAAAGACGTGACATTGTTTACGTAGCGTTTATCTGCAATCATTTATCAGGGGCATGACCTTGGTTGCCGAAATTGCTGTATAATTGTTATTGTATTCCATCAACAGCCATGCGGTAAACACAAGTTTTTTCGTCAGCAGCTTTGTATATTTTGAAGTTTTTTAATTGTTTCCTCCGATTAAATGTCTTCAGAAAAAAAAAATATAAAACTTTAAGCTATCTATATATGAAGCTTTTAAGAGTTCATATACCCAAGATTATCAATCACTGATAGCATCCACAAAAGGAAACTTATGTTTTATGAACAGTATATGTAGATATGATTTCTCTATTCTGCATGGAAAGGCTGACATGGAATTATATTCTGCTCGGGGGGGGGGGGGAAGGAGGAGGAATGGAACTTTTTCCTTAATTGATTTTAAAAAATTCGAATTTTTTTTTCTCAATCGAGTCTATGAGTGCCGGGGGGGGGGGGGTACCTCCTTCCGGAGAATCTCTGGATTCCAAAAGTTAGCACATCTGCATATGGCTCCTCCTAAAATAAATGACATGTTTAAAATGGCCATGTTCTTTGGATACTTTTTCTAATTGAAAGTTTTGTCGATAAATTATTGGATCAAAAAGTTTAAGGGGCGTATGAAGACTTTACTATACGTCCTGTATATGTGCAATGCAAGACCTCCAGTTAAGGGTTTATATAGTGAATTTTGTGTGTCAAATGAAATTTTCACTGTGTAGGGCCGTAGTGTGTCTTCTCAGGACAGACTTTCTCTTGTTCTCCCGGGAAAGGGTTATGCTAAAAAAAAAAAGAAAGAGGTTTGCCTCCCTCATTTTTTTGATGAATCGTTTTGGAAGTTATTTTCTTTATTATATCTTGAAAGTTATTTCAAACAAGAACCTCAAATTTCAAGAAATAAGCAAAATAAATACCCTTTTTCTTTGTTTGGCCCCTGATTCAGCTCGGGGCTCCAGCCTACTTACGGCCCTATCACTTTAGTTGATTAATAGCACCCACTGAGATTAATGTTTATGTATTAAAAACTCATCTTTCAGTTTTCATTCATGTTTTTTTTCTTCATTTTCAGTTTGTAGTACAACTCTTTGGCTTGGCCATGTTCCAAAGACAATGTCTGAAGCCGAGATCAATACTTTACTGGGGGAGTATGGAAATGTTTTGAGCATTGATGTAAGTTCCATTTTTACATAAAGCATTTTGCCATGTACTTATTCGGTGCAATTTATTTTACTCATCCATGTTTTTTAGCAGGTCTCAAAGGGAAATGAACCACTGCTGTGTAGTGAAAATGTTTTATTATTCTAACATTTTTATTTAGTTTTATTTGCTTACATGCAGTGATCATAAACTGTAGAAGAAAAGATGCCACGTATTTGTGACTGGGTTCTGATAAGAAAGTCGGGCATCACATATTTGTGATATTGGTAGCATACATGTGAATTAAGAGAAAATTCCAGAAAATTATTATAATCTCTCAAGTGCTGAAATAATCACTGTTAAAAAATTATTTGGTGCAGATGATCCCTCCAAGAGGATGTGCATACGTTGCAATGGATCGACGACAGGACGCTTTCAGAGCTCTTCAGAAATTGAAGACAGAGAAAATGAAAGGAAGTTCTATCAAGGTAACGTTTGCAAGAATATTTGGTTTTTATTTTTAAACACTTCTATTCAGCTGGGATGTGCAAGTATTCTTGTTTAGGAAAATATATCAACACAGTAAAATATCCCTAAGGCTTTGTGAGCCATGAAAATGTGGCCATCTCTAGTCACCCTTTAGAGATGGCCAATGTTCTTTCTAAGCTTCATGCTTGGCAAAATTGCTACCATGTTCACCATTGGTGTATATGACAAAATGCCTTGTAGCACACAGAAAACAACGCAGTGCCAGTAAATAAACCAGCGGAAACATTGGTAACCACCAAATGAAAATAACCCTGGGGGGGGGGGGCTCATTCTTCTGAGCTGAGATGACACTTTTTTTCAAAGTAAAAAGTAATCCTGTGTACTCTACTGTATATATGTATATAAAACTGCGTATTTTATTTACTGCCAAAATTTTAAAGTGCTACAAAACTGATAAATTGCTGCTACAAAAATCAATTTTCATTTTCCACCCTGTGAATATTTTACACCAATTTTTTTTTTATTGTTTTAAATTTATTTGTTTATTTATTCATGTTTTCTCTTCAAAAATTGTCATCTTCATAAATCTAATAAATTTTGACATTATTAATGAAAACCATTTCATTCATACATGATGAATTGTATTTATGTGAATTATGAATTTGAATTCTATTTACATACATGTTACTATGTGCATGAAATGAATTGTATCTTTTTCATCTATGATCACCATTATGGATCGTATGATCCCTTGGTGGTTTTATTTGTTCTCAAGATGTATATGATATATGAATAATAAATTTAAAAAAACTGATATTTTTTAAAATAAAAACAGTGTTCCATTTATGGAACATTAGCCTTTAAATGATTAATCTGCAAGACTATGTCAGAAGGTGTAAAAATAAAACCAAAATATTCTGGATCAGAAAGTGTTTACAAACATTTCCGTACTCAGTTCACAATGCCCTATTCAGGCAGTAGAAATCACTATAATCCATATGTGCATGAAGCTACTTTTACAATGGCCTACCTATAGTGAAGACAAATGTAATAAAAAAAAAAGTATTTCTTTCAGTTTAACAGTTACTCTGGCAAAAGACTCTCAGGGATGTATGGAATGTAGTCTGCATTAAAGAAACTATTGTAATTTGCAAAACACAGACAGTGTCAAACTCCTCATTAACTCTTTACTGCTCAAGACGGCCGTACATCAAACGCCCGTAGATGGTCCAAAGAAAAATGAAAACCAGAGTGAAGAATGGTTAAGGTTATTACAAGATAGGAGTAACGACCAATTAAATGAGGCTGAATCTTGCTTTAGAATAATATGAGAGGAAATGGCACGATCAAACATTTCGCAACCTCTAAGTTGCATAACCCATAAAGTTATCAATTGGTTATTATTGTTAGGAATGCAGATTCCTGATGTGACTGCATTAAGCAGCGTCACTGTACTTGAATGAGTAAAAAATGTTGAATTATTATGCCATGGATATACACAATATTGATGCATTTAAAACACAATTTGTTTTGCTTTGGAGGGAAAAACTCTAGTTTTCTTTTCAATTTATTGATTTTTTTGTGTAATATTTTTCTCCTTTTTCTTACAGGTTGCTTGGGCCCCTGGGAAGGGAATGAAAGGCAAAGAATATAAGGAATATTGGGAAATGGATGGAGGCGTTAGTTATATCCCATTTGAAAAATTACCCAATGATGTTGGAACATTGGATTTACTTGAAGAAGGTGGATTTATCGATGAAGATTCCATGCCCACACATTTACGAGGTATGATGCATATCTTGTAATCCCAACATATGAAAGTGTCATGAGGCTTGAGGATTATGAACAGACACATTACAAATTACATTCATATCACAGAAGCCAATCCACTTAATGCTGAATATTTTTTCTTCAAGTCTTATATTGTTAATTTTTTTTTACCAATTTATATTTCTTAAAAATTAGAAATGAGACTGCAACAGAAAGACAAATTGGAAGACATGGAAATCAGCACCATAGAGAATACAGTGAGTAGGCATGGTTCAAAAGACATACCAATGTCATCTGCCCCAATTGCAACATCATCAATGATGCCTCCTTCATCTATGGGTATGCCAATGATGGGAATGCCGCAGATGATGCAACCACCTCAATATGGAATGCCAATGCCTGGTAAGCTCTTCAAATTGAAATAACCAGTTCTAGCTTTCACATTCTATGATATGAAAACAAATTTATTTTCTTGGATTGATGAGATTTCTGTGGTGTAACATAAACAGGCCAGAACATAACTCAAAAATCACATTTTTTTGAGATATAAGCATTTTTATTGTTATTTAAAAACCAATAATAAAGCATACACACAAATACAAATGAAAATATCATACATCAGAACGTTGTTTAGCTATACACGCATATTCAGACCTGCTAACTCTCCAGATTTAGGCGGGGGGACTCTGGATTTTTCATCCCCCCCCCCTCCCCCGCTCTCCAAATTCGTGAAAATTTCTCTGGATTTTGTCAGAAAAGTTTTTGATCGAGGCTATGAGAGCCGGGGGGGGGGGGGGAATTACCCCCTCGAGAGAATCTCCGGATTTCTGGATTCCAAAAGTTGACACACTTGGATATTTGTGCATTTAATCTCACTTCTAATTAGTTATAATTAGCTATACTTTTAGATCAAAAAGCCATTTTTTTGGAGATATCATGTTCTGACCAAACACCACAGATTTGTTTTCTCAATTTGAGAAATAAATTTCAGTAAAATATAGTACATATCAAATCATATTTGAATATAACCTAAATTATTTTAAACATAAAATTTGCTTTTATGAATTATACACATGAAAGCCTTTTGTCATGCAAAATCTATTTTGGTATTTTCGTCAACTATGACTTTCTTAGTATAAGTAATGCTATTTTATTATACGTTATAGGCATGATGCCGAATCAACCCCCAATGGTGGTTCCGTTACCAGTTGGTGTACCTCCACCAAACCCAATGATGATGGTTCAGCCACCTTCTCAAGGGGTCCTTGCAGGTACCCCACTTCCAGTTGGCACAGTGCCACAGATGCCTCATATGCCTATGCAGCATCCAACTATTCCTACCCCATCATCAGGATTAACTAATATAACCACTACTCCATCAAAGTCTGATGCATCATCATCATTACAAACAAGTAGTGGCATTCCTGTTTCAGGAGATGCTACACCAACAGAGGAAGACGGAACAATCATCTCTTCACCGAGCACTACAAATCCAAGCCACACACTTGCAACAGTGATGTCAAATTCTCCTGTGTCTGCAGCACACATGGGGGCACAGTTTGGAACTGGAATGGGCCATCATGGTATGGTTCGACCCATGTTACCGGTTATGCCACCAGTCTCGAGTGCTGGCACTCCAATACCATTCCCTCCACCTCAGGTCGGTTTTGGCTTCCCCCCTCCACCAATGAGACCGGCTGTTCCAAATCAGAATATGGCAGGTGTTATTCCTATGCCAAACTCCCCTTTTCAGTGGCTGCAGAAGGCTGCTAATCCAGCATTTGGTGCATTTGGAGATTCAGATATGAGATATCCCGTGCATGCAAATAATGCTGGTGTAGTGAGACAGCCAGCACCTACTTTATCCCAACCAAGTGGAGGCGGTATGGATACTTCTGGTTTATCAAATGCCAATCAACAGCAAGTATCAACTCAGACAACCAATATGATGCCATTGAAAGAAGCGGTTGCTTCCACTCCAGAGAAAGACAACGAATCCAGAAGGGAAAGTGGAGGTTCAGATACATTCACTGATAAAAATGGAAATAATAATGTACCTCAGGTGGATGCATTTGGAAGGTCTAAAGATTTATCAAGTGATACGAGGAGGCCAAACAAAGATGAATCACGTGATCAGATGGCTAGTGGAGCTTTTGAAGCTGATAAGATGCCCCGTTTTCCAGGACCACCTGACTTCCAGTCAGTTCCTGGGGGAGGAATTCGAATGCCTTGGATGCATGGCCCACCAGGCCCACGTTTTCCTCATGCATTTAATCCAAACGTTCCCCCATTTCCACCTAGGGGTGCTGTACCGAGACCTATGCATCAGCCCATGGATATGGATTTTTTTCGTCACCAGGTACCAAGAATGCACATGCCTGGACCTCTTCCGCCTCCACCACAGCAGCCACCACAAAGATGGAAGAATGATGGGTATTCACAACAAAGAAACCAAGATCGCTATTCAAATCGCAGAGACTACAGAGATAATCGAATGGAAGAGGATGATCAAGGAAGAGGCCATCGTCCAAGAGATGAATGGGGCCATCGCAGAGAAAGGTGGGAAGATACGAAAGGGAGAAGAAACGATGATAGGGAAGATTCTTCCAGAGCTAGAGATCGTGAGAGAGGAATGTGGTCAGATGATAAGAGCAGTTCAGAGTACATGCACACTGAAAATAAATGTGAAGAGAAGAAAGATGCTGGAGAATCAGCTAAAGATGATAAGTCAGTTCAGTCAAAACATAAGCAGAAATCAGATTCATTTGGAGATTTAGCTGCAGACTTATTCAGGTTACAGAGGTATGGGAAAGGCCGTGTATCAATAGATGTTAAGATGAATGTCCCAAAAAATAAGAAAGATGGTAATAATAAGGAAAGAACTGTGAAAAATGAGTGTACAAAGCAAGACACGCCTAACAAAGATGATACTTCTAAAGGGGACTGTAGTGAAACACCATCCACTACAGATTTGGGTAATAAAACTGTTGTTGAGTGTGACAGTGCTCCGAAAGCTGATGAGAGTCAAAGCACGAATGTTTCAGCACCGAGCGCCATCAAAGAATTTCCAGAAGATAATCAAAGCTCACAAAATTCCAGTACCAACTCAGATCCTTCATCAGTCAAGATAATAGATGTGAAGTTGAATAGTAACGAAGACGGCAGAAAGGGAAGGGAACGAGACAGGAAGCGTTCCAGGTGGGGTCGCACGTTGTCTCAAGAAAGGGAATTTCAACAGCAAATGGGTACAGAGAAGAAGTTATTACAGGACGATGTTGCCATTGCTAACTTGCAACAAGGACCTGTTCCTCCTCCTCTTCCTGAGAGTGACACTTCATTAGACATTGCTATGGCACCTACATCAGGAGATGAATTCTTAAAAACTGATACTGATTCTATTTCATTGGACTGTGGTGCAACCGCTGAGCAGTCTGCATGCCCCGATTTGCCAGTTGATGCTGTGTCTGCAGTTCCTGCTAGCAATGATATAGCCCAAGACTCTACCGATTCTGTCGTAGAAGGAGAACCAATGCCACTTAGCTAATCCATATAAAGTGACTAGCACTTCCTACTTTATTACTATTATTTCACATCATTGAGCACATTGCTCAATGGCATTACTATATAAAAATCAGCAGTGCAAGGAAAAAAAAATGAATAAATCTTCTCATGAACTTTTTTGCATTGAATGATTCACTCGGCCTGATCTTCATTTCGACTGCATATACCATGTTGAATATCGATAGGTTATTTCATCAGCTTGAAAAAATTTCAAAGCTTATACAGGAATTGGATTCATTTTTAATGTTATTTACGTACTGTAAGTTTCACAGTCCGGTGTAAAAATACAGTGTACAGTTATGCTGGAATGAAGCTGTTAATAATGTCTGTTTAAGCAAAGTTGTTTTATTTGAATGAAATAAATATGAAAATTCATATTGGAGAGATTTTTGCTAGAGCTTTTCATGTGTTTCGTTCTTCTTTTTTCTCTCTCTCAATCACGTACTACAGTAGAAGCCTGAAGACTGGTGGTAAAATCTAGGGTTTACTCGGGCGAGTTGGAAAAAGCCTAAAATATATATGCCAATGAACGTTTTTATTTTAGACTTTTTAACCATCATTACCTTATTAGTTTCTGACACTTATTTGTTATTTCATAATTATAATTAATGAATTGATTAACCACCATGAGAGAACTTATTACTTCCTAATGCTAAGTAGCAGTTTAATTGATTTAAAATTCATAATGAACAGTAAAAGCCAATTATTAATGATTGACCATTATCAATTTATTAGTTCCTGACATTTAAAAATGAGTAATAATTATCAGTAATGACTAATGGTTAATTATAATTAATAAACTGATGAGCACAATGAATTTTTTTTACATGCAAATTAAGTACGTGATGGGTCTTGATGTGCTTGCTGTGGGAGTAATTATAAACTAATTAATAAATAACTAATTACCTTCAATTATTAGATAATTTATCAATAAATAAGCATTAGGAGCAAATAAGTTCATGGTGGTAAATTTATTCACATTAAAAAACGCTTTCACTGTGTTCACAGTAAATTAGTTAATGATAATTGCTGAGTCATTGCAGGAACTATTCAGGGTGGTTAATAATATAATAAATAAGTTACAATTATAATTGAATATAATTAATAATCACTAAGTGTCGAGAACTGATAAGTTCATTATGGTTAATTGATTCATTAACAGGCACTTGTAAAAAACGAAAACGTTAATAAGCATATTTCCGGCTTTTACCAACTCGCCTTTGTAAAACCAAGCGTCTTTGGCTTTCACCATAACATAAACACATAAAATAAAACTTGTTTGCAGTGAAAAATGACCTAGGATTATTTTGATATTTTTAATGTTATTGTCTGAGGAAGTCACTGATGGACCACAGCATACGAAATACAGTTTCCGAAAGCGACGCATAAAAATTTAATTCATTCATCTCACAGTACACTATTCGCGCTAAAAGGACCCAGGTTTTTCCCGTAGTCTAGGTTCCAGACTCTAACACCAATGAAAATTTTAGTAAATAGGTTCGAATTCTCAGAAGTTAAATTATCCATTTCTGAGAACTGGTCAAACTTGACAAAAAATATAGCTACACTTTTGCTATAAGATGAATATAACCAGAAAAAAAGAATGCAGCGAATATGAAAGAATCTAAATGATGGAGTAAAAACTTATGTCCTCATTTATGTGACGTTTTGCTTTGGTCACAATTACTTCCTATATGTTAGTATGTATTGGTTACTGTGTATGTAAAGAAAGTGATGCACCGGTAGTTATGCACAGTCATCAATTGTCTCGATAAAGAAAGTTTTAATTTCACCACATTTATCCCTTTCACTGGCGATTATGCATGATTCCCAAATAAGGCTGGAAAGTCGGATAAACATGGGAAAAATTTTTAACTTCTCATTAAACAAATTATTTTTACCAGCCCATGATACGTGCACTACACATATTTTACAATAACAGCAAATTAAAATGGGAAAATAAAAACATTATCATTCTTTTAATGCCGGCTTTCTTTACGCATTATCAGCAAACAAACAAACCAACATTTCCATTCGAATTCATCCTGGACCATAGTTATGTTCAGTTAATTCAGTAATCAGTTGACGATCCGGTTTTTGACCAAAAATTAATTATACAGTTTGGAAAAAAATAGTTTGCCTGATTTTCTGTCCATTAATGGGGAGTGAAATACATTAAAGCACTATTCCACGGGACCGGGGGATTAGAAAATTTTCCGTTAAAAGGAGGTGTCTGTTAGGGAGAGGTTCCACTGCAGGTGCACCTTAACTTTAAAAACAACCTGTATATGACTAGTATCTGATACGATAGCCAAGTTTATTACACAATTACGCCATTACTCTTTCAAAAGGCTTCTGTTCGGAATAATGATGGCTGCTCAACATTGGGACAAACCAGTTTTAAGTCGGGTTTTTCTAGGAGTGGAATTTTAGCTCCGGGTGCAGCGTGAAAATGCTGATTGGTTAAAAACCTGAATTCATGTTTTTTGACCAATCAGCGCTTTCACGCTGGCGCACCGTAGAAAACCTCCTGCTGGGAAAATCCGTCTTTAGGACTGATGTACCATTGATGATGACTAATTATACAGTACTAGGATATATCAATTTGAAAAAGATATACTAATGAGAGAATTCTTAATAGTTGATGTCAGAATTCAAGGAAATGTTTTTGGATCACCTAATATTTCGTCTTTCTTTGAGGGACATACAAACCGTAGACAAGGTAGCTAATATGGCGACTCATGAGAGACAAATCTGAATAAAAACAATGTAGAAATGAATAGTTTTTTCTCTTTTTGATGAGCGCTAGACATTTCAAACATTTTCTTGAAGTTCAAGTTATCAATGCGCATATTTTTGTTAAAAAATGCTTGATAAAAACTGCGGAATTTCTTCAATGTAATTTATGGGCCCATAATTAATTTCAAAACATCCTAAACTATATGGATTGACGCAGTTGGATATTATAAGACAATAACGGGGACATTAATTTTCATTTTCGTAGTTGAGAAGAGACAAAGAGTTGAAATCAATGATATTGCATGGATATCCAACTCAAAGTAGGCCCGGCTAATTACTTCTTATTTAATTTTCTGGACTTCGTATGTCTAAGCGAACTCAATATTTCAAAAATCGGGAATTCAATTTAATTTTTCTTAAATTATTAATGTGTTGGGGAAATTCCCACTAAATTTCTACGGTAAAATCGGCAATTTTAACATTGATTTCTATGGGGCTCATCCTGTGTTTGTCCCTCAAAGTGATGCTGATGATGATTATGACGTCTATTCAAAAAGCCTCATGGAAGTAAGAGCTTAATGTAATTTCCCCCCCCCCCCCTCCGAGAGTGTATTTTCCTTTTCTTCTTTTATTGAAATATTTTAATGATAATGCATATCAGCCGGTATACTATGTTTCAATTTTTTTATTTATATTTGTGAATCAATAATACTTGAACTATAAAATGGCAAAAAAAATTTTGATAACAGTAATTAATATTTTTTTTTAGTATGAGTATGCAATATTTTGTGAGATAAAAACCTAAAGAGACAAAAAAAATCAGCAAAGTTGGAAAAAATACATATTTTCATATCCTGCGGGAAAAATTTCGCCGTATTTACTATTTTACTTAGTGAGAAGGAAAGAGAAATGAAATAATTAAGTCGACGAAATGAGCACAAGAAATAGCAGGAAAAAAAAAAATCAAATGCTTTTCTATGGAAAAAAAAATAATGGAGTGGGTAAGAACTTTGTTCTGATGACCTTCTTTAATTTTCGTTTTCACATTCACAAAAGGGAAACCTACTTTTTTTCTGTGTGTGATATTACAATTATTTTTTTTACTCCGTTTTTCTTTCTTATTTTTTGCAATGGATTGATGATGTAATTTAACGTAAAGAGAAGAATGAAATGCATACACACGAGGTTGCTGCTCATTTACGGACAAGAAACGAACAATAAAAGTAAAAAACAGAATCCTTGAAGGCAAAGAAAAGCGGCTATGAGCTGTACTGTGACACGAGATATGAATGTTTAATTAAGCGGCAAAACTCCGTATCTTCGACGCACGTAGTTTTTTTTTCCTTTCATTTTAAGTTTTCATTAAATGTCTTAAATTTAAAAAAAAAAGTGGAATCTCCTGAAACGGGCAAACATATTAAGCTTAGAAATCTTAAGCGTTTGTGTTTGCTGTTTGAACTTCTACTTAAAATAGAGGATATTGGTTTTTTAAAGTTCTTTTTTAATGAATTTTATTTTTTAGTGGAGTTCTCTCTCCTTTAATATGATTTGCTGGATCGAGATTATGGAACTATAATTTCCTTAATGGTGATATGGATTTTTTTCTAATGTTTAAGCAATGTTTTTTTTTATTTTGATCAATTTGACTGAACCATGGTCATTTCATGACTAATTTCATTGGATTGTTCAACACCGCTAATGAAGAGTCTGTATATTTAAACCTGTCATTGGTACGGCAAAAGTTTGACACCAACGGTTCTATTAAAAATCTGTTAGAGCGGTGTTTAAGATCTAAGATACAGTACTGCAGACATTCTGCGTTATAGGATTGTAGCCGGCTTCATTCAAAACTATAAAATGTATTAGGTAGGGAATAAAGTCCTTGCCATAAATGATAGGTGGCGTTAGATGAGCTGCAGTAGTCGTGTTTACAATCTAACTAGCATAATCATGATCGTTTTGGAAACGATTAAGTGTGTTCTAATAGTTACGCAAAGTTTCGTTTGTTAGCAACTTTTAGGTGTAATACGGGAAGTGTGGAATGCCTGTTGAAAAATGTAAAATTCGTCGCATCATTTGGTTTCACTGGAAATCCAGACAGTGCTTCCAGGGCTGCAACAGCCATAAATTCCGTCTTAGGAGAGTCCACTTTAAGTGCCACAACAGTCAGATACTGGTTCTACTATGGTCATTTCCCTCGACAATTCAGCTGGAAATTGCCCGTCGCCAGGGCAAAAAAAGTCGACAGACGCACATTGACATTCAAGAAGGTCTTATTGTCTGTCTGATGGGATCACCGTGGAATAATCTTCTTTGACTCTCTTCCCAGTAGACGAACAATCAATGCCGAAGTACATTGGGGCTATCAGGACCATGTTCATGAACTTTTGAAGCAGAAAGGGCTGCCATCGCTCGTGAAACGCAAGGATGTTCTTTACCTTCAAGGTAACGCTAGGCCGCACACCGCGAAAGCCGCACCGTGGCGAAAGCCACGAAGATAAAGATTCAGGAATCGAGTTGGGAACTTCTGGACCAGCCTCCATATTCTCCCGACCCCATACTCCCACTAACTTCCACCTATTCCTGTCTCTACAGCAGGCGTTTCCAAAAATTTAGTTTGCGCGGAACCCTTTATGGTTATCAGAGTATTTCACGAAACCTTTGGTGGGCACTGTTCCACAGAGTTCGTGATAATATTTCCCCCAGTGTTGGTTTACAAGACTGCTCCACAGAACTCTTGGGATTTACTGTTTCACGGAACCCTTGATGGTTACGAGAGAGACTGTTCCGCAGAACTGTTGGGGATACTGTTTCACTGAATCCTTGGCGATGCTGTTACTCAGAACCCTTGGTGATACTATTCTACGGAACTCTTGATGGTTACGAGACTGTTTAACAGAATCTTTGGTGTGATGATGTTCCACAAAACCCATACAGTATACATTTACTAAAAATGAATGTAATGAAATTTTACTGTAAAAATTTACTCAGGAAGAAAGTTTGAAAAAGAATGTGCTAAAGTGTAACATTATCCTCTACATTCGAGAAAAGAAAAAGTTAGCAAATTAACTGGCTTTAGGCTGTTTGTCCAGCCATTCGGAATCGATTTTAAAATGGAAATTGCGATCTAACACGTCTTGGAAGCGATCGATTCAAGTCGATATTTATTCGGAAACATTTTTTAGGACTAGCTTGATGAGTGTTAAATCAACATATTGCTGAAACCACCAAGAGTTTCTCGCTTTTCTTGATGACGCGTAGGTAATTGCCAGTGAGAAAATTTTCACCACGGAAAAAAAATCATTCAGGCAGAACTGAGAATTTGTATTTACTTATGTAAGCAAAACTTACACTTGAATTTCATCCACGAGCTATTTCATCCCACACCAACTCATTCAAGAACTGGGAAAGCGAAGAAACGAAAAAAAAACTACACGTAAATTTATGTAAGAACGAAGAATTGATGCTGCTATCGAAGTTTCTTCTTTCTGTGAAAATTTATTTGAAGTTTACATTGCTCATGCAGTATGGCACATACGTATGTGTGTAGAACTGAGTATTGAGGAGTATGGGTGTGTGTGAAGAAATAAGACACACGCACACACAATACACGTAAATTTCTTTCCTTTCAGACTAAAAAAGAAAAAAAAAACAACGTATATTTATTCTTCGAGAACTTGCATCGAAAAATTTAATTTGAATATTTCTCTTCAGTGTGAATTTTAATGCAATTTTTTTTTCCCTTTCGAAGAAAGTTTAAAGAAAAGAAAATAGTTACGCGCTGTTCATTTACCATGTTCATATGCGAAAGATTTACTTCCAGCAGGTCGTTTCAAAGATACTCTATGCTTCGCTTCAGTTTTTATAGGTAATATTTAAGAAAAAGGAAGAGAAACACAGCGAACCTGGAGGGAAAAAGAAAAGAAAAAGTAGCTTAAATATCTTCGGCCATTACTGAATTAATTTTGCGTTTTCGTTGATGACCGTCGAATCAACGGAAGGATGATGAATAGGCTCGGAAAGCCGCATAATCTTCTTACTCTATTTTTTTTTTTTTTTTACTTCTTCCAAGATGTGTGTCGTCGCCGAATAAAGCCCTTAAGTTTCAAACTTTAAAAAGAAAAGAAAGAGATATTATGTACTCCGACATAAATTTCTATCTAGTAGTTTCAGCCTTCAGCCGTTGGAAATAGTACCAAGCATTGTTTAAAATTTTGAGTTCGTCTCATGGAATTAATACAGTCTTTTTCTATATTGTGTTGTATCTATTTTTCAGATTTTGATGCAATTATATTATTTATATTTATCGTAATCGATAGTAACCAATAAAAAATTTCTCTACGTTTTTTTTTTTGAATGGAATTTTTAGACGCTCTTCCAATTTATGATCAAGTTGCTCAATTTTTATATACGTACAGGTTGTCTTGTACATCCTTATTCGGCTTTTATATCATCATCGGCTCGTAGCAGAACGATGCAAAACATTCTGCTTTGGGGCCTCTACGGCGAACGATTGATGAGATTAAGGACGAATCAAGATTTACAGGACACCCTGTATATGATTACTGGTTACTTAAATAACATATTTGAGAAGTTTCCGTAAACTGAATTGTTGAGTAATGTTGTTTTTCTTCTTTATTAATGCGAGTTTCTAATTGATTGAGTTTTCAATTAATTTATGTTAATTAACTTAATCTAATTAAAATGAGAAATTGCCGGAAACATCATGAAACGAAAAAAATGTGGAAGGAAAGCTAAATTCAGCTAATTAAGCTAAATTATTATATAAAATTACTGAATCATAATAAAATTTTAAATACAAATAACGAACGCATTTAAAACTAAAGTAAAAAATTGTTGTAACTTTTTTCCAAATGTAATAATAATTAGTTATAATAGTTGTTTATTTCGATGAATCTATATGCGTTGATTACTTTTATTTAAAACATCATTATGAATAATTCAGATGAAAAAATCCAAATCTTTATGTGACTCATAAATTTAAGGGGAAAACTTTTACGTTACTTACACGTTTCTAAGTGCAATATTCGCTAAGATATTTGAATTCAAAATTCGGAGAGAAATAGGTAAAGAACAACCTGAATAAGGGAAAGAAGTACGTTGTCCGTTAATTTATGCTGTTCTTTCCCAACTTAGGAATTAGTAATTTTCCCTAAAGAAAATTACTGATTCAGCATATAAAAAAATTGTTCAGTTGTTTCTCAGACTTATAATTTATAGGAGCGTCACTTGAAATGAATGTGATCTCGATATATGTATTATAGATAAATACATCCCTACATTTCTCTAGGAGTTGCATCTTAAGTGTGAAACACTTTACTTAGTCCTTCAGCAAAAAGAACGAGGAGATCAATGGAAACGATAGGCCTATGATCATTCCGTTTCCACTCTACTTTTTTTTTTTTTTATATCTTTGTCTTTTGTTTGGTTTCTTTGTCTTTGTTAAGACAAAGAGTTCGAATGAAGAGGTGAGAGTAGAAAAAGTCTTGAGAAACAATGGAAAAGAATGTTCAAGAGTGGAACTTTCACATGCGCTCATACACATAGAGCAAAAAAAGAAAGGGGATAAAATCGCTGCTTTAAGCCTTTTGTTGACCTTTTCATGTAGGAGCTCTTTTTCGTGTGTTTCTCTTACCCTTGTTTTTTACTTATGTGCAGGTACAAAAGTTTTCAAGAACGATTTTTCTTTCCGACCTTCGCTCGCGCAAAGATACTGAAAGTGTTGAAACTCAAGTTAAATTTTTTTTACGCTAATTTGAAAGTCGTAAATTTAACTCTTTATTTTTTGGCAGTGTTGCTGTTTGTCATACAATCGACGTCACTCACTAAAATGACGTATAACGTTATCTTTCGGATATTGTTATCATTTTTGCAAGGAATGGAATGGACAAAAATTTGTTTATATAGTAATCGGGACTTCCGACGAATGTTTTATTTGCGCATTCTGAGCTAAGATTTAACCAAACTTAATTTTATCCCTTTAAGTTATCGTTATCAGGCTGCAAGACTATGTAGGAGGCTACAAGGTGATCTCTTCCCCCCGTTGACAAATATTCTGTACGGACTTTTATGTCGTAATTAATTCGTAGTATTCGCTGTGATGCATATACACGTGGAGCTTCTTTTGCAATGGCCTTCCTATACTGAAGGCGAATGTATGACGAAAAAATCCCTTTCCTTCAGTTCTTAACCAGTTTCTTTCACTTGACCACATTTAAATTTCTTTTCCCGAGAGACTTTCTCAAGGATCAATGGAATACGGGATCTATGAAATGGATCACAAGAGGGATCTTTTGTGATAAATATGCTTTTATATTGGGTCGCTATATTTTGGTTATATTTGACATCCATATGTTATATGGACAACTTTTTTCAGCCACCTCGTTGGGAACTTTGCCTGTTGTGGCCTTTGTGTTTGTATTTGGCAAATGTGAATGAATTACGCCATTTCCCGCTGAATAAACGAAGATGATTTTGTAATAGATGTTTCATCAAGGGGTCATTCAAGTATTACGTCAACATCGGGGGGGGGGTTTCGGATTTGCTGACTTTTGCTGACAAGGGGGGGGGGTTTGAAGGTTGCTTACGTCATCAACCACCACTTTTTGAAGATATGAAATATTCTAAGCTGCTGACGGGGGGGGGGGTGTTAGTGTTTTGCTGACAGGGGATCAAAAATGGCTGAAAATCTGCTTACGTAATATTTGAATGGCCCCAAGAGTTGAAAGATCTTGAATTTTTAATTAATAGCGTTTAAGAATCGAATTTTTGTTTCCTGCAAGGGAAATTTTTCGTTGAGACATTGATTTAGAAATGCAGTGCGAGAAAAATTAGTCGAACTAGACTAGGTCTCTCCGATCTACACTCTAGATCTTCAACATGATACTTACACTAACATGAATATTCAGGCACTTGCCATTTTCACTTCAAAATATAGAAGTTAGATGACAGTAGCAGTGAAACACAAAACATTCGTAATTCTGATAACATGAATGATAACATGAACACTATAAGGCCACACATACACGCAGAAAACACATTCCGATATGTACCCAATTTGTTAGAAAATTCCTCAGAGGAATGTTTACGAGGTGCATGTACAGTTAAATCATGTTAGTTGAACCATGGAAGCGTAAATAAACCTCTTATGCACAATATTCTCTCTGAAGGAATCAACGAAAAGAAAAAAAAATTAAAGGAAAAATACAAACTTCCTAATGCGCTTCGACACACAATGGGTGCCGTCCTCAGAGAATAAATATATCCATTGTCACGTTCACCAGGGATCCCACTTGGGTTTATTACCAAATCTTAATTCCATGGTTGCTGAGCGTAAAAATACCCATGTTCAAGTTAAACGGCGTGATCAAATGAATGATGGGTCGGATTCATTCTAACTACCGCATTTGACTTGAACAGACGCATTTTCCTGCTCAGCAGCCGGTAGTTAAGATTTGGTAACAAATCCAAGGTAGGATCCCTGGCCAGCGTAACAGTGGTTACATTTATCTTCTGAAGACGGCAGAAATAGCAGTCGAAATGCATTAGGAATTTCGTACTTTTTTTCTTGTACAGTGAAACCTGTCTAAGGTGGACACTGTATGAGACGGAAACCTGCCTTAACGGAATCAAAATATAGTCTGTTCAATGATTAATGCTTTAATTTACAGCTTTATCAAACGGAAATCTTTCTAAAACGGAAAATTATTTGAGTCAACTGTCGTTCCGTTTCGTACAGGCTTCACTCTACTTGATATTTCCGTTGGTTCTTTCTGAGAATAGTCCAACTAGAATTCATTAGGGAGTATAGTATTTAGAATTTATGAGGAGAAAATTCAAAATCTATTCCCCCGCAGAGGCAGTTGAATTTCCTTTCCTGGATTTATCTTCGCATCAGCCAGCTGTCGGAACATTGGTATTGATAGCGGAGAGTGACATAATCTTCAGATAATGAATGAATATTTGTACCGTTGTAGAGAGGCCCGTTGCTGTCTGTGAAGAGACTTTTTAACGGGAGAGATTCACCTGGCATTCACCCCTCGAAGTTGGGAATTACAGAAAACCACCTGCAGCCGACCACCATTGTTTCACCGGTGGGGGTTCGAACTCGGACCCGAACACCACAGCGGCTTTGCTTATTTATCGGGAAATGACGCATTTCACTGAAATCTGGCAAATTAGTCGAAAAGCTCGTTTTCGAACGCAAGTATTTGTGGCAGTGGTATATGTCTTCTGATATTGCGCAGTGTCGACGGGAATACCCGTTTAATAAAGTCATGTCCTTTAATGTTAACGTGATCATCTTGATAATCTGCAGATTTAGAAACAAGTTTTAGATGAATAATTATCCGCGAATGTATTACGATAGTGAACACGAATGGTTATAATCATGGTTATAATACAGTAATAATAATTTTTACCTCTAGTTTTCTGTTGAAAAGAAATCTCTGACACACTCATTAGGGAAAATTAATTAGTAAGCTTAAAAGAATGTATTATTTAATACGTTTCTGCTAATTTTGCTAACGTTTACTGGTGAAATGTTCGAAGGATGATAATGACGTAAGTACATAAATGAATTCGATCCGAATTATCTTCACGGCTACAATTATGCACATATTTAACCAGATTCTTTTTTTCTTCATGAAGAATATCATCATATTACTGTTGTGACAGACTTTCCTCTTTATTATGTAATTTTTCTGCAGGAAATTGAGGAAAAGTAACACATGATACCATACCGAATCTTTTTTCTCTCTCCCCATTTTAAATATAATACAGTATTTTTATCAGCCGTCTGATCTCTTATCGCTGAATTTGCGCGCATGTGATTAATTGGAAACGACGAAGTTGCACCATTAATCCTCGTCATCATCGAGTCTTATCTGGATGATAAAGGCTGTTCCTTCGGAAAAGCGTTTTGAGTACCTTCCTTGGGCTAATGCTATTATTTATCGCTGCAGCAGATGCAATTATCTCGAGTACATTAATGGCGGTGGTAGGGGGGAAACGGACGGACTAGTTTTGTTTTGCTTAGCCGGCAACACAAACAAATTAGACTTATTTTTAATTTGACTTTGAGGGAGAATCTTTATCTCTCTACATCTATGTTACTCTACTACCCTTGGTTTTCATTTTCTGGGAATTTTGAACTTGTTTGTGGTTGAAAATTTAGTATTATTTTTTTTTTCAGGCTCGGTGGTATATTGAATGAGAAACAAACTTCAGTAATTGCTTCGTTAATGAGACCGCTCACTCATCAAGAGTATTAAAGAGCAGCTTGTGCTCCGATCTAAGTTGGTGGAAAAAAACCGGACAACCGGAAAACCGCTGTATCTTAAAAACTTGTGCTTTAAGATGCTAGGAAATTTTATGGTGATAACTTCAAGTGGAACTTAACATTTTCCATGAAAAATGATTTTGATGGATGCGGCATTTTTTCAGAAAAAAAAAAATTGTTGAAATTATGGTAAAAGTAAAAACCTGGAAGGAAAAGTATAAAAACGCGTAATTTCTGACGTCGTAGAAAGAAATTTGCATTTTTCTCACGTGTTGGCAAAACAGTTTCGACTCTTTTGATCAGTCATACGTTGTGAAATCATATTTTTTACTGCTCCTGAAAGTGCGAAGAGGCCAAAGACAACATATTTATCAGACATTGTAGGGGGTTTAAAAGTTGCTTTCAGAGAGAGAGAGAGAGAGAAAACATGCCTTGTCATGAACTGGCGGGAAGAATTAAAAGAAAGATTGAACACTGTTGGTTACAGTTTCATAAATGGACCCGAGGATTATGGACTGGAAGCTTATACAAGGCTTCTTTCTCTTACCATTCGTCAGAAAAAAAACTATTATTCATAGTGTTTACGTGAAAAAATTTTCTCTGATGTAATTCAGAAGTCATAAAACTTGCATACGTCAAAGTCGTACTCTGCCTAATGTTATAAAAATATGTAGTATGCAAAACAGAAATGCAAACTTTTTTAGTTTTAAAACACCACAGACAAAACCTTCGTGAATTGGCCAAAAAAGTTTATCATTCAATGCTAAGTGAGATGAGCATGTTTACTTTGATGGGAAACAATTTATATTGACTCGATAGTAGTATTAAATATTACTGACCTATGCAATGACAATCATAAATACAGATATATCAAGACTATTTCGATAGAATTAATATTTTCTGGGGCACCTCTCATTATTTTTACAGTTTGTGTTCCAACAGGGAAACGCTCCTGCACATGTGTAAAATGTGTTGGTTTGAAGCCAATTCATTGAGAATTCCTTGAGTGGTCATTGAGAATTCTTTTTCTTAATCCTGTGGAACAAACACTCTCTTGTGTTGCATTCTGACTCATGACGGGGATAGAAATGGCGCGTAGTACGAAAACAAATATTATTGTAGTGATCAAACAAGCTTGGAAGACGATTACGTAAATAGTTATATTAATGGCTTATCTCTATCAATGACATCCTAAAAGATAAGGATTATAAATAAAAGAAATGTCTTTTTTTTGATTAAAATACAATTTTTTGCGCAAAATTTTTATTTGTCCTCATACTTTTTTTTCCAGGTTTTGACCCCTTTACTATTGCTTTGCATTTTTTTTGTACCACTTATCATCAAAGTTATTTTCACTGGAACAAGTTTAGTTCTAATTGCAGTTATTTATCGCTCTAAAATTTTCATACATTTACATTCACAAGTTTTCAAGACTTGACAATTTTTCGGTTGTTTTTAAACATTTTTTCCACCACCTTATGGCACTTTGGAACATTTTAAAGCGTTTTTCCGACGACATTACTGGCAACATGCACCGATTTGAGTGGATTGTTATCTTCTCAAAAAGAAATCTCAGGATTGACTACATTAGCAGATTACGATTCCACATGTAGCCAAGTGAACCTGGACATGAGTATACAGGGTATATCAAAATGAAGCCATTTATTTTTTGAAAGTAATATCAAGAAAACACTTTCTATGAAAATGGACTTGTGGATTTTTAGGATGGAGATGAACTATGGAAAAAAAATGTTGTCTCTGCCGGGAATCGAACTCCGTCCTTCTAATCGGGCAATTGCACTAACCAATATACCACAGAGACACAGCTATTACTTTCCTTATTATAACACGCACAGTAGCGTGATGCGTTGAGTAGAGGCATTGCTATCTCTCTTAACTCAGCGATAGGTCTTCAGGTAGCAACAGCAGAGAGGTTATATTTTCCCTGCAATCAAGTTAATATCTAGAAAGTCGTTTTTTAATGCTATAACGCTAGTTAAAAAAATATAACATCTCTCTCTCTCTCTCTCTCTTTCTATAGTAAAGAGACATGTTTGCTTCTCTCTCTCCTTACAATGATTATTTTTTTTAACTCGTTAAGCGGCATTTACTCCCTATATTTTAGCGTTGACAAGCCTAGATAATTTGTAAATTCTCTCAATGGAACACTTTTCTCTGTACCCTTTACTTTGCACCTATTGAAAATCGGAACCAAGGCCTACTTCATTAAAAAAGATATGACATTTCATAGCGAGTTTAGTGATTTTTGCTATGCCACTCAAAGGGTTAATGTTCTAAATGTCAAGTAACACTGACAGCTTCGGATATTTCTGCCATATAATATCTATAAAATAATTTTTAGATTATTTTTATCAGTGAAGAGATAATAAAATTTAGCTCAATCCTTTATAAATAAATAAAACTGACCGTACAGTTCAATACTAATAAATTTTGATCATACGTGCGAAAATTAGAGAAATTCTAGCATATTTTAAATTTTTGAATCATTCAACGAGGAATATTCCATGAATTTATGCATTTTATGAAACCGTATGATACTATCTGGTAATGAAAAGATATCTAATATAAATAATAAAAAAAATTGGTCTAAATTAACGGGGGATTTCATTAAGAATGTGTAAAACCTACCTGTAAAATTGATTATTTTTTGCCATTAACTTTAAGAGAAAAATCTACTGAGTTGAGATATGGAAGAAGAGAGTGATTGTTGAGAGATATAGGAAGAGAGAGAGAGAGAAAGAGCGTTGAAAAGGGAGGAAACGTAATAAATTAAATTTTCGTGTAGCGCAGGTGATATCGACGAAGTAAATTGTTGCAGTAATCCAATCCTCTTCTTGCACGAAAACTCTCCCTCTCTCTCTCTTTTATCAAAAGCAAATACACATTTGAGGAAGGGATGAAATTGGTGACTCGAACTCTTTCCCACCGTCTTGCAAGAAATTCAATCTTGCCTTTCATAGTTCAAAGGAAAGGACACGACGAAGAAAAGTTTTTCGCTTCAAATTTTTCATGCGTTCCGTATATTAAATTAACTCCTAGTAGAAGAACTTGTTTTCTTCCAGCCTCGCTAGCATGCGGACTGGTAACGGGCCCGGATTTTCGGATGTGCGTGAGAAGAAAGTACATACACACGCATCACCCATCGATCGCGAATAAAAATTATTATTATTGTTATTACCATTTTTTTTAACAACCACTAGAAAAATTTCGCCATTTTTGTTGTTGTTTCGAGCCGGGGAAAAAAAATTGCATAACGCAGTAAGTATGTCAAAAATTCTTGACTTGAATTATTGGAAGAGATGCAAATTCCCATCACATATCTCAAGCTTCTAAGCTATTAATTTCGGGTAATATCCATTGTGGTATGGGGGAATGAATGCAGAAAACTTCTTTAGGTGATTTTGTGCACAAATGCTTTGATGACCGCATACATAGTTCTCATATTTATACCAATTTATACAGGTTATCCCAAATTGCCTAAGGGGTTTATGCTTGAAAAAATAAAAAAACATAAACTTTTTATGTGCACCCCGTGTGTTAAAACTTGCAATTAGTGTGATAGAGAAATCATTCACAAAAACTGCAAAATTTTTTAATGCAATGTTAACGGAGATATTTGATTTTGAAGTTTTCATCATTTATTGCTAACACTATGTAAAAAAAACAACAAACGTTTTCCATGTTCCCGGGTAAAAATTTTTATTTTGGTGTTTGTTTAGCCCAAATAATTATGAAAATTATGATGATTCCCCATTCTACTATGTTTTTGTGGTAGAGGAATCGATATTTGTGAATTGGTCATTTAACATTTTGTCATTGCTGACTGAAATAGTGAAATTGGCAAAAATTGAAAAACTGCAATTAATTTTCAGAATACAAGTCATACATCTAGACGTTCCGCAGAATGTAAAATTAGATAGGTTTATAGTAAAATTTAAAATCACATACAAAATGTGGGGACTTTTTCCATCCTTACTCTCATGTACACTTCATTTTCAGCTTTTGGCCCTAAAAAGTAATCTTAATGACATTTTCGATGTGCTGTTTATGATATTATATATATATATATATATATAATATCATAGCTGCCAAGTCTCCCGAATTTTAGCTTCATCGCTCGACCTCCCGAAAAGTTCTTAAATCTCCCGAATTTTTAAGAAAATCACAAAAATCCCTAATTGTCCCTAAACATTTCCTACTTCATTAAAAAAAAAAATCCCCGCTTATGAAAACAATCCCTAAGAAATTTCTTTCGGGGCATGAAGACTCTCTTTTTTTCCCCTTTTGAAATGACGCCACACGTCGTAAATGGGGAAATTCCCTTTTTAAGGAAGTTTTACAAAACCCTCTGATGGTAACAAGAAAGTTGTTTGTCTTATCGCGCAGGGAAATGGCTTAGCAGCCAATAGTCCTGGATAATAATTGAAGATTATAGTGACGCGCATATGGTCAAAATTTCTTTTGTTGAAGTTACGTACGTGCGATATAACAAAACATGAATACTGATAAGCAAAAACATATTTAATCAATTTTAAAGATACTTATTCCGATGAATTTCCTCTCATCAAACGTTCCAGAAGAGGGCTGACTTTTCCTTTTTGTACAAGTTGTGTTACGGACATAAACATCGGTCATGGAAAGACTGCCATCATCAGTCGTGAAGTGAAAAAAAAAACATCAAGCAAGTGTCACAAAAAGTCAGTGTTCTTCAAAAATTGACGGTGTTTTCCTTCATCTTCCGATGATTTTGGGGTCATTCACGCAGAATGTTTGTTCGCAGCGTTTCTGATTGAACACAATATTTATTTTTACATCACTGAAGTTTTGGCCTCCAATTTCACTTGTTTTTCGCGTAGGTATTTTATTCCCAAGGGTTTAACTTCCATGTTTGTAAAATCCCTATTTTAATTTGACTTTAGTTTTTGAGTAGGGATTTTATTCCCTACGTTTTAACTTTTATGTTTGGAAAATCCATATTTTTATTTGGAAAAATCCCTATTGTATTTATTAGGGAGTGGTTTAAGCATAAAATACAGGTTTGCGCAAAAATCTCCCGAATTTTCATTTTCAAAAGTTGGCAGCTATGATATATATATATATATAGATAGATGCTCCGAGTCGAGAAATATTTGGTGAAGGTGCTCTTTTAAGTGATCACCCGTGCTTTATTTGAATTTGTGGAGATGAGCTGAAGGATATCATGTGCTACTTAGAGAGACATTGGGAATTACATTTATGTAGACTTCTTTGTTTTTCCTCAAGCTAAAGATGGTTTTTGGGCCTGCGATTACTTAAGAAGCCGTTAGCCATGCACATAATGGTACAGTGTTTGCAAGCTTCTTTTTCAGTCTTTGAGATTTTTGGGAAGTTCCTTGTATTCCACATTCTTCATTGCAATTCGATAATACTCTTCTTTTAAAGTTTAAGTTTTGTTTACAACACAAAATGTAGGGAACATGTTACAGGTGTTTTAATACTCCTGAATTTTCAAATAGGCATGTGACAAACTATTTAATACGACCACTTTTTATGCATAATGGTGGCATTAGTGCTTTTCAGAGGTCAGTCACGTAAAATAAGCAAAAAATGTTAGTATTTTCCAAAAACGTTTAACAGCCTATGACACAATGGAGAGGCGGTGACTGCAATTACACAGTTGGATCATCTTAAACAACTGTAGTTTTGGTCTGAAATCGGGTAATTCTTGTTTGGCGTAATTTTGGTTTTGTTAATGACAGGTAATTTTAACTTTTTGATGATTGATTAGAGACGATTGGCTGTATTTCCAGCTCCAGTTTCAATGAAATATGGCCACCCTTGAATATCCATGATTTGTGAGATCAATAACTGGCAACTCTAAGGAAAAAAAATTTGCCATTTAGGGCACAATATTTTAGTGACACTTCCTTTCAACTCACACAATCTTGTTCTCTTTGAGTATTTTACGTTCAGAATAACAAAAATTCTCTCGCTGGAGTTTAAAAGCAAAGTTTGAAAAATAAAACTGATATTTTCTGCCCTTTTCAGTTTTAAGTGATTCGCTAATGAGGTTGGCTATCCAGGAACAAAAATTGTTTACATGGTGTAATGATGGAGGGCTCACACATGATGAAACATAAATAAATACAAAGTTATATAAATTCTGCATCTGTCAAGAAATGTAATTTTTATTTTTATTGGAATTAAAAAAAGCAAAATAGTTAAGTTCATTCTATTTGTTTGCAGTCCCCTAAAAATTTCAACTTTTGAGTTTTTTTAGTACAAACCTACCAACACAGCGATAAATTGCCAAAACATTGTGATTTTATGTATTTGATATCTCGATAAATAATTCATTCAAAAATATGATTTTTTTTGCAAATTACTTTTTAGACCAGGATCAACATTTCAATAATTAGAAGTTTTAGCACACACAGAGAATGCCCTCCCCACAAAAATTTTGGGATTTTAAATAACTGCATATTATTTGAGAGAGAGAAAATTTTTTGTAAATGAAAAGTATATTACTAATGTCCGGTTACTTCCCCGTTGTTCTGCCGCCAACGGGGTTCGACCCTGGATCCTCAAGACGAGAGTCTGCCACTATGACCACTCGACCAGCTTCACAATGGCTGAATAACAAAAATGCAGGATTTTAGCTCAAAGGGGGAAAAAGACACGTTTTAATATAGAATAAAAAAAGGAAAACTGCGAAACGATTGAGAGAGAACACATTCTGCAACTAATTATACGGTAAAGAAAAATAGAGTCGTCCCGTTTTACCAATAACCATTTACTATACGTCCCGTTCCACCAGACGGGATGTATGGCCGTATTGCAAACGGGACTTTTCTTTCGTATTACCGTTACGGGATATTTTTCGCTAGTCATTCGGTTATTATAATCCGAAACCCCAAGTCCCGATGTGATCATATTAAGCGGCATGGACTTTAATATTTTCTGTAACTTGCTAAATATTCTATAATAATTAATTTTGTATCAATATAACCAAGTATTGCAAATTCACATCAGGTTCCATTTACAAAGCAGAAAAAAATTATTTGTTATATACACACATGGAAAAAAGAAAATTCTTTACTAATATATAAACTCATCCACTTCATTAACAAACTTTTTTTGGAAATATTCTACTTGGAAATAAGTTCCCCACCCGCCCTTTTTAGCTTTCATAAAAGTTTCATTAAATAAATTAACGACGCAAAAAAAAATTCGATAGATTGTAGTAAATTAAATAACTTTGTTAAAATGGACGTTAATTTGATTGTCTTTCGATATTCATAAAAGAAGAATAAAAGCACATCGGTTATTTTTTTTCCCATTCAAAAAAAACACGAAATTAAATAATGATGATGCTTCTAAGTTTGAATTAAAAGAAGCTTTTTTAGATATTTATATCTAGTGTTTTAAGTATGAGACTTCTTTGCAACAACGTTTTTGCTCTATTGAACACAGCTTGTCTCTTTAAATGTCTCTACGATAGATTTTTTCCATATTAATTTTCCATAATAGTCAAATAGATCGATACTATGTTATTCACTATGATCTTCATGCCAATATAAATTTAAAATTATAATACACCATAAATTAAGGGTGCTCAACCATTTGGAGAGTGCTGGCAATTCCATTGGTATGGGAACGTGTCGCGGGCCTCTCAAGTGATCTGGAAGTATGTCGTGTGCCACTCGAGTGATTTAAAAATGTACCGTAGGCGACTTAACCTTTAGCAATCCCGAGATATCTCGGGTTCTAAAAACTCTCACTTCTGCAACCGTTACAACCGCTCGAATACCGATGTAAGGTTTTCTTCTCCTGGTAACATATTTTCCTTTCCCCCACTCTTGTCGATCAACTGCCAGTGCATGGAGTAAGTTTTTATTCAAAGTCTGATAGCGGGGGGGGGGGGGAATAGAGACGATATTTTTCTTTTCCCTTGGTATTATAGTATTGTCGCGTACAGCATGAATAATAGAAAACGATAGAGTTTTTCTCTTCCTTGTCATTATTATTATTATTACAGTGAAACCTGTACTAAACGGAATAACAGTTGACTGAAATAATATTCCATTTTAGACAGATTTCCGTTTTATAAAAGTGCAAATAAAAGCACTACTTATTGAACAGACTATATTTTGATTCCGTTTAAGGCAGGTTTCCGTCTAACACAGTGCCCATCTTAGACAAGTTTCACTGTATTATTCCCAGTTTCGGGGGCCGGGAACATTTATCAGCTCGCAATCGAAAAAAAAAAAAATTCTTGAAATAAGTGGCAATTTCTAGGAGGTTTAATTATTTTTTACTGTAGCAGTTATAATGTGGATCAGTAAGATTTTAAAAACCTCTTACAGAGTGAAGTAAGTAATTTAGAAATTAGCCGCCGGTAGCGTAAGAGATTTGAAAATGTGTTGCAGACCACTCAAGTGATTTGGTAATCTTTCGTGGGTCCCTTAAGGGGTTTGGTAACCCCCCAGTAGTGGGTCACAATCAGATAAAAAGTTTCGAGATTTCCAATTTCTTATTAATTTTTACATAGCATTAAAATTTTTTTAAATGAAAAACCCAGGATCATTTCCTTATATTGGAGCTATAGCTTCAACAAAATTTAATATTATTTTCACCGCAAGCTCGTATGCATCCACAGTGAAAGAGCGGAATGTGGGATAACCACTCTTTAACTAAATAATACTTGTGTGAATGATGGTTTAGTTAATTTTTTGCAAGATTAGGTTTTTGTGGTCGTAGGCCATATCAGATGACTTCGAAGATCACATTTGGCTCACGAGTCATGGTGTTAGCATTTATGCGCAAACTTTCCTGTTTTCGGACCATATTTCATTGTCCGAGTGGCACAGTGGTAACATGCTCATCTACCACCACGAAGGCTGCCGTCAGGTCCAATCCCAGAGAAGAACTTAGTGGGGTAACGGGTTCCTTCCCTCCTGAACCTGAGGCGAACACCGATAGATGGTGCCTTCATTTTTGTCCCAACTCGATCGGTAATAAATTGCTGTATGGTGATATGACCAAAGTTGGTGCGTGGTACAGCAGTAGTAGGACTATATTTCACTCGGGCTCACTCTTGCTGACCGCGTGAGAGTTGAAGGACAAAATATAGATCGGAAAACACTATTGAAATCATCAAGATCATACAACATACGCTTCGATTGGTGCAGAGCAGAGGTCTATACTTTACAGTTATACCTTTATTTCATATATCCACATACTACATCTGACTATTCTGTTCTATTTCATATTTTAAAATAGTGAATTTTTTTTAGAATTGCTTGGGGGCCGTGTAAAGTTCTTGAAAGGGCCAGATTGTTTCGTGGACATAAATATTAAAATTCATAAAAATATATATTTATTATTTGGTTTTTATAATATAAAAATCAAATAATATAAATTTTGTTGTCAAAATTTTGTTTGTGTGCTCAGGATACAAACATTCAAACTTTGACGATCTTGACGAATTTCTGCCCTTATATATACAAATGTAGCATGCAGATTACATTTGCATACTTACTTTCGAAAGTCATAATGTCAAATCTCATCATGAGGCCTCCCGCCAATCGACACAATGGCTTCGAGCCAGGCGGTAAGATGTCCCGGGTGTTATAGGGCTCTTAAGGGATATTGTTTCCCGATATTCATACAGAAGTTTTACATTTTCACAACTGAATTTTTTTCCCAACCGCTCTCTGAGGCTTCCCTAAATACCTCTCAGGACTTCACTTCTTACTATTTATACAAAATATAACTCAGACTCGTGGCTGCAACAAAGAATTGCCAACTCAATTACACAGGGGGTTTTAGTTCAACGGGATATATCTTGTTCTTTAGAATAATAATTACACAAGGCATTTTAGTTCAATGGGCAAAAACATGCTCTTTACAATAATATTTCGGATCTCCACATGTTAAGCAGCAAACGTTCATCACTCACAATAGAATATGTTTATAAATAAGATAACCTAAACACTTAAAAATACTATCAATTCTATATTGTGAAGGTAAAAACACTTTCTCACAAAATACAGATTGAGTTTAAAATGCAATTTCTAACCAAGAAAAATTATTAGATGCGAAAGTTCAGGGGAGCGTACTGGGTGTGTAGGACGGCGCTGAGGGGTTAACTGACCCCTCATGTGACCAGCTTCCATTTTCATAAGCCGCCCCCCCCCCGGGTCGTGCCGGGATGGGACCATGCGCTAAGATCATACTGCCACAAAAAGGCATATGGTCCCAGGTTGAGTTGATATAAGCCACAATATTCGGACACAACACATTATTTCTGAGATGAAACCGTAATGCACTTGCATTTGGCGATAGACCAAGGTTACACCATTCCACGCACGCACACGCGTTCTTGTATAACCTATGCGGCACAAAGGATAAAATCACTGGTTTACAGACTTTGTGAGTACGAAACGATATACATTATGATACTGAAACAAAATTGAGTTAAGAAGATATAAAAGAAAAGCAAATGGTAGGCTATAAATACAAAACTCGACGAACAACATGGTTCCCCAGTTAGAACAAAGAAAAGAAACATTTTCTCGGACATCCTAAATGACCCAAGTAATTTTTCTTATTTTACAGCAGCAGCGTCGTCGTCTCTAAAAATAGTAACATAACGATGCCTCCCAAGGCAAAACTCCATTACAGTAAACACTAACGTCCTTATTTCTTCTTGTCTTGATAATTATTTATTAAAGTCTTTCCGAAAGAATAGAGACGGAAGCATATATGTGAGAGAAGCCAAATCTCTCTTTCCTTCAAGTTCTGCAACATTCGCCCCCCCCACACGTTCACGTACATATTTAATTTATTGTCCGTCTTCACATGCGTAATATTTAATGCGAAACTTACACGAAAGCACGATGAATAAGTAAAGTGTGTTCAAAAAATCGATTGAAAACGCGCTTCTTGCCCTCATTCCCCTCCCCCCTCCACCCGGGGAGAAAGTATTTGTGTCTTAGTTAACACGGAATGAAAGCAAAATACATTAAATATTCATCAGTTAACTCAATTATTGAAAACACGATCAAAGAAACATGTTTATGGATGTTATAAGGTGTTAGAAGAAATAAACTCCAATCTTATGATCTTCTTGGGTTAATATTATCAAATAAATAAAAGAACAAAAGAGGAGGTAAACACAGGTGTTACGTATATGAAAGGGATTTCTAATAATAATTATGAAGATACGTTGGGTATAAGCTCTAGTTGTAGGTTCTAACTATTAGATTATTTGAACTCAAAATAATTTTATGGGAAAGGGTTCTGTATAAATTGAATTCTATGTACACTGATGTGCAACTGTATTAGGAATAGGCAATTGCAGTGTATGCGAATCTGGTCACGCTATTCGGGAGCCAGAGACCAATAAAAGTAACGTTGCTTAATGCATGTCACCGTGTTCAACGTTTGAGTTTGGACCTGATAACGAAAGGACTTGACAAAGCGAAAACGATTAAGCTCGGTCACAATTGCGATTTTAGCTGTGCGCCCCGGAGGACATGATCGTGTCAGGAAAAACTCCAGTCGGACTGGTTTTTGATTAGTGTATCGCATTGAAAAGAAAAAAACAGCAGTTGTGCTGACTGCCTGCATGAGGATGCAGAGGAAGTTTTTTCTGTGTTTTTACCACACATACAATCAGATCTTCAACATTTGAAATTCACATAAAAAGTACGTGATACAGTCAAAATAAACTAAATTCCTCAGAATATGGCCTGGATCACCGTTTGCTTAGTAAGTTGATAAAAATAAATTATCTAGTTGTTTTCTTCCGAATTCGGAAAGAAGAGAGGACAGGACTTTTGGATAAACTCATTGTACGAACTGAATGAAATGTGAGGCCTCCCTCATGATTTGAAACACCACCTGCAGCAATTGATTCAATAACACCTCAAATGCTATTAGCCCTCAGGGTACTCTCATCATCCAAGGTAAAAGTGTGCTCGATCATCCTGAAATTATCTGAATATTTTTTTTTTAACATGAAGTTCTTAAAGTGACATACAGATAGCGCACGGTATTATTTATGTATTCCTGTTTTTTTTTTCGATTGTTTCAACAAGAGGCGGTCGTCCAGATTCGGTACGTCCAAGAGACGGGTACCAAATTCAACCTTTGTTCAGTCCAAATCATAGGGAGAAGCACGAAAAACAGATGTCGCCGCCACGGGTTACTAAATGTAGTTTTGGTTCTAGTTGTGGAACAAAGAATTTGAGTTCGAGTGCCGTCTATCTTTCACAAAAGACAACTGAAAAAGGGAATTTATTTTACTCTGCAGCACTAAGAGGAGCATTTCCGTGACTGTTCCCTAAGCTTGAGCGCTGAACAATAGGAAAAAAGTACCGTTTGGAAATCTGCAGAGCCCATAATGGTATTCAAACTTAGCTTTATTAACCTGCAAATAAACATTAGGACTTGCCTTCTTAATTACAACTAAAATTTATGACTAATTATGTGTGGTTCTCTCAACAATAAGACATTACTTTTGGATATTTTTAGACCGGACAACCTGTCAGACTGTTAACAAATACATTTCTTATGTTATTCATTGTCATAAACAGACGTAGAGTCTTATAAACAGAGATATACGAATCCTCAACGACCGAACATCGCCTTGGGCAGATCTGCATTTGTTGATTCACAACCCATTACAGGCGAGAAAGAGATACATAAAAGGCCGAAGAAACAGGAAAAAAGGGGAGCTGATGTGATACTGAACTGATGATTCTTTCTTTCTGCAGGAATTCTTTAGTCAGTGGCAGTTCTTTCTCATCGATACGGACAAGTACTTTAGCGCATTGCGAGACAATTGGTAGAGTCATCTTCGGCAACCAATTTCCGGGTTTCCGGTGTTTTATTTACGGAAAGAAAGCGATCATTTTTCCGTTTCATCTGTTTGAGCTCTCTCTCTTACTCCACGAAAAGGTCGTCTATTGCAGGACCCTATTTCTACAGAGTCTACATAGGGAATACCACATAAATTTTTCTAATTTCTTGTCAAATATAATGGCATCGTTTAAAAAACAAAATACCTAAATAAATACAGTCGACTCTGTTAAGAAAAGCTGAAAAAAAAATCGATCGTTTGCTCGTATCAGCAGTTGCTCATCATATTGGAGAAAGTGAACGATTTCTAAATACAATTTGCAACACAAAATTTACCATATCGAATTATAGTGTAATTTTCAAGTATCATTATCAGTGCATGCCGTTTCTGTGGCTCTCAACTTCGAGGCGCGAACGCTAGCCGATATCTCCCCGTTAAAAAATCGCACCGCAGACAGCAACGGACCTGCAACGGTACAAATATTCAATCATTACATTTCACTCATTATTTCAAAAACAGATGGCAGCACGGAAAATTCACACGCAATACTGGTGTATGCACATGTGTAATTAAACATGACAAAGAATGAATATAACTCAGTGTACAATTTGTGTAGGCAGAGCCATCGGCTACCAACAAGGGCTCGATGCCTTATGGCATGAACAATCATTTTTGACAGTATGAGAGATTAGACAAATGACAATACATAACATGAAACAATAGAGAGATGCCCCTACAGTGGAAAAAAGAAATATTACGCTATAAATTCGTGTATTAAAATAGATACATTAATGAAATCACTTGTGTACAATTCACCAAAATGTTACAAAATGCAATAAAAAAAAAAGATGGACACAAGAAGCAAAAAAAAAGTGTGCTAGCTGCGGTTATTGTTATGGATACAATACCAGGATCACCATGTACATTTCAACAAAATGTTACTCTATGCAATAGAATTGATCAGTAGTAAGAAAAGAAATATTATGCGATAAATGCGGGTATTAAAATGGATTTCAAAATGAAATCACTTATGTACAATTCACCAAAATGTTACATAATGCATTAATGAGCAAAAAATATTAATAATATTAATAATAAAAAGTTTAAGATGCAAAAGAAATAATAGAAAAAACAAGTGTGCTAGTTGAGATTATATTAATTAGTACAATGCAGGATCAACCATGTACATTTAATCAAAATGTTACTCTATGCCAGTGGTTCCCAATCTTTTTCGGTCCGCGTACCCCCAGCAGGCTTGGTTCTTTTTCACGTACTCCCACCCCTGAATCCTCCAGGGATCCCCGACTTTGTTCCATCCATTACAGATTCCAAAAACTCCAAAAAAATGTACATGTTGGATTAAATTAAATGGTCTATTTTTTCATTTTGTAGTTTTTTATTTTTGAAGAAAGCAAACAAACTAACACAAAGATTAGAAAATAAGAAAAATTAAAGTGATATTTTTGGGACTGTATTGAATTACCAAGTCTTAAAAAATTAGTCTCAAAAGAGGAGAAATACAATCTGAAATCCGGAGCTGCATTCATTTTGCTTGTATATTTATTTTGTATACAAGTATACGAAGAAAAAGCGCGTTCAACAAGCTCCGTTCTAGTAAACGGCAACGGAAACATTATGGATTTTCTGGAAAGTTCACTGTATTCCTCACCGCGACGAGCCCGAAAAACTGACTAGATTCATTATATTCTGCCATTAAAGAGATTCTTTAGAGTGGTATCTGATGTGAGCTCTAGCGATTTCTCCTTTTCTGCAATCGACAAAATGGAAAAAAAAAGGCACAGTTCAAAATACTCTTCTTTGAAAGGATCAGATATTCACCGAATCATCCATTCCTGGCTCTGCAAAATATTTTTAAAACGAAGATTTTAATCCTTCCATGTATGTACTTAGTTATCTCATCACCGACTGTTAAATTTAGTTCGGCTTGTGACAAGAAATCGTGAAGTGTTCGGAACAATTCAGGAAGAGTGACAGACAGAATGACGAAACGAATAGTACGTTTAACCACTTGCCTGATTTGCCCGTGTTTCGCTTCTTCCCAAAATTGTCTGACGTTATCCTTGCCCCTAGAGGGCGCTAACTTTTAACGAAAAGTAAACATTTAACTAAATCTGCATAAACGATATGGCTTCATGCAACAATATAATGATATCTAGATGCATAATCTTGTAATGTAATTACATAGGTTCACATAATCTAGTTCGGTTGCATAATTTAAAAACTAGATTATTTATATTCCATTTCAAATAAGAGCTTTTGAAAAAAATAATAACTTCAACAAAAGATAATAAGTGAATCAGCATCTTAAGATATTTAAATTAAAAAAAACTAAGCATGATTTTCTGTAATTGTCCTTTATTCCTAGTCATAGACATATTAATAGAATGAACAAATACAAAAACCTGTCATTTTCTGTGCATAAAAAAATTAAAAACACGTCAGGCAAGTGGTTAATGGAGAGAGGCCTGAAGTTCCAACTTCGGCTAAGAGATGAAGAGACACCGCAATGTTATTAATGCCCTTTAACCACTTCAGAGTGTAATTTATTCCAGAAAAATGCACCAAAACTTTTATTCGTTTTTCTTTGTGTTCTGCATTATGTATATAAAAAAATGTAAACGAACTCAATTCGGGCTTCATGTTAAATAAAACACTGTTTTTTTTTGTAAAATAGGGTTTAAAATAAATAGTCATCAAATCACAATTATCAATTATTTTTCTTGTTGCTTGAACTGCACACGGGCTTCACTGTCATAGGAGTTAAATTGTCTTTTGCAAACATGCATAAAATCACATAACGATGGATTCGAAATGATCGGCGTGCCAATGACGTGGCACGAACCAAGAAGGGAATTTAAGCTTGTGCGAATCGAGGCGTGAGCCTCACAGACGAACAATTCAAGCTGGAGCAGCATTGAGGAGCTGAGGTAACGGTCACGTTACTAATGGTGCAGCATTTGAGGACTCTTGCGGTTTTTTGAGTTACCGGATTCGAAAATTACACACACACACACACACACACACACACGCGCGCGCGCACGAATGAAGAGATATATGTTTCAGAGTGTAAAAAAACCAAAAAATATATAGTTCCGGAAATAATTTTACCCTCAAGAGAAGTAAAAGGGCAATTTGCCGAAACGTAGGAGAATGCTAGAAATGACATAAAAAAAGAGGACTTAGATGCAAACAATGGCCTTCAAATGCCCCTTAGTAAGAAATCGACTGCGGCACCATCCACTAGTTAAAATTGTAACCAATTTTTCGCACCGATGTATTTAAAATTCTGGGCCTGCTCCTCCTGTACTACTTGTTTCATCATTCTGTCCATCACTCTTCGAAAGTTATGTCATTTCAAAGAGACTTTTTTGAAATACCTCATATCTGTCTCTAATAATTTGTCGCAACGGGATAGACCGGGGATGGATTCACTTCCATCATCAATGGAATTATTTACGATTATTTTTCAAAATGCTATTAGAATTTCTCTTATCTTTTTGAAACCTTTTTTGTTACTGACGAGTAAAATATTGTAATTATCTAAATTAATTACCTAACAACACAGACACTCTACCCTGAAATACAAATGAAAGACCACACAACAAACAATACATACACTATGCAGCTTTTAGGGATCCACTTGGGTCCGTCCTAGAGCGTATAAAAAATTATGTATACAATATACAGCATTCGCGCTCTTGAGACAGGGAAATCGCTCTTGAAGCCGAAAATAATTGAAATGATTAAATTCGGGAAGACGTTTGACATACATTTCCAGAAGTTTGTTCCACGTTGTAGCTTCTTCATTATTATGTAATCGAATCTCTAGCTATCACGAAAGAATTATTTCAGGTTCCCGTCAGTTTCTCCTTGAGCGTTTCAGCTCGGCATATCGCGAATTTGTAGCATCTGTACGTACGATGACTTTCTCTCGGAAAATTAACGAAGTTATAAAATGCGCGAGAAGTTGGTCCCGAACTAATCGGTCAATTTATCGATCGAAACCAAAGGTCCTTTACTTTAGAGCGGTTTTATACTCCCTTTACCTTCAAGCTGTAAAATTAGTTCACTTACTCATTCAATGCGGTGTACGCCAGAACACACCGCTGAGTGAATCCAATGACACGGGCAGTGATTCCCACGAAATTAGTTGATTATCTCTGCCCTTTCCCTACCATAGTTTTGGGGGGAGGGGGGTGCAATGTACGTTTATTGCCTCAGAACTTGAGGCTATTCCCCCCTCTCGTAGATAATGGAAAGGCGGTGCCGACCCCATTCTCCCCCATACCTTTCTAGAGCAGACCACTGTGAAAATGCCAGAGAATATGTGTAAGGATAATGGAATGATGATGGTTGAGGTAGAAGGTGGATGGTGACCATCGTATGATGTTGGGTGTGGGGAGTAGATTCCATTATCCATTACTACGGTGACTACAAAGAACTTAGTTCCTCTTGTGTGATGTACTGAGGCCATGTTTATTGACTTTTCGGCTTTCGTTGGCAATGTTGGGGGGATGCTGCTGGAAGGGTTGTCGACAATACCGGCATACCTCTAGCTCACGTTACTTTTCTTCTTATATATTTTTTCTCCTTGTTATTTTCGAAGCGGAAAGTCGGGGGAGAATCATATTAAGCCATGCCATGTAACATGCGCAAAGAGAGAGAGAGAGACAGAGAGAGAGAGAGAGAGGTACAAGTTGTGTGAGATAATAACTACTATCTGTACAACATTACTATGGCCAGAATGGAGCTATCTTCATACTGTTTGATGTTGGTTCATTTCATTTTTTTTATACGAGTTCCTCTTTAGGAATTCTTATATCGTGAGTATTTATTCATATACATTGATCATAGATGCATATAAGAAAAGAAAAGTTATCTAGATGAAAATAAGTGGGGGAAAAACTTCAATTTCTGAGTTGAATTCTAGACTGATTTTAATTAGCTATGCAGCAGTTGCTGTAATCCGAATTAAACGGGACCGAGACTACCTGGGATTACTGAAAACTCGTATTATCAGAAAAAGAAATAGAAATAATTTTCGGTTGGTGGACGGAGAACCTCCCTATATTTATTTTATGGTAAATATACCATTTATATTGCGCAGTAAAAACTTAACAAAATACCAGGTCCATTTCTGGGCCACCGGGTTGATTGGAACTTATCCTCCTTAAGTGATGAAATCGTTCTAACTTGTTTTATTTGGACCTACGTATTCGTACATACGTATCATTAACTTTATAATTTTGATTCATGCGCTTAATTTATTAGATTTGTGCTGCCAAGTTCCATGGCCATTTTATAACAGGGGCTCCATCCATGGGGACCCGATCTGAAAATATGACTTATTTTACACTATAAATTTACTTATAATGAATTAAATATAAAGGAACGTGCGAAAAGTTCTGGCCTGAGGCCCAATGAAGACATCAGCATAGGGATAACGACCCCCACCCCCTTTAGTCACTCGGAGATAAGGGTTGAAGTCCTCTTCAAACTAAAGTTATGGGCATTCCTAGGAAAAATGAAACAAAACGCGTTCTTGGCAAAAAAAAAAAACAGAAACAGAGTGAGGTTTTCAGAGAAGGAACGTGTAAAAATTCCATTGCCTCGGATTATCCGCAACCTCGGACTTCCGGGATTTGAATTATCGCGATTCTACTGTAATTTAATGATTGCCTATATTATTATGATTACCGCTGTAGGCCTCTAGGAGCGGGACAGCGATATATGATTGACATATTATTATGATTATTATTACATTCAGTATGATGAAGAAATTCATAGTTTTTAGTGTCAGAATGCTGATGAGAAAAAAAAAAACCAGATGCGATGATACTTATATATACGGGGTGGTTCAAACACATGGTGTGCAATTGTTGTAGTGGTATCCGGGAGCCAGAGAACCATGATAGTACTATTGTTCGATGAACTTCATCTTTTTCATCTTGCTTGAACCATAACACACAACGAATTCACCAAAGAAAGTTTGAAGCAAGTATCATGGAGAGATACGTCAAGCTTCCTTTGACACCATGGATATTACTGAAGGGTTGGAACTGTTTTGGAACATGGGCTGGGCCCTTATTCGGTTGGCCGGGGTTGTTGTAAGCAGAACTGTACCCGGTCATAGAGGCAGCGTCTAAAACCTTTTGAACTTTACAAACCATTGTCAATGACAGATGATCTCTATTCATTTATGAATGCCATCCACCCCATTGCAATTGAAGTGGGCCAGCAGGAAAACTACAGATTTCGACTGTCTACTGCCTAGGTTCGAAGTGAACCTTATGGATGTATTTGCAATGAATCGGCCATTTCAAAGCTCCGACATACTTTAAATCCCATTACACCACCATCGATTTTTACAATTAGAATACTGATGCGATGTATAGAATTAGAATTAGATACCTTTTCACGGGGCGACTCAAACATTAACATTTGATAGAGTGCACAGAATCGATAACAAAAAAAAAAAAAAAAAAAAAATTGGAGTAGGCTGTGTCAAAGACATGACCGCCAGATTCGACGTGAATACGTTTTTATGCCTAGCCTTGCGTGGTAGGTACTGAGTTCATGGTCCCCACAAGGGTGGGGTTGAAAGGGGTCCAGTCTAGGGCCCCGGGGCAGAATAATTTTTTTGTTCTTTCACCCTATAAATTACGAATCAAGGCAGCGAGCCTGGTGCCCAGACGGGAAGAGATATTGAAACCGGAATGATATTATTGGCTTTGTATATGCAATGCGCATCTGATGATACCATTTGACTTGCGTCACCTACTTCTTGAGATATGAACGTTTAAAGAATTTCGCACGAAACTTTTTTGAAACTGCTCCCAGTATCGTCAGATGATTTAATAGACGTATTAACGTCAAAATGCAAGATCACATCCTAAAGTGTCAATGTAGGCCTACTAGAAAGGAACACCGTATTTGTCCTGATATGTGATAACTGGATATATTTTTCGGTTGTAGAATCATTTGAGGGTGAGCATGGACGATTCTCTATCACGTTTAAGAAAGAACGAAGGGAGTGGACGATGTCACGAATGAATTTACAAATTTCGTAACATTTGTCTCATTATGCTAACTATACGGAAGAGAAGCTTTTAAGAGACGTCTCAGGAACTACATTAAATTCTAAGAAGCTCGTCGCTATCACTTGTGGTACACGTTGCCCGTGTTCGACTTGCTGAACTTCTGCTCGATGTGTACGTGATGTCACGATGTAATTTATTGTGAGACACATAACGCGCATCAGAAAAACGGGAAGATTGCGGAGATATTCATTTTCGGTCGCATCTGATCCTGCATATCCATGTGTAACATCACATTTGATCCTTTACTTGGGAATGTTGCTTTCAAAAGCAACATGATTTTCCCATATTTTTCAAGTAAATGCATTTTATATTGTGAGTTCATTTCGGCATTGATTCTTCTATGCAACTCCTAAACACTCGATTTTTACTTGTGAGCTGTTTATGAAGTTTCTATAATTATCAGCACAATAGCTGAAAGGAACACGTCTCCTATTTATTGACAAGTCAAGCAAGAACAGTTTTTGACCCTTGCATTTTGGAGGGAAATATCATGTGTGGAGGAAATATAGTGCTACGATTCTTCAACAAGGATGGTAAATCAAGCTGACAACAATAAATGCTATTTTTTAAACTGTTAAAATCTACGTAAATCATATAAATACAGCGTGTTTCCCTAAAATACAACATCCCATATTTTCTTAAATATTGACAATGTATTTCTTGTGTCATGTAATAGTATTCAGGGTACCTCAGTTGTTTAATATAATCCCTCAAATTTTTTCTCTTCTGGATACTTCAATTCTTGCCAATTAAAGGGTTAAAAGGATGGCAAATGTCAGAAGTATATGACCAGGTCTGGAAGTGGCTAGACTTTAGGCATTGCACATACCATAATCTACATAAAATACTTATTCGTGAAAATATACATGGGAACGAATCTTCTCTAGTTTTACTTTTCCACGGTCTGTACAAGAGACTTTTCTCAAGAGATACGCCAAACGTTTGTTCATTTCGATACATCCTTTATTCACTATCATTCATACCCTCACTGCTTTCTGACACGACTATAAACTACTACTACTAAACCATACCTGCACCTCGTCCACATTCCTCTGCGGAACGTCTGACTATAAACTACTGCAAAAAAAAGAATAAAAACTTCAGCATCTAAGCCTTTCCATTCTGGAATTTAATTTCTGTACGTATGAAAAGGACATATATCTCCACTCGTCAGTGTTATATTTCTTGGAAACAAAAGATTTATTGTATACGTTTAATGCTCGTACATACGTACCTTCCTTGAGATTATTTTCTATTTTTAAAAGACACAAACTATTGTTTGTGTCTGGATGGACGAGGTTCATTCCAAGAAACAAAAGTTTCGCATCCACGTGTCCTTACAGCACACGTGACGGTAATTTGGGGACGTTGGATCATATAAGCCAATTCGCTTCTAAGAAATATCCAATCCACTCGAAATGGATATATACCTACACACGAAAAGAACAAATACAGCTCTAGAGGAAACATTTCGTGCTGGTTTCTAGTTTGAGACTTATATATATTCTTTTCCTCTCATTTTTATTTTATTCCATTTATTTACTTGCTTTCTTGATGGTACGTTTTTGATTGCCAAGGAGTCACTAGGATTCTTCGATTCCCAAGAAACAAAATGTTTCATGGAAAACTTTTAAGAGATTGGAAACGCTGGAAATGCAAGCTGATACAGCGTATTTGGTACTTATTTTCTTTTTTATACATCTGAAATTATTCTCTTGTTGATGTTCCTATTCTTTTGGGTCTATACCTCGATTTTATATCGCATCATGAAAAATACAGATGCAGGCAATACGTTGTTTACAGAATTATTTTCGTCAGAAAATAACAAAATGGATGAAAAAAGAAATAAAATTCGCATATATACGTAACTTAAGCACTCGTAAGCATACACTGAATGAGTTTCATCGTGAAGTTTTTTGGGAATTATATTTGAGATTAGTCGAAAACTCTGTCTGTGGAAGATATAGAAGTATACTACAATATGTCTTTCACTATTCAGGTCTCCAATTTTTTATGCACAGGAATATCTGTGACCACCAAACCAGAATGTGGCTCCCACTCTAATAGTTACATAAAATAATAATAGTTGTCACATTGTCAGGCACTGCCGCAGTTATTTTCGTGAAAACGTCAATCATTTATAGTAAATATCAGTTATAATTTTTTACAATTATAATACAAAATAATAATTGATGCCCGCACCCGTCATCGATTTTAAAAACGTTTTCGCGTCAAAGAATGTTGCTTTTTTTATAAAAGTTATTTTCGGCCCGGAACGGAAGTTCGATTTTGGGCCTCCCTGCCATATTGGAAATAGCCAAGTGGGTTCAATGAGTCTTGGTCGTCCAGCAATGCACTATACATTTCATCAGCAACGAACAAACTACAGCCATGCTTAATCCAAATGTGAGCCGATTTCCCTGTTAAAAGTTCTCGCCACAGAGAGCAACAGGGGGTCTACAACGGTACAATTATTCAATCATTATTCATCACTTCACTCATAGTTAGAAAAATAGATGGTAGATGGCAGCACTACACACAACAAACATTACACATAAACAAACTTCACATTAGGTTCACGACACGCACACACAGATTCCAACATGGGCCAATTCGTAAGAAGTTTCACAGAGCAATATAGACGAGGTGCATGTGTGGTTTAATAGTAGTAGTAGGAGCCATACTTGATCCAGCCCCGTCAGATGATACCAGAGTTGGCCAAGCGCACTTGCGTTGCCTATATTCGCGCAGTACTGCGAGTTGCTTTTAGGTTCAGGGTCAGCATTCGTGGTTGCATTCTCTTGGTCATTTTGTGTTCTACGCATTCGTGTCCAAGTTTTCCTATTTTGGGTGAACTTTGCACTCATATGTCGTGACATTTTGAAAAAAATCCTTATTAATATAATAAGCTATAAAACTAAATCTATAGCTTTGTATCTTTTTGAAGTCTAGGCAACAAACTCACACCTCAGAATGAGTTATAGCATATATAATCTTCTTCAAAACAACACTTTGTTTACTGGCATTGCATAGGTAGTTTTTGAGATATGGATCCCGTTTATAGACACTAGTCGAATCCGAAAATTCAAAAAATCGTGGTTTATTTTGCGCATGCGCAGTTCCTTATGTCAAATGACCACAAATATAAAAAAAAAATACCAGCACAAATTTTAATCTCCATTTTAGAAAATGAGACCAAGATGGCAACGCTATGTCTATTTTAAGTGGAGTTATTGAAGTTTCAAATTAGTTTGCAAAAATGGTCACTCATTTGGACGCTATTGATTTCTCACAGCCGCCATCAATTTTCAAGACGTTTTCGTCAATCAAAAATATATACAACTAATTAAAATTATCTGGAACCTAAGAATATTGATGGTCTTTTTTTATTAGTCTTTATTTGTTAAATCTTCATCAATTATAATTTTCCGATGGTTTCATAGTCACGTTTTTTCATACAAAGATTTAGAAAATGTATCAAATAAACATTTTCCGCTATTTTCTTAACGTTGTAATTACATAAAAATTAACTGCGTCCTTAATTTGATTAATTTGAGAAAGAAAAACGCTTAAAGAGTATTTTATCCTCTGTAAATTTCTTCTTTTCTTTGATCTTTTTCGGATCGAAGTGTACTTCCTGGAAGTCTCCATTAATGGTAGAAAACAGCACTGATTTATAATTTATAGATGCTTTCTTTTGAAATATATTCTTTTCTCGTTCCACTGTTATTTTAGTATATCTTCTTTGACTATATACGAAGTTCATAGAACGGAAGCGAAGAATTAGGATGTGGAGCGAAAGGAATGTTTTCCGGGTACCAGTCCTTTCCGGAATCCGGGGGAAAAAAAAGCTCAAGGATGAGATTGAAATAAAAAAATACGAATACGGTAGGAAATCCTTGAGCCGTTTGTCGACATCAGCACACCATCATTTTCTCTCGCTTACTTGAAGACAAAAGAGAGTGATTCGTATTTTTTTTTACTTTACTCTACTACCGCTTCGTTAAGTAAGAAACGGATTGAGCTCCGAAGTACAACGTTTTGAATCTTTTACCTTTCTGTAAAGAGAGGTGTCGCCATTACCGAACCATCTCTTTCAGAACTATTACTTAAAGTTAGATAAGCGAAAAACCAAATAATAATAATAATAAAAAAAACCATCCCATCATCTATATTACTATCTTCAACGGCTTTCTCGGGTTCATGAAAGCGGATTTCGTTATTCTGCTGAAGTTCCTCGGATAAAGTAGATGTTGAAAGAACGGCTATTGGAGAATTTCGATTTTTTTTGCTATTTTTATTGCCCGAAGTGATGATGTTGGTTAGAGATTGATAGAAAATCAATCTAAAGACCATTTAATTATCTCTTTCTTACAAGATTGGGTAAGATATATAGAAGAAAATACTTTAGTAATTTAATTTCTTATATCTCACAGGGTCAGTAACTATCTTGAAGATTTGATTAATCAGGATTTTATTGCAATGTTTCCCTATATTTTTTTTGTCCTGCAACATCTAAGCATATTGTAATATCCTGGTGCCTCCCTTTTAAGACAAACACGTGGGAGGGACGGGGACAAGAATATCGAAAATTGAAGAAAAATTTGTGGAAAAGTTAAAATATTGAAAGAGAATTTCCTTAAAATGCTGTTTCAATCAATTTCTGTAAATTTGAACCCGTTTTTGACGGTTAAAAACTCGAAATTTCCTTGGAGAGATTCTCTGTGCTCCCCCTCACACTTCAAATTAGTCTGTGTGCTTCTCCTCCTCCCAGAAACGTAGGTCCTACTTACGCCTCTGTTCCCTTTCTGTGACGTATACAGCACTGTGAAGTGGATACATCTTTCGTTAACGGATATCAACGGTACTGACAATTTTCTCTCCTAACGAGGACTGTTCATTAAATGGATATCAAATACATTCAGGCCCGTCGACGTAATTTAAAAGATCGCAGCGAATACTACGAATCGATTACGACATTAAGAACGGAAATGTTTATGAACAATGGGGGTGATGGAGAACATCTTCCAGTCTTGCAGGTCGATAACGATAACTTATGGGAAAAAAAGTTTAGTTTAATCTTAGCTCCAAAATTCGCAAAAAAAAGAGAAAAAAAATCAACGGGGGAGTGGGGGGGGGAATTACATAAACCGAAGTCCTGATAACTAACTACAAACGAATTTTTTCCCATGTTATGGTATTAGTTTGTTCCGTTGTTTGCAAAAGTGATAACAATACCCAAATGATAACACTATCTGTGATTTTGTTAAGCAGTTTCGACTGTATTTTTTTTATTTGGGTCCTACAGAAACAACTCCTCGTGTTCTACAGAGTATGTCTCGTGGCTTACAAGCGTAATTAACAACAACAAACATGATAGCACACCACAAACATAATAACACACAATACAGAAACAACTCCTAGTGTTCCACAGAGTAAGCCACGAGGCTTACAAGCATAATTAACAACAACAAATATACGATTAAAAGACTCTAAAAATTGCAATACAGCGTAATACAAAAATAAAAGATAAATCAGATCAGCATGTACAATAACAACATACGAATGCAATTCGAAAGCGCAATATAGCACCAGTGGATGCCATATAGTATCAATGCAAATTAAAAAAAAAGAAAAAGAAAAAAAAATTACAAAACATACATGAATAGAAAAATATACGACCACACATAAATATACACATGAAAATAGTGAGAGAGAAAAGATAAAATTCAAAAAAAAAAAGTAAAAGAAAAAGGAATTAGTAATTAAAATGAAAATTTTATTAATTATTTAAAAATCAAAAACAATCAAAGAAAATAAGAATGTACACTTGCACACACTGTATATACAAATAATAAAATAGAAACCAATTACTTTTTCGCAAAGATATTTTGTACATATATTTTTAAAATGCGAAGGACTTCCTTTGATCTGACCAAATCAGACAATACAGGCGGCTGTATTAGGAATAGTTTTATTTACTGGCCCGGTAACAATTTAAGTTTTTCCCAAAAATTATTTTTCGCGAAACTCGAAAGAAATAAAGAATGAAAAATTCAAATTCGTTTTTTAAAAAAATAAATAAAAATGCGAAGCTGTACAATTAAATGCAAATTTCATTTCTCATTTCCTGTATATTTAGTGAACCCCTTTAAAGAAGTCAAGTTAAAAGTGAATAACCAAGTATGGCTTGAACGATTTCTCGATCTTTAAACGCTTGTTTGTTATTCTCAAGAATGAAAAAAAAAATGCAATTTTCAGTTGTTTTCTTGAATTTGATTCTTTTGCCATAACAATTTTTTCAGAATTTTTTTAAAATGCTTTTAAGCATATATTTATAGGCCACCCTTACCTTTATGCTGCTGCAGAAAACATTAATAGATGGCAATGTTGTTGTAATCTGTTTATATGTCCTATTATGGAAAAATAAACATCTAATCAACTAAGACCCAAAATTATTAATATCAATGAGAATAGATAAGTTTTTTCGGAAATGTATACTGTATTAACAAAAAAATTGAGAAACATGTAGCATAAGCTCTTATTCTAAAATTTACAGAATATTTGCTTTTTCCCACCTGAATACGTCTTGTATATCAGCTATCTGATCAAACCGAAAACGGTTACATTTCCGAAATGTCGATGTAACGAAAATACTTCAAACGCTCATATCTTAAGAAGTATGTGACACATATAAGAGTTTTCGAGAGTTTGAGGTTTTTGAAAGAGGAAAATGTTTGTCAGATTTTCATTTAAATTGCATATAAAAATGCCTTTTTATTACGCTAATACTACATTTCATATTACAACATCACAAATGTTTCTCCCCCCCCATAATCTGTGAAATAGGTTTTTGTGTTTCGATATAAACTTAAACCAAATAAGATTCAATTAATGTTTTGACGTAGAATACGTCTTAGATCAGTCCCTTCAGAATATCCTGAAATGCCACAATCCTTGAGTGGCAGTGTGATGTCAGTATTATTGCTGTAGCCCCAATCACCGTTTTCTATTCTGCTTTTTTTTCCGACACATCACTTGCAGTGGCAAACTTGTAATTTGTTCAAAGATGGTCGACGAGTCCACTCTTCTTTATAGGCACCCTGGGCCGCCTAAGTATAAATCCGAACGTAAAAAAAGTAGAAAAGAAGAGTCAAGTAAAAAAAACATATTATAATTTAAAAATTTTAAATTTCAAAATTTATTGGCGTATCATGGAAGTAATAACTGATTCGAAAAAAGCAAGAATGAGAGCATGTAACGAGATTAGAACTAAAGTTACGTTATGAGCATACAGGGACAATGCATTTTGAACATCCATCTTGGTATGTGGAAATAAATCGGTATATTTTGTGAACCAGAAGTCATACACCGTTAAAAGTCTTACCGATGCGATGGTTTTATTTTGTCATGAGCTAACTATATGATATCTCAGATATTATGAGACATTGTCATATATAATATTGGAATCTCTACATGTAGGTTGCTTATTGTGTTTTTTTCATTGAAATACGTACTTTAGCTTGGGGCAACCGATCGAAACTCGCAGCCAAAGACAGATATCCACATAAGTCTATAAGGAAAAATATCCACGGTCGTGACTCCTGGTCGATATTTGGATTTGTTTTATGAGATACAACTTATGCACATCTTCTCGTATTCCACGAGGAGTAGGCCATGAGGCATCAAGCACAAGAAAAAAATAGAGAGGGGGAAAAATAATATAAGCTACTCTCTCAATATGTAATTTGTGCAATAACAACGTACGATGCCAATTTAAATACGCAACATACGACCGATAGATGCCATGAGATATCAATACGAACATCAATTTAAAAATATGATTTTCATGCAACAGTAAACAACACATATATGTGGAACAAGAAAAATGCTCATGATGAATGTAGAACATATAAAACCCTCACGTAATTATAAAATAGCAAATAAAAGTAAAATGATACAGGTAAAAGAAAAAAGAAGCAGTAATAAAAGTAACAAAAATAAATAAAAAAAAGTTTCAGAATGAAAAAAGGTTTCTTTTGATTTGACCAAATCAGACAGTACCGGCAGTAAAAAAAAAAAAGAAAGTTTCTTAGGTTTTGTCTTTTCAGGTGATTTATGGTTTGAAAATATTTTTATTCATTTTTTCCTAACATTTTATTGTGATTTAAAATTTTTTTTCAGGTTAAAGAAATCTTTTAAGTATTTAACACTGTTTCATTGCGTTTTTTTTTTAAATTTTTGTCATAATTTTTTTCGCTTGTATTTTCATTTTTTTGGATAAACTTTACCGTTTCTATATCTTACCGTAACATGTATATTTTACCCTAATTTGTCTATTTTATCTAATTCGTATATTTAATGGCTTTTGCATGATTTTTTCAATTTTTACTTTATATCCATTTGTCTGTTCTAATACTTAGAGAATTTTACCATTGAATGCTAAATTTTTTCATAGTTAATGACACAGAGAGAAAGAAGGAAAAATCATTAAAAAAAATCAATTTCGAATTACACAACTTATACAGAACCTTATTGAAGACGTGCAAAGAAAGAATCAAAAATACAAATACAAATGCAAATAGAAAGGCCACAACAGGCGAATTTCCAAACGAGGTGGCTGAAGGAAGGTGCCCATAAAAATATGGATATCAAATATAACTAAAATACAGCAACCCAATGTAAAAGCATGTATCACGAAAGGTATAACAAATAAGCAGTACTATATGATGCACTACTCATAAAATAGAATATGGTTGTCTTATCTAAGTATGGATAGCTTAACGATTTATCTCACTATGTGGGCACATAAGAACAAATGTACTGAAGTAATATTATATATGAAGTTATTTAAATATATAACTATACCTTCATTGTGATTCAATCTGTATAAAGAAAAAAATTCGGATATCAAACTTTAAGAGAAAAGAAAAGAAATGAAAAAAAAAATCAACATTTTAACAAATGCGCAACATCACAGCTGCACATGCTCTGCACCACACAAAGAGTTGTGGTCGTTAATTGATACATCCACCAGCAAATTCAAAATATAAAATGGAATAAGACCTCACCTTATGTGCAGAGGCGGTACTGACTTATTTCTGGCTGCAGTAATGAGAGTTTAAAGGACCTTTGCGCATATGCAATGCATATAAGAGTTAAAGGCTACGGACCTTTCACATATCTTGAATATAAAATAATGCCAATAGTAATGGATAATGCATTTGAATGCTGGATATATTTTCGCCTTTGATTTGTATGGTTTTCTGATAATCCATTCATTTTATCACTGTAACAGTCTGATCTTTCACTTCCATAAAATGAATCGTCCATATATTAATTCTTTCTAATACTTCCAGCTTGAAACATAAAAAATAGTTTTAAAAATCTTTCCGATGCATACAATTTTATCCAACGGCATAATTGAATTAAACTACTAGATAAAAAATTAAAATATTTATTTTTTTAACTCGACACGAAATATGTATCTGTCTTTATTTTTCTTTCGCTTCTTCTTCAAAGAAATAAATTAATGTGATTCTCGTAATACGAGACAGAACTTTCTCGCCCATTCTACTGAAATCGAGTTAGCAAGAGAGAAAAGGACAACAAGCAACAACTTCTCAAGACAACGCATTTCGACTAAAAGCCCTCACTCCCCACCCCCTTTTCACAGGATAAAAACGTGAGATTGTTGTTCAGGCATTTCTGAAGAGCATTGTAGAGAGCGGAAGGCATAAATTGATTTTCCTTTCGGAAAAACAAATGTACATATACATTGTACAAGTAGTAAAGCGAGGCGAGATTTTGAGAAATCTCACACGAACGTATTACTGAAAAAAAAAACAAAAAACAAGTTTTTGAGAAAAAGAACAAGATGCACGAATTATTCTATATTTGGTAACAGACAGTTTCCCAGTAGTTCCAGTAACTACAAACTTTCTTCAAAAATATTGGGAAAATGGTCGGATTTTCTTGAATTCCAAAGAAATTGTGTTTGCGAACAAGTTAAAAAAAATAGTATAATTTTTTCGTTTTTTTTACGTTAACGTTTCTAACGCATCGAGCGTTTCGTTCTTTGATAAACTTCTCATGGAAATTTCATGTTTTCCCCGTATCTGCGTGAGAATATAAATTCATTTTCGTCCCAGGAGCATCATGCCACTTATATATTTAAAAATCGACATTACTGTAGAGAATTCTCGAGTCTTACAGATATGTTTATCTTCAGGGATTGCTTCAGATTTTTTTTCTTCAGATGGAACATCTTTGAGAGAATAGAAGTTTTTATTTCTTATATTTACGATACATGTTACGGGCTTTACATACGGTTGTTACATACAGGCTTTTCGTCGTATTTTACTGTGTTTATAAATCTTGTGATGTTGCTATCAGTCTGTGTAGCCTGCACCATGAAATACTATGCAAATTGTTCAGATCTAGACAAAAGTATCGATGGAAAATATTTTTGGATTTGTTCCCTTATATTTTTCGCTAGCTCTTTGTACAGCATTACACCTTCCACATACATACACGCACAAGTGTCACTTCATTTAATTAAACACTCATTAGTAGACGTCGAATTATATTTACTGAAAAAGTGGCGAAACATGCACTTGAAAATGCCAAAATATGCACTTAAAAATGCAAAACATGCACTTAAAAATGCCAAATACGCACTTAAAATGCCAAAATATGCACTTAAGAAAAAACTTCACCAAAAACCCCAGAATAAGCACTAAAAATCCTGAAAAAGTCAAAAATTCCGAAATATGTACCAAAAATGTAAAAGTAGGCATAAAAAATCCCCATGGAAAAAAAACGTGTTTCTAAAATGCGTGTTTTCTTTTTTTTTAGTGCATATGTATTCATTTACAAAAAAAATCCCCAAATATAATATATATGGGTGCATATGCGGTGTATATATATATATTACATATACACGGCATATGCAAATAACTTCTACATATTTTTTAATCTCAGATATTTTTAATTTCCAGTTTGTTGTAGCTGCTTAGTAACGAAAGAATTTTAACATTATTTCTAAAAAAGTTAACACTTTGACATATCTCTGAAAATATCCGTACAGTAAAATAGTTAATATTCGTAGAATACTTTACAAATATCTATTAATTCACTAAATCCCACCTGCGGCAAAAAAACAACAATATTCAGTGAAAATATTAGGAACAATATTTATATTTGAAAAATTATATAAAAAAAAGTGATTCAGCTTAAATAAACCTTCAAAAACATGCACTTATTCTAAAAATTCTTTGATGTTATGCATTTATATTCATTAACGCTAAAAAATCCAAAATATGCTAATGCATATGCGCATATTAATTTACATATAATCCTTATCCTTTTGATAAGGCAACAAACAAATATGACAACTTGAATATATGGTAAAATTACCTGGTGGTAATGAGATAAAAAAAAGAAAAAAACCTCTCAAAATAAATCGGTGCGAGTCACCCATAAGTTGCAAAAAGTAAAGATTATCGATTTTTTTGAAGTGGTATTATAAAACATTTTATATATTTCCCAGTAATTGTGGAAACCATTTTTCATGGGAGCTTTACATGTATAAGTTACGGTAAGGGTGATTAACAGTGATTATGCTTCATTTAGAGGTTATTATGCATAATCAGTAATCATCTCGGTAAGTCTTGATGAATTTTCCTGAATCGATCACTTTTAAAGGTGATTGATTGTGCATTATTCCCGAATGAAGTTGAAAATTAATATGGAAAAAAAATCATGAAAAATCACGCAGAAATATCACTTGAATTCAATCTCTTATCAGTATATTCCGTGAGTGATTAAAGAATTATACATATTTTGCCCTAAAAATCAAAACAAACGAAAATAAGTGTTGTATGGATAAGAACGTGTAAATTATTCCCACAGTCTTGTTTAATGATAGCTTCTTTGTAATGTGTTAGTCTTTAATACTATATTTTTCTTCTTTTTTATTAACATTTTGAAACATAATCAACATCAGCGATCGAATCCAACATCCTAGACTGAAGTTCGTGCAGAATGTCGGGTAAATTTATGTTGCCTTGTCTCTTCTGAGGTTGAAAAAAAAATTTCACGTTTCTTTAATATTCGCTGAGATATTTGAATTAAAAATAGCACAAAAAACGGGAAGGAACTGCATAAATGAGGGAAAATAGCGTTGTCTCTTAGTTAATGCTCTTGTTTCTCAACTTTTCTCCGATATCTGAATTCAAATAACTCAACGAATTAAAAAGCACGGGATTTTTTTTGTTGGTCTCTGAAGATACAGGGCAAAAACTTTTTTACTGAATTTGTTTAGGACAAAAGTTTAGATTTTTTATTTTGTGACGAACTGTATTTTCAATCTCAAAACTGGTACACGGTCATTTTTGAAATGTTGAGCATTTTCCAAATTGGAATCATTCTTTCACAATGAAAGGCTGATGTGATAAAGGCCGCATCAGGACTAAATAGCCTTGTCGCATACAAATACAAATACAAAGGCCACAACAGATAAAATGCCCAACGTGGTGGCTGAAAAAACTATATACGGGACGATAGAGGGTTAACCATCAAGGGTTCCGCGTGAATTAAAAATATATAATCATTAATAAGCTATTAAAAAAAAAAACGCCCAACAACAGTTTCGTGAACGAAATCAATAAGAAATAGCTAAATATTAAAGAAACTCACGTGGTTTACATTCACGAAACACAAATACAAAACAACGAAATTTACGAAATACAAATATGTTCATTTAAAGAAAAACTGTGATTACCTTTCGAAAATTTGATATTTCCAGAAATAATTCATTCATAAGTAAAAATAATATAGAAAAAAAAACATTTTTTTTATTATTATTTGAAGAAGAGGGAAAAAAAGCATTTCAAAATGAATGAGAAGAAGGAAAAAGTTTTTCAAGATATTTTTAAAAATTGAAAATCTAATTTATGGACGTTGTACAAAGTGAGAAGATTCTTTTCAAGTTTTCAATTACATCCAAGAGTGAAAAAAAACGTCCTGTGCAATTTTTTTTTTATTTTATTTGAATCGGTTTCAATTTGAAAGACTCGATAGTTTAACGAACGTGAACGTCAGAATCTAATTTCACTTCCGAATTTGTCCTCTGTTTCCAATTGGTTTAATTTAAAAATAATTGACTTCGAACTTGAATAAAAAAGAAAAGAAAAAGAAGAGTACACGTTAAAATCAATTACCAACGAATGGAGAACACGCTGATTTGTTTTAAAATCTCGGGAAATTGATTTCTATTTTTTTCCAACATAAAAATAATTAGAGCTATAATTTCTGTGTGAAACTTATATTTGAAAGCATATGGCCAATTTCATTTCTCTCAAGTACGCACATGGAAAAAAATGTCAAAACAGTAAAAAATTATATATTTTTTTCACTACGACATCGCTCTTCACTTGTTAATACCAGATATACAGGAACTGGATGTTGTGAAGATATTTATTATTTGAGATGTTAATTTTTTTTAAGGAAGGAAAAATTCATCTCGGCCTCTACCGGGAGTCAAACCCGGTTCCCTCGATTGCCGGACGAGTGCTCTGACCACTAAGCTACGGAGGAGTTAGAGATCTTCCTTCGCTAGAGCGTATATATGTGTGGAACGGAACCGTGCAATGGACGGTGAACCGATCAGCTAATAGCTCATGGACGACGAACCACCAGATAGCTATATATATATATGACATGAATGTCGCTCGCCACTTGTTAATACAAGATATACAGGAACTGGATGTTGTGAAGATATTTATTATAAATAAATATCTATAATACAGGAACAACATCCAGTTTCTGTATATCTTGTATTTTTTTTACTATTTTCAGAATTTATAAATTCATGTTCGAAAATTTGTATTTAAAATAAATAAATTTAACTGAGTTTTGAATAAACTAAATAAATTCAATTCGGGTTTTTAAATAAATGAAATAAATTTAAGATGATCGAGTTTTGATGTGCATTTTGTTTTTTCTCCCGATACGATTACCACCGAGTCTGCTTTCACACTTAATTGGAAAACTTAACCTTTCACAACATTTGTCGTATTTTTAACACTGCCAGTATACAGGGTGAAGGTGACATGTTCTGCCAAATGAAAAGAGTGATAGACGAGCCCGAATGGAACGCCCTTCCAATCCTGGCCTGTCCTATCTCGAACAGTTTTCAATTTATGGTGGACATTCGATTATAAGAGAAAAAAAGTGTCGAATCTGAAAAAAAAACATGGGATTTGGGAAGTTATTGAAAAAAATTTACACGCAAACTGAGCATGTATTTGGAAAGGGTGGAAACATCCTATATGGTTACACATATTTCATTACAATATCTAGATTCCTTAGCGAGCTACAAGCTCTGAAAGATTTGCAAAGTTCAAAATCGAATTGTTGTCAGAATTTTTACCAGCCAATTCTGCGAATACTCTTCTAGCTACAATTGATAAAATTGACCAAACACTTGTCCATTGCAGCAGCTTTCAAAAGAGCCTGCAATAAACCATATTGGTGTCCTAGTTCAGGAGACATTTAATTTTTTGTTCTCAGTACATCACTGAAATCGGCGTTCATCGAAGTAGATATTCGACGAAAATTTGGAATTTGGCGACAATTTAAAATTACAGAAAAAATCCTCTATCAGGATATCTGTATTTAACGGCGAGCTACAAGCGCTGACGGATTGGTGAAGTATAAAATTGAATGAACACCAAAACACCAAAATCTACTCAAATGTGTACTTCGACAAAATGCTTATTATTATTATTATTTATTATTATTTATTTAAATACAAACTACAGGCAAAAGCCCAGTTACAGTTTGCATATATGAATACAAGAAAAACATATATATATATACAAAAATCAAAGTTTAAAAATATACATCATCAGTATTACTGCATCTCAGAAATCGGTACAATGGAGAATTTTTCAAAATATCAGAACGATATGGAGGAACATAAAAAAGATTACGACATCTAAGATTGATTCGTGGGCAATAAAAAGTAATAAGGTAAGTGATGTAATGCAAACAAAAGGTCAAATGTCTCCTGAACTAGAACACCGATATAGTTCATTATAGGCTCTTTCGAAAGCTATGCTATGAAAAAGTGTGGCAAATTTGATCGATTGCACCTAGAAGGGTACTTGCAGCATTGATCATTAAAATTTTGGCAACAATTCGATTTTGAACTTCGCCAATATTTCAGCTCTTGTAGCTCACCAATAAATCCAGATATTTCGATAAAATTGATGTCACCTTTCTGTTCTTCCCAAATGTGCTCTTAGTTTGTGTGTAGGACTTTCATAAACTTTACAAACCCTGGTTGGTAGGATGTTCCATTCGGGCTCATCTATCACCTCTTTTCGTTTGGCAGAACATGCCACCTTCATCCTGTATTTTGGGAGCGTTAAAAAAGTGACAAATGTGTGTTGTGTGGAAGGTTAAGCTTTCTAATTAAGAGAGGAAAGAAGACTCAGCGGTAATCGCATCGGGAAAAAACAACACATCAAACTCAATAATTACCCAAAAAGAGGTTCGGAGCATGAAGTGTTTTTAATGCATACATCAATCAATTTCAGAGAAATAATGTATAAATGCCAGCATTTGAATTGAACACCTTTGATTAATCCGGGCCTGGAGTTATTAGACATAATGTTTACGAAATTTGCATTTGTACGAATTTTTCATTAAAGGTAAAGTTACTTTGACTGGATTACCGATGGGTTAGTTATGAGTTCTAATTGTCGGGGAGGGGGGGGGGATTTGACTAGAGTTCTATTTATTCCAGCTGCCGGGACGGAAGGAAGATAATCTCATTGTACCTGAACAGTATCAAAGGTTCGTCAAATCTGAGGATATGCAATTCACCGCCTGGCGGATAGAGTCAGTTGCCGGGATAACATCTATCGTACATCTTGAATGTATCGGAGCCTGGTTGTGGGTCAGCATGCTGGCTACGATCAACTACAAGAACAACATCATGATGTCGATTTCATTCTTCCCCATCCTCGTGCTAGTCGGAAATCTTGTCCTAGGCAGGCGTTCAACGGCTGAAAAATTAATAAGTGGTGGATACCAGCACTATAAGAAGCATTTCACAGAAATATATTTCGAGTTAGGTTCACAACACGCAAGCGTACATTCCAACATATACCAATTCGTTAGAAGTTCCGCAGAGGAATCTGAACGACGTGGATGTGTGGTTCAGTAGTAGAAGTTGGTGCTCAATGGTTACAGGAGTGATGGAGCAACTTAGATGTACTTTTATTTATTTATCGGCTACAGTAGCATAGTATTAGTTCATAGTATTAATTAAATAATTCCTTCCATCGTGAATTCACAAGGTGCATTCTTACCCATGACAGTCTCGTCCAATGCCAGATCAAGAAGCAGAAAAACATGGCTTCGTTGCCCTTTCAGTTCGTTTCTCGAGAACATTTTTGCTTGCGAAGAACCAGTCTCTTAGCGACGAAGCGAGCTAGTCCAACACCAGCTAGAGCAGAGCTGGTAGAACAGGGCACCAGCTCTGCTCTAGCTGGCTATTCCCTTGGTGAGGATGGTGGTCACTTCACAACAGAAACCATTATAAAGGTATAGATATGCCTGAAACGCATTGTTTGGAAGAAACGGTAACAAAAATAAACATTTCAAAAGTCATTAATGAGACCCAGGTACCTTTATTGACCAGCTATTTTTGGGTGCAAGTTTGGGCATTTGCCCAGTTCTGATAATCTTTTAAAGTGGCCCAGCACTCAAGTTGATCCTTCTTCTTACATATAAAAAAATTGGCTCAGATCGGTGTAAAACTGTAAATTTTTAAATAGAACATACATACAGTCACATACACAGAAAATCAGTTAACAGATTTCCTCAATAGTGCAGTAGGCAACGCGTCAGTATCATTATAAGCTCGTGTGAGCAATCTGAAGGTCGTGAGTTCGATCCTCATCTGGGGCAGGAAATGTTTATAAGACAACCATAAATATTATTTATGTATGAGCATTGTATAATATTTTATTATGTATGTCTAGTCTTTAATGATTGAATTTTTAATTGGGGTTGCTGTATTTTATAAATACCACATACGATATCCATATTTTTTTTTCTTAGCCACCTCATTGGGCATTTTGCATGTTGCGACCTTGTTTTTTGCATATATACTGTGTATATAGATGATATCATAAAAACTATATATGATATTCACATTACTATCAATGTTTTAAAACGAAAATAGTTACTTATAAGTGTAATGCACTAGTTTCTTTTGTTTCCAAGTATTCCAAGCGTCATCTCATTTATCTCTCACTTCGATATCAATGAAAGAAACACTAATTCGATAAGCTGTCAAATCAACTTGGAATCGTAAAGAAATGTATTTTTTCTGTAAATCTGAAACCTATTGTGAACATAAAAAAAATAGAAGACAAAATAGACTATTCAATTACGTGTTTTTCTTATGTCCTGGCATTACATTTCTAATCTTTCGTATCAACAACGTACATTTACTTGAAGTTGACAGAATCAATTCACTTTGCATCGGAATCACTTCCTATTTTTTTACTATTAATCCATTTTATCTGGAAAGAAAAGGTAAACCTAAAAAGATTTTCATATACCAAAAAATAAAAGTTTGAAAAATTATTCAAGATAATTTTACATGTTATTTTCTCTACCACCGTTAATTATATCGTATAATATTGGATTTATCCATTGAAAAAATGATCAAAATTGCATGAATGCGGAATTTATATAAATAAGTTGACATTAATTTTCAATAACGTAGAACGTTGTAAATGTTATGTTCAGTTTCGTACGCCACATTATGTGTGATATTTATTTTCGAGGAAAAAATCAAATCATGGACGAAATATAATAATGCTTGCGGAAAGAAATTAAATTAAAAAAAAGAAATGTCTCGTCGAATCTGAAGTTATAAATTTTTAATATGGCGTATAAAATTTCTTCCGAAGGCGTTTCAAACGAAAATTATTTTTGTCACTTATTCGAGAATTCGTATTTTAATTTTGAAACATCACAAATTGAGTGGAGTACAAATATAGGCTGGCTTTATACTTCGAAAAGAAAATTGTTTCTCCTACCGCTAGAAACGAAGATCTTTTCCACTTTGAATATTTAATTTGAAAGAATACCGTGCAAAAGACATTTTAATTCACATAAAGAATTATAAATTACAATAAAAGTATGAGGATAGTACATGCCCATTACGACAAAACTAAAACGAAATCGAATTTTCATCATGATTTCAAATTTGTGAAAAAATTTGAATTATTTTTAATGCAAGGAGGTTATACGTAAACTGTCACTACTCAGACCGTCTGAGCCAGACGTATGTAGCGCCCATTCTGATTTAAGTATTTTGATGGACCTGGTATATATGATATATGCACACCGAAGAAAGATTCAATAAAAAATAGTTCAATTTTTGACCACCAGGTGAAAAAAATGACACCGTTTTATTCATCATTTTCACATGGTCCAAATAACGTATACATACCACGTTTCAATGAAACACGTCCACCACAATGAGTGCTACATAGGTCGGAGTAATGTCAACTGAATTACACTGACACCATTCTGACTTATGTAGCGCCAGTTGTAGTGGACGTATTTTATTGAAACATAGTATATATTGTTTCTTTTTCCTATATGGATCATATATCCCATACCACAAAGTTTCTTCAAAATACCTCTACCAGAATTAGCGCAACATACGTCTGAGTATAGTGTCAGCTTATTTTTAACCACTCGGTATGAACGCTGAATGGAATCGCTCATGGGCAGTTTCCTGACTGATCTTGTAGCTCATAACCCCCTCAATACCACCCAGATGGCGAAATATATAGAGAGACGATGCTACTCTCTGGTACACATAAAAAGTACAAAAGACTGCTACAACAAAACCACGCATGCACCTCGGCCATTTTCCTCTCTCGTCAGAGTTTCTTATTAATGAGTACATGTTGGAATGTGCAGCAGACCTGGAATAAACATATCCATTATATCTGCCAAAAGTGTCTTTATATAAACACTTCTTCTTCGCAACCTTAAACACTCTATTCACCCTGTTAGACTCTTCTGTTATCAAACCTATATTTTTCCAGTTCTCTCCTTCATGCCTCCGAAATTTGAAACCCATACACTGCGAGCAATATCGATAAGCTGGAATCAATACAAAATAAATCCACTTTATCTACGATAGTTGTTCCTCTTTTGTGTCAGTTTCCGAACTAAAACGTGAAGTTAATCTTCTTCCTCTAAGTAGTCACCGTCTTTTTTTCTCGATTAACCGTGCTTTTTAAAATTCTCCATGGACACTTAAATTTTGATACCTCCGGTATATTATCTCTAACCAAACACAAATCTCTAACAGACTTGACCATCCACATAAGATAGACCCTATCTCTGCTTCCACCGACTGCTTTAAATTTAGCTTGTTTCCGTATACCGTAGCTAACTGGAACTTACTTCCCCTCCACTGTCGTTGATTCACCCACGCCATTTATGTTTTCGAAAAATGTAAAACATATTTTCTGTCACCATCAACAGCATTCTCATGTATAGACTTCGGCTAACATTATTGTATAAATAAATAAATGAATCTGCATGCATGTGTTGTGAACCTGACGTGAAGTTTGTTTCCGTGTAATGCTTGTTATAGTGCTGCCATCTGCCATCTATTTTTCGAAGTAAGAGTGAAGATTGAATATTTGTATCGTTGTAGGTCTGTTGCGCTCTGTGGCGAGATTTTTGAATGGGGAGATCAGCTCGCATTCGCGTCTCGAAGCACTAAAGACTGGATACCAAGCGGAGATGAAGATGAAAATGCCGAGGTAAGAATGCCAAATGTCAATGAGAAAGAAAGAAAATATCTGTCCTGTGTAGCTTAATGGTAGAGCACTTGTTCAGATTGCGAGGGGTTGTTGGTTCGATTTCCGCAGAGGCATATGAATTTTCTTTCCGAACTTTTCATCGGCATTTCCGCTTGGTATTTACACTTCCCTACTTTGTATGAATAGATGGATTTCTTCTATGAAGTAACATAAACCTTTCAGAAGATTTCACGTCTGAGAATGTCTCAACCTCAATAAAAAATTTATCGCGTCATTCGAAATGGAAACCGTATTATTTATGGAAAAATAAAAATCAACAGTTTTAGGCTTATATTTATTCAGGAAAATAAGCATCTGGCAATCAGTAAAGGTATATTTCTTTTCGTTTTCTCCATCAAAGACAGAGAATCTGATGCCTGATCTGCCAGAAGCAGACATTTGCTGCTGATGATTAACTGCTATCCCAAATAAGCTCCATCTCTTTTCCTTCTGGCAAAATCTTTTTATCTTTCCACTGCATTGCACAATATATCTATCGATACCTGAACCGTGTAAAAGGCAGGACAATAAAATATATATCTTGAATAAGTTGATTTATATAAATAAGTATGGGTGTCGAAACAAATTTTATGCAGTTTATTAAAGATTATAATACAACCGTACGACCGACGGTGAGAAAACATGTCTTATGTAAATACATAAAAAATTATTTCTTCACTGAAACATATATAGAAACGTTTTCTCTCCATTTTCACACCAATAAATTAAACAGAAAGGAATAAAATTAATGATTAATTTACATAAAAATTATTTCCATTTGAATTAAATTTTCCTAATTTGTTTTATTCTTGAAATTTTTGTTTTTTTCTCAGGTATATATTGACCAATATAGCGAAAAAATTCACAAAGGAAGGAAATAGAAATCAATAAACTTCTGAATTTTTCCAAAATCAAAATTGATTTATAAAACTATTCATTTCTTTTGTATAAAATCACTTCTTTGGAATAAAAATCGTAATATGCATATATATAAATGAAAAGAAAATTTATGATATTTAATATGAAATATCAAAAAAAAATTATGATATTATACAAAATAAATCATTCACTTATTATGTAGAATCAATTTCATTTTATTAGAATAATCTTAAGAACAAACAAACCGGAAAATTTTGGAAAAAAATATTTTATCAAATCATCTGATCATAATAATAGCATATAAATATAAATATACGTTTCAATTAAATTTAATGAAAAAGGATTAATAATACGAATACATGGTTTATTCCACCAACAAAGTTCAAGATGGTTCGCAAATATTTACTCAAATATATAACGAAAAAATATTCAAATAAGAACTTGAAACATAAAAGAGAAGAAACAACGGAAATATTCTATCATTGAGAGGAATCAGTCGCAATGTATTCTAATGTATTCTGTTTGAAGACAAAAAAAGCAATAGGAATGTCTGAAAGAACGAGATTTGTTTTCGCTCATTTTTTTTATTCGAAATTTTGTTTTCGTTTTGCTTTTGATGTTTCTAACCTAATTGATATTTTGACACTAGGGACATTTATTTTATAACCGATGACAATGGAGTATGCTAATGGTTTTTTTTTCTGTATTCTATAATATTCCGGATTATGTTATCTTCTGATGAAACCGGTATGAAACATTGACTATTTTGTTCAATGCTATTGAGTACGAAACGTATTTTGGTTTAATTTTCTTTGTACCATTTACACGCTGTATTATTTCCAAAATACAATTATAACATATACTTACATAACTTATATAATATGGAAACCTCTTGATAACGGATTTCGTGTGTGTTTCATCCAACTAGAAAAGTTTTCAAGAGAAAAAATATCTAATGGTGATGACACACACACACACACACACACATACATTTTAAAATATTTTTCTTATTAACTTTGATTATTAATTAACTTATAAATACCGATTCTCAACCTTTTTGACTTGCGGAGTTCTTTATAGTCTGTAATTTCTATGGTGGATCGCAGCTGGTTTTTTTTGTTTTACTTATTTATTGAATTTATACTGCTTTATTTCATGGGCCTGGACGGACATGAAGTACTTGGGAAGTGCCCACGGCACCCTAAGGGCTCTATGGTTGAGAACGCCTGGTCTATAAAAATCGTGCCAGCTATAAATTTCAATATAATGCAATTTCGAATCCTACTAAAATTATTTACAATATAACAAAATATACAATGTATATATTGTGTTTGTCAGGTTGAAAGAGAGTTTCATCAAAATCTTCGTACAATGGTATATATGTTACTGCCAAAGCCTGAAGTTGGTCACTTCGCGAAGTGGCCGGTCCAGTTGATCCAACCAGTGTCCGAAATTCGGGCTTTCGCCAGGTTTTGACTGGCCTCTATATGTTGATCCCTATATACGGATCACTAAGATATCAATATTGAGATTCTTTTGACTGTCGTGGTTGCCATAGCTAGCCATAATATTTCTGATTAGCTATGGCTAATTATAAATGGCCATAATTAGCACAAAAACATACGCCAATGAGTAGATGACCTCGGATCATAGGGATCGATATAAGGATGCATGTTCATCGATATATAGAGGCCGGCCAAAACCCGGTTAAAGCATGGATTTCGGACATTGGCCGGGTCAACTGAGCCGGAAAATTCGTGAAGTGGCTAACTTTGGGCATTGGCAGTAACATACCCACGGTTCAATCCAATAATACATACAAATCATTTTTTACAGAATTAGGAAAGATTTTTTTTGAATGTGTGTGTTCTTGTTTTTTCTTCTTTTCATCAAAGAAAATTGTTTCTCATTTGTCATCCGTTACAGAGGAGATGACACAGATATTTGACACGGGACCTATAATTGGCTGAGGACATTGATTTTCATTATATCTCTACAGCGAAAGAGAATATCGATAGATGTTGTTGAAACGTTTATTGATATTAAAAGCTTTTTTTCATCAATAATCATGATACTTACCATGATTTACATACAAAAAAAAAGTGGATGGGATATATTTTGTCCCAGTTAGCTCATTTCTCATTGACAACATGAAGTATCTACCAAATCATGTTAATCTAAAAAAATAAATAAATAAAAGTCACTCTATTTCCAATTTGACTAAAACCAATCTTGATGGAAGTTCAAAAATGAATTTAATTTTCTTATACATCACATTTTCAATTTTTTTTCCCCGCCAGTATTGAGGTAGTACTCACCGACAGAGTTTAAATTATAGTCAAAATTTTTGGATAAGAGATCAACACGGATTGGTTAAATTCAGGATTTTTACCAATCCGTGTCGATCTCCTATCCCAAAATTGTGATTGTACTTTAAATCTTGTCGGCAAATATCAGCCTTAGTTAACAGGTTCAATTTAATACTCAAAACATACCCAAACCAAATACCAATACAGGTTCAGGAATATTCAAAAATTTCATTATCGAAAGCCACATTCGTAATGAAAAACTTGGGGGGGGGGTGGTTAATTCAGTTTTACGCAATACTAATTAACTTTCAAGAGATCATTTCTCTGAAACTCTAAAATAAAAATGCACGTAATAAAATAATTCGAAGTCTAATTTTTCCAGTCGTTTCATCATGCCTTATTGTTTGTTATGTGTAAGTGACGTATACGACGTGAAATGCATGTGGAATGCTTCGTTACCCACAAATTATTTATTCATAAATTTTCACAAATTAATATTATTCATTAATTCCACAAATTATTATTCAAAAAATTTTTTATCTATAAGAGAAAAAAAAGAAGTTGAAATAAACCAAAAGAGTAGAAAATGAATACTTTGTAAAAATAAAATTGATAATTAGAAGAATACAAATACAATATAAGAGAAAAAAAGGAAAACTTCTTCAAAGTTAATTCTGAAAGAGAGAGAGAGAGAGAGAGAGAGAGAGAGAGATAGAGAAGGTATTAACAGAATCTCTTCTAAAGATTAATTTTTTATAATTAAGCCCTAATTTTTATATTATTAGATTAACGTTTGGAATATGTTGGATATACGTCATTTTTAGTTTGTGTATTGAGAATCTATCAGCATTATTCATTGTTCAGACCAGGTGGTAATGTCTCTCACAAAACATTGGAGTAGACTGGATAGAGGGGAAAAAAAAACCAATGAGTACATTCCTTGCGTTCTTCTCAAGGCACAAGCATAATATCGACCCTGATCCAAGTCGAAAATTTCGGCCCTGATCTAAGTCATCTGCAGCTGTTTAAGATAAATGCACTAAAACCAGTGGTTCTCTCTAAGGTTCGCCTCCAACAACAAATCACTTATCGACCAGCTTCTCTCTTCTTATTCTTTTCTTATATTCCACCACCTTTTTTTTTTTTTTCCATCTTCTCAATACTACTACGTCATGTGTGTTTTCTTTTCTCAACTTCCCCTCCTTCGTTTCGTCTTTTATTTTTCGTCCTTTTGTTTTGGGTGTGAGGTTATCTGAAGTTGACAGGAGATGTCGTTCGGCCGGCGAATTATTCTACTTCTTCCAAGTTTATTTTTATTTTTTTGGGCCCCTAAAGCTAAAACTGAAGTGAAAGTTTTCTATCGAGTTCATTATTATTATCCTCATCATCTTTTTTTTTATTTTGTCGCTTTAAAAATCTCATTTTAAGATTATCGTGCTTCTGGGAAGTGATTAAAACAAATTAAAGATTCATTTTCGTTATTGCTACATTTTTAATTTTATTCAAAATTAAATTTCATCGGAGGAGTTTTTTTTTTTTTATAAAAAAAGAAAAGTTTTAATGAAAGTAACTTCAGAAGATGAATATCATTTGATGTGGGAGTTTCAAGTGATTAAATTTACTTTTTTCTTTTAAACTATGGTTTTAAATTACGTTTTTGTGTGAATTATTTGGTTGTGTGGATATCGACTTTTATGTGTAATAGAAAATGGTCAAATTTCTCAACGAGATTATTTATTATTTTTTCAACAAAAGTTGATTTCAGTTAGAAAATTAATTTCATGACTTTAATACATCATTAGAAAATTCATTAAAAGAACAATAAATTATATTTATTTTGATAATTCATTAAAAAAACAATAAATGATATTTATTTTGATAATTCATTAAAAGAACAATAAATGAATAAAAACCAGAATCATATAAAAAGAGAAATTTATGCATTTTAGTTACCAGAGAATATCTTTTCAAGAACTTTTCAGCATGATGAGCTAAGGAAAAACTGTAATTTTCTCTGTTTTAAGATTCAGTCACAGTGAGCGATATCACATTTGCTATCGCCGACCAATCTATGAATGACAGTTTATTAACGTAACTGTTAAAATTAACCAACCAATCGGAACTATTGATTATTTTTAAGTGGTAATTTATTTCATGAAATTGATGCAAAAAAATTTCTTTCAAATAACCATTTTTACTTCCAGTATTGTTTTGACTCTTTAATGAATGGATTTTTTCTTCTGAATGGAAATTTATCATTTTCTTTTGAAATTTGACCTGTTTCTAATATGGTAATTTATCATTGATTATATTTTATTGTGTGATAAATTTAAAGTTTATTATTATTTTTAATTGGCTGTACTTTAACAAACATTTTTTTCCTTTTTTTTAAAAATTTTATCCACCCGGTTGGGTAACTTTCCTATTGTGGTCTTATAAGAAGATTGCATGTACTGTATTCGCATTTCATAAAATCGATGATTAATCTTCCAGCCCTTAATTAAAGGAGAGAGTATTAATTACAGATTGTCATTTACACGATGCCTCGGGGAGCTAAAATGAATTTGTTTTTGATAAGAATGAATATTTATTGTATAATTTTTTTGCTGCGTGGCAATATAAATTTGTAAGTCAACTATGGTCCTTTAGTAAGAAATATTATAAAAATATCAATAATAATATCTCAATTGCTTAGACAAAAACTGAAATTAAACGAAATTCTAATATCGAAAGAAAACTTCCGATTTTCCTAAAAAAAATCTTTACAATCTCGAAAATTCACAATATAGCAAGCTAAAATTTGCGAAAACGAAGGACATAATAACTGAGAAAAAAACCGTAATAGGGTAGGTGTAGTTCTCTGGTTTGTGTTGTAGATTTTTCGTGAAAACGTCGTGAGATGAAATCATGATAACAAGTGTTTAGTATAAATATGTGTTTTAATTATCAATCTGTTTAATACAATAGTTACACAGAGGAGTATAATGGTTACAGTATATATACAACATTATAAGTCTATCGAATGCAGCAAGGGATTGGGTTAGCGGAAGTTGGCAACACGACGATATTAGGTGGTGCGATACATGGTCGTCTGGCGAAGCTGCCACGCTGTCGTCAACTTCATATTTTATCACTGTCTCTCGTATCTCCTTACAACGACGTATGCGCATGATCCGTTGGGCTGTACGTCCGATGGACCAGCTACGTACTCGCCTTGCGCAGTTTCCTTGTTTTCTTCTGGACGCAGCCGTAGCTCTCGCATTCACTCAGCACTGGACTTTTTAGGCTTATAGCGTTCCTTTCGATGCGATATTCTCTCTGACTGGCGTTTTTTTTTATAATTCCGAGCATATTTATAAGTCATATGAGGAGTCATCATAAGTCATATATTTAAATTTTCAACTTAATATCAATTTTTAATCATATTTCGGCTACTATTTATATTGCCTTCATTCGTTTTAAACAACAACACCAGAATCAACGCCCTAGCACAACGTGTTTCCGCGCTACACTAACTAAAAATTCTACACAAATTCGTTACTACCACGTGCATGCGTCTATACCAGCGCGATGACATCACATGCAAATCACATCCTGCGTGCCAAACACGTACGAACTTGATCTGTCCATTTTTGGGCTCAACCATTGGTCATGCATTATTAGTCTCGTAGGTATTAGCGACTCAAATATGATGGTATTTTGTCACACAAAAAGGTCGACTGGTCACCACTGTAACGAGCATTAAAGACGTTTTTGCAACCTGAATTATTTATCAATTACATATATATATATACATTAAATCGATTTTGTAATTGCATTTTCAATTTGTTGCTCTATTTTAGAAATATATGACATCATATTTGTTACGGCCATCTTTTTCCTCAGCCACCTCGTTGAACATTTTGCCAGTTGTGGCGTTGTATTTGTATAATTTGATTGCAGTTTCTTCTAGTTTTTTGTATAGTTCCACTACACGCCATTGCTAAATAATGGAAGAATATTTATGGATGACAATTCGTCACTGTAACTGCTGAAATTAATAAACGAAACTAATACAGTAAATAAATATATATGTATAGTCTCTCTCGTTCCAGATCTATACACACTTTTTTCGTAAATAGATACTTCATGAGATAGAAGATTCTGAAACCTGACACATTTTACGATAGTTCCTGACCCTTAAAACACTGGCCTTATTAACCATCAGAAAAAGTTCGAATGTTATTTTTCTAGTCATAAATGAGACATATAAAATAACCACGACAAAGATATTTTCTTAAAAAAAGTTTTTTGATTCCTAAAAAAATAGAACCTGGAAAAAATTTTAAATTGAATTTTTTTTTCAATTTTTTTCAAAAAAAAAATATTTTTCAAAGGCTTCACCATTATAATGACAATTTTCGACTCAAAGGGGGAAAAAAGAATCATCTATCAAAACTTTACGGTTTTGTGAAACCCATCAATAAATAACACGGGAATAACATAAGAACACACAGAAATGTATTTTGTATGTAGTAGTTTATTTATATGTCAGTGTAAAAAAAAAAGAAAGAATAACATTCGGAGAAACATACACATACAAAAAGTTACCTGCCTCAGGGTGATGTCACTACTCTACCTAAATAATAATAACAATAAAAGAAACATCTAAAAAAAGGGATTTTCTCGTGAGAAGAATTTCAAATATTTTCTTTTCCATTTTCATTCCTTTAGTTCTCACTCAGGGAATTTTATTTTTTTTCTGAATTTTTTTTTCAATGTGTGTGTATTACACACATACACTCACATACACACACACACACACATATATATATAAATACAAGGTCCGTACTATGATGTGGTGATAGGTTGCCACAGCAAAATGATATATATATACATTTGAGAAAGAAGAGAAGGAGAAAATGCCTTATCTTGTGCCTAAAATGAAAACAATTTTGTGGTTCTCCTTTTCTTGTCATCGTTTCTTGTTATTCTGTTCCACCCAAGAGTTTTGCTTCTATCTTTCTTTCGTATGTCTTCTATTTATTTTTTATTTTTGTCTGTTATAAGGTTTCGAGGCTAAGGAAAAAAATAAACCCTCGAAGCATAAACTCTTTCACATCACTAACGAACCCTGTTATGTCTCAGTTAACTTGACAGTAATGATCTCCAAGTTTTTACTTATATGTATGGATACTTTTTTAAATCTCTTTTTTTGAATCCTTCGTTATTTTCAGTGATTTGATGTGTTTTTTTTTTACTCTATTTCCGTTACTCTTATTTTTGTGGAGGAGTTCTCATAGACTGAGTTTACGATACGCAAACGATTATAGAATCATTTATTTTGCTCGTTATGATGAATACATGAATATATACGTATGTTTACTTGAGATTTACGTATATATAAAATTAGTGTATTTCAGTGAAAATTTTTTATTATTATTCATGTTTTACAAAAAAGACGATGCTTTTATTTCTAATCGTTCATACACCATGTGAATATAAATGATCGTTTGGATATATATTTTAAATGATGTCGAAACTCTGAAATTAAATAAAAAGTTACGCTTGATGATTTGATGTTTCATGAAGTTCATGGATAGGCCAATAAATTTTTTTAGGAATGAAGTATAATTGTTACGGTAAATGTGATAACTCCGGTTAGTATACATAATAATCGGTTATTATGAATAATCGCCGAGCACTTTGGTAAGTTTGATAAATTTTCCTAAATTAATCATTTTTACCTGCGATTGTGCATAGTGCTCAGGCGTCCTTCGTAAATTTAAGAACTACAGTATTAAAAACATTGCCACTTTTACCGGCGATTATGCATAACACCCAATGTCTCTCTGCATTCCCATTAGTGAGTAAAATTTTTTTTTAAAGTTAAGAAAAAAGCTAAACAAAAATGACATAAAAAAAAGCACAGTAAAAGGTGTTAGTTGTCACCCCAGGAAAGGTATTAGTTGAACAGTAAACGTTCACAAAAAGCCCAAATATGCACAGAAAGGACGTGAATATGTACAGATAAGCATGAATAATATGTATAGATATTTTCAGAAAACATGGTCAGACAGTGCCTAACTGGTGCAACAATTATTTATGTAACTGTGAAAGAACTTCGTTAAATGCACTATATAGGTATAAAGCATCGTTTCCCAACATTTTTTGTCCAATCGCTCCCTTTATCAGAAAATTTATTCCCCCAGCGCAATCTAATCCATAGAATATTATGCTATATCCGTAGCTTCTACCGCCCCCCTGAAACATTCCATCGCCCCCAGGGGGCGTTAACGCCCACGTTGGGAATCACTGGTGTAAAGCAAAGCAATCACATTTTTCATTGACACACACTATACAATATTTGACGTCAATAGTAATTTTTGAACTTCATTATCCATCGTCTTCAACCATTAATAGGTCTGAATCAGAGTCAGACATCGCAGCTGTTGGAAATCTTTGTGATGGAGTATCAAACTAACCTAGACGATTGGTAAGCATGCATAATAACCGACATTATGTATAATAACAATTTATCACATTTAACGTAACATAATCAAAATTGGATTTGAACCGTTTCATTTTTTGAAACGAATTTGTATTTTTTCTAAATCTTTTTAGAGATTTTCATCTCTTTAAAATGAAAATTGTGTGACTAAAAGTGGAAAAAGTGTCAGACATGAAAATATGACATTTCGGAATGGTTTTTACCTGCTGAATACGAATTTTAGAATGAAAAAGGTTTTATTGGTTCTTGTTCTAGGGATAATGCCATGTTAACAGTTAAAAAGTGCTTCACGAGTGGTATTATATGATGAAAAAGCGGTAAGAAAACCCCATAGAACAAACAACGTTACCAGGGACGATGATCAACCTCGATGCTTTCTGGCTATTGTTAGACAATTGTAAAAAATGCTTCTTATGCTCAGTAAAAAGCGCAATGCAAAACGACGTAACGTGACAAACACCAATTAATGTATGATTGCCTTAATAAATACATTTGCGTTTTTATGTATTTGTGTTGTATTTTTATGTGTGGTAATGTTGTGCCTCTATAATATTAGTGAAGTTTCTATATTTGTGCGTTGTTTTTCTGTATATTTATTTGGTTTTCCATAAATAAATAAATAATTTTTTTGATCACATTTTTTTTCAAATTTCGTTTCGCAAAACAATTCGCACAATTTTTCGGGATTCAAGTCGTTCACAATTTTATACTTAATGGTAACAGAACAACATATGTATACCCTACTGAATTCGTTTTCCAAATTATTTCTTGCAAATAAATATCTTTAAATATCTTAAATTTGTGGAAAACCCTATTTTTTCACATTCTTTTTCCTATATACATCCAAAGGTAACTTGATCTTGCATACATATCGCTAGACCTGACTCCTCACAGCAAACCTCACAATTTTTCAGTAGTTGAGGATCCTTAAAGACGTAGACGCTCTATGGGTAGAATACATCAGAACTTTTTCAATATTTTGAATCAGTATAAAAAATATTTGGAAGTATATTGAAAGAATAAGAATTCAATAAAATGCCAGAAAACCAACATGAAACTCAAAAAAAACAAAACCAAAACGTTGTAGTCAGTACAGTCTTCATGATTCACACTTTTTCACTTCATAAAATATACAATATCTGACCCAAGCAAAACCTCACTTCAATTTTCCTGTAATAGTTCGCATAATGTTTTACACGTTCAACAAAAATAAAATAAGTATTCGTAAATCTTAGATTCAGTGATTTCTCTCGAAAAGAAACAATAAAATTCTTCCTTAGTGATTCTAATTCTAAAAGTAAAAATAAATAATGAAAGAAAGAAATAAGAGTATAATGTAGAATAATAAAAGAGAAAGAAAGATATAATGTAGCCAACTTTTATGCATTTACTTCGTACAATAAAGAGATTCACATCGGCAGAAAAATGTCATAAAAGAAGTTTATGACGTGCCTTATACGTTATTCTATCGCCTGCCATTATTCCCTTGAACCAGCCCATAAATAGTTCAAAAGTAACCCGAAAAAGCATTTAGCAGAGAGTAGCGAACGTCGTCAAAGAAGGTAATGATCTTCGCAAAATCATTATGGCTTCCACAATTTTTTTTCTCGTTCCTGCTACCAACAATATGTGTTTTCTATGAAGCTAGGAATCTATTAAATCAATCAGGACAGGGCTGCATAAACTCCGGCCCTTTGGCCAAATGCGGTCCGGCAAAGAGTTCATCCGGCCCGCGAAAGATATTCCACTATATACACACAACACACGATAAACGGCTAAACTGACCTGGTTGCACCAATGGCGGGAAATAGAGGGCTATTGAAAGCCACAAAATGGGTAAACATGTACGCCAAAAATACAGTATATGTTTGACAAATAAGTGAAATGAATATATTAATAATATTACGCACACATTAGTTGACCATAATTAATTACTATAGAGCCATAATAATCATAATATAAATTATAAAGTAATGAAATGATATTAAATCAAGAAATTCAATTCAGTTTTGTGGAGTTAATTTAGGAGTGGAGTTGATTGTTATTTGTGGAGTTCAATTTAGTTTATGTGGAAAATAAGGGAAAAAAGCGGGATATTTTTTGGGATGGCCAAAATTAACTCTAAAATTACAGGAATCTCCAGTGAAATACTGGTCATATGGTTACACTATATGCACAAGTTTCTGGCCAAATAGCCGCAGAAATACCGTATACTCTGGCCCGTGGACTGAAAAAGTTAAGCACCCCTTGAACTAGGGTATCATAACTACCAAGAGAGAGATTTTTTTAATGTCAAAAATATTAGAAAGTACGAGAGAGTTTAGGTATATGACATTAGTATTTAAGAATACTGTCTTTAGTTTTAGAAATTAAAAGTGATATGCCCAAAACTAAAATTTAGATTATTATATCTTATGCAGTCAAACTCCTTTATAACGACGTGAAAAGATTCCAGCAAGTTTGTTGCTATAACCGAGGTTGATGTTTTCGGGATTTTTTTTTTTTGAAGGAAAATGAAATCTGAGGAAATCAGATATCTTGCATGAAGTTTTTGTTTATATATGATTAGGCTGACCAATAAGATCGAAAAGAAAAAAAATATAGAAATTTGTGATAACTGATACGGGTCATCGCCGATTCTCGCCAAACATGTTGCCAAATGTCGACAAGTTTCCCAAATATAGTTTACAAACTACCCTAGCGAGAAAAAAAAATACTACACCAAGTCCGCTAAAATGTATTCCATGGAAAAAAAAGAACGTGGCTTCTAGCGGATAAATATTTATAGTCATATTTATTATAACACAATTTAAAAATTATACAAATTACCTTTATTTCTAATTCTGGTAAACTAAAAACGAAAGTGTTGAATGAGAAATTTGTCGCTATATCCGAGATGATTTCTTTTTATTGACGTTGTAAGCATGGTTAATTAACATTACTAACTTTTTGAGAATTAAATCGGTCCGGACCGCCAAGTTTTGACGTTATAGCTGAGGTGCCGTAATAACCGAGGTCGTTATAACAGATTGTGAGTACGTACGCCATTAAATTGAATTTTTCTTTTTTTATTAACAAACTAAATCGTAGTTAATTTTAGTGAACTTTTAAAAGTGTGAATTTGTTTATTTTTATTTCATTTCTGAGGTATGTAAGGATAAAATGAAAAATTTAATAATATCTATATCATTAATGAAAAATTCGAACAGACGATGTTGGGTAAATAAAATTGTACCAATGGAATTGCGAATTAGAAAAAAAAAAATACTCGTAGGAATACTTCAACGAGGAGAAAATTTTTGGCGTTTTATAAAACTCAACGTACAATAGTATAACTACTTCCATGCGAAGATATCCTCGAGGCGATTCCTGGGGATGCCATTCATTACATTTTATTCTGTAGCAGTTTTCATTGTATATCGACTCTTATTGCAAAGAAACAACTTTACAGAGGAATTTCCACATCGTGAAAACGGGGGAATGATGCTGGAGTGGGGAGGGGATATACTTCGGAGTATTTCTATTATATTTCATGTTTACAGTTCAATTTAAAATCATTTCTTATGGCTTTGTATCGTTTTTCCCCCCAGCACAATAAATACAACATTTACATTGTGCAAAGTGCATTCTCGAATATCCGCTACTCACGTGATGACATCGGGTCATCGAAATCATCGGATGATATGGAGTATTACAATTGGCTATTTTGTGAATGTACAATACAAATAAAGTCGGCCCCGCTTAATCGGAAAACGAATACCTCACTTAAATGGCTAAAATCTTCTGGAATCCTAATTCCATAGAGACAATGTTAAAGTTCTCCGCCTAATCGGATAAATTAGGGAACTTTCCCCTTCAGTACTACCCTTTAGTACAGTCGGGTGCATATCGGACGCGTCGGGTGCATATGATCGCATAATCAAGAGTCCTCTGTACTAAAAATAGCATTTACTTTTATTTTTTCTGGCTTCATATTAGTAATTAATAAATTATTACACATTTATTTTTTTGTATCATGTATCACTTTTATTGCATAGAAGGATATCTGATTTCTTTCAAAACCACTTGATATTTCGTCGTCATTGTGTATAGGTATGTTGTCATTGTATGTTATACATGATTTTAGCCATGTACAGAGTGCTTCAGAAAGGACTCTCTATTTTTACAATAACATAACTTGGAAACGGCGATAAAATAAAGAGGATTGAAAAGTGATACGTTTGATGGGCAGGCTTAGAATTCTGAAAACACCGGTTTGAAAAACTAATTACAATTTTAACTAACAGATGGTGCCACGGTCATTTTATTTCACGACTTTCTGTAGAGCCATTTTTTTGGCCATTGTTTACAAAACGGTACTTCAAACGCTGAGTTGTTCTCGATTTGAAAGAAAGTAGAGACATTGCAGGAAAGTGGCTTTAAATGCCACGCTTTACTTTTCTCAGGCCATTAGTAGACAAGGCGACCATTTCCAATCAATCGCAATGTGATTTGACCCATTTTTTTCCAAGAACAAAATCACCTACTGTTTTAAGGGTATAGCACCATCTACTAGCTAAAGTTATAACGAATTTCAGAAATTGGTGTATTTGAAGTCCAAAATGCCTGCCCGTAAAACAAACTGCTTTTACCATCTATGACCGTTTCTGAATTATGACACTTCAAACTTAGGAAGAGGTTTTCAAAAACACCCAGTATAACTGAACTGCGAAAGCGTTAGGTGTGCAAACTAATTATTGGCCCTCAAATTTAGCTGATGACAGCACTTAAGCAAATCAGTATCTATGTTATTTCGTCACACAAAAAAATAAAGTGCCATCTATAAGTTTTAAAAGGCATCGAAAAAGTTGACAATAGTATGCATGCACATTACGTAAGAAAACCATTGTAAAAGCAATGTCATACGAGAAGCAAAATTTGAGGCACTGGGTCGTTTTCGTCTTTCAATTAGAAGTACCCCTGATGATCCTGATATAACTTCTGTGGATTTTGAGTAAGAATGTCGCTATATAGTATTTGCAAGAAAGGGTTCTAGAAACTGTTTTCCTTTATAATGGGAAACGTTTACAATGGCTAAATAAATAAAAAAAGGGGGAACTCTCTCTCTCTCTGGAACAATTTTAGGAAAAGATTTTCTGTCACACGCATCTAGAGCTTGCAGAGAAACTCAAAGTAAAATGACAGTCTTTCGAGACCTAAAAAGCTTTAAAAGTGTTTCAAAATGGAACTGTTGTATTCTAGGTGAACCTGCAGTTATAAACAGAAGACGTTGAAATGTTGGTGATTTCCAGATTCAAGAAGATGGATTTGTTGCATAAAATTGTTACTTGCAATGATATATGGTACGTCAACGAAAATCCAAAATCACGAAAACCATAGCGACCCTTCCATTAGCACTCGAAATCGAATATTCACGCAAAGAAGATGTTTTGGGACATATGATAGCAAGGTGCCGTACGCTCAGGCTCGAGTGAATCAGTTTCTGTTGAGTTATATCGAAAGTAATGCGTGTAAGTGATTACAAATGGATGCAAAAAAACCTCATTCTGGCCAGAGGAAAAAAAACGGTTATTTTCCTCAACAACGCTTGTTCACAAGCAATTAAAAACGACTTTGAACCCGATTACTGACTTGGGCTTTCTTTTCTTTCAAAGCGAGCACAACTCCAGTCTTATCACCATGGGCAATTTACTACCGAGTGAGTTTAGCTGGAAGTGTATATGTGCATTTAATTAACAGTGCGAGTGTGTATCTAGTGATATGTCGAATTTTACAGTGCTGCCATCTGTATTTTAAACTATGAGCGAAGTGCACTGAGTGAATATTTGTATCATTGTAGGATTCTTGCTCTCTGTCACGAGATTTTCCAACGGGGGTGATCGGATGGAAACTTTCATCGCACCCAGTGTATTCTCCTGACTTTATCCCTTTAGATATCACACCACTTCAGATCTATGCAAATATCACGTGACTGATATCCACTTTGGATGTCATGGGTATGGACACAACTGTCGTTCAATTGGGAGGAGTCTTGAACTAAGAACAAATTATATTTCTCATATCTGAAATATATAATAATTCAGCAGTTTTCACGGAAATATGACAAAAATGTGAATAAAATGAATGCGATTACTGCCGAGTCAGACTGAAAATCTATATTTTCACAAATAGGTATGGAAAAAAATATCATTCAACACGTGAAGAAATATCATGGTTTCTATTTGTGTGTTTTCATTGTTGGGACATTACAATGAAAGTTTTGTTACTTCTCGATGATTGAATGGTATTGAATATAGAAAACTAAACTGAGCAAATAATTACATGAAAAAATTTCTTGAGATCTCAAACCTCTGTAGTGACATATCTATAACCAGTTTAATGCAAGTTAAGAATACGTTAGAAGATGGCGATGTTGCTTAAAATTAATGAATTCAGTGTAAAATAATTTAATTTTCTTTTGAATATCAAAACTGCTACCGACCAAACTAATCTATCAAAGAATAAACCAGAGTATCTTTTGTCTTCTGAATGGGTGAAATAATTTATAGTTAGTAATTCAAAACAAAGCCTCATTGTGAATTTTCATAGTAATAAAAATAATGCCTGATCCCATCAGTACCAATAAATCAAAATGAATACTCATTCTTCACTGATGAGAGGGAAGAAAAGGAACTATTGTCTAGAAATAAAATATATTTACATCAGTGCGGGGATATAAGTTTGCTTTGCCGATTGCTATTGTACCTATGGCCGATTGTAAATTGAATTGGAGCTACTTGATTGATGGTCCTCATCCTCTCAACACCAAGAGACTGAAAAAAAGGCGTGAAGACGAATGACACTGTATAGTAGAGTCTGTCCGCGTGAAAAGCCTAGCGTCTGACACTAGGCGTGTATATAGAAGCACGTATTAACCGGCTTTGAAAAAAAAAAAAGAGAGGGGAGGACAAAGAATGGGGTTAGAAGCCCGACTGAGCAAAACAAAAACCTGCAACATAAGCCTAAAAAAGGACTACCTCTAAAAAAAAAAAAATGAAGCAGATCCCATACACTGCTCTGGGTAAGACGGATAGTAACGCAAGAGCGTAAAATTGCGTTGAAGAACGAAGAAAGCAGGTCTTTTTCTTATTTTTTAGTTTGGCCGGGATAAGATTGAAATTGAGAAGAAGGGAGCTTTAGAAGAGCCATAAATCACATCGAATAAGAAATTTCTGGAAGACGCATATTGAACTGCTCTCTCTCTCTCTCTCTCTCTCTCCCTTTCTGCTTTTTTTCCATCTCCCAAATATGCTAAGCTAAGCGTTGCCCATGAAAGAAGAGCTGCAGTGAGAACTCATAGAAAAAAAATTCTTGGAATCACAGACAGAATTTTCTCATTCGAGCCGCATTTGGATGAAAAAAAAAATAGAGAAAATCATAAATTTTCAGTCGGTTCATCAATGACGATAATGGGATCTGTAATTCGTGCGCATGTATGTGAATACTCTCGTACTCCATATTTTTATATGCATTTGTTCGAATCGATAAATTTCATCTCGATTTATGAATAAGAATATTGCATCAATGCTCGGCTTACGTATTTGAAATTTCTTGGAAGAAAATGCCGTCAGAGTTTGGACGTCTTAGGCATTAATTTCAAAAATATGTGTTTGATATCGTATAAATTCCTTTTTACTCGTCTTTCCTACTATTTATTCTTGTGAGTTATATAAATTCTGAAAATATTTTCAGACAAGTATTCAGCCGATCGAGTGTAAGGATGTCTATCACGTCACCAGCGATCAGATATTACTGATACAAAAGTTTATAATAATATACAGGGTGTATATATAGCTAACTATTCTCGCCGGAAATTATTGGCGTGATCTTAGAGGCATACTTCCAATTAGAAAATGTATTCAAATAATGTTTAGTGCTAAGATACCATTCGTGTTGCAAGGGATTCAATATTTATTAAAACGAAAAAATTAATTTTTATTCTGGTCAGCCTATCCTGAAAAGATCAATTAGAGAAAGTTGCTGGCCTTTCTCTCCTGAAGCCAACGGTAAACATTCCACGCTTCTAAGTGCAATGTATTGCCACTTTTCAGCAAATTTGAAGACCACGAGCGCAAGTATAAAAAAATGACTGTAGAAAAATTTAGTGAGTAACAAGCGCGAAATCATTTACGGGAGGCATCATCCTTTCCATTTTGAGTGATTTATTATACTTTTTGTAACATCATCATAATATTTTGGAACAAGTTAGAAAATATTGCAATTTTATGACTTTTTAGAAATAACAGTTCTTTAATTTGGACATTTTTGGAGTCAGTCGATGTAGTTTGAAAATAAATTGTGTACAATTTGATTACAGTGAAATAAATTGGTTTGAAAATAGCGCGATACATTTTTTACATTATTCTAATTATTTGAATTGGAGATAGAAGATATTAGAATGTGGGGCTGTGCATTAAAGTAACGATTCATGACTTCGTTCAATTGGAATGAAAAATATCGATAATACATATACAGTACGATAAACTTCCTATCACTACATAAGGAATGTCTGAGTAGTTTGCCTATACGCTGGCATAAATAAATAAATAAACAAACACAAAAAAAAAAAAAAATCCTGACTATATTGATTCGAATCGCAAAATGTTTGATCTCATCAATAACATCCAATGAGTAAATGCCATATTTCTCAAAAATTCTTCCCTTTTCCTTTAACCAATTATTTAAAAACAACTCGAACTATTAATTAGTTGCATTAATTGTTCAAGTAAATGTTCCACCTCATTTGTTTGGAAACAAAAATCAGATAGGAATTAGACAGAACTTCGATTGAAATTTTAATTAAACGTCCCGGATTTATCAGTAAGGAATGCAGAGTTCGACATTGCGGTGGGAATTCGAAAATGCTCTAGGTTACAGATAACAAAATCGGAAAAATATTCTCAGAATTTTTAACACATTAATCAAATGCAAATTCGTCCTACTTTCATAAGAATCGTTGCACAACTTATTTAAGACAATACAATCGGACATGACTTTTGATTACGTTTTCAGATTTTCGTTGTATTTTCTGTAATTTATTGACAGAAAAGAGAACAAACATTAGGAATAAATCGTGAATATTTTTGAGTCATTCATGTCTGTGTTCGGTAAAAATTCGTGGAGACGTGAATTTACCTTCAGGGAAATGTATGACAATTGGGCATGTGATAGAAAAACAAAACAAAAAAAAACCTCATACATATAAGATTAGAGCCTTGCACGCTAATGGTCGCTATTTATATGAAAATCACCCGAGGCTTTTGAAAAGTGCTTGAATGCATTACGAGCATCGTTAAAGCTCATTGTGAAGTTGCGAACTCAAACAGGTCCCAGTGGAGTATGCGATACGTAAGTACTGTCGACGCATCGATTATTATCGATGGAAGGTTTCAAAGTTTCAGAAAATTATCCTCCGGTAAGTTTATAAAATTACGGTTCCATTTTGACGTTCGCCGTCCCGTATAAATAGAATCACGGGGATGACGTGTTTCAGAGATATGTCAGTAGATCGAATAGCAACGATGGGAATTTCATGTTACGGATAGGAATTGGCAGCAATTACTACGTTGAAATACGGTAGTTTGACATTGCGGTTCACAACGACTTGCAAGTATTTTTTATACATGGTGTCCATACTGAAGTTGTCCAAAATTAGCGACCTATAGTAAGAGAACCACAGATGATTAGTTACAAATTTTAGTTACATTAAAGAGCAAACTCTTCAAATTTATTTACAGGTTTATAAAGTTAAGTGCGAGCAGCCCCTCGTAGTAGCTCTGCAAATGTCCAAATGTTGATCGATATTTTACAAGTGTTTAACAGCATTTCGGGTGTTATCAAATCAACTAATGCAGATAGAAGATTGGATCAAGTTATGAAAACGGAAACAGTTGTTATAATTTGGTTCGTTTTTGTACGACTGTGGCGAGAAACTTTGCGTAAAGGTAAAGCGGGATGTAAGCACGCCAACCCCCTACTGCTGAATGAACTTGCTCTTGGTAGTCACGCGGAATCACGTCATATGCGCTGGCGCTCGGCGACAGTATCTTCCAACTGTCAATCTGTTGCTTTTTCATCGCGTCTGCTGAATGGTTCCGAGTAAATAAGAGCAACGTGGTGTTATTCAATTCATGCAGAAAGTCAATTCATGTAGTTAATGTTCATTATTAAGCAGATCAGAGTTGCTGCTGTGATAGTTTGAAACACAAAAAATAAACTCTGTTTCTCTTGCTGAGTTAAAGGGGTGTTTGTGTGTTGTATATATATATTGTTTTTAATTGGGTTGCTGTATTTTTGAAACATATGACATTCATACTTGTTATGGGCATCTTTTTCTCAGCCACCTCGTTGGGCATTTTGCCTGTTGTGGCGTTGTATTTGTATTTGTATTGTATTCGTTTTTTTGTGGCAGGAGGTGTTGACGTTCTCGAAGTGCATCGGCAAAAGAAGTCAGTGGACGGAGAACATGCACTGTCATTCTGTCATTGACTCACTTGCAGGACTCGCACTAGCGTTTACATTGTGCATTCGCTTCCCTGTAGTGGAGTTTCTTTGTAATGATGACATGCACGGAACCGAAACAGACTCCCACTATTTTGCTGATGTCCCTTATTGTATGTATGGGTTGATTATTTGGTCGACTTCTTTTACCAAAAAATCCTTGATGAAGAGAGGAACGCTTGTTCTAATCTTGCATACGAGTCAATGATAGTGCATTTTCACCGTACCCTGCCTTCATTCGCCAATGCACTTCGTGAACCCCAACTACTTCTGCCATTACAAAAGAGACATCCCGCTCTACCTCTATACAAATTTTCTCGCCACACACATACAAAAATAAACCAAATTATAATAACTGTTCTATTTCCATTTGATCCACTCTTATATATGCGATTTTAAATCATGTGTGGAGGGTTCACATTCAGCTCTTACGAAACGTTTAACATGACTTTGAACATTGACATTGATTAGAATTCACCTTACCTATACACGCAATAAATCTTATTTTGTGGTATCCACATGCTACTGCTACTATTAAACCACGCATGCACTTCATAAAATTGATAGTAAGTCTCTTAAGTGATAGATCGGGATGGGTGTGCCGTTTGTATATACACTTAGTAAACATACATTCCTCTGAGAAACCTCTAACGAATTGGTTCAGGTTGAATGTGTCGTGTATGTGTTGCGCATCAATTGTCAATTTCTTTTTTCTGAGAAATGCCTGTGATGTGTTTCAGAAGTGTAACTATTACTCAACCGTACTTTCACTTCGTAAACATCCCTCTTGGAATTTCTAACGAATTGTTACATGCCGGAATGTGTATCACGAGTGAATGTAGGTCCTAATGTATTTAGGTTGTTATAGAGTTTGTGTGTCTTGTTTTCAAGTGGGGTGATCATCTGTCTTCCCCAATTTAATTGAAAATGTCAGATGTGGACTCTCGTTTTAAGTGAGTATCGTGTTGGGGTCTATGTTTCTCTCTGCGGTGAGACTTTTTGAAATAAGAGGCCTTTTGGAAAAGTCTGAAAAAAGAACGAGAGACATTGGAAAGTTGGAAAATCAAGTTCAACCGACCACCGCTATGCCGGCAACGGGGGTTCGGACCTCGATCCTCGCCAAGGTAAAGTTGCGCCGTCTGTTTTCCGAATTCTTAAGAAAGCAACTAGGCAGTTTAGTTTTTCCTGTATCACGTACTATGTGTGAATTATAAAAATGAAGTAGGCCTCATTTTTTTCTGTTGAATGACATTTTTTTTACTGGAAGATTGGAAGACTGGTTCTCATTTGTACTTTAAAATTCAAAAATCACAAAAATCGCCCATGCAATTCGTAAACATTCCACTGAGAAACTTCTGATGAATTAGTGAATGTCGGAATGTACCGTGTTCGTACTGTGTAAACATCAAGTTTGTTGTCAAGGAATGCTTGCAATGCGTTGAAAAAGTACTGCCATCTGTGTTTTTCGAAGTCGGAAGCACACAACTCGGTCGTTTATTTTGTCTATATCACGAACTATGCGTGAATTTTAAATGCTGTAGGTCAGATTGCTCTCAGCGAAGAGCCTTTTTATAAATGGGAGATCGAATCACATTTGCACCTTGAAGTTGGAAAACAACAGAAAAACAGAAATAACTTCAGCTGGCACTGCTTCGATATACTGCTTCATAACCTTACATGCACCTCGTATACATCCTTCTGCGAAATTTCTGACGAATCCGTACATGCTGGAATGTGTTGTGTGAGTGTATGTATATGCGCGGGAGCCCCTAACGTATTTCTGTTGTCAGTTGTGCTTGTTTCGTGTACTTGCTGGTGCTTCCATTCGTCTCCCATATTTTTAGTAAAGAAGAGGAATGCTTGAATTTTAAGGTTGTGTAAGAATCATGTTAAAGGTCTGCTGCTCTCTGCGGATAGACTCTTTTGAATGTGAGACCGGCTTGCATTCGCGCCTTGACGTTGGAAAACCACAGAAAAGCCAACCATCTTCAGCCGACCACCACTATGAAACCAACGGGGTTCAAACTGCAAGATATGGAGCAACGCCGTATCTACGGTGCGGCAATTTTATAACTAAGCACGTGTGCTTCTCTCAGTATAAGAAATTACTTTGGGATAACATTATCCCGGACACCATGTATATATCCCTTTTAGACTCGAGCATTCATTTTTTCAGTAATTCTGAATTTTCATCAATTCCGAAGTTATTTATTTCATTAATTCCGAAATCATACGTTTTCCAATGTTTACAACCATTTTCCTACAAAAAACGGCGGGCCACAACGAAAAGCTCCGAGGAGCAAATGTGGCCCACGGGATATGCATTGAAGACCCCTCCTGCTCTAAGTAGACTATACATTGCAGCACCCACTTTTTGGAATTTTCAAAATACTTTTGCATTTTGGTTCTCAAAAATACATTAAAAACATAAACGTCAGCAAAACTTCATTTGTTCACTTTCAATTTTTTTCTATGAAAAAAATAATTCACTTTATTTTAGCCAAGATGTGCGTGTGTGTGTGATGCAGGGTATATTTATCATCACATAAAATTTTTTTAAGAATTTTATTGCTAAATTTTATACAATAAATTACATTTCCCCCGGAGGCACTTTCTTCTGTGAGCCATCTTGAAAACCCTCCTGAAGTTTAACTTTAGGTGCTGCAGTCTGATGGAAGAGCCGCTGTGCGGTCGTGCTGGACTCTCGTCCTATGGATCCAGGTTAGAACCCCCTTGACGGCACAGTGGTGGTCAGCTGAAGTTGGTTTTCTGCGCTTTTCCAGCTTAGAGGCACGGATGTGAGCCGGCGTCCCATTTGAAAAAGTCTCACCGCAGAGCCAACAACACGATACTGACAAAACATGAAAATTCGAGCCTTTGCATCTTTATTTCAGAAAATGGAATCCAGATGACAGCATGAACACGAAACAAACGCAACTCGACAACATAAATACGCTAGGCTCAAACATATACTCAGAACACACATTCCCCGGCATGTACCGATTCGTTAGAAATTCCGTATAGGAATGTGTAAGTAAGAGGTGCATGTTCGGTTAAGTAAGTAGTAGTCTGATGGAAGCCCCCCGAGTTCATATCCACCATATTTCGAACTCAAAACGTCCTCACTTTAAGCCAGGGCTTAAGTCCCTGAAGTAAAAAAAAATCAACAGAAAGAAATTTAACTGGTGGCAGATGGCAGCACTACACATAACAAGCATTACAGAGAAACAAAAAAAAAACCAAAAAAAAACTTCACGTCAGGTTTCACTACACGTACACGCACATTCCCGCATGTACCGATTCGTTGGGGGTTCCGCGGGGGGGGGGGTGGTGTAGTAGTGGTAGGTTGGGCCTCCAAAAAATGGCTCGGGGATCTATGATGTTGTTAAGTCAGCCACCTCGTTGGGCAATTTGCCTGTTGTGGCATTGTATTTGTATTTGTATATTGTATTAAATAGAAACATATTCACATTTTTTTTGGAGCACCAGCGTCTGAAAGGGTTATAATGAATGCACGTTTCCAATAAAAATACAGTACACAAAAATAAGTCCCTGCACGAGTCCTTAAATAATAATACAAGTGTTGATTGATTGACACCATTATTGCGATTTTCTTTTATGCTTTCAACGTCGCTAATATCTCTTTAATCTAGTCTGGTCTGAGATAGGATAAAACGCTCATTATGCTGATGATTCTGATATAAACGTCTGAAAGACCAGCAGTAATCTAGCATTGTTCTGATAATGGATTTCGGTTCGGTTTAATCAATCTCATTTTCCCACTGATTTAATTAGAACGTTATAGGAAAGCGTTACGTTAAGAGAATAACTACTAATCTAATCTTTTTCGTGTTATAATTAATATTTTTTTTTTTGTAACCGTCTCGTTTATCACAGAGTTGCTGCTTTTATGTCTTTATTGGAATGTCAGTTCCTTTGTGATAACTCGTTAACTATTATTGTTAATCGTGGGCGTGTGACGTGTTTCACTTGATTGAGATGGTTTACGTGAACGGAATCGGTATTTAATTACTTATGAGTCTTAAATCGATTCGGCAGACAAAGTGACACTGAGGTGTTAATTTTTATCATGAATATAGTTAATTTTTTTTAAAGATATAATATGCCTTCAAGAGATGGTATTATTTTTTTCCGCCTGATATATACTGACGCCAACTGAAGGCGAAAATTGCTGTAGTTAAAGGAGGCTGCTATGACTCCACTAAGCGATTCACGCTACTAATGCGTGTTATAAGTAATTGACAAGTGTGTCTCTAATGTATTGGTTAGCGCACTTGCCCAGTATGCAAGGGGATCCGGGTTCGATTTCCAGAGGAGACAAATCACTTTTCCTTCAAAATATCAGTTTCGGCATAACATCCATAAAATTCAATTTCTCAGTATAGTATAATATGCATTATTCGAGTTCGCTTCCCAACACAAAAAAGTATTTAAATTTTGATTTTTATTAATGACAGTCACGCTATTTTGAACTTATGACAGGCCTCTTTGGTAATATCTTTTTGAAATCCACGTGTCCCTATTTTTTTGAGTATGAGAAATCACTTTTGGACTTCCTTTACTCCAACAGTTGCCATTTTGGATCATGTAGACCAAGCGCTTTTCATTATTACTGTTTCTAAAATATATTTGAACACGTCGTTTCCTTTAGTATACATACTATAAAATAAGTCAGATATGTCATCTTTTTTATTTTTAATGCACATTAATTTTCAGAACATTCAGAAAATATTCTCATAGTGTTGATTTGCCTCCTAAACCTCGTCGGCAACACAGTGGTGGTCGGCTGAAGTTGGCTTTCTGAAGTGTTTTTCCCACTTCGAGTCCCGAAAGCGATCCGGTTTAATATTTGAGAAAATTTCTCTTTAAAGGACAGGCAGACCTTCAGCACGATACTTATATCTGCAATTTCCACTTCCAAACATGGATGACAGATGGCTGCACTAATAAAACACGAAACAAGCTTAATTCTGACAACATAAATACGTTAGGACCACACATTCATGCACACGCAAACACATAAAATGTTCCTTTATGTCACCAATTCGTTAGAAATTCTTTAGAAGAATGTTCATGAGGTTTCATGTAGGCCAAGTAGTAGTAGTATCGGTTGATAAGAACAAATCCAGGTTGTTGTGTTGGAAGGGATTTTTCTCCAACAGCGTTGTGGATAAATTGAATAGTTTATAGATAATAATAATTCTATAAAAACCTTCAGGGGTGTCGTGAGTTTGACAACAATTGACACGTTTAAATGGAAATATGATATTCACATGTTGCAATTATTTCGAGAAACTGTCCATAATTAGATGAAGACAACCATAATTTTTTATGGGCAATGCATCATATTTTTTCTATAGTTAGTTTTATTTGTTATACCCATATTTTCATTGGCGATCTTTTTGTCACTTCGTTGGATAGTTCGACTTTGGTGGCTTTTGTAATTTTAATCGGTAAACACCATTATGCATACATGCTTTGGCGACGACCCGACTCAAAATTGCAAATTTGTATAGAAAACACATACGCACGCACGCACACAAAATTCACCGGAAAACTTAACGCTTAATATCATTTTATAATTATTCTATTTATATATAGTCCTTCATTTCTAGTTTATTGCATCAAGACAACTCCTCTTTTTTTTTTTTTTCAATTCAAGATATTTCCTAGAGACACCACATAGCACTAGATGAACACCATAATGAGATAGAAAATAGCGAGAAAAATGTAAAATGAAATGAAATGTCACGAATAAAGCTCTGAACAAAGAGTATAAATCGATGAAGGATCAGAATCACTACAGCTCTTCGTCATGAATATTGCTAAATTAAATTAGATTAAATTTTGGAAATTATTTCAACATTTACATTTTTAGTGCGAAGATTAAACCGTAAATGTATCAGATGTATATGTACGCAAAAAAGTATAAATCTCTCGCACAATCTTTTTGCTTTGAAATTCAACGGCAAAACTCCAAGACAATAAATAACGATCAAATTCTGCATTCACCATCAATCTCTATTATGTAAAAGATTTCATTCATATCAATATTTGTTTCCTAGAAGTAAAAAAGAAACACACGCACACACAAAATTCAATTTATTTCAAGATAGGTCACATTGAATAATGGTTAGAAAAATACAGCAACCAACTTTGATCTCACATACGACAAACTTTACGCTTAATATTATTTTATACTTTATTTCCAGTCCATCGCATCAAGACAATTCATTTTTTTTCTTCAATGTAAGGTATTTCCTAGAGACACCGCACAGTACTAGATGAACACTATAATGAGATAGAAAATACCTGGAAAAAAATAAAATAAACTGTCAAGAATATAAAGCTTTAAACAAAGAGTCTTCAGGAGAAAAATTGAAGACTGATGTGTAGTACTTTTATATATTCTACAAAGCCTTCATTCGGCAACAACAACAACAAAAAAAAGACATTTCTGTTTCCTTTCGGAATCTGATGTCGAACAAAGAACATGAATTGAATATGCTAAACAACCAAGCAAGGATTTCTGAGGAGCCCCGCGCGCGCACTAACGCACACACAAAAGCAATTCATTACTTTTGTATCGAACCCGTAAGCGGTTGAATAGCAACTCGGCTATAAGCCGATTTATCGAGGAAAAGAGTTTGAGGGGGAGAAAAAAAAATAGGATGGTCAAAAGCTTTACTGTATATAAAATTTTTTATATATAATTTTTTTTTTTTTTTTGAAAACCCCCGCTCGAAGGCGCTAAGAATACAGTGGGTGGTTGGAAGGGTAGAGCCAAGCCATGTTTTGACGAGTACAAAGTTTAAGACTGCTCTCGAACCCGATGCGTACGTATCCAGTGCATCCAGAAGCTCAGATGGTTTAATATCTAATGAATAGGAAGGATTTGTCGTCATGGTAACCAGTGTGATGCTAGTCGATGTAAAGCTATTCAGTGTAAAGATGAGAGAAAAGTAGCTTGGAAACGCATTTTTTTTTTATCAAAATAATTTTCTTTTTCAATTTTTCTTCACGGCTCGGCAACGTCTTTGGGTTTTTAAGACATTTTTTTCCTCTTAAAATATGTTCTAAAATATTTTTTACTCGTTATTGTTATGAAAAGAAAATTTTCTGAGTAATTAAGAGTGAATGAAGAAATTAAATGGATCACAAGGCTAGGAATTTCTTTTTTGTTTCCGTTTTCTCCTGTTTTATTTCGGATTATTATATAAATTTTGAAGGTTTTTAATAGTAATAGTTATCACAATTATTTTTCGAATTTTTTTCATGAAAGTATTTATTGAAAGCTATTTAAGCGGATTTATTTATAAATAGTTGAAATATGCAATGTTATACAGTGTTTCATGATGATTTTTCTATGGCTCTCAACTGTGAGGAGTGAATGTAAGCTGGCCTTCCAGTTAAAACGCCACACCACAGACAGCAACAGGCCAACAATGGTAAAAATTTTCGATCATTACACTTCACTCGCAATTTGAAATATAGATGACAGCTCTGAAAAATCAGAAACAACACTTGAAACGCACACAGACTGTTAGGTACACGCACTTTATTCCAGACTTCACAATGAAGCTGGCCTGGAACAAATCTCGGCAACGGTGTATGGCAGAATACTGGCGTTCATTCATTCAGGATGTTTCATGATATTCAAGGCACCCTTTAAGGGGTGTCATGACCCCCTCAAGTCTAAAATGACTAAAAAATATTTCATTTAAGTGCTAATCAAATGCAAAAAAATTCTTGTCAATCAGTTAATTTTTTTCTTTCAAAATAAAATAATACAAGAAAGATGTAATGAATTGTGGTGTAAATGTGCACAGGAAAAAATACTTTAAACACGATTTTCACAGATTACAAATATATATCAAAATTTACCAACAACGCTTGGGTATTCGACACTAAAAAAAATGACAAATTTATCAAACTTACCAAGACGATTGGCAAGTATGCATCAATTATTATGTATGATAACCGCTTTATATCACATTTACCAAACAATATGCATATGTGTGTATGCTTATATACAAAATTTTCGATTTATTTGCCTCTCATTACACCTATTCTCTCTCTATTTTCTCAGGAAAAAAGTCCGTGATTAGAGTGTGGGAGACTAAATTATGCACAGGAAATAAACATAAATTACATGAAATCCCCGACAATGGGAAGCGAAATTGTGCACAAAATGAGCTACACACACACAATGTTAATGAACAAAGGAACGTGTTAAATTATCTGACGAAGAGCAACGAATGAATCAAATTGCTTAACAAATTCACAAATTACAAATTTGCAATTGCTCGCCTATTGCAAAAATATAGGCAATATTTTTAAATAATAAACATAATAACTTTACAATAAATTTACAAATGCAAATTCGCAATTTGTGAATTTGTTAAGCACTTTGCCTCAATCGTTGCTCTTCGTTGTATTTGTTTGACTGATGTATTTTTCGTAATTAATTTATACCCATTTAAATATTTATAAATAATTTCAATTTGCTCTTAACTATAAACAAAATTTCCAAACCATTAACGAATCTTTACTCAGAAAAAAAAAATATCGCCATATACTTTGGCGATATTTTAATTTTTTAAACCCCGCCAAGAAAAGTTTATAAACAGTATTTAATTGAATTTTCGGAGAAAA